>NC_133460.1:5160000-6360000 GCF_048565385.1 Saimiri boliviensis | reverse complement strand
CTCTTGGTGGGGAGGAGAGTGTTGCTGCAAAGGAGTCTGTCTTCAAAAGCAAAAGCCTCTTTCCCAGTTATTACTCAGCTGCTAGAATCCAGATTCAGTATTTGCTCTCTTTCCATCCTCCAACATTGTGGGTGGATATTTTCCTCTCTGTGGGCTTGCTTGAGGCAGACGTGGTCATGCCAATATGTTGTCACTTAATGAGAGGAGGCTTATTCCCTCTAACCAACAGAATGGAGGGTGACAGTTGAAGTGCTGTGAGCCTCTGCCTGTGGGTAGACCCTGGATGTGGGTTGGTCAATTTCGGGGGGCTGTTTTTCATCATTGCTTCATAGGGATCACGAGTTAGTGTCCAGCTTCCAGAATGCTTAGCTGGAGGTGACAGCTGGATCCCCATGGCTTCTCCCAATATTTCCATTTGAGTCAATTTTGTAGTGTCTCCAGGCTTAGAATGCTGAAATTTGAAATGACCCCTGGCCCCTAACTCACCATCAGTCCAAGCCTAGAATGACTGCTTGGATCTTGAGGGTGAAATTGACAACTGGCTGGACATAATGTGGCAGAGAGAGTTGGGGGTAGGCTGTCTCAGTCACCATCCTGGGTGACATTCTTTTTGAGAAGTTAAGGAGCCAGTAGGGTTGGAGATCCTAAGCTTCATCCAATAAATGTGAGTGCAGGGGAAACAGTCCATGCCTGTTCTTTATCCCTGGTGGAGGCTTTTGCACTCTTTCATAACTTACATGTTTTGTGTGTTTGCCATGTGCCGGGTTCTATGTTAACAATCTTGTAAGGTTGACCCCGTGTATCATTCCCATTTTACAGATGAGTAAACTGAAGGTCAGACATTTGAGATAATGTCTAATCACACCGTGTTTTAGTCCTTTCTCACACTGCTCTAAAGATACTACCTGAGACTGGGTAATTTGTAAACAAAAGAGGTTTAATTAACATGCAGAACCACATGGCGGGGAAAGGAAGGGAAGCAGGTCCCTTCTTCACAAGGTGGCAGAAGAGAGAGCAAGAAGGAGGAAGTGCCATACTCTGAAACCACTAGTTCTCGTGAGAACTCCCTTATTAACACGAGAACAGCATAGGGGAAACCACCCCCATGATGCAGTGAGCTCCCACCACATCCCTCCTTTGACCTGTGAGGATTACAATTCCAGATGAGATTTGGTTGGGGACAGAGAGCCAAACCGTATCACACGGTGAAGGGGCCAGAGCTGGGATGCAAACTGGGGGACCCAGCTCCAGGACCTGCTCTCCTCATTGTGTGTGTTCAACAGAAAACACTTACAAGATTAGTTCTTAGGCTCTGAATCTTGGCAGGCAATAGCACCTAGCCAGAATTTTGGTTTTCATTCCATTTGCTTTTACTTGAAATGATATTGGTTTTCTATTTACTGTAGTGATTAAAAAAAAAAACCGCTTCCTCTAAAAGTAAATGTGTTTATGTAAAAAGGTGATTCTATTTAAAGAGAAAATATTAAGTAATTGTAAATGTGGTAAGGATATAGCGAAAATAATGACAGTGGTAAAAGAATGCCCTGTATCTCCCATTAAGGCTGAGACACAGGGACATTTGTTGGTTATAAAGGCCGGTTTCCCAGGGCAAAGAGAGGCATAGGTGAGCCTTATGGACACTCAGAAATGCCAAGTGTTCCTCTGAATGTGTGTGGACTCAGAGGCCACTGTGGTGGAGCCGAGAGCTGAAATGCGTTGATAGTGTCACATATGGGGGGTTCTCGGGAACATCACAGGAAGGAGAGAGGAGAGGTCTGATTGTGGCTAAGGAACAGGGCTGACTTTGAAGGCTTACACTGGGAAACGCCTGTACATCTCCTTTCTTGAGCGTTGACATCAAGCCTACATGCTGTGCCAGAAACACCTGGTTTCACATCTCATTTAATCCTCACACTGACTACTGGACACTACAGTCCCATTTTACAGATGAGGACATTGAGGCTCTGAAAAAGGTGAGTCGTTTGTCTGAGGTCACACATTTATGAGAGCTTGAGTGGTGGAGTCAGGACTTACATGTGGGAGGCTGGCTCCAGAGACCCTTCTCTTAAGCCCTGGATTATAGTTAATCATTAGCTGAATATACAGGTCTATCTTTCCTTTTTTGACCTCAGTGATCTGGTGGATCTAAGAAGAATTGCTGACGTTTAGTTCATTTTTTCCCCCTTGTTTGTTGGACAGAAGTGATGCCTTCCAAGCTGTTTCCATGCTGGGCTGGAAACTAGAAATCCCTCCATCTTTTTAAAAACATAACTGCATAAGTTATAGAATTCTGAGTTGACACCTTAAGAAAATTTTCTTACGGCACTTTAAAGATCTCACCGCATTTTCTTCTGGATTGCATGATTTGAAGTCTCTTGCAATGCTTACGACTGTTCTCTATATGTATTGTGTCATTTTTTTCTCTGGTTGTCTTCAAGATTTTCTCTTAACCTCCTTTTTTGGGGCCAGAGTTGGATTCAGCATCCCTTCAATGATTCATGCAGATGGGAGCCAAGTAATCTGCTTTGGCAAACTGAAGTTAATTGATCCTGTCTATGTTCAGTAAAGAGGAGGGAAGTGTTGTGTTTGTTACTGCGGCATAACCCAGCCCATCCTGCCTATCTGATAGACTCTCTGCCCTCGTCAGATGGAAATCAAAGGGATGGCGTATGGAGCCGACCACAGCAACGACACGTTCTTGTGTGTAAAACCCAGACCACTCACAACCACAAACATGTAGAGGGAGCAAGGAGGAAGCTGCAGAAGCACAACAACGACAGCAACAACAACCCAGGGAATCCTACCGAAGTCTCACAGCCCTTCCTTCATTTTGCAAGAGCCATAGCCCTGCTGAGTAATTAAGATGCATATGCCACCTGACATTAAGCAGCCTTTTGTGAACTGTTAATTAAGATTTAATCATTCCCATATTTTATTCTTACTGAATCAGAAGATTAGTGTTAATTTCTGGCAGGGTTCCCTTACTCCCTGTTGAAGGAAATCAATGTGTCCGAACATAATTTAATGAGGAGAGGCTGGTTCCACAGTGAAAACGGGCTAGGGAGACATTATCTTGACATGTTAGGTAATTCAGTAAGTCTGGCAAAAGAGGCATGATTGACAAAGTCATTTCTTCCACGGAGGGGGAGAAAACACATTTCTGAAGATGAATGAAGATTTTTGTGTAAAAGAACACAGTGAGAATTCAAGGCGGTGTAGATAAAGTGCCCTCAGCACTGTGTGTGTTCTGGACAAAGATTGTCAATCATGGAATTTGCATCCCTGGCTTGAGAGGAGGAAAACAGCCAGAAGAGAGCAAAGGTGGGCAGACGTGGGCTGGTATAGATGGGATGCAAGCCCTTTTCAGGTTGGATAGCGGAAGGCCTGCAATATCAGGAAGTTGGGAATACAGCGGGCATTTAATAAATGTATGTCGAATGGAGAGATTCAGAGAGTGACTGTGTCTTCAGAGACTATTGAGTGTCCCCCTACTAAGATCTATAAACTGGCCAGGTGCAGTGGCTCACATAATTGCAGCACTTTGGGAGGCAGAGGCAAGTGGATCACCTGAGGTCAGGAGTTTGAGACCAGCCTGGGCAACATGGTGGAATCTTGTCTCTACTGAAAATACAAAAATTCACTGGGCGTGGTGGCATGCACCTGTAATCCCAGCTTCTCGGGAGGCTGAGGCAGGAGAAATGACTTGAACCTGGGTGGCGGAGGTTGCAGTGAGCTGAGATCGCACCATTGCACACCAGCCTGGGTGACAAGAGAAAAACTCTATCTCTAAAAAAAAAAAAAAAAAAAAAATCTGCAGACTGCAGAAATGTCCTTGAATGTGCTGTGTGGTCTCACTGCATTAAAACCTTTCCTTACGTCGACTTTAAAAAGTGGGAGTAATTAATGGTCAATAGCGTACTTCTTTGCAGACGTATTCGAGTGTTAGCTGTTGATGATGATGGCGTTGAGTGATAATGGCAAGGCAGCTCGGGATAGAGTGGGCAGCCTGGGGCCCGGCCTTTGGGGGCATCTTAGAGGGAGGCAGGTGGCTCACAGCGTCTGAGAAGACACAGAGGGGAACGATGGGTACCAGGGTGTTGTGTGAAGCACGAAGCCCAAATGTAGTGACTCAAGCATGTCAGGAAAGACCACATCTTCTGGGGGCAGAGAGAGAGAGAGAGAGAGAGAGAGAGAGAGAGAGAGAGAGAGAGAGAGAGAGAGAGAAATGAATGAATATGAACCAGTTATGCATTTATAGGATGAGGATGACTTCCTAATGACCTTGCCATACCTCCCGTAGATTCGTAGGATGAAGATGACCTCCTGACCGTCCCGCCGTACCTGCCTTGCCCCTAGTCCGATTTCTCTTTCCCCTTCCTTCCTCCCTCTTCTGCTTTTCCTTCCTCTCTCTCTCCCAGTGTTCCTTCTTCCTTTATTCCCTTCCTCTTACCCCTCCCTCTCTCCTTTCCTTCCTTCTGCACCATTTATGGAGAACCCGCAATACTGTGATACTCTGGTTAGCAAAGGAGAAAGACTCAGACTGTGTCCTTGCGAGCCTGTTCTGTGGAAGAGAGAAACAAATTGACAATTAGAGAATCACAAGCAAACAGCGCGGGAACGGGGGTGCCCCAGCTCGGGGGTGAAGGCAGCCAGGACAGTGTCTAGCTGAGGTCTGAACTGGGTTGGGGCACTTAGGGTCAGGTTGGGCCAGAGAGAGCAAGGTGAGGAAGGTACCTCAAAGAGTCAGAAACCAGCCTGCAGCAGTGACAGGCCAGCTTACCTGAGCCCAGTGGGTTCTTAGGATGTGCCCTTGTTCCCTGGTGTGGCAGGCTGGATTTCTAGGGACGATCTCTGTATTAGGGTTCTCTAGAGGGACAGAACTAATAGGATATATATATATATATATTTAAAGAGGAGCTTATTAAGGAGTATTGACTCACACGATCACAAGGCGAAGTGCCACAGTAGGCCATCTTCAGGTCAAGGAGCTAGGAAGCCATTCCGAGTTCCAAAGCTGAAGAACTTGGAGTCTGATGTTCGAGGGCACGACTCATCCAGCCCGGGAGAAAGATGTGGGCTGGGAGAGGCTAAACCAGTCTAGTCTTTTCACATTCTTCTGCCTGATTTTTTTCTGGCTGTGCTGGCATTTGATGAGAGGGTGCCCACCCAGTTTGAGGGTGGATCCGTCTGTCTCTCCCATTCCACTGACTCAAATGCTAGTCTCCTTTGGCAGCACCCTCGCAGACACACCCAGGAACAATGCTTTGCATCCTTTGGTCCAGTCAAGTTGGCGCTCAGTACTAACCGTCACAGTCTCTGAGATCCCCTGCCCCCTCGTCATCAGAAGCTGTGAATGCCGTGAGACGTCACTCCCATGGTTGACTTCTGTTCTGTGGCATGGTTCTTGGTGAGCCTCATCTGAATGCGCAAAGGCAGAGGGCTTTCTCTGGCCGCCAGCAGAAGTTGCAGAGAGATGAAGCTCGAGAGGGGCTCAAGGTGCTGCTGTGTTTTGAAGATGGAGAAGGTGTGTGGGTGGCCCCTAGGAGCAGAGAGGGACCCTGACTGATAGCCACCAGGGAGACAGGGACGTTGGTCCTGTAGCCAAAAGGAACATGTGAGCTTGGGGGCAGGGTCTTTGCCTGTATCTGCAGATACCAACCCCGCTCAGCTGATAAGGTGACTTGGGCCTGTGAGACCCTGCGAAGCAAGTCCAACTGAGTCCATGCAGCCTGCAGCACCGAGAGAGAACAGACAGGTGCTGTTTCAAGCTGCCAGGTCTGCGGTGATTTGTTACACAGTGATAGCAAACTAACATACTGGGCCTGGTCAGACCAGAGTCATACCCACAATAATGCAATGCTGGTTTGGGGTCAGTGAAGTAGATTTGAACAAACAAGGTGGATTTATGTTCCACCTTTGTTTAATGAAGCTTGGTTGTTTTAGGTAACCAGGGAATAGTAAGAAAAATAGAAACTATTCAGCAGGCATATTTCCATCCTGTTGGAAGATATTTCAAAATAACACCAAGAGTTTTTATTTTATTTTATTTTATTTTATTTTTTTGAGACAGAGTTTCGCTCTTGTTACCCAGGCTGGAGTGCAATGGCACGATCTCGGCTCACGGCAACCTCCGCCTCCCGGGTTCAGGCAATTCTCCTGCCTCAGCCTCCTGAGTAGCTGGGATTACAGGCACACGCCACCATGCCCAGCTAATTTTTTGTATTTTTAGTAGAGACGGGGTTTCACCATGTTGACCAGGATGGTCTCGATCTCTTGACTTCGTGATCCACCCGCCTCGGCCTCCCAAAGTGCTGGGATTACAGGCTTGAGCCACCGCGCCCGGCAAGTTTTTAATGAATATTCTCCACCATCCCCATACACACTTGCACACACACACATACATACACACATTCACACACACACACATTCATACACATTCACACACATATCTCACACACATACACACATATGCATACACATTGATATGCTCACACATACACATTCACACACTCACAAACATACATCTACTCACACATACACATTCATAGACATATACACACACACATATCTCACACACACACATCGACTCACACACAGTCACACACATACAAACACTGATACACTGACACACATACACACACATACACAGTTATCCACTCACACGCATACACACATACTCATCTACTCACAGACACACATCTGACATTCACTCATTTACACAGTCACACACTCATATACTCACACACACACACATTCATACACACAGACTCTGCATCCAGCTTTTTTTTTTTTTTTTGAGACAGGGTCTCACTCTGTCACCCAGGCTGGAGTGCAGTGGTGCAATCATGGCTCCCTGCAGTCTTGACCTTCCCAGGCCCCAGTGATCAGTGGACTCTCCTACCTCAGCGTCCCCTGACCCCGAGTCTGCAGGGCCCTGAGTTGCTGGAACTACAGACATGCGCCACCACAACCGGCTAATTTTTGTATTTTTTGGTAGAGATGGGTTTTCACTATGTTGATCAGGATGGTCTCGAACTCCTGACCTCAAGTGATCTGCCTGCCTTAGCCTCCTAAAGTGCTGGGATTACAGGCATGAGCCACTACTCCCAGCTGTCATCTACCTTCTTCTTAAATGAAGGAATGGGATTCTGTGAAGGTAGCAGCCTGAATCTGGCTTCTTTCTCCTTTATTTGTGAACCTAATCCATCCACCTCTGCTGAGCGAAATAGCAGCTGGGACTTGCGGGTGTCCACGTGCCAGGGTGGCTTTGACTTTTCGAGTTCCAGCAGAGAGAATGGGGCGAGTGAAAATGTCCTGAGTCTGGGGAGGACTTTGGCCCTGAGAAGGTAAGGGAATCCCTGTGGGGAGACTCCAGTGAGGCTCCTTGCCCCAGGGAGCCCAGAAAGAAAATAAATCACCTCCCCCCCCTGGGAGGGCCTGGGAACACAGAGTCTCCAGGGCCAGCCTTATTTGATTCTTTAATTATTAAAAAAAGAAATTTGAGTGGCAAAACATGCCCCAGAGTCAGTAGCTGAATAGTAGTCTTGGAAGATATTTCGCAAAGAATATGCAAATATCGCTTACTCATCCTCATGAGCCTAAGAAACCCAATAGAAAACTGGGTGCGGAGAGGCCGCGGCTGGGTGAGCATATCCACAAGGCACCAGTGCACGTGAAGGCATGCTCGTGGTTAGTGACGTGAAAACCCAGACCGATAGCAGTTTCTAGCTGTGTGAATGTCAAGAATACGAAAAGAGCCGTGATGCCTGCTGCTGGTGGGAATCGAGGGGAAAGGGTGTCTATATGCTGTTGGTCAAAGTCAAGCGTTTGCTTGCTAAGCAATTAGGTCGTAGCTGTTAACTGAAAATAACAAAAACCTCTTGACTCAGCCTTCTTACGCCTGATAATCGAGCCCATGGAAATAAAAGTACCAGTAAGCAAAGATAAGTGTCGGAGGGTATCAGGTACGGCCTTGTTTGTAGAGGAGGAGAGAGAGGGAGAGGGAGGAGGGAGAAAGGTGGAGGAGAGAGGAGGGAGAGGGAGGAGGAGCAGGGAGAAGGCGGGTAGAGGAGGAGGGAGCGTGGAGCAGAGGCGGAGAGGAGACACCTGTGGAGAAGGGAGGAGCAGAGGAAAGATAAAGGAGGAGGGAAGAGGAGTAGGGAAAAGGAGGAGGAGGGAGAGGGAGAGGGAGGGAGGAGGGAGGGGGGAGAGGGATGTGAGAAAAGGTGGAGGAAGGAGGAGGGAGAGGGAGGGGGAGGGAGAGGGAGTGGGAGGAAGGAGAAGGAGGGAGGGGGAGGAAAGGGAAGCAAAGAGCAGACAAAGGAGGAGGAAGGAGGATGAGTAGGGAGAGGGGGAGGAGGGAGGAGCAGACAAAGGAGGAGGAGGGGAGAGGAACAGAGAGGGAGGACGACGAGGGGAGGAGGGAGAGGGAGGAGGAGGGAGGAGCAGACAAAGGAGAAAGGAGGAGGAGGGAAGAGTAGGGAGAGGGAGGAAGATGGAGGGAGGAGGAGGGAAGAGGAGGGAGAGGGAGGAAGATGGAGGGGGGAGGAGGGAAGAGGAGGGAGAGGGAGGAAGATGGAGGGGGGAGGAGGGAGAGAGTCAGGGAGGAGAGAGGAGGAGGAGGAAAAGGGAGGAGGAGGGAGAGGGAGGATGGGGGAGAAGAGAAGGCTGGGATAATTATAGACTCAAGAAGTTACAATGGTAGTAAATAGAGTCCCGTGAATATTTCCCTCAGCTTCCCGCACGGTGACATCTTGTATAACTGTGGCCTGGTATCCCAATGAGGACATTGACATTGGTGCCATCTGTTCACTAAACCAGAGACCCTGTTCCCTTTGACCGGGCGTCACCCGCACCCACTTGTGTGCAGGCTTCCATGCAGTTTTCTCCATGTGGACGTTTACGCAACAGCCAGCACAACCGAGATTCGGAGCTGTTCCATCGCCACGGAAGAACGGCCACGTGAGAGCCCTTGATCCTGGCTCTGCCACCCCATCCACTAGGGAGCGTCTGAGCTTCTGGCACCACCTGTCTCACGGTGAAGGGCCCGCAGACGCCAGGCCCCCCGGGCTGTTGCTGTGTGTGCCTGTGGCTCCTGCTGCCTCTCTGCGCAGGGGTGACCGGTGCTGCTTTCTTATTGATATCAAATCCTCTCTTACAAATGTATCCTGCTTCTCTCGATGATTGTGCCTTTGAGCAGCTCATAGAATCATCCTGTGAAATTGCCTCTTTTTACAAATCATCCTCTCCCGGTTTCGTGTTGCATCCAGCCTGATTTTGGTAGAAAGGGGTCTTGTTATCTTCCGGAGCTGCAGCGGCCTGGCTCGCTGAGGCCGGCCACTGCCTTTTGTTCAAGCATCTCAGAGCAGTTTAGAAAATAAAATGCATTTCTCTGACAACCTTGTGAGGTTTCCTGGGTATTACTACCCAGAGCTGAGGGCTTTGCAATTCCCATTTCTCAGTAATCTAAGGGCAAAGAAGGAGAAGTCGACCAACCCTCACTGTCCTGAGGATGCCATTTGGCACTGGTCCCCTGGCCACCTTCGTTATGTCCAGGGGTGTATGTATTTGTTTATCCCCACTATGTGCCTCTTAGTTGCTATTCCGTCGGTAATCACTCATGGCTAATAAACTAAGGAGCTGGGGAGTGTGTACTCTCATTCTCTTTCTCTCTGCCTGTCTCATTTGTTGAATTTCTTAGCACACTGGTAAGGGCTCAGTGAACATCTGCTGAATTGCATTGAAAGACAGCACCACGTAATTTTGATCAAAATCGTGTTTATTGTAACTTGCCCATGCAGGTTCAGTGATTGGGAGTTCAACGAGAGGCTGTGTAGTTTATCACTGTGGTGTCCTGGAACGAGACTGGGCAGGCTCCATCACCTAGGGCAATTTGCTTAATCTTTCTGAACTCTGCCCCTACCCTTACCCTGTAAAATGGACATGCTAAGGTTGTGAGAAGCAAAGGAAAAAATAGGCCAGGTGCCCTGCACTTAGGACTCTAAACATGTGTGGCATTTTACTTTTTTTTTTTTTTTTTTTTTTTTTTTTTTTAATGTTTCTTTTACAGCTGTTTGCTTGCAGGGCTGAATACCAAGGTGATGGGTCGGTAGGTGCAGCAGACCACCATGGCACGTGTTTAACTGTGTAACAGACCTGTACGTGTATCCTGGAACTTAGAATAATCTTCTGTGTTAAATTCTGAGGGTGCATGTGCAGGTTTGCTCCTTGGGTCGATTGCATGTTGTTGGGGTTTGGTGTGTGAATGATCCCATCACCCAGGTAGGTACCGTAGGGTCTCACGGGTTGTTTTGCAGCCCTCACCTTCCCCATCACCCTCTCACCTCCAGTGTCTCAAGTGTCTCTTGTTGCCATCTTTTTTTTTTCTTTTCTTTCTTTTTTTTTTTTTTTTTTATGGAATTTTGCTCTTGTTGCCCAGGCTGGAGTGCAATGTTGCAATCTCGGCTCACTGCAGCCTCCACCTCCCTGGTTCAAGCGATTGTCCTGCCTCAGCCACCACGTCCGGCTCATTTTGTGTTTTTAGTAGAGACGAGGTCTCTCCATGTTGGTCAGGCTGGTCTCGTACTCCTGACCTCCGGGCATGCACCTGCCTTGGCCTCCCAAAGTGCCGGGATTACAGGCATGAGCCACCGCGCCTGGCCTCTTGCTGCCATTGGGTCTGTGAGTACCCAAGGTTTAGCTGTCACTTGTAAGTGAGAATATGCAGTATTTGGTCTCCTATTCATGTGTCAGTTCGCTTAGGATAACCGCCTCCAGCTGCATCCCCATTGCTGTAAAGGGTGGAATTTTGTTGCTTTTTATGGCTGTGTAGTATTCCATGGTACACATGTACCACATTTTAGCCTGTTACGGTTTTTCCTTCCCACTGCTCATTCTTTTGCAAGTGGGGTTGCCTGAGAAGCCAATGCTGAGATGCAGCTTGGGGTGAACACCTGTGGCCGGGGAAGGAGGACGCAGGAGTGAGCTGCATGCAGCCTCCATGAAGCCATGAAGCCTTCTTAGCGCTGCTCCAAAGCTGGGCTGGCATTTGAGAGTTGTCCCCCATGAGGCCAGGAACCTGGGTGTTACAGTCCTGTAATCTCAGTCACTGGGTATGCGTTGGTCTGACCTCTGGCAAGACAGGACCCTTCAGTGGTGGAGGTTGCTGACAGGGCCCGATAGATGGGAGCATGGGACCTTTGTAACTGAAGGGGGTCTGGATGGTGCCTTACAATGTCCACAGACGGTCCGCCGGGTCACCCTTCTCATAACATCTTTGTTGGAGGATGAGCTTGCCGTGGGAGGCAGGGAGGAGCTGTTCACTTAGTTGCCGGTGAGGCTCTTTATGAGGTACGTCTAAAGCTGTTTTTGGTGAAGACAGAACTGTTGGTATAAATGGGTGCTTCAAACATGAACATATCTACGTTTTGATGATGGAGCATTTTTCACCTGACCCACTTGATCCTGTGATAATAGTGGATCACATTACTAGATAATCGGAGCTCTTTAAATCTGGTCCAGAAAGGGCCTCTGGGGGTCATGCCGTGGATTTGTCTTGTCTTTGGGTAGCGCTAACATTGCATCAGCTTCCAGAGTGACCTTCAGGGGACGTAGGAAATAGGATTCCATTACGTTTTAGAATTACCCATATAAACAAGAGTTCATACTCTCTTATATAACTTAGGATAAACCAAGTCAAAGTCAGATCTAGGAAATCTGTTTAGGGCTATGGAAAAATAGCACTGTACTCTTCTGCCCTGATTTCCTGATGCATGAAGACAGCTGGCTTTTAGGATGATTCTTAGAGCAGGGAGAGCAAGAGCAGGTCAGCCCAGCCTGATTGCTCTCAGTTGCCTGAATTACTCTGTGCAGGATTCTGCGGCGCTAAGTGTAGCAGGAAAAAGCATCACAATTGATTAGTAATGTCTGCCAAGGCACCGGGCCTGGTAGAGATGGTAGGCGTGCTATTCTGGGCATGTGCTTTTTCAGTTGCCACATTTTTAGGAACCACAAACGAACACTAGAGAAAGCTGCTGGGGGAAGAAATGATCTCTTCCCCAAATGAATTCCCCCCTTTCCTCTCTGCCCAAGAATCCAAGGGTTTTGGAAACTAGCAACATGTGACTTCTGCCGATGCCATCACAGCTTGATTTTCCTATAGACCTGATGGAAATGGTCTTTGAGTAACGCTTTTGCTTCTCCTAATGTTAGTCGGGTATTCCCTGCCGCATTAAGAATGATGATTTATAGTGTACTGCCATGTTTCTATCTCATAAATGTCTGTAAAGTGGCAGTGATAACATCTGAGCGTACCAACTCTCCAGGAAGTGATCTGAAAAAATGTAGGAGAAAGCCCTCAGAAAGTAGCCCGCAGTGACAGTGAGCCTTTGCCCACTAACAGCCTTGACTTGCCACGAATGAGCGGTAGCCCCAGCACATGCTGAGGACCACCTGTTTGGCATTTTTGGGAGTGGTGGGTATAACCATACCCTGGGTTTCTCTCTTCTCCTCTCCCCTGGCTGCATGTGTGTTCTGCATTTGTGGCGCAGGGTCACGGGAGACCACTGTGGTCTCTGACTTTCCCATATGGGGCTTCTCTCATATATTTAAAGCTCTGATGATTATATTTCTTGAATCTGGAGATGAAGAGGTGAACACCCCTGCGTCAAATCAGGACTGCACAAAGGACTGAGAAAGTTCTAAAAATACAGACTGTGCAAAATCCTATTTCATGGCGGTTCAGGATAACTTTCGGTTTGCTGATGTCTGTGTTATTTGGGTTAGGATTCTGATAGACTTTCCCCCTAGGTCTGGTTTGGCCTTTTTCTCCCAGGAGATGATGGCGTGAAACACCTTTAATTATTTTATCCTGCTGACTTCTCCCTCTACTAAAGGATGTTTTGAAATGATTTGCTCATATCTTCTTTGTTTTTTTCTTTTTTGAGTTGGAATCTCGCTCTATCGCCCAGGCTGAAGTGCAGTGGCATGATCTTGGCTCACTGCAACCTCCGCCTCTTGAGTTCAAGTGATTCTCCTACCTCAGCCTCCCAAGTAGCTGGGATTATAGGTGCCCACCACTATGCTTGGCCAATTTTTGTATGTTTAGTAGAGACAGGGTTTTGCCACGTTGGCCGGGCTGGTCACAAATTGCTCACCTCAGGTGATCCGCCTGCCTCGGCCTCTCAAAGTGCTGGGATTTCAGGCATGTGCCACTGTGCCCAGGCTCTTCATGTCTTCTTTCCATGATGGCGTGTCACATCCATGAGGGCCAGGATCTGGTCCATCCTCACTTTTTACATGTTGTCTTGCTCATAGTAGACACTCTGTGGATCTTGGTTGAACGGACAAAGAAATTCACCATCTCCTTGCTAGCCAAGTGAAGTTAGTTTTCCACCTTGTATGTTTACCTCAGGCAGTCACCAGATTTTATCGTGTATGTGACAAATTCTTGCTGATAAGTAAAGAGTCATCAAGAAACTTTGGAAAGATGCTGTGGTTGGATTTCACATTTCCTTCTTTTTTTTTTTTTTTTTTTTTTTTGAGTTGGAGCCTTGCTCTGTCACCCAGGCTATAGTGCAGTGATGCGATCTCGGCTCACTGCAAGCTGCACCTCCCGGATTCAAGCGATTCTCCTGCCTTAGCCTCCCAAGTAGCTGGGACTACAGGTGTAAAAATTTTTGTATTTTTAGTAGAGATGAGGTTTCACCATGTTAGCCAGGATGGTCTCGATCTCCTGACCTCATGATCTGCTCTCCTCGGCTTCCCAAAGTGCTGGGATTACAGCCGTGAGCCACCACACCTGGCCCGCATTTCCTTCTGTTGCCTTTTGGAATTTCCAGTAAAATGCTCTCTCCGTTTTCCCCCAGTTTAAGCACTGTCAGTGAAAAGCCTGTCTTGGGGCAGAGTTGATGTTGTCAAAGAGCATCCTCATCTTCCCTCTTTGCCCCAGCTGGGTGACAGTCTCCATGTCGGAGTTGGCAGCTGCATGTGGAGGGGAAAGGAAGTTCAGGCCCCCAGTGCCTGCGTTTCCTGTGCTAAGTCCCCAAACTGACTGGATGGTGGAGGTCTGCTCCCTGCCGTGGCCCCCAAGTCTCTTGGTAAGTTGATGACCTCCAGGGAAGGAGGACCCAGAGATGCTACTTGCCAAATCAGGCCATCGTCAGCCATGTGAGTCCCCTCCTTCCCTGTGGATCCCCACATCCAAGAGAGAACATGTCCTTTCTCTTCGAATAAGGGAAATGTGTCTGGCTGAGTGGGGAAGGGTGTGTGGGGAAGAAGGGGTGGTGTGGGGCAGGAGAGAGTGGCAGGAGGTCTTTCCTGGAGCCAGCACCTGCTGGCACACACTGTCCTCAGGTTCCCACCTGTCCCAGCTCACCTGGGACCCCCACATCCCCGAAAGCTGGGCTTGTCAAGAGTTGGGCCAGCTCATTCCAGCTCTTAGAAGTAAGCCTTCTGCTTCAGGTAGAACCCCAAACCTCAGATCCCATGTCTGCAGTGGTGTGTGCCTTTCATGGGCCCCAAAGCCAAGACAGCAGTAGCTTTAGCTTCCTTTCACCCTGGAAGGAGAGAGTGTGTGGGGACGGGAAGTCCGGAGTGGAAGGGCTGCTGGTGGAAGGCACAGAAACGGAACACACAAAACAGAAACCCGAAATGAAATCCTCTGAGTCTCCTTCAAAACTGATTTCACATTCAGGTGAAATCCAGAGCTGCTGTTTTCCCTAAAGTGAGTCCGTTCTTCATGGAAGAGGAGATAATGACTCTGAACCTGCCTGGTGCAATTCAGGGCACATTTGGACTTGTGTGTGGGGGGGTCCCACTCACAGTAGGGTGTTGGAAGGAGCTTACAGGGACCCACACCTTCATGGGATGTGTGCAGCACCCCCATTCCTGTTCTGATTCAGGTCGTCTGTAAGCAGGAGGGTTGCTTAATGGTTTTTTTTTTTTAGAAAGGAATAAATAATTTAAAAGCATCAGATAAAAGCACTAATTCCATTGAACCTAAAAGACTAAAACCTTACCCAGCGCTCGCAGCCACCGCCAGGGTATCTGTCGATAGCAGAGGGTCTGTAAGAGGGGCCCCCAGGGGTCAGCACAGAGCTGTGCACTTCTCTCCAGGGATGCCACAGACTGTGCAGAATAACTTTCCCTCTTTTCGTTATTGAATTCTTTGCTGGAGGAAGTGCCTGTTACCTGCTCAGCACTGAATCCGGAGCATCGCTTTACCAGCCTGTTTGCTACTAAAATTGACTCTCTCTGGAGAGGGAACAGCTACTTCTCGTGGCTGTTTTTTCTGTTCTTGCTCCAGGGAGGAGGGCAGAGAAACTTCTCCTGATTGACCCCAGGGGAGAGAGAGGCTACTTGCAGCCAAGTGCTGCCTGCCATTAAATATAACCACAGTAAACACAGACGTCGGGACCAGGCCAGGTGTTTCAACATCCCAGTGACGCGGGGCTGCAGCCATCCCTGTCTTACAGACGGGAAAACTGGAGGCCAGAGCCCTGTAGTCACCTGCCCAAGATAACGCCTTCGTAAGTGGTAAAGGCAGAGTCCAGATTCACATGGGCTTCTGGCTGAGTGCAGGACCCTCGGCACCCAGCCCTCTTCATGGTACCTCCTCTGTTTTCTTGGCTTTTACCTCATGGTATGTTACACAGCAGGCCTGGGGCCTCTGCCATCCTCTCTCCCTTCCCTGTCATCCTGATGTGTCTGCAGATGGCTCTGTTTTGGAAGCAAGGTTGGAACCCTTGAGTCGGCTTACCAGAGAATCCCATCCATCAGATGTGTATCTATGTGCATCAAAAGACGTTTATTTTAAGGAATTGGCTCATGCAGTTAAGGAGACTGGCGAGTCGAAGGCCTGCAAGGTGGCTGGGCATGGTGGCTCACGCCTGTAACCCCGGCACTTTGGGAGGCTAAGGTGGGTGGATCACCTGAGGTCTGGAGTTTGAGACCAGCCTGGCCCACATGGTGAAATCCCGTCTCTACTAAAAATACAAAAATTAGCCAGGTGTGGTAATAGGCACCTGTAATCCCAGCTACTCGGGAGGCTGAGGCAGGAGAATCACTTGAACACAGGAGGTGGAGATTGGAGTGAGCTGAGATCACGTCACTGCACTCCAGCCCGGGCAACAGAGCAAGACTCCATCTCAAAAACAAAGAAACAAACAAAACAACCAGCAAGGTAGTTGGATGGGCTGGAGACCTGGGAGACGGCTGAGGTTATGGTTCAAGTCCAAAGGCTATCAGCTGGAAGAATTTCCTCTTGGTCCCGGGAGGTCAGTCTTGGTTCTGTTCAGGCCTTCAGCTGATTGGATGGGACCCACCCATGTTAGAGAGTGACCCTGCTTGACTCGAAGTCCACTGATTTCTATGTTAATATCATGCAAAATCACCCTCGCAGAAACATCCAGAATACCGTGTGACCACGTATCTGGGCACCGTGGCCCAGCCGACTTCTCGCACAAAATTAACCATCACAGGTAGAGTCGGCAGCTACTGGAAACCCTTGACCAGAAGCTGCTGCCATCTGCGCCAGCATTGTGGTCTGGATGCTGTGGTATTAATTGTTACACTGTGTGGGCGGCTTCGCCCTGTGGGCCGTGTCTCCTGAGGCAGTAGAGAGCACCTTGCGGGTGGCTTGGGTGTGTGTGTGTGTGTGTGTGTGTGTGTGCACATGCACACTAACATAGTGCATGCAGTTGGAGCCCTTACTGAGCCTTCCCATGGCAGAAATGTACTCCAGGCACACTTTGAGAAGCCAGACAGGTACAAACTCTTACTTGCTACAAAATGATTCATGACGAGGTTCAAGCATCTAGCACGGTGTCCTAGCACATAGCGGTTACCCGTATAGAGTTGAATAAGTGCGTGATTTAAGTAGCAGGTGTCTGCGACAGAGATGCCATCCTTTTCCAACGGTGATTGAGTGGGCACTTACCATGTGCTGGGTGCCGGGCTATACTCAACCCCTGGGGATTGCAGTGTGGCTGAGAGAGATGGTTCCTGTCCTCAGACTTGCTGTGTTCTAGAAGAGGAAGCACAGAAAAACAAGTCATCAAGCAGATAGGTAAGATACTTTCAGATTGTCCTGAGCAGCATGAGGGAGACAGATGGGTGGCTGAAAGAGAGGGACCAGGAAGGACTGACCTTGGCCAGGGAGATCTGGGAAGGCTTCTTGGAGGAGGTGACATCGAAGCTGAAACCCGAAGGGTGAGGAGGAGATGGCCAGTGGACAGCTGGGGACGAATGTTGTTGGCAGATGAGGCATTACACGGAGAGGAGGCCAGGAGCTGTCTGGGTTGGAGAAATTGAGTATAACTTGTTAGGTAGCAATTTGTAATGACACATGGTTTTTCGGGGAATGTGTTTGAGTTGAAGAGCATGTGCTCAGACAGAGAAGCATATGGAAGCCTTTATACCGTGGGACAGTCACTGTTTTGTTCAAACATTTCTTCGGCAAGGTGATCTGTATGGCTGGTCTTGATGTGAGCAGTGCAGGGGTTTTTCCTCTATTCCTAGCTACCCTCCAATCTGTGGACTTCTAAATGGAAGTACCAGGGAGGGTCCACCCACTGCAGAGTGGCTAGGATCTCCTGGCCCTCTGGATGGAGAAGGGGACCAGGAAAACCAGCCCCGCGCTGGTCCGTTTCCCTCCTGCCTCTCTGCCTGACTCAACCCTGCACTGTTTTCTTTTCATTCAGTTAAGGCCCTTGCAGCCAGAGCCTTTACATAATAATCTACCCACAGGCATCTCTTTGCTTAAGCCAGTGACTCCTGGGTGTGAGCGGGAGCTGGGGCGGGGATCCAGCTCTCTGGGGCTCCTGGTCCCCTGAGAGTCCAGGCCTTGGTGGTTTGGGTTTGTTGGGATTTGTTCACACTGGGTTTGCTTTGCCCGGTAAACTCTCCCAGCCATTACAGGCTCAGGCCTTGAGCGGGACTCAGGGGAGCGTGAGTTTCTGATTGACTTGACATTTGTTGAAGGCTTCGTCCTGAAATGACGAGGCTTCCTGGTCTCCGACTTCTGGCTGGTTCTGAGGGGCCTGTGGGGTCCTGGGAGAGGGACCCAGAGCATAGCCAAGACAGGGACCATCCTGATAACAGCTCCAGCCTTCCAAGCTGGCTTGCTGGTGGAACAGTGCTCACAGCATGTGGTTCAGCGCGGAACATACCCGAAAGAGGTGTGGGTGGCACAAAGGCCTGGGTGGTTCAACCCTGCCTCTGACGGGCCATTTTCCCGCATTCAAAACCTTCTCAAATGCATCCCTATGCCTTCATTCTCGTGTCGTCAATAAGAAGCCAGTGCCGATGTTTGGCCTGCTGTGGCCGATGGAGTGGTTTAGTCATCATCTATTGGCCTCCTTCTGTGGCTCACAGCCTGTGCTAGGCGCTCCGGCTGTGTCAGTGAATGAAACGCTCCCAAATCCCTGCCCTCCTGAAGCTGACATCCTCACCAAGGCTTTCCCAGGGGTTCTTCGCTCTGAAGGGTTCTGGTGCCCTTTCTCATTTTGCTGATCATTCAAGGAGACAGAGAGGAGACTTCTTACCTCAAGAACTTTACAAAAGGAGTTTGGTTTTACGTTTAGAGGCTTCGAGCGTGCATTCCCTCATCCGTCAATAAGTGTCTTTTGAGCTCCACTGACAGATTCTGGTGACCATCCGTTGGGGGGGGGATACTGGGAGGAAGGGAGCAGGAAAAAGTCCCTATTGTTTTGTGCTCGTTTTTAAAATTATACTTTTAGTTCTGGGGCACATGTGCAGAACGTGCAGGTTTGTTACAGAGTTATACACGTGCCATGGTGGTTTGCTGCATCCATCCCCCCATCATCTACATTAGGTATTTCTCCTAATGTTATTCCTCCCCAATACTCCCGCTCCCTGCTATCCCTCCCCTACTCCCCCAAACCCCAGCGAGCCCCCCGGAGTATGTCGTTACCCTTTCTGTGTTCATGAGTTCTCATTGTTCAACACCCACAAAGACTCGGAACCAACCGAAATGCCCATCAGTGATAGGGTTGATAAAGAAAATGTGGCACATATATACCATGGAATACTATGCTGCCATAAAAAAGGATGAGCTCATGTCCTTTGCAGGGACATGGATGAAGCTGGAAACCGTCATTCTCAGCAAACTGACAAATGAACAGAAAAGTTCCTCTTTTCATGGTGGGGTTAGCCAGGAAGGTCGAAGCAGATAACGGTAGAGTTTATTACAACTGAGGCCATGGCAGGAAACAGCAGCAGTTGCTGGGGCCTGAGCTGGGAGGCAGGGGAGGTCTCTCAGAGGAAGTAACACCTGAAAGATAAATGGGAGTTAGCTGGGAACGGGTGAGTAGCAGAAAACTGCACGTGCAAAGGTCCTGTGGTAGAAAGGTGGGCATTTGAGAAACAGTGAGGCGGGAGAGGTGCTGAAAGAAGGTGAGACAGGGAGGCGAGGTGAGATGAGAGAGCTGGGGCTGGAGCTGGGGGAGGCAAAGCCTGGAAGGCCTTGGGCTCGGGGAAGAGCACCCAGGAATGGAAGGAGCATGGTGTGGTGAGTGAGGTCATTCATGACCCTGCCCAGGTTTTAAACACTAGCCCACCTGCGAAGTGAAGTTGACTCCAGACACTCCGTGGTCATACTTCAGGGGCTGCTCAGGGCTGGTTCATGGTATTTTTTGGTGTAAACAGTATTATGTATAAACTCGCTGCTGTGCCAAAATGATCAGACCTCATGCCTCGTTGTATTAATGTAAGTATTTTGCAATAACCTCTACTGCCCTGAGAAACATACAGATTTGACGGCCAACCTTTACACACAGCATCAGAAGAAATCAGTGTCTTGCCCTGGTATAAAGGAGAAATAAAAGGAGACAATTTATAATAGACTCGTACATACTTCAGTGGGCACCTGATCTGTAACACCGCGGTGCATAATAAAGTGACTGGTCCCCCATCTACTGCTAATGGATGTTGGGATTCAAAAGGATGGCAGGAGCTGACTGAGAATTAGTGACACTCTTTCTCTGAAGTGACATTTCAGGACCAGAGCCACCATAGAATGCTGTGAGTTTATAGGAACGTGTAAGTCCACAGTCACCCTGAGAGTGACGGCTCCTGAGGCTGATGTTCTCCTGGTGACTTGGCTTGTGTCGGCAGCCATGACCTGATTTTCTGCGAACGCTGAATAGCCATTGGTAAATTTCTGAATGGCACAAACTGCAATCTTTTTTTTTTTTTTTTTTTTTTTTTTGTGCACCTGAAAAATCCAGTGAGTATTTCAACCATGCAAACATACTTTGTAAAATGGAGTTAGGGTCTGGGTTACAATAACTCTAAGCTGGCTAAATTTGTATTATTATTTGGCACTGTGAGTGTCTTGCAGGACTACCCAGAGTCATGCAGAATGTGGAAAGTTTGCCTTTTGCTTGGGTCTGTCCCTTACGCCACAGGAAACCTGGACTCTCCATTCCTCCCAACACCCAATGCTTTCGTCCTCCTGTAACATCTAAAATCGTTCGTACAATTTTCCAGAACTTGCTCCAGGGAGCAGCACCTTCCCTGCTGAGGACGACAGTTCCAGCAGGACTAAAATCCTCTGATGGACAACGGACACTTTTTCGGGGTGTCGAGGGCAGTGTCTACAAATCGAGTCAGTCAGCCTAGGGATGGGTAGAAGGTAAATTGTGGCCATAGTGGGTCCTCTCCTGGAGGTAAGAAAGATGCCCCGTTAGAGGACAGAACAGCCCTGAGACTTTGGGGTTCAGGCCAGGGGAGCCCCTTCCAGGGCCAGGGGTGGTCTCCTCTGTCGGGAAAATCCACAGGGATTTTCACAGCGAGGTCTGGACGTCACAGCCATTAGACAGCTTTCATGTTATAAATCTGAAAAATGCAATTCTGAAAGCATGGGACAGAATCAAATCAGCCTGTAAAAATAAAAACATGGTTACAATAAAAATGAGATGAAATGGGAAAAGGCAGGCCTTGCCGCGAGAAGCCTGTTGTTGCCACTAACCAAATTAGTCATCGTAATAGCCCTGGCGTGAAGCTCTCGGCTGCGCTGCGTGTCCTCTGGCCCTTGTAATTTAACTAGAAGACGTACCCCTGTTTATTGTCCGTCATTATCCCTTGTCTATTGCTTTTTATTGGTGTTGGATTAAGTTAAAGGCTCTGATTTTCTATAATTTCCCAATTTATAGTCTTACCTTACAACTAGGGAGTTTTTTTTTTTTTAAGGTTTTTCACTCTTTTTCCTCTCTAGCAAAAATAAATGGGGGGAAAAAAAAGTCATTCTGCATTTTTCTGGTATCAGAAAGGACATCGCAGGTCCAAGAGGGCTGACCGTGGATGCCCAGGCTCCGAGTTTATGGGAGGCCCCTCCTCAGCTGTCAGTTGGCATTCTCCTGTCATTCCCACAGATTAATGAGGCCCGTGTTTTTCTTTGTTTCTTTTTTTCTTTATTTGAGACAGGGGCTCACTCTTGGCCCAGGCCGGAGTGCAGTGGCACGATCTCGGTTCACTGCAGCCTCCACCTCTCAGGCTCAAGTGATCCTCCCACCTCAGCCTCTGGAGTAGTTGGGACTAGGGGCCCATACCACCACACCCAGCTAATTTTTGTATTTTCAGTAGAGATGGGGTTTTGCCATGTTGGCCAGTCTGATCTCGAACTCCTGACCTCTGGTTATCCACCTGCCTCAGCCTCTCAAAGTGTTGGGATTACAGGCGCGCGCCACCGTGCCTGGCTGAGGCCCATATTTTTGTTTGCCTCCTCAATTCTCTTGGGTGGCTGTAACCATGCAGGAGTCGTCTGTGGACATTGTGAAAAGAGGCCTTGACTGCGGGCTTGTCTGTGTGAGAACTTCACAGGAGGCATGTTTAGGGGGCTCCTCCTTCTTGCTACCTGCTCTTTTCAGTCCCGGCTGGAGTGAGAATTTTAAGACACGTGCATGCTTCACTCAGTGACTCTGGCCAGTTGCAGTTCAAGATTGTTTGAGTGGCAGAATTCTACAGCCACAAGCCTGGACATAGGATTATAGCTCCTAATGGCATCTTTGAGGAGGGCAGAAAGGTTGGCCTCCAGCATCTCGAAAATGGGAGGGAGGCGGAGTAACTGAAGGATGCAAAGAGAGGGTGGATTTTAAAAATAGCATGTTTTATCCCAGTTACCAAAATAATGCATGCATTTATTGCACCCTTTCTTTCTTTTTTTTTTTTGCGGCTGGCATTTGCTGCAATTACAGTGAATACTTGAATGAGTCATTTGCTGAATAACTGCTTTCCCTCTCCTTTCCTCCCTCCCCCACGCCAGAGGAAACTCACCAGTGTAAGTGACAGGCCGTTCTTGTTCACGGCTGGATCCCCAGCACCTAGCATGGTGCTTGCCAGCAGAGTAAGCGCTCAATACAGGGTTAGTCCGTGGATGGGTGGAAAACGTAGAAGATGTTAACAGCACTGTGCTTCCACTGTGCAAAGGCAGTGTTTCTCCGTTCAGGCTCCTTGTTAGAATCACCTGGAAGAGTTTGTAAACTTGTCCTGGGTCCACCCCAGACCAGTCTAATCTGAAGTTTGAGTTGGGGTAGGGGCCGGGAGAGGGGGCTGTCTGACATCAGAACTTTGTAATAACTCAGCTGATTGTAATCTGCAGACATCTAGAGAAACTCTGATGCGTGTTCTGCCCGTCATAGCTGTGTGTTTTGTTTTAAAGTTATGTCATTGTTGTAAGAGTAAAACATGCATTTGCTCTGCAAATCAAGGAGGGCAGAAGGGTGAGGACTTAGAAGGAAAATTCTTCCCTGGACTTCCATCCCTAGACCCACACATCACAGAGTGAGCTGTGAGCCATCTCTGCTGTACGTCAGTTCTTTTTTTTTTTTTTTTTTTTTTTTTTTTTGCGATAGGGTCTTACTCTGTCACTCAGACTGGAGTGCAGTGGGGTGATCTCAACTCACTGCAGCCTCCATCTCCCAGGTTCAAGCCATTTTCCTGCCTCAGCCTCCCTACTAGCTGGAATTACAGGCATGCACCACCATGCCCAGCTAATTTTTGTATTTACAGTAGAGATGGTGTTTCTCCATGTTAGCCAGTCTGGTCCCAGACTCCTGACCTCAAGTGATCAGGAGTTTGATCACGCTTGCCTCAGCCTTCCAAAGTGCTGGCATTATAAGCATGAGCCACCGCACCTGATGTCCTTCTTCGCGCTTCTAAATTGTGTGCTAATAACCTTATTTCTTGGTTATCAGTTTAAAATGCTGCAGCTCTTGGCTCTGTTATGACATGTAAGGGATTTAGCTGTTTTGCAATACCTGGTCCTTTCTCTTCTCTGTTACACCCTGACTTTGCATAGAGTTGATATCAGTTATTCTGTTGGTAACCTGCATAAAGTTAAATAATGATCTTAAATGTCTATTTTTCACTAGCTTTACATAGCATGTCTTGACTCCCCACTAAGCTAAGATGAAAAAAAAATTAGGGCTGTGGAATTTCCCTCCATCTCTCTCCTCCTGCTATTAATTTTACATTGTCAAGGTTTACAGCATTCTCGTTTTCCCTCTAACTGTCCTTGTCACTGAAGCTTTGTTTATAGTTTGATTTTTAAAACTGCGAAAGCGGTAAATGATATTTGTTGTTGAATAAACAATGCAGGTGGACTCAAGAGTAGGAAATGACACTGAATTATTTACTTGTTTCTTCTGCAGCAGCTTTCTCCATTCTTCCCTGGTGGTTCCCTGACTTTGCGCTCTGGTGTCTCTCAAATAGCTGGTGATTTCTGCTTCTCCATATGCGTCTAGGAAGAAAAGATGAAACTGATACGTGCAGACAGCTGGTGTGGGTTTCCTCTGCTGCATGGGGATCTATTTCCCCACCAGACCTCCCTTCTGAATTGGAGGGATGTATGTGTGTGTGTGTGTGTGCGTGTGCGTGTGCGTGTGTGTGTGTTGGGGCTGTCATCTGTGAGGCTTTGCTTTAGGATATGTAGGAGTGGAGCTGAGAAGCAGACTGGTCAACCCCTCTCCAATGTGTGTGTGTGTGTGTGTCTCTGTGTGTGTGTGTGTGTGTGTGTCTGTGTGTGTGTGTGTGTGTGTGTGTGTGTGTGTTGGGGCTGTCATCTGTGAGGCTTTGCTTTAGGATATGTAGGAGTGGAGCTGAGAAGCAGACAGGTCAACCCCTCTCCAATGCCAAAATGAGCAGGGCTATCCTGCAGTATGAAAGCATCCTCCTAGGATCCCTGGATCTCCCTCCAGAAGATGGGCCAGTGTCTTCGTAAATGCCTTTCCAGTTTCAGTGTTCTGGGAAACTTCGTCAGCACCCAGTGAGATATAGGTGGGACCCAGGAGGACCACCTCGTTCTTTCTAGGTCTTTCATCATCATAGGCCCTATGTTGATGGTCTCCAGGGGATTGGGAAGTCAGGGGAGGCAAACCTGTGATCTCAAGCTGCCATATTGAAGTATCCAGTCTCTTTCTGTGACCAGAGCAATTATATAATTGCTTTTTTCTTTTATGAGTCAGAGTCTTCGCTCTGTCACCCAGGGAGTATGCAGTGGTGCTACCTCAGCTCACTGCAACCTTTGCCTCCCAGGTTCAAGCAATTCTTCTGCCTCAGCCTCCTGAGTAACTGGGATTACAGGCATGTACCACCACGCCCGGCTAATTTTTTTTTTTTTTTTTTTTTTTTTTTTGAGATGGAGTTTCGCTCTTGTTACCCAGGCTGGAGTGCAATGGCGCAATCTCGGCTCGCTGCAACCTCCGCCTCCTGGGTTCAGGCAATTCTCCTGCCTCAGCCTCCTGAGTAGCTGGGATTACAGGCACACACCACCATGCCCAGCTAATTTTTGCATTTTTAGTAGAGACGGGGTTTCGCCATGTTGATGAGGATGGTCTCGATCTCTTGACCTCGTGATACACCCGCCTCAGCCTCCCAAAGTGCTGGGATTACAGGCTTGAGCCACTGCGCCCTGCCTCAAAGGTCAGTTTTTTTTGGTGTATGTATTTTCCAAGCCATGCACTATTTGGGATATACTTAGGCTAAAAAAATTATTCACTGTTGCTCTGACCCTCACAGTTATGTGCACACCCTGTATTTTAATTTGCTAAATCTGGCAACATCCACTGTACAGGAAGTTCAAAGATCCATATTCTAGTTCTGGCTTTGCTCTAACCAGAGGTTGGAGCAATCTCAGGCCTCTGGTTAAAAGAAGCCCTTCTCCAACTCCCCCACTGCCTCCGCTATCCAGGTGAGAGAGGGGTACGGTCAGACACACCAGAGCTAGACTCCAAGCGGATGCTTTCTGGGACAAGGTAGCTCAGAGAGGTGAGATTTTGCAGCAAAGGAGTCCGTGGGCATGCACAGAGGATGCATGCTAAGTGTAAGGTGGTGTTCTCAATGCTTAGCAGTGCATTGGGAAGTGCTGGTGAACGGGAACAATACTGACATCCAGCGCCCCCATCGCCAATTCAACTGGTCTAAAGTGAGGCGAAGACACTTGTCTTTTTTTTTAAAGATGGATTCTCACTCTTGTTGCCCAGTCTGGAGTCCAGTGGCCTGATCTCGGCTCACTACAACCTCTGCCTCTCAGGTTCAAGAAATTCTCCAGCCTCAGCCTCCTGAGTAGCTGGGATTACAGGCACGCACCACCATGCCCAGCTAATTTTCTGTATTTTTAGTAGAGACGGGGCTTCACCATGTTGACCAGGATGGTCTTGATCTCTTGACCTTGTGATCCACCCGCCTCGGCTTCCCAAAGTGCTGGGATTACAGGCGTGAGCCACTGTGCCCGGCCCGCTAATTGTTGTGTTTTTAGTAGAGACGGGGTTTCACTAGGTTGGCCAGGTCAGTCTCAAACTCCTGACCTTTTGATCTGCCCACCTCAGCCTCCCAAGTCCTTTTTGTATGTCGCTAAACATTCTCTGGCACATAATTTTCAGGATCACATAACATTCCACTGTATGGGTAACAGTACATAACGTATTCAGGTAGTCCTCCATTTCTGTTTGTTTCTTTTATTTTTCTCAATGAACAGAGCTGCAGTGAACAACCTGATTGCTTCAAATCTACGTACGTACCTTCGATTACTTCCTTAGGCATTGGAAGTCCTGAAAGATTTTAAGCACATAGCTTTAGGTTGCCCCTACTAGGGGTATTTTTAAAAGATTCAAGGTGCATTTTAAAGGGTCAAGTCTAAGGACAGATACAAACTAAAACAAGCTCGTCTTCATATTTGGCCTCCCCATGGGAGCCATGCAGGAGTGGAGGGAGTAGTCATAGATGGAGTGTAGCATGAGGAGACTCTCAAGAAAGACATGCCTTTCTCTGGGGAGAGTCAACTCCAAGCTCTGATCCCGGCCTAGGAGGAGTCAAACAGGGGCTCGTGACTCAGGCTTACCTTCATTCCTTTTCTTCAACAGTTACAAGGACAAACAAACCATTTGGTCATTTGGTGTCCTTGGTTCCAAGGTGTGGGCGCTGGTTTTGATGGATTGGATCAGAAGCTGCAGAAGACCCAGGGTGAGAACACCCTCATCACTCTGCATAGCTGAGTGATTTACCCTCATACAAAGCCTGGGCTTCTATTCTCTAAGCTCTTTGCATTCAGACCACATTACTAAGAAGGGCTTCTTTTGCAGAGATAAGGGAATCCTCAAAACTCATCTTTTTTTTTTTTTTTTTTTTTTTTGCATGCAAAACAAGGTTGCATTTGAAATGTCAGAAGAAAATAGTCCTGGCAGGGCTTGGTGGTTCCTAGCACTTTGGGAGCCTGAGGGCAGGTCACTTGAGGTCAGGAGTTTGAGACCAGTCTGGCCATCGTGGTGAAACCCTGTCTCTACTAAAAATATAAACGTTAGCTGGGTGTGTCGGTGCATGCCTGTAATCCTAGTTACTCAGAGGCTGAGGCAGGAGAATTGCTTGACCCCAGGAAGCGGAGGTTGCAGTGAGCTGAGATCGTGCCATTGCACTCCAGCCTGGGCAACAGAGCAGGACTCCACTTCAAAAAAAAATTTGGTCAGATCACTTAAATTTTTGACTCGAATATTTAATTTTATCCCAAGCCATGTCAGTTTCTCAATCTCAAGAGCCTTTTACCCCATGGAGAGAGGTTTCCTGTGTTTGATTTGTACCTGTCCCCTTGACTGGCAGGAAGTGCTGTTGTTTGCTCTGATACATCTACAGGCTGCAAGAGATGGGCTTTCTGAAGGATTAAACCTCATATCTAGGGTGTAGACTGAACTACTGGCTATAATGCATGCATACCTTGTGAACTTCTGTAAACTGTAGCAGCAAATGCTTAACTTGGAATTCTGAGGTGAAAAAAGGAAATTCAGGGGTGGAAATATCTTAGGAAAGAGATGAAACGTGAGGTGGACACTGAAACACTTTCTTGAGTTGTGCCAAAAAATCCTTAGGAACAGAAGAAAGCCAAAGTCATTGTCACTCTGCATAAAAGCAAACCAGCTTTTGTTTTTTTTGTGTTTGTTTGTGAAGATAATTTGGCATTTCTCTTTTGGGATACAATTCAGTATGATATACCCAAAACGTTAAAGAGAACTTGAACCAGAGATTCTGAAAAATCTTCTTAAGGAAATCATCCTAAGTATCGTAAAAATGTAGAGAACACAAGTGTGCTTAGTGCTGTTATATTGCAAACTACCTGAAGTGAAAGCAACCTGCCTATCCAAACATAGATGAATCTCTGAGAAACCGAAAGTATATCTAATCGATGCAAATTTAAAATTGCATTGAAAATTGCTTTCAAACAATCTAATGCCAAAAGACTGGTACTAAGATATTAACTAAAAATAAGACACAGTATTGTGTATGTAGTGTAGATCTGTCTATGGTAAAAGCAATTATGCCTGGAAAAAAAATGTCAGAAGAAACTATCCTTCAATGGCTATGCCTGGATGATGGGGCTCTGAGCAATTACTCTATTATTTCTTATGCTCTGTATTTTTCACATCTTCTTTAGTGAGCATGGTCCTCTTTCATATTAAAAATAAATATGAAAAGAACCATTGAAATAGACATTAGAAGCTCTGATTCAGACAGATCATTGTTCATTGGCTGTTGAACACTGTGTTTGTGTGTATATTTTTCCTTCTTGGGCAGATGGGTGAATATTAAAAAGAAAGGGTCTGACCACGTCTCCCTGTTGTCAAGGGGACATCTTTGTGTAAAACGATTCAGGTAAAAAGTAAATGCAAAAGCTGAGCAGGTGCTTGGGTAGATGACCCATCGTTTATCTATAACATTGGTACTTTTGTAGTTTAAACACAACATTGCCTTGGTCTTTGTGAATATTACACTTCCAATCCGCAGGGGATACTAAAGAAGCAAGGCTTATTAGGTGGCGAGACTAGAAGAGGACTCACTTGTGGGACATGGGGAAGTTGAGGTCACCCTCTCTCCCATCCATTCTTCTAAGTTACCTCCAGAGTTGTGGACATGTCTACACAGTCAGGTGATCGGCAGAAAAGATGGAGGATCTATGGCTTAGATTCACTCGTTCACTTATTCACGTATTTGTTGAGCATCTACTTTGTGCAGGCACTGTTACAGACACTGGCCGTAAACCCGTGGACAAGTGTAATGTATGGCCTAACATTTCAAGTGCTGTCTTGGCATCTTTGAGCCACACAGGGCTCAGCAGTCCAACTGAGTTATCCTGATCTCACCAGATATGCCCCTCACTCTGCAGGAAAGGCTCCCCACCCAGCAATTTCTCCTACTAGCTGGCCTGGTGGCAGCCCTCTACCTGGTTCTAGACCAAAGGGTTTTCACTTCTCTGCTGACCTATGGAATTATACAAAAAAATCCATGGCGTCTTCTTAAGGAAGCAAGAGTCACTCTGCTTCAGAGTGTACCCCCTCCTACCTGCCTGGTGAGCGATACCCTTCTGCCCCGGGCTGTGAGTATTTGTCACTCATAAGCTGCTGTTGACTCATCTGTCCAGTATTGGGTGTCATGTGCTCAGCCATCTTGTACTCATTAGGGTCAAAATCCACCCCCTCACCCATCAGATGAGTAGAAAGTGATCAGCTGATCACCGAGGGAGGTGAAGAAAGTCTCTCTTCAAGCTAGTGTTCTAGTAGTTGTGTGGATGGGGAGATGGTAAGGAGGTAATAACTGAATAATCGTGTGACTAATTTTACTGCATATTGTGAAGGAAATAGAATGATGTGGTAGAGAATAATGGGGGCACATAGCGATTTTGTTTTGGGAGGCTTTTCTGGGGAGATGATATTTAAGTAAAGTCTTGTCTATTGGGAAGAAGCCAGCCTTGGGGAGATGTGGGAACAGCAGGCAAGGTGGGGTAGGGCTTGACTTGTGCAGCTGGGCCCTGGTGCGTCGGGAGGAGAAGATGTGATAGGAATGTGAGACATTGCAAGATGTGATAGAATCTTGGAATGGTAGGCAGGGCCTGGATTCACATGGCTTTGGAAGCCACCGCAAAGTGGATAGACTTTATTTTACATGTAATGGGGGAATTCTTGAAGGGTTTTAAGCAGGGAAGTGACATGACATGATTTATGTATTTTTTAAAAGATTATTTTGGTACCTGGCTAAAAAACGGATCATGGGGAAGCAAAAGAAAAAATGGCTCAGTTGTTATAGCACTTCCTGTGGGAAATGAGAGAAGTGTGGATTGGGTGGAACTGGAGAGAATGAACAAATCCAAGACACATATCTTGGAGGTGGAACCGGGGGGACTTGCTGATGACCTGGGCATGAGGAATGAGAAAGGCAGAGAAAGGCCGTCTCTGAGGTTTCTAGTGTGAGTGACCGTGCGGATGGTGGTGTCCTTTAATGAGATGAGAGAGACGGAAGATGACGAGGCTAGGGTAGGGCATGAGATTGAAATTGAGTGTTTTAGATTTTGTAAGATCTGAGCAAAGTATTCCAGTGGAGATGTCAAGCTGATGGCTTGGAAGTGGTATTATGTAGCTCAGGATAAATGCCAGAGCTAAAGATATTCGTTTGGCCATTACCACCATTTGATAGTGTTTAAATTGGTTGAATTATATGGGCAGATAATAAAATATTCAATATGATTTATCTTCCTAAAACGAATGTCATGTTAGATATAAGTTTGACTATATTAGCGGAATAATGTGTAATAAGACCACTTGTAAAACTGGGAAGCATTGTGTAAATGTGGTTTCTATTCACACTGCTGTAATGTTTGGGCCTCCCACAGCCCTGGTAATTCTGGGATCTTTGGTTCTTCTTATTATTGTTATACTTTAAGTTCTGAGGTTCATGTGCAGAACATGCAGGTTTGTTACATAGGTATTCACATGCCATGGTGGTTTGCTGCATACATCACCCCGCCATCTGCATTAGGTATTTCTCCTAATGCTATCCCTCCCCTAACCCCCAACCGCTGCTATCCCTCCCCTGTGCCCCCACTTCCCAACAGGCCCCTGAGTGTGATGTTCGCCTCCCTGTGTCCATGTGGTCTCATTTTTCAACACCCACTTATGAGTGAGAACACACCGTGTTTGTTTTTCTGTTCTTGTGTCAGTTTGCTGAGAAAGATGGTTTCCACCTTTATCCCTGTCCCTGCAAAGGGCATGAACTTATCCTTTTGTATGCATTGTGTATATGTGTTAGTGTTCCAGGCACAAAAACCCCTCCCCATTATATGTTCACATCCTGGTTTCTTAGATGCTTACCCTTCAGCTTAGACTCGTGCTTTAGAAAGAATTTCTGCCAAGTATCACAGGTTTAGAAAACAGGGATAAAAATATGGATTATCTTCTGTTGTAGCTGAAAAAGATTTCCACTGACTTACTTTAGCCTCAACCCCAAAGGACTAGGGTCTCCAGGACTTTTCTGACCTGCACTGGAGTTTGGAGAACGTGTGGCATTTAATTTTTCCAGGAGCACTTCAGCCGAGGCCAGATTGGAACTCTCCATGGTACCCTGTGAAGCTCTGAAGATGATGATTTAGGAGCAAGACTGGCTGGAGGCTGTGATCTTCCTGGCCAGGAGCCACATGACAAATGAATCCCCTTTCAAGGAAGCTGAGTATATGTTTTACAAGATTTAGCTGGGCAGCAGTGGTGGTGGTAGGGATGAATTCAAGGGTAGTTATTTGAATTTCAAAGACACAGAATGAGATTTTCATGAGCTAGGAGGGATTCTTATGAGTTGGTCTTCTAGATCAACTCATTTGTTTAGTATTTGAGGCTATTGAGGTCCAAAAAGGTTAAGTGATTTTCTGAAGGTCACTCACCTGGTTAAAACTATGTTTTCTGGACTCACTTTGTCATACTCCTCCCAAGCAGCAAGCTCCTGTGTACATTTATGTATAGATTTCAATGGAAGTAGCTTTTTAAGAACAAATTGATTGTGAAAATGACGGTCTGTCTCCAGGGCCACAGTGCCTTGACTTGGGTCATGGTTCAGACCTAGAATAATATGGTTTGGACTATTCTGGTTGTGCCCAGAGCTGCAAGAAAATCGGGTAGTGGGTCCCTCTTTGAAAGGTGTGTATAATTTCAGTGTCATATTTTTCAGATTATTGTAGGTAGAGCTATGAGGATTTACTCATTAATTCCTGTTTTCATTGGGTTTTCTACAGTGGGCCTGGCTCTGGGGATACAGTGGTCAGTGTATTAGTCTGTTCTCATGCTGCTAATAAAGACATACCTGAGACTGGGTAATTTATAAACGAAAGAGGGTTTTTTTTGTGTGTGTGTTTGTGTTTTGAGACAGTCTTGCACTCTCACCTAGGCTGGAGTACAGTGGCCTGGTCTTGGCTCCCTACAACCTCGACCTCCCAGGTTCAAGCTATTTTCTTGCTTCAAACTCCCAAGTAGCTGGGATTATAGGCGTGCGCCACCATATCTGGCTAATTTTTGTGTTTTTAGTAGAGAGGGGGTCTCACCATGTTGGCCAGGCTGTTCTTGAACTGCTGGCCTCAAGTGATTCACCCACCTCAGCCTCCCAAAGTGCTGGAATTACAGGTGTGAGGCACTGTGCCTGGCCAGGAAACAGATTTAATTGACTTATAATTCAGCATGGCCGGGGAGGTGTCAGGACACTTACAATCATAGCAGAAGGGGAAACAAACATGTCCTTCTTCACATGGCAGCAGGGAGAGAAGAAGAATCAGTGCCCAGTGAAGGGGGAAAGCCCCTTATAAAACCGTGAGATCTCGTGAGAACTAACTCACTGTTTTGAAAAAAGGATAGGGGAAACTGCCCCCATGATTCAATAATCTCCACCTGGTCTCTGCCATGATACATGGGGATTATGGGAACTACAATTCAAGATGAGATTTGGGTGGGGACATGGCCGAACCATATCAGTCAGTGAGACACTATCCTTGAATGTAAGAAACCCTTCCTATGACCAGGGAGATAGACATGGAATCAAGTAATTGTCATGCAGAGAGGTGGGGAGCTTTGCTAGAGGTAGGCGGGGAATATATAATAAGGCAATTAATTCAGACTTGGAAGCTCAGACCAAGAAAGATTCCTGGAAGAGACAGTGCCTTAACCTGAGACTGGAAACTAGAGGATGACTTAGGAAAGTAGAAGGCAACACATCTGAGGGGGAGGATGTGGAAGGGCATTCCATCCAGTGGGAGTAACACTGCATAGGGATGTAGCGTGTTACGGGAGCAGCAGCCCGTTCGGGTGGAGCTGGAGAGGGAGCCAGGGCCAGACCAAAGACCAAGGAAGCTTGAACTCTGCCCTGCAGACTCTGGGAAATTTGAAGGACCAGAAGCTCCATGTGAGCGTATCTGCATGCGGAAAAGACCACTGTGATTGCTCTGGGGAAAAGCACAGGGGGCTGAGTAGAGGCAGGGAGGTGACTGAGCAAGCTATGGATGTGAGGCTGGTGAGGATGATAGTGACCTAAACTAGCATGGCAGTGGGGAGAGAATAAAACACATCACCAAGGGAAGGGAGGACAGCCATGTTTCCAGGAGGGAGATGCCGCTCTTAAAAACCAGGTGGGTTTGGCAAGTGTAAATCAGAGTGGCTGTGTCCATTTCTAGATGCTTTTACCGAGTCCTGCCGTGCGCTGCCTCCTGACCACTCACCTAGCATGTATGTTTTCCATTTGATCTGTCTCCCTGTCCTCCAGAAGCAGGCACTGTCATTCCCTGTTGTGGACTGAGTACTGTGCTTTTCTGCCAAATTCATGTCCCCCAGGCAACCTTGGAAATAAGACCTCTGCAGATGCAATTAGGTCAGCTTAGAATTTTGAGATGAAATTCTCCTGGATTTAAGGTGGACCTGAAATCCAGTGTCTCATGTCCTTGTAAGAAGAGAACAAGACACAGACATGGGGAAGACAAACGTGGGAAGATGAGGGCAGAGGAGGGAGTGATGGTGCCGCAAGCCAGGGAATGGCAGGAGCTGCTAGAGACTGCAAGAAGCAAGGAGTGACCCTCCGCTAGAGCCTCTGGAGAGAGGGCAGCCTGCTGATGCCTTCTTCCAGAACTGAGAGAAAGAATAAATTTCTGTTGCTGTAAGCCAACTAGTCTGTGGCAACTTGTTACAGTAGTCCCAGGAAACTAAGCCATGCCCATTTTAGAGACAGGAAAAACCCCAAACTAATGCTTAGGGAGGCTTGTTCTAAACTCTAGGTCACCTGACTAGGAAATCACAGGGTTGGGATGTGAACTCGTCATGGCTCCTGCCGTCTAAGTTTTGGTGTTTTTGGTTTGTTTTGGATGGAGTTTCACTCTGTCACTCAGGCTGGAGTGCAGTATTGCGATCTCAGCTCACTGCAACCTCCACCTACTGTGTTCAAGCGATTCTTGTGCCTCAGCCTCCTGAGTAGCTGGAATTGCAGGCATATATCACCACAGCCGGTTAATATTTTTGTATTTTTAATAGAGATGGGGTTTCTCTGTGTTGGCCAGGCTGGTCTTAAACTCCTGGCCTCAAGTGATTCTCCTAACTTGGCCTCCCTATGTGGTAGGATTACAGGCTTGAGCCACCACACCTGGCCCATCTGATTTCTTAACCACTCTAGTTTTTATGTCACCCCAAATTATAGCTAATATTTTACTGAGTGTTTACTCTGGGTCAAGCACCCCTTTTAGCTCTTTGCTTTGATTATTTCATTTATCTTAAGGATTATCTTGCAAGAGATATATTCATTTGCAAATATGACGAGGACTATCACTAATTGGAAGAATGGTCAACTATTTTTTGAAAGTCTGGGCTTTTTTCCCACTCCATCCCTCCCTCCGTCCCTCTGTCCCTCCTTCCCACCCTCCCTCCCTCCCTCCCTTCCTTCCTTCCTCCCACTTTAAGTTTTGGTGTACATGTACAGAACGTGCAGGTTTGTTACACAGCTGTACGTATGCATGGTGGTTTGCTACATCCATCATCCTGTCATCTACATTAGGTATTTTTCCTAATGCTATCCCTCCCCAATACCCCTACCCCTTGCTACCCCTCCCCTACGCCCCACCACCCAAAAGGCCCTGGTGTGTGATGTTCCCCTCCCTGTGTCCATGGGTTCTCATTGTTTAACACCCACTTATGAGTGAGAACATGCAGTGTTTGGTTTTCTGTACTTGGATGGGAGATCCCTTTCTTCTTTTTAAAGCTTGACCCTGGCATCTTATTTGCCAAGGGGAGATTTTCCACCTTGAGGGGCTAAGCAGTGTGAGAGGAAATGTCAGGCATGTCCACCACTGGCTCATGAAATATTTCATCTTGTAATACATTAATAGAGAAAATCGAGGTGATTTTCAGCCCATTCCAGTAAATTGGTTTTAGCACTAATGAATTGTTCTATTTGAGCAGAGCATTATTGGTGAAAATGCTGACATTAATAGTGACAGCAAGGCATTTGAAACTCCATAAAAAAATTATAATCTCAGAATAAGAGGCTGGAACATGTTTTGTGTTCTATTAATGAACAGGTGGTCTGATCGATGCTTTTAATAGGTAGCAGATTAAAGTATGGATTGTTAGTGTGGCAAAGCTGCAGATTGGCTGCCTTACTACCTGTTGCTTCTGATGACCTCATTGCGACATTTATATTCAAATCAGATTGCTCAGGGCTTTAGGGGTTGGTGGGTCGTAAATTTCACCCAGTTCCTCTGGCTGAATTTCAAGCATGTAGACCATGTGTTAATGGCGAGAATGATCAGCAAGACAGTTGTGGACAAACGGAGCATGAAGAAAATCATTCTTATTGGAGGATGTGGCAGAAACAATTTTCTTCTGTGTTAGGCAGATGTCAGCTCTGCGGAACTGGCCAGAAATGAAGATCGCTCCACCGACGGGCTGTCACCTGGGGACCAGAATGGTATCTGCCCCCACATCCCAGCCCTAGAGATTTCAGGATCTCTTGGCCAGGTGTCTCTGGAGCTAGTGGCATGGCTATACAGAATGGCCAGAGGGAATTTTTGCAAGGCCACAATATAGGACTGGGTAAAGGGAGGAATGAGGAAGTGAACAGTCACCATACACAGAGCATTTCTGTGTGCTGGGCAGTACGCTCATCTCGCTTCATCTGACCGTGGACCCATCATGGACATATTAGGTTGAACTATATGAAATTGCCATTCTTATAGATCTGAGATAGCTGAACATCAGCGCTTCTTTTTGGTTTGCCCTATGCTATTAATAGCCCTGTTTTGCAGCCAAGGAAAGTGAACTTTCTCAAGGTCACAGGCCAGAAAGGTCATGGCAAGGCAGGGCTAGCTCTGGGGAAATCAGCACCCTGTCATCTTCCGCTGCCTCCTCTTTTTCTTCTGGTGGGCTTTAACAGGAGGGTAGCATGATCAGATGTGCACTGTGAAGACCCCTCTGGGTAACTCTGGCAGGTAGGCGGGGGTGTGGGAGGGGATGGGGATGGATTCCAGGTGACCCTTTAGGAAGTGTTACAGTACTCTGAGTAGAGTGACTTAGTAGCTTAGACGAGAGTGATATTGTTGGGGAGGTGGGAATAGGGTACTAACAGGACTTATTTAGAGGTAAAAGTCAACAGGACATGGTGTTTGATGCAGATGTCTTCTCTTTCTGAATTCTCCTCCTCACCCTTCAAACCTTGGCTTGGACTGTTCCATGTTCTATAAACTCAGCACCTTGGACTTTGCCTTTGCCATGTTCACTTGACTGTAAGCTCTCTGAGGGTGGGGATCACGTCTCTTATGTATGGCTATCCTTAGGGCCATTATAGTGTGCAATATATAGCAGGTAATCATTCTTTGTTGGATAAACAAAAGAATTTAAAACGAATGATGAGTTACAACTCAACATACTCCTACCTGTAGCAACGCGCAATCTGTTCCCTTAACTCTGGATTTCTTTAGGTGGGGACAGTCAGAGATGGAGGATAATCCCCATGAGCTGCTCTGTACTCATCTCTGATTGTCTGCAGTATCATCTCAGTCACGCTGGCGGGGCTGCCTGGAACTTAGCAGCCTGTTGCTCAGTGTTCACCTTTACAGAGCGATATGTCTTTATTTATTTAACTCAGCTAATTTGTACCATTGCCACCAAATTTTTCAACATGGTTTAAAGAGGAACACGCTGACCAGTACTATATGCTAAATTGCTTTTAAACAAGGCAAGTTCTGTTGTCTGCAAAATAAAACATCTTTCCTCAGGGTTAGTTCTTTTTCTTTGTTTTTCTCCCCAGGTGTGCTTTGAGTGGGAATGTGAGGAATAAAAAGAACTTGAGTTGGAAGAAATTGTTATTGCTCTAACAAGTAAAAGACCCTTGAACAATCACATTGATTTTGGTTGATGGATGTAAATGGCTTTGGAAGTAAATTTTTACCCTGGGCAAGACCCACTTGCAGGACATTAATGGGGAATGAAGGAAGACAGTTTTGTTGTGGAAGTAGCAATTCCAGCTGATGACTTTCTCGGCAGGACAATAGGAATCAAGAAACTGACACCGACATGGGGACATTTGTTAGGCAACAGGGACAACGATCTGGTTGCTGGTTTCTGTGGATGAAGCATCAGGAATGGTACAGTGGCCTCAAAACACGCAGAAGACCCAAAAAAGGGAGGTATGCATCCTTATGGAAGGTGGTAGGCAGTATAGACACATCCAAACTTAGATTCAAACCTGCTCACTGGAAACATTTGTTTTCTCTTGTTTTTTGTCCTCAGTGTATCTCTAAGAATTGTGGAAGATTCTACCTCATTAGCCTGTTGGGTAACCCTGGTTGTCTCCCCAAATGGTCCTCTGGATATATTTGTATTTCTGGGGAAATCAACACCCTTCCTCCTTCTCTTTTTCTTCTGGTGGGCTTTAAAAGCGGGGTGACATGATCAGATTTGTACTCTGAAGACCCCTCTGCATTACTCTGGTGGGTAGATTGGGGGTGTGGGAGCGGGTCGGTGTGACTCCAGGAGACCTTTCAGGAAGTGTTACATGACTCCAAGCAGAGTGACTTGGCAGCTTAGACTAAGTACTTCAAGTCTCTCCTCCTGTCCATCCCACCAGCAAAATGCTAGTCTAGTTCTCATAGCTGGGCTCCACATGGTGGAGGGCACCCTGTGTTAGGTGGCATGTGGTCTTGGGTACCGCACAGACATGGGCAGACATCCCAACTTCATTGGGAAGTAGCCTTTTCTCTTTGAGGCTCTGTTTCCTCCTCTGCAACGTGGATTAATAACAACTCCCACACAGATGTCTTGTGGGGAGTCAGTGGGATAAGTGATGTGAGTCCGTACCAGCACATTTCCTGATATGTTTAAGCACCGAATAAATGTTCATCCCTAAGCACACAAACCATCACGATCAACAAAAGAGATAAAGCTGTGACGATGGCAGAGCCCCTTGACTGGTCTCTGCATCCAGTAGCTTCTCCTTTCACTTCGCAGCCACTCCCTCCTCACCTACAATAACCTTCCTCTTAAAGGAGTGTTATCCTGCCATCCTCTTGGTGAAGGCAGTGTGTATGACTATAAGAACCCAGAGCCTGGAGTGAGGCATGGGATCAAATCCTGGCTCTGACACGTATGAGCTGTGTGACCTAAAAGCTGTTACTTAGCTTCTCTGACCTATTCCCGTTTTTTTGTTTTTGTTTTTTTGAGACGCAGTCTTGCTCTTTTGGCCATGCTGGAGTGCAGTGGTGCACTCAGGACTCACGGCAACGTTCACCTCATTACAACCTGATTCAAGTGATTCTCCTGCCTCAGCCTTATGAGTAGCAAGAATTGCAGGCAGCTGCCACCAAGCCCTGCTAATTTCTGTATTTTTAGTAGAGATGGGTTTCACCACGTTGGCCAGGCTGGTCTTAAACTCCTGACCTCAGGTGATCCTCCTGCCTCGGCCTCCAAAGTGCTGGGATTATAGGCTGAGCCACCAGGCCACCGTTCTCACTTCTACATTGTGTCATCTCTCATCAGCCTCTCTCAGCACATGATATAATCCCCCCACTTTTCTCTGCAGCTGGCAGTGAACTGGCTTTGCCCACTGCTCAGCCTCTTCTGTGCTTGGCGTGGCATGGATACCCATGGCCAAAAGTGGCCACCACTCCTGTTTCCTGTGATACTTCATTTCAAGGGGCCTCCATGCTGCTCTGGCCTTTTCCCATTCTATGTAGAGTGACTCTGATTGGTTGTTGATCAGCCAATGGATTGGCTCCTTCTGAGTCATTGCCCACTTTTTGTCCAATCAATTGAATCTGTGGGTGGAGTCACATGGGGCAACAGGCTACCATGGGGAGTGAATCGAGGTCAGTTCTTAGACAGCGGGCTGGACATGCCTTTTGACATCCTGTTCTTAAATTGAGAGGTGGTCTGGCTGTGAATAGGGGCAGCCTAATTTTTGGAAATTTTGGGAGCTAAAATTCTTTATCCGTGAGGGATGGTAAAATTAGACCTGGACGCCAAATGCTTTCACCCTCACTGCACCCATGTATGAGGTTGTCAAAGCCTTCGACGCTAAGCCATTCCTCAAACTCACCTCTCAACTGGGTTAAATAGAGAAAGGAAACACCGTCTGTGTTCCAGAGGCAAAAAAACTGGAATAAGGTGTGTTTGGGACATTATGCCACAAAATGCGGCTGTTCATTGAAATGTAATGAACAGGTGGGAAATAACCCTCTCTCCTATGTGAGCTGTTAAACATAGCGTTTCCCTGAAAATTGCTTCACAAAGAAATCCTCCCACTTTCCAAGCCAGACACGCTGTTTTCTGGTCTCTTTGGTGCAGGGAGGAGACTGGGGGGAAGATCCATGGAACCGCCCTGGGCAGGTACCCTCGGACTGCAACCTTTCACAGCTGTTGAAAACCGAGGACCCTGGACCCTCCCTTTGGCATTGCCTACCATGGGGCAGAGCTCAATGCAAGATACACCCACCCCTAAGTGACTAACTTGTTGGTAATGAATTACCTGAACACACATTTTATAAGTGTGGCAGATAGCTTTTTGAGCGCAGATTCGATGCTCAGCCTTGGTCTGGGCATCTGGGATACACTGAGGAGCAGAGCAGATAATGATCTCTGTCCTTGAAGACGTTTGTTCTTAAAGCTGGCATGATCTACCTGCTACCTGCTTCTTCAGCTTGGAATACCTGTCTCTTCCCACTCTCTGCTGCAGACACCCTGGCCTGCCATAACCCCACTGCCCTCCTTCCCACCACGGGGCCTTTGCACATGCCTTTCCTCTTCCTGAAATGCTTCCTCTTCTCCTCTTTCCCTAATGATGCCTACTTATGTGAGCTTCCTCATGGAAGCCTTCCCCCGGCTGCCCCTCATCTCTTCAGGTTGCTTTGTTATTTTGCAGACTCAGAATTATGCTTCTTTCCTTCCCAGTAGCCCGAACCTCAGTTTCTGTTTCTGTTTATTTGCATGATTATTTGGTTGCCATTCCCTCATGTCAGACCCTAAACACCACAAGGTTTGGAGAGATTGCGTTAGTTGCCCAAGATCTAAAGGGTCACAGTCAAGATTTGAACTCACATCTCTCTGACCTCACGCTTTTTGTTCAGTCTAACATTGACCAGGAAATACGGAACTACATGTTCCACCTCTAGCTTTGTTTTTTGAGACAGGGTTTCTCTCATTTGCTCTGGGTGAATACAGTGACACAGTCACAGCTCACTGCAACTTCAAACTCCTGGGCTCAAGTGAATCCCCCACCTCAGCCCCCCAAGAAGCTGGGAACACAGGTGTGTGTGCCCATGCTTGGTTAATTTTTTATTTTTTGTAGAGGCAGAATCTCTAGACTGTGTTGTCCAGTCTGGTCTCGAACTTCTGGATTTAAGTGATTGTCCCACCTTAGCACCAAAGGGCTTAAATTACAGGGGTGAGCCACTGCACCCAGCCCCACCTCTACGTTGTATATCTTTCCTCCGCATTTATTGAATCTATGCAGAGCTTTCTACTTGCAGTTAGTGGTGTCAAGAGAATAATAATAGCAACTACCATTTGCTGACATCTCTCTATTTGCGAGGCACCGGGGTAAGTGCCCTGCATGCACTGACTACTTGGATCTGAGAAGGCAGGAACTATATAATTCACCTCACTGTGCAAATAAGAAAGGGTTGGGCAGGAGAGGTGGCGTGCCCAAAGTCTTTCTCCCAGGCAGGATTTGAGCCTGATCCTTGTGGATTTCCAGTCTGTGGCTTTGTACCTCCGATGTTGTCTCCCTCCTGATACATTCCACCTTGAAGAAACATACAAATGAGTTAACAAGGGGCAAACCTGAGGCTCTGAGTCCCGGTTACATAAACAGCCCCTGAGATTTATGAAGGGTTCCAGGAAGATGAGTGATCGATTGGCTGCAGGTTTATTACTCGTTGATTTCTTCTGCCTGGGCACATACAGACCACAGATAATTTGAGCAGGTGTGGAGGGCCCCTTCTGATGGTTCTTTCATGCTTGAACCCTGCTGTGGTACAACCCTGTGTGTGGGGAGGGCCTTTTTGGCATCAAAGGGCGTTGACGCTGCTAAGAGAGGCTGAGCACATCCCTCTCTTTCTTTGTTCTCTGAAGTGTACTGTTTTGCTTGGATTTATGCAAATGGCTCTACAGAGGGATCTCAGTGCTGAGGAAAGGAGAAGGGATTGTTCTCTGAGGTCAGAGTCCTGGAGGAACTGATGAATCTCTTCAGCTCTGATGTCTTGTTGGGAGTGGAGCTTTGGGCAGGGGATGCTCCAGGCCCTCTTGAGACTTTCAGATAGCCTCGTCTGGGACCCCAGGGATTCAGAGCTAAAGGTGTGCTCCGGATGCACACAGGATCCCAGTTTGGGGTAACGTGTCCAGACTTGGGGGCAGTCCTGTGCAGCTCAGTAGCTCTGTGGCCTGGGCAAGCTCAAGGGTAAGGCTCTCTGAGCCTCAGTGTTCTCATCTGGAAAATGGGGCTGATCACAGGCCATACCTGTCAGCATGATTGCAACGATTAAATTAGGTCACATGTAACCTGGTTGGCCAGTGCCTGGTACAGAGTGGGCACTCGAGGAATGGCAGATATACATTAAAAATACCCATCAGCTTGAGTCCCCGAAACACAGCCTCCTGTTTATCACCATTGGACAATATGGAGTCTGTCGTGTGAGAGAACCACAGCTCTTCTTCCTCTGGTTTGATTGGTTCCAGTTGTGAATTTCTAAGACCCATTCATTCCAGCCCCCCTTCACTCTGAAGAACAAAGATATCCTGCTGAGGGATCAGGAAATAAGAGATAGCAAGGAGACCTCTCAGAGAGCGATGATTTGTAATGACCCATCAACAGGGATAATCTCTACTGTGGCGAAAAATAATGAAACATCGATTCTCAGAACCTATTAAAAGTCAGATTTATATGAGAATTTAAAAAAGCAATTAGTCTGCATTGAAACTAATTAGTGCCCCAATGCTGCCTTTGAACGGTTCAGATGGGGGAGGTTACTAGGGGCCTACCAGGTACAGGAACTTCAGAGGACCCAAAGATGGAAGGAACTTCACTTGTCAGGAAGGTGCTTCGGTACCTTAGAAAGAGCAGATAGAAACATAAATGAATATTATTTAAGAAAGAAATCGATTCTACAGTAGAAGTCCAAGTACAATGTCTCGAGGCTTCAAAGGAAGGAGAGAGGCATCGTCCTGCGTTTTAACGACAGGCAGTACCTCTTATCCTGTCCCGGTTTCACATGCAGATACCTCTCAGCTCCTTCATTCAGCTCTTTTTTCTTGTAGCAGGCTGCCTGAGCTTTCTCTCCAGCCCTTTCAAGTTTTAGTTTGCATACTTTCTGGGTTGGCTCAATTATGCCAGAACTCCCAGCTACCCTCCATGTGTCCTGATACCTACCTTCCCTACCTCTGGGTTTCTCTCTGAGCTCCAGCTGTCTGGCTGACATCTCTCCAGGGATCAAAATCAAATTCACCATCAAATTCAAGATCAAATTCACCATCTCCCTCCACCCCCAAACCCATTGTCTCTTCTGGGTTCCTCTTTCAGGTTAATGCCATCCCCATGGGCCCAAGCCCCCGAGTCTTAAGTCCTGATTGATTTATCTTTTTTTTTTTTTTTTCTTGAGACAGAGTCTTACTCTGTCACCCAGGCTTGAGTGCAGTGGCTCGATCTCAGCTCACTGCAACCTTCTGCTCTTGGGTTTAAGCTATCCTCCCACCCCAGCTTCCCAAGTAGCTGGGGTTACAGGCGTGTACTACCACACCGAGCTAATTTTTATACTTTTAGCAGAGATGAGGTTTCACCATGTTGGCCAGGCTGGTCTCAAACTCCTGGTCTCAAGTGATCCACCCACCTAGGCCTCCAAAAGTACTGGGAATTATAGGTGTGAGCTACCACGCCCAGCCAGATTCTGCCTCCCACATCTGATAGTCACGGGATACTACAGATTTTACTTAAACTTTACTTAAGCCCGGTTTGTCCTCTCATGCCCACTGCCTTTCGCCAGGACTGTTAGCACCCATTTCAGCAATTCCCAGTTGTTCCTCTGCCTTTCATATGCCCTGCCCAACCTGCCCCTCTTCCACACTGCTACCCAGTGACCTTTCTGAGATGTAAACCATAAACCTTGACTTTTTTACCTGGAATGTTTCAGCATCTCTTCAAGGCCCTTCGGTGATTCACTGCTCCTGGGCATTTTAGTGAGTCCTCCTGCAGTTTGAAATCTGTTGACCTCTCTTACTTTGTCCCTTGCAACTTTCTAGCAATTCCCTCCTCTAATCTCAGTCGATCGATCGATCAATCTATCTATCCCCGTCTTCCTCCTTTCTCTCTCTCCATCTATCCAATATTAATTAGGCTCCTACTGTGTCCCAGCACTAGGCTGAGAGCTGAGTTTATAGCGAGGAACAAAACAGACACAGTCCTTGAACTCCTCAAGGTCACAGTCTAGGGAACGGACTATTAATAGATAGATAATCGATAACTAAGTGTGAAAGGTTCCGGGAAGAAAAACCAGGGTGATATGAGAGGGAATGATGGGAGTAGGGAAGTGCATTAAGGATGTTAGATTCAGCTAAACATTCAGACTCATAAGAATACCATGGCACACTCTTAGCATCACGTATTCTAGAAGGATAGAGGAAAGGACATCTAGCTCAGCACCGGGACAGCACCAGGCATCGGTCTTCTTCAGGAATGTGTGGTCTGGTGTAAGGAAATGACCCCACATGGGGCAGGGGTTCTGCCTTGGCTCAGAAGCTACATGCATCATAGGAGTCAATATATCCTCTTCCTACGCCATAGGCAGACCTCTCAGGACTCCTGCAAGTAGCATCCCATTATGAGTAACGGCGTCCACAGCACAGCACCCAATCACCTGTTCCTGCTGAAGGATCAGGAAATAAGAGATAGAAAGGAGACCTCTCCGAGATCGGTGATTTGTAATGAACCATCAATGGGGATAAGCTCCACTGTGGTGAAAAATAATGAAACATCGGCATCTACTCTACCTACCATCAGGGACTTATTGCTCATTTGTACTTCTTCCCCGACCAGATGCTAAACACCAGTAAGAGATGAGCTTTACTCAAAGCAGTGTTGCCCAGTAATGTAATTTATATACTGACTCATATAGGTACAAGAGTAACAGTGCCAGGAAGTTAGCTGAAGATTAAGTTCTCAGGCAGAAAGAGAAAGGGTTTCGTTACCCCTTTCCCTATTGCGAGATTTTGTTAGGGTGGTCGGGGAAGGGAATACTTAACTCTAGTTCCCAATTAGGAAAATGATAGGGGAAGAACATTCTAGGCAAAAGGAATCGAAAGAGTTTGATGTGTTCCAGGAAGGGTGACCAGAGAGAGGGAGGGGAAGGGAGCGTCATAGAAGTTGAGGCCAGATAGATGGCTGAGGCCAAATTGTGCAAACAATGTATGTAAAAAATTTAAGTAAAAAACCTGTATGAGGAGTTGGTGTTCCATTTAAAGTTTGGATTTTATTCTTTGTTCTTGCTTACTTAAGGTGAATGCAGTTTCTTACTGAGTGATCAGGCACTTCCAACCTCCCAGGGGCAGAGACACCTCCCGAGGCCAGAGTCCTTCATGCTTCCCTCTGGAGAAGTCTCTAACAAGAGGTATTCTAATGTTACATTGCTGTATAGAAAACCACCATAAACTTAGAAGCATAACACAACTATCTGATTAAACTCTTAGAATCTGTGGGTCAGAAGTTTGGACAGGTGTGAAGGTTAATTTTATTAATATTTGTCAACTTGGTTGGACCACAGTGCCTAGAGATGTGGTTACATATTATTCTGGTTGTTTCTATGAGGGTGTTTTTAGCTAAGGCATTAATATTGAAATTGGTGGGTGTTGAGTAAAACAAATTGCCCTCTATAATGTGGGTGGGTTGTATCCAATCCGTTAAAGTCCTGAAATAGAAGAAAAGATTGACCTCCTCTGAGCGAGAAGGGATTCTGCAGCAGGTGGTCCTTGGACTTGAACTACGGCATCTACTCTGCCTGGGTCTCTAGCTGATGATCCACCTTGCAGCTTTTGGATTTAGCAGCCTCCATAATCATGTAAACCAATTCCTTAAAATCTCTCTCTCTTTTCTATTAGTTCTTTTTCTCTGAAGTACCCCAACTGATAAAACAGGCCGCAGTCAGAATGACTTGATTCTACTCCCCAGTGTCTGGACCTTGTTTGAGATGACTCGAAGGCTGGGCCCAGCTGAGGTTACTGACCAGAGGTGCCGTCACGTGGCCTTTCTGTATAACTTGAGCTCCCCATAACACAGTGGCTGGTTTCCAAGAGGGAGTGTCCAGAGAGCGAATTTCCCAAGAGACCAAGACAGAAGTTGCGTGGTCTTTTATAATCTGGCTTCAGAAGCTGCCTAGTACCATTTGTGCCATACAGTGCTGGTTGAAACAGTCACGAGCCCTCCCAGATTCACGGCACAGCCTATCAGCCCACCTCTTGAGAGGAGGGGTAGCAAATCATTTAGGATCTAGTTGTTAAAACCACCACAAGAAGGTCTTGGAGACTATTGGAGATTCTTTCGTTCATCCTTACCTAAGGTGACTAGATACATTTTCAGTATTTCTCTTTTCTCCCTTAGCTTTCTATGATGCTTTACTCATCTACATTCCCTTCTTCCACAAAGACCCATTATTTCCCTCTTTTATTCTCCACACATCTGATTTTCAGCAACATAGACAGGCAGCCCTTTGAGGTCACTTTCATTCTCTTTGTGCACTCTCCTAATGGGATGATGGAAAGATGGCAGCATGGACACAATACTGACCAAGAAGAGAAGCAGGGTGAAGGGTGCTTGGCTAGAGAAGCCTGGTTTTGAGGAAGGTATGCTTGCCAGGTACAGTGGCTCACGCCTGTAATCCCAGCACTTTGGGAGGCCGAGGTAGGCGGACATCATGAGGTCAGGAGATCGAGACCATCCTGACTAATGTGGTGAAACCCCATTTCAACTGAAAATACAAAAATTGGCTGGGTGTGGTGGTGCATGCCTGTGATCCCAGCTACTCAGGAAGCCAAGGTAGGAGAATCGCTTTAACCTAGGAGGCGGAGTTTACAGTGAGCTGATGATACCCTACCACTGCACTCCAGCCTGGGCTACAGAGCGAGACTCCATCTCAAAAAAAAAAAAAAAAAAAAAAAAGATCGGAGAAATGAATCCTTGAAATAAAGGGGATTGGTGTTGGAACATAATTATCCTTCATGTTGGGGTGACAATTCATAGCATTAAGGTAAGACTTCTAATATTTTTATCAGGCATTGTATTAAATAAATTAAATCTTGTGATTTTTGTCGGCTTTCATAATGTTAGGAATACCAAAGTAATATGTGTGTATTGTTAAAAAAATTGGAAAATACAGAAAAATATACAAGAAGAAATACAAGATAACTAATGATAATATTTTGGCATGTATCATGGTTTAAAAAATAAACATGGTTAAAATGAGCATATTCTATCTATACTCAAGAAAAAATGACAATACGTTTAGCCCATTTCTCCATGCCATTAGATACAGTGTTGGAATGTCAGTTTCTACAGGTTGCATAATATTGGGTTATATGAGTGTGCTTCATTTAACCAATCCCTGAATGTTGGATATTTATTTCAAGGTTGTGCTGGGTTTTTTGACTCACGTAGGGTGAAAAAAAAATTAAAACGAACCTGTCTATCATCATATTTTCCACCTCCCTTGGGTTACCTTTATTTGAGGTAACAGATTTAAAGGTTCTATTGTGGGAATAGAATCATTCTGTGTAGTCGCTGAGGGTCAGTGACAGGTCGGTGATGATGATGATGATGATGATGATGATGATGATACGATAGCAATCACATTGCTGATTGATGTTACTTATTTAGTAAACCCACCCAGATGTTCATTTTAAAGACCTACACATCATCCTTGCTTTGTTCCTTTTTCTCACTTGCCGCACATGGTCATCAAGACCCATGGATTTAGTGTATGAAATATTTCTTGAATCTGCCCATTTGCTTCCCTTTCTCTTGGATGCGTCTCTTCTCTTGATTTCTGTAATAGCTGTTAGCTGGGGAACATTCTTCACCCCTGTGAAGGGCAGTCCTGGTCACGGAATCCCAATGCTTGAATCTTATCACCCTTGGAATAACATCTAAACCCCTTCACATGGCTCCTGGGACCCAGCCTCGCCTCAAGCCACCGCCCACGTCTCTTCTGCAGCCATTCTGAACTTTTGTTGTCTCTAGCACACTCCACCTTTAGGCCTTTATCTTAGTCTGCTTGGGCTTCCATAACAAATAGGGATGAAGTGGCTTCAACAACAGACGTTTATTTCACACAGTTCTAAAGGCTGGAAAGTCCAAGATGGAGGTGCTGGCTGGTTTTGTTCCTCGGGAAGGCTCGCTTCCTGGTTTGTGGATGGCTATTTTCTTGCTGTGTCCTCCCATGGTGGGGAGAGAGATCGTCTGTCTCCTTATTTATTTGTTTGTTTTTTGAGATGGAGTCTCACTGTGCCACCCAGGCTGGAGTGCACTGGCATGATCTCAACTCTCTATAACTTCCGCCTCCCGGGTTCAAGATCCTCCTGCGTCAGCCACCCATGTAGCTGGGACTACAGGCATGAAACACTATACCTGGATAATTTTTATACTTGTAATAGAGATGGGATTTCACCATGTTGGCCAGGCTGGTCTCGAACTTAGGCCTCAGGTGATCCACCCACCTTATCCTCTCAAAGTGCTGCGATTATAGGCATGAGCCACTGTGCCCGGCCCCTCCACCTCTTCTTAGAAGAACTTTAATACCATTCATGAGCATTCCGCTTTCATGAGCTGATCACCTCCCAATGGACCCACCTCTGAATACCATCATGTTGTGGATTAGAACTTTAACTCAGAAACGTTGGGGCCATGTAGGCATTCAGTCACAGCAGCCTTTGAGTTAACTCTTCCCTCAGCACGGAGCACTCTTCCTCCTCTTTCTTAAGTCGTCTTAGTCCAAATACTGCTTTCCCCGAGAAGCATTTCTGGACCATGCGCCCACCCCCATATCTGGGTTAGGTGCCCTGCTGGTGCCTAGCATGACTATCTGTGTGGATTCCCTTCCTGGTACTTATTTTAGTTGTTGCAGAATTCGGTCTTTCTTCCCATTGGACCACGAGCTCTGTGAGAGTAGGGCCTCTTCTTTCTTCCCAGCAGACTTTAGCCTTGTGCCCGTCTTAACTATATGAATAAATGAAAGCCATGGCTGCCATTTCTTGGCCAAGCCCACTCACAAGATGAGAACTGTGACCCACTTACAAGAACCAACTTGAATATCCTCCCCTCTTTGCTTTCTTGGGGGTAGAAAATTGTCTTCTGGGCAGAAAAATGCTTTACGAACAGAATAGGAGAGCATTTGTGTAAATCATTAATCTGTTTACTATTTTTATTTGCATTGGATATCAAATTAAATATTGCATTAAGTGCATTAAATATTAATGTTGCATTAAATATATATATTGCATTTTAAAAATTAAGTGCTAGATGGTCTGTTCTTTAGAGTTGGCTTATGATGGCTTTAGCACAATCAGCCCAGCAGGTGCTGGGTGTAGTCATTTTCTATGTCATTGATGATTTATTAGAGCTCATGGGAATAAGAAAAAAAGTGGGGGCGGTTTGAGGGTCTGTGGTTGGGTGGTGTGGCCAGGAGGGCAGCATAGCACAGTGGGAGTTGATGTTTGAGGGATGAGAAGAAAAGAGAAGTGGGAAACTATATGGTGTATGGTGCATTTATTATTTGCTATATATTGTGCTGGGCAATTTGCATGGGTTATCTCATTTAATTCTCATTGGAGATAAATTAAACAGTGCAATTATTATGCCTTATGTAGGTGATAACTGAGTCTCAAGGGTTAAGAGATGTGTACAAGGCCTCACAGCCTAGGGCTTGGTCATCCCAGCCTGCATGACTCATATTCTTAACTGTGATCCTCTACTGCTCTTGGAGGAAGTGCTTTCAAGGTGCCCTGAATCCAAACAGACATGTGGGTTTTAAGGAATGCTAAGTTTTGGCTATCTTTATTCCTAACAACAGGAGAATATGACCAAAGTTAAACCTATTCATCCTTGCCTTCATGCATCCTTCCATCCATCCATTCACTCATCCATATTACCAGTTCTTTTTGAGTTCCTGATGGATTCCAGGATCAGCTGTCCACCCATCCATCCATTCACCCATCCATATTACCAGTTCTTATTGAGTTCCTGTTGGGTCCCAGAAACAGCCATCCACCCATCTGTCCATTCACCCATTCATATCACCTGTTCTTACTGAGTTCCTGATGGGTACTGGGAATATCCATCCACCCATCCATCTATTCAGCCATTCATATTGCTGGTTCTTATTGAGTTCCTGATGGGTATCAGGAATGTCCATCCACTCATCCATCTATTCAGCCGTCCGTATTGCTGGTTCTTATTGAGTTCCTGATAGGTACCAGGAATGGTCAAGTCTGGAGATGCAGTGGAGAACAAGGCAGATATGATCCCTCTGCTAATGGATCTCATAGTCTAGTGGCAGAAACCAAGAGCACCTGGCTTAAACTATTCCAGGCACTTTCTCCTCCATCAAGGTGCTTCCATGTCTGAACCACTCTTGGCCCATGTGACGTCCCACAGCCCATGTCTCTGAAGAGCCAGGGCGGCTCTCTCTGGTTCCTTGTTACTCTTACATGCTCTGACCTCTTGGTGACTTCCTCAGCGGCTCTGGTGAACATCCTCTCTTCTTGGTGATGAGGTTCCTACATTCTAGGCAGTAGTGTCGTATAATCTCCACATGTGGACATGCATTGGCATGTAAACCAGATAGGACCCTTGTCCCCTGTCCTTTGGGTCTCATCCTAATATCCGATCAGCTGCTCCCCATCCCATCTGCATGGCAGATACAGCTCCAGCTCACCTATTCAGATGGGCCCCCAGGATTGACTGCATTCCATGCAGTGTGATGGGATATGTGGGACCCCATGTGGCTTTTGACACAGAGAAAAGACACTTAGCACTTCGCAAAACCACCTGGCGAAGCTTCTCAGATCCCCAGATTCATGCTTCTGTTTAGACCTCTTCTCTGAATCCCATACTCATGTGTCCAGCCACTTGACCCCTCTAAATGGATGTCTCGAGGGCACCTCAAATACCACATGTCCACTTGTCTCATGTCTGTGCCACACTTTACTACCCCCCGGTTTTTCCTTCGTCCCAAATATTCTTCAGCTTAATAATACAAATCATTCTTCACCAAAAAAGCAAGTCAAGAAATGAGAGGTCGTGATCTTACCCCTTCCTTCCCGACTTCTGGCACATACAGTCACATGCATGCACACATGTGCACCTGAATACACTCACATCATGATCTACCAGCAAGTCCTTTTGATTCTGAGCTCAGAGACTGCTTACACTGAGATGAAATGTGACATTAACATCTCCAAAATATTTCTCAAGTCTGTCTCCTCTTCTCCTTTTCTTCATCCCTGCCACCAACACCTTGATCTTCGTTGCCTCTCCCGTGTCCCCACTCCCAGTTTTTTTTTTTTTTATGACAAAACTTGATTTATTCTCAGCTGTGAAGATAGTCCATGGCCTCCTTCCCACATTTTGTTTTCTTTCCTTTCTTTCTTTCTTTTTTCTCCTGCGATGGAGTCTTGCCCTGTCGCCCAGGCTGGAGTGCAGTGATCTTGGCTCACTGCAACCTCTGCCTCCCGGGCGAAAGTGATTCTCCTGCCTCAGCCTCCTAAGCAGCTGGGACTACAGGCATGTGCCCTCATGCCCAGATCGTTTTCTGTGTTTTTAGTAGGAATGGGGTTTCATCATGTTGGCCAGGATGGTCTCAATCTCTTGACTTCCTGATCTGCCCACCTCGACCTCCCAAAGTACTGGGATTACAGGCATGAGCCACTGTGCCCGGCCCCCAGACTTTCATGTTTAGTTTTTCTCTGTGTTGTCTCATTCTGTTTCCTAAAAGTTAATGATCAGTCTCTGGTTGAGGAGAGAGGTGAGGAGCTAGGAGTGTAAAGTTGGCATGTTTTATCCATCAAGGGGTAATGAGGGGGCACAGTACGAGGGCACTTATGTGGGGACTTGGACCCACTGCCTCCTCTTCTCTCCAGCCCTCCCTGCCTTCACCTGTGTCTGAATCCTCATGCATGCCCCCATCCTCTTCACTTATCCAAGTTCTGGTCATAGCTCCAGCTTGGAACTCCATAAACGTTCCCCGACTCCTTCCCTGCCATTTCGTCTCTGGATTCCTGCTGCATGTCAGCATCTCATGTTAGCGTTTAGCGGTTTCAGGTTGTGTTCTGAGGGTTGCTTTCCTGAGTCACTTGGAAGCTACTGAGGTCTTGTGAGTCCTTATTTCTGCATGATGCCAAATGAATTCCTCATTTATATGAGATGCTCTGTGGACAAGAGGGGTCTTGAAACCAGACTCAGAGAGAGAAGGTTTGAATCCCAGCTCACTGGCTTTTGCAACCCGCAGAACTTTACTTCTCTGTTGTCATGATTATCGAAGCAGGAATAGTAATAATTTCTTGTGGTCTTCTCGTGAGGATTAAACATTTTAATTCCTGTATAGTTGGAGTTTCCTATTATCCTGTCTGCCCCCTTGCACCTCCCTCATCTTCTAAGGGACTTGTAAGTTTCCTCTGAATAGAGAGGGCATCATTGAAAAGGGGAGCACATAGGCAAGTTTTGTTAGGGTCCTGCAGAGGCTCAGGACCCAGGAGGAACCCTTCTGTGCCACCCACAGCCCTCAGGCAGCTGCTGGTGGTAAAGGACTCTTCTCAGATGGTGATGAGAACTCAGATGATAGTGCTCCTTGTCACAGGCGACATGCTCTCCAGTGAAGGGTGACAAATGTTCTGTAAGCATCGGCTCTGCAGCTTCCCTTAGATATCAGAAGGACTGAACACTGTTTCTTCCTCTTTTCATTCCTGCTAAAGTAGTCCTAATCCTCCCTGAGGCGAGGAAGATGCCCCTGAGTGATGAAGATTCACATTCGAGGAAGGCATAAAGGAAAAGCACAAGGATAAATCTGAGTCCTAATCCCATTGGAGGCCCAGAGCACATCACCTGGCTTGCGCTGTTTTGTCATCGAGTCATAGCGATTACAAATATTGTCGCTTGTCATCAGGAATGGGGGGGCAGGTGGCGAAGGGACGTGTTCAGACGTTAAGGTTGAGATTCTGCTCCCAAGACAAATGACAAGGAAAGGAGTGTCTGCAGAAATAGTTCCTTTCTCGTTTTCTCTACTGGGATGGGGGACAGAGTAGGTGCTTTCTGCTCCGTCATTTCTGAGGGGCTCCTGCTGTTTTGCATTCTTCGTGTGCCTTCTATGAGATGGCAACCTGGAGGGGGAAAGAGGAAGCCAGCTCCAAGGTGACTGAACCCCGCCGTGGTCTTGCTGTTTGCAAGGTTATACCAGCAGAGAATGGCTGCATCTCTAACAGTGGTGCACAGAGTGGTAACATCCGAACTTTACGTGTAGAGTTCATTGGTTTGTTAATTCAAGAGTGCAATTAGAGGCTCAGCAATCCCGGGCTGCACTCTGCAGCCTCTGCCTCTCCTAGCGTTCCCCGCGCCTCCCTTCCCCTCGAGGCACTCATTTCTAGACTTGGAGAGCCAAAGGGGCGGCTGAGGAGACCAGCAGGCTGGCAAGGAGGCCAGGCACCTAATTATTGTGCTGGGCACTGTTCAGAACTAAAACTTTGGGCCCTCCAGCTGCAACCAGCCAGACTCTGATGAAAGTTTCATACAGTTTTTTTTTTCCCTTTTAAAGCCTATTGGGACAGTTTCAGCTGAAGAGAAAGGGGCAGAGTTTGCCTTAATCCTTGCCTGTACCATGTTTCTGCCTTTAAGTGGATTCAAGCTCGAGCCTTGTAATTATCTCAAAAATAGACCTGGTGGCCACAGCGCATTTGGTGGGTTTCCTTGGCAAACCTAATGAAACAGCGTGGCAAGGAGGAGATAGCCTGCTGGCAGGGTGGATGGATGGCTTTGCATCTGTTAATCTCACATTTCATCTCAGTTTGAGCAGTCTCTGAGCTCATTAATTGTCTTTCTGAGAAGGACCAGGCATTTATCTCTGAGAGCCATCTAGCTTCACTGAGCTCATCTAGTCTAAAGAGAAGGGAAGGGCCAGAGGGTAGCTATCCACCCAATTTTACTGAACAAAAAAATACATAGCTAGACAGGGCAGATGGCTCTTAATCTGTTTTGCCTGGTTGCCCACCGGAAAGGTGGCACCAATTTCCCTCCCACCAATGGTGTAGGAGGGTGTCAGCTCCTTATACCACGACTGGCACTGAAGATTACCCATCTCTTTCAACAAAAGGTGGAATGTTGTCCTTGTCCACATCCCATGAGCAAGCATAGGAGAAACCCAGAGAGTTTCTTTTCTTTTCTTTTTTATTTTTGACATAGAGTCTCACACTGTTGCTCACGTAATCTTGGCTTGCTGCAAACCTCTGCCTCCTGGGTCAAGTGGTTCTCCTGCCTCAGCCTCCTGAGTAGCTGGAATTACAGATGTGCACCATCATGCTTGGCTAATTTTTGTGTTTTTAGTAGAGATGGGGTTTCACCATGTTGGCTAGGCTGATCTTGAACTCTTGACCTCAGGTGATCTGCCCACCTCGGCCTCCCAAAGTGTTGGGATTACAAGTGTGAGCCACCATGCACATAAAGCACCTCTGTGTGTTTTAAACAAGCATGATACACAATAACTCAAGTTTTACCACGAGTATAAAGTGACCCTTTACTTTTTACATTGTGATAATTTTTAACTATCAAATTCCTAAAAATAGAGGAATTTTGGATGTTGATCAGTAGGGAAATAAATAAAGTATGGTGCATCTACAGCATGGAATTTTACCAGCTGTTAGGAAAGAAGGAATAGGTGTCTCCACACCAAGGGCTGTGGACTGTGGTCCCCTGGGGACATTTGGCCTCTTCTGGAGACATTTGGTTGTTATAATTGGGGGAGGAGATGTAAGACTGGTATTTGGTGGGTAAAGGCCAGGGGTGCTGCTAAATGTCTTACATGTATGGGATGAGTCCCATGACAAAGAATAATCTGGCCTGAATTTTCCACGTTGCTCAAGTTAAGAAACTTGGTTATCCATGAATTGTCTAGGAAAGGTATTCATACCAAATTGATACATTTTTGAAAAGAAGGTATGCATATCAATAAGCATTAGTCCACTTTTTAAAACTGAAAGTATATTTGGGTATGTATCTATGTATATATACATAGACGATAGATAGATATGTTTTTGCACTTTTAGGAAAAATGGTTGGAAGAATACGCATCAGTCCTGCATCACTGGTTGTACTTCCAGGGTTGAGTTTGACGGGTGGGAGGGAATTTTCTCTTCCTTTATAATTCAGAGAGGAGTGGCTGGGAACATAAGATGGATTTTGTTTTTTTATAAATCCGACTGACACCTTACTTTTCTGGGATCACACATACCACAAAGTAGAGATTTTTGCAGGGTAGCACGGTGGCATGAAGCGCATTGCTTTTCAAGGGACTGTTCTGTGAAGCTCATCACTTTATTCTTCTCTGTCTGCCATTAGTTACCACTGAGCTTAGCAATACTAGATTTTGAGTTTCTAAATAAAAAAATAAAATACAAATAATACAGGGGAATAAATGGATCCAAGTGGTTCAAGATGCATAAGAAGTGTTTAAAACCATTTCATGGCAGATGGACGTGTTGGCTCATGCCTCTCATCCCAGCACTTTGGGAGGCCAAGGTGGGCGGATTGCTTGAGGTCAGGAGTTTGAAACCAGCCTGGCCAATATGGTGACGTTCTGTCTCTACCAAAAATACAAAAATTAGCCGGGCATGTGGCATACACCTGTAATCACAGCTACTCTGGAGGCTGAGGCAGGAGAATCACTTGAACCTGGGAGTTGGAGGTTGCAGTGAGTCAAGACTGCACCATTGCACTCCAGCCTAGGCGACAGAGTGAGACTCTGTCAAAAAAAAAAAAAAAAAGATGGACCAACCGACCTACTTCATGGCAACCCCAAGATTACAACACCCAGAAATGCAGCCACTGTGGGAGGTCTATCTTGAACAAATTTGCTTTCAGCCAGATTGTCATCAGCAGCACAGAGAGAGGTGTTCAGTAGCCTTAAGATCCCGTCATTGCCACAGCCAGGCCTTGGAGGATCGTGCTGTGTACAGCTGCAGTGGGTCAACATTTCTATGATGGACCAGCAGGAGCAAGGAATCAGGAGGTGCCAGGGCTCCAGGCTCCATGGGCTGGGAAAACGGAGATGCCTTCCGGGTGTCAGGCGGGGAAGGAGGCACAGCTGAGGAGAGAGGAGAGCTTGGCTTGGCCTGTGTGGAGTTGATGTGTCCAAGGGACAACCATCTGGAGAGGCCACAAGGATGGTCAGTTGGTTGAGTCTGGTGCTCAGGAGAGCAGTTGAGGCTAGACCTGCACAGTCAGGGGTCCTCGGCGAGGTAGACGTCGGGGTCCAGATGCCATGGTAAATGGCTCTCTGCGAGGGCAGAAGGGCAGACCCTAGGGAATGTTGGCATTCCTGGGACAGGCACAGAGAAAGGAGGAAATGCCTCAGGAATAGAAGAGAGGGGATGGGACAGGGCTTGAAGAAGGGAGAGTCACTGCAGAGCATTCTGGTTGTGGAGATAGCTGTCTGGGTGGGCGGGGAACCCAGGCAGTGAAGAATAAATGACCGGGCACCAAGGGTCGTTGGCTCATCTTCTTCTCCTGCAGCGCTGCAGCTTTATGTCCGTTTTTGCTGCTCTCTCAGTACAGTATGCTCCTCCCCAGACTATGGGGCCAGGAGGGGCCTCCTCCATTTGGGCCTCATCAGGTCTCCAGCGTTGAGCCCAGCTCTGCAGGCCAGATGGCGGGAAGCAAAGAAAACAAAGCTGTAGGGTTAATCACGTGGTGAGCTTTGGGCTCGTGTCTGAGTCCCAAGAAAGGAGGCAATAGAGCAGGAGGGCTTGGAGACCGTGAAGGGGAGGCGTGGTGGGTAGAGGAGGGCTGGGGAGGTTTGGCTCTAGGAGCCCAGGAGTTCAGGCCCTGTGTGCAGACCCTGATCAACAGGCACCTCCTTTAGGAGCTTGTAGGCAGAGACCTGCCTGGGCTGGCACAGAGATCTGGAGACTGGGAGGATGGGAAGGGCCCTCCTTGAGAACCATAAGCCCTCTCCTTTGCGCCTAGCAGAGGGGAGAGAAAGGCCACATGTGCCTGCCTGGGTGTGTGTGTGTGTCAGCTCAGGCTGCCAGAACAAAGTAGTATAGATGGAGTGGCTTAAACAGCACATTTATTTCTCTCAGTTCCGGAGTCCAGAAGTCCAGGATCAACGTGTGAGCAGGATTGGTTTCTTCTGAGGCCCCTTTCCTTGCCTGGCAGGCAGCCGTCTCCTTGCTGCGTCCTCACCTGGCCTTTCCTCTCTGCTTCTGCGTCTCTGACACCTCTGCGTGTGTCCAGATTTCATCTTCTTATGAAGACAGCAGTCAGACTGGATCAGGGCCCAGTCTAACAGCCTTGTTTTAACTCAGTCACCTCTTGAAAGGCCCTGTCTCCAAGTCAGTTACATTCAGAGGTCCCGGGGTTGGGATTGCCAACATAGGAGTTTTTGGGGGGGGCGGGGGCGCAGTTCAGCTTAAAACGTAGCCTTTGAACAGGGCTTGGAGGAGCACCTCATTCTCCAGGTGTGTATCCAGCATCTGCTCTGTGGATTACCTGTTTCCAAATTGTGTCTGTCGGTCAGAGTCATTCCCACTCAGGATCCCTCTTCATGTAGCTGAGACTGAGCCGACTCACTCCAGCCCATGTTCATTGTTAACTTCCTGGCCATGGGCTCGGCCAAGAACTGGAACAAATATACTAATAATAGCTCTTAACACTCAGGCCTTGACTAAATGCTTTTCCATGGACCAGGCATGCGTGGCCTCATTGAATCTCCACCCTGTGAAGTAGGCTGAGGAATCTGAGACCGAGCAATTGGCGTCCAGTGGACAGCAAAGGTTGAATGTGACTTTCTCCGGAATGGCCAGGTCTGCTGTGCCTGAGGCCTTGGGCAGCAGAGCAGAGCTGCATCTGGTCTCTGTCTTCATGGTGCTGCAGTGGGTAAGCTCCCAGGGGTACCTTGTTGCATTGGAGCCCTTGCTGGGACCACTTGACATTGGGGGGAATGTCCTTGGCTTGGAAGGAAGAGGAAGTGCTGGTGGAGTCCGTGGGGACTCTGAAAGCCAGGTCTGAACTTTTGGCAAGAAAAAAGGGGAGCTATGGTATCTTCTCTCACTTGAGGTAGGAAATCATCTTGCCCAATTCTGGCAGATGGCAGAAACATAAGCTTAGGTCGGAGAGAGAAAGAAAGAGAAGGTGCTCTTGGCTTAAAGAGTCATATGCTTGGCTTGGGGCAGGCTGAGGCTCAGATTCCCGTTCCACACGGTGTCTGTGCAAAAGGCCCTTTCCATTCTGACTAAGTCAGCGTCCTTCCTGTACAAGGAACTGACCCAGCCTTCTGAGACCGAGGGGAGCATGTGTGGGGGTCGATCTACCCTATGGGAGCTACATTTGGTGAGGGGAGGAGTTGGGAGTCTGACCCAACAGAGGTGCTCGGCTGAGTTCAGATCCTGGTGGGGGAGGAGGGGGCATTTCAACTCCTGGGGGCCTGAAATTAGGTAGTACTCCCAGAGCGAGGTCTTCTTCGAGGCAGCAAGGGTTTCTGCAAGTGCCATCTAGGAATCCTAGCTCAGGAGCTGGGGTGTTTTCAGAAAGAAATGTTACCTTCCTGCGGTTTCCCACATTGCTTAGAAACACACCCAAACTCCGTGTCTCAACCTGCAAGGCTAGATATGCCCTGGTCCCTGCCTGCCTCCTTGACGTCGTCTCTTTGCGTCTCCCGTCACTCGGTTTGATGGTCCTGGCTACTCTGGGCTGCCTCCTGGACCTTGCCCCTGTGTCTGTCCAGGGCGTGTGACCTGCCACCCCTCCATGCGGACGTCTCCCTCTTGTCATTCCGTTCACCGTGCTCCTTGACCCCCAGTCAAAAGTGGCACCATGATTCTCCACTGCATCCCTCATCTTAGGAATTCAGACGAGTGACGTCAATCATCATAGGAATTACCACTCTGATCTGACCTTCATTTATTATTAATAGTTATTTATTAGCTTTCCTATTTGCCATGTTCTCCCCATCTCCCTTATGTCCCACAGCAGGGATCTGTCATCTCGTTTGTTATCAAAAACAGCCTGCAACAGAGCCTGACACGTTAGGCATTCAATGGACGGTTTTAGAATGAGTGAATAAAACATTCTTTTCTAAATCTAAGAGAAAAACAAAGCAAAAGCAATTGTTCCAATTTCTTCTCTCTCTCTCTTTTTTTAATGCAGGATCTACTGTCCCTGCCATACAGCCTGGTCGAGGGTCAGGTAAGTGCTCCTTTTGTTCTGTGAAGTCTGGTGGAAATGAATGCAATGGGAAGATCTTGACTCACAGCCTTGCAAGTTCACTGCCCAGGACAGACGTCTGTAGTCAACCACAGTACAGTTCATCCGTTAGCAAGACAGTCACTACTAATTGATCAGGGAAGTCTCATGAGGTCAAATGTACTTGGTATCTTAAACGTATGAGCTTCAGAAATGAAGTCAATTTTGCCGGGGTCGAGGGGTGGGTGACCATTTAAACAACTTCTTATTGGGAATGATGAGGGTGCTTCCCTATAACTCATCACTGAGCTTTGAAGATGAGTGAAGGAAGCCCACATCCTGGCATTATGCCACAATTTTATTAGCACTGTAGGTACCAGAGCTTGGCCATGTAAGAATATAATTGAACCAAACGGATCTATACCTTGGGGCAATGCATTTTTTAAAATCGATTTCAACTCTACGTTATTATTGTTGCTTAATGAGGAGCTAATGTAATTTCTAATGAAGCTACATGGCCCTGGATAGAGGAAGTAAGATTTTTATTTTCCCCACGATGCTGTATCCACTCTTCAATTAAAACCTGAGAAGGAAAATTAATACAAATGTAAGAAATTTTTTTTCCCCACGATTAGTGTCAAGACAGCATCTTTTTATTACATATGTAAATTTCCTCTGTAATGGGATTGGAAAGGATCATATGGCTGGCCCTCGAGTGGATTGGAGATGGTTTAAGTGGTAAAGGAGGCTTTGTGGGAGGCGGAATCTCTGCTTGCTGTCATTTGCTTGGTGATTAGGGCATGCTCCGTGCCGTCTTGTTCCTCCTCCCATCCCTGTTACTGCCCATCCTTCCCCAGGCTCTTCCTGTTGGCTGCCAGTTATGGGTAGAAGAATTTATGTAGCTGCGTTTTCGACAAACAAATTGTATTGAGGTGAAATTCACATAACATAAAATTAGCCATTTTCAAATGAACAATTTAGAAGCACTTAGTATATTCACAGTGTTGTGCAATCACTACCTCTCTACTTCCAAAACATTTTCATCATGCCAAAGTAAAGCCCTGTACCCATTAAACAGTCTCCCCTCCAGTTCTCCTCTCCCGACAGTCCCTGGCAACCACCAGTCTGCAATCTGAATTTTTCACATAAGTGGAATCATACAATATGTGACCTTTTGTGTCTGGCTTCTTTTACTTAGAAAACAGTTTGGCAGTTCCTCTGAAAGTTAAACATAGAATTACCATATGGCCCAGCAATTTCACTCCTACATATATAGCCAAAAGTACTGAAGACAGGTACTCAAACAAGCACATGGACACACATCTTCACAGTGACGTTATTCATGGAAGCAAGAAAGGAGAAATAGCTCACGTGTCCATCAGTGGATGAATGGATAAATAAAATGTGGTCTATCCATGCAGTGGAATATCACGCAGCCATAAAAAGGAAAGAAGCAGTGATCCATTTTACAATTTAGATGAACCTTGGAAACGTTATGCTGAGTAGCCACCTTTCACTTGACCTTTGTGTTGACGTTGACTGTTTTATCAGAAACACAGTCAGAAGTCTCGAGATCCTGGGAGATTGGATCCATCTCAGGACAGAGGTCACTGCTTATTCTGTTGTTGGCTTCCCACCCAGTCTCTTAGCTCAAGCCTCGCTTCTAGGGCTGGGCACTGAAAACCGAAGGTGTTTATATCTTTGCCTGTGCTCTTGGTAGGTGTCTGCTCATCCTGTGGTCACCCTGAACCACTCTGCTTTCTGCAGGACCTGGTGGGGATGGCTGGATCTGACCAGCAGAGGTTCTCTTGGGAGGCAGGTACTAGAGCGGGCAAGCTCTGGCCTGTCTGTTACCTCCTCTGCTGCTACTTTGGAGAGTATGTAGCAGATGGCGGAGAAGTTCTCCCAGGTGCAGCTGCCTTCTGGCATTTAACACTGCCGGGGGCTTCTCGGAGTCCTCTTTCTTTGTGGGGAGTATTATCCCAGCACCTATGCTCTTCCCCTGACATGTCCCACGGGTGGAGAAGTCATTTCAGGACTAGTTGGGTATTTGGGAGGTACGCTCTGTTAAAAGCCAACAGAGCAAGGAAGCATCTAACAAAGTGTCTCAGGGGGGTTTATAACCGGCCAGGGATTAGCCCAGGTGCCTATTCACGTGTGTTCATTGCTTCTTTCTATACTGCCTGGGTGAGGGCGCCATTGTCTCCCTCCTTGTCAATCAATTTATAATGGAAATACACATGACATGAAGTTAGCCATTTTACAGTGAACAGCTCAGTGGTTTTTAGTGCATTCACAATGTCGCAGCACCACACCTTTATGTAGTTCCAAAGCATGTTCGTCACCCCCAAGGCAGACCCCATGACCATGAAGCAGTCACCCCGCTCCCCCACTTCCTTGATCCCCCAGCCCCCGACAATGGTGAATCTGTGTTCTGCCCCTGCGGATTTACCTTTCTGGATATTTTATATAAATGGAATCATGTCGTTTGTGGTCTTCTGTGTCTGGCTTCTTTCACTTAGCATAATGTTTTTGAGGTTTGTTGATATTGTAGCATTCTCTCCTTTTTATGGCTGAATAATATTCCATTGTAAGGCAAGACCACTTGAGTATCCATTCATCCAGGCATAGAAATTTGGGTTGTGTCTACCTTTTGTCTGTTCTTAAGAATGCTGCTATGAAGATTTGCGCCCAGGCACTTGTGAGAGTTCCTGTTTTTGGTTCTTGTGGGTATCTACCTAGGAGTGGAATGGTTGGGCCATACAATAATTCTGCGTTTAACTTATTAAGGAGCTGCCAGATTGACACCGTCTTTTAACAAAGGGAAACAGACTCAGCACGGTTTCTCCCAGCCATCCCAGAGTGAGGAACGGAGCCGAGGTTTGAAGCCTGCAAGGCCGGCCTTGGCCGGTGTTTCCAACCACCACGCCATCATGCGTGCGGAACGTTAGCCCTGGGTAGCTTGTTCTGGGCTGCGGACAGGGCTTGGGCAAAGAGGAGGTAGGAGGGAGAGGGAAAGGCAGACAGGCTCCTCTCATCTAGAGGGACCAAATATGTCTATTCCTGGTCCCTGGTATGCCCTGTTTCCCCACTGTAGCCTCTTAACCTCTAAACTTTGGAAAATCTGTGCAGTTGCTGGGCCATTTGATTGTTGGTTTGTTGATAGGGTGTTTAACCCAGAGACACATGAACACATTCTCTCTCTGTCTCTCTCAGTCTCTGTTCATATCTCAGGGCTGACAAAAGCAACTTAACCAAATAATGATTCAGAAGGCATTAGCCAGGAGCCATAAAATAATCCATCAGCCTAAATCCCTGTAGCACCTGAGCAACTGGGTCTCATCATCTGTCTTTTTCTACCATGAGGAGCAGGAGCCCAGAGAGGTGAGGTAGCCTGTCCATAGTCACACAGCTTGGAAGTGGCAGAGCTGGGATTCCAACCCTGGTCTATTTGTCTCTGCAGCCAGGAACCCTCCCATTACATCTGGAGGCTTCTCGGGGCTTCCTGAAAGCATCAGCATTTTTCATACCAGTGCAGTGATTAATTATTATTTTTGTTTTGAGACAGAGTTTCACTCTTGTCGCCCAGGATGGAGTGCAGTGACGCGATCTCAGCTCACTGCAACCTCTGCCTCCTGGATTCAAGCGATTCTCCTGCCTAAGCTTTCCAAGTAGCTGGGATTACAAGCATGCACCACCACGCCCGACTAATTTTTGCATTTTTAGTAGAGACAGGGTTTCACCATGTTGGCCAAGCTGTTCTCAAACTCTTGACCTCGGGCGATCCACCCACCTCAGCCTCCCAAAGTGCTGGGATTACAGGCGTGAGCCACTGTGCCAGGCCTGATTATTTTTAAAAACCTCGTTACAGTTCCAGCTTTCCCAGATCCACGCAGTCCCCAGAGCATCTTGAGATGCTGAAAAGTTCTTAGTCGGATGTGAGAAAATGGGAATTCCTATTGAGGAAATGGCATTCCGTTCCTCTCTGAAGAGGGGCTCAGGATCCAGGGTATTGGAAAACAGGTGACCCAGTCTCCACCGTTAAGGCGATGGTTGTTTTTTAACTGGCCCTGCACTTCTGTCTTCTCGGTGTTTCAGTGAGTGGGTTGAGGTGGGAATCTGTTGAGTGGCATCCTTTTTCCCTCTGAGAGACGCTCTGTGAAACTGGACGGAGAGAATCCAGGTCCCTGGCATTGCCGGCAGCCCAGGAAGCCCAGGAAGCTCGCAGCCCAGCTGCGAGAGAGAAAAAGGTGATAAAGGTGGCATGGGCAGGTAGGTCCCCACCCCCAGAGAACTCCCTGTCTCTCCAGGCACCAGGGTAGTTACATGGTCTGTCTGGGAAGAAACTTCCCCAAGGCCCAACTTAGCCCAGTTCCTCACTCCTGAGTATGATAAAGCACTCGTGGGACCCCGGGAATATTTACACCTGCTCCGTGCCCAAGCTTCAGTGACAGTAATTCTCTGACCTTTTAAAATGGATAAATCTCCCTGGCAGGGGTATATTTCTAGAGCTTAGCCTGGAGTGGGGATCAAGGTCCTGGCAAGATGTGGCCAGACCAAGGAGAAGATGTATTATCCCCAAGGGGGTCTGTTTTGGAAGCTGCCTTGCCCTCAGCCCTGCTCTGCACAGTCTGGGTGGAAAAAAGTGTGTTTTTGGCTGGAGTGTGGGTCCTTGCGTCACCTCCCAGACAGATGAAAGCAGGCAGGCTGTTTTTCAGATTGCAATGGATTTATTCCTTTGATCCCCTTGCCTTGTCTGCCTTCTCTGTGAGTTCTGACGGATGCTCTTTTCTCATCTCTGTTATTTGCCGTCACACGGAAAACGGGGTGAGAATCTTATTACCACAGCTCTCTCCCTGCCTTCCAGCATCGCCAGGGAGCATAATAACCTCTGTGGCTGGCAGCGCCCTCCGTTTTGTTCTCTTTCCCTCTCTCCTCACTCCAGAGCTTCTACCCACGAGGCACAGGGAAACCTGCAGAGGAGAGCCTGCTGTCGCCTGTGCTCTTACTGTGTTCCAGGCACCTTACAAACGCGATCGCGTGTGATCCTCCCGATGCTGTGCCCCCACCCCCACTGCAAGAAAGATGATTATTGAACCCATTTGCACATGACAGGGAGCCTCAGGGTCAGAGAGACAAATCACCATTCCAGGCTACCAGGTCTCCCAGCTCACCACAGACAGGTCAGGGATTAAAATCTTGGTCGGGCTGACTGAGGAGGTATTTGTTCTTGTTAATGCTGCCCCAGGGGCCAGGAGGGTCCGTGTGCATGCTGGAACGAATCTTCTCCTCATCTTCCAGGCTCCTTAATTATTTCTTAGAGTGATTTCTGGGCTCCCCGTCTGGACTGGGTCTCGCCTTCTTTCATCAGCTGTTTGTAAATGCACAGTGCCTTCCCTGTTTGAGAGGCCAGGACTGGCTTCCCAGTGATCATTTCCTAACAGAAGGAATGTTCCTTCTTGCTCAGCAAGTGTCAGCTCATAATTACCAGCGTGATTAGAGCAGGAGTTGCCATCTGATCCTCTGTGGAAGCTGCATGCCTGCCTGCATAGGTAACTTTGGCTTAGAAGGGTGTCTGGCTCCCAGAGGAACTCATGGTGTCTTAGGGGCTCAAGCAGAAACACATGAAGCTCCTGCTCAAAGTCCCAAGGCTTCCTCTTGTTATCAGGCTACGTCCAGACAGCCTGACACTGACATGAGCTGGCCCCAGTCACCTTTCTGACATGGCCTCTGCCCCTGCCTTGGTCCATGAGGCTCTCAGAGCCAATGTCCCTCCTCCCGAGGAGCCTTCGATGACTGTCCTGGCCCAAACATGCCCTTTTCCATTCCGTGTTTTATCTTTTCCGTGGCACTTAGCATGATCTGAAATAATACTCCTTTTTATTCTCGTGTTTATTTACGTGATTTCTTCCCACTGAAATATATGCTTCCCAAGAAATATGTCTCATTCACTGTGATAGCTCCTGGGCATGTCATATAAGGAACATCTGATAAATATTTGTTGGGTGAGAAACAGACCTTACCTGACACCTCATTACTCCTGTTACACTGTGATGTCTCATTTCTTATCATCCTACCTATTTTTAATTATGTTCTCTACTTATCCGTTATTTTTCGCGTGGCTGTGGGTCTGTAACATTCCTAGTGAGCAGTGCCTCGTGGTTTTATTCCATCCCCAGCACCTTGTGTGGTACTTGGTAGAGAGCAGATGATGTATACTGCATGGATGGACAGATGGAAGGATGAACGGGTGGAAGGATGGGTAGACGAATGGATGAAACAATGAATGGAAGGGTAGATGGATGGAAGGATGGGTGTAAGGGTAGGTGGGTGGATGAATGGAAGGAAGGAAGGGTGGATGGGTAGATGGATGGATGGGTGGGTACGTGGATGGATGGATGGATGAAAGGATGAGTGAATGATTGGATGGATGAATAGAAGGATGGGTGGAAGGCTGGATGGAAAGGTAAGTGGGTAGATGGGTGGATGAGTGGAAGGAAGGAAGGTGGATGGGAGGAAGGATAAATGTACGGGTAGGTGCGTAGATGGATGGAAGGAAGGGAGGAGGGGTGGATAGATGGAAAGATAGATGTAAGGGTGGGTGAACAGATGGATGGAAGGAAGGAAGAGTGGGTAGAGGGATGGATGAATGGGTGGGTGATGGGTGGATGGATAGTGGATGGATAGATGGGCAGGTGAATGGGTGGATGAGTATGGCTGGTTGGAAGGAAGGAAGGATAAATGGGTGAATGGATGGGTGGATGGATGGATGGACAGATAGACAAATGGGCAAGTCTGGCTGCATTTTCCTGACTTTGTGACCATATTCCAAAGCAAATAAGAATTTCCTTGGAATTACTCCATCTTGGATTATTCAAACCCTACCCGTTATTCCACTACAGCATCCGTCAGGTGCTTATGAACTTCTAAGCATTAGGAACTTGTCACAACGGTACATTTTAAAAATGAGGCTGAGAGAGTAGACCATACAGAACCTACTGAAGGGACTTCATTAAAGCTTAACTTGTTCATTAATATGTGTTTAAAAAATACCCCTTGGACATTTGTGAAGACATGCGCTATGTGTGACAAACCTTATTTATTTTATAAGCATGAGGGAGCATGGGGTTCCTTATTTTTCTTAGGAGGTAGGTTGGTTAGGATAGCCTAGAGTTAGTTTATTTCTGTTCATTTTTCTTCGTACTGGCCAAGCGTTGTGCTGTACATATTCTGAGCCCGTGCCGTCTGACTCATGAAGGCTATTTATTGACTAGCATTGGCGATGGATTGAACCTTTTATTCATAGAAAATGACCATCTTGAGCGTGTCTGATGCTTCCTGCCTTGGGTTTTGGAAACCAGCATTGTTCTCCAGTCTTTCTTTGGTTGCCATGGGTAGGCCTAGATAGGCTTCATTTTGTAAGATTTCATTTTGTTGTGGGTGTCTCTTGAGGTAGCACATGGATGGATTTTGTTTATTCAGCCAGTCTGAGAATCCTAGTCTTTTAGTAGAGGAATTTAGTGCAAATATATTTGCCATAATACATATGTTTGATCTTCTGTCATTTAAAAGATTATTTCTTACAATGACTTTCCTTGCTGCTTCGTTTGTTTTCTCTGTTCTTTGCTCTGTAGAGTCTGTTAAATTTGCTTTTATCTTACCTGCTGATTTGAAGGTAGGCATCCTGCTATTAATTCTACATGCGATTTAAGTTGAGCCTTGAAGTGCTTCTGAAAAGGCTGCCCTAACCCGTGTTTCTCTAAGATTCAAAGTCAAGAATGAAATGACAGCTTTAAATTCTGTCCAGCTAGGAGGAGGAAATTTAGCTCAGCTGCATTTTGCATTTTTCTGCACCTTCTTCCAACCTCTTCCTAGGCATTATCAACTGTAATCAGAACCTTCAGAGCCAGCTTAATGCCAATAATTTATAATTTTGACATAGGTATAGTAATAGGTAGTATTTATGTGGAGGGTTAATATTTCATAGGTGCTGTGCTTAAGTACCACATATAGAATTTCTCACCTCATCTTTGTGACAACCCAGGGAGGAGCCAGTCCTTTGCTTCCACTGTTCAAATGGTGAAGGTGGTGTTTGAGGTACATGCCTGCAGCCACATATCTGAGGAAGTGGCAGACCCATGAGTGCCTGGACCTGGCTGTAGCTTTTTTGTTTTTTGTTTTTTTTCCTAGACGAGACCTTGCTCTGTTATCCAGGCTAGAGTGCAAGTGAAGTGGCACGATCATAGCTCACTGCAGCCTCAAACTTCTGTGTCCAAGTGATCCTCCCGCCTTGGCCTCCAAAGTGTGGCTCTAGCTCTTAACCATGACTGTCTTGTTCCTCTGTCAGAATGACAGCTGCCAAGTGTACATGGCGTTGAAAAATGTATTTACACCAAGCAGCTCATCTAGGCTCCTTCCTGCCCTCTTTCCACCTGGAGTGTCCCCTTCTTGTCTTAGATTTACGTTGTTGACCCCAGACTTTTGAGACCAGCACCACTCACATTTTAATGGGTAGACAGAGCCCCCCGGGCACCCTTGTTAAAATGCAGGATCAGGCAATGCGTACGTTACGTAGCTTGATTTAGCTGTTCCGCAGTGTACACATATCGCAAAATATCATGTCCTACACCATGAATATATGCCGTATTTTACTTGTCAGTTAAAAAATAATAAAGTGCAGAATCTGATTCGGTAAATCTGGAGTAGAACCTGACATTTCTTATAAGCTCCAAACTGGAGAGGCTGAGGCTGCTGTTCCTGCCTCCATGTGATTGCAAGACTCTCCATTACTCCAGAACACAGCCGCTCTGCCTACTCATTGGCCCTGTTTTCACTGGACCTTGAGCTCATTACTCACTCATGTGGTGGCCAAGCAAGTGGGCTCTGAAGACAACTGCCTCGATGGGCAGCTCAGCCCTGGCGTTCACAGGTGTAACAGTGCCCATCTTACTGGGTCATTGCGGAGTTTAAGCCAAGTGAGGTAAATCAAGTGTTTTGAGTAGTGTCTGGTGTTTACTTGGTGAAGATAAGATACATGTTTAATATTATTTGCTCCATGGTTGCCTGTTAATTTATTGCTGCACAAACCACTACCTCCCTTCCCTGCCTCTGGGGTGCCTCTGGGGTTTGTGCAGACCCTACCTTGCACTTCCAAGTTTCTCCCATTTCCTCTGCACGAATCCTTTCTTCGAGATAGCTGGAGCGTTGCGTCTTCCAGGCAGCCCTCCAAGTTAACCGTTCTCAATCTGGTTCTCCCAGTTATTCTAATAAAAATGTCTACCTCTCCATCTAGCCGTGATAGCAGATATGAAACTTTTTGTAACTGATGTTATTTGTGCATACAGATTTAGAAAACACACATTGAGAAGCTATTTTGGCTTTTCTTTTGGTTGATTTTCTTTTTGAGACAGATCTTGCTCTGTTGCCCAGGCTGGATTGTGGTGGTGCAATCAAGGGTCACAGCAGCCTTGACCTCCTGGGCTCAGGTGATCCTCCCGCATTAGCTTCCGGAGTAACTGGAACACAGGTGCATGCCACTGCATCTAGCTCATTTTAAAAATTATTTATAGAGATGGGGTCTTGCTATGTTGCCCAGGCTGAAGATATTCCTCGGGCCCATATTTTTTCTGTAGCCACAGGCCTTAGAGCTGGTTTCAGGGGAAACTGAAAACTTGTGCTCAATACCCTGCTACATTGGGAGACGGATGATGGTGATCGTGCTGGAGAGGGGGTAATGATTTTGATTATGATTGTCTGATGACCAAGCAAATACCCAAAGAGCTAGGAGAGAAATGCTCAGCCCTTCCTGGGGACAGGCTGCCTTTCCTACCAGGTGGCCCAGACTGTCACTTCCAATTTGGGAAGCGATCTTACTTTGCATAAGTGATTGAAGCAATTGCACAGGCTGTTTCTCTTAATCTGCAAGAAGCTGAGTTGGGATGGGACAGCTAATGGGGTTCGTTCTGATTTCGGTCTAGATAGTATTTGATCCATAGTCAGTATCTTACTGCTTACCCTCATTACAAAGCTTCCTATCTGGGGGTTAGGATGCATATCACGCCAGTCTCTCTTCTCCTCTGATGGAGGTGTATGTTAGGATGGATTTTTCTTACGGGCGCTTTATAGCTTTCTCGTCACAGAAAAGACCCCCTAGAAATGCAGACTTGCAAAATGATGTGTGGGATCACTGAAGGAAGATTCTGGCTCAGACACTATTGTTCTTCCCTGGCCCCTTAGCGTGACATTTTTCATTAGCTGAGACAGAAAGGGCGTGATGTGAAGCTCAACTTGCTTAGCCCCCAGTGCAGTTCTCTCTGCTTCTCATTACATGTCACAGAGGCCCGCCTCGCTCTCTACTTCTAGGTGACCGTTCCTTTTTTTTTTTTTTTTTTTGGCAGCTTGGTGGGGGGAGGGGAGCAGGGGATCCACAAACCATGGAGCTGAAATTCTAAGTTCTCCCAGTTCCCTTGGAGGAGCAGATGACGAAGAAGCAGCCAGACATTCCCCAATTCCACAGCCAAATGTTACGCCCTCCCTCGGGGCTCAGCTTGGCGGAGTAAATTTCCGAGCCTTGGCATTTTTCATCCCGATTTAGGTTAGACCAGCAAAGGGAGTTTGAGTTCTAAAAGCCAGATGATATTCACACTGTCCGATCCAAGCTGCCAGACGGTTAAGAGTGGGCTAGCAGAGGAGAAGGAAGGCTCTGAGCACCGGGTTTTGTACTTCTGGAGGGGGAGTTCCTGGTGTGCTTCCAGTAATGGGTAATAAATGTGCAGTTATTTAATTTGGAGTCAGAGCGGCAGCGTTATTGATTACCTGGAACATCTAAAGCGCTAGACAGTGAAAGCCCCTTGCAAGAAATGTGTCTGTAGCAAATCATCGAGCATTTAGAATTAAACTCATACGCATAAAACACATACAAGGTAACTCTCATTGGCCTTATGGAATCAGGATTAGAAGTGCTACCAACTCTTAATACGGCAGCCCGAGATTCAGATGTGCAGAAGGGGAACGAATGGGGAGCATCTGCTTACCACCACAGACCAAGTTTCCACTCTTCTCCACCGTTCATTGCGCCCTGGAAGGTTTTTGTGTGTAGAGAGTGGCACCAGGCCTTTGCCCACTGGTTTCTGATTGGGTTTGGGCAATAGGGAGCCATAGTATGTTACAGGAGGAGGGAGGAGAAAAGAGGGCACACAGAGGCCTTGCTCCCTCCCATGGGCTGCTATATTCCTAAGCTAAGATCTCTGCTGCTGTCAGGTAACCCTCTTTGTGGGTCTTGCAGAGCTGGGACCCTCACTATCACTAGCTGCAGGGCACCAGATTATAACTTGTGGTTCTCTTACCCCCTGCCCATACCTTTATGAATAGTCCTTTTATTAATTTCCTCACAAATTATCTTAATTTGAACATGCCATCTGTTCCCTTCCAGGACCCTGGCTGCCACAAGGGGTGAGAGATGGCTTATTCCGTTACATAAACATGCAGTCACAGTTTAAATGTTGCCTTTGCAGACAGTCTTTTTTGGCCCTCCTTATCTTCTGTCATGGCCTCTGTCTGATTTCCTTCATGGCCCTTGTCAAATCTTGGTGCTGTCATCTGATTGGCTCACTGCCAATCAAATGATGTGTTTGCCCTGTTTGCTGCTCATCTGTGTCCCTAGAACGAACACTGTAAGCACAGAGAGGTCAGGCGATTTGCCTGAGGCTGCACAGCTAGGACAGGGTAGAGACGGGGTTTGAATTCTCTCTGATTGCAAAGGCCTCCCTTGCAAAGCCACGCCAAGGCTGAGCTGCTGTTGGGGTGTTGTTTCCTTAACATTATTTCTCCCCATCCAGGCGCGGTGGCTCATGCCTGTAATCCCATCACTTTTGGAGGCTGAGGCAGATGGATCACCTGAGGTCAGGAGTTCCAGACCAGCCTGGCCAACACAGTGAAATGCTGTTTCTATTAAAAATACAAAAATTAGCTGGGTGTGGTAGGGGTCACCTGTAATCCCAGCTACTCAGGCTGAGGCAGGAGAATTGCTTGAACCCGGGAGGCAGAGGTTGCAGTGAGCTGAGATTGCTCTGTCACACTCTACCCTGGGCTACAGGAGTGAAACTCCATCTCAAAAAAAAAAAAAAAAAAATTGCTTCTGCCCTGCTACCTGCTTTCATGGTGGACAGGCATGTCCTTGGACTTCCTGAAACATTCCTTGAGCTCCAGTTCGCTTGCTGTTTGCTACCACGCATTTCGCTCAGATGCAGTGGCAGAGATGGGTCTTCAGTGTCCAGGGTCCTTCCCTTCCCTCCTGCCCATCCCCCAGGAGGTCAAGAGCTTTACCTTTCTCCTTGCCCGCAGGCCCGTCTTTCTCCTGGTCAGGGTCCGAAGCTTGTGTTATTCATCCAGCCCTGCTGGGCTCCAGTCCAGAGTGGCTCACAGACTTAGCTGGCGGGTCTCCTCCCAAGAGAGGGAAGCTATCTCAGATTCACAGAATGACTTGTGATCTGGGTTTTCTTTCAACCAGAGATACATAAAAGAATCTCTGCTGTGCTCTGTAGAATCACTAATGACGTGTGTTGAAGCCTTTGACCGGGGGTCAAAGCCAGTGGGGGATTTTCTCCTAATCTCTCTCCAAGGTCCCTAAGACGATGAGATAAAAGCACACCCACAGTTCCTCCACATTCAGAAACACCTCACCCATCTGTGCATCATGTATAGATTAAAAAACGAAACAACACCACAACTTTTACAGCTTCCTTTCTCAAAAGTACAGACAAATATTAAGAAGAACACAAAAAACGTTCTGTGAACTCAGTACCATAAGAAACCCTGCTGCAGCTGAAAATGCTTGGCCACTCTGGTATCAATCCTCGCATGGCTTTGGAATCGGAGAGCTTCAAACCCCATCTCTACCCTATCCTAGCTGTGTGGCCTCAGGCAAATCACCTGACTTCTCTGTGCTTGTTCTAGGGACAGAGGGGAGAGCAAACACGTCCTTTGATTGGCAACAAGCCAGTCAAATGACAGCACCAAAATTTGACAAGGACTATGAAGGAAATCAGAGTCCATGACAGAAGATAACGAGGGCGGAGGAGGTCTCTCTACAAAGCCAACCTTTTCAACTGTGACTGCATTTTTATGTAATGAAATCAAAAGGCACACAGTTTTATAAAATTGTATCGAAAGGTACAAAACGCCTTATTTCCCCAGTCCATCAGCCCAGTCCATTTCAGTTCCCAATGACTTTCTTAATTATTTCTAGAACATTCACCCATGGCCACGCTAGTGTGTATGTGAGCGTGAACATGTAGCCTTAAACATTAATACCAGAGTGACCATTTGTAACTCCCTCTTTTGTGACTTGATTTTTTCCTCTTGTATCTTGGAGCCCTTTCCAGAGCCGCAGAAACAGTTCTGTGTCTTTCTTCTCAGTGGCTGCATAATATGTCATCATGGGCATGTACCATGACCTGTTTGATCTTGACAGTTGGGCTGTTTCCACTGATCTGCTCTTAGAAGCAATATTTCAGTGAAACGTTATTGCCACATATCTTGTCATATTTTGCAGGGAAATCCACGGAGTGCATATCCTGGAGGTAGAATGCTCCGTTTAAAGTCTGAGCGTTCACACAGGTTGTAGCGACCCACACAGTCGGAACACTGAATATGAGTGCCTGTTACCCCACCCGAGTCTACTAGCTCTAAAAATACTCAGACTCTTGCTGTTGGAAGGGAAGGAGCTGGTTCGCTCCTCTTCTTTTCGCTTAGATTGGTCTTCACAACCTCTGCGGGGGCACTTCCCATGTCTCAAAGTGTGGAGTTGATTTTTCTTTTTGTGTCTGGCTTCTTCATTACGCTGGTGTCATTCAAGGCAGGACGGGGGTCTTCAGTTGAGCATCTTCACCCCAGCACAGTGCCGGGGTTGTTACTGACGCCCGTGACCTGTTTGCTTGGAATTTTCTAGAAGAAATTAAGAAAGCCATTGGAAACAAAAATGGCCTGGGCTGCTGGACTGGGAGAACAGGGCCTTTTGTGTCTTTCGATACCATTTGAATTGTCTGACCCAGTGTGTTTTCAGTGCGAGCGGAGTTTATTATGGTAGTGAGTTCATGGAATGTTTCTTTGTTTTCTTCTTCATACCTGTCTGTATTTTTGAGACCCGAAGCTACAAAAGTTGTGTTGTTTTCTTTAATGTGTACATGATGCACAGATGCTTGATCATGGCCATTTGTCCTGTCCTGGGAAAGAAGATAGCAGGCGCCTCACTTTTCCTGAAATTTCATGGTCCGCTCTTGCACTGGTTTGCGAGGGCTGCCGTCACAAGCACCGTAGCCTGTGTGACTTAAACAGCAGAACTGTGCTCTCTGGTCATTCTGGAGGCTGCGAGTCTGAGACCAAGGTATGAGCAGGTTGGTTCCTTCTGAGCCGTCTCTCTGGGGCTTGCAGATGACCTCCTCCTTACCATGTCTCCACGTGGTCTTCCCTCTGTTTGTCTGTGTCCTGGTGAAAGGATGCCAGTAGGATGGAATAAGAGCCCACCCTAACGACCTCATCTCACTTTAGTTACTTCTTTAAACACTCTGTCTCCAAATATGGTCATATTCTGAAGTACTGGGACTTCGAACTTGAATACACACATTTTGGGGGAATACAGTTCCGTCCATAACAGCCTCTTTTTAGGTAGCGACGACAGGGACCCTGTCCACCTAGGGATCCTACAGTAGGGACTGTCACCATGGTGAATCATGTGATGAACACATGAGCCATCACTTACCATCGTCACAATCTCTTTCAAGTCCCAGGATTTATAAGACCGCTTGGTCCAGATGAGCCATACAGTATCTGGGGTCAGGCAGCTCAGGCCATCTTATCTCTCCAGTTACAGCCTTGGACGGCACTCGTCTTCAGTTTCTGCAAGCTGAGGGAGTGTGATACACACCATTCGGTACTGGGAGGCAGGGACTTTGCCTTCCAGCCCAAGAGGAAGATGGGAAGACGTATGTCTGGCTGTTTCTCCTGCCTCTTCCGCCCAGGTAGGGCTGGCTGGCAAGGTGCAACTTTTCATGGGTGAAGCTTGGGTAGGGAAGACAGCCAGAGCCGCCTGGTGCAGAAGTCAGCGTCTGAGCAAGGAAGAGAGACGAAGCAGGCACTTAATGCAAATCTAATTTTTCATGCTGATGCCGATCAATTGTGGGGACTGCTTGAAGCGCTGTGTTTACATAGGTTCTGAGAACGCATTCAGGTTCATTAGGAAGGAATGTCTTGATTGATTAAGGATGCCTGCCAGGGGCACGAGGCAGAGCATGGGGGGCGGGGTATGTGCGCTGTACCTACCATCCTTGCTTCTAAACGTGCTGCTGTTTTGCACAAAGAAGGGGTGCTGCTGGGCTATCCGGGTATTGCTCCTGGGAGAGGAGCGTATCATCAACCTGATGTAAATAAAATGGGGCATTCATTTCTTGCTCTGGGAGGGGGATATTTTCCAGATCCTTGAGGGTAAACGAAAAGGAAAGAACCCTTTTTCTTTGGAGACTCTAAGCAGCTTATGGGTTAGAAGTCTCTTTCTATCCCTTTGCATTTTCTCTGAGTAGGGACTTTATAGGACAGATACAAACCGTCATCTATCACAGTCAACAAAACACATGCATGTCACAGAGTTTGAACCCCACAGAGTGCCTTCTATCCCATCTGCAGCCCTGGGTGGGGAAGTCCTGAAGGCATTTTACAAAGCGTGTTTTTGGGTTGGGGGTGATGCAGATATTCTCATCCTCAGAGTCCAGGGTCCTTGATGGCTGGGGTTTCCACAGTGAGATAGAGCCACTTTTTCTTCAGCAGTTCTGGAAGCACCAGTAGCAAGGACAGCAGACGTGTGGCACGCACCCCCACTTCATGCCCTTCTGTGCTCTTGGCAGACATCATTGGCTGATCAAGACACACTTGGTCTCGGCCCGTCTGACCGCTGCTCTTTCCCATGCTTGCCCCCAGAGGAAGTATTGCTTGACTAACCCTATTAGGCCTTTTTCCCCTCATCTGTAAGATGGAAACTGGAGTTGCTTTGGAATTCTAAAGCTCCTTCCAGATCTAATTGCGTCTTATTTCCACACCCTTCTGATTTTACTTTGTAGACTGATAGCTCCCTGACTATCCCAGCCACCGTGGCTGTCGGGCTCCGCATTTCAAAGTGTGAAATACGGTGAGCTCGCTACCTCTGGATATGTCAATTTGTCTTTTCTAATGCTGTAGACAGAATTGGAGCTGAAATTTGCCTTCTGATCTGCCGATAAAGCAAAGCCCTGTTGGGTGAATACAAATATGGATGAGCGTATTAGTTATCTATTGCTTTGTAACAAATTACCCCCAAACTTCGTGGTTTAAAAACAGACACTTATTATCTCATGGTTTCTGTGGGTCGGGATTTGTGCAATGGCTTTGCAGAGTTCCCTGCCTCGAGTCTCTCACAGGCTGTAATCAAGATGCCTGCCAGGGCTGGGCATGGTGGCCCATACTTGTGATCCCATTACTTTGAGAGGTGGAGGCAGAAGGATTGCTTAAGCCCAGGAGTTTGAGACTAGCCTGGGCAACATAGTAAGACCCTGCCTTGCAAAAACAAAAACCAAAAAACAAAAACAAATCAAACCCAGCTGGACATGGTGGCATGCACCTGTAGTCCCAACTATTCAGGAAGCTGAGGTGGGAGGATTGCTTGAGCCCTAGAGGTCAAGGCTGCAGTGAGCTGTGAATGTGCCACTGCACTTCAGCCTGGGAAACAGAGCGACACCTATCTCAAAAAACAAAAAAAACAAGAGTACCAGCTGGAACTGCAGTTAACTCAAGGCCTGACTGGGGAGGATCTGCTTCTGAACTCACCTATGAGTCTGGCTGGACAGAGCCCTTCAGGTGCCCTTCAGGTCTTTCTGGCTCTCAGCTGGAGATACTAGTTTCTTGCCCCACAAACCTCTCCAGTGGGCAGCTCACATCTTGGCAGCTGGCTTCTCTTACAGCAAATGAGTGAGAGAGGGCACCCAAGTCAGAAGCCACAGGATGTTTTAAAAATAACCTAATCTTGGAAGTGACACCCCATTCCCTCTGCTTCATTCATTTCACTAGAAATAAGCCAGGCTGGGCACACTGACTCATGCCTGTAATCCAGCCCTTTGGGAGGCTGAGGCAGGTAGATTGCCTGAGGCCAGGGGTTTAGAACCAGCCTGGGCAATATACTGAGACCTTGTCTGTATGAAAAATGTAAAACAATTAGCTGGGCATTGTGGCACACACCTGTAGGCCTAGCTACTTGTGAGGCTGAAGCAACAGGAACTTGAGCCGAGCAGTTTGTAGCTGCAGTAAGCTATGATTATGCCACTGCACTCCAGCCTAGGTGACAGAGACCCTGTCTCGAAAACAAAAAAGTAAGTTCAGTTATTACTCAAGTGAAGAGGACTCTACGAGTGCATGAATACCAAGACGTAGAATCATCGGGTCCTGTTTTAGAGGTTGTCTACCACAATTAGATACATGATGATATACTGTGACAATAACAGTGACAATGGCTAACATATATGAAACCCATAATAAACGCCAAGTACCATAATTAGGGACATAAGTGGATTTTAATATTTATTCCTCATTATAACTCAAGGAGAAAGGCACCATTGTCCTCATTTCACAGATAAAAGAAACCGAGGCTTACCAAGGTTAATAACTTGCCCAGGCAGCCTGGGTCTAAAGCCCAGATTTTTGACTGTGAGATTCTGTTACCCTTGGTCTCTTTCAGGGCGTTTTCTTAAACACCGTCCAGAACTTCAGAAGTGCTTGTGAGCGTGTGCCCTGTCTGGGGGCGCAAGAGTGACCATGGGTTTCGGACTGAAAGAGATATGCAATTAGGTTCCTTCTCCGTTATGGAACACTGTGATCTTCAGGATGCTATTATCCTCCTGAACCTCATTTTCTCCATCTGCAAAATGGAGATGATAATCATTCCCACATCGTAAGATTATTGTGAGAATTAAGAGGCAGGCTCTGCAAAGCAGCCAGCTCCTAGTCAGAGTGCAGTATGAGCTCGTCTCCACTCTCCCTGCTTCCCAATAATTTATTCTAATTTTGACAATTCTTTTCTCTCCCCTGAAGCACTTCCTCTGAGAACTGCTTTATTCCAGTCATTCCTTAAAGTAATAACACTTAAAACCCTGTAAAAATGCTCTTCAATTCAGACTGCCTCCCTTACAAAGTCCCACTGATGGAGACTTGACTGCAGTATTGCCAAAGTGAAAGATGACTTTAGGGTTCCATCAAGGGGCATCTCATGTCCCTAAAGTACCCACGAAGAAGAGAATGTTTGAAGGGAAGGGCAAGAGGGTTCCACGTAGCTTCCTGTTCTCCATCTGAGGTCCAGCTTGGATGTCTTGCCTTCCGAGCAAGAGAAGAGAAGCCGAGGGGTCCAGTGAGGACTTGCTCTCCCAAAAGACGTCAGTATTCAACCCCTCACTGTGCAGAACAGTCTGATTTGACTGTGGACTCCCTGACGTGGGCAGATGGGGGAGCCGGATGGAAGAAGGTCTGTGCACTGACAGCAGGTGTTTGGAATCTCCACCTGTCAGTTATCTGACAGGTCTTCTGGATCTGGGGGAAATGATGCTCTGCACAGGGACATGCCAGGACATCTCTGTCTTCCCCTGTTAGCTTGGCTTGTCCATCAGGTCTCAGTCTTGTACTCTCTCTGTGTGGGAATGCAGGTCCACTCACGATCCTGCTCCACTCGGACAACTCCTGGGAGGTGGAGAAGATACTCACGAAGACTCAACACCTATTTCTGAGCATGGAGCAAGCACTGATAAAGCTCAGTGGTTTTAATTTTTTTTCTTTTAACTTAAATTTTTCTTCAATAGCTTACTGGAGATTTAAGAATAAAACCTGAGACTCCTTTACATGACCTGTAAGACCCAGCAATGTCAGAAGCCCTTTCACCTTGACACCCTGTCTCAGACCTCGTTGCTTTCATCCTCAATGCTCTCCTCAGTGGAGACTCTGTTTCTTCCAATACCCTCAAGGCCTTTGCACAAACTCTTCTTCCAAGAATTTTTTTTTTTTACCTAATATCTCCCTGTTCCATCACTGTGAGAATTCCTTTTCATCTTTCAGGGATCAGTGTAGATGTCACTTCCTCAAGGAAGCCCTCCTGGAGTTCTCCAGACTATGTCTGCCCCCCATTCCATGCCATCCAAGCTCCCTGTGTTTGTTCTTCCTGGAGCCCGTTATAGCTGTTGCTATATAATTATCTGCCTAGTGTACGGCTGCCCCACTGGACTGAAGGATTCCTGAGGGCAGGAGAAGAACTATCTTGTTGTTTATCGTTTATTGAGTTCCTAGCACAGAGTCTGTGATAGAGCAGATGTGGGATTCTTTTTCAGTGAATGGGGGAATGATGAAAAAACATTGAGAGAGGATGAGGGAACCAAAGATGATGTGAGAGTCTCAGGTCTTGGAGGAGCTGGCAGCACGAGTTGGCTCAGGGCCACCCTAGATTATTGAGTGGACCCTGAGGGTGAGGACTTGGGTCCTTTTCTCTCTTGCAGGAAACTCAAGTTTGGAAAAGTTGGTTGGTCTTGATCTCTGTTCTTGAAGGTACAGAGGCTGTGTTCTGAGGAAATCGGGGCTTTGAGACTTGTATTTCTATCCCTAGGATGCTTTAATGTACTCGAGACCATAGCAGATGAAAGCTAAGAAGCAAGGCACAACTAAAGATTATGTCTTCCGGGATGGTGGAGCTCATGTCTGCCTTCTAGGCATGAGAAGCTTTGTCACACCTCTGTTTGCCCTCAGTATGCTTTGCCCTTCGTCTGCATTATCTCCCTGAAATGAAATAATGATAGTGGTGGGAGTGATGATGATGGTGATGACGATGAGGGTGGTAACGGTAGTGATGGTACTGATAATGGAGATTTATGGTGATGATGGTGGTGGGGGTGGGGGTGGGGAGAAGATGACAATTATGGTGAAGAGGATGGCGAAATCATGATGGAAGGTGATAGTGGTGTTGATGATGGTGTTTGTGGTGCTGGTGGTGATGATGATGATGGTAGTGAGATGTGATGATGATGATGACGGATGATTATAGTGATGATGGTGATGCTGGTGATGGCGATGATGATAATAGAAGATAATGGTGATGATGATGGATAATGATGGAAGACCATGGTGATGGCAGATGATGGTGATGGTGATGATTATGGGAGAGGATGGTGATGGAAGATATCAGTGATGATGATGGAAGATGATGGTGGGGGTGTGATGGTGATGATAATGGAGGATTATGGTGATGACGATGATGATTACGGGAGATGATGGTGATGATAATGAATAATGATGGAAGATGATGGAGATGAAAGACAATGGTGATGGCAGATGATGGTGATGAAAGGTAACAGTGATTATGATGATGGAAGATGGTGGTGGGGGGCATGATGATGAGGATAATGGACGATTATGGGGATGATGGTGATGATAGAGATGATGATGATAATGGACGATTATGGTGATGATGGTGATGATAGTGATGATGATGATTATGGGAGATGATGGTGATGGAAGATATCAGTGATGGTGATGATGGAAGATGATGGTGGTGGGGGGTGTGATGGTGGTGATAATGGAGGATTATGGTGATGATGATGGAAGATGATGGTGATGATGGTGATGCAGTAGCCCTAAGTTGAGCGCCGACTTCCATGTCAGTGTTCTGGCAGGCAGTTTAACCACATCTCACTTAGTCTTAGCAAGTGTTCTGTTAAATTCTGTTCCTGGTACTATCTGCATTTTCATACGCAAGGATGCCAAGGCACAGAGAAATAACCTAGCTTGCCCGCAGTCACACTGCAAGTCAGCAGCAGTGCTAGACCCTGCCTGCACAGCTTTGCCTGACACTAAGGCTCTGTGGGCAGCGGAGGAAAGGCTGGGGCATTTCTGCATGATAGGAATTCCTAGGCGTAGTTGACTTTGTACACGTTTTCTTCCTGTTCTCCTCTCATGCCTGTCTTGGCTGTGGCTAACCCTGTGCTTACATATGAAGGGCAGAAGACATGGGTGAACTGAGAATTGTTACCTTCCTTGGCAGGAGAATAAAGGGCAAAGAATTAGGCATAAACATCCTTAATGTCCAGGGCTCACCTCAAAGGGCTGGGCTCTGAGACCCTGGTTTAAGTTCCCATACAGTCAGGTAGGTTAAAAGAACCTGCTGGATAGACTTCAAGTTCATCTGTTAGTCCTTCCCGGCTGTATGACCTTGGACAAGATGATGTCCTTGTCCTGCCTTTTTTGGACTCAGTTTCTTTGTCTGTAAAATGGGGATAACGGTATCTTTTCCTAGGGCTGCCATGCTGTGGGATAAGTCCTTATGTATTAGTTGGTAGTATTATTGTTGCGATTATTATTGCAGGAGCTCAGAGCCACCCAGAGGAAGGGGCGTGCCCGGTGCTTGACATGATGACCTCTCTTGGCCCTGCCAACAGTCCTAAAGTGGTTGATTTTTGCTGAGGAATAGCTCTCTCTCCAAGAGGGCAAATAGCTTCTCAGGGTCACACAGCTAATGTGGTGCCAGAGCTGGGATATGCAACTCAGTCTGAACTCCCAAACTATCTTTTTCACTCCAGCAGACCTGGGCATTCCAGGTAGTTGCCAACCTTCTTGGCACCTTTAGTGCTGAATCCAAGGATATCTCACAGCCCAGAGCATCTGGAAGGAGGTCAGACCCAGGCCTGGCCTGTTTATTTCCACCCCTGTCTTCGTGCGGCCGGCAGACTGACCTCGGCCACGGCCAGATGCCTGTGAGCTGTAGCCACTGACCTGGTCTGAACCTGTCCTCGGCTTCTACTGTGGCAGAGCTTGATGGATTTAAGGAAATGGAGAAAGGGTGACTTGTACTTTCCCCTTCTGTCTGTGGCCACACAGTGCTGGTCGGACAGGTATAGGCCCCCTATCTTAGGCTCATCTCGTTCATTTTGGGAAGGGCCACAGCTACCGATTACATCCCAAGGCAGACACGGCTAAATGACAGACACGCTTCCTTTGGTTAAGTCCTAATGGCAACCCACAAGGTGGGTGGTATCACCTGCCCCCTCTACAGAACAGGAAATGGAGGTTAAGAGCTTTGCGCAGGGTCACCTGCAACCAGGACATGAACCCAGCTTGCTCCCACTCATAGCTGCAATGTGACCTTCTGTGGGTGCTGGGTCTTGGGGAGGCAGAGAGAGGGGTCCTGGGAACCTGGCATTGCTCTATGAAGCTCTTTCAGGAAAGAATTACTTTGGGATAGCTGAGAGCTTTTGAGAATGGGATTTCCAGCCCCCCTCCCCTCACCGTGGTACTGGCGCCGAGGGTGGGGTAGTGTGGCCCGGCCCTGCCCTGGCTCCTCCCGGCACACCTGCCTGTGAGCTCTGAGTATCTGCCTCTCTGCAGACTGCCCGGAAACTTGAAGGAGGCCTGGCCAGCCGGATTCCCGGGGACCGGAGCAGCCGCGTGGGTGAGCTGAGATCATGAAGCTGCCGCGCCCCCTGCAGGCCGCGGCTTGGAGGTGCACCTGCCCCTGCACTGCGAGTTATTTCCAATAAACTTTTTTTTTTTTTTTTTTTCCTTTCACATTTAGTCCAATCAGGCATCTCTTAATGACAGGGATATGATCTGGGAAGTGCGTCATTGGGCGACTTCATTGTGTGAGCATCACGGAGCGTACTTACACAAACCTAGATAATGCATGTATATTTATTTATATATTTGTTCATATAGAAAATCAAATGCCCCGGCACTGTTACTGAATCTCAGTTGTCTCCCCGATTTGATCTGCAATGCCAGTTTCAAATGCCATAAATCAGGTTTCTGTACGTGCTCCTTTATAATCTTACGGGACCACCGTCGTATACGTGGTCTGTCGTTGACCAAAACATCATTAACATGCCGTGTTAACCACATAATAAATATACAAAAAAAAGCAACCAACCTCAAGAGTACAGCTGGATGAATGATCACAGTGTGAACACATCTAGGACGCCAGCACCCACATTTACTATGAATTACCAGCCACCTTGAACCACCCACCTACCTACTCAGCACCCACCCTCCCGAGCACCACCAACTTTTATGGCCAAAGGTTAATTTTATTTGTTTGGAACTTCCTATCAATGGAATCACACAGTAGCGTGATTTGATGACAAATGTCTGGCTTCCTTTGACGACAAAAAGTGCATACATGTGTTCTCCAAGTATTATGTACTAGAATTTTATAGCAGCACTGTTTCTAACAGCCCCAAATGTCCATCAACAGGAGAATGGGTAAATATATTATAGTATATTTATACAGCAGGATTCTTAGAGCAATCAAAATAGATTAGCCGCTGCTGTGCACGGTAAGGGTGATGAATCCTCAGTGATTTTTGCGAAACGTTCATGTGCCTTTCAAACGTGTGCCAGGAGCTGGCCCAGCAGCTGTGAGTTAGACTTTGCATTGGATACCGCAGAACGTTTTCAGACTGCTCCCGCGGGCCAAGCCACTGCTGGAGCCTGGCCCCTAAAGACAGCTCTTACACCAGAAACATATTCTAACTCAGTTGTTCTCAAGCCTAGCAGCACGTTAGAATCACCCAGGGGGCTTTAAACGGCAAAACAATAGCAACACCTAGCAAGAGACAAATAGACAGCAATGTCCAGGCCCCGCATCCTCAGAAAAACCTGATGTAAGTTGGTCTGGGGTGGGGCCCAGACACTGGTATTTTCAGAGCCTCCGCAGTGAGTCTCATGTGTGGCCAGGGTTGAAAATTACAGAGTGTAGGCCCCAGACCAGCAGTATCCGCATTGCCTGGGAGCGTGTCGGAACTGCACACTCTCAGGCTCCATCCTGGACCTACTGACTCAGAAACACCAGGGCTGGGGCCTGGGAATCTGTGTTTCAGCAAGCCCTCCAGGATATGCTGGTGCATTCTCAAAGTGTAAGAACCCTGAACTACCTACTTCTCTCTCTGCAGGTACAGAGGGTGTTCAGTAAATATTTGCTAATGAGAGGAAACCCAGAGACCACACATAGCTGTGTTTCCCCATTCTCATTAAAACTTTTCAGGCCTCTTTATTTAATGGATATTGACTTAGTACTTCCTGGACGCCAGGTCCTGTGCTCCATGGTACCAAGCTTAGGTGTGCCCTCAGGGAACTTGCACTTTAATGAGGGAGAAGTCTAAGGTACGAAGACACAGTTCCAAACTGTGATGAGTGCAATAAAAGCCGAGTACAGGAAGTGTTTGTCCCTGGAGGATGTAGTCTGTGAGTTAAGACCTGAAGATGAAGAGGGTTTAATGGAGAGGAAGTGGCACAGAATATTTTAAGCAGTGACTGTACAGCATGTACAAAGGTCCTGTGGCTGGAAGGACTTGTCTTTGCTGCACTAGTTTCATGGATGTGTTGTTTGGATGAAATGACATCTACCACACTGCTTGCCTTCAGCTTTCCAAAGCAGGGGCTCAGACTCAGACCCAGGATCCATCATTGCCCCCAGAGTAATTCATTGTTGCCGAATTCCACGTGTATATGAAAGAAAGCCATGATACATCTCTTACTTAGTGTTCTAAACCATTACACTGTCAACCATCACAGTAGTGCAGGGACTGGGCGTTTTTCTTCTGACCCTCAGCAGTGACCTCTGTGGGAGTGGAAATCTGATTTTGGTGTTCTTCATATTTGCTGTGGCATCCCGTTAACTTACTTTCACAGTGGAGCCTACATCAAGATTTGACAAACTATGGCCCATGGGCGAAATCTTGTCCAGTGCCTGTTATCCTACATGAAGCTTTATCAGAGTGCATCTATGTGCATTCATGTATCTATTGTCTATGACTTCTTTCGTGTTAGGGTGGCAGCGCTAAGATTTGGCAGAGATTGTATAACCCTTTACAGAAAAAGTGTGCTGACACTTTGCTTGAAATCTGGTTCTTGAAACTCAAATTCCCAGGACGTAGCTTTCATCGTGGCCCTGATATTTTTTATTTACTTTTTTCATTTTCATTTATTTTTTATTTTTTTGTAGAGTTGGTATCTCACTATGTGGCTCAGTCTGGTTTTGAACTCCTGGTCTGAAGCGGTCCTCCCACCTCAGCCTCCCAAAGTCCTATGAGCCGCCTTGCCTGTCTGTTGCCCTGATCATAATTTTAAAGGCAAACCCTCCCCACCCTCTGTGTGTTTCCCCCTCCTGCGAAAAAGGCCTACCTGAGATCTAAGGTGTCATGAGTTGGAAATAGAATTCACTTCTACCTTGAAGCACAAACTACCCTGCCTCCATCAGCCTAGCAAAACTTGGCAGAGTCTCTGTCCCCAATGGTTTACCCTGGTGCTGATTGATGGGACAGAATATTTTCCATACGCACCCACGATGGGCAAATGTAATAAGAGCTGAGAGTGAATGACAATACCGATCTGGCGAGATTGATGGAGTAGCCTGGGATTCTCCCCAGTGAGGCCGAGCCGAGTGTTGACGCAGCAATATGCTCGCTTGCTCTGCTCATTAAAGTTTAATGTTTGAAAACTTCTTCTTCGCTTCCCATCAGAGACTTTGAATGCACAAGGTAACCACACTGGAGACTGATTAAATCTTGCCTTTTTGTACCAGCGTTGGAGGGAAGGTATTTCTGCAACGGTAGCCAAAATACGAAATTAATCACCCTGTCTCATTTGTAGCTGTCTCAAAGCAGGCAATGGAAAAGCAAAGGGGGAAAAAAATACAAAACAAAAAGCTGAGGAAATAAAGGTATTTCGGAAGGGCAGAGATAAACAGCCTTCTTGTGGGGCTTCGTGAAGACTCTCAAGGTGATTTATTTCTTAATGGAGCAGGAGGTGGGGTTCACATGGAGTGACAGGGTGATCTTTTCTGCTTTGTCCTTACTCGTGTGCTTTGCTGTCCTGAGGCTGGGGTATGAATCTCTGTCAGAGCTCCAGAAGGAAACTGAGTCTGAATTCTTACTATGCCTTCTTCCCAGACCATTCTGTGATGTCTCATTGGCGGACACCGCCTTCATCCAGATCCCTTGTTCCCAAAGTCCGGACATTTGGATTCCAGTCCTGCCTCTAGAATCTGCAGCCTATGTGACCTTGAGCCAGACACTAGACTTGTGTGTCAAAGGAGAGTTGTCAGAGTCTGACCTGCATGTGTCAGGGAAAGAGCGAGAACACTCAATAAGAGCGAGATGTGTCATGGCTGTCTTCCGCACGTGCGTGGAATTTGGCAACGATGAATGACTCTGGGGGCACTGATGGATCTTGGGTCTGTGTCTGAGCCCCTGCTTTGACAAGAGGAAGGCAGGCACTGTGGGCCAAGGATGAGGGTGGTCTTGGAGCAAGGGGGAGGTTTTGGCTGTTCACCGCCCTCTCCCACGAGGTCTCCCGGAGGCAGGTGTTCCTGGAGCCCGTGCGCCGATGGCAGAGGGGCCACGTCCGCTTGGCAGTTTGTGGGCACGTCTGCATGGTGCTGTGGGGTTACTGAAGAATAGAAACAGGGATCAGGGTGAAAGCCAACCAGATGGTGGTCCATTTGGAATCAGGTGCTTAACAGCTTTCTCTCCCTGGGCGTCTGGGGTGGATGAACTGAGGGCTTCTCCGAGAGGAAAATGATCAAAATGACTGAAAGGCCTAATAGCAAATATGATCCTACGTGGGCGCCTGTTCACCCCTTCCTTTTATGTTCCAAACCTTCTAGAGTGTCTTTTGGCTTCTGTAACTGCGATAGGAATCATACAGGGTGGTCGCAGGAGAATAGAACATGCCAGACAGCCGTTCCATTCTCACACTGCTGCAAAGACATACCTCAGACTGGGTACTTTGTGGAGAAAAGAGGTTTAGTTGACTCACACAGTTCTACAGGCTGTACGGGACCGCAGAAAACTTACAGTCGTGGTGGGAGGTGAAGGGGAAGCAGGCACAGCTTCACACAGCAGAGCAGGAGAGAGGGAGACCGAGGGGGCTTGGGCTACGTGCTTTTAAACAACCCGATCTCTGGAGAACTCGCTCGCTGTCATGAGAACAGCAAGGAGGATATCCAGCCCCATGATCCAGTCACCTCCACCAGGCCCCGCCTCCAACGCTTGGGATCCCAGTTCAACATGAGATTTGGGTGGGGACACAGAGCCCGACCATATCAACTTGCAAACAGGAAACTGTCAAAACAACTGCATAAACCAGGGGCTGATAAGACCCGGACAACCAGAGTGTGGGCCAAGCTAGCTAAGACCGACTGGGCCCAACGTGGCACTGGATTCAACCTGGGTCCCACCCAGGACTTCATGATCTACTGATGAACACCCTAAACCACACACCTTCCAGTACCGGGACAGTTCCAGAAACACCCAGATTTGGTGCTGATATGAGGGGCACCACAATTCTGAGAAATCTTTACCTTTTTTCCCAGGTATCTTCATGCATGTTCTACCCCTTGGTTAAAGAAACTCATTAAGGGCCGGGAGCAGCGGCTCACACCTGTAATCCCAGCACTTTGGGAGGCTGAGGTGGGCAGATCCCCTGAGGTTGGGAGTTTGAGACCAACCTGGCCAACATGATGAAACCGCGTCTCTACTAAAAATACAAAAATTAGCTGGGTGTGGTGGTAGGCCCCTGTGATCTCAGCTACTCGGGAGGCTGAGGCAGAATTGCTGGAACCAGGGAGGTGGAGGTTGCAGTGAGCTGACATAGCACCACCACAGTCCAGTCTGGGTGACAGTATGAGATTCCATCTCAAGAAAAAGAAAAGAAAGAAACTCGTTAAGATAGAGGTCCCAAATCCACTGGGCACGTCTCTCCCGAGTGCACCTGCAACTCCCTTTCTTGAGCACGTACTACACCTTTTGCAGCTTGTGTCTGTACTGTCACCGTTTTCTGAATTCCTTCTCACTCTGGGGTCAAGAGCCTGAACACTGGCTGGGATCAAGACCCCACAGGCATTGGGGGGCCTCCCCTGGCCCGCTTGGATCACAACGAGCCTTTGCCTGTTCTCTGCCCGTTTCTCCATGCCTGGCTCCTTCTCACCATTCAGCCTCATCTGGAATGTGTCTGCGTCGGAGAGGCCTTTCCATCCGCAGTGTTCTCTCTGCTCACATCGTGTTTACCCATCTCTCCATCACACTCCATAGCTACCCCACTGACTCACTGGTTAGCAGGCATTGTGTAGGAGGAAGCACGCCTTTCTCTGTCTCTCTGAGTCACAGCTTCGGACCCAGGGCTGGGTCGTAGCAGGTAAATGCGCGGTCAACGGGGAAAGGGAGCAGGAGATGCTTTTGGGTTGGGATGGGGAAATGGTTTCTGTCCTGAACTCCCTGCCATTTCCAGGGAGTTTGACTTTTATTGCATCTTTATTTGCAATCAGCTGCTTCATCCCTGCATCAAGATCCATTTCTAGTTAGAGATCATTTCCAATTAAAAAGTGCATAAACCACAGCCCGAGCACTAACACGTTTCTGCTCAGTAGAAAGACTCTGATCATGGATTTTATCATTTGCCACCATTGATTTTCCATGAGTAATAATTACATTTTATATACAACATCTGCACTAAGTGATATTTATATCTGCAATTATCTGGCGTAAGTTTTGGTGTTAAAAAATTTTTTTTTTTAGGGAGGGGGATGTTGAGTAAATTGAATTTTTTTTAACTTTCATCATCGTTTTTTATCCAGACAATGCTCCTTCTCATATGAAATAATAATTTAGCAATCAGAGCCTGAAATCGTTTTATAAATGAAGTTTGAATTGACATTTCCACCAGCTGGGATGGTAATTTTCAGCTTTCACCGGGGTTGGTGAATTTAGATCCACTCTTGAAATTTACTTTACTATTATTATCTTTGAAATCCTTTGGGATTTTTTTTTTCTCAGATAACACAAGCACTTCTCTCATGGTACTGGGTATTGCCCTGTTGTGAAGTTCTCAGTGAATCTCTCCACTCTTGATCTCAGCATTCAAGGCCTCAGACAACAGATGCATCTTTTATGAATTCAGAAAGTGCTTGTTGGGTGTTCACTATGTGTTGTGTATTCAACAGTGACCAAGAGGGACAAGAAAGAAGCACTTTTAGGCAAGAGAAAGTTTATAGCTTCTGGCCAGGCACAGTGGCTCATTATCTGTAATCCCAGCACTTTGGGAGGCTGAGGTGGGTGGATTACCTGAGGTCAGAAGTTCAAGACCAACCTGGCCAACATGGCGAAACCCTGTCTCTACTAAAAATGCAAAAATTAGCTGGGTATGGTGGCATGTGCCTGTAATCCCAGCTGCTTGGGAGGCTGAGGCAGGAGAATTGCTTGAACCCGAGAGGCAGAGGTTGCAGTGAGCCGAGATTTTACCACTGCACTCCATCCTGGGTGACAAGAGTGAGATTCTGTCTCAAAACAAAAAAGGTTTATAGAGTCTGATAATTGTCTCCCAAAATAACAAAGGGATGAAATCAAAGGCTTCCAGGGAGGATGCTTTAGATAGTTTGTCCCTCTAAGGAGGTGGCATTGGAGTGGACACCTGAAAGATGAGGAGGAAAGAAAATTCCAGGCAGAGTGAAAAACCCGCACAAAGGCCGGAAGATGGGGAAAGCTGTGTTTTCAAGGAATAGAGAAGAATCCAGAGTGGTTAGAGCGAGTGAGCTTGAGGGAAAAGGGGCAGAGGTCAGACCCTGAAGGTCCCTGATGGTCTTATTAAGGAGATGAAATTTTATTCTTTTTTTTTTTTTCTTTTAGATGGAGTTTTATTCTTGTTGCCCAGGCTGGAGTGCAATGGCATAATCTCAGCTCACTGCAACTTCCACGTCCCAAGTTCAAGCGATTCTCCTGCTTCAGCCTCCCAAGTAGCTGGGATTACAAGCATACGCCACCACGCCCAGCTAACTTTGTGTATTTTTTTTAGAGACAGGGTTTCACCATGTTGGCCAGGCTGATCTCAAACTCCTGAACTCAAGTGATCCACCCACCTTGGCCTCCCAAAGTGCTGGGATTACAGGCGTCTAAGAGCAAAGCTTGGGGAAATTCTAACTGGCAGTAGTAGTGACGGTTGATGGTGGGCGTTTGTCATTGTTCAGTTTCTTTAATTTGTGTTTCTAGACGGTCCCACTGGCTGTTACAAGGAGGATAAAGGGTGGTGGGAGGAGACGGGCTGTGCATGGCCCTGGGGGGTGTTTTAGGAGGCCATGGGCATTGTTTAGGCAGGAGAAGATGGTACTTCAGGCCAGGCTGTTGCGAGAGGAGTTGAGGAGAAGCAGACGCGTTTGAGAGATGGATACCCACACAAGCTGATCTCTTACTTCCCAGCAGACATTCTCTGATAGGGGGTTACAGCGTACACTGTATGTTATCTGGCAATTATGCTTTTGCCTCTGGGTCTTCATGCCCGGCTCCCATCACTCCCTCCCTGCCTGTGGTCATCCATATATCCCTGGGCTTCGCACCAGAAGCTCTCCTCTGTGAAGCCTGTGGCCATTGTGGGTCTGCAGGTCCTTCCTTCTCAGAGCTCCTAAGTCAGGCTCTCACTGTTGGTGTGTTAGTGGCTCTGGGGCAACTTCATAAGGTGCATATTCCATGACCCCACTGGAGGGAATTCTGGCTCCCGGGTCTTCAGCAGGGCCTGGGATCTGAATACGCACGGGTGCTTCAGATGGTGCTGACACTGGCCGGCCAGGCCAGCTCTTGCTTTCGATCTTCTCGTGCTTCCCTTAGCATTTGTTTCATCTTCTGTTCTAGGTCATAAGTTCTGAGGCTAGAACCTGGTTATATTTCATGTCTGTCATCTCTCTCTGTTTTTTGTTTTGTTTCGTTTTGTTTTTGAGATTGTGTTTCGCTCTCGTTGCCCAGGCTGGAGTGCGATGGTGTGATCTTGGCTCACTGCAATCTCTGCCTCCCAGGTTGAAGCAGTTCTTCCGCCTCAGTTTCCCCAGTAGCCGCGTTGACAGATGCTGGCCACCACACCCAGCTAATATTTGTATTTTTAGTAGAAAGCCCTCCTTAGAGGCATTTCACTATGTTGGCCAGGCTGGTCTTGAGCCCCTGACATCAGGTGGTCCCCCCGCCTTGGCCTCCCAAAGTGCTGGGATCACAGCCGTGAGCCAGGTTTTCTCGACTCCAGTATCCACACTCCTGCTGGTCACTCAACTTTCCGTTGTTTCATTCAGCAGATCTTTATTTCCGGTCCTACTCCTACGAGGGGAGTGACCGTTCCTCCCTTCCTTTCTCCCGTTCTCAGGTTGGTCTAGGTCTGTGACTGGTGCAGATTCATGAGATCTACTCTCTCCGAATTCTCAGCCTGCCCGCCTGCCTTCCTTTGCCTTTCTCGCTCTCTCTTTCCTTTTTTCCCTCCCCGCTCCCTCCCTTCCCTCCTTCTTTCCGCTTTCGCCCTCCCTCCCTCTCTCCTTCCCTCCCCTCTTCTCCTGTCTCCTTTTCCTTCCTTTTTTCCCTCTTTCCCCTCTTTCTTTCTTTCTTTCTTTTCTCTTCTCTTCTCTTCTCCTTTCTTTTCTTTCTTTCTTTCTTTTCTTTTTTTTTTTTTTTTTTTCGCCCAGGCTGGAATGCAGTGGCACAATCATGGCTCAGCGCTGCCTCGACTTGCTGAATTCAGGTGATCCTCCCACCTCAGCCACACAAACAATAGCTGAGACTGTAGGCATACACCCCCATGCCTGGCTAATTCTTTAATTTTTTTGTAGAGATGGGGTCTCCTTATTTTCCCCAGGCTGGTCTTGAACTCCTGAACTCATGCGATCCCACCGCTTCCACCTCCCAAAGTGTTGGGATTACAGGTGTGCGCCATCATGCCTGGCTAAGGATCAGCCTTTCAAATGTTTATAGGCAGCTGCTAAACTTCCTTCAAGCTGTTTCCACCTCTGCCATCAGCTTTGTCAGGACCTAGAGTTTTCTTTCAGCCCTGGTCACTCTATCCAGACACACCTTCCTCAGCCAGTGGCTTCAGTGTATGGGTCCCACCCTCGAATGCTCCAGATGTGGTCCCATGGGCAAAGTGTCTTGTCAGTGTTTCCTAGTGCTGCCTCTAATTCCATGAGCTCTTTGCATGGTAACTTCACCACACAGTTGACTCACAGGCGAACTGGTTTCCCTGAAGCTAGTTTTCATCCTATACTTAGAAATTGCCTTTCAGATTATGGTTTTCACTCTAATCTACCTCTCATAGTCCCCAGGTCCCATAGAAATGTCCTATAAGGTCAAGGTACTATGGCTGGGGGAAGTTAAGCCCAGTGGTGCCTCTTAATGACCAGGCATCATAAGTTTAAAAGTCTTACAGCAGTTACTTTCAAATTCCAAGAGCCGTAAAAAAGAAAACATGGCCAGGTGCCGTGGCCCATCCCTGTAATCCTAGCACTTTGGGAGGCCGAGGCGGGCAGATCACTTGAGGTCAGGAGTTTGAGACCAGTTTGGCCAATATGGCGCAACCCCATCTCTACCAAAAATAATAATAAAAAAAAAATTAGCTGGGTGTGGTGGTAGGCGCCTGTAATCCCAGCTACTCTGGAGGCTAAGGCAGGAGAATTGCTTGAACTAGGGAAGCAGAGGTTGCAGTAGACCGAGATCCCTCCATTACATTCTAGCTGGGTCAACAGAGTGAGACTCCATCTAAACGAAAAGAAAAAGAAAATACACTTATCAATTCCGTAGCCAAGCTATGTATTTCACATTTTCACAAGCCAAGCTTTCACATTTCTAAATAAATAACAGCAGACAAAGTGTGTGGATGCCCTGTTCATCTGGTAGAAGGGTTGGGGAGGGGTGGTGGAGAGGCAGGCTGCCACCTGTGGGGAAGGGGGTTTGTCTGGAGGCAGATGGGGCTGGATTCAAATCCCAGCCTGGCTTTGGCTATATTACTTTAACCTTTCACAGTCTCATTTTCCCCCTCTGTGAAATGAAGGCAATCATAGCGTCTTCCTCCTGAGTTGCTGGAATGTTCAATGAGATGATGCCATCAAATCTCTAAACACAGGTCATGGTGTGTGGGTAGTGCTCAATGAATGTGACAATTACTATTATTATTTTAGAGACAGGATCTTGCTTTTCCACCCAGGCCAGAGTACAGTGGCATGGTCATAGCACCCTGCAGCTTCAAACTCCTGGGCTCAAGCGACCCTCCTGCCTCAGTCTCCCAGCACATGCCGGAGCTACGGGTATTTGTTACCATGCCCTGCTCATTTTTATTTTTATTTATTCATTTATTTATTTTTGTAGAGACGAGGTCTTGCTACGTTGTCCAGGCTGGTCTTGAACTCCTGGCCTCAAGTGATCCGCCCACCTTGGCTTCTCAAAGTGGCCAGGCATGAGCCACCGTGCCCAGCTCACTATCGTAATTATTATTATTATTATTATTAATTGTTATGATTACTGGGGAGACAGAGAGGTAAGCAGCTACAATTTAGAGTGACCGGTCCCGCCAGCAACCAGTGGTTGCAGAGTTAGCTAAACTATGAGAAGGAATCAAGGGAGGCTTCCTGGAGTAGCGGGTGGAGGAGATGGCACGGAGCCAGCAGCTGTTGGCCGAGGGATTAGACTCTCCTCAGGGAATCTTTTGGAAGAGCGGTAGGGATGCCTTTCACCCCATGAAATGAAGAGCTAGCCTTCCCGTCCCTGTGTGACTTCTCTGCTGCTGTGTCCGAGTGGGTGGGGACAGTGTAGACGTGGATGTGGACAAGCCTCCTGACCATTCTTCCTCAGCCTGCCTGAGGGTCAGGGGTGCACTTGGAGTTCAGACCTTAGGCTCGGGCCCCTGCTGTCTGTTCTCCCGGAAGCCCCCTGCTCTCCTTCTCTGGATCTGCCTGGAGACCTGCCTTTTGTTGCGATTACTGTAGGTGGCAGCAGAAGCCTGACAAAGTCCATCTTTGCAGGGCAGTGAGGGGAGAAAATGCAATCAGGCCCCTGGTGCCTCCAGCCTCTCTTATCTCTGCAGCGGTTAGGCCTAGCCTTAGAACAGGCAGCAACCGTATGAACAGAACCCTCTATTGAGTTAGAGTCTCTCTGCAGATGGCTGCGGCGACGGCAATGCACCCGAGTCTGCCCCTCAGGGCTGGATCTTTATCAGACCGTCTTCTGTGGGCTCCAGACTCTTCCCTGCCTCAGGGGACCCTGTGAAATAGCCAGGGCAGGGAGGCCAGGGCACAGCTGCAATTCCGATTGAGACCTGGAGCCGTAGAGTCCCAGGGAAGATGGACTCCTTCTGCAGAGGAAGTTGGGATCCTGCTCCAATTGCTTCGATTACTCTGTTTAGACATTTCCAGTACCCATCTCTTCTAAAATATTTTCCTTTTCTTCCCTGGTGCTTTTCAGATGCCCCAGGCAGGTGTGGAAGCTGCATTTCAGCTGGGGCAAGAGGGCACAGGAGTGAAGGGTGCAGGTTCTCGAATCACACCCTCAGGATGGAGCCCCGATTCTGCCGTTCACTGCTGTGTGACTTCCGGCAGGAGAATTAACCTCTCTGTGCCACAGTCTCCTCCTCTGTGAAGTAGCCCATGCATCTTTGTACTGATTTTTGTTCTTATAGGAAGATCCGGAGGGACTTCTGCTTTTAGTTGTACCTGCGAGAAGTCGTTTCACCACTGTTCCCCCATTCCTCAATCTCCAGCACTCCTCTGTTTTTGGAACAGATTTACTGAGATAGAATTCACACACCTCATAATTTACCCATTTCAAGGGTAAAAGACAATGGCTTTGTTTTTGTTTTTTGAGATGGAGTCTTGCTCTGTTGCCCAGGCTGGAGTGCCGTGGTGCGATTCAGCTGACTGCAGCCTCCACCTCCTGGGTTCAAGCAATTCTTGTGCCTTAGCCTCCCAAATAACTGGGCCTGTAAGTGTGGGCTGCCACACCAGGCTACTTTTTGTATTTTTAGTAGAGATGAGGTTCCTCCATGTTGGCCAGGCTGGGCTTGAACTCCTGATCTCAGGTGATCCACCTGCCTCGGCCTCCCAAAGTGCTGGGATTATAGGCTTGAGCCACCGCGCTCAGCCAAGACAGCAGTTTTAAGACTATTTAGAGGTGTGCGACCATCACCACCATTGCTTTTAGGACATTTTCATCGCCTCCCCCAATAAACTCCACATTCTTAAGCTATCAAACCCCCATTCTCTGGTCCTCCCAGCCCCTGGCACCCACTATCTGCTTTCCGTGTCTACCCATTTGCCTGTTCTGGACGTTTCATGTCAATAACCTCCTTTCTTTTTTGCAGTGGCTCAGCTCTGCCACTCCTCCCATCACGGTGAGGGGAGCTGGCTTGCCCTTTGTCTCTGGGGGGCTGGTCTGGGGCCCCTTCAGCCCCTATCTGACATCTGGGGCAGGATCTCCAGGGGAGGATGGTGGGGAGCGGGGGAAACTTGCCAACCAGCCTCATTGCTCACGGCACACGCCGCTTGGCTCAGGATTACTCATTTCAAACTCAATTTGAGGATCTGCCAAGAGCAGCAGCGCCCCTGGCGCATGTAACCTGATTACTCCCACCCCTCCCTGGTCCCCGAGAGCCCAGAGCACAGAGCAGGCAGCCTCCCAGGACCCGCCAGCTGCCAGCTTCGAGGCAGGGCCTGCCAGGAGCCTGCTGGGCCTCCAAGTTGGCTCCGAAACGCTTGCCCGGCCTGGCCCAGGCTCCGGGATAACAAGAAAGCCTTGGGTTTTTGTCTTTGGGCCATTGAGAGGCAGTTTTCCTGCTACAGTGCCAATGGCTTTGACCTTTCTGACCAAGAGCTGGGCCAGAGTCACCGTCCACACTCACACGATCATAAAAGTGCTTCCATTCACAGACAGACTCTGCTGACACCCTCCACGTGCCTGGCAGGGCGCCTCGTCTATTATCTGTCATCAAAAGGGAGGGCCCGGTTTGGCTCCCAGCAAGTAAACCCGGCGCAAACACACAAGAGCAGATGTACCGTCTACCGTTTGCTGAGCATTTGCTAGACGCCAGACACCGTGATAGGCATTAACTTGCGTAATCCTCCCTGCAGCTCTGTGGGTAAGGAGCCCTCAGCAGCCCCACCTTCAGGGAAAGATGTTGGGGCTTCCAGGGACCAAGAGATGAAGTGGCCATGAGCGGTGAGGAGGTCGCAGCTGGCAGGAGTGCTCGCTGACCCCTGCGGAGAAGGAAGGAGGCCATTCCAGGAAACTTCCAGATTAGGCAAATCTGCAGAGACAGTGCATCTGTAGAGACGGTGTATCAGTGGTTGCCCTAGAGGCTGGGGATGCTGGGTTTGGGAGATGAGAGCTGAAGGGCGCAGGCTTCTTTGGGGAGCAATGAACGTGTCATAAAGCTGCTCAAGGCACTGCTTGTGCGGCCCTGTGGATCTACCAGATGCCGCTGAGGTGTGTACTTTCAGTGGGGGAATTGTACAGTGTATGAGTTATATAGCCCAATAAAGCTGTTATTAAAGCAAGCAATGTGAGCTTGACATTGTAGGCTGCATAAACCTCTCGTATAACCTCTTCCTGCCCCCTTATCCTCCAGTTAAAATCTGAAATTTCCACCTCTGTGCTTAACCCAAAGGGCGCTGGGATAACCCGGAACTGCAGGCGGCAGAAACCGTTGAACCAAAGCTTGCATTTTCCCTGCTTGGCCCCTGTCATCTTCTTCTGCTTCTGAGGCTGCTCACAGAGTCCCAGAGTTTGTTCGGTCTCGTATTTTATACTCCAGCAACACAACTTTAGTGGGTGGTTTTAGCGTCTGAGTGACATTTGCAGCCTGAGATTCCGGGGTGCTCTTTGTGGGTGGGTGGGGAGTCCCACTGGAACCCCCCTCTGTTGCAGCCCCTCTTACCCCTCACAGTGGCTGGCTTTTGAGAGGAGCTTATACACAACTCTATCAGGTGCTGTGCTGAGTACTGTCGTATGTGGCTGAGCCCCTGTGTTTTGTCACCTAGAGAGGATGTCTCTCTTTTCCAGCCTTGAATTGCACGACAAAAGACTATCTTACGTTGTCCAGGAAGCAAGAGAGGGAGGAGTGACCCATTCTGCTACACTTGAGAAGCCCGTGGCTTTAGTGGGGGCTGCGTGGGGGACACCCCTTGGAGCTCTCTGATGCCTTCTCCCTAAGCGTGGTCTGCATGTGTCTGGAGGGGTGAAGCCTCACCCTGCCATGACGTTTCTACCAGCAAACTGAGCACACTCTCACTCTTCCATCCCTGCTCTCAATCTCTCTGCTAGAGACTTTTTCTTATCCTCCCTTCCGCCCTGACCCAGATTGTGTCTCAGAGTCCTGGACCCTGAAACCTCACTGGAAATGAGGAGACTTTCCCTCGCCTTTGAACTCACGTGGCCTCTCCCACCTCCTCCTGCTGGTCGGCCAAGCTGGCTTCGAGATCATTAATGTACCTGTCTCCGCCAGGTTCCAGGAACTTGCTGAAGGCAAGCATCCCGATGTCCCGATGCCCCTCCCACCCCAGGACTGAGCACTGTGCCTGCACCTGCAGCGTGCTTCAGGCACATTTGGGAGAATAGGATGGCCCAGCAGCCTGCAGGCAGAGATGCAGGTCCGCGACGGATGATTCTCGTGGATTGTCCTCTGTCCCTTCTCTCCCTCTCTGTCCTTCTCTGACTCTGTGGACTTGCAGGCCCCATCCTTTCTTGATCTAGTCCCAGCCATCCAAGTTCAGGTACATGAATGCAGACCGGAGAAAAACAAACAAATCAGGAATGCCCCCAGGGCAAAATGGATAAAAATAAGCACGCAAAGGCTTCTGCTCACCCTGCAACTGCCTACACACTGCTCTGGAGGTGCAGCCAGCCTAGCTCAGCTCCATGGAAGTTAATGATAAATTAAACCCATTAATCACTCTGGACAGTGAGGCTGGCCTGAGCCCAGGGAGGGCGGGCTGTAGATTGGAGGTGATGCCACAGAGAAGGGAGTCAGGTGTGTGTTACGACTTCCCCGGGGACATCCTGATCTCCAAGACCCCTTCTTTCTCGAAGTGTTGGACGTTCCAACAGTCTCTGCTCTGTTGGGTACAACCACTGGATACTCGGGGAGCCTCCCCGCCTGGGAGTGAGGTCTAAACTCTTCTCCAACTGAAAGATCCTTCTGTCATTTTGAAGCCTCCCAGTTGTATTTTCCCCGCACCCACTCCAGTCTGGAGTCCCCGCTAGTACTCTTTGTTCAAGCCTTGATTTCACAGCCTCCTCTCAGAGACCGTCAGATCTAAAATCCTATTCTGCTCTCTACCTTTTTGTTTTCTTCATAGTGGACCCCAGGAGCTTGGCTACCTGGGTTCAAATCCAGGCTCTGCTGTTGGTTGTGTGCAGGCGCTCTGTGCCTCAGTTTCCCTGCATATAAAGTGAGGCTGATAAGTAGCTACTTTGTAGGATTGTGGTGAGGATGAAGAGAATAAATTCAGGTGCATGAGTCAGGATGACGCCTGGCCCCAAATAAGCAACACCAACCGCTGCGGCCACCGTGACCATCATCACCACTGCTGATTTTATTATACCACTTGCCATGTTTGGAGATGGTTTTCTTTACTTATTGCTGGTGATTTTCTGTCATTGCTCCCCCAGCGGAATGCAGCCTCCATGTGGGCAGGCAATTTCCTGGCTTTTTTCTCCCGTTTCTCCATCGGTGGATGGCACACATGCGCGTTCAGCAAACATGTCGGGCGTGAATGGGGGTTGGTGTGGGAATGAGAGGGGGCAGGCGGCTTCCCAGTGGGCTGGAATTGGCAGGCACAGAGCCACACGCTCTGTTTTCTGGGTCTGAAGACAGCGTCTGTTGTGAGTTGAATCGTGTCCCCCGCCATTGCCTGCCTGCCCCTGCAGGGTCCAGCCCCACAGGGTCTAGTGGGTGTTTTTTTGTGTGCAGAGATGATAGATCGCAGGAGAGAAAGACACAGGACACAGAGATAATAGAAGGATTTAGCTGGGCCCAGGGGACCCTTACTACCAAGACGCGGAGTCCAGCAGTGGCCCTGAATGCCTGGACGCACTGGTATTTATTGCATACAAAGCCGGGGGACAGGGTAAGGAGAGTGAATCATCTGTCGTGATTGATAGGGTCAAGCAAATCACGTGCTTACAGGACACAGGGTCCCTCCCTTTCAGGTAGCCGCTGCGAGGAGGGGAGGTGCAGACGTCAGCATGTTTCTATGCACTTATCAGAAAGATCAAAGGCTTGTAGGATTCCTCTATTCTTACTTCTCATGACTTCTAAGAACTTAGGAAGAGCACTGGGTGAGAAAGGGGAACATGAAAGTGGACAAGGATGGTGACCGTTGGAGCACAGCACCACAGAGAGGCATTTAAGCCCCTGGCTGTCTGTGGGCTGGCCTGGCTAATGTCAGGCCTTGCTCAAGAGCCGGGCAGAGCAGAGTGTCCTCTGAACTCCTCCAGTGAAATGGAAACTCCCCTTCACGGCCTGCTAAGTAACTGGCACCTTCCCAGGCACTGGTGCTACCGCAAGGCTCTCATGCTGGCCTCCTGATCACTTCTCACAGTGTCCCTTTGGTTCGTAATTATATGTCACCTGATTATGTCTATGCTGTAAGACTAAAATGATTCTGTGCTATAATACTAAAGCCAAGAGTAATAAAGAATCATGATTTAATAGGATTGATTATATATGATTGTTTCTAAATCGATTTGGTGTCATTGCTAAAACTAAGTGATCAGTTACTGATTTTACTGGGACAGCTCATGCCTTCAGTCTCTTGCCTTGGCACCTGGGCAACCTTCTTCCCACATGCCCCCAAGATATATTGACATCTTTTGTGCCTGTCAGTGTGACCTTATTTGGAAATAGGGTGTTTGTAGTATAATCCAGGTGAAGAGGGAGTCATACTGGAGTGGGGTGTGTCATCATCCAATGGCTGGGATTCTTATAAGAAGACAAACTTTGGATACAGGCACGTGCAGAGGGAAAAGGCCGCGTGAAGACAGAGGCAGAGGTTGGAGAGGTGCTGCCACAAGCCACTGAACCTCTAGGACTGCTGGAGCCACCAGAAGCTGGGAAGAGGCGTGGAGGGGCTCTTCCGAGAGCCTTCCGAGGGGGCGTGGCCCTGCTGACACCTCAGCTGTAGACTTCCACCCTCCAGCACGGGAATGTGTGCATGTGGCTTCATGCCATCTGGTTTGGGGTGGTTCTTTAAGGCAGGCAGGGAAGCCCGCATGGCATTGACCCATGAGCAAAATGTTCCATCAGGAGCGGGGAAAAAGGTAGAGAAGGGAAGCCCCCATGGATAGACCCTGTCCCCTCTGACATGTTAGTTTTCTGTTGCTATGGAACATTATTGTGCAAACTTGACGGCTTAATATAACACATATTTATTGTCTCACCGTAGCAAAGTTTCTGTGTGCTGGGGGTTCTGGGCATGGTTTAGCTGCATCGTCTGCCTCTGAGTCTCACAGACTGCAATGCTGGCATTGCAGCTGCAGGCCACGGTGGCAGGGGTCTCATTGGGGGCCTGACTGGGTGGGCTGCAGGGGTCTCGTCGGGGGCCTGACTGGGTGGACTGCAGTCCTTTGTGTCTGTAAGTCTGAGATCCACTCAGATGGTTCAGGGACCAACCTCAGTTCCTGCCCAACTACCTGCATCTCCCCACTCAAAAGTGGCCACTTCTTGCATCCCAGCCAGCAGCAAGGGTGAGAGAGACAGAGTCTCCTAGCCAGGTAGATGTGGCAACCTTCATGTGGAATAATCACCTTTGCCACGTTCTATTCATTAAAAGCAAAGCGCAGGCCCTCCCCGCGCCCCGGGTCGGGGGTGGGAATTACACAGAGTGTAATTCCACAGAAGGTAGGGATCACGTGGCCAGCTCAGAGTACGTCCCTATGGTCAGGATGGCAGAAGTTGAGAGCTGACATTGCCTCTGGAATCTGGTGGGATTGTATTCCTCATGGTCAAGTGGACCCGGAGGCTGTTCCTATGGCAACCACCAGCCTGGGCCTTCTGCTGGTCTCTCCAGCGCAGGGACCCTCTCTTGTCATTGCCCACTCATCTCAAGCTGTGGATGCGCTTCAACTCCAGGGTCTTATTGTTAGCTGGACTGCCTTCCCTCTCTCTTCTGCCCTTACTCAGTCATGTTGGGCAATAGCTGTGTCTCAGGTGCTGGAAATATAACGCAGAGCAAAAACTGGGTCTTAGAGGCACAGTGTGAGAGGTAGACATGAAACAGCCGCAGACTTCCCGACATGCGATCACCCACTGGGATTTGTCCTTTGATGTCCACACGCAGGGTGGTGCAAGAGCATCATGTGTTGGGATATGATTGAGCCCTGGGGAATGAGGAGAGATGAACTCGCAAAGAGGCAAGAGGGGCGGATCCCGGCAGGTGAAATCGCAGACAGGCGACGTCCCACAGCTGGCCAGAACCGCGGTACTCCCTGCGACTGGGGAGAAGCTAGCAATCTCTCTCCACCGCCGCCAGCTCCCCCGCCCCTCAACTGTGAATTTCCCAAGGACAGAGGCCTCGGCCATTTCTGTTCACAATTATGTCTCCATTGCCAAGCACTGTATCTGGCTTGTAGTTGGCAAAGTGAGCAAAGAGAGAGAAGTGGGAGTGTGGAATGACATTAGGTGACCGGGGACCCAGAATTAGTTTCACCATGTTGGCCAGGCTGATCTTGAACTCCTGACCTCAGGTGCTCCGCCCACCTGGGCCTCCCAGAGTGCTGGGATTACAGGTGTAAGCCACCGCACCCGGCCATAATGCCTTTGGTTTTAGCAGGTGGCCACTTGATGTCAGGGCGCAAGTCCTGGGCTTGGAGCCAGAGCACCCGTGTGCAGAACTCGGCCACACTGTTTCTGGGGCACATCAGTTCTGATGCTCCATTGCCTCCTTTTGGAGAATGGGCCAAAGCATCGAACACAGGGCCTGTCCCGGAATGGATGCAGGATGAACCAGCTGTGTAACTGGGGTTGGTTATTTGACCTCCCTAAACCTCAGTTTCCTCGTGGCTAAAATGGGTTCTGTTCTGCTACAGTGGTGGAAGGAACATCCCAGACCTCAGTGGCTTCAGCAGCCATCACTTCCTGTCACTGGTGCAGCTGCAGGTTGCCCGGGGTTCAGCAGATCTTGCCTGGGGCTGGCTGGGGCCACTCTACCTCTGACTGTAGGTCCAGGGCTCTGCCTGGTATCTCTGCTCCTCATGTCTCTCGTCCTTCTGGGATTGAGGGATAAGCAGGGCCTGTGGCTCTCATTGAGTTGGTGCAGGGGGAACGGAAGCATGTGGAGGCTCTCACAGCCAAGACTTAAAACCAGCATGTCGTTGCTCCCACCCAGTTCCATTGGCCAAAGCAAGCCATGTGGCTGAGTGCAGGTTCACTCAGCAGGGAAGAGCACTCTTCCTGGAACAAGGCCAGGGTGAGGGCTAGGGTTTAGGGAGAGGTGAAGAATTGGGGCTGGCAATTCAGTCGGCAATGTAGATTCATAGCAGGGCCTTCCTTGTAGGTGGCCTGTGAGTGATTGCACTTAAAGCTCTTGGAACCAAGCTTGGTATCGAGCAAAAACTCAGGGGTCTCAGCCTCACAACTGTTGACACCTTGGGCCACATCATTCAGTGTGGCGGGGCTGTCCTGAGCACTACAGGGTGCCAAGCAGCCTCCCAGGCCTCCACTCATTAGATGCCATCACCCCTCCTTGGTCATGACGGCTGCAAGTGTCTCCAGCTATGGCCACATGTTCCCAGGTTGAGAACTGCTGCTATGAAAGGTTGTTTTTATTATTATCTGAATCACTTGTGCATCATATAATCCACATACCTATTATTTTCCCTTTACTGTTTTCCTTAAGTCATTGCTGAAAATGAGGAGGCCTTTTGGAAGGAAAGAGAGTCACAGCATGATGCGCTTGGCTGTGAAAAACAACAACAACAACAACCTGTGTGGTTTGTTTGCCAGACTGTCTTCAAAGGAATTAGAAAGTTACAAAGAGCTCAGCCTAAGCCGTGGCCCCTGAAGATTTCTGTGCAAGAACAGACTGGCGATTCTTGCCCCAAGAAGCAGCAGTGGCTGCATTTTAAACGATGGCTTGGCTGGCGGAACACAGATGCTTGACTTGGCTTCAGAGTTCGGGTTTGCGGTCTTTTGAAAAGCTAAGAGGAACGTGCAAAGCTAAGAGGAACTGAGGTTCCTGGTCTTTGTGCTCTGTTTTCTCTGCCTTGAGGGTGCCGGGGGGCGGGGGGAGACGTTTATTTTTCCTTGCCATATAAAAAGCTTTCTTTTTTTTCATTTTGTGCTTTGTCAGTTAAGTCAAAGAGTAGTCAGATAATAGCTATTGTTTATTCAATGCCAAACACGGTCAACAGCAACGCGAATCACTTCACTAGTGTTATCTGTTTCTTCCCTCCCTCCCTTCTTTCCTTCTTCCTCCTCCTAGACACCCCTAAGCTCTGTGCCTTCTTCCCCCCAATATGGAGAATCAATAACTGTGTGAGTAGGCTCCGGTTTTATACCCATTTTATAGAAGAAGAATCAGAGAGTTAAAGCAACTAGCCGCGTTGCACAGCTGGTGAGTGATGAAACCAGGGTTTGAACGCATATTGGCCTGATTGCAGCGTTCAACCCCCGATCCACCGTGGGATGCTTTATAGTAAGGTGAATGTAACTATGTCCCCAGAGTTCTCAGAATTGCAGCGTAGGGGTGACCAGAAGGGAGAACTGAGTTGTCACTCCCCAACAGACCGGAGTATATCCTGCATGAAGTGCATAAAGCACCAGGTATTAAAGTTTATGAGTCTATTAATCCACGGCTTTGAAGGAATTAAAGTTTCATATTGATGATAAACCTTCCCTAATAAAATGTGAGGGAAGCAGGAATAAATCTCCAATTCCAAAGGACCCCAAACCACTTAAACAATTGCATGCGAGATGGATGCACATGGTGGCAATGGAGTGTGATACGTCTTGTCCGGAGGAGGGTACTTTGGCAAAGTGGTTTTTGCTTCTGCTAAGTGATGGCGGTAAAATGATGGATGTGTGCTGTTGATTTCATGGGAGTTTGCACGAGGGTGAGCACAGCTGGGGGAGAGCCCACAATGCAGCGGAAGCTGCTGAATATGCATTTTGGAGAAGAGACAAAAGGCATTGAAGGTGGCCAATTTAATCGAACAGCGGAAGGCCAGCCTTCTCCACAGATTTACTGCCCCAACGTGTTGAGATCAATTTCCCTTCCTCCCTCCTTCCTCCTTTCCTTCCTTCCTCTCTTCTTCTTCCTCCTGCTCCACCTCTCTCCCCCTCTCGCTCTTCCTTCTTATTTTCGTTACGTGGATAAGTGTCGTGTGTGGAGGTGAGCCATAGGGTGTTGGTTTAAACACCATCTTGGATTAGAATCCCAGCTTTGTTATTTATGAGCTCTGTGACCTGGGGCAGTTTACTTAATCTCTGGACCTTAGTTGTTGCTGTTGGTTTAGGAAACCACTTATTTTGAATAGTTTTAGATTTATACAGAGTTGCTAAGACAGTGCAGTAAGTTCCTGCAGAACCCCCACTCAGCTTTACCTAATGTTAACATCTTATACTCCTGTGATACGTTTGTTACAACTTAATGGACCCATATTGATGCATTATTATTACCTAAAGTCCCTGCTTTATTAGGATTTCTTTAGTTCTTGCCTCATGCTTGCTTTCCGTTCTGGGATTCTATCCAGAACCCATTACATTGAGATGTCGTGTCTTTTAAGGTCCTCTGGACTATGTTGGTTTCTCAGACTTTCCTTGTTTTACGAGACAGGGTCTCACTCTGTCATCCAGGCTGGAGTGCAATGCCACCATCACAGCTCACTGCAACCTCCACCTCCGAGGCTCAAGCGATCCTCCCACCTGAGCCTTACAGTAGCTGGGAGGACAGGCATGCACTCCCATGCACAGGTGATTTTTTATTTTTTGTAGAGACGGGACGTTACTATGCTGCCCAGGCTGGTCTTGAACTCCAGGGCTTAAGTGATCCTCTGGACTCAGCTTTTCAAAGTGCTGCGATTACAGGTGTGAGCAAAGGCACCTGGCTACTTTCCTTGTTTTTAATGACCTTGATAGTTTTAAGGTCAGGGTATCTTGGTCAGATATGTTGTAGAATATACATCCAGTGATATCTGATTTTTTTTTTTTTTTGAGGTGGATTCTTGCTGTGTTGCCCAGGCTGGAATGCAGTGGCGTGATCTCGGCTCACTGCAATCTCTGCCTCCCAGGTCCAAGTGGTTCCCCTGCCTCGGCCTCCCATGTAGCTTGGACTACAGGTGCTCACCACCACACCCAACTAATTTTTTGTATTTTAGTAGAAACGGGTTTTCACCATGTTGGCCAGGATGGTCTCAATCTCCTGACCTTGTGATCCGCCCACCTCTGCGTCCCAAATTGCTGGGATTACAGGTGTGAGCCACCGCGCCCGACCCTGTCTGATGATTTGATTAGACCAAGGGTGTATGTTTTGGGAGAAAGACTACGGAGACAAAGTACCCCTTTCATCCCGTCATACGACATGCCTATCACTGTTCACCTTGGCCTTGGCCACTGCCTGAGGTGGCGTTTGTCAGGTTCCTCTGCTGTAAAGTTGCTCTTCACACACCACACCCCCTTCTTCATTCTGTGCTCCTTGGGAGGAAGTCACTATGAGCAGCTCACATTTGAGGAGCGGGGATTTTTTTTTTTCCCTTTCCTTGATGGAAGAGTATCTGCATAAATTATTTGGAATTCTTCTCTAAGGGATATTTGTTGATTTCCCCACATTTGTTTGTTTATTCAATCATCTATTTACATTTCAATGGGACTCATGGATGTCTGTTGTATGCTTTGAGTTGTAATCCTGTACTACATTATTTATTTTGTTGCTGAGATTGTGCCAGCTTCATCTGGGCCCTAGTGGTTTTTTTTATGGATTTATTTTTATAAGGAATAAATGTGACACAAGTGAGCGGTGCAGAATTTTAGAGGGTGCCCAAAATCAGTAATTGAGGTAAATAATATATTCAGTATTTTTAAAAGTCAGAATGAATGAAATGAATTTCATGATGAATAAAATACCAACATGTTAAGGCAGGCTTTGCCATGTACAAATTAGTTAACCAGATACCTGGTGTATGTATTTGATGAATTAAAGCTATCGGTTCTCATGGATATGCCACTATATTTGTGACTCGTTGCCTAGATGCATTAGGTAATAAGCTACCCCAAAACTTTGTGGTTGAAAATAGCAAGCATCAGATTATCTCACAAATTTGTCGGTCAGCTGGGGGTCCTGGTGGCTTGAGTAGGCCCCCTTGTATGTGTGAGGGTCTACTGTTGGCTGACTGTGGATGCCTTCAGCTGGAATGGCCAGGGCAGCGTGGATCCAGCCTGGAATCCAGCCTCTGAAAGCGGACAGGTTGTTTGTGAAGAGGTGTTTTGTCCTCCTGGGAGACTTCTATCTTATTGATCCCCTTGTCCAACAAAATGGTTCCCCAGGCATTAAAATCAAATCAACAGCTTCTACCTTTGCAAAACAGAGGCTGTTTTAATTGAGATATTGGAAGATGTATTTTCTTAATTACTACTTAATGGAAAATCCTTATGCCTGATCAATTTGGGTCAGTTTGAAGTAGTTGCTGCTATAAATGAGATTCATCTAAGGTTACTCACCTGAAAAATCAATATCCAATAGTTTGGGGAAATACGGCAAGTTGTGCTGCAGAGAAGCCTTGGAAAGTATCAAGACTGGTGGGGCTTGCTGCTTCTTGAAAAGTACCATGCCATTCAGCCTTCTAAGAGGGCAGGAGATGATGCCTAAGTCTCCCCAAGTAGATCTCAGGCACAGTGCAGGGCACTTTTGTGTGCTTTTTCTCACCTAATCCTCACTATAACCCAATGAGGTAGTCTACTCGTATTTTCATTTTGTAGATGAAGAAATGAAGGCCCAGAATGGTGCCACCAAATTGGAGAGCAGCAGAGCAGACTTGAGCCCAGGAGCTTAGCCACAATGTTGCTTCCCTCTCAACTGTTTCCCAAGGTAGCTAGTGCTAGTACAGGAAGTATTCCTGCTTCTGGCTGGAGATGGTTAGCAAAGAGCACTGACTAAGCTTGGTGGCATTCTGAGTTCTGTATCTGGTCCTGAGACAAAGACACCACTCCTCCAAAGGGAGTCAAGCTTGATGGGAAATGAATAGACTGTAAAATCAGATCAACTTACTTTCTATCACTTCCTGTCTTCTATTATTTCCTGTCTCCCATCACTTCCTGTCTCCCATGATTTGCTGTCTTCTATCACTTCCTGTGTCCCATAGCTTCCTGTCTCCCATCACTTCTGGTCTCCCATAGCTTCCTGTTTCACATCACTTTCTCTCCCCATCACTTCCTGTCTCCCGTTATTTTCTGTCTCTCATCACTTCCTGTCTCCCATTATTTCTTGTCTGCCGTTACCTCTTATAGTCCATTCCTTCCTTGTTGTTGACCTTGGATAAGATACTTGACCTCCCTGAGTCTTGGTTTCTGTATTGTTTAGTAAGTATAATCATGTCCACATTTAAGAAGAATAGTGAGAAGTAAGTATGATTATGTACATGAACTACTTATTCAAGACAGTGATTCTTTTCCAATCATAGTAGGCACTCAATAAATCTTGACTCCAGATATGGTTTGGTGGAATTTTCACACAAATCTCTTCTTGAACTGTAGTTTCCATAATCCCCACATGTCATGGGAGGGGCCTGGTAGGAGGCAACTGAATCATGGGGGTGGAATTTTTCCATGCTATTCTCATGATAGTGAGATCTTACTATCTTGTGATAGTAAGTGATGGTTTTATAAGAGGCTTTTCCCATTTGCTTGATGCTCATTCTTCTCTCTCCTATTGCCCTATGAAGAGGTGCTTTCTGCCATGATTGTAAGTTTCCTGAGGCCTTCCCAGTCTTGCAGAACTCTGAGTCAATTAAACCTCTTTTCTTTGTAAATTACCCAGTCTCGGGTGTTTAATAACAGTGTGAGAATGAACTAATACAACTCCCCTCCTGACTTTGTTCCTTTCTAGGTTTTTTTTTTTTTTTTTCATCAGAAGTTCCCTGGGCAAGTTGGTGCATACAGGGTCATCAAAATAACTATGCAATGGCTTTTAGAAGACCTCTAATGGTTGGAGGCTTATAGTAAGAAACAAGCGGATGGCCAGAAAGAGGAGCTGTGGTCGCCAGGAAGAGAAACTCAGTTAGGCTAGCTCGCGTCAAAGGGGTTTGTTGAAAGGAGATTGCTGTATCTCACAGCAGGTCTCTAGAGCCTGGATCTGGGATCTGGGAAATCAGCAGAATTGTACAGAATTGTTTCAGGCCCCTTTTCAGGGGCTGTGTGTGCCATCCCTGTTTTTCTGCCCAGCTACTTCATTGCCATCTCACTATAGGCTTCCCCTGTTTACTCATCTACCCATGTCTAGCCCTCGATGACTTTTCCACATGGTAGCTTCTTCTCTGAGTCTGTGGGACTTTTCAGCTTGGCTTCCAATAGCTTTTTGGCTCAGTCTCTGAACGTACTAATTCTAAAATCCCAGAAGAGAGAATGTTACTGGACCAGATTTGCACAATTGTCCAAGTCCTGGTCTGGTCCACTGTGAATGATTTTATCCGTACCAGGGTTTGGACAGGGTGAGTTTCCTAAGAGGTGTGGTTGAGGAAATAATGCTTGGCATCTCTAATATATTGGACTTTCTACAGACTCGTTCAGGGAATAAGAAACCATCCGGATCAGAAATAGACTGAGAAAGACCGTCTTTTCTTTCCACATTTACTTGTGCTTCACATAGTAATTCATGTCCAAGAGCTCAAGCCCTAGAGAGTGGTGCTGGATATATAGTGAAGCATTTCTCAAAACTGGCTATTTTATGTGTGTGTGTGTGTGTGTACACATATATATGTATGTATATATATGTATATGTGTGTATATATGTATACATATACACACGTTTTGAATACATGTATATGTATATATACATATCTATGCGTATATGTGTATATATACACACATACACATGTGTGTGTATATATGTATATATATACACAAACACACATATACATATATATGCTGCCTTTTACACATTTTACACATGTAAGTGTGTATATAAAATGCATAAAAGCCACTGTGTATGTGTGTGTGTGTGTGTGTGTGTGTGTGTGTGTATGTTTGTGTGTAGTGGCTTTTACTGGGAAAAAACTTTCTCATGGAGCCCCAGTGTTGACTTACATTATTCAAAACTAATGTTAAACTTAAATTAATACTATTTAAAGAGTGCAAACATAAAACAACCTATAAATGCCTTATGCTTATTGCTCTTATGCAGCTGCAAAGCTAAAACAAATTTATAAATTAAATGCAAACAGACCTACAAAACCAATAAAATCCAAATTAGCAACATTAATTTAACGTGATAGATGATGTTCCTTGGTTGAAACTAAATCACTTCTCGTAAAGTGCATCGAGTTCTGACTGCTGGAGTGTGGTTCTTTTGTGTCAGATGAGCCTGGACAACCTTTGGCCATGTGAAAGCCCCGTTCTTCCACCATTTTCGCTCTCCAAAGTGACATTTTTTTGACCCTCATCATTGCCCTTCATCATTAATGTGTCATGATCACCTCTGCTTTTTCCCATCAGCTCAATACTACTCAGATTTTACTGCTTGGCAACAGGAGATGATTGTAAACACAACCACATTTGCTCAAGCATTGCCGAAGGACAAACTAATTAAGTGGGTCAACCAGTGATGCCAAAAATGCAAGTGTTAATTTAGAGTGGATTGATTACCTTTGAAATTAATATGGAAAATAATTAAAATAAAAAACCTGGAGGAAGTCTGTACACCTGCAAGGATACGTCCATGTTAGAAGTTCAGGACCAGACCTTGATTAGTGGTCCTGATTAGTGAGTTCTGGTTCTACCTCCATTCCTCTCCAGAGGTGCAAGCCTAGGGAGTCCTTTCATCTCTTGACGTCCTCACCTCCTGCACAAGGCACAAACATAAGGAACACAGAAGACAGAGTATGTGAAAATGCATTGAAAATCACAGATTCAAGATGATGGCTGTTACGAGTTGGATTGCATCCCTAACCCCCCGCTGCCACTCCCACACATTTGTATGTTGAGGTTCTAACCGCTGGAGGACATCAGAATGTGACTGTATTTGGAGATAAGACCTCTAAAGAGGTAACTAAGGTGGGTGGGTGGCTCTAATCCAACCTGACTGGTGCTGTTGTAAGAAGAGGAGATTAGAACACAAATGTACAGAAGGAAAACTGTGTGGTACAGGAAGCAGGCAGCCACCTACAGGTGAAGGAGAGAGACTTCAAAAGAAGTCAACCGTGCTAACATCTGGATCTCAAACTCCAAGCCTCCAGAATTGTGAGAAAAATAAATTTCTGTTGTTCAAGCCCCCAGGCTGTGGTATTTTGTGACAGCAACCCTAACAAACTAATAAAGTGGTGAAGCTGGCATGTTGTGAGTGCCAGCTCAAACTTGAGTAGAATATCTGGGCTCCCATGAGTGGATTATTGGAGCTCCCATGCTAACATGGTGTTTTTCATGTCCTGGGGCAGGAATTTTACTCTCCTTACCTTCTTTGAAATGGGGGATCTGTAAGTGCTCTCTTTTGTCATTATGGGGTAAAGGTGGTAGGAAGAAGGTATGCTCTCCCATGCTTTATTTGTTAAAATAGGCTGAGATGGGCACAGGGGCTCACGCCTGTAATCCCAGTGCTCTGGGGGGCTGACATGGGAGGACCACTTGAGTCCAGGAATTTGAGACTAGTCTGAGCAGCGAAAGGAGACCTCGTCTCTACAAAAAATAAATTAAAAAAAAAATCCAGGTGTGGTGGTGTATACTTCTGGTCTCAGCTTCGCTGGAGGCTGAGGTAAGAAGATCACTTGAGCCCAGGAGGTCGAAGCTGCAGTGAACCAAGATTGCCTCCCTGCACTCTAGCCTTGATGACAGAGTGAGATGGTGTCTCAGGAAGAGAAAAAAAAAAAAAAAAGGCTGTTAAATGCTCTAGACCTATTATTTACGTACAAGACAGCCTGGGCGACTTGCTCCCTGAGAACTTAGTGACCTATTTTTTTCTTTAAAACTTCTCTAGAGGCTCATCTCTCTCATTTATTCACGAATACATTCACTCATTCATTCATTCAATAAGTCTTCATTGAGCCCCTACCTGATGCCATTTACTGTAATGAATAACCACTATAGTTACGGTGGTGAGCAAGGTGGATGCATCTCCTGCCCTCAGGGAGATTCCAGTCTATTGGAAGCAGATATTAAAGGAGTAAACTAATAAACATATAACTAGATGATGCAGGATGTGTGACGATGCAGAGGTATAGGATGTGATGGAGGCGTTTGGCGAATGTGGGAGCAGCATTCCAGGCAGGGGAGCAGCTTGTGTTCAATCCAGAGGGGAAAGAGGAAGAGAAGAGGCTCTTTTGGCTAGAGAGAGATGAGTGAAGGAGAAAAGACAGGAAAGGGATATTTTGGGGCTGTTTCGCTTATGATCTTATAGGCTGGAATAAAGATTTTGGAACTCGTACGTATTAGAAAATGTTCATCTTCAAGTAATAGGAATCACAGCTTGAAGTCCAACAATAAGGAAATGTATTTTTTTTTTTACCTAACAAGCAACCAAGAGGTGGAGTGTTACAGCCGACTCATTTAGACGGCTAACTCAACCCTTGTCTTCTCAGCCACCATTCAGACTTGGGTGGTCATGTGATATACATCTAGCTGATGAACTGGAAATGAAACTGTTCTGGCATTTCTGGGAAAATGTTTACACAGTTCTCTCCCTTCCTATATCCTTCTGCTGGGACTGGGATGCAATGGCTAGAGCTACAGAAGCCATCTTGTGATGCTGAGGGAAAGGCTATGTGGTAGATTGTATTATTGATCACATCTATTTGCTCCCTCTTCTGAAAAGGGACCATATGTGCTTGCCTTGCCGTATGGCTTACAAAACTTACCTGTGGGAGGGACATACCTCCCCTCTTCATTGCCAGACTCAGGCTGTGTGATTTTGCCTGATAGAACATGAGCAGAGATGACAGTTTGGCTACCTGAATGGAAGTCTAAATACAGATGTGTGCTTAGACTTGGCTTCTTTGATCAAATGTTCCTCTATTGGTAGAATGGGAATTGCCCATATGGGGTCCGCTCCTTCAGTCTGAGTCCTGGAGTGAAGTCACATGAGGAGAGCCACAGCCACCTACAGCCTGTGTGTCCCTGGAGTGAGAAATGCATATTGTTAAAGTCCATGGACATTTGGGGGCCATCTGTTATGTTAGTAGAGAATAATGGAGACCAAGAAGATACTGGACCAGCCCCTAAACTCTGGAACTTCTATTCTGTGAGAAAAATCAACCCCTGTCTGTTTGGGTGGTTGCAATGTGGCTTTCCAACCCTTGCAGCTGAAAGCATTCCTCGCTGAGATGAGGGGTCACAGAGCTGGTGGATGCAGATGCTTAGTGGCACCACCAGGGTCCCCAACTCCTTCATCTTTCCATCTGCCACGCCCAGTGTTTTCTCAAGGGAGGCCCCTCAAGTTTGCACGATGGCTGCCCCTGGTCCATGCAATTCATGCAGACTCAACAACTTTTTCTGGGGAAAAAAAAAAGAAGAAAGATAATTTCCAGCCTTTCACATCTGATTTTAGGATCCAAAATGGTTTCTTAGAATCCTCCAGCAGATACCTCTTTTTGTACCCCCTGTCTCCTCAATGTCTCATTGACCCGAACCTGTCAACAAACCCATCTGTAAACCTACTGCTTTGGTCAGTGAGTGAGGCCACCATGATTGGCTTTCGCAGATTAGAATTTCCCAGAGTCACACAGGATAGGCGGATACCAGAAGGCCATTGGGACTCTGCCAGCATGGACGAGACATTTGCCTCTGGGTTTGCAAGCAATCGGGTTTGCTGGGGATCGCCCCCGGGAGTTATCTCTGAGCCCAAGACTTGGTTAGGGACCATCACCGCCTGTTCTCACAATACCCCCGGGTATGCATCTAATTTTAAACTGCACTACAATGCTGTCCTTCTCAATGTCTCTCTCACCTGGGAAGTTCACATCTTACTCCACGTGGTATCCCTAGCATTCGTCCAGAACCTGATGAATCATATGAGTGCCCAGGACGCGTTGAGATGGATGGATGGAGACACAGACGCCCTGGAGGAGTCAGATTATGGAGAAGGCTGGGTAGGGAAAAGACTTATTAGGCTGTAAGACAGACAGGGTCTGTGACTTCCTCATCTCTGTATTCCCAGCACCTCAGCTTCAGCTGGGGTTCTGGAAATGTTTCTTGTGTGAATACGTGACCCCATGCTAAAGGCAGCCAGGCTCTCTGGAGTAAGCTCATGCTCCTTCATTCACTTTGAAGGAGTAAGCTCAGCTCCTCTCCATCTTTGAAGGGGTTAAACCCACAGAGGAATTAGGATCTAGCTTCAAATCTCAAAGCTCCCATTTTTTTATTGCGTGACCACGGACAAGTCCATATACCTCTTTGAGCCTCTATTTGCTCATCTGTAAAACGGGGCTTATGACAGAGCCCGTCTCAGTGTTGCAATTGGCATAAAGCATGTTGCATACTTAGGGTGTGATGAGCGTTAAGGGAAATGGTGGAGAATCTATTTAGGAAGCCACATTTTAAAACTGATACATAGTATTTGCACATGTTTATGGGGTACATGTAATATTTTTTTACATGCATAGGATGTACACTGATCAGGATGGAGTACTTAGGATACCCATCACCTCAAGCATTTATTTTGATGTGTTGGAAATCTTTCAAATCCTCTTTTAGCTATTTTGAGATATAGAGTACATTCTTCTTTTCTCTTTTTTTCTTTGAGATGGAGTCTTGCTCTGTCACCAGGCTGGAGTGCAGTGGCATGATCTTGGCTCACTACAACCTCTGCCTCCTGGGTTCAAGTGATTGTCCTGCCTCAGCCTCCCAAGTAGCTGGGAGTACAGGCATGCACCATGACACACAGCCAATTTTTCTATGTTTAGTAGAGATGGGGCTTCACCATGTTGGCCAGGTTGGTCTTGAGCTCCTGACCTGAAGTGATCCACCTGCTTTGGCCTCCCAAAGTGCTGGGATTACAGGCATGAGCCACTGCACCTGGCCCCTGACCCACAGTACATTCTTAGCTATACTCACTCTACTCTGCCATGGAACATTAGATCTTATTCCTTCTGTTTGTACCCATTAACCAGTGTCTTTTGTCTCTGCACTCCCCCTGACCCTGATACAACCTTCCCCATCTCTGTTGTCTATGATTCTACTCTCCACCTTCATGAGATCAGTTGCTGTAGCTTTGACATAGGAGTGAGAACCTGTCATGTTTTTCCGTCTGTGCCTGGCTTATTTCACTGAAAATAATGACATCTAGTTCCATCCCCACTGCTAAAATGGCAACATTTCATGTTTTTCATGGCCGAATAGCATTCCATCGTGTCTCTATGTCACATTTTCTGTATTCATCCATCGATTGATGGACACTTAGGTTGATTGTGTATCTAGGCTACCGTGAATAAAGTGCTGCGAAAAACATGTGGGGAGCTGGGTGCGGTGGCTCACACCTGTAATCCCAGCACTTTAGGAGGCCATGGCAGGTGGATCACAAGGTCAGGAGTTGGAGACCAGCCTGACCAACATGATGGAACCCTGTGTCTACTAAAAATATAAAAATTAGCTGGGTGTGGTGGCACATGCCTGTAATCCCAGCTATTTGGGAGGCTGAGGCAGGAGAATCGCTTGAAACTGGTAGGCGGGGGTTGCAGTGAGCCGAGATCACACCACTTTTCTCCAGCCTGGATAACAGAGTATGACTCTGTCTCAGAGAGAGAGAGAGAGAGAGAGAGAGAGAGAGAGAGAGAGAGAGAAAGAGAGGAAGGAAGGAAGGAAGAAGGAAGGAAAGAAGGAAAGTGGGGCCAGGTGTCGCTGTGATGTACTAATTTCCAGATGGGCTCAGTGACTCATACTTGTATTCCCAGCACTTTGGGAGGCTGAGGCGGATCATTTACACCCAGGAGTTTGAGACCAGCATGGGCAAGATGGTGAAACGCTGTCTTTACAAAAAATACAAAATTTAGCCAGGTGTGGCAGCGAGTGCCTATGGTCCCAGTTACTAGGGAGGCTGAGGCGGGAGAATCACTTGAACCCAGGTCATTGAGACTTCAGTGAGTCATGATCGTGCCGTTGCACTCCAGCCTGGATGACAAAGTGAGACCCTCTCTAAAACCAACCAACCATCCAACCAATCAACCAACCAACCAATGAATCAACCAACAGAAAAACAAAAACCTGATACACCAATTTCCTTTCATTTGGAAAAATACCCAACAGTGGAATTGCTGGATCAAGTGGTAGTTCTGTCTTTAATTTTTCGAGAAATCTCTGTACACATTTTCGTAACATTTCCTCTGACTGCCTCCAAGGTGGGGAGAGGATTTGGAAGTAGGGAGAGAACAAGCCGCAGAGGTCCCTGGAGGACCAAGTGTCTTGGGGCAGCATGGAGGGGCTGTGGCATCCATCCTGGTTCTGCTGCACAGAGACAGGCCAGAAGGTTAAGAGCCCTGCATGCTCCCCATGCCGTTGCCTCCTCCTGGCCCAGGACAAGACAAATGTTCTTTAAAGGTGCCACTCATTCAGAGCTAGATGATCTGCCAGCACCTCATAAACTGTACTGTTTGCAATTTAAATGGTTTGTGGTTAAGAAAGTGCCAGATTTCTTCCGCCAGCCTCACAGGATGCAATAAAAACACCCTCTGGGATAATCTATTTAAAGAAAACTAAATATGAGGTGGCTGGTCTTCTGGCTGAAGTAACATGAAGCTTTCTGGCTTCCTGAGAATCTGCTCTATGTGCAAACCAGAGTATCTCAAGAGAGGATAGACCCATGTCCCTGGTGTGTTACTAGAGGGAAACCATGCTCTAAAACTTCTCCCTGACCCTATTAGACTATTATTCTTGTGCGTTAAGCATTGCCCTCCAGAGACTCTTCCATTAAAATTTTTTTGGGAGGGCAAGCCCAGTAAGCCACTTAAAAATTTCGGAATTTGTGAGTAATGCTACAGTGAACATAGTGTCCTCACCCATAGAGCATCCTCCATGCTGTTTCTCTTCTGCTGGCTTAATGCAGGTGAGGATGGCGGTCTTAGAAGCCACATGTTGAGGGTGGCATTGGAAAGATGGAAGCAAGATGAAAAGAGATCCTCTGTGATCTAGAACAGCTGTTATTTGAGCAAGAAGTAATTTTTTTAGGATGTTCGAGCCGCTAAATATGTAGGGGCTTGTTTGTTACAGCAGCTGGTAATGTCTCTCATTAACATGTGCATTATTACACTTCCTCCTCCCTGTCTTCCCATTGGAGGGAAAGGGTTAGGATAGTTATCTGGGGCTTGTGCCTGAGCTGCAGACTTAGGAAAGGGCTGCAGGAGATTTGAGTCCTCCACATAGCTCCAGACCTCTTCTGAAATCCTACTACCTTGCATCTAAGGGACGACCTCTGAGAGGCCTCGTAAATGACAACCCATCATTGTAGACCTTTGGGTTTTGTCTTGGATACCCTAGGTGACAAAGTGGGCTGCTGTAAGAAAATAGTAGATGTCAGTTTAGTTGTAAAACATGGAGTCTCCCTGGAGAGCAGTCAGAGTGACTTCTACCTTTGTGAGAAATTTTATTAGTGTGAATTGCCTCTCAGGATGTGTAAACCGCCCCTCAGAGCACCTAATAGCACCCTCCTAGTCATTACACGTCACTAATGGGTGCTGAGCTTCCAAACACCTATTTACTGCATGGATTTAGTCATCCTGGAGGATCTATTTCTGATTAAGTAATACATGATTTCAGAGTGTCTGACTACTGTCTATATGCCTAGGGCTGCACTTCTGGGTCCTAAGGTTCCCCAACTTGAGACATTCCCATGAGCTTCCTTGACGATGATCTACAGAGGTGTTCCTCTTTGCCGGATTCTGAAGCTATGATGCCTATCAGTTTTCCATGGGGGAGTGAAGGACCTGCAGATTTCTGGCCCCCACCTTAGGGAATCTGACTGAGTAGATCTGGGTATGGAACACGTACTATTAAAGGCACACCATTCACCGTGGGACTATGTACTGCACGTTTACGTTGCATTAACCTCTGTGCTTGGTACCAAGGCTACATCCAAACATAGAGCACACCACCTTGTTGCCTATCTGGCTCTTACTGTCTAAAGGGGACAATGGCTTTATAGGTAAAAGCAATGTGTGGTCCTGCATATCCCTCCCACAGCCTGCCTGCGCGCCTGCCCGCCCGCCTCCTCCCTCCCTCCCTTCCTTCCTTCCTTCCTTCCTGTCTTCCTTTATTCCTTTCTCTCTCTCTTTCTTTCTCTCTCTCTGTCTCTCCCCACCTTCTCTGTTCCTCTCCTCTCCTCTCTCTCCTTTTTGTTTTTCTTTTCTTTTCTTTCTCCTTTTTGGCTTTTTCTTGCCTGATTCCCAATTCTCTAATTTGTCTGGTCTTGTCTTGTGATTTTTATGTGAGATGGAGTCTCACCCTGTTGCCCAGGCTGGAGTGCAGTGGTGCGATCTCAGCTCACTGCAACCTCCACCTCCTGTGTTCAAGCGATTCTTCTGCCTCAGCCTTTCAAGTAGCTGAGATTATAGGCATCCGCCACTACACCCAGCTAATTTTTATATTTTTAGAAGAGATAAGGTTTCACCATGGTGGCCAAGCTGGTCTTGAACCCCTGACCTCGTGATCCACCTGCCTCAGCCTCCCAAAGTGCTGGGATTACAGGTGTGAACCACCATGCCAGGCCACCAGTTCTTCAATTTTCTGTTACTCAGAAACCTGATTCTCATCTAATTGCATGCAGCACCGTGACTACTGGCTCTCTCCTTTCTTGGACCTCTTGCTTGTGCCAAGACCCACTTTCTCTCTCATCAGCACCCGTAGGATCTTCCTCGTTAGCACTGGTCACGTCAATAGAGGACTCAGTCTGTGCAACTGTGTGCAAAATACTTAACCTTTCTGAGTCTTACGTGCGCCGTCTGTAAAATGGGAATGATCGTTATTTACCTGCCTGAGGGTGTGTGACTTTGTTATGGGTTGAATTTTGCCCCCTCCCAAATTCATATGTTTAAGTCTTAAAACACCAGCTATCTTAGACTGTGAGAAAATTGGACCGTTTAGGTATAATTAGTCAAGATGATGTCATACTGGAGGAGGTGGACCCCAATCCGATATGGCCAGTGTCTTTGCTTTGTAAAATTTCAGACAGAGCCTCCCTCTGTTGCCCAGGCTGGAGTGCAGTGGCACCATCTCAGCTCACTCTATCTTCTGCCTCCCAAGTTCAAATGATTCTCCTGCCTCAGTCTCCCGAGTAGCTGGGACTACAGGTGCGCACCACCACGCTCAGCTAATTTTTGTATTTTTAGTAGAGACGGGGTTTCACCATGTTGGCCAGGATGGTCTCGAACTCCCGACCTCAAGTGATCCACCCACCTTGGCTTCCCAAAGTGCTGGAATTACAGCTGTGAGCCACCGTGCCTGGCTTCAGTGTCCTTTTAAAGGGGACATTTAGACAGCAGGAGAAAACAATAATGAAGGCTGGAGTTACATTGCCACAACTCAAGGATCACCAGGAAACCACAGAACCTGACACAAGAGGCACCCAGAAGGTTCTTCCACATAGCCCTGAGAAGGAACGAACCGTGCGGACACCTTCATTTCAGACTTCTAACATCCAGAGCTGTAAGACAATAAAACACTCTTGTTTATGCCACCCAGGCTACCGCACGTTGCTCTGGCGGCCCTAGGGGTCTACTCTACCCTTTAAGCCTGAGACCTTTGACTCCTGAGCACAGTTGAAAGAACCTTGTTCCCAGCAGTCCAAGGTACAGCAAGAGGGTCTCCTGATGTGATGATGATGAAGACCGTTGTGACACCACTACCTCCCATTTCTTAACTGCTTCAGCTGTGCCTGGCCTTTCTCTCATTTACTGCTATTATCGACCCTGTGGGGTAAGCCTCTAGAACCCCATTTTAAGGATATAGAATCTGGGTTCAGAGATGTAAAGTCTCTTGCCCAGGACCAAGCGGCTGTTAGGTAGGGGAGTCAGGATGGGAACCCAGACCACTTCACAACGGGGCATGCGTTTCACCTCCACCGTGTAAAGTCTTGAAGCTAGGCTGTAAACACTGGTGTTCAGCAGGTATCACTCTCCTTGGCAGGATTTCTTAACATCCACATTATGGATGTTTGGGCTAGAAAATTCTGTGTTGTTGGGGGGATATTCTGTGCATTGTAGAATGTTTAGCAGCAACCTTGGCCTCTACCCATGAGAGACCGAGAGCAACCACCTCTTCCCAACCCATTCCCAGTTGAGACAACCAAAAACGTCTGTAAATGTTGCAAAACATCCCTTGAGGGGCAAAACTATCCCCAGTTGAGGACCACTGCTCCAGGGAAATCCCTTTTAAAGTCACAGACCAGGCCGGGTGTGGTGGCTCATGTCTGTAATTCCAGCACTTTGGGAGGCTGAGACGGGAGAATCGCTTGAGGTCAGGAGTTCGAGACTAGCCTGGCCAACAAGGTGAAACCCCATCTCTACTAAAAATAGAAAAATTAGCTGGGCATGGTGGTGGGAGCCTGTAATTCCAGCTACTCTGGAGGCTGAGGCAGGAGAATCGCTTGAACCCAGGAGGCGGAGATTACAGTAAGCCGAGATTTGCACCATTGCCCTCCAATCTGCGCGACGAGAGTGAAAGTCCATCTCAAAAAAATATTAATAATGAATAAAATCACAGTCCAGGCAGTCTGGGAAGGTGGGAGGGGTACTTTAGGACGTGCTCAGAGGAGGGAGGACTGGAGCTCAGGGTATGTCAGGGGAACTGTTCATCCGGCCACCACAGGCTTTCTGGGGTGGGCTGTGGCTCCAGCAAAGGGACAGAGGTGGGGAAAGAGCATATATTTTGCAGGAGACAGGGACACTTCACATTGTTAAATCATGGGAAATCGAGGTTGGGTTTCCACGGCCAATTTTGATGACCATTTGTTCATGTTGCCATCGATCTTTAAAGTGTGGATGTGGAAATTGAGAACCTGCAAAGGCTCAGAAATGGGGGTGATAGAACTAGCTTCTTTCTTTAAGTTCACTCTTTGTTAAGTACCTTTTAGCATGGGGCAATAACGAGGGGCTTTGTTGAAAAAACTGTGTTTGAGCCTTTGCTCTGCTATATCCTACCTGGGGGGCCTTGGGAATGTGTCTTAACATCTGTGAGTCTCAGTTTTCTCATCTGTGTAGTAGGATACCCTGTGCCTTAAGGGGTTGCCATGAGGATTAAATGAATCAAGGTATTTAAGGTGCTCAAAGCAGTGCCTGGCACATAGTAAGAGCCCATTAAGTATTTAGCTTCTGTAAAGTCGCATTTCCAGTGGCGAAGGTAGATAGGTCATAGGTAAACGACACATCAGTAAGTTCTTTTTTTTTGAGATTTCTCTTTTTGGAGTCTTGCTCTGTCACCCAGGCTGAGTGCAGTGGCACTACCTTGGCTCACTGCAACCTCTGCCTCCTCGGTTCTAACGTATCCTGTCTTAGCCTCCCAAGTAGCCAGGACTACAGTCACCTGCCACCACACCCGGCTAATTTTTGTATTTTTAGTAGAGATGGAGTTTCACCATGTTGGCCAGGCTGGTCTTGAACTCCTGACCTCAAGTTACCATCTGCCTTGGACTTCCAAAGTGCTGGGATTACAGGTGTGAGCCACCATGCCCAGCCATCATGTTCTTCTTGAGCAGGGTTTCCCAACCTCAGCACTTTTGACATGGCAGACGGGGTGGTATGGAAAATTCTTTGTCATGGTTGGGACAGTCTTGTACCTTGTACGATGCTGAGCAATACCCAGGGCCTCTATCCATTATCTTCCAGTAGCACCTCTTCCTCTAATTGTGACAAGCAGACTTTACCAGACATTTCTGGGGAGCAAAATCACCCTCACTTCAGAACCGCTATTCTAGATAATAAGCTCCTTTGGGCTTTTTGGCTCCATGTGTAGAATATGGCATCAGTACCACATGCAGTTTCTTGGAGATGCAGAATCTCAGGCCTTGACCCAGACTCATTGATCAGAACTTGCATTTCACAAGACCACCGGGTGAGTCGGATGTGAATTAAGAGGGCAGGGCTTTAGAGAATGGACAGTGTCAAATCGTTTAGGTTAGTCTCTGAAATCTATAAGGTACAGCACAGAGCCACACTCGGTTATTAGTTGAATGACTGAATAAATGAATCGTGCCAAAGATAGAGGTTCTTTGCTTCAGATTCTAGCAGTCACCCATATTTTTCACTGCTGTGCTCTGAGCTTGCTGGCTCATACCCAGGCCTGAGATCAGTGCTTTATCCAAAGTGGCTTCACCCAGGGATCTTTGTTCATCTTTGTTCATCACCCCAATCCAGGCCCTCCTGGATTGGGGTGGCGGGTTGTGGGGCAAGCAGAAATAGCTGCGGGCAGAGTTGTGAAGTCTGTGCAATGTACACCAAGCGTCTCAACAGGCTCTTCTCCTCCCCTTTCTGCCTGGAGACCCTGATAGAGATGGTCTAGGGTGGGGATCTCTCAATAATGATTTTAAAATGCTTTCTACATCTTTACAGTAATGCCGAGGGGCTAAAGCATATAAAATAAATGATACCCTCCTGATTTTTAAAAGCATTTTTAATGAGTTATATGAGAATGCATTGGAGGAAGCTTCAGATGTGTTAGCTTCAGAATTTTTCTGGTTTTGCATCTAAAAGTGCAGCAGAGGAAAGTTGGGAAGGAAAAGGAATTATCCTTCATAACGGGTGGGAGAAGGAATCAAAAAAGAGGACAATAATGTATTTAGAAGGTTAGTCAATATTCTTTATGCAGGCTAGGGGCTGGGGACTCTTTGGATTTGTGCACAAAGTCTATTCCCCCGAGTGAAATTGCAGAAATTGAACTCTAATGTTTTGAGTCACAAGCATTATGTGTTAATAGGCCTTATGATATATACTGGGCTAATTTCAAAAGGAAATATGCCCCAATAAATAATCTTCATGGCAAAGATAAGAGTTATCCTTCCATGTGGATAGTTTCATTGCTGGGGAAGGGGCGATGAGCTGCAGGAACACTCAGGGGTTCCTTGTTTGAACACACATTTTTTTTTTCCGATGGTGGCATGCGTGCTTGTGTATGTTACAGAGATGCAAAGAGCATTTAAAGTCTGAGCAGACGCCATGACAACTTCAAACAGAGGCCTGGCTGAAGACCCTCCTGGGCCCCGGCAGACATCTCAGCATGGATGAGATAGTATCAACTGCTGATGAAGATTGATTTGAAAATAACTGGGTTCTCAAAGATCCTAATTCTGGGAATCATTTAGATTAATCAGCCTTGTAAAACGACTGTGTGAAGTGTGTCTCAAGGTTACTGGGGAAATTATGAAGCCATCAGAGTGACTGGCTTCCTAAGTGTGATGTGGCCTGTTCTGTTGGTAGGTTTGATTTGGTTTACAGTGTGGCTTTCATAGGGAGCTGGATTACCTTCTCCCAAAGAGAGGTGGGCTGGGGTGTTGTTCAGAATTCTAAGATGCCAGCAACAGAAAGTGACTGGGGGTGATTTAAGGAGAGCAGGAATTGCTGACACAGTGATGTGAAGCCCACACAATCAGGGGCTGTGCTGCCAGGGTTGGTGTCCCCAAATCACACCACTGAGCCAATCCTGGGAGGATGTGGTTGCCGTGGCCACTGGACACGCCTGCTGCTGCCACCTGCTAGGTCCCTGCCACATTGTGCACCAGCTCTCAATTCACAATCTGGAGTGGGTGTGTCTGATTGAGCCTAGTCAGGTGCCTGTGTCGTAGCTGCAAGGGCTGCTGGGAAATGGGAATCAGGCATTTTCAGCTTCGGTGATGTGTGTTGGACTTGGTCATCTGCCAAGTCACATACTGTAATAAAGTTCTCCAGAGGGACAGAACTTACAGGGTCTATGTATACACAAAAGGGATTTTATTAAGGAGAATTGACTCATACAGTCAGAAGGTGAAGTCCCCCAGTAGGCTGTCTGTAGGCTACGGAAGAAGAAGGCCAGGAGTGGCTCATTCTGCATCCCAAAGCATCAAAAGTCGGGAAGCCAACATTGCAGCCTTCAGTCTGTGGCAGAAGGCTTGAGAGACCCCAGCAAACCACTGGTGTGAGGCCAAGAGTCCAAAGGTCAAATAACCAGAGTATCTGATGTGCTAGAGATGGAAGCATCCAGCACAGGAGAAAGATGAAAGCCAGAAAACTTCAGAAGCCAGCTATCCCACCTTCTTCCACCTGCTTTGTTCTAGCGTGCCCACTCACACTGAGGGTGGGTCTTCCTCTCCCAGTCCACTCACTGAAATATGAACCTTCCCTGTCAGCACCCTCATAGACACACCCAGAAACAATGCTTCACCAGCTATGTAGGAATCCTTGATCTAAGAATCCCAAGTTATCTTAGGCAATCCAATCAAGTTGACACCTAACATTAACCATCGCACATCCAGTAGGGAATTTATTAAACCCAAGAAAGATGCTACAGCTATGAGTGGCCGTATAAAATGACCAGTTTTCAGAACAGAGGAATAGACATTCATCCATTCGTTTAGAAAATATTTACCAGGGGCTTACTGTGAGCCAGTTCTGCACGCCTGAGAGATCGCAATGAATAAAACAGACAAAAATAACTATCCTCATGGGGCTTACATCCTACTGGGGAGAGACAAAAAATCTTATAGAGGTGCATTCATCAATACAGAAGCTGATAGAGACCTGCAGTGACTTACATTTGAAAAAATTAATGGAAATTAATTAATATTAGTCACAGCTGTTTCATCAAAGTTCTTCCGTCACAGTAGCCACATTTCAGGTGCTCAGTAGCCACATATGCTACTAGTGTCTACTGTAATGAACAGCTCATCCATCAACTTGAAATGCAAAATCTCACCTGAATATCATCTGCTGATCTACAGTATCCAAATTTGGTATGAAAGAGGATGTGAGTGTGGTCCATCCTGGGGCACAATTCCTTTCCAATTGTAAGGCTGTGAAACTCAAGACATGTTATCAGGTTCTAAAGTGTAAAGGTGGGTTAGGCGCAGGATAAAAGTGATAGGCATTCTGATTCCAAACAGAGGAAAACGCAAAGTGAAAAACAGTCACCAGTCCCAAGAGATTTACAAATCCAACTGGGAAAGTTCCCTACTGTTTCCGGCCCTAGGAATAATCCTCTTCTGTTTTGCAACTCTAACTTCTGGGCTCAGAGCTCTGCCCTCTGGGTCATGCTTCCTTTTTTAATGAAAGTTAGCATGTATTTTGCGACGGATTCATTTCAATCTGTTTCTTGATTGCAGAATTTGGGAAAACCAAGAGCCTTCTTTCAATTTGTATTTTCTCTTTCCCTCGTGGAACAGGTGACATCGTTTCTGCTGGTATAACTTCCTCAAAACCTTTGTGCTTCTCTCATGTATGTCACCAGGGTTCACCACATTTGACAAAAGACTTGTTCACAGACATTTCTGAGATAATATCTAATTTGGGCTACTGCTTAGATGGCTGAAGAGGGGCCTGCTCTAAGAGGCACACCCTTCAATGCTTCAAAGACTCTTTGTGTTGACTGGGTACTCTGAAGTTTTGGTCTTTCCGATGCATTAGTAAAAGATTGTAAAGCCACATACTGAAATATTTCTCTAACCCCCTTTCCTGACAGGGCATCTCTTAGTTTTAGAATCTTTCATCTGCCGGGCAGGTTGGTAAGTTCTCAAATCATTAAGCCCTATTTTTTTTTTCCTCTCTCTTTTTTTGTTGAACGGTTCTTCCCTAAACTTATTTCTTTCTTCTCAACTTTTTCTATAGGTATCCTGAAAACACAGGGCTGCACTTTCACCACTTTGCTTCAAAGTCTCCTGTCTAGGTCTTTTTCTTTTTCTTTTTTGAGATGGAGTCTTGCTCTATCACCCAGGCTGTAGTGACGTGCTATGATCTTGGCTCATTGCAACCTCCGCCTCCTGGGTTCGAGCGATTCTACTGCCTCAGCCTCCTGAGTAGCTGGGATTACAGGTGTCCACCACCACACCTTGCTAATTTTTGCTTTTTCAGTAGAGACGGGGTTTCACCCTATTGGCCAGGCTGGTCTTGAACTCCTGACCTCAGGTGATCTGTCCACCTTGGCCTCCCTTGGCTGGGATTACAGGCATGAGCCAGTGCTTCTGGCCCTGTGTAGGTCTTAACTGTACACCCCACGGAAAGCCAATCACTGAGATAACAAGTATTTCCAGTGATGAAGGGTTTGTTACAGGTGATGTCGGCTGGATAAATGGGAGACAAACCTCAAATTTGCCCCCCAACTCCCACTAACGTTAGGAGTTCATATAGCAGAGAAGGGAAATGTAGCAAGGAAGAGGAGTTGGTCAAGGGGGGGCAGGTAGTTGAATGAGGGGTGTAACATGTCATTGTAACGTGTGTGGGAAGACATGATTAGGGAGGGGTAAGGAAGGGTGAGTTGGTGAACAGACAGCAGGTGCAGCTGTACCTGTCTGTACAAATGTAGGTTTCTCAAGCCTCAGTTCTCTGGGCATCTGGCTTGCTGGAAAATTGGGCTGGTTTACATTGCTTACATAGTTTTCTTCCCACATAACTGTAGAACACGCTCTGCTAAGCTTCCTGTCATTGCATAATGAGGATCATCTTCTCCCCAGTTTTAAGTAGCGGGTTCCCCACTTCCTTATGAGTACTCACTGGAAGCATCCTTAATGTCCATATTTCTCATAGTTCTACCAGCAGTCTGTTCATGTTGATTTTCAGTGTTCACAACACAAAGCATAACAGCAAGATATATAGTAAAATTAGATGCTTTATTCTCTACTCCAGTGCTTATCTTAAACATACACATCAGTCACCTAGAACTTTTCTTAAAAATGCAGATTCAGGCCTGGCACGATGGCTCACACCTGTAATTCCACCATTTTGGCAGTCCCAGATGGGTGGATCACTTGAGGCCAGGAGTTTGAGATGAGCGTGGCCAACACGGTGAAACCCCGTGTCTACTAGAAATACAACAATTAGCCAGGCATGGTGGCATGTGCCTGTGGTCCCAGCTTCTTGTGTTCTGTGGTCTCTAAGGCAGTTTAGGCTTTTCTCTAATCTTTCTCACTTCCTTCTGAGCCCTCACCAGCAGCATCTTTAATGCTCACATGTATATTAACAGTCCATTCAAGGCAATCTAGGTGTCTTTTAGTCTCTATCCATTGTCCAATTCCAAAGCCAATTCCACATTTTTAGCTGTTTGTTACAGCACATTACTTCTAGGAACCAAAACATGTATTAGTTTTCTATTGTTGCTCTGTCAAACTACCACAAATGTGATGACTTACACCAACAAAATTTTACTATTTTATAGTTACCTAGGCCCAACATCTGGCATGTGCCTTACTGGGTTGACCTCAAGGTGTTGGCAGAATTTCCTCACTGGAGGCTGGCGGGGGGAGTCTGTTTCCTTGCTCATATGTGGTGGTGGCAGAAGTCACTTCCTTGTGGTTGTAGGACTGAGGTGCCTGTTTTCTTGCCAGCTATAAACCCAAGGTTGTTCTCAGCCTGCAGAAGCCATTGCAGTTGTTGGCTTGTAACCTCCTGCCTCCATCTTCAAAGCCAGTGATGGCTGGTTGAATCCTTTTCATGTTTCATTTCTTTGACTTTTCTCAGACCCAGGTGGGAAAGATACTCTCTGCTTTTAAGAACTTATGCAATTAGGTTGAGCTCACTTGGATAATCCAAGATAATCTCTTTCTCTCCAGCTCTATGTCTTTAATCTGCAAAGTCTGTTTTGCCACCTAAGGTAGCATATTCACAGATTCTGGAGATTAAGCTGTGGGGGTGTTTTAGGAGGGCATTATTGTGCCTCCCACAAGAGTTACACAGCTTTCCTACACTCAGAGCTGTGACTCCAGATAATAAGGGCAGGATAAGAGCCACAGAGATACCGTGAATGTGTCTAGGTCTTTGGTGACACACGAGCCTGGAACCCCAGAACAGTCATATCCTGACCCCACAGGCACAAAGCTGTGGTTGACTCAAGCAGGGACATTGATGGAGACATCAGTAACCTGAAGATCTGAGCTCTAGGGGGAGGGTGTGGAGACACAGAGCAAAGAGGCCAAGAGCCTGAAGGTGTCTGATCGGTGTAGATTCAAATGCCACCTCTCCTACTTGGCATCGACAAAGTTAATAAGCTCCGTTGAACCTTGGTTTTATTAGCTTTAAAATGGAGGTAATGAGAACAGCGTTCACGAAAATAACCAGAGAGAGGCTTTCTAAAAGAAAGTATTTCTTTGGGAATATGGGCTTGCAGTGGGACTGTAATAAACTGCTATTCAGGAAGGTAAAAGAAGACTAAGGCTTTTAAAGGAAAAATAAGGAGGATGACATAATTGTTTGGAGATAATGATCCTTGTAGCCAGTAAACAAGGGTAACACCAGCCTGAGGTTGGACGGGCAGTTACTAGGCAGTTGTCCTCACAGAAGTATTTGTTGGTGTGAGGTTGCAGTGGCATTTGTGCGAGGTTGTGTTTTTGAAGTCTTTTGTGATCATTTTTGTTATCAGGTATTTATACATCAGAATCCTCTCTTCCTGGCCTTCCCCGGCTTTGTTTCTTAGGTTATTTTTATTTTTTAACACAAGTGGCTGCATTTTGATTCTACCACCTTGTACAATTCCTACATCCAGGGCCACTGCTGGGAGAGGGTTCAGCAGAGCCCATCACGTGAAACCCGTAGCGGCACGGCTCCGACACACAGACGGCTTTAGGAGGGGTCTTGAAAAACAGGTTGGGAAATGTATGTTGATTTCTGAAACTCTTCTGAGGACGGGCAAGACCTGTCTTTCAGACTCTCTTGTGCCTTCCTGAGGGCATGTGGTCCTCAGACATCTGAGCTTCCAGGCGCTTGGTTCAGAATAAGTGCAGGAAGTGCTGGGAGACTCTGGGTCTCAGGCAGGTCCCAGGGAGCCACAAAGGGCATGGAAGGCTGGGGCTTCACGGGAATGCAGGGGAATCACCCTGTGTCCCTACTCGTTTATTTTTAAACCTTCTTCCAAGGGAGTGATGGGGCCAGGTACGATGGCTCACGGCTGTCATCCCAGCACTTTGGGAGGCTGAGATGGGCAGATCACCTGAGGTCAGGAGTTCAAGACTAGCCTGGCCAACATGATGAAACCCCATCTCTACAAAAAATACAAAATTAGCTGGGTGGGGGCACATGCTTGTAATCCCAGCTACTCAGAAGGCTGAGGCAGGAAAATCACTTAAACCCGGAAGGCGAAGGTCGTATTGAGCCAAGATCTGAAGCCTGGCAACAGAGCAAGACTCTGTCTCAAACAAACAAACAAACAAACAAAAAACGAAACAAAACAAAGCAAAAAATACAAGGGTCTGATGGCAACAGTTACTTTGTAAATGTGAGAGATAATGAGATTTTTTTTTTCCATTTTTCCTCTCCCTCTCCTACACCATTATGTTCTCACATCAGGCAATACAAAAGAAACTAAAAGAAAACCTTGAATTCTGCATATATATGTATTTTTTTTAAGCATTATCATCTTGGAAAGTTGGGTTTAAATTAGAAGAGTGACATGGAATCTTTAAAATGACTTTATTTTGGTCACAAGAGAGGTAGGAATTTAATATTTAAGAGGTAAACAAGTATTTTATGCATGTTTCAAGGAGGGTTTTGTCTTTGACAGGGTGAAATTATTTTTGATTGGAAAGAGTAAGTTTTAGCATTTAAGGCAGATTTTTGTATTCCTTTTTCTTGTGTTCTGATTTCTGCCAATCTTCTCAGATGGAAGGCAGTTCTTTTTCTAAAGGTAAAAGGCAGTTAAGAATGAAGAGATGAAATAGTAAAGGTGCTGAAGAGAAAAACAAAGGAAGCTGAAGACTTCTGTAAAATCAAAAGGATCTAGGATCTTAGACAGCATTTGGCACTGCTGAAATACCAGTTTGTTTATACCTTTGAACATAGAGTTCTCCAAATTATTAGATGTAGCTTGTGGGCTGTTAATAGCTACACTTTAAAGAAGGGAGCTGGGATTGCAAGCGTGTACCACCATGCCTCGCTAATTTTGTATTTTTAGTAGAGATGGGGTTTGACTTGTTGGCCAGGCTGGTGTTGAACTCTTGACCTCAGGTGATCCACCCGCCTCAGCCTCCCAAAGTGCTGGGATTACAGGCATGAGCCATTGTACTTGGCTCCATTACTACCTTGGAACAAGGTTTAAAAACAAACTATTAGGGACATGGGATGATTCCCCTGCATTCCTGTGAAAACACTGGCATAAAGAGATTTATGTGTATTATGAAATATCAGGAGCAGGATAAAGTAGCTAATATTTCACCAGAATTTTTCATTTGTTGGTTGGTTTGATGTGTGACACACCGATTAAGCCTTAGTGTTCCCAAACTAAGTTTGAGCAATATTACACATTTTTCTATGGTAAAATTTAGTCGAATTTGAAAGAAGTGGTTTAGTATAACCCGGGGAAATCCACAGTAATGGAGCTTGAGTGGTATTTCTTAAACTGTGGCTTGTGAACTGGCTGTGTCAGGATCACCTGAGGGTTTGTTAAAAATCCAACTTTCTGGGTCTGATCTTAGACTTACTATATAAAAATCTCTGGCACTGACACCATGGACTCTGACTTGTTAAAAATACTGTAAGTAGCGTCAGAATCACCTGGAGGTTTCTGGAGTGCACAATCCCAGCCCCATCCCAATTGCACTGAATCTAAATCTGAATCTGCAATTTGTTGAATTTTATCTTACATTTTTAGACAGAGTCATGCTCTATTGCCCAGGTTGGAGTCCAGGGACGTGATCTCGGCTCGCTGCAACCTCCACCTTTCAGGTTCGAGTGATTCTCCAACCTCAGCATCCTGAGTAGCTGGGACCACAGGCATATGCCACCACGCCTGGCTAATTTTTGTATTTCTAGTAGACACGGGGTTTCACCGTGTTGGCCACGCTCATCTCAAACTCCTGGCCTCAAGTGATCCACCCATCTGGGACTGCCAAAATGCTGGAATTACACGTGTGAGCCACCGTGCCAGGCCTGAATCTGCATTTTTAAGAAAAGCTCTAGGTGACTGATGTGTATGTTTAAGATAAGCACTGGAGTAGAGAATAAAGCATCTAATTTTACTATATATCTTGCTGTCATGCTTTGTGTTGTGAACACTGAAAATCTGAGAGAGGTCTCAGTTAATTTAGAAAGTTTATTTTTTCAAGGTTGAGGACATGCACCCATGACACAGCTTCAGGAGGTCCTCGTGACATGTGCCCAAGGTAGTTGGGGCACAGCTTGGTTTTACATATTTATTTTAGGGAGAAATGAGACATCAATTAATATAGTTAAGATGTACATTGGTTCCATCTGGAAAGGCAGGAGCACTCAAGCAGGGAGGGGCTTCCAGGTCACAGGTAGGTGAGAGACAAGGGGTTGCATTCCTTTGAGTTTCTGATTAGCCTTTCCAAAGGAGGCATTCAGATATGCATTTATCTCAGTGAGCTGAGGGGATGACTTTGAATAGAATGGGGGGCAGGTTTGCCCTAAAGAGTTCCCAGCTTCACTTTTCCCTTTAACTTAATGATTTGGAGGCTCTAAGATTTATTTTCCTTTCACGGTATCTTTATATCTTGCTCTAATTATTTATTTCATTTTTAAAACTATTTAAGCCAGGAGGAGTATTTTAGTTAAAACAAAATCGTATTTGAAAGGATAGGCTTAGTAATTCCTCTCTTAGTTAACTGTTCTATGGAAAGCATTGCTGTTCAGATCAGGGCCTGTTTAATTTTTTAAGACTGTATTTCAATTGGTTTTGGGGAACAGGTGGTTGTTGCATGAATAATTTCTTTAGTGGTGATTTCTGAAATTTTGGTGCACCTATCACCAGGGGCCTATTTAAAGGAACTGCTGTTCAGTTGTGATCAAAATATATACTGACTTTCTTTAAACTGGACAAAGAACACATCCTGTTGAGGGTTGATCTTATTGTGGATCTGTGGATATGATGGTAGCTGTCAGGTCCAGAGCATGGGATGTCTGTCAAGAGTAACTGACTCTATATCGGTTAATTCCACCTCCTCTTCTATGCCAACCCATGAATTGCTTACAGTCATTTCAATTTCATAACACAGATATTGATTTTTTATTTATTTTTATTTTATTTTTTTAAATGAGATGGAGTCTCACTCTGTCACCCAGGCTGGAGGGCAGTAACATGATTTCGGCTCACTGCAACCTCTGCCTCCCGGGTTCAAGCAATTATCCAGTCTCAGCCTTCTGAGTAGCTGGGATTCCAGGCATGCACCACCATGCCTGAGTAACCTTTTTTTTTTTTTTTTTTTTTTTTGTATGTTTAGTAAAGATAAAGTTTCAGCATATTGGCCAGGCTGGTCTTGAACTCCTGACCTTGTGACCGCCCGCCTTGGCCTCTCGAAGTGCTAGGATTACAGGCACCCAGACACAGATACTGATTTTTCTGACTATAATTACCTTGCTTCTCAATGTAGTAAAACAATGAAAGGATGGATTTTAAATAAAGGGACCATGCAAAACTTCCACTTTTATTTAGAAATGCATTGATTTTTAGCAAGGAGAATGAAAACTGTCAGTTTGAAACACTAATTTCTTGAGTTTTCAAGTAAGAAGGTGAAAATTATGCTTTATTTCTTTGTAGGTTCTATGATTTGGTACTTGACCATTCATATTCATCAATAAGGCAGGGTTCCATAAGGTTCAGTGTCCACTCAATGACCCATTCCAGAGAACATAATTCAGCATTTAGAAATTATTTTAAGAGCCACTCATAAATATTGGAAGGACCAGTAGTACCTAGTGTTCAGTCATGGCTGAGAATAGTGCCAACTTCCACCAGCCAGAGTAGAAAACCTCATAGTTTATAAGACATTGGGTACAGCACTCAGAAGGTTCTTGCCTCAGGAATGGGGAATAATTAATCATAGATTAAGCATGACTCTTGTCCCAGCCAATAAATCTTAAAAGCAAGACTTAAAAGGATCAAACTGTTTCCGAGTAACTTAACTGTATCCCAGAACAAAGGTCAAGGGTATTTATTAGAATGCCTTTATATCAAACCCAAACAGGTTGCAAAGAAGCATGAAAATACATCCTAAAATGAGGAGAAACATCAATCAGTTGGAATTAATATAGAACTATCAAAAATGTTAGAATTAGCAGAGAAGGACGTGTTTAAAAAATTAAATTGAAAAGACTAAAGAAGATCCGAATCAAAACTCTAGAGATAGAAGTCTGTGATATTTAAGATGTAAATACACAGGATGAGATCAACAGCAGGTTAGACACTGCATATGGCCGGGCACAATGGCTCTTGCCTGTAGTCCCAGCACTTTGGGAGGTGAAGTGGGTGAATCACCTCAGGTTGGGAGTTTGAGACCAGCCTGACCAACATAGGGAAACCCTGTCTTTACTAAAAATACAGAAAAATTAGCTGAGTGTGGTGGTGCATACCTGCAATCCAGCTACTCAGGAGGCTGAGGCAGGAGAATCACTTGAACCTGGGAGGTGGAGGTTGCGGTGAACCAAAATTGCTCAGTCACACGCCAGCCTGGGCAACAAGAGTGAAACTTCGTCTCAAACAAAAAGACATTGCACATACGCAAAAAAGATTAGTGAACATGGTGACATAGTAACAGAAACTGTCCAAAACTAAACACACGGAGAAAAAAATAATAATAAAAAGAAATACGAATATCATTAGTAATCTCTGAAACAACTTCAAGGAATTAAATGTATGTGTAAATAAAATTCCTAAAGGAATAACAGAAAGGGAGAGACAGATAAATAAAATATTTGCAGAGCGTGGCTAAAAATTTTCCACATTTCATGAATACCACAAAGCCAGAGACCTAAGAAAGTCAATGAACAGCAAGCAGAAGAGACACTAAGAAAACGACTCTATGGCACATCATAATCAGTGTTCAAGCTCAGTGATAGAAAAACTTAAAAGCATCCAGAGGGAAAAACAAGACAGATTACTTACAGAGGCACTGAGATAAGGGTGACAACATATATATATATATATTTTTTTTTTGTCGGAAATAATGCAAGTGAAAAGACAGGGAGTGAAACAACAAAACAAAAACAAAAACAAATACACCAAACCTGAAATAACTGCAAGGAGAAATAGCCAAATCCAGAATATCATAGCCAAAAACTAGAGACCACACAAATGTCCATTCTCAGGTGAATGGAGAAAATAATTTGTGGCACATGTGTATACTGGAATACTATTTAGCAGTAAAAGAGAAAAGAGCTATCTCTACATGCAACAACATGGGTAAGTCTCAAAAGCTTTATGCTCAGTGAAAGATGCCAGATAAAAAAATCATGTATTATAGACGCATATTTATATGAATTCTAAAGATTGCAAGTCTGTAGTGACAGAAAGTCATTTATTGGCTGCCTGGTGACAAGGGTGGGAAGAGGGAAAGGGTGAGAGGGAGAGATTACAGAGAGGCATACATTTATTAATGGTGCCTTGAGTAAAGAATATGTGGTGCGTATACACCATGGAATACTACACAGCCATAACAAAGCACAAAATCATGTTCTTTGCAGCAATATGAATGCATCTGGAGGCCGTTATCCTAAGCAAATGAAAACAGAAACAGAAAACGAGATACTACATGTGCTCATTTATAAGTGGGAACTAAGCATTGGGTACACATGGATGTAAAGATGGCAATAATAGGCCGGGCTCGGTGGTTCATGCCTGTAATCCCAGCGCTTCGGGAGGCCAAAGCTGGTGGATCATCTGAGGTCAGGAGTTACAGATCAGCTTGGCCAACATGGTGAAACCCGGTCTCTACTGAAAATACAAAAAATAGTTGGGTATGGTGGCGTGTGCCTGTAATCCCAGCTACTTGGGAGGCTGAGGCAGGAGAATTGCTTGAACCCGGGAGGCGGAGATTGCAGTGAGCTGAGATTGTGCCATTTCACTGTAGCCTGGGTGACAGAGCAAGACTCTGTCTCTAAGCAAACAAACAAACAAACAAACAAAGATGACAACAGTAGACACTGGGGTCTACTTGTGGGGGAGAAAGGAAGAAGGGAGAAAGGGCTGAAAAACTATCGGGTACTGTGCTCACTACGTGGGTGATGGGATCATTTGTACCCCTGACTCCACTGTCATGCAGTATACCTGCATTACAAACCTGCACATGACCCCCTGAATCTAAAATGAAAGTTGCAATTTTAAAAAAGGAGCACACACAAAAATAGAAGGAATAAGATCACCTGTTTGATAGCACAACATGGTGACTGTAGTCAATAATAACTTAATTGTACATTTAAAATAACATAAAGAGACTGAGCGTGGTGGCTCACACCTGTAGTCACAGCAGTTTGGGAGGCCAAGGCAGGCGGATCCCCTGTCACCTGAGCTCAGGAGTTTGACACCAGCCTGACCAACATGAATAAACTCCGTCTCTAATAAAAATACAAAATTAGCTGGGTGTGGTGGTGCATGCCTGTAATCCCAGCTACTCGGCAGGAGAATCACTTGAACCTGGGAGACGAAGGTTGCGGTGAGCCAAGATCGTGCCATTGCACTTCAGCCTGGGCAGCAAGAGCGACACTGTGTCTCAAAAGACAAAGCAAAGCAAAGCAAAACAAAACAAAACAAAAAACCATAAAGAGTATAATTGGATGGTTTGTAACTCAAAGGATAAATGCTTGAGAGGATCGACACCCCATTCTCCATGATGTGTTTATTTCACATTGCATGCCTGTATCAAAACATCTCATCTACCCTATAAATATATGTACCGACTATGTACACAAATGATTAAAACTAAGAAAAACTTTAAAAAAAATTTAAAAACACAAACTTCTGAGCATGATGAATATTTCACTGTCTTGAGTGAGGTGAGGGTTCATGGGTGTATGTATATGTCAAAACTGTTCAAGCAGTTCACACGTGAGCATTCCATGGATGAGGTGAGAAAAGGCTGGGGCCAAGGGTGAGGAAGAAGATGGAAGGGGCACAGGGGTACTTCTGCCAAAAAGCAGGTTCTCCACATCATACATCCTGTCTCTGCTGTTTCTGAAAATTGTTATTAGTAATGAAGAGAAGGTGCTTATATTTTATGTGGATGCTGATACAGCTCTTGACAATTTATACTAGCCTCAAGGCTGTAGTTTTAGATTCTGTCCTGAAAAGAGACACCCACCTGGAGGACCCCAGCTTCCAGTGATGACCCCATGAGCAGTTCATTGCATTTGCTTCCTCCTCTGCCTGAACGTGGCAGGTGGTTGTTCTGGAGGCAACCATGAGCAACTGGTAAGCTTGTTGAGAAGGACCTGAAACAGCCAGCGTTTGGGAGAGCCTGGGAGCCTTCCTTCCGGTCTGCAGGCACACTCCTCTCTATCTTACTCTCTGAGCTTGACTGTTCTTGGTTGAACTTTGCTTTCTCTCCTGGGTCCCCTGCTGGGAACTGGATCTGCTTCCTCAAGCTGTGGAACCCCCAATAACCATAATCTGATGGGTGACATTGATCAGAAGGATTTTTACTATTTCAGAGTTACATGTATTGGTTATGAATGCTTGGGAACACTGTGGAAGAAGGAAATGACATAGCCAGCATGATATTGAGAGAGGCAGACAGATGTGATAAACGGGAAGATGATACAGTCAGTTCTGAGGTAGCATGACATGTGTATTCCTAAAAATCACTATACTATGCGTAACTGCACAGTAAAAGCAGACGGGAAAATGGGTTGGAGCACAACATTCAAAAACGTCATCAGTGAGATGTTTAAAAAGGGTAGAAACCTAATAAAAATCATCGCACAGTTGTATGTATATTAAGTGGTTAAGAAATGCATGCATAGTAAAATAAACGTCATACCTTACCCTAGAAAACACCTGAAGTTTAGTGTGGAAGTACGTGTCTGCAGGAATGTAATTTGTGAGTTATTGGGAGGGATGGAAGCAGTATAATCTGAGATGAAAGGGAATCTTGCAGCCCCAGGTGTGGATGAGTGAGGCTTATAACTTGCATGGTGAACTGAGGTAGCTGGCTGATGTTTTCGTGTGTGTGTGTGTGTGTGTGTGTGTGTGTGCGTGCGCGCCCATGTGCACACATGCTTGTATTTTGCATATTTCTTGGTGTCTCAGCCCAGCTGGTTACAGCTTTCTGTGTTTACCTAGTGTTTCTCGCAGATGAAATCACGCATAAGCAAATGCAAAATGTTATGCTCAGATTGTTCCCTGCTCTATCAGTTACACTGGAACAAATTCACATCTTCCAAACAAGCATCGCTGCAGAACCAACTGTGCAGTGTTGAGAGAGGGGCTGTGCGGAGGAGCTCTGGAAAGCAGCTTGCCGGAGGACTGTGTAGGGTAGGACCGAGCTGGAGCATCTCAAGAACACCCCATCATGGCACTTGCCTTTGGTTAACCACTGCTAATAAACCACGTGTCTGTGATTCCATGAGTCCCTGTCTTTCCCATCACTGTTGCTATGTGGAAGGGATTGGAAAGGCAGCTCATTCTTCCAGGGTTGTTGTGAGCCACCTGCGCACTTACTACAGCTATGTTGGCTCCCTCAGCCACCAAAGAAGGCTAAGGCTACCCAGGGGGTCAATAGGAAGGGGAGTCAACTGTCTCTTGACCCAGAACTGAGAGAGTTACACAGAAACAGATTCCCAGATTCTCTTATTTCAGACCTGTCTCATTAAAAAAAAAAAAAGTCATTGACACAGTGTTGTTAATGCAATCACCAGCTTGTTGCTGGCTTACTGAGTACCTACTATGTATCAAGTCCCATTTTTGGTTCTTTAGCAAGTAAAGCAGACAAAACTCCTGTCCCTGTGGCATTTATATTCCAGTAGGAGACTCAGATAAATGATGTGTGATTTTTCCAAATAAGGACATAAGAATGAACAAGTCAGCGGTAACGATAGCAACTCATGCTTTCATTTCAAAAAAAGAGTCGTCACCTTTATTTTTGAAAGGCCATCTTTATGCCAGGTGCATGGGGCTGATATAATCTCAGAATGAAAGGCTGATCTTTAAAGAAAGTGGTATATCCACATACAGAGTCTTGGAAACCACAACTGATGGTCCAGGGAAGTTTAAGCCTTGAGAAGGAGCCACCTGTCTTGTTTTTGGCCCGTAACTCTCAGTCAGGAAGGGTGTCTCTTGCATATCAAATGCTCATGGAATTGTGCAGAGGCAACCCTGGGTCCTAAATACCCACAGGCCCCAGTGATGTGATGTTCCCCTCCCCGTGTCATGTGTTCTCATTGTTCAGTTCCCACTTATGAGTGAGAACATGTGGTGTTTGGTTTTCTGTTTCTGTGTTAGTTTGCTGAGGATGATTGCAGCTTCATCCATGTCCCTGCAAAGGACATGGAGTCATTCTCTTCCATGCTCAGCTAATTTTTATTACTAGCTGTGGGTAAGTCGTGAAACTTTCCTGAGCTTTGGTTACCTCATCTAAGAGTATGCATAATAATAAAGCAGACCTTTTAGTGTTACGGTGAAATTGAGCTAAGATAATATAGGTGGCCCCGTCTGGTTCATGGTTCTTACTTGCTAGGAGGTTTTTCCTGCCACTTTTGCCTCAGTGTCCCTTCTAAGCTCTTGAGAGCTGAGCTGTTTTTCTTTTGGTTTGAGGTAAGTAACTGTCTCTGGAGCTCTTACCCTCTGATTTCTGCAGCAAGCGCTTTCTTTCCCCATCTTCCAAGGCTCAAAATTCAACAGGGGCTATTTGTGCTATAGTTCCTTGCTTATCAAACACTTCAGCATCCATGGAGGCAGCTGGTCTACCTAGAGTGTGATACAGGCATTTGCAAGACCCCGTGAAGCCCCAGATGCTTCTGGGTTGTTGGATGGGACTCAGCAGGAGGTGCTGGCATATGTAGAAGTCGATTCCAACAAACCTCTCTGGTAACCGCTAAATCGTGCTGCTGCAGCCCGGGCGTTCCTGCTTCCTTATGCTATTTAGGAATAGATTTACAAAATGCCTCTGAATCCATTCTGCTTTGGGACTACGTTCCGTCGGGGTGATCCCTGTTTCCTAGCAGCTTGTTTTCAACATGGTGATTCGGTATGTGTCCCTTGGGCCGGGGTTGAAATCTCAGCTCTTTTTTTTAACTTTAAGTTCTGTGGGATACGTGTGCAGGTTTGTTACACAGGTATACATGTGCCGTGGTGGTTTGCTGCGTCCATCAACCTGTCATGTAGGTTTTAAGCCTCCTATGCTTATGTTTTTGTCCTAATGCTCTCCCTCCCCTTGCCTCCCACCCCGCAACAGGCCCCATGTGTGATGTTTTCCTCCCTGTGTCCATGTGTTCTCATTGTTCAACTCCCACTTAGGAGTGAGAACATGCAGTGTCTGGTCTTCTGTTTGCTGAGAATGATGGCTTCCAGCTTCATCCATGTCCCTGCCAAGGACATGAAGTCATTCTTTTTTATAACCAGCTCCTTTTTATTATTAGCTGTAGGTGAGTCATGAAACTTTTCTAAGCTCTTGTTTCCTTATCCAAGGATATGCATAGTATTAAAACAGATCTCGTAGTGTTACGGTGAAATTGAACTAAGATAATATAGTTATGCCAGTTTGGTTCATGGCCAGAACTTAACACAAGTGAACTCTCACCGTCAATGGACTGCAGTTTCTCTGAGATAACCCTGCTTGGTGATGCCCAGCCCATGGGGATGATTCTTTCCCGCTGGGCTAAGAATGGTTTATTATCCATCCCACTTTGGGCGTTTAATCACATGTTGCCTCCTATGGCTCACATACAGAGTGTTTCCGCCTTATTTTTCCAATGATACTTGCTCACAATGATTGAACTCTTCAATGAGAGGCATTGGGCTAAGGACTTCCCAAATATTTCTATATTAAATGCTCACTTAACGCAAGAGGTATGGGGCATTTTAATTCATTTTTCAGATGAGAAAACTGCAGACCAGGAAAGTTTAGTAACTGACTCAAAGCCACACAGCAGGTCAGAGGCAGAGAAGGGGTTAGAAGCCTGGCTTTCCTCACCACCCAGTGGCATTGGAAACACTCAGAGCGTGGAGGTCAGGGTATTCATGTTATTTGTAAGTGTAGAGAAGTTGGTCAGCAAAACAGAATTGGAAGACGACTCACACTGAGAACCTGCTCTACCAACCTTCCCTCCAGAGTGCTTCGTGGGAAGATCCCGTGACCCAGTGGTGAGTCGTGGCTTCCCTTTCTGTTGACACACAATTCGTATCATTTTTTTATAGGCTCTAAGGATTTCTGCAGGCAAGACACTTGTTCTGCTTTGCTGAAGCTAGCATTTCCTCATGTTCTTTTGAGTTTTTAAAATTTTCTGTAAGGATATCTGCGTTCCTGCCATCTGTCTAGCACTGTGCAAGGCACACGTGTGAGAGACAAGATGGGAGCTAAGCATGTGGGCATTGGGTGGCCTCATGAAGCTCACAGAGAGATAACAAACAGGGAAACAAAACTGAATAATCATGCATTGTGATGCGCAGTATGAAGAAACATGTGGGGTGCTGCAGTAAGGGGTTTGGGAGGGGTGACTGATGGGGAGTAGGGGATCACTCCAGGAAGGAGACTTATAGTTGAAAACCAAAGCATGAGAAGGAGGCATTATCTGGTCACAGTCAGATAATGAAGTCCCTGCTACACAATAGACACACCCCCAGGTCCCGGAGCAGGCACAGCCCCTGGGAAATGAGGAAAAGGGAGAAAGTCAGCTCTTTCCCATCCTGATACCCATCTCCACATCCTCCACAGCTTGGGGCAAGAACTCAAGAGGCAAGGTGTATGCCATATGTCTGAATATTTTAAAACTGGGCACTAAGTTAGAACCATCGGATGGAATGTTCCACATAGATACGTATATATATTTATATACATTTATATACATGTAAAACCTCATACCACAATATTGAAAAAACATGTATACTACTATACAGTTTTTATATAATTGAAAGTCAACAAAATATCCAACATGATTGAATTTAATTATTCTTGCATATGTCTAGGTATTCTGTGGATGGATCAGACATGTCTGGATGATTGGCAAACAAAAGACATGCCTTATAATGATCAATATTTTCTTATTCTGCGTTTTTTTTTTTTTTTTTTTTTTTGAGACAGAGTCTTGCTCTTGTTGCCGAAGCTGGAGTAGTAGCATGATCTCAGCTCACTGCAACCTCTGCCTCCCAGGTTCCAGTGATTCTCCTGCCTTAGCCTCCCAAGTAGCTGGGAATATAGGCGCCCACTCCGAAACCTGGTTAATTTTTGTATTTTTAGTAGAGATGGGGTTTCACCAGCCTGGGGTTGGCCAGGCTGGTCTCAAACTCCTGACTTCACAAGATCCGCCTGCCTTGGACTCCTGAAGTGCTGGGATTATAGGCATGAACCACCATGCCCGGCCTTTTTCTACATATTCTATTGACATGACCTAAAAGACTAAATGACCTAAAAGAATATCACCTAAAATGTAATTATAATGACCTAAAAAAATAAAACTTAAAATGTAATTATATGCAAAAGTTGTAAAATTGGTGTATATTTCTGTAAAGATGCAAGTTACATGTTTTAAAAATAAATTATTTTTTGATATTTTCAAGACAGGTTCTTCTAAAACATTAAAACTGTCAATTAAAAGTAAATGGAACAATAGAAACCATATAAAACATATCTTAACATTTTAATAAAGCTGACCATTTTACTTAATTTGAATCAGATATCATATGTTTCTATAATAAACTACACATTTTTGCATTCAGTGTCCATCCTGGGGCCATGATTCAGCATTTACACAAATTTCAGACCAATAAATTGGTTAACATTGCAGCCTGTTCCCAGACACCAAATGCTCTATTCACAAACGTCTCAGGAATTATGAACTGAACACGGAGAAGCAAGGAATGAATGCCTGACAATGCTGAGTGATGGATCTGACAAGTTGATTAGTTCATTTGTCTCTCTTCCTACTCACATTCTTCCTACCTTCTCAGCAGTGGTCTCCAACGTCATGGGCAGCGGTACAACCCACAGACCTTGAGCGCAGTTGGAAGTGACCACTTTCTGATTCAAGCACAGGACGCAGAGATGTATTTCCATGGGACTTGAGTGGTGTTAGCCATCGGAATGGGTGTTTATAGGCACAGACTGCCTGGGTCAGTCTCACAGACAACCAAATCCCAGAAGAGAGAAATTTTCTTTAATAAATAAATTTACCCTTTTGTGTGTTTGTGACATGTGGGGCTCTCTAAAGCTCAGGGTACAGAGCAGGAGCCCCTCTTGCCTGCATCTGGCTACCCTCCACTATGGATGTTGATGGATTCAATTCAGTAGACAGAATGGAACTATTAGTTTGGTGCAAAAGTAATTGCAGTTTTTGCAATGACTTATTATTTTTTTAATTATTATTATTTTTTTTTCTGAGAGGGAGTCTCATTCTTACTGCCCAGGCTGGAGTACAGTGGTATGATCTTAGCTCACTGCAACCTCTGCTTCTTGGGTTCAAGCAATTCTCCTGCCTCAGCCTCCTGAGTAGCTGGGACTACAAGCATGAGCCACCATGCCCAGCTAATGTTTCTATTTTTAGTAGAAATGGCGTTTCAACATGTTGGCCAGGCTGATGTTGAACTCCTGACCTCAGGTGATCCATCCGCCTCAGCCTCCCAAAGTGCTGAGATTACAGGTGTGAGCCACTGCGCTGGGCCTTGCAATTACTTTTAATGGCAAAACTGCAACCTTGTAGTGGAGAGACTGTGAAAGTAACCATGATCAGAAACATGCAACCTAAGTGTAGCTCTGTTGAAGTAAGGGTTGAGGGTAGAGACAGGGAAGTGTTTCACCAAGTCTGGACAGGTTCGTTAGAAAGACTCTGTTCTCGGCTCGGTGCTGTGGCTCACTCCTGTAATCCCAGCACTTTGAGAGGCTGAGGTGGGCAGATCATCTGAGGTCGGGAGCTTGAGACCAGCCTGATCAACATGGAGGAAACCCGTCTCTACTAAAAATACAAAATTAGCTGGGTGTGGTGGTGCGTGCCTGTATTCCCAGCTACTCGAGAGGCTGAGACAGGAGAATCGGTTGAACCCAGGAGGCAGAGGTTGCAGTGAGCAGAGATCATGCCATTGCACTCCAGCATGGGTAACAGAGTGAGACTCTGTCTTTAAAAAAAAAAAAAGAAAAGAAAAAAGAAAAGAAAAGCCTCTCCCTCTATTCTGCTACTATGATTTATGCACAAGCAAGGGTGTTGGAATTTATATTGAGGAAATATGAACACACACGTTAGTTAAGGAACACATTTCTCTCTTGTGGTTATGTAGGTTAGGTCTGCAGAGGAGCCCTGGTCATATTAATGAGGCTTTGCTTTGCTTAAGGATAATTCCAAGCCTGCCATCTGTAGAGAGCTCTGTCAAAGGGACCTCAGTGTAAACGGTGATATTCGTGATTGGCTCTGGTGGGGCCTTGCCCTCTCTCCCCAGCAGCTGCTGAAATTGAGCTGTCAGTCGAGGAAGATGAAATGCTACTTTGTTCTATGGCTGGAGCTCCCAGAGGCAACATTTCCAGGTCATTTGACATTACTTCAGAGAATGGGAAAGTATTTATCTTCTTTTTTTTTTTCCCGCTTTTTTCTAAAACTTTTAAAAAAGAAATGCTTGCTACTTGTTGGTTAGTAGGATGTGACAGCTCTCCAGGATGGCTGCCTGATGTTTGAGGGGAGATGTTTACCAGGGTGGCTGGCAGAGCTGCAGAGAATGCCAGCCCTTTCCCTCTCAGGAGAACTGGGGGCTGCAGACTGACTATCACCCTCGGGCACCTCCCATGTGATACTCTTTGAAGCAGTGTTTTCTGAAGAGTGTTCCTTGGGACATGAGATGCACAAGATGTCCCCATGGAAGGAAAGATGCCACGAAAACAAAACACTGTTCTGTGGCTGCATGCGTTCAAGGCCACAGTGTTTTGAGGCAACTGTGTACCCTGTGATTTCTCTCTCGTTGACACACAGTTCATGTGACTATTTTATAGGCTCTGAGGATTTCTGCAGGCAAGAAACCTGTTCCGCTTTGCTGAAGCTAAAATTTCCTTCATGTTCATTTGAATTTTTAAAATTTTCTGAAAGGATGTCTGTGTTCCTGCTGTCTGTCTGGCACTGTGCCAGGCACACATGCGAGAGACATGATGGGATCCAAGTACGTGGGCACTGGGTGGCCTCATGAAGCTCACAGAGAGATAATAAACAGGGAAACAAAACTGAATAATTATGCACTGTGACGCGTAACATGAAGAAAAAAGCGGAGTGCTGCAGTAAGGAATATGGGAAGGGTTACTGGTGGGGAGCAGGGGATCACTCCAGGAAGGCGACTTTGAGTTGAAAACCAAAGCATGAGAGGGAGGCAGACATGTGAAGTGTGGGAGAAAGAGATGAGAAAGCATGTGCAAAGGCCCTGAGGCATTCTGTGATCCCGTTCTTAGAAACACACAAAGATCTGTGATACCGACAGGAGACAGGGAAATACTGGTTAGAAGAGGGTGGTTCCCTGGCACAGGTCCCCCTGCAAACCTGAAGACCTGTGGCCCTAAGTGAGGGCAGGCATTTCTGTTTTCATGGGCAAAATGTTGCCTTTTGGTCTGCCATGCCCCTTGTCCTGGTCCCTTATAAACCCAAGACCTTAGTGGCCACACACACAAGCAGCTGAAAGTCAGAACCAGCAGAACAGGGATGGTAGAGCAGTGTGGCAGAGAAAGAGAGAAGAGGAAGGATGTCTGGATGCCGGGGGCCATTCATCCTGGAGTGGTCAGAGAATTCCACCACTGGACAGCCCAACTCCAGGGGAAGACCACCTTCCCGCTCTATCCCCACCTCCAGCTCCCCATCCATTTTGCTGAGAGCCACTTCCACCACTCAATAACACCTTGCACTCATCGTCCCAGCCCACTTGTGATCCGATTCTTCCAGTACACTGAGTAAGAACTTGGGATACAGAAGGCTGTCACACTGGCCTCCTGCTCTTGTGATAAGGCTGAGGGTCTGTTGTGCTGATGAACACAAGCTGTCTGCAGATAGCAAAGCTGAAAGAGCACACTGTAACACACGTGTGAGTCATAGACCCCCCACCCCAGATGCAGCCATGGGGCTGGAACCCAAAAGTGGTCCCCATGTTGTCAGCACATGCCCATCTGCGAGCTCCCCTAGGGGTTTGAGCAGCGGGGAGACCGAAGGAGCCAGCCACACCCCTGTCACATATCCTCCAAGGAGGGATATGGGAACTCTCCCCTTTCACTTGTACTCTATGCAAACTACCTTTGTAACCAGAGACACTCCTGAGATCCTTACAAAGGCCTAGTACAAAGCAGAAGATCAGAACTGGTTGTTTTCCTGTCCTTGTCAAGGGGATTCTGAACATGGCCATTGAGAAGAGTTTCAGTCTTGAAGAAGCTCCCTGGCTCTGTTCCTGCCGTCATTTCAGTCTTGTGTGTGGTGGGAGCCTGACTTTTGGCCCCCCTCAGAGTGCAGAGGGTCTGTCTTTGTAGCTTTCTGGCCAAAGCCTCCAGTTCACATCAAGGTGTGTGATTTGGATTCACTCAATCCATCATGAGAGTGTGAAGGCGTCAGGAAGCGATAGCAGGAGTTCTCGAAGGTCCATGTACAAAGGAAATACCTGGAGAACGTGTGAAGACGTGCAGTTCTCTGGGACCACTCCTTAGATTTGGAATCCTTAAGTCTTGAGCTAGATGTGTGAGGTATGCCAGGTGGATTAGAGGAAAACGATCCCACACTCATCACACTTGGTAAAATACCTCGAAACCATAGCAGCGATGCTCATGTGGGTACAGAACTGGGCTGGGGGTTCCTCTGAGGAAATGCAAGCTTTTAATATGTGATCAGTTTTTGTCTAGCTCCTCCATAGTAGCAGAAGGGGTTTACGCAGCTAGGAGAACCTTCCTAGGCAAAAAAGAAAAAAAAAAAAAAAAAGAAAGAAATATCAAGTGCAGAGAAAACTGGCCAAGTATTTTGCTGCCCAGGAGGGGCAACAGTGTACTCCTGTTCTGGTTCTTGACTTATTTAAGCATGGTTTGTATATTTTTTGATTTATAAATTCCCTGAGGTACATCTTAAGGGCCATAGCAAACTTTGATTTAGAAGCCATTTGTTTCGTAAACTGGTGTGGCTATGATCCTGGGATGTGAAATATGGCAGCTGATAGGCGAATGAATCAGGAAACTGACTGACTTATATACGCTCAGTAGAAGCCAAACAAGGCCACAGCGTGTTTGTGGGTAAACAAGACCCACACGACTGAGAAGCCCCGTCAGGATTGGGGCTTGGCCATATGGGTGAGGGGAGCGTGATCTATACCTCCTTCCTTGAACCTGGTCTGGTTCCCCTGCTCTAAAGGGGCCCCTCCACCTGGGACCTTGTCACCACTCTTTTCTTGGAAGTTGCTCTATCAATTTTCTCCTGTTCCCCCTTGGAATATAAACTTCCCAAACCTGTTTCTTCCTAGGTCATTCTCTCTTGTGCAGTCTTAAAAACTCTTCGGTGACAACCATTCTCCTCATCTTACTTTTAACATCAGCCCAGGGGCGGCTTCTTCTTCTTCTTTTTTTTTTTTTTTTGAGATGGAGTTTCACTCTTATTACCCAGGCTGGAGTGCAATGGCGCGATCTCGGCTCACTGCAACCTCCGCCTCCCGGGTTCAGGCAATTGTCCTGCTTCAGCCTCCCGAGTAGCTGGGATTATAGGCTGTGCCACCATGCCCTGATTTTTGTATTTTTAGTAGAGACGGGGTTTCACCATGTTGACCAGGATGGTCTCGATCTCTTGACCTCGTGATGCACCCGCCTTGGCCTCCCAAAGGGCTGGGATTACAGGTGGGAGCCACCGCGCCAGCCCAGCCCAGGGGCTTCTTACTGCCTCCAGGATGCGTGCAGACTACCCCTGCCTACTTCTGTCAGTGCCCTTCACTGTAGCATGCTGCACTCTGGCTGTCCAGAGATCCTTTCATTCTGCCCCATCCCTCCAACTTGGGACTGACTTTCTTAACAGGCTCTGTTTTTATCTGGATGATCTCGTTTATATTCTATGCGGCTCCCTAACTGTCATGAAAAACGAGTGAATTGAGGCCTCTTGTCTGTCTTACAACCTATTGCTGTATTCCCAGAGTGTCAACAGTGCTTATGAAAATGGCTAACACATATTCATTATTTATAGAATAAATTCCTTCTCTTCCTTCTGAGTATTTGCATATGCCTGACAGTCTCTTCTCTTGTGCACACTTTGCTGACTCCTGGGCACCTTTACATTCCCAGCTGATATGTCACTTCCTCCTGGAAGCACTTAGTCGACTCCTCAAGGAATCCTTAAATCACTTCCTCCAGGAAGCACGAATTCATATCCTTCAGGAAGGATAACTTGACTTCCCAAGTGTGAGGCGGGTTCTCCCAGCACTCCGGTGTTATCACACTGTACCACAATCACCCATTACGTATTTTATTTCTCTGCAGACTGTAAACTCTAGGAGGGCAAGGGTCCTGGATTCCTTTGTCTCTTTGAATCTCCCGTCATCTGTGCATGACTCTACGAGGTCAAACGTGGTGCCTGTTTTTGGTGGGTATGCAGTATGTATTTGTTTAGTAAATGATGTTTCATCTTGTGCTTTTATTCTGTCCTTTTTTTTTTTGAGATGGAGTCTTGCTCTGTTGCCAGGCTGGAGTGCAGTGGCTGGATCTTGGCTCACTGCAACCTCTGCCTCTCAGGTTCAAGTGATTCTCCTGCCTCAGCCTCCTGAGTGGCTGGGACTACAGGTACGCGCCACCACACCCAGCTAATTTTTGTTTGTATTTTTAGTAGACACGGGGTTTCACCATGTTGGCCAGGATGGTCTCGATGTCTTGACCTTGTGGACTGCCTACCTTGGTCTCCCAAAGTGCTGGGATTAGTGGTGTGAGCCACCGCGCCCGGCCTTATTCCTTCCTTTTTATCCAGACATCTAAAGCGTAGTCTTGACTCCACATCTTTTTTCTTAACTTCCCAAAGTTTGGCTCTTGGACCTGTTGTTGGACTTCTCTGGATAAGATACCTGTGAACTCCATGCTGCCAAACCTAACAACAGATACTCTCCAGTATTTTTATCCTCCCTATGGCATGTCACACGGTCCACCAGTCCTCCTTCATGCTCTGCCTATGAAGGCAAGCCTGGTGCCTCGGTCCTGCTGTGATGTGCATTGCAATACAGAGGTGTTTTGGCTAGCAGTTAACAGGGGATGTCATTAGCTACTGGCAAACCCCTGTGGCAGGAGAAACGGTTCGTGCCAGGACTAAACCTCGTGCAAAGAAAAGGAATTTCCTAAAGACTTTATTGCAATTTTGGGTTTTATAAATTCTCAAATGGATTCCACCAGTTGCGTCTTCCTCCCAGTACAACACTGTGACTACATACATCCTTCGGGCAGGAGGGGTGGGAAAATGGGTAGAAATGGCTTGCTGCCTGATCCTTCATCCTTGGGAGGGGGTCTTACACATTAATATTTCCAAGACAGACTCCCTTGTGGCCCCTGGTTAAAACCTTTTATTTTATTTTATTTTTTTGAGACTGAGTTTCACTCTTGTTGCCCAGCCTGGAGTGGAATGGCATGATCTCTGCTCACTCCAACCTCTGCCTCCCAGGTTCTAGTGATTCTCCTGCCTCAGCTTCCCAAGTAGCTGGGATTGTAGGCACGTGCCACTATGACCAACTATTTTTTTGTATTTTTCAGTAGAGATGGGTTTTCACCATGTTGGCCAGGCTGGTCTTGAATTCCTGACCTCAGGTGATCTGCCCGCCTTGGCCTCACAAAGCGCTGGGAGTACAGGTGTGAGCCACTGCACCCAGCCCAAAACCATTTTTTTTTCTTTAATTGAATGAGGACTTATAATTAGTTGGAATCGTTACGTATTTCAGATAGTTATAATTAGGTGTCAGCAGACGTGGGTAAAAAGGGGACCTATAGCTTCATTTAATTTTCTTTTCCTTTAAAAACCCAAACATTCTTAATTCTGTGTTTTGAATCCCAGAGAGTGAGAAAGAGACATTTTCTTCCTTTCTTCTCTTCAGACACTTCTGGAAGCAGATCTATTTAACAGTCACTCTAACTTAATTAGTTGGGAAGAAAATATACCAAAAAAGCCATTATGCAAAAGTCAGGCCATATCAGACACCAGGGAAGGGGTGATGACCGAAGGTTTTAAATGCATTTCCAATCCTATTTTAATACTAGACCTTTATATGATGATGATGATGATGATTAATAATGTGCCTTAATGCTCTTTAATCTAGGAATTCTCTTAATTCTCTTATCTCTAGGAGGGTCCCTGTCCTTACTGGGCAATCTGCTCCCTTCTTTTGGGGTGAAAGGGTCACTTGTTCTACTGTCACATATATTTTAGTAGAGGTTACTTGAGGACGATGGTCTTGGTTTCTCTTGCAACTTAAGTGTAGGATCATGACTGGAATTAATGAGAAATTTTCTTGCAAAGCCATCACATCTGTTGAGAAATGGAGTCCACCCGAGATTATTCTTTCCAGGGCCTCATTTCCCTGGCCATCGGTTCATTCATTGGTTAATTTATTCACTCATCCAGTATGGTGCTTGAGGGTGTGGGGACACAGGGAAGCTAGTCTTTTGTCGGCAGTCTTTTATTTCCAGGGTGAGAAGATTTGAAATCATGGCACTCATTTTGTCTCTAGCTCAGAGGCAAAGTTCTTACTGAGCTCATGGCAAGGTTAGAATGACCTCTCATCATTCAGGAAAAAGAAAGATTTGAAAGAACAGATTTATTTCTGCTCCATCCAAGTTTATTTCTGAGGACACCATCCGTGGCAAAGTGTGGAAATTGGAGGTCTGCAGATATATGTCAAGTAGGACCCGGAACCCCCAGCCATCTTACTTAGAAGGCAGACAGCTGCCCGAGAAAGCTGTGTGTTTCCTAGATATTGGAATTACTGGGGTCGGGATTCAGTGAAGAGCCCCCTGGTCCTGTCACCTTTGGTTCTGTGTTAGATCAGGGCTCTGATGGCAGATGCTGGGGTCAGGGCTGCGGTGAAACAGCCAGGATACACAGAGCAATTCTTCCGGGCCAGGAGGAGAGGAAGTCGGAGGACCTGCGGGAGACGGGAAGACCCCAGGGGTTGGTCTTGGGATCAGAGGATTATGCACTACAGCACAACTGGCCTCAGTTGTCTAGGACAGAAAACAGCGTCCTTCTCATTTCAGAGTGCTAGGGAGTCTTCCTTAATGTTCCGAGTGCAAGAGAGCTGGCCCGTAGGTGTCTGGCCGCGTTCCCCTGCTCCTGGTGTGGGTGCCTCTTTGTTCTTCGGGTTTTGTTTGTTTGTTTGTTTGCTCATCTGTTCAGTCTGCTTGAGAATTAAAAGTGAAAATGTTCCTGCCATTTTCTCATGAACCCTTTGCAATTTTTACAAGAGGAACGACCTATAGGTACCCTGCCTGCTTCACCGTAAACCTGTGATACTGATACTGGCTTCATACTCTAGCTATCTCAAGAGGAATATGCAGATGCGGTCTTGGGATTCCAAACTATGTACAGTAGGGCTGTATTATGGTTATTTTTTGAGATGGAGTCTCACTCTGCCATCCAGGTTGGAGTGCAGTGGTACAATCTTGGCACCCTCCAATCTCTGCCTCCCAGGTTCAAGCAATTCTTCTGCTTCAGCCTCCTGAGTATCTGGGATTACAGGCACTCACCATCATGCCTGGCTAATGTTTACATTTTTGTAGAAACAGGGTTTCATGTTGGCAAGGCTGGTCTTGAACTCCTTGACATCAGGTGATCCGCCCACCTCAGCCTCCCAATGTGCTGGGATTACAGGCGTGAGCCACTGCCCCCAGCTGAGGCTGGATTACTGCAGCTCCTGACCCATGTCGATTTCCATTTCCATGTGGCTGATTCATAACACCTCCTAGGTGAACTGTCCTGCAAATATAAAGCAAAGGAGTCACATATCCTCATCTTTGCTGATGATACCATTACCTACCGAACTAAAATAAACTGTTGAAATGATAGTTTTCTGGAATAGTGTATTTTCTTATTTTCCGAAATAACCCAGAGACAATAAAGTACACCAAAACTAAATATAAACCACCTGGTAGTTTAACTTCAGGAAACATTTTACAGTTAATGCACCTTGGCCATCAAATCTGATGCTGGTGAGTTGTGCTGAAGCTTGATTCTTTCAGCAAGTAGTTGACCAGCCCTGAAATCCGGACTTTATAATATGATGTTAATAGTTTTTTTTAAATAACAGTTTTATTGAGATAATAATTTATATGCCATACAATGCATTCATTTAAGGTGTACAATTCAATGGCTTTTCATCTATTCACGGAGTTGTGCAGCCAGCACTACAACATATTTTGGAATGTTTTCATTACCCCCAGAGTAAATTTGGACCTTTTAGCAGCTGCATTCCATTTCCTCTCCCCATCTCTAGCTCTGGGTAACCACTAACCTGCGGTCTGTTACCATCATTTATTTTCTTAAGTTTCTTGTCCATCACTGACATGAGACTATGAGCTAGATGTGGTTAGGAATCATATCATTTTTATCTACTGCTCCTCATACTCAATAGAGGAGAGAGGTTTTTTTTTTGTTGTTGTTGTTTTTTTTTTTTTTTTTTTGAGACCGACTCTCACTCTGTTGCCCAGGCTGGAGTGCAGTAGTAGTGCAATCTTGACTCACTGCAGCCTCCATCTTCCAGGTTCAAATAGTTCTGCAGCCTCAGCCTCCGACGCAGCTGGGATTATAGGTGCATGCTGCCATGCCTGGCTAATTTGTGTGTGTGTGTGTGTGTGAGTGTGTGTGCGCGCACACACATGCACACGCCACTCTCCATTAGAATTTGCAAGTCCCTTTCCCTCTTTTATGATAATCTATGAAGGCAATGGAGTAAAGATTTCCTGGAATCTCCTCTGCAGCCATCCTGAGATATTTGCTGGCAGGCAGTCTACTTGAGGCTAGTTTTATGTGGACATTGGAAACAGGAGAGGCTCCTAAGGGTGGGTGGGTGATATGGTATGGCTGTGTCCCCACCCAAATGTCATCTTGAATTGTGGCTCCTATAATTCCCACATGTTGTGGGAAGGACCCAGTGGGAGAAAAGTGAATCATAGGGGCAGTTCCCCTGTACTGTTCTCATGGGAGTGAATAAGTCTCATGAGATCCGATGATTTTATGAGAAGAAACCCCTTTCCACCAGCTCTCATTCTCTTTGGCATGTAAGACGTGACTTTCACCTTCCACCATGATTATGAGGCCTCCCCAACCACGTGGAACTGGGAGTCGATTAAACCTTTTTTTCTTTATAAATTATCCAGTCTCTGGTATGTCTCTGTCGGTAGTGTGGAAATGGATGAATACAGTGGGGATGTGAATCCAGCCACACTTGCTCTCCTCTTCCCCAGTTTTCATCTGTTTTTTGTACTGGGGGTTAACGTGTTAACTTACTTGGATTAGCTTTTGTCAGCTCTCCAGCGACATTGCACATGTCAGAAGATAGACCATTGATGTATAATCAAACAAATACCAGCTTGCAAATGGTGGCATGGTACATAGAGAATATTAAATGTGATGGAATTGACTGTAGATGGAGTGGTTGGAAATTGACTGTAGATGGAGTGGTTAGAAATTAATGTGTCGTACCCACTCCCTCTGGATATTATATTTTGTTTTTGGCCAGTTTCATGATCTTGGCTGATTTTTGTTGTAACTTGCCCCATTTCCCAGAGATCTCAGAGAAGCAATTATTATTTCTTTTTAAAACCCAACATGGATCGAGTGCCTGCATAGTTTTAGAATGCTTTGGAATGGTTTTTGTTGAGTGTGAGAGAGACACTCACAAATGAGCCATGAGACAGTTCGCCCACAGACGCACCGCATCGACTCACACCCTTGTCGTGGAGTTAATCAAATAGCCCGTAATAAATTTGCACTGATTCGTTTAGACACCACATACCAAGTTGTTCTTCTAAGAGACCTGGATTGATTTCCATGTGTCGCAATTCATCAGAATGAAATGGCTTCACTGGCTGGGAGTCCAGATACCCTAACACATTTCTGTTCTCGCTTTGCTTTAACCAGCAAAAGACGTTTGGTTTTCTGCCTTAGGTGCTAAGCCTCACAATTAGTGGGGCTGGAAATGCCAGACAAAGACCCTCAGATGAAGTGGAGATTTCAAAACAGAAAGGCCTTGTTAACGACCGAGGGAAACAAAATAAAGCCAGTGACCAGCAGAGAAAGCTGCACCACGTAGCTGCATCCCACACCCCATGGCCTTGCAGATATGTGGGACATATCCTGTATGGATATCCCATGTGGGAAGTAGAAAAGTTCCTCTTCAGTGTTTCCTTTCTTGTTTAAGAAAAAAGCCTAAGTGTTAGAAATAATAGTTTGTTTTAAACACCTTCTTCACCTTCTTGCTTTTTGCTAGCAGCTCTTTGTTAAGTCCTATCCTATGTAGCTGTTACACAGGCTTACAGGCATGTAGCACATTCTGTGTCCTTGTACTGTAACCAAGGTATCTGTGCTAGACGTGCTCACAGGCACATCCCAGCTTGCAGCCCATGTCCCTTCCTTATTTGGACTTCCTTTTTTTGCTCTCCATTGCTTTTACCTGTTTAGAAAAGTTTTAAATTGTTAGCCAGTGGGGTTTTAGTTTAGATTGTGAGGTCTGGCTTCAGCCATGGGAGATGAGGCACAGCAGTAAGGATAACCCCAAATGTGTAAACAATCAATACGTCTGCTATTCCTTTGTTCATTGTTCTCTCGTGGCAAGACTGCTAACAAGAGTACCTTTTCTGCAGGGAGTAAAAAGAATTGGTTTGTTAAGAGATCCTCTGTCCCAGTACTGATTTTGCTTTGTGGCACTGAAAAGTTACATATAACAGCCCACGTGGACACATGTAGCTCAGGACTGCATCACTTTGGAGTAGCTGTGTATTGCAGCACATTGGTCAGGTTAAGTGGTGAATAGTAGTCACTAGCTAACGCATATCATTCTTTACGATGTGCCGAGCTCTCTCTGGAGTCCAGTGATAAGTATGAACACAGCCAATTTCTCCAGGTAGGTGGGTAGCCCTATAACCTCCACTTTACAGACGGGGGAGCATGAAGCATCCACAAGGCCATCGCCTGCCCATGGTCACAGAGGGAGGCAAGAGTGGTCCAAGTTTTTTGTGCTAGGCTTTCCATCAGAAACAGGGCTAATTTCTGTGTCTGTGAATGGAGAAGAAGCCAGCTTAGACCACAGCAAGGGGGATATTCAGGTTATAGGCAAAAAAAGCCTCCTGGAAGGAAGGGCTGTGTCTACGTTTAGACAAAATCACTGCCATTGCCGACATCATCCTCACCTCCACTATCACCACTGTCATCACCATCATCATCGCCTTCACCATCACCTGTACTAATCAGGTTGATATGCCACATATCTTGCCAAGCACGTCATGTTCATTATAGTCCTTAATCCCCACAACTCTCTTATTAAGGAAGTGGGGTTATTACCTTGTTTTATGTTTGAGGAAACTGAGGCTTAGTGAAGCCAAGTAACTGGCTCCAGGTTGCACAGTAGTGGGGCAGAGGGGCTGGGATTGGATCTCCATGTCCTCTTTAATTCCACCATGAAAACTATGAACTGATCTGCTCTACAGCCTGACACCAATACCAGTGACGCAATTTTACTGAAAAACACCGCAGATCTGATTCCCAACCTTCTCTAGCTCACAAACCTTCACTGACAACCCGTTGCTAAACGAGATTTGAAGTACTCAGCATTGCATTCAAATGCCTCCAGACTTCCCCTGTGCCCCCTCCTTCTTCGAATTGCCCCATACTGCACTTCAGCTTGCAGCGTATGGGGGCTTGTGCTCCATTCTCTGTGCACGCAGGACGGTCCCACCTCCCTGCCTTTGTCCAAGATGTTTATTCCCTGTGATCTCTTAACTCAGTAAAAATCGAAGACCTCCCACTGACACATGATCCTGTTTCTGCCTTGAACTTCCCTCCTTGCTTAGTGTCTGATGGAATGTCTGTAACTGGACATCATATGATCTGTGATCCCTTCCCCTAACGCCCTTTCTCTTTCCCCCTTTCCTGTTTTGCTTTGTTTTGAGATGGAGTCTCACTCTTTCATCCAGGCTGGAATGCAGTGGTGTGATCTCAGCTCACTGCAACCTCTGTCTCCCGGATGCAAGTGATTCTTCTGCCTCAGCCTGCTGAGCAGCTGGAATTACAGGTGCCTGCCACTATGTCCAGATAATATTTGTATTTTTAGTAGAGACAGGATTTCACCATGTTGGTCAGGGTGGTTTTGAACTCCTGACCTTGTGATCTTCCTGCCTCGGCCTCCCAAAGTGCTGGAATTACAGGTGTGAGCTGCCACACCCAGCCTGTATTTAATTGGTAATTTTACCATCAATGTTGGTTGAGACGGAGCAGAGAGCTGTGTAAAGGTCACCAAGATAAGCGCACAGGGTGTCGGAATTTGAGAGTTAGGCACACAGGGATCTGAGGGCTTGTGACGCTCATCGCTCCGTCTGCTTCTGTTGTCCTCAGTGGGTTGGCATAATTGGGATAAATTCCATGTTTTCCTGCAGTACTACCTTCTCCACCTATGCAAGCATGGACTTTTATTCTTCTTATGCTCTCAGATTTGCTCTGTAATGGTCTTAAGAACCCATGCTTTGAAGTCAGTTTTGAAAACGTTTGTTCTTCCACTCCTCCCACTGAGGGACTCAACCTGACTTGGGAAGTCATGACAGTGGTTCTTTGTGTTTCCTCATGAAGGGCAGACACCTCTGTCCTAAAGTGAAGGCATCAGCGGAGCAGGGTAGAAAGTCTCCAAGGGACTGACCAACCCCCAGTGTGGATGCTGGAGGGGCTTTGAAAAAAGACACATTCGAAGCTTGGTTCTGATTTTCTCTCACCTCGGGCAAATCGCTTCCACTGGCTGATGCTCTGACTACTTCTCCGTAAAATGGAATGGATGATGCTCTTTTCACATGTTTGTTAAAGGTTAATAATAACATTTTTTTTTTTTTTTGGAGCACTCTCTATATTCTGGCCACTGTGCTGGGAACTTCAGCTCATCATCTCATTAGATTCTCAGAACACATCTATGTGGTGGATACTTACCACTCCCATTTCACAGATGAGGAAGCCGAGATTTAGAGAGAGAAAATAAACTCCCTAAAGCCAAGTAGATGGTGGAACCAGGAGTCTAACTCCAAAGCCGTTTCTCTTAACCTCTTGGCTTGGTAGAGTGGGGTGTATTCAGTTGAAAAGTGCCCCCTTTTTCCTTCCTCTTAACCCCTCCATCCATCTGACCTTTCTGATGAGCATCCTGTCATGGGGATAAGACATGAGGGTTGTTTCTCTCCTCTTCCTTTCTTGACATGGTCTTTCTGTTTGGATAGATTGCAGTGCATCTTGTTCTGTCTACAAGATAAGAAAATCCTAGTGAAAGAACAAGACCTAATGTCAGTCATATTGCAGGTATCATAAAGATTAAAAACCCGTGATGATGGGAACTCGGCATTTAACTAAAGATTTTCACATTAGGAGTGGAGTTTAAACTTTATCAGCCCTTTCATGGCGACAACACACAGTGACATTCACAGAAGAGCATTTTATAAATGTGGAAATACACACGGTGTCACAGCCTGGGTGAGTCTTCCTCTCCTGACAGGTAGGTGACCAAATAATGGGAGGCCTTTTATCGTTGGTTCTTCTTTGCCTGCTCGGTCTCTCTTTTGTGCCCCTTCTAACTCAAAGGTCATCACATACAGCAGGGTATGCCCATAGCACAAATGATGGGTTTTTACCAGAAAGTCTGGGTTCAAATCCTGCCTTTGTCACTTCCAAGCTGTGTTCCCTGAACCTCCATTCAGTCATCCATAAAATGGGCCAAATGATCAATAACGCTATAAAGGTTGTTGTAAAGTTTGAACACAAGTTAGAACATGGGACTCATTCATGTTAGTTAGAACCTGAGAGTCCTTAGAATCCTTAGGTCTTTGGCAAGCCTTCGATAACTTGCAGCCATTTGAACATTCTGGGTGCTTAAAAGCTGGTCAAGTCAGGTTGCCTCTGATGCACAAACAAATCTTGGGCCTTACAAGCATTTCAGGTCTGGTGTGGTGGCTCACACCTGTAATCCCAGCACTTTGGGAGGCCGAGGTACCTGAGCTCAGGAGTTTGAGACAAGCCTTGCTAACATGGCGAAACTTGGTCTCTACTAAAAATACAAAAATTAGTTGGGCATGGTGGCATGCACCTGTAATCCCAGTTACTCAGGAGGCTGAGGAAGGAGAATTTCTGGAACCTAGGAGGTGGAGGTCACAGTGAGCTGAGATCGTACCACTGCACTCCAGCCTGGGCAACAGAGCAAGACTCTGTTTAAAAAAAAAAAAAAAAAAAAAAAAAAGCATTTCATAGATTATGCTTATTAAGTAACTTGGAGACCTTTAGGAAAATAAGACAGTGAGTAAAAGGTCCAGATGCTCATTTAGATATTAGCTGGAAGGGGATTTTATTCTTACTATTGCCTATTTTATTTTCTTCTCAGAATCATATTAATATTCGGTTCTCATATACACAATCTGTTGGATCTTTGCTAGTGAGATTTCTTTCCTTTAGTTGTTTTTGATGTCTGTTCACTGAAGACCCCCTGATCACTCCCCCAGCCCTCCATGTAATTCCACCCATGTCTACAGTCAGGGCCCTGAGACAGAAATCTTGTGACTCCCTTACTACCTTGTCTCCTGGTAGTGAGGTGACCCATCATTGATTTTCTTTTCTTTTTTTCCTTTTTTTTTTTTGAGATGGAGTCTCACTCTGTTAGTGAGCTGATATTGTGCCACTGCACTCCAGTCTGGGCAGCAGAGTGAGACTCCATCTCAAAAAGAAAAAAAGGGTGGTTAAACAAAGCCTCACAGAGATAATATTTGAGCCAAGACATAACAAGGTAAGGGGATGTAATCTGGATACCTGGGACAACTGGGATGGGACAGAAGGAGCAGGAAGTGCAGTGGACTATGTAGGAAATGGAATCAGCAAAGGCAAAGGCACTCAGGGATGAGGCCAGACAGGGAACGGTGGGAGCCAGGGCAGATGAGGATGGAAGGCATTTTTTCCGAGGGAGACTGGGGAGTTGAAGGGCTTTAAGTGGCAGAATGGTGTGACCTGACCTTCGATGAAGGCTGCCCCAGGCCCTGCATGCACAGAAGGCCATATGGGGCAGGGACAAGGAGGACATTTAGGCAGCTGTCGTAACGTTGGTGCTCCAGATCAGGGTGGAGGGATGGAGACGATGAGAACTGGGAGGTTCTGGTTCTGTTAGCAAACTCAAGCTGGGGGGACATACTGAGGATTGAAGGCCTGGAGGAGGAGTGTAGGGTTGACTCCAGGCATCACAGGTGAGCATTGCAAGAAAGGTGTGTCCACGTTTCAGTGGCAGCTCACGGGGATGCCTTCCCTTCCCCATGGCCTCAGGTAGGAGGTGAAGGTCACAAAGGTGGTTCCTCGCCAGCTCTCTTATCACCCTTTGACCTGAGCTGTTCCACTTCCTCCCCTACCTACCGCATGATCACTTTTGGGTGCTTCTTAAAATGCAGGTCCTGGACCCCCACCTGAATATACAGAATCAGAATTACTGGAGGCGGAGCCTGAGATGTGGTATTCTAGTGTAAGCACGTGGTAACTTGGACACTGCTAACTTTGAGGGCTTCAGCTCCAGGGAATGTACCAGAAGTTAACCTGAGGTTCCTCTAGAGGTCGGTTTGTGTGTCTGCTCCTGTGGGCCCCAATCCTGGACCCAATGTGCAACCCCCTTTTCCCCAGCCAGGCATCCCGAGGTTCCTCTCTAAGAAACAGGCTTGGCCGGGCACGATGGCTCGCAACTGCAATCCCAACACTTTGGGAGGCCGAGGTGGGAGGATGGCTGGAGCCCAGTAGTTCAAGACCAGCCTGAGCCACATGGCAAGATATCATATCTACAAAAAATAAGCTGGGTGTAGTGGCTTGTGCCTGTAGTCCCAGCTACTTGGGAGGCTGATGTGGAAGGATCACCTGAGCCCGGAGGTCCAGGCTGCGGTGAGCTGTGATTGCACCACTGCGCTCCCACCTGGGCAGCAGAATGAGACCCTGTCTCAAAAGAAAAAAGAAAAAGAAAAACAAGTCTGTTCCCGTACCATATCTTGTTTATGGTTAGCTTCTTGGATTTGGCCCCTGATGTCACTCTTCTGATGAGCTCTTGAGATTTGTATCTGTTGCTTTTGGTGGAAGGCGGAGTAACTTGTACAATAGGGAGATGTATCATCTTAGAACGGCAGCAATTTTTTGTGCCTATGAGGGATCTGTGAGGGCATCGAGTTCATTGGTCTCATTTTTTTCCAAGTGAGAAAACGAAGGCTTAGAAAGTGCCGTGATTTTGTACAGTTTGATCCAGCGATGACGCTGCTGGCTGTGCTTGCCTGGAAAATGAGGGTCTGATTGTACTGTGTGTCTGTAGCCTCCCAGCCTTCTCTACAGGTTTCTCATTCTCACACAAGCCTGGCTTGCTACAACTCAATCACTGCTTTTGTTTTATAAGGTAAGAAAATTGCTACATGCCTTTTTTGTTTTGTTTTGTTTTTTTGAGTTGGTGTCTTGCTCTGTTGCGCAGGCTGGAGTGCAGTGGTGTGATCTTTGCTCACTGCAACCTCTGCCTCCTGGGTTCAAGCGATTCTTGTGCCTCAGCCTCCCGAGTAGCTGGGATTACGGGTGCCTGCCACCACGCCCAGCTAATTTTTTCATACTTTTAGTAGCGATGAAGTTTCACCAAGTTGGCCAGGCTGGTCTTGAACTCCTGACCTCTAGTGATCCGCTCACCTTGGCCTCCCAAAGTGTGTTACATGCTTTTAAACGTCTGTGCTTCTCTCACTCCTCCCCGTTTCAGTCTGTGTGTCTCTGAGCTCCATTTTAGGGAAAACTGGGGGTTTCTGTGAACTCTGGAAAGGCATTATTTTGTTGTCTCATTTTGCAAGAAAGGATTGGCTCCTGAAGGAGACAGTTCTCAAAGCCCCAGGTGAGTTGTAGGGACGGGGGCCGTCCAGCCACTGTGCTATGAGTTGGGTTTTTCAAGTCCTGCGGCTTGATACACACGGTTGGAAGTGGCTCCTGGTCTTTTCCCTGGGCTAACCAGATAACAAATGGATATTTTAACAACTTTGTGACAATCAGAGCCATTCACCTTGTGATATGACAGTCTTTGCTGAGGGATTTCACATTGGGATTATTTTATTACCGTGGAAGTGCCTTTGTTTTATGAAGTGGACATATTTCATGACAATTACCTTACAAGCTTCTGTTACCCTAAACATATCCCAACTTGCTGCCTCTGAATAGTCTGTTTCTAAACTTTAACTCTGAGAAAACAGGTATTAAGGAATGGATGAAGTTAAGGAAAAAGCATTGATCATCATCATCATCATCATCTTCATCTTCATTAGCGTCATCATCACTGCCGTAATGACAGCCATCATAGAGTTCACATGCACCACAGGCGCTCTGACTTGGGCGATCATCCTAACAGCTCTGTGTCAGGCAGGTACAACTTTTCTCATTTTATAGATGATAGACCAAGAGCGCAGAAAAGTGAGTTTCCTAGCCCAAAGCCATCACAGTCTGTCTGGAAAGTGGTAATTTCTGACACTCTGCTGCCTGGCATCTCCTCCTGCCTGACTGGAGTGAACACACATCCCATACCAGCCAGGGTCGCAGCTACCTGTCTCCGAGACAGAGCTTCTAGAGGCAAATGAGACAGGCAGGAAAGTGCTCCATCCTGCGGTCCTCACCAATCAATAAACCATTTGCCTTCCTTGATCTAATTGGGCTGATGCCTCCCTGTCCAGACAGGAAGAGAAGATAACTCTATCTTTATTTTGGCATAAAATGTAACCTCTTCTTGGGCTGAAATGTGCCCAGAGAATCCGGTGCCAGGTCACTAAATTTTCTCTCATTCAAATAAAAATAGCATTAAAAGCTGGCATGATATGAAGTTTGCAACAAATGGGCCACCATGTTTGCCCTTAGAAGTGAAGACATCTGCTTCTTTGGCTGGGGGGAGGGATAGTGAGATTCGCAGAAATTTGCTTTTCTTTCTTTGAGACAGGGTCTCACTTCATTGCCCAGGCTGGAGTGCAGTGGCACATTCCTGGCTCACTGAAACCAACATCTCCCGGTTCAAGCAATTCTCCTGCCCCACTCTCCCAAGCAGCTGGGATTTCAGGTGCCTGCCACCATGCCTGGATAGTTTTTATATTTTTAGTTGAGATAGGGTTTCACCTTGTTGGCCAGCCTGGTCTCAAACTCCTGACCTCAGGTGATCCAGGCTGAAGTGCAGTGGCCTCCCAAAGTGCTGGGATTACAGGTGTGAGCTGCTACTGCGCCCAGCCAGAAATTTTCATCTTTTGCTGGAGTACTGTTAAGATGTACTTCATAATCCATTTTCCTTTTCTCCTTCACTCCCTCCCTACTTGTATGTCCATTGAAACCAAAACGTGTGTTCACCAAGAAGCATGGTTTTAAAAAATCAAGGCAAACAGTCCCCTCCCACCTACCCAAGAATGACTATATATATATATATATATATATATATATATATGTATATATATATATATATATATATATATATATATATATATATATATTTATCTGTGCGTGTTGCAGTTGCTTAACGGGAAAGTGATAATTTCTCAGGTGAATCCTACAAAGATGTGTAGCCTTCCCCTTTCCCCCATAGATCCTAATGAGGTTTTTTGCATTAACGGAAACTGGGAGAAGCGCCAAAGTCCATTTTCAGCTGGTTTTGGAGGGAGGGCAGGAATCCCATCTCATTGATCTCTTTGGTGCTTCTTGCCTTTCTACGGTAGAGAATTCTCATCAGAGGCCATTTCTTTTTTTTTTTTTTTTTTGAGACGGAGTTTCGCTCTTGTTACCCAGGCTGGAGTGCAATGGCGCGATCTCGGCTCACCGCAACCTCCGCCTCCTGGGCTCAGGCAATTCTCCTGCCTCAGCCTCCTGAGTAGCTGGGATTACAGGCACGTGCCACCATGCCCAGCTAGTTTTTTGCACTTTTAGTAGAGACAGGGTTTCACCATGTTGACCAGGATGGTCTCGATCTCTCGACCTCTTAAAGGCTCACCTTCTGGGTGGATGTCAGCAAGCTGCGTGCTCCTGAAGGAAGAGAAGTTTGGCCACAGATAATCTTGGGGAATAAGAAGCTGAAGTGTCTGAGTGCTGGAGAACTGAATAAATAGAGGGAAGAGATTTTTCAGAGCTCCTATTGATTGGATGCTGAGGAGTTATTAAGTTCTCAGAGCGGCTTATTACAGCATTTGGGCCAAGATTAAAGTGGAGTTAAGCCGTGAAGATCCTTCGGGAGCCACTGCTACGGTTCAGAACCGTCTGTGGAGGCCCCTTTCCTTCTCTGCTTCTCCCTCCCAGCTTTCCCTCTTCCCCCATCCTCCAGCTTGTCTATTGCAGGAGACTGTCAGGATATTTTCCAAGTTGGTTTCTCTTTCTTAATAGAACATCCCTAGCAGCCCCACGTGGGATGTCTTTATCAAATCACGTGTTTCCCCAAATGAATGCAAACTGTTCTTCTACCGAAGAGAGCAGTGTAATTATTTTGCAAGGATCTGAGAACAAGCAGACTCTGGGTCTGATGAGGCTCCTGTGAGTCTGACTAGCTCCGTAGCTAGCAGCATTGCAGTGGGATCTGGGTCTTCCTTCAGTTTGTGGGTGTTGGGCAGGCACGGACCTGTTGCGGGGTGTGGAGGTCTCACCTCCTCACCTCAGCGTTTTTATGTTAGGACAGTAAGTGGCATTTCATCAGCTGGCATTTTAGTGGGGAAAATAGTGCTTTATTTGAGTTGATATAACAAACACCTGTGAGCTTTTTTTTTCTCTACTCATCTTTATCTCCAGAATGAATAATGCCCAGCACAGTGCCTTGAGGTGCTGGAATGTGCTTCATAATTTTTTTTTAAATTGTACTTTAGGTTATGGGGTATATATGCAGATCACGCAGGATCGTTGCATAGGTACATACATGGCAAGCTGGTTTGCTGCCTCCATCCCCCTGCCACCTATATCTGGCATTTCTCCCTATGCTATCCCTCCTGAACCTTCCCACTCCTTGCTGTCCCTTCCTTAGCCCCCCACAACAGACACCAGTATGTGATGTTCCCCTCCCTGTGTCCATGCGTTCTTGTTGTTCAACACGCACCTATGAGTGAGAACATGCAGTATTTGGTTTTCTGTTCTTGTGTCCGTTTACTGATAATGAAGGCTTCCTGATTCATTCACATCCCTACAAAGGACAGGAACCCATCATTTTTTTATGGCTGCATAGTATTCCATGGTGTATATGTGCCACATTTTCTTTGCCCAGTCTATCATCGATGGGCATTTGGGTTGGTTCCAGGTCTTTGCTATTGTGAACAGTGCTGCAATGAACATACGTGTGCATGCGTCTTTATAATAGAACCATTTATAATCCCTTGGGTATATACCCAGTAATGGGATTGCTGGGTCAAATTGAATTTCTGTTTCTAGATCCTTGAGGAATCACCACACTGTCCTCCACAGTGGTTGAACTAATTTACACTCCCACCAACAGTATAAAAGTGTTTCTATTTCTTTACATCCTCTCCCGCATCTGTTGTCTCCAGATTTTTTTTCCCTTGTTCTGTTACTACATGTTTGCAATCCGGAGGGCAGGTGTGGTCTAGAATTGATCACTTGCAAAATTTTAAAATGGTCAGGCAGTGACGATGCTGTACACTGCCTCATAGCTCCAGTCAAGTCTGGGGCAGTGTGCCATGGTCAAGGACATTAATATGCAAAAACTAAAAGTTAGTGTTTGCATGAAGTGGCATAATAGAAGCCATGAAGCTGACGACGTGGTTCTTCTTTAGGTCAGAAACTATCAAAGGTTGATTTATTTGGGTCCAGCCTAATATAAAGAGCCTCATATTAGAGCAGAGGGGATGAGACCAAGTCATATTTAAGAAGAAAATCGCCCTTTGCAGAGAGCTTCTGGGGTTTGGGGATTTCTGATGGATGACCTGGGCCTTTCACCTCACGTCATTCACCAGGAGGCACCTTGGTCTCTGCTCTTTCTGGCAACCAAAATTTGCTTGTTGGGTGGGGTGTGTATATGTAAATGGAAGGAGGGTAGAGTGGAGAAGAGAGAGGTTTGTTCCAGCTCCCTTATCCTTCCTGCAGCCCAAGAAGTACCCTGGGCTCCAAATCCCACCAGGAAAGCCCCATCCAGGGCCTGACATTTAGAAATTCATTGGCTAGAATGAAAGAACTGTCAATTTCAAACAGGAAAAACCACAGGGAGATCAGGTACTTCCTGCAAACATTCCAACGCAGTGAATCCTGGTCTGGGGGAAAAAGCCTGCCTTGCTGTATTAATTTAGTGCTGACAGCTGTTAGATCTAAGGCTTTTAAGATTCTCGGCAAAAATTAAATGTCCTCAGGAAATCCTCTGTGATGTATCAATAATGAACCATGGAGGGAATGAAGGTTAAATGAAGGTCAAGTATCTCTACCAGGCCGGGTGTTTTCACCCTTCAGTCCCAGAAGTTCTAGTGCAGGAGACGCCCACCCTCCCGCCCCGTTTTTTTTTTTTTTTTTTTTTTTTGAGGCAGTCTCACTCTGTTGCCTAGGCTGGAGTGCAGGGGCCTGATCTTGGCTGATTACAACCTCCGCCTCCCGGGTTGTAGCTATTCTCCTACCTCAACCTTCCGAGTAGCCGGGACTATGCAGGTGTGCACCACCACGCCCAACTAATTGTTGTATTTTTAGTAGAGACAGGACTTCACTATGTGGACCAGGTTGTTCTTGAACTCCTGACCTCAGGCGATCCCACCGCCTCAGCCTCCCAAAGTGTTGGGATTACCGGCGTGAGCCACCGCTCCCGGCCACACCCTTAATTCTCTAATTAGGTCAAGACTGGGCCTGCCATCTCCTTACCCAACTTGCACTGGGATTGCCAGGCTCAGTAAATAGTGGAAGCAGCCTTACAGGTGTTTATGCAGGAACCCTCCAGGCATTCCTGCCTTGCCTCCCTCACTCCCCACCTGCCTTCACTTCCTAGTCCTAGGAAATCCACTTCCCCATCTCCTTTCTCTCATCACTCCCCTTCCAAGTGCCTCCCCCAGCCTCTTTGATCCTGGGTTTCTCCTCATGGCCTCTTACTGTGCTCCCACCATCCACCTGTGCACTCGTAGAATCCAGCCCAGGCCTCTCAAACACACACCTGAGCTTGCTTCAACGCTCCTGCTGCTCTCGGCGTGGCCTTTAAAACCCGCGATTCTCTAGCCCACCTGTTTGTCCAGCTCGTCCTGCTGCGAACTACCTAGCGACCACGTTTTGCTGGGGCTTCGCTTTCTGCCAACTCCTGCCTTTCTTAGGGGTAACCCTTCCCCAGGTCGGTGCGCCAGGTAAGATCTGGAAGCTCGCTAGACTTTTCCTTTCATGGTACTTAGGACACAGTTGTTGCCCAGTTAATTTTTTTCGTTTTCTTGGGATGGAGTCTTGCTCTGTTACGCAGGCTGGAGGGCAGTGGCGTGATCTCGGCTCACTGCACCCTCGGCCTCCCGGGTTCACAGGATTCTGCCTCAGCCTCCCAAGTAGCTGGGATTACAGGCGTGCACCACCATGCCTGGCTTATTTTTGTATTTTTGGTAGAGATGGGGTTTCACCATGTTGGCCAGGCTCGTCTCGAACTCTTGAGCTTGGGTGATCCACCTGCCTGGGCCTCCCAAAGTGCTGGGATTACACTTGTGAGCCACTGCCCCAGTCCCCAGTTAATTCCTTAACTATCTGCTCAGCATCACTTGCAACAGCTTGGAAGCCCCGAAAGGGCCTGGACTCTGCCGCCCCCATTCCCAGGTGCCTCCTTTGGTGCCTGGTGTAGGGACGGAGCCTAGGGGGACCCCCGCAACGGGTGCGTGAATAATGGTTCGGCTGAAGAACCAGTGAGGGCAGCCTGGCTTTTCTGGGTTCTGGGAGCACCGGCTGATTTGATTCCACTCTGATCCGGCGCAGCTGCAGGGACTGATTGGTAATAGAGCTTGTAGGAAAACATCCTCAGCTGCCTGGGTCTTAGCCTGGCACCATTTTCCGAGGGGTAGGTGCCAGCTGAGCTTGCAGAGCTTCTCAAGGAGTGGGAGAAGTGGTTATCCAGACCTCCCCACTTCACCCCCTAGGTGACCTGGATGCCAGGCGGCCAGCTGGGTGTGCATTAGCTCAGAGCCAAGGCTGCTTGGCAGAAGTGCTGGGTCCAGCTGGTTCTGCCTCAAGGCTGGTTGTTCCCCTTGGGAGGCTTCAGCATTCAAACATCTGCTTTGTGTGGGTTTCGAGCTCCCCACACTAGACACCTTTGAGGAGAGGATGCAGTCGTTACCTTTCGCGGCATCTTAAACTGCCCGGCCTCTGCTCATAGAGGCGGAGAGGTGGGGACTCCTAAACTCAGGTTTATTTAAAGGCAAACTGGTGGGATTCGGCCAAGGACAACCCAGACCAGGAAGCTGCAGGGCAGATGGCATTTACATCGTCACCTGTCTTAATGTTCCCATTCCTCAAACGACAGAACTGGGAACGACATGCATCCATGCTGGTCCTTCCCAGTCACTCTGTGAGAGCAACGAGGATGTGGCAGGCTAAGACAAGGGAAACAATTTTCCTTCATCTCAACTCCCCAGGGGAGGCTGGGATGATTCAGGGGCTGTCAGTGTGCATAGACCTGGGATGGATTTTTAATGAACTGGAAAGTGCTGTCTGTCGTCTTAGGTAAATGCAAATAACCACGGAGCCACCATTGCAGATCCAGAGGAGAATGGGGGCAGGGCTTTCAAGGCTTTCTTGGACTTCTAGATGCATTTTTTTTTTTTTTTCTGACAGAAAAGAAACTACAAGCTAAAGCATGAGTCTGATTAAAAATTCTGCCTGTTCAGATCAAGCATTTATTTATTTATTTATTTATTTATTTTTTATTTTTTTTATTGCATTTTAGGTTTTGGGGTACATGTGATGAACATGCAAGATTGTTGCATAGGTACACACATGGCAGTGTGGTTTGCTGCCTTCTGTCCCCTCACCTGTATCTGTCATTTCTCCCCATGCTATCTCTTCCCGCTTCCCCACCCCCCCGCATTTTTAAATGTACTAGGGACCATACTAGGTTCTATGAGGAATAGAAATGCGGAGAAGACATGGGTCCTACCTCCAGCAAGTTGCTGTCCTTAGGAGTAATAAGCCATGTGTGTAATTAAACACTCTTGTTCAATACATATGTGTGTCATTGGGGTGTGCTTGGTGCTGGAGGGAGAATCCACTAGCAACCGTAGGACAAGGACAGGCTACACAGGTCAGTGTGGGGGAGGAGGCAGCCATCTACTTTGTAATTACGCAAATGCAAGTAACTAATTACAAGCTTCAGGAAGTGTCACCGGGCTAATGTGCACGATGCCAGAAGAGCATGTTACAGGAGTTTCATGGTTCGTGTGGAACTTCAGGGAGCGCTTCCTGGAGGAGGTGACGTCTGGACTTTGACATGAAGGATGTGTAGGAGTTCAGTTGCAGAATGGGAATAGAGAGCTCTCTAAGCCAGGGTGACCGACAGCTGGTGCAAGGGTCAAAAAGAAAAACTGCATAGTTAGGGCTCATGACAGCGCTGAGAGTAGAGGAAAAGGAGGAAGAAGTGAGGGGGAGGCATTAGGATATTATCCAGGGGCAAAGAGAAGCCTGCGAGAGGTAGGAAGTGTGCAGGGTAGGGGAACAGAAGCAAGGGCACTGGACTGTGGATGAGTAAGTGCAGTTGAGGGCAAAGCTGAGAAACTCATTAGGGGTTGATGCTCAACGCAGGATTACATTGAAGCAGCAGTTGCTCCGAACAGAAGGTGGCTTCTAATTGCTGCTGTTCCGCATAGAATCCACATTCAAACTTGTGATTATTTCACTGTTCAAAGAGCTGACAGCTCCCTCTTCTGCAGGCGGAGAGTCTCGAGGGAGCCCTACTCCCAGGGACTTGGCTTAGTCTCGGCCCCGTGAGTATCAGACCTCACTCCCAGGAGGCTGCACCACGGGAAGTGAGGCTGGGGTAGAGACAGGCTGATGGAGCCTAAGGGGCATCTGAGGTATGAATGGCTGCACGGGCCTGTAGAGCAAGCAGAGTGCAATGACACGGCTGAGTGACGTTAGACTTACTTCCACACAGGCAATGGGCTGGAGTCAGTGGAAAACACTGACCACAATGGCCATGGCAATTGGCATTGTCAGGTATTGAGGAATTGAGGTGCGAGGACAGCGCTCCCCTTAATGCTGAGGAAACCAAGACCAGAGAGGTTAAACAGCCCTCCAAGGTCAAAGCCAGAGCAGAGGTTGGACTTAAATCCCAGTTTTTTTTTTTTTTTTTTTTTTTTTTTTTGAGACAGAGTTTCGCCCTTGTTGCCCAGGCTGGAGTGCAATGGCGCGATCTCGGCTCACCGCAACCTCCGCCTCCTGGGCTCAGGCAATTCTCCTGCCTCAGCCTCCTGAGTAGCTGGGATTTTTTTTTTTTTTTTTTGGAGACAGAGTCATGCTCTGTCACCAGGTGCCCGGCTGGAGTACAGTGGCGTGATCTTGGCTCACTGCAGCCTCTGCCTCCCAAGTTCAAGCAATTCTCCTGCTTCAGCCTCCCGAGTAGCTGGGATTACAGGCGTGCACCACCACGCCCAGCTAATTTTTGTATTTTTAGTAGAGACAGGGTTTTACCATGTTGGCCAGGCTGGTCTCCAACTCCTGACCTTGTGATCCTCCCAACTTGGCCTCCCACAGTGCTGGGATTACAGGTGTGAGCCACCGCACCTGGTTGAATCCCAGCATTTTAAAAGCACATCCCTTTTTTTTTTTTTTTTTTTTTTGAGTTGGAGTCTTGCTCTTTTTTTTTTTTTTTTTTCCCAGGCTGGAATGCCAATGATGGGGTCTTGGCTCCCTGTAACCTGTGCCTCCTGGGTTGAAGTGATACTCCTGCCCCAGCCTCTCAAGTAGCTGGGAACACAGGCACATGCCATCATGCCCACTCCGGGCTAATCAAAGCCCATCATCTTAACCTCCACCTCCTGCCAGGCGTCCATGGCCCCGGGGACTTCCTTGAGGAAGTGGTTACTGGTTGAGTCCCAAGTGCAGAAGGCAGAAGAGCATTGGTGACAGCCAGATTCTTCTCATTCCGCTGTGTGTCCTGAGGTAGTTTGCTTATCCTCTGCGGGCCTTGTTTGTGAGATGAGCTAAAATCAGTGATAAGATTCAGCACTTGCGGGGGTCAGGCTCTATTCTGAGACCTTTACAGACATCAACTCATTTAATTTCTCACTGTGTCCTCATTTTGACAGATGAGCAAACTGAGGCACAGAAAAGTAGCGTCATATGCCCAAGTTCACACAGCTAGGGAGAGGTCCGGCCTGGCTTTGAAGTCAGGCAATTTGGCTTGCAGGTTCTTGAACGGCTCAAGTGACATGATTCCGACAAAAAAGGTACAGCCGTAGAATGCTGTGCACAGCAAAAGCCAGTACACAGGAATATCCATTCCCGTTATTTACCCGTTGTTAATGCAAACTAGATACGGCCTTAGAAGGACTCCATGCTTCTGTATTTGAGTTCTCGTGGACAACCCACAACCTAGCTTAGTAGGCAGACAAAATTGAAAATCTAACTTCATAGTGTAGTATCTGTGATAATCGCTGAGTGTTGGCCGATCCCAGCAGATGTACTTCAACCAGTCATACGCTGCTGAGTGTTCAAACTGCGTTCGAATAAGGCAAAGGCCGAGCTGTAACTGGTCTCACTTCTGATTCCTGTCCCGCGCTTCACTTTTTTTGTCTTTAGATTTGTTCTGACCACAAGGCACCCCTGGAGCATCTTTCAGTCTGCTGTGATTCTGGAGGCTGCCTGATTCACCAATTGTTTCTTTTCTTTGCTCAGTTAAACGCCATCAGATTTAACTTGTCTGAAGTTTTGGCACTGTGCTGGGCTTCAGTTTCTTCTCCGTAAGGTCGGAACAATAAGAGCTAAGATTTGCTGGGCTTTTAGGATTGCCTCCTTTCACAGCCTCCGGTGATGTAGGCTGTGAGCCCTATTTTACAGAGGGGAAAACTGAGGCTCAGAGAAATGGAGTGAGCTGCTTAAGGTTATACACCTGCTGAAATAGCAGCCTCTTTACTGCTGGGTTGCCCCCATCTAGAGCCGATCACCAGAACCTCTGCCTTCTAGAGTTTCTCTGCTGGTGCCATCTTCTTTTGGAGAGACCTCTCTCTGGGAATGGCCCAGGGAGCTCAAGGCTGTCACAGGCATTCCTGGTTCCACAGAGTCTCAGCCCACCTTCCTCTAATCAGCCTGCTGACTACCCTCATGCCCCAACTATCCCAATTCTGCGTCAGTGCCCCGTGACATCAGGTGGGTTACTGACAACTTCTCTCTAGGGAGCCCCAAAGAAACCCTGGGCAGATTGGACAAGAAGCCCTTGTTAGACATCCTAATTTTACTGTTCTCCCTGGTGATTACACTCCGGAAGTATTTATTTAACACTTCACTTGTTTCGCCATCCTCCCTGACTTCGTTTTACAGAGGCTTCTGTAATAATCCGCCTCTCCTTCAGCAGCCCCCCTGTTCTTCTCGTCCTTGGGAAAACTTGACTGCCGTGCTCAGCATCTCGAGCCAGAAATATGTCCGAGTTTCATCTTGCATCACTTATGCCCCCCTTTATCACCAAGCCGCATCTCCCAGCGTTTTTGCCAAGACTTCTTGATGTTCCGTCTTCCTGTCTGATTACGTCCAATCCTGATACCATTGCCCACTTGCAGGTGGACATTTTTCATGCTGTAAGTTCCCACACAAGGGCACACAGATCAAGGGTAGTTTCTCTCCCAGACTGGCTTTTCTCATCCCCCTCCAGCTTCTGTTTTTCGAACTCTTCTCTTGCGTGGCAGCTCAGGCAAGTGCGTTGTTCTCTCCCGAGTGTGGTTACCCTTGGGTGTCCCAGGCTGTGCCTGTGCTGTGGATGGGAGAGGAAGATGGGGATTTGTTAACCGAACTCCACTCACTTCGGGTTGAAGCCCTCCATTGTACTGGGGACTGCGGTTCGGTTACCGCTTGGGCCTGTTTCTTGATTCAGCGAGTTGCTAGCTCTGTTAGACATTCCTGATACAGACCCTATTAATTTTAATGGCTTTTGCGATGAATGGAGAGGACAGCTTCTTTTGCTTGTATGGATGTATGTAGAAATCTGTGGTTTTACCTATTTTTATTTGAAAAATTCGGTCAAAGCACAAAAGGAGGGATGAAGTCTGGGTCTGCTGGAAATGTTTTGGAGGCCTTTCTTTAATAAAGACGGCATCCACATAACGTAAAATTTACCATTTTGGAGAGAACAATTCTGTGACATTTAATACATTCACAGTGTTGCACCGTCATCACCTCTGTCTCATTCCAAAACACTGTGATCTCTCCAAAATAAAACCCTAAGCAGCTCTTCCCCATTCTGCCCTCCCCTCAGTCCCTGGAAGTTGCTCATCTGTTTTCTGTCTCTGCAGGATTGCCTTTTCTGGGTACTTCACATCACTAGAATCATGCCGTGCTTGATGTGGGTGACTGGCTGCTTTTGGTTAGCGTCATGTTTTCAGCGTTCACCCAGGTTGTCCAATGAATCAGTCCCTCCTTCCTTTTCTAAGCCTGAGCCTGTTGTATGGCTGGGCTGTGTTTTCTTGATCTATTCATCCCAAGATGGACTTGTGGAGTGCTTCCCCCTTTGGGCTCTCTTGGGAGTTCTCATCTTGTAGACATGGGCAGTGGTGTGCCTCCAGGGCTGCCCTTGGCCCGGCAGCTATTGGTTTTTTGTGAGCATCCTGTGTCTTGATGCACTTAGCTCCGTGGAGAGTGCACCTGCAGGTAGATGAGCTGCTGTGGTTTGTGAGACTGAGAAAACCCCATGGGAGGGCTGAGGCAGCCCCTTACAGATACTCTACCATGTTGTGGGGTGCCTCTGACTCCCCAAAAGCCACCCGCCTCTAGGACCACTGTGGCATTTTTGCAGGGTGCAGACCCGGCTTCACTATCTAACTCCATGTGGCCCTTACCTGGGCAGATCCAGGAAGCCCAGATCCTGGGCTTCACTGCTGGCAATTGTGACCTGATTGACGTGAGGGAGAACAGAGTTCCTGCCATTTTTGTTTCTGTGCCCTAGTGGGTCCAACAGTGGCTCCCAAAAGATACGGGCCCAGTGCAGACCCCTGGAGCCTGTGAATAGGATCTTATTTGGATAGAGGCTCTTTACAGATGTAATTAATTTGGGCATGACAAGATGAGATTATCCTCCCCTAAATCCAACGACGGCTGTTGTGAAAGGAAAATAAAATGAAATAAAATAGAACAAAATACAGTTTAAGTAATAAGCATAACACAGGTAGTAGTTAAACTTTGTGTAAAGGCTATTTAAGAATTGTACAAAGATGAAGGAATCTAAGTAACCGCTTCCTGGTGACGCTACAAGCTTATCTCGCTTTCTAGGCTAGCTTGTAAGCTGTATTTAGAAAAAGCAGACCTGGCACCACCCTCTCTCTACAGAGAGAAGAGAACTGAGCACACCTTTAGGTCTCCAGCCCACACACACTTCCAGGTTTCCCGTTCCTCTCTTCTCTCTGGGTGTCCTACCCAACCATTCCACCCCCTACCTCAGCTGCAAGGTTGTAGAGTTAAATGCCCATGAAGCCCCAGACCTTAAACTTGATTGACTGTCTTTGTCTGAACCCCCCTCCCTGCCTTGTTTTCCCGCCTCAAACCGCGTAGAAGCTAAACAGCCTTCCCTGTTGTGGTTGGTGGGCTTTTCAGGCGTGAGCCTGCCGCTGGCCCAGGCGCCGGAGGTAAAGTTCTCTTCGGTCTCCACTGGTCTCTTGGTCTTCTTTGGCCAGAGTTTTGCTACCACAGCATCTTTAAAAGAGACAGCAAAGGAGAAGACAGTGATGCAGAGAGAGGAAGCCCCTATAGAAACGGAGGCAGAGATGGGACAGATGCTTCTACAGGTCAAGACACCTTGAGGGTCACTGTGGCCAGCAGACGGATTTAGGGTACAGCATAAATTCTCCCGAAGACCCTCAGGAGAAGCCAGTTCTGCTCATACCTTGATTTCAGACTTCAGGCCTTCAGAACTATGAGAGAATACACTTCCCTTATTTTAGGCCATCCAGTTAGTGGTAATTGCATGGATGGCAGCCACAGGGAACTAACAAATGTGTTTCTAAAGCTCCCTGGGTAAGTATCATACAAAGCCAAATTTGGAGACCAGTGGCTTTAACTGTGGTCCAGAACTCATGCTAAGAGCTTTATGTATGTATTTTCATTTACTCTTGACTTAAGTAGATAGTTTTATGATTTGCTGCTATTATTATCCCAGATTTTATTTATTTATTCATTAGAGACAGGTTTCACTCTGTTGCCCAGGCTGAAGTACAGTGGCATGATTATAACTCACTGCAGCCTCAACCTCCTGGGCTCAAGTAATCCCTTCACTGCAGCTCCTAAGTAGTTGAGACTGCATGCTTGCGCTATCACACTCATCTAATTAATTAATTATTATTATTTTTGTAGAGAGGAGATCTTGCTTTGTTGCCCAGGCTGGTCTTGAACTGGTGACCTCAATGATCTCCCACCTCTGCTTTTCTAAGTGCTGGGATTACAGGTGTAAGCCATCATGCCCAGCCCCCATTTCCAGTAATTTCACAGATAAGGAGAATAAGGAGCTGAGGTAGCATTGATAAGGTTTGGACAAGGACAGTATCCTTGAAATGGTGATACTCTTAGCTACTCTGTTCTGCTGCCAGGCACTTAGTAGGTTCTTAAACGCTGTTGACTGAATTGCATTGTCATTGAAACTTGCTGTGCTGCCTGGACACTCTTCCCAGAGCAAATCCTATAAAGAAGGCAAGTTGAAGAAAACCTGGGTGCCAGCCCCAGAGGGGGCCAGGGCAGAAAGCTCTGAAAATGAACATGGCCCATTGGTTGTGCACTTGAAACTGACGTGATCGAGATGCTTTAGGATAAGACATTGTTCAAAAGTGACCGAACAACCGATGGAATGAGAGAGAGTATTTGCAAATTGTGTATCTGTGAGAGACTTACATGTAGAATATATAAAATTCAACAGTACAAATACAACCCAATTAAAAAATGGGCAAAGTATCCAAATAGACTTTCCTCCCAAGAAGATACGCAAATAGCCAGTCATCACATGAAAAGATGCTCAGCATCATTAGCCATGAGGCGAATTCAAGTCAAAACCGCAGCAAGATACCACTGCACACCCAATAGGATGGCTAGAATCTGAAAGTCAGATAATCAGGCCAGGCGCGGTGGCTCATGCCTGTAATCCCAGCACTTTGGGAGGCCAAGGTGGGTAGATCACCTGAGGTCAGGAGCTCGAGACCAGCTTGGCCAACATGGGGAAACCCCGTCCCTACTAAAAATTCAAAAATTAGCCAGGCCTGGTGGTGGGTGCCTTTAATCCTTGGTACTCCAGAGGTTGAGGCAGGAGGATCGCTAGAACTGGGGAGGCAGAGGTGGCAGTGAGCCAAGATTGTACCCATGCCCTCCAACCTGGGTGACAGAGTGACAGGCTGTGTCTCAAACAGTCAGGTAATCGTAAATGATGAGAATATGGAGAGATCTCAGCTGCCACTTGAGAAAACAGCCGGAGAGTTCCTCAGATACTAAGCGAAGAGTTGTTGTGTGAGCCAGAAATTCTTCTTCCAGGTACAAACCCCAGAGAAGTATCAACATATGTCCACATAAAAATGTGCTTTGGAATGCCCACCTTTGCATTATTTATAATAGCCAGAAGGTGAAAATTACCTACAGGTCCATCAGCAGATTTGTGGGAAAACAAAAGATGGTGTGTGTATGCAATAGAATATTTTCAGCCATAAAAGAGGCATGCAGCAATGATCCCTGCTGGAACCTCAGGAATATGACGCTGAGTGAAAGAAGCCTGACCAAAATGGAGAAACCCCACCTGTACTGAAATACGAAATTAGCTGGACGTGGTGGCAAATGCCTGTTATCCCAGATCCTCAGGAGGCTGAGGTAGGAAAATTGCTTGAACCCGGGAGGCGGAGGTTGCCGTGGGCAGAGATCATACCACTGCACTCCAGCCTGGGCAGTAAGAGCAAAACTCCGTCTCAAAAAAAAAAAAAAAAAAAAAAAAAAAAAAAAAGGAAGAAAGAAAAAAACAGCCACAAAAGGCTTTAGACTATGTGAGTCCATTTATATGAAAGTCTAGCACAAATAAATCCACAGAGATGAAAGTGGATTGGTGATTGCTTGGGGCTGTGGGAATGGGCGGGAATGGGGGATGGAGCTAATAGCTCAAGGGTGTAGAGTTTTATGGTGATGAAAATGTTCTCAAAATGCGTCAATGGTCGCACGTACCTGTGAGCATACTAAAAACCACTGAATTGTACACTAGAAACGGAAGGGTAGTTATATGAATTATCTCAATAAAGCTTGAAAAAAAAAAAGACTTAGAATTTTGGTACAGATGCTGAGTCTCCTTCCTGCGTCTGCTACTTAGTCAGCTGTGTGTTCATGTATGGAAGCACATAGTAGATGCTCAGTTAACTAGCATCTGACTTTGTCTAGTTTTACAGCCCAGAAAATCCAGGCACTTCCTCCTCAATGGCATCAATGTTGACTTTGTCAGACATGGCGTGTTTCGTGTCTCTGACTGAGTCACGTGTTTAAGGACAAAAGTCCTCAGCCCATCCCCGTGTGAGCAATGGATACCACTTTGCAAATTAGAGGGCTTGGAGGGCATTTAATTGGGACAAGCATGAACCCCTTTATATCCAATGATGATCCCTGTGGCTGTCGAGAATGGATTGAGGGGAAGCCAATGGAATCAAGGAGGTCTTTTTGGAAGCTTCTGCAAAACAGGTTATCGGAGTCCAGGCATTAGTATTAGAGATGCCGGCTGGAGACTGGTTTCACGGGTGGAGGGGTTTCACAGCTGGAGAGGTACAATTGGGTGGATAACTGGATGCACAGGTGGGAATACAGGCTCTGGGTTTTGCAAAAACAGGAGCTGGAGATGGTTTGGGGCTGCCTGGATGTCATGACCTCCTAGGGGCAACTGGTTAATCTTCTGCATGTGGCTGAAAGACTGCAGAGTCAGAGAGGGCATCCAACAGGAATGGCAGGGCCAAGGCAGTGGGTACGGAGTAGGGAGGAGAGAAACCGTCTCCTATGGGAGATGTTGTAAAGATGGGCTTCCCTAACCTTCTGAGTCCAGGACCCACTGTAAGAAGCCGTTGGCCCCTATCTGCACTCGGCCACATCCCTGGTGGGTTTATGGGGTGCTGGTGCAGGAAACACAAGTGTACCAAGGAAGTGCCTCTGTTCCCAGGGTTTGAACAAGGAAGTGTGTGCTGGGGCCAACTGCCTTGAGGCTCACAGGTCCCAGCTTTCAACGTAGATGTGTGGCTTTTAAGTCAGGTCACCTGTCCTCTCTGAATCCGGTTTACTCATCCAAAAATGAGGATGAGAGTTCTCTTTCTAGAAACACTTAACGTTATTATGTCCATCTTCCAGAGGAGGAAACTCAGAGGATAGAAGGTTAAGTATCTTGTCCTAGTTCATATCGCTCATAGATGGATCCAGGATGGTTTGGGCTCCAGAACCTTTGTAACCGCCACACTATCCTACCTGGTGATGAAGGATCACTACGTGAAAGTGGCTTGTTCTAGGCCTGTTCTCCAGAGTGTCTAATCTTTGGCAAAGACAGTAATGGGCTGGGTTGAAGGATTCTGTAAGATGACCTAGCCCTCATTTTAAGTAACTTCACAAGCACAGAGTCTGAAGCTCAGAGAGGGGCGGTCAGTTTCCCAGATTCACACAGCCATCTAGCCAGATTCATCACTTGACCCCAACTCTACCTGTGGCTCTCCTTCCACTCCCCTCCCTTAGCCAGCAGAGGGTTGTTTTGCCAGATCCTGTTAATCCTGTGCATCCCAAACTCAAACTTGGGGCCACAGGGCCATGGTACCAGGGTCTTGCTGGTCACTGCCCTGACTGATGTAAGACTGGGTTTTTCATCGCTGCCTCCTGATGCCTTACACAACAGCCTAGCATTTCAGAGGAGTCTGTGTGTTACAAAAGAAAAAGAAAAGGGGGGGGGGGGCGGGCAGCAGGTGTTATGTGGGCTAAATTGACCTTGAAATTGATTTCTTTATTTTATGACTTACTGAGAGGAGATTAATACTTTTTTTTCCTGCAGTCTGAAACAATTTACATGGTAATAGAAGGCATAGTCAGTCAAATAAATTGCTGGAAGTAGTAGTGTTCCAAAGAGGGGGGAAAAAATAACGGAGCTCACTTGCATTGATTTCTTTGCCTTGGGGAGTAGCAGAGATTTTAACATCTGGGAATAGGGAGGTAAATTTTATCTCTTGTTTTAAAAGCAGAGGACTGAAGAGCTTAATCTGACATTAACACAGAATTTTCCAAGTTGGGGGTAATGAGGGCAGCCTGAGTTCCTTGCTTGAAGGTTAGCTGGCGTTTCCTCTGAAGGGCTGGGGTGGTTTGATTCGGGAAGGTTTTGCGAGGCTGGGGTGTCATTAAGATGGGCTTGGAAGTTGACTGTGAGCTCTTGGCTGCCTCGCTGTGATTCGGGAAGTGGTGGAGGAATGGGGTGGTGGCTGTCAAAGACTCGAACCCAGACCCAGATGGGGCAGCGAGGAACCATGCAGGTGGAGACCGTGCTCCCAGCATTCTGGGTATTGCCTTGGAGTCAGCCTACCCCAGGATGGGGTCTGATGTTCACTGATGCTTCAGCACACATGGATCGGTGGGATTTGCCAGTGTGCTGGGTGCCTTGGGCTGGAGTCTGAGAGTGCATCTACTTCAGTGGTGAAATGCAGTGATGGATTAGTACTGCCTGCCATGGGAACAGAAGGGGACTGGTGGCTTGCATGCTAATTATATTTCCTGGTGAAATCCCCAATGCCAACATTTCTGCATTCAGGCCACATTGACAGGACTCCTGTCCTCCAAAGCAACCCCAAATTCATGTACCACATGATCCAAGCTAAATATATACATTTTTTAGAAAATGTCAAGAAATGAAGCCCCACCCAAAGGGTTCTTGCCATTGTTGTCATGTGTTTTTCTCTTAAATTCTTTTAAAAACCAAATAAAAAGTTTGAGATAAAAAATATTTTCGACAGTAATACATGCTCAGTGTACAAAATTCAAGGGTCAGAAAAATGAGCTTTCCTCCTATCACATCCTTCTCCTTCTCCAAAATGAGTCTTTTTGATTTTCCTTTTTTTTTTTGAGATGGAGTTTCTCTCTTGTCACCTGGGCTGGAGTGCAGTGGTATGATCTCAGCTCACTGCAACCTCTGCTTCCTGGGTTCAAGCGATTTTCCTGCCTTGGCCTACCAAGTAGCTGAGATTACAGGCGCCCACCACTGTACCACACTGATTTTGTATTTTTAGTAGAGATGGGGTTTGCCCATGTTGGCCTCACTGATCTTGAACACCTGACCTCAGGTGATCTGCCTGCCTTGGCCTCCCAAAATGCTGGGGTTGTAGACGTGAGTCACTGTGCCTGGCCCAAAATGAGCCTTTTAAAAAAGACTGGTTTCTTCTCTGTCTTCTGAAGGTTCCAATGCATGTACTAGAAATATCTATATCCTTAAAACAATGAACAGATGCAGAGTACGACACACATCATTGTGCATTTTACTGTTTTTCCCCTGTCATTCCATATAAAGCTCCCTCATTATCTTAACTGACAGTGTCTGGATTCGCCATAACTTATTTACCTGGCCTCTGAATAATGGAATGTATGTTTTTCCCAGTATTTTGTAATTACAAAAAGGACTTCCATGAATATCCTTGGCACAGGTCATGTTATGTTCATGTAGACGTTTCAACAGGAGACGCTTGAAAAATGGAATCACTAATCGAAATATTACCAAGTTTTAAAATGTTGACCAATGTATAATTCCACCATGTATAAAGAATCCATGTTTCCCTACAGTCTTGTGATTTGCTGGCTTTATTCACATTTTGTCTTTGTCAGTCTCAGTAAAAAAAAAAAAATTGCCTTATTTGCATTTCTTTTATTATGAGTGAAGTTTTAATTACGAGTATTATGGGAATTTCTTAATGTGCATAAGAGGCATTTGCCTGACTGTCTTGTGAAATCGTCAGTACGTTTCCTTTGCTTGTTTTTTTCCATTGACTTCCTCTGGTGTTTTTTTAATTGATTGGGGGCGAAGCTCTTTATAAATGATGTTGCCCCTTTGTTCAGTGGGTTTCAGTTTTCTCAGACTGTCCTTTGTGTTCTACTTTGTATATGGTATTTTTTTGTGTATACAATTTTATGTACACAGAATTTTTTTTTTTTTTTTTTTTTTGAGACGGAGTTTCGCTCTTGTTACCCAGGCTGGAGTGCAATGGCGCCATCTCGGCTCACCGCCACCTCCGCCTCCTGGGTTCAGGCAATTCTTCTGCCTCAGCCTCCTGAGTAGCTGGAATTACAGGCACGTGCCACCATGCCCAGCTAATTTTTTGCACCTTTAGTAGAGACGGGGTTTCACCATGTTGACCAGGATGGTCTCGATCTCTTGACCTCGTGATCCACCCGCCTCGGCCTCCCAAAGTACTGGGATTACAGGCTTGAGCCACCGCGCCCGGCCTGTACACAGAATTTTAAATCTTCTGTTTTAAGGCTTTTGGTTTGGGGGTTATAATTAGAAGGAAGTTCACTAACACTGTGAGATTATAAAAATCTATTTCTTTTTAGACAGAGTCAAGCTTCATCACCCAGGCTGGAGTGCAGTGACTCAGTCTTGACTCACTGCAACCTCCGCCTCCTGGGTTCAAGCGATTCTCCTGCTTCAGCCTCCTCAGTGCCTGGGATTACAGGTGCCCACCACCACACCTGGCTAATGGTTATATTTTAGTAGACGGGGTTTCACCATGTTAGCCAGGCTATAAAAATCTATTTGATTTTGTTACATCTTCTGATTAGACCATGTATTAAGGAGTTATTTGGATGTTTTGCTTCTAAAAAGCAAGTCCCCGAGGTGTGGTGGAAAGGCATGTGGTCTGTGATCATCCATCAGCTATGATCTGGCTTCACAGGCTCCTCAGCCTGCTTTCTTTATCTTGGTATCCAGACTTCCCAAGGAGAAATGTCACAGCCCTGTGGTCAGAACACTTTAGGGTTCATTGGGCTCGGGGGGTTTGGTAGACCTTTAGAGCTGTCAGAGGTGTGGGAGCTGGAGCAGCTCTGTCTTGAATAGGAGCTGGATTAAATGAGGCTGAGATCTACTGAGCTGCATTCCCAGTTAGGGCGTTCTTAGTCACAGGATGAGATAGGAAGTCAGCACTGAATACAGGTCGTAAAGATGTTGCTGATAAAACAATAGCAAAGACTTGGAACCAACCCACATGCCCATCAGTGACAGACTGGATAAAGAAAATGTGGCATGTAGACACCATGGAATACTATGCAGCTATAAAAAAGGATGAGTTAATGTCCTTTGCAGGGACATGGATGGAGCTGGAAACCATCATTCTTAGCAAACTAACATAGGAACAGAAAACCAAACGCCACATGTTCTCACTCACAAGTGGGAGTTGAACAGTGAGAACACATGGACACAGGGAGGGGAGCATCACACGCCAGGGCCTGTCAGGGGGTTGGGGACAAGGGGAGAGATAGCCTTAGGAGAAATACCTAATGTAGATGATGGGTTGATGGGTGCAGCAAACCACCATAGCACGTGTACACCTATGTAACAAACCTGCATGTTCTGCACATATATCCCAGTACTTAAAGTATAATAATAATAATAAAATAACCTTGATCATAAAATAGGTTGCAGTAAAGGAGCTGGCCAAAACCCATCAAAACCAGGATGGCCACAGGAGTGACCCCTAGTCATCCTCACGGCTACACTCCCACCAGTGCCATGACAGTTTACAAATGCCAAGGCAATGTCAGGAAGTTAACACATACGGTCTGAAAAGAGGAGGCATCAATAGTCTGCCCCTCATTTAGCATATCATCAAGAAATCACCAGAAAAACGGGCAACCAGGAGCCCTCGGGACTGCTCTGTCTTTGGAGTGGCCATTCTTTTATTCCTTTACTTTCCTAATAAACTTGATTTTGCTTTGCGCTGTGGAGTCTCCCTGAATTTTTTCTTGTGGGAGATCCAAGAACAGTTTTTTGGGGTCTGGTTTGGGACCCCTTTCCTGTAACAGAGCTACTGACCCCATTTGTTTTATACAGCCTTGGTCCTTGTCCGTCTCCGTGCTTCGTGTCTGGGAACCCATGATGCACCACCCCCATCTCGGCCCCATACGTTCTGACTGTTGTTCAGGAGGCTTTCATCAGTCATGGCCTTGGCGCTTCACACCATCTTGGTCCACGTAGGTTTTACTGGAGCCATCACTGGGAACTCATCATGTACCCAGAAGCCCACCCCTGACCCCATCCCTTCTGTCCATTGCTCATCAAGCTTTGATTGGCCATGACCTTGGTCCTCTGTTAACTTGTAGGATGGGCACCACCTCCTATTTCCTTATTCTGTATGACTGTAGATACAAAGATTGATATATCTGGATGTGGCTATTCATAGGTAGGCACATAAACACAAGATTACATGAATATGTCGACGAACCCTGAAAATCTGAGACAGGTCTCAGTTAATTTAGAAAGTTTATTTTTCCAAGGTTGAGGACACAACGCCTGCGACACAGCCTCAGGAGGTCCTGACGACATCGGACCAAGGTCAGAGCACAGTTGGGGTTTATACATTCTAGAGGGACGTGAGACGTCCATCAACATACGTGAAGTGAACATTGGTTTGGTCTGGAAAGGTAGGACAACCTGAATCCAAGGTGGGAAGACACAGAGAGGGGCCTTCCAGGTCAGAGATAGATGGGAGACAAATGGTTACATTCTTTTTCGAGTTTCTGATTAGCCTCTCTAAAGAGACAATCAGATATGCATTTATCTCAGTGAGCAGAGGGGTGACTTCGATGCGAATAGGAAGTATGTTGGCCCTGAGCAATTCCCACTTTGGCTTTTCCCTTTAGCTTAGTGATTTGGGGGCCCCCGGGATTTATTTTTCTTTTACGTGTGTGTGTAAGGATTTATATACGCAAGAAAGCATGGCTGAACATGGTGGCTCACATCTGTAATCATAGCACTTGGGGAGGTTGAGGCAGGTAGATCACTTGAGGACAGGAGTTCAAGACCAGCTTGGCCAACATGGTAAAACGGCATCTCTACTATAACATCTCCACTGTATCATCTGATACAGAATCACTAGCCTGACATGCTGGTGGGCACCTGTCATCCCAGCTGCTTGGGAAGCTGCGACAGGAGAATTGCTTGAACCTGGGAGACGGAGGTTGCAGTGAGCCGAGATCGTGCCACTGCACTCCAGACTGGGCATCAGAGCGAGACTGTCTCAAAAAAAAAAAGTGTCCCCCAAAGACATTTTCAATCAGGAAGAGGCTCTTTAAAGGAAATTGTTATGCAAAGAATGTTATTTTGTGATGCCACCTCTGGGAGCTGACAGCAGCCCATGACGAGTCTGGAGAGAATGATGTCTGAAGGCCCATCTGGGACCTCTGCATGAGTCATCGTCTAAACTGGCTAAATCCTTGTTGCTGCGGATTCATGTCCCAGATTTTGAAAGCTGTAAACTGAGGCACAAGAGGTTTCCAGGGAAGACTACGAAATGTCTAACGAAAGGGTGGAAAATGAGGGAACAGGACTGGTCAGGGAGAGAACAGCTGCAGACAGTATCCAGAGTGACACAGCCTGCTCAGGACCCTGGCTTGGGATCTAAGAAGGGTTGAAGATCAGATCTTCTCTTCCGCAAGAATTTCCATGAGGATGATCAGCTGTGCTGAACCACCTCCCTCAAAGCATCTCTTGGCTCTGTTTCCCCTGCCTAGTCAAACTTAGAATGTTGATATGTGCTTGTCTCTGTTTTCAAGGTAAGGAGGGAAAGAGACACACAAGGGTTTGGACATAGGGTTGGGTACTTTGTTCGGATAACACAGGGACTGTGTTACCCAAAAGAGGGTGCCAACTTAGGATTAGGGTGCATCCCCAGTTCCAGGTTCTGGAGAGGTGTAAAAGTGGCAGGAAGGGTAGAAAAATTCTTTTGGGAAGAGCAGGTAGAGTTGGTACCATCTTCTGTTGGTACCACTTCCTAGGAATGAAGGCTTTCCGTGCTCTTTCTGATGAAAATAACTTGGAAGTGTGGCACAATGAGAGATAGTCAGCTAAAGAGGACACCAGGCCTCTGGGACCTCCAGCTGAGGGATGTCAAGAAGGAAAGTCCCTAGCTAGGGGAAGGGGACTGGGAAGTGAGGAAGGGACAAAGAGGAAGAAGGCTGTGCAGGGGTAGCTGGATAGGAATTTCATCTGGTTACTAGGTTCCCAAGTAAGATTGTACTTGAGTGTAAGTCCTAAGATGTCTCTTTCTGGGCTCTGGGATACTGGTTGCCTGGATTTTCTATTCTCTTTTCTTCTAATCACCTTCCCCTGGAAGACTCTTAATTTTGACTAGGGCTACTGGTTGCTATGGAACTAATACTGGCTTCATATGCAGAGTCTTGGACTTGTGGAATCCAACACAATGCAGTGACCATTTCCATGGGTCTCCACCTCTGTTCCTGAGAAAGACAGATTGATTCTACTGCTTTGGGCAGGTGTGTGTCCCTAGACTGGTTAGAAGTGGGCAAGATGCTGGGTCACCTGTGGGTCTTGGATGGAGGCCCCTCTCAGAGACAGGCCCGGGCAGTAGACAGGGATCCCAGGACGTCGAATAACACTCACGTCTTGTCACTTGGTTGAAATCCGCTCTTGGGCTTAACTTGTTGATGAAGCGCAGTTTCTTAACTGGTTCGTCTGTAAAGTGGGACTGAAAAGGAAGTGACGAAAACCAGGTGTTCTCAACCTAATGGACATTCTTTCAAAGGAGAACTGGTGTATCTGGCAGCAAAATCTCTGCATCCACATCCTCCCCCTTCTCTTCCCTCTCCGGCTGCTACTTTAGGCATTTGCTGGAAGCAGGGGACATGATTCGTGTTTAAGTTCATTTGTTCATTTCAGGAACAAGGAGCTGGAGGGTGGATGTGGCGTGAGCACCGTTCTCTGTGCAGAGGAAGGACAGGAGCAAACACAATGTTGATTTCTTGGTCACCATATTTTTCCATGAGCAATGTATACTAGAAAACTGCAAAAAGAGAAACAATAAAATACTTATCTCATGATAAGTTCAGAAACTAGGTACAGAAACAGAAATCCCAGAACTCTGTGGGTGGGTCTGAGTAATTCTTGTGGCCGGTACAGGAAAGAGTAGGTAGCTTCTGTCTCTCTCCGCTTCTCTCTTTTGATCTCTGTCTCTCTCTGTTTCTCTCTCTCTCTCTCTCTCTCTCTCTCTCTCTCTCTGTCTTTATACACCTCTCCTTCTCCCCCCTCCTCTCTCCCACTTTCTCTGCACCTCTCCTCCTTCCCTCTTACTTTTCCTTTCCCACTGTCTCTTTTGAGAAAGGGTCTTGCTTGAGACACACACATACTCCTCTCTCTGCCCAATAGGTTTAAGGGATGACTCCAGGCCAAAGTCTGCTGGCTTTCTTTTTTTCTGAGATGGAGTTTTGGTGTTGTTGCCCAGGCTGAAGTGCAATGGCGTGATCTCATCTCACTGCAACCACTGCCTCCCTGGTTCAAGCGATCGTCCTGCCTCAGCCTCCCAAGTAGCTGGGATTGCAGACATCCAATAGGACACCCAGCTACTTCTTGTATTTTTAGTAGAGATGGGGTTTCACCATGTTGGCCAGGCTGGTCTCAAACTCCTGACCTCAGGTGATCTGCCCGCCTCGGCCTTGTTGACTTTTGATTAATGACAGTGTAGAGCGTTAGGCATTGCTGATGCTTCCGAGGCAGGAGCATTTCCCCAAAGTTGGTGGTGACTCGCTTTAACATGCTTCTGTGCTGTACCTCGTGGGAAAGTGGACGAAGGCCTCGGGAATACTCCCATGGTGATTCACATCCTGGTGTTTGCCGTAGGCATGCTCTGTGCAAGCTGAGGCTCCGCCACAGCCCTGCTGAGTGCCGTGTTCCCTTGGACGAGAACCTCAGTCTCTCATTTGCTGCTTCACTTCTAAACTGGGGCTGAGGTTAAGACCTTCTTCTTAAAACCCTAGTAAGGATTCAGGGTGAAAAGGTACAAGAAACACACAGTGGCCGGGCGCCGTGGCTTACACCTGTAATCCCGTACTTTGGGAGGCCAAGGCAGGTGGATCACCTGAGGTCAGGAGTTCGAAACCAGCCTGGCCAACATGGTGATATCCTGTATTTATTAAAAATATCAAAACTTACCCAGGCATGGTGGCGGACGCCTGTATGTCCAGCTACTCAGGAGACTGAGTGACAGAGTGAGGCTTATCTCAAAAAAAATAAATAACAATAATAAAAAGTAGCACATAGCATTGCCGGTGCTCCCTAGGTGCAAATAACTGCTGGAGTGGAAGGTAGAAGTTTGAGGACCCCTGGCATCCTCAGGCTGGGATGAGGAGTCCACACTGAGAGACATCGAGAACAGCATTGCCTCTGGGGTGTCAGGGGAGTCAAAGATGCAATTTAGCATTTGCTGGTAGCCACATTAAAAAGTAAAAAGAAACTGATGAAATTAACTGTGATAATAAATTTCCTTTGAGATAGTTGTAATATATTTACATTTTTAAACATAGCAATATATTTTATTTTTATGTATTATTAAACGTGATTCTAACATGTAATCGATATAAAAATATTAATGAAATATTAATATTAATGAGATACTTTATATTCATTTTCTTCATCATGTCCTGAAAACCCAGTGAGTATTGTGTATATACAGCCCGTTGCAATTAGACTAGCTATAGGGCTCCGTAGCCACATGGGACGAGTGGCCTCTATGCTGGGCCGTGCAGGTGTGGGCCCATGCAGGGGAGGTGTAGAGAGTCAGCCGTACTGTGGCTAGATGCAGTGAGACAGTCTGGGATCATGCTCTACTGGGTTATTCCAGGTTAGAATTTTTTTCCTCAACCCGGGTTCTCTAACCTTCTTTCTTTTATTTGTCTTTGCCAGGACTACAAGTCTGAAAACTCACCCCTCCTCCCCAGTGCCAAGAACAGTCTGCAAGACTCCGTAAGTAGAAGCATTTTGCTGAACCGATTAGATTTTGAAACTCCTTTTGCATCCTTTTCAGACTCTTTGGTCTCTGTCATCCATCACCAGGAATGGTTTTTACCTGAAACTAATCTTGCTGGAGAAGTAACTGGGTTTGAGGGGAATACATTTTCCCAAGTATGTGCACAATTTCTATTAGGAAGCACCTGGGCCGTATTCCCAGCCTCCGGTACATGGTGTAAGAGTCGTGTTCTGCCCTCTAAAAAGGACCAGGTCCACTGGGGGACAGATCTGGGGCACAGTGGTCAGTGACGAGGCTGCAGATGGGTCCCTCTGCCACCTGGCTTGAGGGCCCCAGGTTTTGGGAGAGTGGATGGAAGTCACATTTCATTTGGTTGTCTTCCTGGTAGGGACAGGAATGCTTCCTGAGTGCCCTGGGGTCCTGGATCATGGCATCAGGCTTGGAGTCACTGGGGCACACAACTTGGGATGATGGCAGTGAATTCCCAGGCATCCCTTATCTGTCACCTGTGAGTTCAGTGGCCAGGAAGCTTCCTGCACCGATACTTCTGAAATCACTTGTGCACAGCCTCTGAGCGATGCAGTCATGGTGTGGTGCATTCCCCAAGCGTGACCTGTTTGTGTATTGTTGGTGACCTTGAGATGACATCAGTTACACACAGATGGTTGTTTTGTATTCATCATAGAATACATAGAGAAGTTTTATAATGATCTCTTTATAGCCGTCACGACTGGTTTTCCGTTAATGGTAGTGGTATGAAATTTCCTTCAAAAATACTTAAGTGGCCGGGCACTGTGACTCACGCCTTTAATCCCAGCACTTTGGGAGGCCTAGGTGGGCGGATCACCTGAGGTCGGGAGTTCTAGACCAGCCTGACCAACGCGGAGAAACCCCATCTCTACTGAAAATAAAAAATTAGCCGGGCGTGGTGGTGCATGCCTGTAATTCCAGCTACTCAGAAGGCTGAGGCAGGAGAATCGCTTGAACCCGGGAGGTGGAGGTTGCAGCGAGCTGAGATTGAGTCATTGTATTCAGCCTGGGCAGCAAGAGCCAACCTCCGTCTCAAAAAGCAAAAAACAAAAAAAACTTCAGTTAAAAAAAAAAAATGAGTCGACTCAAAGATGAAAAATGGTATGGAAAGAATGATGTCAGTCTGGTAAGACATTGTGATAGTGGTAAGGAAATGGCTGAGAGTAAATTCTTTTATCAAAATATGTTCATGGTCAGTCACAATGGCTCACACCTATAATCCCAGCACTTTGGGAGGCCAAGGCAGGAGGATCGCTTGAGCCCAGGAGTTGGAGACCAGCCTGGGCAACATAGGGAGACCTCATCTCTACAAAAAATGAACAAATTAGCTGAGTGTGATGGTGTGTGCCTGTAGTCTCAACAACTTGGGAGGCTCAGGTGGGAGGATTGCTTGAGCCCAGGAGGCAGAGGTTGCAGTGAGCTATGATTATGTCACTGCACTCCAGCCTGGGCAAACAGAGGGAGACTCTGTCTCAAAAAAAAAAAAAAAAGAAAAATTCTGCTTGGCCCTGAGCCTCGGGCCTTGGCTGTGAGTGTGCTCTGAATTTGGAACGTTCCCTCCTCTTGATGCCTCAATCTATGCTGATCCTTGGTGCGAACTGGAATGTTCTGGGGCCTACTGCTTGGTGCTTGTCTGTTACCCCCAAATAGCTTCCCAGGCTGGGTTTTTTAAATAATAAATCTCATTAATGGATCATGTGAAAGTACTGTTTACCTGTGATGCCAAGAAGAAGACAGGGATGGTGAAAAATGACAACCACACACCCAACTTTCTTTCCCCACTTCTCAGTTGACCAAATGTTCAGTCTCTGTTCTTTCAACATCCTCTCGAGGACTCCATAAGGTGAGTGCTGTTTCTGTCCTTATTTCACGGCTTAGGAAACCCAAACTCAAGTAACGTAATGTGCCCGTGGTCACACAGCCTGGACTTACCCTCTGACCCACTGCATCAGTGGGACACCCAGGAGTCTTGAGGCGTCACATCAAGTGTGGGAAATATTCTTCCCATTTTGGAGAGATGGAAAAATGATACACGAGGCGGGGAAGTATTGTATTGGCTGTCCCTTGCACGTGACAATTACCCTGAGCTTGGTGACTTCAGCAGACTTTGAGTATCTCACTGTGTCTGCAGATCAGTAATCTGGGAGTGGTTTGTTCGGTGCTTCGGCCCAAGGTTCCAGTGAGCTGGGGCTGCTGTCTTCTGAAGGCTGGAGTGAGGCCAGAGGATCCACTTCCCAGGGGGCTCACCTTATAGCTATTGTCAGGAGGCCACTGAGCTGCTTGAGTGTCCTCAGGACATGGTGGGTGGCGTCTCCCAGGGTGAGAGATCTGAGAGAGTAAGAGCAAAGTAGAAGCCACGTGGGATGATGATAGCAGTGAATTGCTGTGTATCCCTCAGATGACCTAGCCTCAGATGTCCTATGCCGTCTGCTCTGCTCTATTTGATCAGTCATACAACCTAGTCCTTGAGAGACTGTGGAAGTATACCACACAAGGGCATGAGTATACCTGGAGAGGGAGTCACAGGACCATCTTGGAGGTTGGCCACTGCACTCTCCATAATCTTGAAATAACTGTTTTGCAGTTCCGTCCAGGATGCTTGTAACGTCACACTGAGTCTATGCAGAGAAAACAAAGATACTAAACCCATTTTGCAGATGGGAAAATGAGGCGTGGAGCAGGAAAGGAACCAAAAACACTCGATGTTGGTTGTGTAGACACTTTTGAAGGGAAAGTAGTTAGAAAAGCTAATTGCCCACCGTAGGATCAAAGGTGTCTGAGGTGGCTCCATTTCTCCACTGCTTAGATTTCAGTGCCTGTGCCTGCTAGATTTCAGCTCTCTTGGGTTGGGTCAGGTATTTCCTGGTCCCCAACCTCACTCACCAAGATGGATGTGTTTTCTCTAGTGGAAGGGATGATGGTATTGTGCTGGTTTCTTCTCTGGAGGCTATGGATTTTTCTAGGTTTGCAGAGACTCATGCTGTGAGGATTCACCTGCTTTAACCTGCCCTTCCTTCTCCAGCTTCTGACTGTAGCAGGACTACTGGGCTGGGTCATTCTGGCTGGACTCTCACAGCCTTGCATTCCACATGACATGGAATGTGTCTGGGTGGAAGCAGTCATTTTCACGACCTCTGCTGGAGGCAGTATATGCTGGCCTGACCACCTCTGGATGGCAGATCGCCTCCGATTCACATGTGTCAGAATGTAAAATGTGTTCCGTCTTTGATCTAGCAATCACACTGCTGGGAATTTGCACCTTGAAGATGATTGCACAAGTGTGAGATGTGTTTGTATATTTATTAAGGGGATGATGATAGTAGCAAAAATAATTTTAAAAAAGATGTGCCCTCAATATCCCTCAGTAAGGAATAATTTAAGTAAATTGTGTGTATCCATAAAGTCCAATTCCAAGCTGCTGCTAGGATTTCATGGTGAGGATTTATGTCTATTGACTTGAAAAGACACTCATGACATATTGTTGAGTGAGAAATACAGCCTGTGTTATATGATTCCAATTATGTGCAAACTATATTCATACATCTCCTTTTCTCTGAGTGCAGAGAGATGTCAGAAAGGCAGATGGAAAGTTCAACTAAATTGCTGGGTTTTGCATTTTTTTTAGACTCTTTTTTTTTTCTATAGTGAGCAGTTATTTTCTTTGACAGTGGTAGTAATAATATAATATTAGTAATAATAATGTAGTAATAATGTAATATAGTAAGCAGTAATAGTAGTAATCATGTAGTAGTAGTAATAATACTAATATTAGTAATAGTAATAGCTATTTATAAAATTAAGCAGTGTGTTCTGGACTGTTAAGGTTTTGCAGGACAGCTGATGGTATATTCATTAAAGTTTGGTTCTCAGTTGTCATGGAAATGCTGTGACGTCCCTTTAGAGAAATGAAAATCAGGTTTACAAGACAGAATGTGGCCTCTGGACAGAATCTTTGGCCTTTGCCTGCTCCAGAATGCAGAATGCTCCAGGCCATGGCATCTCACTGTCCTTCCCACTCACCGCCCTTTGGTACCAGTCAGCTCTACTTTTTCTGACCTCCACCTCCCTGCTTTGGCACTGCCTCCCAGAAAGGGCTTTCCCTGGATGCAGAAAGTACATTTTATCAACATTCAGAATAAAATAGAATACTCATAATAGTTAGCATCTTTGGGAACTAGGAAGTACCTGGCATTGCTCCCAGCATTTCACAGGCGTTGTGTCTTTCTGTCCTCAGAGTAGTCCAAGGTGAGAAGACCTATCTAACCCCTTTGTTTACAAGTGAGGAAGCTGAGGCTCAGAGGAGCATGGCTTGCATAGTCTCACAGCTAGTGGGGAAGCAGTCTGAAGTTCGGACCTAGATCGAGCTGTTTCCCATGCTGTGTTGAGCCAAGGCCAGCAGGTGCTGTTTGGCGATGCAGGGGGCATTTCTGGGAACCTGTGTCTCAGGTGCTAAGTTAATTCCAGAGTCATCAGGTAACATAAAAAATCACACCTGGTCAGTTACTTGTGCAAGTCTCATTGGAGACCAATTGAATACAGCCATACTTTCCTTGACTATTAGAGAAAATGAGGGTCTTGGCTTAGATGCCAGATGACGTGATTGTATTGACATGAGGAGCTAGATGAATGAAACATACCCCTCTTTAAACATTGGAGTCATCTGTGATCATGTGGCCACGTGATAGAGAGGCACTTGGCAATGAGACTGAGTGGGAAACTTGCAAGTTCAAAAGTGAACTTTTGGGTTCACTCTGGAGCAAATGCATCCTGAACCCATGGAAATGATGCTACCCAGCATAAGAACCATACCGTTACTTTTTCTCTCTTTCTTGATGTAGTAGAAACTATACCCTCCTATTCATTGGTGCCATCCTCCCTTCCTGTATCCAAGACAGACATTACTAATCAATGGTGCCATTTTCCCCTTCTGTACCCAAGACAGACATTACTAATCAATGGTGTCACTCTCCGCTCCTATACCCAAGGCAGTAAACATGGTGCAGTTAAGTGGAAGAACCCAAATTTCTACTTTGTTCTGCTTCATTCCAGAGCCATATTTCATAGTCCCTGTACTTTTCTATAATAGAAATACACAAAATTCATTTTCTATGCCTGCTTAAGAGACTATAAGAGACTTAATGCTTCAAACAACACCTACCTACCATCTTACAGCTTCCATTGATCACAGGTCTGGACATAGCTCCACTGAGTTCTCTGCTTAGGGTCTCACAAGGCTGCAGTCGTGGGAGTTGGCAGGAGCTGGGGGTTTCATCAGCTCAGGGTCCCTTTGCGAGCTCACTGGTTGTTAGAAGCATTGCATTTCTTGTGACTGTAGGATGCAGGGCCTCAGACCCTAGAGGCCACCTATAGTTCTCTGATGCATGGCCCTCTTCATAGGTAGTTTACAATGTGACAGTGTGTTTTTCCGGGGAGTGTCTCTCTAGGGCATGCTAGCAACATGGAGTCTTGTGTGCACATGTCCCGAGATAATCACGGGATGCCTGTCATCTTTTCTCTTGGTGAGAGGGGCCACCCTGAGGTCTGTCTATGCAGATACAGTCCTGAGATGAGCCTTGCTTTCTCCTCTTCTCGGGGCCAAGTGTGCTACAATTTCTCTCCAGCATTTTCCTTTTCCTGAAAAAAAGGAGCTCATGCTCCCCCTCCCCCAGGAACCTGACCACATCAGCAGTTTGACCCTACAGACTTCCTTATTCCCTGGCCATCTGGGTGTCTTAACTTCCTGCCCATGTCACCTCTGTAGAATGTCCCCTGCCGGTCTCAGCAAATGAATATTTAATGGAATGCTGCCACCTTTTGGAATTCAGCAAAAGTGATCTGCGTTGTTCAGAGGGATGGAAGTGAGGCTCCTGTTGCCTTCTCTACTGCTGGCACACACACAGCCACTCACCCGGCCCTCGTTTCTGCTGAGCGTTGTTGACTCAGGTTTGACGTGTCTCTTCATGAGGCAGGTCCGCTTGTCCTTTCTGCTTTGGTTTCTAGTTGCTGTGAGTGCTGATGGGCTTGTTCCCTGTTTTACCCTCCAAGAGGCAGCAGGATGTAGAAGAAAGAGATGGGGTACTGGACTAGATTCGATCTCTGATCCTGCCACCAGCTCTCCAAGGACTTTGGCTTCTGTTCTGTCAAATGAGGGTTTCTCAGGCTCTTTCTGCTCTCACGTCCCTGATCCAGGTTATGATACCTGTAACCGTGTATGGGGAATAGGTAACACCTTATTTACAGATGGCAGTCAAATGGTAGTGGAGGTTAGACCCCTGCCCAGGTCAAGGATGCCAAGGCTATATCTGCACTGAGCAGGGCAGAGTGGTGCCATTGATGAGTAATGTCTGCCTTGGGTCCGGGAGGGCAGAGTGGTGTCATTGATTAGTAATGTCTGTGGTGGGTCTATGAGGGGAGAATGATGCCATTGATGAGTAAGGTCTGTGTCAGGTATAGGAGGGGAGAGCGGCACCATTGATGAGTAAGTTCTGCTTTAGGTATAGGATGGGAGAGTGGTGCCACTGATGAGTAATGTCTGCCTTGGGTCCAGAAGGGCAGAGTGGTGCTATCAATGAGTAATGTCTCCCTTGGGTCAAGGGAGGGAGGGTAGTGCCATCGATGAGTAATGTCTGCCTCGGGTATAGGAGGGGAGAGTGGTATCATTGATCAGTAATGTCTGCCATGGGTCTAGGTGGGCAGAGTGGTATCATTGATCAGTAATGTCTGCCATGGGTCTAGGTGGGCAGAGTGGTATCATTGATCAGTAATGTCTGCCATGGGTCTAGGTGGGCAGAGTGGTATCATTGATCAGTAATGTCTGCCATGGGTCTAGGTGGGCAGAGTGGTATCATCGATCAGTAATGTCTGCCATGGGTCTGGTGGGCAGAGTAGTATCATTGATCAGTAATGTCTGCCATGGGTCTAGGTGGGCAGAGTGGTATCATTGATTAGTAATATCTGCCTCGGGTATAGGAGTAAAGAGTGGCACCATTGATTAGTAATGTCTTCCTTGGGTATAGAAGGGAAGTGTAGCACCATTGGTTAGTAATACCAGTCTCGGGTATAGGAGGGAAGAATGACACTCTTGATTGTCGGTGTCTGCCTTTGGAAACAGGAGGAGAGAGTGCCAACACAGGTGCTGTCCCAACTGCAGGTGTCTCATAGAGACTTTTAGCAGCCATCTTGGAACCAGTCAGCTGCCCCACGTTCCCCAAGGCTTCTCTTTCTGTATATTCGCAGGCACAGCTGTCCTCCCTCTTCCCTGGCATCCTTGGTGTTTCTCTCTCTCATTCTCATTCTGAAGTCAGCAGAGGTTGCCTGTGGCATGTCTCTAGTTGACCCACTGTCCGGTGGGTCAGCTCCCTTGCCGAACCGTAAAACCCCCTCCTTTCCGCACACTTACTTCAGCAGCTGCACGTGATGTGAGAGTAGCCCGCAAGGTCCTGTGATTCCACGCTTGGCATTTGGATCCTACCTCGTGGCTTCTCTAACCTTACCTGCTCCTCTCCTCCCACCCTGTCCTTCAGGGTCTACGCCTGATGTTCCCTGACTACAGACGTTTGCTTAGGCTATCTTTTCTGCTTGAATTCTCCCCTCAAATCTGACTATCCAAATTCCTAACCATTCATCTAGATTCATCAGAAAAGCCTTGTTCAGAGATTGTTCCTAAATCCTCTGGTTGTGTTAATCTCCAACCACAGAATGTCCTCCACCCTCATTCCTGCCCCCCTTCCTTCCTCACCACCTCTCTCTCTCACCTCCTTTCTCATCTCTTCCTCACTCCACCCCCTTCCCCGTAAACTATATGGCAGTCACTGCTAAGAGTTGGAAGATGTGCATGTGAATAAGACAAACCCTGCCCTCAAAGTGTTGGCAGTCTGTGCGGAGGAACCAGGATGAATAAGAAGTAGCCCGTAACTGAGGCACAATTTGCTTTGTAGCATATGAAGAATACAAAATTGACTGATGGTGCAAAAAAAAAAAAAAAGTAGTCAGGGAAGGATTCACGGACGAGGTGATACTTAGAGTTTTGAAGGACAGGGGGAGTCGTAACACTGATTGCAGGAGATGGGGAAATTCAGGTAGAAGGAACAGAATCATCAGAAAGATGGGCATGGACCTGGGTCTGTTTTATTCTGGAGGAGGGAATGTCAGGGGTTGGCAGGAGAAGCAGGCATGCCCCAATGCTCCATAGTTCTTAAGAAGTTGCATTATTGCTGTGATTGGTGTGGGGCCACGGAAAGGTTTTAAGCTGGTGATTGCCTGGATCTGATTTGCATTTTAGAAAGATCTCCCTGGGACCTGGCTTAGGAGGCTGGGAGGCTGCAGGAAGCCTCGTTCCCTCCTGGGTATTTTTCACCATGTCTCCTCACTGGAGTGGGCTGGGGAGCAGAGGGGTCACCAGCTCTATGCCCAGACTCCTGGGCACGCTCTGCTTCTCCCCGCTAATGTGCCTTCGACAGCATCTGCTCGGCAGAAAACCAAGTGTGCGGATGAGATAACGGCATTAGGAGCAGGAGGACAAAGCTGATACTCGGGGCAGTGAGACATGGAGGCTTAAATTCTCACCCTGCAGAATATCACCCGTGATGCTGGCCACGTGGTTCTGATTAAAGGAAGTTGGACTTGCTGGGATGAAATGCTAAGCAGCGCTCTTGATCTCGGGTGCAGCCGGTGCTGGGTCTGCTGCTCCGGTGAACACCCCTGCCAGTTCTCTATGCTGCTTTCTGCCAGATAAGAGGGGGAATCTATTTAGCAGTTTCCCAAATTTCTGAGGATGGCTGTGCCCCTGGAGACACGGTGATGATACTGACAGGTTTCAGTGTTAGCTTTGAACTGTGTATGGGGAGTGAAGGTTTTTTCTCCTTCCCATCTCCTGATGGGGCACCTGAAATACAGTAGGTGCTCAGTAAAGGCTCACTGTTGAAATGAATGAGTGTGTCAGCTCTGTTGATTTAAAGTATTGCAGAAGTCTCCCTCAGACCTCTCCCTGTCCACACTTCCTGCCCCAATGTGAGGTCATTGCCTTTCTATTTCCACGGGTCTCATTTCTGAAATCTCTATAAATGGACCCCTACAGTCCATATGTATCTGCCTTCCTTCCCTCAGTGGCATCCCTAGGAGAGTCAACCATGCTATTGCCTGCACCACTAGCTGCTCTCTCTAATGGCTGGAGAGTATTTCATTGCACAATCGGTCCATGACATACCCATTCTCCCATGGATGAGCATTTGGGTTGTTTGTAGTTTGGGGCTCTGTGCACGCTTGTACCTGTTGTTTGGTAGACACAGACACTCATTTTTCTGGGGAGTATCCCTAGGAGTCTATCTGTTTGGTCACAGAATAGGCACATGCTTACTCTGAGTAGCTGCTATCCAAAAATGGCCCAAAGGGGTCATACCAGCGCTTTCTCCCACCAGCAGTGACAACGAATCCCGCTTGCATGCTCGTTCTCTGAGTGCATACCTTGTGAATTGTCACAACACCCCGGGGGCAAGTGTAGTTACCATCACGCCCAGTTCACGGAGGGGCACTTTGAGTCTCAGCTGCCTCTGTCAGCGTCACAAGGGTGCAGCACCCAAACCAAGGGCTCCGTTTCTGGAACAGCAGCGGCCTCCTCAACAACCAAAGCATACCATGATTCTGGGCAGCTGTGGTGGGCCCACGTGGTGGAGGGTCAGCATGGTGAAGCAGTTCTGTGCATGGCTGGGAACAAGGCTGCCACCTTGAATCCTAGCCCTGCCTCCTGCTTGCTTTGGAAGCCTGGGCTAGTGGTGTGCCCTCTCTGTGCACACAGAGTTGATAAATTAGGTTTGCTAGGAGGATTCAATGAGTTAATATATAGGTAAAGCCTTAGGAGAGGGCACAAGAGAAGGTTTAATTATTATTATTGATTATTTCAGCTCTGCCCAGTCGAGTACTGGAGCTGAGTGCAGAGAAGAGGCTGCAAGCTCTGTAATAGTTGCAGAGCTAACAGATGTGAGATGGACTGCTTAACCCTCCCTCCCATCCCCTGTCCTCTGAAGGAAGCTGGCTTTCCTGATGTAATCCAGAATCTAATTTTGAGCCCTGATCATTGGTTTCACAGAGCCTGCTGGGGTGCGGTCCGGGTGGTCCCTTCTGAAATGCGTCTCTGCTCTTGAGAGCCCCTAATAAGAAATGCAGTCTGTTTGCTCAAGGTTTTACCCTTTGCAGAAACGGTTAGACTCCTTTCTCCACCCCCCCACCCATATCCATTTCACAAATCCATGCCAAATATTGATGTTTGATAACTACAAATATCACGCAGAGCTTTTAATCAAGAAAGACGGAAGGAAGAGAAGGGGAGCAAATACATCTCTGTAAGGGAGTTCAACGTTCTCAGGAATTTTGCTAAGAGATAAAATTACCAGAGGTAGGGGAGAGGGCTCCGTGATGTGTACCCAAATGGGCCAAACCACCCAGAACTTCCTGGGCCCTTCTTGCAGACCCTCATGGCTTGCATTTAAGTTAGGTATTCACTACCCAAACTGCAGATGCTCTCTCATTTTACAGAAAGGAGAGCTGTATTTTAAATGTGAATTTCCGATATGCCATCGGTCTACCCCATTACCAGCAAAACCCATCCTGACACCTCCATCCTGTCTCTGTCACTTGTCTGAGACGGGAGTGGAATGCAAATGCCTGTCACCTCCCACTCGAGAGAAAAGTCAGCCTGCTGGGGGCAGAGCAGAGGTCAGCTTCCAGGCTTTTGTCCAAGGGGGCTATTTCCTTCGTGTGGAGACAAAGGGCGAGATTGTCCTGGAGTACTGGCAGGTGCCAAGCATGTGGAGATGTCCATCATGTCAGCCAAGGTTGACCCAGGGTCACTCCAGGCCAGAGCTTGGCCAAGCCAAGTGGGACCCCATGACCTGCATCCAAACCCTCATGAACAGGGCAGCCCCCAGTGTCCTGGCGCGTTTCAACTTGACTGTTTTTTGTTTGTTTGTTTGTTTTGTTTTGTTTTTTGAGACAGTCTCGCTCTGTCGCCCAGGCTGGAGTGCAGTGGTGGGATCTTGGCTCACCTTAACCTTTGTCTCCTGGCTTCAAGCAGTTCTCTGCCTCAGCCTCCCCAGTAGCTGGGATTACAGGCGTCCGCCACCACGCCCACCTAATTTGTTTATTTTTAGCAGAGACGGGGTTTCGCCATCTTGGTCAGGCTGGTCTTGAACTCCTGACCTTGTGATCCACCCACCTCAGCCTTACTTGACTGTTTTTCACGGTCCTCATGCCTTGTGGCCTTTACACAGGCTGTTCCCCTGACCACGAATGCCTTTCCCTAAGACTTGCTTAATCTCATAATTTCTTTTGATCAGCCAACTACTTTGTGCTGAGCACTGTTCTAGAAGCTGCAGACAGTGGTGGGAGTGGGGGACAGTGTGGAGTCAGTGGGGGAGGCGCTGGGGACAAAACCGGCAACAGCATAATTTGTACTCTCACCTCCTTTGGGTTTTTATCCAAATACTTTCTTCTCTGCAACGTTTTTCTTGATGGCTCTATTTAAATCTCTAAGCCCTGCTCAGCATCCTCCATTTCCTTGCTTTGAGGCTCACAGGACACTGAGCCCTGCTGCCTTCTGACATCCAGTGTCTTTTACGTACTTGGCAGCTTGATGTACATCCTGCCACTAGGAGGGTGAGGGGTTTATGGATTTCCAGTGTGCCCTCCGTCTACCCGGGTACCATCACCCTATCCCGTTGCCAGCGTTTTGTTCACTCTTGTATCCCCAGCACCTCTGCCTGTGCGTGTGGTAGACCCTCAGTCACTACTTGCCGAAAGACGAGTGAACACCTGCTGCACACTCACTGTGTGCTGGGCCCGTGTTGTATTCACGTAGCCTCGTGTGATTGTCAGAGTGTCTAACGTGGCTCTGTCACCCTCATTTAACAGAAGAGCAAGTTGATACCTAGTAAGGCACATGACCTTCTGAAGGTCACACAGCTAGGAAAGGGAACGGGAACATGGGTTTAGAAAGAACGGGGATTTACCTAACCCTGTGGTCTGGCCAGGGATATTAAAAATGCCATAATGTACAAAGTCGTAAAATAAAAATTAGGCTGGGCACAGTGCCTTATGCCAGTCAATCCTTGTGCTTTGGGAGGTTGAGGCAGGAGGTTACTTGAGGCCAGGAGTTTGAGCCCAGCCTGGGAAATAGAGGGGTACTTTGTCTCTACAAAATTAGAGGGTTTTTTTGTTTTTTTTTTTAAAGTTCATTTTTTAATTAAAAATTTAATGGCACGGTGGCACATGTCTTTAGTCCCAGCTACTCTGGAGGCTGAGGTGGGAGGATCGCTTGAGCCCAGGAGATTGAAGGTGCAGTAAGGTGTGATTGCACCACCGCACTCCAATCTGGGGGACAGAGCAAGACCCTGTCTCTAAAAAAATTAAATATGGATAAATAAAAATCAGGGCTGGGAGCAGTTGCTCACACCTGTAATCCCAGCACTTTGGGAGGCCTGGGTGGGTGGATCACGAGGTCAGGAGTTCGAGACCAGCCTGACCAACATGACGAAACCCCGTCTCTACTACAAATACAAAAACAACAACAACAAAAAAGAACCACACACACACACGCAAAGAAATTAGCTGGGTATGGTGGTGGGTGCCTGTAGTCCCATCTACTCAGGACTGAGGCAGGAGAATTACTTGAACCTGGGAGGTGAAGGTTGCAGTGAGCCAAGATCATGCCACTGTACTCCTGCCTGTGTGACAGAGTGAAACTGTCTCAGAACAGGGGAAAAAAAAAAAATCACGTCTCCAGCTTGATTTGTTTCCGCATTTCCTCAGCAGACAACTGGAGCTTCATCCACATCCTGAGGTGTGGTGTGCTTTCTCTCTGGCCCCCGTGCGCTCTGTTGGCAACATCTCTACCCCGAAGCTACCCAGTCTCCCTGGCTGCCTTCCCCTGAAATCTTGGGTTCATCTTTAAGGTTTGAGCTTACCTAGGGTGGGTTGTTACTCACCTGCCTGGGTTAGTTTGGCAGTGGGTTTCATGAACCCCAGGCCCCATCTCCTTCCTTCCTCAAAGTGTTGATCACTTTGCATTCTAATTTGTTCTCTCATCTCCTTTCTCATTTCTGACACATCTGGTTTGGCAGCTCGCTGCAACCCCAGCGTCACCTCAGTGCCTGCACATGTAAGAGCACAGAAAGTCTAAAAATGAATGAACGACTTGGTGGAACTGCCTCTCTGCCAGCATTGTTGCTGCTGTGTTCCTTGGCTCCTACGCTGGCTTTTCTCATCCTTCAGTAGCCTTTTGCTTTGTACTTCTGTGAACTCAACTTCTTTCAACTGATAAAAATGAGCAATGTTATAAACCAATTATCAACAAAAACTAGTGCTTCACCTGTCCATCTGCTTATCCAGCCACTCCCATCCCTCGCTTCATCTGCTCTCATCTGTCCGTCTACACATTCTCCCACCCACTCTCCCATCCACCCACTCTTCCATTCATCCACCTACCCACCCACCCACTCTCCCATCCATCCACCCACCCACCCACTCTCCCATTCGTACACCCACCCACTCTCCCATTCATGCACCCACCCACCCACCTACTCTCCTATTCATCCACTCACCCACTCTCCCATTCATCCACCCACCCACCTACCCACCCACTCTCCCATCTACCCACGCACCCACCCACTCTCCCATTCATCCATCCACCCACCCACTCACTCTCCCATCCACCCACCCACTCTCCCATTCATCCACCCACCCACCTACCCACCCACTCTCCCATCCATCCACCCACCCACCCACTCTCCCATTCATCCACCCACCCAGCCACCCACCCACCCACTCTCCCATTCATCCACCCACCCTCCCACTCACCCACTCTTCCATTCATCCACCCACCCACCTACCCACCCACTCTCCCATTCATCCACCCACCCACCCATCCACCCACCCACTCACTCTCCCATTCATCCATCCACCCCCCACCCACTCTCCCATTCATCCACCCACCCACCCAACCACCCACCCACCCACTCTCCCACTCATCCACCCACCGACCCACCCACCCACTCTCCCATCCATCCACCCACCCACCTACCCACTCTGCCATCCATCCTCCCACCCACCCACCCACTCTCCCATCCATCCACCCACCCACCCACCCACTCTCCCATCCATCCATCCACCTACCCAACCACCCACCCACCCACTCTCCCATTCATCCATCCACCCACCCACCCACCAACCCACCCACTCTCCCATCCATGCACCCACCCACCCACTCTCCCATTCATCCACCCACCCACCTACCCACTCTCCCATTCATGCATCCACCCACCCACTCTCCCATCCATACATCCACCCACCTACCCACTGTCCCATTCATCCATCCACCCACCAACCCACCCACTCTCCCATCCATCCATCCACTCACCTACCCACTCTCCCATTCATCCATCCACCCACCCAGTCTCCCATCCATCCATCCACCCACCTACCCACTGTCCCATTCATCCATCCACCCACCCACCCACCCACCGACCCACTCTCCCATTCATCCACCCACTCTCTCATCCATCCATCCATCCATCCACCCACCCACCCACTCTCCCATTCATCCACCCACCCACCCACTCACCCACTCACTCTCCCATCCATCCACCCACCCACCCACTCTCCTATCCATCCAACCACCCTCCCCCCACCCACCCACTCTCCTATCCATCCAACCACTCACTCACGCCACCCACACACTCACTCTCCCATCCAACCACCCACCCACTCACTCTTGCTCTCATCGATTCATTCATCCTTCCTTCCACTCTCCCATCCATCCTTCCATCCGTCCATCTACTCCCCCACCCACCCACTGTCCCATACATCTATTCATTCATCCTTCCTTCTACTCTGTGATTAATTCAATCATCTACTCTTCCATCATTTCTCCCATCCATCTACTCTTCCATCCACCCACCTACTCTCCAATCCACCCACCCACTCTCCCACCCATTCATTTATCTTTCCTTCCACTCCCATTCATTCATTCATTCATTCATCTAATCTCCCATCTGTTCTATCCATTCAGCTACTCTCCCATCCACCCACCCACTCTCTCATCCACTCATTCACCCATCCACTTCTCCATCTGTCTATCTATGCAATATTGAGCAGCCATCATGTGCCAGGTCCTGTGTAGCTGTTCAAGTTACAGTGACAAGAGACACAGTAGAAACCACCTTCCTGGAGCCTACAGTTTAGTGGGATGAGACAGAGATTAAGCAGATACTCATGCAAAAGTTTATCTACAAATGAAGATAATTGCTTCACAAGGTAGATAATGGCTCTGAGAAAGACTACTATAATAAAATTTGGCATACATGGTGGACATGTCTGGGTTTTCTCCAGGAGGAGACTCATGAACTGAGCTCTTCAGGCCACAGGGCAAGGGGGCAGGAGAAAGTAGAGTGTTCGAGGCAGAGGAAATAGCTTGGGCAAAGATCCTATGGCCAGAGGAGTGTGGTATTTTTTTTTGAGGAACTGCTAAAAGATAGCCAAAGCAGTTGGAGCTCAGGGAGGAAGAGCATTCTAGAGGCCGTGGTTTGGATGCTCGTCTTTATCCCTAAGCATGGAAGACCTCAGTGCTACCATGGGGCAGAAACCCATCTAGGCACTCATCATTTGGGGTTCTTTTTCCTTTTTTTTTTTTTAGATGGAGTGTCACTCTGTCACCCAGGCTAGAGTGCAGTGGCACGATCTCGGCTCACCACAACCTCTGCCTCCCAGGTTCAAGTTATTCTCCTGTCTCAGCCTCCTGAGTAGCTGGAATTACAGGCATGTGCCACCATGCCTGGCTAATTTTTGTATTTTTTAGTAGAAATGGGGTTTCACCATATTGGACAAGGTGGTCTCAAACTCCTGACCTCATGATCCACCTGCCTCAGGCCTCCCAAAGTGCTGGGATTACAAGCATGAGCCACCACGCCCGGCCTGGGGTTCTTCCTAATGAGGTCCCCCAAATTAATCTAGGCCCAGGTCCCATAAAACGTGGACTGGCCCCTTCCTGGCACATCGAAAGTGTTCGATCCAGAGTGGCTGACCCGCAAGATAGAATGGGCCTCATTTTACAGATGGCAAGACTGAAACTCAAGGGCCCATGAGGATGGGACTAAAGCTAAGGGAGGGCCCTGAAGGGTGTTCGAGGAGGTGGTTTGATTTGCATTTTGTGAAGATCCCTTAGGTTTCTTTGAGGGGCCTTCGTTGGAGCAGGGGACAGAATCACAGGGGTGGCAAGATGGGAAGCAGCTGGTGGTATGGCCGATGGTCACCTCTCTTCAAGCTTGAGAAGAACCTCCCCACACCCAGCATCTGGGTGGACATCCTTCAAGTCTCGGAACACACATTTGCCTGTAGTACATCTGCCTTTACCCAGTTGAAGGTGGGTTCCCCAGTATGAGCCTTCCAGGTTCTTGGCAGAGGGAGGGTAAGTAGACTTATTTCTGCACGTGAGTGCAACATTACTGTGACCTGCACCCCGCATATGCAGGGGCCTTTCACTTGCTTTCATACCTGCCGATGGCACAGGATTGCAGCCCTGATTATGGCTCCCAGAGGCTGAGGTTATTTGTGGTCTAAAACTGAGGGGAGAGAGGAATGAGAGTCACACTCCAAGTGGAATTTTCATTTGTCAGCATCTGTGATCTGAGAAAGACACCAGCATGTCAGGTTCATTTGATGGGCAAACTCAGACCGTCGTTTTATGGGAGGAGACAGTCCAATACCAGACCATCGTTTTATGGGAGGAGACGGTCCAATACCAGAGCCATATTGGGGTCGTGTTTTTGGGGCCAGGTTCCATCACTGAGTGGAAAGATTAGAAAAGCACTCGACGTCTGAGGGCTTCCTGGCAGGTCTCCAAGTTCAAGTTTCTGTCACCGTTGTTTAACTCCCCAAATCGAGGGAGATGGGCTCTTTCTCTTTCCCCACTGGCATCCGGTGACGGTGACTAGACTGTATGGATGAGCATAGAAGTCCGTCTTTCCTGTCTGACTCCTTCATCTCCCATTCCCCTCCTGCAGAATTTTCTTGGACTTAAAAAAAAAATCCTACTGCTGCCACCCTTCAGGCGCAGGTGTCCCCAAACTTCGGCCCGCGGGCCCCATGCGGCCCCCTGAGGCCATTTATCCGGCCCCCCGCCGCACTTCAGGAAGGGGCACCTCTTTCATTGGTGGTCAGTGAGAGGAGCACAGTATGTGGCGGCCCTCCAACGGTCTGAGGGACAGTGAACTGGCCCCCTGTGTTAAAAGTTTGGGGACACCTGCTTCAAGGTCCCCATTCTTTGACCAAGGGTCATTTTCCTCTGCTTCTCTCAGTGGGATTTGTGTGTGGAGTGTCCAATTCTGTAGGAGCACTGAGAAAGAAGCTCAGCCTTTTTCTTGCTAGGAATGGCCACGTTTTTCTAGGAACGATGCCCGCCTGGTTTCATTTCTATTTTAGACTCCCTTTTGGTTGGGAGGTGGGGATCAGGTGGACGGAGGATCCTATCCTGTCCCATAAAGCCTAAGCCTGACATTGTTTTCCTCAACAACTGGGACTGCAGACATTTTTAAACTAGAAGAAAAAAGCAAATTTGCACACGGACTAAAAAGAAGCTTCATCTCCCCCTAGGTCTCCCCTGGGGACGATGCAGGAGGGCTCTGGGCCAGTGGGGAGGATTTTCAATGCCACTTTCATGTCGCTGACTTTCCTCCCTGAGTCCATGGGGATTTCATAAACATTATGTTGCTCAATTTCAGTTCAATGGCACAGACTCGTTCCAATGTGTTCTAATTACTCAGACATAAATGATTTCTGGTGCACTTTAAATGATTTCGGATGCACTTTTGTCTATCAGGCTCCTGATTTATCACTCCCTGGGACTTTGATGTTGCGCTTCACTGATTTCTTTTAAGGCTCTTTAGAGGTATATTTATTATAGAAGATACATCTCCCTGTTCATTTGCTCCATAATTCTGACACACTTTCATTTTCCAGTTGTCAATGCTCCACCCCTACCCCTGGTACATATCTTGTACCAGCAGGAAGAAGACACATTTATTGAGTGCTTACTGAATGCAAATGCAGATGGTAGATGCTACGGGTGAGTGGAGGTGCACAAATTAAAAGTGAAAACATCCATTCCTGGCCAGTGATAATGTGTGTATTGTTTAGACAAAGGGACTGCACACACCTTTTTACTTACATGATGGAGGAGGAGTGCAGGGAGGCGGAGGGTTCGGTCTGTGAGCTGTGAGGGGTGCTTGGAACAGAAGAGTGATGGGAGTGGGTGGGGTAAGAGCTTCCTACCCACATTTCTGTGATGATAGGCAACAGAAAATGTGTGGCATTCGACTGGGTTTGGTTTAGTTTTTGAGATGGGGTCTCGCTCTGCTGCCCAGGCTGGAGTGTGGTGTTGCCATCACAGCTCCCTGCAGCCTTCCCCTCCTGGGCTCAGGTGATATTTCCATCGCAGCCTCCCAGGTTGCTGGGGCTACAGATGCATGCTACTGTATCTGGCTATTTTTACCGATTTTTTTGTACAGATGGGGCTTACCATGTTACCCAGGCTTGTCTCCAATTCCCGGCCTCAAGTGATCCTCCTGCCTTGGCCTCCCAAAATGCTGTGATTACAGATATGAGCCACTGCACCCAGCAGTCAAGTCTTTTTTTTTTTTTTTTGACAAGCTAAGAGGCAAAGCTGCCAGTTTCTGTTGTGTGCTTGATAGACACTACGGCTTCAAAGACGGAGTGCTATTTCCTGCTCAAGTCCACTTACCCTGAAGGTAGCTTTGTTATCTGAACAGGTACCTTCTGAGCCCTTACTTAATCTGTCCCTATAGACAGGAGGACAGGAGAGACTTTGGGGTGGTACTTTGACGGGGCAGCTGTTCATCATTCTGAAGATGTGGTGGGAGTCCCAGCTTGGTCCCTTCCCATAGGTCCTTCAACATCAGTCTTGTCTTCTGTAAAATGGAGCCCATCCTATCCTGCTGGTCAGCCACTGTGGATCGAGCCCTTTCTATGTGCCAAGAAGGGGCCAGATCCACATTTTGTGGGACCTGAGCCTAGATCACTTTGGGGGACCCCGTTAGGAAAAAGAATCCCAGATGATGAGTGCCTGTCTGCGTTTCTGCCCCATGATGCGACACCTCCCTGCCAGGGTTGGCAATGGGGTCTTCTATGCTTTTTAAGCTCTGGACATTTTTTTTTCTCCGCAAGTATTTGTGGCATGGCTGTTCAGTACTTAAAACAGGTCACCGTGGAGCCTCTATCATCAGGAACCCTTCTTTCCCGCGGAGGTTGGGCTGAGAGGCATCTCCCGGTAGTGTGGTTTGAACCTGCACCTGCTGTTGTGGTCAGGTTCACATCTGAACCCAGAGCTCTTCCCCCGTCCTGCCTCAGGGTTTCTAGGGGAGCAGCTGTAAGCTGAGCCCTGCCCTGCGAGGGACATTGTGGGCCTGCTTCCCTGGGGGACCCTGGTGATGGTTCTTGCTCCCTCAGGCTGCTCCGTTGTCCCCTGGGCTGGCTTCAGGGTCCATCTGTGACAGGGACCTTCTGCTTCCTCGAAGCCAGCCTTAGCCTCTGCCTCCTGCGGCTGGGAACCCGGGAGGGAAATGAGGTGCCCGCGCCACCTGGTGGCCGCTTCCTGGAGCTGTCACTCCCGACACCGCCCCTGGGAGGGAGCTCCCCTCTGGGCCTGGCCTGTGTGCGGTGGTGCTGGCCAGCGAGGTCCAGACGCTGCTCCTGAGAGCCTTGGCTCAGACGAGCATCTGGCTTGTTAGAGCAGGAGATTGTGGTGTCACAGTGCCCTTGGTTTTCCCACTGAGCTGCTGCCACTGTGAATACGAGCTCGTGAAGAAGCCACTGTCTGTCTGCCCTCTTCCCTTCCCCGCCCTCCCCCTTCTTCCCCCGCTTGTCCCCCTCCTCCCCTTCCTCCCCTTCCTCCCTCCTTCCCTGGATTCCTCCCCGTCTACCTCCCCCTCTTCCTCTTCTTCCCCCTCCTCCCCTTCCTCTCCCTCCTCCTCCATCCCTTCCTCCCCTCCCCTTCCTCTTCCCGTCCTTCCCCTCACTGTTACTGCTCTCCCCTCCCCTCCTCTATCTTCCTCCTCCTCCCCCGTCCCCTCTTCTCCCCTCGTCCCCTTTTCCCCTCCTCTCTTCCCCTCCTCTCTTCTCCTCCCTTGCTCCTCATCCTCCCTTCCCAACCCCTCCCCTTCCCTCTTTCTCTCCTGCCTCTTCTTCCACCTCCTCACCTGGCCTCAGCCAGCCGTCTTGTAATTAGATAGATGCTTACTGGTGGTACCATTATTTGCTTCAGGCGAAACTGGCATGAGGGCATCTGCTGAGTGAGAGGCTAGACCGGGCGTCCCCAAACTTTTTACACAGGAGGCCAGTTCACTGTTGCTCAGACCGTTGGAGGGCCGCCACCTACTGTGCTCCTCTCACTGACCACCGATGAAAGAGGTGCCCCTTCCTGAAGTGCGGCGGGGGGCCGGATAAATGGCCTCAGGGGGCCGCACGTGGCCTGTGGGCCGTAGTTTGGGGATGCCTGGGCTAGACCATGAATCCCAGCTGCTGCTGCTGAGGGGCTAAACTTTCCCTCAGATTTAGCCATCCATTCATTCACGCACCCATTCATTCATGATTGCATGCACCGATTTCACAAATGCATTTTGGGGCTCTGTGCCAACATCGCCTCACTTCCAACTTTGACCCGGAATCTTGAGCACATGCCATTCCTCTCGCTTCCCTGCCTGGAAAGCCCCCATTCCCTTTCAAGACTCAGGTTCAGTGTTGCCCTGCAGGCTGGGCTGCAGGCACTGACTCCTCCCGCCCGTGGTCCTGGGTCTTCAGGAGTTTTCTGCCCCAGTATTTTCTGGTTCCCATCCTGGGGTGCTCAAGTCTCAGGCAGCCTTGCTCTGAGTCAGCCACCCCAGAGGCCATTTCTGTCTGCCTGGGACTTTGTCTTCTCCAGGTGTCAGGCTTGCTCCCCTCCTTTAGGGGTGTCCTGTACACACCAGTGCCCTTTGAAATCCAGAAATGGCAGCAGCAATGTGCCAGAGACAGGTGTCTCTGTCTTATGCATTCCTTGGGTTTTGACCAACCTTACTGTAATCAAGCTGTCTACATGCTTAGGGATTTGGTGAAAATGAGTTGTTGCTGAGGACTGGACCCTGAAAAACTACTATTTTCTTCTGTCTTTTCTTTATTTCTCTCTCTCCATCTTCCTAAGCGAATGTCATGAATGGGAAAAAGTGGATGTTGCCGATTGACTTGTTACAGAGCCGAGGTCAGGTTGTCAAATCTGTTGAACGGAAGAATAAGATGACGAGAGAGTCTCTCTTTCCCTAGGCAGCATCTCTGAGGCTTATCTGTGGCATCATGGAAGGTAACATCCTTACCTGGTATCTACTAGGTGGATATTGTTAAAGCCATCCATCTTTTGTTCAAGCTCTGGCATGCAGAATGTACCCAGTAAATGGCTGACAGTTTTAAATATTGATGTATTGGTGGCTCACACCTGTAATCCCAGCACTATGGGAGGCCAAGGTGGGCACATCACAAGGTTAAGAGCTCGGGACCATCTTGGCCAACATGGTGAAACCCCGTCTCTACTCAAAATACAAAAACTAGCTGGGCTTGGTGGCACATGCCTGTAGTCTCAACAACTCGGAAGGCTGAGGCAGGAGAATTGCTTGAACCCGGGAGGCAGAGGTTGCAGTGAGCCGAGATTGTGCCACTGCATTCCAGCCTGGCAACAGAGTGAGACTCCATCTCAAAATAAGAAAAAAAAAAAAAAAAAAAAAAAAAAAAAGATATAACTTACATAACATACATTACAGAAATCTTAAGTATACAGCATTATGGGTTTTTATATATGTATTTTCAGCTCCTAGAAGGCTTATGGCTGCCCCTCCACCAACAGCCCTCCACCCACTCTGCCCTCTCTCTCCTTCGGTTAATTTTGTTCGTTTCTGAAAGTCACAGAGATGGAATCCTGGCCTGATGGGTACGTGTTTCCTTTGTGGTGATGATGGCTGTGTGGGGATATGCATGTGTCCACACTCATCCAAACACATACAGTAGATGGGTGCAGGTCTCTGTACATCAGTTACACCTCAAAAATCTGTTTTAAAAGAAATAATTGTCCGCAAACACCATCCATCACTTTGAAATTCTCATTTTGGGCCAGGTTGAAGCCAGCTCAGGAAGACAAATCAGGTTAGTTTCTTTTTCAGAGTTTGCTTTTACTTAAAGGCATTGAAGGGTGACCTTTAATGTGGATTTTGCTGTGTATGGACACCAGTGGGTGTCAGATCCAGCACCCAGCTTCCCATTGATGCTGGGTGGGATGGTGGGATCTGGAGAGCCCCAGGTAGGGCAGAGGACCCTGGGTAGCAGATGGATACCAGCCCCTCCCAGCTGGCATCCTTTGTTTCTGTGGTTCCAGGGAGGCCGGGCTATTTAGAAGGAGTGTGGCTGTTGCCTCTAGACAGGACAAGATGTCTAATATATTTACAGTCACTGTAGTTTGTGCCTGATTTGCAGCAGTGGAGAGACCATGAGAAAATTGTCCATTTTACAAGATGTGCAAAGGGGTCACCTGTGAGGCCTTAGCTCTGAGGCTATGTTTGTTCTGAGAAAATAGTGATGGCCCCTCTCTCTCCCCACCAAGGACTATGTGGGATGCTGACAGACAGGCCCCCGGGCTCCAGCCACCTCGGCTGCAAACGTCACTATGGAACTCTGACCCTGGAACGGTGGGCCCAAGTTCCTGGACAGATAGAGCCGGGGGACGGGTGTGTTCAACACGAGATTAACACGCTCTACAGGGAGGCCGGGAGACCTGGGGCTGGGATGAGATTGCTTTGCAAGGTAAGCTCTTGATTTCATGACCTCATCTCTCGCCCCAACCCCGAGACTTCGCTCACAATCCAGGTTGTTAACAGGGAGCGATCTCATCCTGTTAGCCTTTCACTCCAGAGAAATTGGATTGAAAATCTCGCCAGACTGCCTCTGGACAGAGCTTTTCCATCAGCCGTGAGTGGCCCTTGGGCAGGGAGAGTGGCTTTCCTTTACACACCATTAGCAGGTGGCAAAGAGGGGGGGTTCCCTCTCTGCCTGGCTGCTGTCAGAAACTCTTAGAGAGGAGGCCCCAGCGGGAGCTTGCTGCCTGACCCATGCTGGGACCTGGGCAAGCTGCTTCCCCTCTCTGTACTTGGGCTCACCTCTCTCTTCCGTGTCCCTTCACTGAGTTTCCATGAAGACAGTTACACCTGGGTACGTTCCCTGGGGACATGGGGGCTCACCTCCTTCTCAAGTCCCAGTGGTACAGGACTTGAAAGAAGAACGTGCCTGACTTCCTACAGCCCTTACTGTTCACTGTGCTCATTCTGTTTCATGAAATCTCTGCAGGTGGCAAATTCCTAGTGTGCATTAAAAAAAAAAAAAAAAAAAAGCGGCCGGGTGCGGTAGCTCATGCCTATAATCCCAGCACTTTGGGAGGCTGAGGTGGGCGGATCATGGTGTCAGGAGTTCAAGACCAGCCTGGCCAACGTGTTGAAACTGCATCTCTACTAGAAATACAAAAATTAGCTAGGCATAGTGGCACGTGTCTGTAATCCCAGTTACTTGTGAGGCCGAGGCAGAAGAATTGCTTGAACCCAGGAGTTGGAGGTTGCAGTGAGCCGAGATTGCACCACTGCAGTCCAGCCTGGGTGACACAATGGCTCCATCTCAAAAAAAAAAAAAAAAAAAAAAAAAAGCGAAATCTCACAAAACTCCAGGACCTGAACTCTTGACCCTCTCTGGGTTGGTGCCTACTGTTTCATTGGCCTGGCCTACTTGCCTGGTTCAGCAGAAAGTGAGAATTCCACCCAGGTGGCCTGACAGTGGCTCAGCCGCTGCGATTTCAGTATCTGGAAGAGCAGCTCCCATTTTCTGAGCAGCTGCTGGAGCCTGGGGTGCTTTGTGTTCATTTTTGTGCAATGCTCACATGTTCCGGGATCATCAGTCCTGGCATTACCCCACTTTGTGGAGGGGAAAACTGAGCTTAGGAATCCAGCCAACATGCACCTTCTGACTCAGGATCTCATTCTCTTCCTTACCGCATCTCTACACTTGCTGTAAAGGTCTCACGTCATTGCGTCTCTACAGCACGGGCAACGCAAAGTCTACTGAGGACTTACTGTTCTCGGTGCTGCCTGGGTTAGCTGGGGCTGCCGTAACAGGTCACCCAGACTGATCGCTGCACCAGTAGAAATGCATTTTCTTGTAGCTCTGGAGGCCAGCAATCTGACGTCACCATGTCAGCGCGGTTGGTTTCTTCCGAGACCTCTCTCCTTGGCTTGTAGATGGTCATCTTGCTGTGTCTTCACATGGCTTCTCTTTGTGTGGGTTTCCCCACCTCTTCCCATAAGAACCACAGTCACAGCCAGGCATGGTGGCTCATGCCTGTAATACCAGCACTTTGGGAGGCCGAGGTGGGTGGTCGTCAGGAGTTCGAGACCAGCCTGGCCAAGATGGTGAAACTCTGTCTCCACTAAAAGTACAAAAATTCGCCTGATGTGGTGGTGTGCACCTGTAATCCCAGCTACTCAGCAGAGTGAGTCAGGAGAGTTGCTTGAACCCAGGAGGCAGACGTTGCACTGAGCTGAGATCATGCCAGTGCGCTACAACCTGGACGACAGAGAGAGACGGTGAGACTCTGTCTCAAAAACAACAACAAAAACAACAAAACAAAACAGTTAGGTTGGATTAGGGCCACCCTAATCTCATTTTATTTACTTATTTTGGTAGACATAGGGTCTCACTCTGTCACCCAGGTCCCAGTGCAGTGGCGGGATAATGGTTGACTGCAGTCTTGACTTCCTGGGCTCAAGTGATCTTCCCACCTCAGCTGCTTGAGTAGCGGGCACCACAGGTGCATGCAATTACACTCAGCCAATTTTTATTTTTTATGTAACTGGGGTTTCCCTATGTAGCCCAGTCTGGTCTCAGACTCTCGGGCTCACAGAATCTTCCCACTGCAGCCTCCCAAAAGTGCTGGGACTACAGGCATGAGCTGCCATGCCCAGCTTTCCTTTTAGATGAATTGACCTTTGTAAATACCTATCTCCAAAGAGGTCTCACAAATACCTCACATTCTGAGTTGCTGGGGGTCAGGATTTCCACAGGCGAATCTTGGAGGCACCCAATTAATCCATCAAAAGTGTTTTGCGTGCTCTTTAATTTATGTAATCCTGACAATGCTGTGAAGTAGATGTCGCTGTCAGCCATTCATGATGGTTGACCCATCAACCATGAATGAAGTGAGGAAATGGAGGGAGGGTTCACCTAGAAGGTGCGATATTGACATCAGCTGTGCTCAGTGCGGCCTTCCCCTCCTGCAAGTACTGTAGTGATCCTTAATTCTTAACCCTGTATGAACTCAGTGTGTCACGGAATGATTTAGGAAGAGGAGGATATGGGAAATACCAGGATGGTGAGGATTCTCTCCAGGCAAAGGATGTGTCCCCACCCCTATTAAGAAGGGAGCCATTAACTCCAAAAGTCTAGTGAAACCATCATCTGGGTACTGTATTAGGATTTTGGGCAAGTGTGTATCTATCCACATACGTAATTCTGCACCCAGTCTCCTTGTTTCACTGCTTAGGGATAGTGGTGATGATCTATACCATGAAACATCTTTCAGTTCTCCAGGCAGCTGCCAAAGCCCCTGGCCCGGCGTCTCCTGGGAAGGATGGAGTTCTTGTAACAACACAGACCTTGGCCATGTGTCAAAAACAAACATGGCTGTGGGGAAATGGAATGATCTGGGTTATCTGAAACTTTGCCAGAAGCATTGTTCTCTTGTTCCTGAAAAATGTGTTCTTCTTTAAAACCATACATGAATCAGTGTTTCCCTGAAGTTCTCAGCAATGAGTTCCACTTGGCATCAGTGATCCACAATCTACAGTGTACCTGCTAGACTCTAGTTGTTAAAAACAGTGTGATTTCACACCAGTTATGATGCCAAAGCCACAAGTTTGAGATGTTAGGCTGCTTTGGTTTGTCATATCTTCTCTTTGTTCTGCTTTTGAAAATGGTGGGATGTTAATTATGCATAATTAATTAATTATGTTTAGTGTCTGTCTTGTCCACTGGAATGTGAGCTCCGTGGGGTAAAGAGTCTGGTGCACTGCTCTCTACTCAGTACCTGGCGTAGTAAGCACATGGTAAATAATTGCTGGATGAATAAATGAATCAATTGATTTACAGAACTGGATCATCAGAGATCTTCAATCATGCCTGTGGTATTTTCAGAACTGGACTCTTGTCCTTTTCTCTAATGGTGCTTTAAAAAAACAATTCCACTTACTTGCTTAGATGAAGGGTTGGCAGACTTCAGCCCATGGGCTAAATCTGGCCTGATGCCTGTTGTTGTAAATAAAGTTTTATTGGAACACAGCCACACCCACAGCCACACCTGCTCATTTATGTACTGTGGCTTTCCTGCTACAATATCAGGGTTGAGAAGTTGCAACAAAGACTGTGTGGCCCACAAAGGCAAGAATATTTACTGGTGGCCCTCCACATCTGGGGGTGTTGCACTGTGGATTTAACTAGCCTCGGTTCAAAAATGTCCTGATGTCTGTGATGTCTACGTCTGTACCCAACAGGCGTAGACTTTGTTTTCTTACCATTCCCTAAACAACGCTCTACAACTCTCTATAAGGCTTTTACGTTGTACCGGGTTTTACAGGTGCTCTATAGATGGGTTGAAGTACATGGGAGGATCTCTGAAGGTTATATGCAAATACAGTGCCGCTTTGTATGAGACTTGACCATTGGTGGATTTTGGAATACAGGGGAGTCTTGGAAACAACCCTTCATGAATACCCAGGGATGATTGTGCTATCTGGTCATTTCAGAAAAATTGGCCAACGTCTGGCTTAGTCTAAAGAAAGCCGGTAATGAAGTGAGCAGTCCTCATGGGGGCGTTATGGTTGGCCTGAGAAGAGAAGTGGGGAGATACCTCTTAATGGGTGGCTGGTTTTCTTTGCCCAGTGGACAGGACTCTTGCGGAACTCTTAGGGCAGGGGTCCTCAAACTGAAGGGCATGTAAGAATCACCTAAGGAGTTGCTCAGAATGCATTTTCCCAGGTCCTTCCACAAGCAGTGATGGGATAGGACCCAAGACTTTATTCGGTCATTAATCGAGCAGTTATATATTCAGCACTGACTCTGTGCCAGAGACTATTCGGGGTGCTGGGTGCACTGCAGTGAATGAGACAGAGAAAGTCCCTGACCTCGGAGAGTTTCTATTCTAGTGGGAGAACAGTAATAATCGCCAAACAAACTCGCACAGCAGTGCTAAGTGCCGGACAGGCCCACAAAGACTTTTCTGCGTCTTTACACACTCCCAAGATGGTACAGGTGCAGGTGGCCAGAGGACCACAAGGTCCCAGCTGCTTTGTTAAGGCCACTAATAAATTCTCACCCATGCCTTCATTTGTTCCTACTCAAGTGGTCACCCCTCCCCCAGCTGCTTGTAATGTCTCTCTCCCCTCTCCCTCCCTCCTTCGCTTTTTCTCTCTCATTTGTTTTCTTCCTCCCTCCCTCCCTCCCTCTCTCCTGCTCTTTTTCTCTCCCACCCCTCCCTTTCAATCTAACTGAGAGTTGGAGTCCTCAGATGGCGAGAATCCTTCACAGTTGACTTTTGTAAAAACAGCTTTATTGAGATATCATTCATAGACAGTACAATTCACCCATTTAGAGTATACGATTCAGTGGTTTTTTATTATTCACAGAATTGTGCCAACATCAGCACAATCAACTTTAGAACATTTCCATCATCTCCCAAAGAATCCCCATGCCAAGTCTTTTGCAGACTATTTGATCTGATCCTTAAAGAACTGAGAAGAGCAGGGCGGACAGTGTCCACTCCATTTCACAGATGAGCAAATAAGGGATTAAAGAGTCGTTGGGAGATTTGTAAAAGCATAGGAGAAAACTTTAGGTCACTTTTAGTATTAGAAGCTTCCAAGGAGTCCCTAAAATTAAGGACTTTTGGTGACTCTTCTGCTACCCACAGACTCCTAAAGCTCATACCCAGGTTGGGAAAAGCTCCTGAGAACCCCCTGAGTTTCTGGGGTTTCTACAGCTCCGGCTCACATTCCTCATCCCCCACCCGGGAGGCACAAGGACAGTGTCTGTGATTGTCTGTCTGTCTAATGGATTCTGACTGCCAGCCAGTCGCTGAAGGGCACTCTGAGCTACCACCATGCATATGCATCAGGCTGGCTGGTTTGGACACAGCCGCCCATGCAGGGTGACAGGGCCTGAGGCTTGCCTCAGGGACCCTTCAGGAAGCTCATATGCTGAGTGCCAGGTGGCACCACAAAGCTCTTATCATAAGATGAGGGATAGAGAGAGCTGCTTGCTGAATGGCTCTGGGAGGTAAGTTGGGCTGTTAGACAACTTGGAAACTGAGCAGTAGGTTTATCTGGTGCCAAACAGCAAAATGCACGGTCTATAGGGACCCCACCTGGATTCGGTGCGTTGTGATTGAGGGCGACTGTGGTGCCAGAGAGCCTGGCATGAGAGATACCAGCAGTCACCCTCCATAGGTGGCTCTGTATTATGTTTAAAATGAGATGCAGGGACATCGCACAGGGTGCACTGAAATGGACCCAGCATTCTAATTTTGCATTTGAGCCATCTTTCTCTTCCTTACTAAAGTGTTCTTACTATGATCATTGGCTAGGCTTTACTGGAAGATGAGCCCTGCCAAGAACAGGCAGGCTGTTTTTTCCATATTCTCAGGATCTGCACAAGGACTTGGGCATGTTGGGGCCGTAGGAAGCATCTGTTGAATGAATGAAGCAATGGAGTTTCTGAGAGTGGTCTGCAGGTGTCAGATGCTGCTCCACTCTGATGCTCACTGTAGTTCTTAGATGTGAAGAGACTGGGGCACAGAGAGGTCAAGAACGTGGCCAAGGAGCACACAGCCCCTCAGGGCTCTGGTCGGCATTTGAACTCACCGGTGTGCCTGACCACTGCTCTGTTCTTCCTAACCTGCCAGGTGATGTGGAGGAGTTTGAATTTACTCTTTAATATTTTTAATTTTTTAAGTTTTGTTTTTTCTATTTATATATTTATTTTTAAATTATACTTTAGGTTCTAGGGTACATGTGCGGATCATGCAGGATTGTTGCATAGGAACATACATGGCAATGTGGTTTGCTGACTGCATCCCCCGTCACCTGCATCTGGCATTTCCCTCCATGTTATCCCGGCCTCACCTCCCCCCCACCCCACTGTCCCTCCCTTGGCCCCCTCAGCAGATCCCTGTGTGTGATGATCCTCTGTGTCCATGTGTTCTCATTGTTCAACACCCGCCTATGAGCAAGAACATGTGGTGATTGATTTTCTGTTCTTGTGTCAGTTTGCTGAGAATGATGGTTTCCAGATTCATCCACGTCCCTGCAAAGGACAGGAACTCATCATTTTTATGACTGCATAGTATTCCATGATGTATATGTGCCACATTTTCCTTGTCCAGTCTATTATCAATGGACATTTGGGTTGGTTCCAGGTCTTTGCTATTGTAAACAGTGTGGAAATGAACATACCGTGTGCATGTGTCTTTATAATAGAATGATTTATAATCCCTTGGGTATATACCCAGTAATGGGATTGCTGGGTCAAATGGTGAAACTTTTTTTTTGAGATGGAGTCTTGCTCAGTCACCCAAGCTACAGTGCATTGGCACAATCATGGCTCACTGCAACCTTTGCCTCCTGGGTTCAAGTGATTCTTCTGCCTCAGCCTCTTGAGTAGCTGGGACTACAGGTGCCCACCACCATGCCCAGCTAATTTTTGTATTTTTAGCAGAGATGGGGTTTCACCATTTTGGCCAGGCTGGTTTCAAACTCTTGACCTCAGGTGATCTGCCCGTTTCAGCCTCCCAAAGTGCCGGGGTTACAGGCATGAGCCACTGTGAGCCACTGTGTCTGGCCCTGGATTTACTCTTTAATATCTTGTGTCCTCCAATTTATCCTCTGGAGGAAGGATCACTCATGGTTCTGGAGGCAAGCAGTCAGAGAATAAGGTGTTGGAAGAGTTGGTTCCTTCTGCAGCCCCACTCTTTGGGTTGTAGATGACCGTTTTCTCCCTGTGTCTTCACGCGGACTTTCTGTGTCTGTCTGTATCCTAATCTTCTCATCTTATGAGGACACCAGTCACATGGGACTGAGACTCGCTGTAATGACCTCACTCTCACTTGATTACTCTGTTTCAAGACCTGTCTTTGCTAGCAGTCACATTCTGAGCTCCTGGGGCTTCACCCTTTAACATATGAGTTCTAAAGGAACACAGTTCAGCCCATAACAGACTCTAACCATAAAGGTCCTGGAATACTCCTGTTGCTTCCTCTCCAAAATCCTTTGTTTTCAGCCTCTACAGCCGCCATGGGAATCAGGTGTCAAATGTGGACACAAACTCCGAGATTCATCAGTTCTAGACAACTGGTTATACTCAAATGCTTAGGAGGAAGGAGTTTCCTTACTTTCCCATGATGCACCTTGTGAATAGCTTTCCTTGGTGCCCTTCTCAGCACATTTGAGCAGTGGTTTTATCTACATCATCTTTTTTCCATAGGAAAGAATTTTGCTTAATTGGGTCTCATTTCTGTTCTCCCCTTAACAACCGAGTGTCTACATTTCTGTTGGGATTGAAAGCCCCAATCAGTTCAGATAAATCAGCTTCCTTTTTAAATTACGATCTTGGAGGAAATAATGATCTGACTTACTTTTTGTTAATTACTTTTATGTGAATTAGACATCCCGGCTTTGCAGTCGCTGCTTTCCTCAGAAGTATTTAAACCCTCAAATCTATTTAAACCTTTTCTTTTTTACTTAAATTAAGATGCTGAAAAATTCCACTATTAGAAATAATTTGGGTTTTTTTTTTAAGTTCAGCTTCATGGCTCTATAATTTTAAATAATTTGAGCTGAGAATGATTCTATCATATCCCATGAAGTGGCACAAAATTACCATTTTCTCTTCAAGATTTCCTCATATTATTGGTGTGTCAGATTTAGTAAATAAATAAATAGGATGAAAATTAATGAATGACACAATCGGGTAGAATTGTAAAACAGAAACCAAATTGTGCATCCCACATTCAGCAGTTTTGCATTTTAACCATAGTGATCATGGTGTGTCTGTGTGTGTGTGTGTGTGTGTGTATGTGTGTGTATGCGTATGTGCGTGTCCCAATGGGGGAAAATAATCATTTGTAAAGAACAGAAAATTCTGTTACTTTGAGTACAAAGCAATAGATTAAAAAATGAATAATTTATAGTTTTTATATTAAAAAGTACAAACCTTCAGAAGAGAAGCAACAACCTTATAATAAATAAGCAACAACCTTATAAATAACAACAAACTAAGAAGGGGATTAATACCCCAAAGTAGAAGTATAATTGCCCTTCTGTATTCACAGATTCAACCAACTGAAGATTGAAAAATAAAAGAAACAATAATAGAAATAAAAAGCAATACAGTATAATGACTATTTACATATCATTTACATCATATTAGATGTTATAAGCAATTCAAGACAATTCAGAATATACAGGAGGATAAGCATACATTCTATGCAAATACCACACCATTTTGTATAAGGGGGTTGAGCATTCATGGATTTTAGTATCCACAAGGGGGATCCTGGAACAAATCCCTCCCGGATCTGAAGAAACAACTGTATAAAACTTGTGGAAAGTGGCCAAAGCAGTATTTAGAGGCATTCTTATAGCCTTAGATATTATCAGCACTCTTCTGTCATCAGAGAGAGAGGAATTCCTTATATTATGAATATTAAGTCAAGTAGTATAAGGGTGATTGCCTGTCTTTGCCCAACCCATCCCAATTAGTAAAAATGTTGTACAGTTAGAGTTTTGGTGCTGACTCGTGGTTCAGTGTCTGGCAATGGGTAGATATCTTCATATCAGATAGTCTATTGAGAAATACAGTGCAGCTCAGTGTTTGAGGTAAGCACTTGGGAATTGAAAGAATCCAAAAATTGAAGTCTCTGTCTGCCATGCAAGCGGTGATCCTGTCTACAATACCAATTTTCACAGACTAAATTCCTTTTCCTTTTCTTTTCTCTTTTATTTCTTCTTTTTGTTGGCCCCTCTGTATCCTGGGAACATTCTTTACTGAAAGCCCAATCAAAAGGAGCTCTGAGTTTTGGGGAAAACTGATATAACCATAGTGATCACGGTGTGTGTGTTGAGGTTTCTAGGATCTGGGCTAGGGGAAGAACCCTTTAGTCAGCCAAGTAGTATTTGGACTCTAGGAAAAATATCAAACCCAAAGTCTGAACTACTGAACTGTCTTAGAATTATTGCTCTGTCTTCATCCCCAATAAGAGTGAAGGCACCCCAGGAACCCACAGCTGAGACAGCTGTTGGGATAAATGGTGGAAAAAGCCTTGCTATCACAGTCTTTGATGTCCAGCCAGGGTTGACAGAGCAGTCTCTGGTTTTTCACCTGCCACGTTCCAAGAGCAGGATTTTACATCTCCAAGAAATGTCAAATATGAGCATCCTTATGGCTGAAGGGACATCTCATGGCACCCTTGTCTGTCCTCTTCTACAGGGGCTGTGATGTGTGCTGTAGCGTCTGACCTAAGCTAAGTCCTAAGACCTTAGTCCTAAGCTAAGTCAGATCATGTACCAGGGAATCTTGTAGCTTTGTGTGGATAACAAGTTACAGCTGATGCCAAATGTCAACAGAGTAAACTGTGAGTGTGATTCAGTGTCTTTGTAATGATGCAATCCAGGCCCCAACCACCCATCATAGAGCAAACAAATGCAGCAGAGCAGCAGTAAGCAATCAAGAGAAAAGAAAAACCATGATACTATAAAAAGAAAAAGCTATTTTACTCTTTATTTTCCACTTACCACATGTTGAGGGTACAGGGCAAGATGAACGACCTGAATTTGACTCACAGGACCTAAATTCAAACCAGGAGTGGTTCTGGAATACTTTCCCTCTATCCCCACTCCTCCATCTTCTAAGGAGGTACCAGGATAACGTTGAGTATTTAACAACATTGAGGGCTCAGGTGCCAGTGTCTCAGAATGGATACAGCAACTAAACAGACCCAACTATAAACCTACACAGCTGTGCCACGGTGAACCAGGGCTGCCAGTGGTATACCTCCTTCATTGCATCTTCAGGACTTTCACTGCGAGTTTGCAGGGGACCCTATAGTCGCCATAGACTCAAGCCAGTGCCCAAAGAGGGCTTCATGGACCTTTAACAACTGGATAACTCGGTAGCAAAGGAAGAATGGAGTATAATGTTGGAACAATATCCACGAGGCTGGTTTAGCTAAGGACCAGTGCCTCATTGTTTACGCAAGAGATCTAGTCCTTGGTGCCTGCTTGGGGCCTTGGCATGAAAATAGTTGCTCTGAGTTTTGAATTTTTATGTCCCGATCTTCCTTCCTTCTAGTTTAAGGTTGTGTTTGTCTAACTCTGTATTTCAGCAGAAGGACCTAGTGACAGCGGTTCAGTGCATCTGCTGAGTCGGAAGCAAGAGAGCCACATGGTTAAGAGGGTAGGTTTGCAATCCATTAGAACTAGAGTAAAATCCTGGTCTTCAAGCCCACTTTATAAGTCCTCATGGGTGGGAAAGTACCCATCTTAGGGTGTTGTAGCGAGGAGTCAGTGAGGTAATGTTGAATAAGTGCTTAACTCACAGCAGTGCTCAGTGCCTGGTGACTGTTCTTACTTGGTTGGAGATAGAATCTCTCTGGGAGGTGTTCCTTGCAGTAGGTCATTGCAGATACATTTCAGGATTCTTTGTTTCTTTCCACCTATCTTTATCTACCTCCCAGAGGTCATTTGAGACTCACGGGCGCAGAGGTATGGTGTCTTCTGCAGGAGTAGAGATCAAGGAGGAAGCACTGGGACTTTGGCTCATGCCTGTAATCCCAGGACTTTGAGAGGCCAAAACAGGTGGATCACCTGAGGTCAGGAGTTCAAGACCAGCCTGGGTAACAAGATGAAACCCTGTCACTACTGAAAATACAAAAATTAGCCAGGTGTTGTGGCATATGGCTGTAATCCCAGCTACTCAGGAGGCTGAGGCCTGAGAATCACCTGGGAGGTGAAGGTTACAGTGAGCCGAGATTGTGCCATTGTACTCCAGCTGGGGTGACAGATTAAGACTCTGTCTCCAAAAAGATAAATGAAAAGGAGGAAGCATTGGGACTTTAGACATTGTGCCTGTGCCCCACCATCTGATTAGTAACCTCCATCTGATTACAAAAGTTCTTCAATCTCTGCCTGCAGGCCATCTCAGGACCTTCAGAGCATTGGTGTGTGGCTTGCATGATACCCATGATGGAAAAGGCTGAAGTTTCCATTGATTCTTTCCAGTGCCCTGATCAACCAGTGTTTCCCAGAGACAAGCCAAGCCTGCTTCTTACTGCTTTTTCTATCCTGATGGACATGGGCTTGTCATTCCAACCCAGGCAGCCTCTGGAGGGCCAGGCCCTAACTGTCACCTTGTACTTCAGTTGTTGGAAGAAAAGGCAACAAGAGAGATAGAATGTGTGGATGATAAAGTCATTTCAGAGGGGAGCAACTTGAACTTTACATTTTTTAGTTTGCTGATGTTTAATGACCAAATATGTTTTTTAAAGATGGTTTCTGGTGTATTTTCTCCATCTATGACAAAACAGTTGCAGAATGGCAATATTTGACATTTAAGAAAGGGGATGTGGGAGTGGTGAAGTGAGTTCCCTTGGAAAGGTCATCCTTGTATCTAGAGGCTGTCTGCAGCAAATGGCCAAATCAGTCCTCAAAACAGCAACTGTATGCACTCAGAGGTGCTGCATCTACATTTGAAACAATCTAAAGCAAAGCAAAGCAATGTCAGCTGGTTATTGAGTATGTTAGAATTTGCTCTGATGAAGGTAATGAAGTTGATGATGATGATGTTGGTGGCTTATGTTACTGGTTGGACTCTCGGAGGCTCTCTCCAAACAAAGCAAAGAAAACTCAGCTGGTCATTGAGTATGTCAGAATTTGCTCTGATGAAGATGATTAGGTTGATGCTGATGATGCTGGTGGCTGATGTTACCGGTCAGGCTGTTGGAGGCTTTCTCCAATCCTCATGCACATTGAAAAGTCTCTTATTGGTTGGGCACAGTGGCTCACACCTGAAATCCCAGCACTTTGGGAGGCTGGGGTGGGTGGATCACAAGGTGAAGAGATCGAGACCATTCTGGCCAATACGGCAACACTCTGTCTCTACTAAAAATACAAAAATTAGTCAGGTGTGTTGGTGCGTGTTTATATTCCTAGCTGCTCAGGAGGCTGAGGCAGGAGAATACCTTGAACTTGGGAGGAGGAGGTTATGGTGAGCTGAGATCACACCACTGCACTCCAGCCTGGTGACAGAATGAGACCCTGTGTTAAAAAAAAAAAAAAAAAAAAAAAAAAAAAAAAAAAAAAAAAAAAAAAAAAAAAAAAAAAGTCTCTCCTATGTGTTCATTACGTTTTTTTTTTTTTTTTTTTTTTTTTAAATTTTATTATTATACTTTAAGTTCTGGGGTGCATGTACAGATCATGCAAGATTATTACATAGGTATACGCATGCCATGGTGGTTTGCTGCCTCCATCCCCTCTTCACCTATATTAAGTATTTCTCCTAATTTTATCCCTCCTCAATCTTCCCACTCCCTGCTATCTCTCCCCTAGCCTCTTCATCCCCCAGCAGGCCCTAGTATGTGATGTTCCTCTCCCTGTATCCATGTGTTCTCATTGTTCAACACCCACTTATGAGTGAGAACATGCAGTGTTTGGCTTTCTGCTCTTGTGTCAGTTTGCTGAGAATGATGGTTTCCAAATCCATCCATGTCCCTGCAAAGGACATGACCTCATCATTTTTTATGGCTGCATAGTATTCCATGGTGTATATGTGCCACACTTTTTTATCCAGCCTATCCTTGATGGGCATTTTGGTTGGTTCCAAGTCTTTGCTATTGCAAACAGTGCTGCAGTGAACATATGTGTGTGTGTGTTTTTATTATAGAATGATTTACAATCCTTTGGGTATATACCCAGTAATGGGATTGCTGGGTCAAATGATATTTCCATTTCTAGATCCTTGAGGAATCACCACACTGTCTTCCACAATGGTCAAACTAATTTACACTCCCACCAACAGTGTAAAAGCATTCCTATTTCTCCATATCCCCTCTAGCATCTATTGTCTCCAGATTTTTTAATGATCACCATTCTAACTGGCGTGAGATAGTATCTCAATGTGGTTTTGATGTGCATTTCTCTAATGACCAGTGATGATGAGCATTTTTTCGTATGTTTATTAGCTGCATAAATGTCTTCTTTTGAAAAGTGCCTCTTCATATCCTTTGCCCACTTTTTGATGGGATTCTTTTTTTTTTTGTAAATCTCTTTTAGTTCTTTATAGATTTTGGATATTAGCCCTTTGTCAGATGGGGAGCTTGCAAAAATTTTTTTCCTATTCTGTTGGTTGCTGGTTCACTCTAATGATTGTTTCTTTCACTGTACAGAAGCTCTATAGTTTAATTAGGTCCTGTTTGTCTATTTTGGCTTTTGTTGCCATTGCTTTTGGTGTTTTAGCCATGATGTCCTTGTCTATGCCTATGTCCTGAATTGCCTAGTTTTTCTTCTAGGGTTTTTATGGTGTTAGGTCTTATATTTAAATCTTTAATTCATCTGGAGTTAATTTTTGTATAAGGTGTAAGGAATGGGTCCAGTTTCAGCTTTCTGCATATGGCTAGCCAGTTTTCCAAACACCATTTATTAAACAGGGAATCCTTTCCCCATTGCTTGTTTTTGTCAAATTTGTGAAAGACCAGATGGCTGTAGGTGTGTGGTGTTACTTCCGAGGCTTCTGTTCTGTTCCATTGGTCTATATCTTTTTTTTTTTTTTGGTACCAGTACCATACTGTTTTGATTACTGTAGCCTTGTAGTATACTTTGAAGTCAGGTAACATGATGCCTCCAGCTTTGTTCTTTTTGGTGATGCGGGCCCTGTTTGTTCTCTTTGTTCTTGGTGATGCGGGCCCTGTTTTGGTTCTATATGAAGTTAAAGGTGTTTTTTTTCCAGTTCTGTGAAGAAGGTCATTGGTAACTTGATGGGGGTAGCATTGAATCTTAAAATTATTTTGGGCAATATGGCCATTTTCATGATACTGATTCTTCTTAATCATGAGCATGGAGTGTTTTTCTATCTGTTCGTGTCCTCTCTTATTTCCTTGAGCAGTGGTTTGTAGTTCTCCTTGAAAAGGTCCTTTAAATCCTTTCTTAGTTGTATTCTTAGGTATTTCATTCTCTTTGTACCAGTTGTGAATAGGAGTTCACTCATGTTGTGGCTTTCTGTTTGTCTGTTATTGATGTATAGGAATGCTTGTGATTTTTACACATTGATTTTGTATCCTGAGACTTTGCTGAAGTTGCTTATCATCTTAAGGAGATTTTGGGCTGAGGTGATGAGGTCTTCTAAATATACAATCATGTTGCCTGCAAATAGAGACAATTTGACTTCCTCTTTTCCTAATTGAATACCCTTTATTTCTTTTTCTTGCCTGATTGCTCTGGCTAGAACTTCTAATACTACATTGAATAGGAATGGTGAGAGAAGGTACCCTTGTCTAGTGCCAGTTTTCAAAGAAAATGTTTCCAATTTTCACCCATTCAGTATGATACCGGCTGTGGGTTTGTCATAGACGGCTTTTAACATTTTGAGATACGTTCCATGGATACCTAGTTAATTGAGAATTTTTAGCATAAAGGGCTATTGAATTTTGTCAAAGGCCTTCTCTGCATCTATTGAGATGATCATGTGTTTTTTTCTTTGGTTCTGTTTATGTGATGGATTATGTTTATAGATATGCATATGTTGAACCAGCCTTGCATCCCTGGAATGAAGCTTCTTTGATCATGATGGATAGGCTGTTTGATGTGCTGTTGCATTTGGTTTGCCAGGATTTTATTGAAGGTTTTTACATTGATGTTCATCATGGATATTGGCCTGAAGTTTTCATTTTTCAGTTGTGTCTCTGCCAGGTTTTGATATCAGGATGATATGGCTCTCATAAAATAAGTTAGGGGGTATTCCCTCTTTTTGTATTGTTTGAAATAGTTTCAGAAGGAATGGTAGCAGCTCCTCTTTGTACATCAGGTAGAATTCAGCTGTGAACCTGTCTGGACCTGGATTTTTTTTGTTTGTTTGTTTGTAGGCTATTAATTGCTGCCTCAACTTCTGACCTTGTTATTGGTCTATTCAGGGATTTAACTTCTTCCTGGTTTAGTCTTGGAAGGGTTTAAGTGTCCAGGAACTTATCAATTTCTTCTAGATTTACTGATTTATGTGCATAGAGTTGTTGCAATTTCTTGTGGTAGTTTGCATTTCTGTGTAATTGGTGGTGACATCCCCTTTATCATTTTTATTGCATCTATTCAATTCTTCTCTGTTTTCTTTTTTATTAGGCTGGCTAGTGGTCTGTTTTGTTGATCTTTTGAAGTAAACAGCTCCCAGGTTTATTGCTTTTTTGAAGCATTTTTTTGTGTGTCTGTGTCTCCTTCAGTTCTGCTCTGATTTTAGTTATTTCTTGTCTTTTGCTAGCTTTTGAATTTGTTTGATCTTGCTCCTCTAGTTCTTTTAATTTTGACAATAGGATGTTGATTTTAGGTCTTTCCTCGCTTCTCATGTGGGCATTTAGTGCTATAAATTTCCCTCTGGACACTGCTTTAAATGTGTCCCGGAGATTCTGGTATGTTGTGTCTTCATTCTCATTGGTTTCGAAGAACATCTTTATTTCTGCCTTCATTTGATTATTTATGCAGTAGTCATTCAGGAGCACGTTGTTCAGTTGCCATGTAGTTGTGTGTTTTTGCATGAGTTTCTTAATCCTGAGTTCTAATTTAATTGCACTGTGGTCTGAGAGACTGGTTGTTATGATTTCCATTGTTTTGCATTTTCTGAGGAGTGATTTAGTTCTAATTATGTGGCCAATTTTAAAGTAATTACGATGTGGTGCGGAGAAGAATGTATATTCTGGGAATTTGGAGTGGAGAGTTCTGTAGATGTCTGTTAGGTCCACTTGATCCAGATCTGAGTTCAAGTCCTGTATATCATTGTTAATTTTCTGTCTTGGTGATCTGTCTGATATTGACAGTGGAGTGTTAAAATCTCCCACTATTATTGTGTGGGAGTCTAAGTCTCTTTGTAGATTGTTAAGAACTTGCTTTATGTATCTGGGTACTCCTGTATTGGGTGCATATATATTGAGGATTTTTAGCTCTTCTTGTTGCATTGATCCCTTAACCGTTATGTAATGCCCTTCTTTTTCTCTTTTGATCTTTGTTGGTTTAAAGTCTATTTTATCAGAGACTAGGATTGCAACTCCTGCTTTTTTTTGATCTCCATTTACTTAATAAATCTTCCTCCATCCATTTATTTTGAGTCTCTATGTGTTTTTGACATGAGATGCATCACTTGAATTCAGCACGCCAATAGGTCTTGACTTTCTACCCGATTTGCCAATCTGTGTCTTTTGATTAGGGCATTTAGCCCATTTGCATTTAAGGTTAATATTGTTATGTGTGAATATGATCCTGCCATTTTGATAGTAGCTGATTGTTTTGCCCATTAGTTGATGAAGTTTCTTCATTGTGTTGACGATCTTTACCATTTGATACATTTTTGGAGTGGCTGGTACTGGTTGTTCCTTTCCTTGTTTAGTGCTTCTTTCAGGAGCTCTTGTAAGGCAGGCCTTGTGGTGTCAAAATCTCTCAGCAACCGCTTGTCCATAAAGGATTTTATTTCTCCTTCACTTATGAAGCTTAGTTTGACTGGATATGAAATTCTGGATTGAAAGTTCTTTTCTTTAAGGATGTTGAATATTGACCCCCACTGTCTTCTGGCGTGAAGGGTTTCTGCAAGAGATCTGCTGTGAGTCTGATAGGCTTCTTTTTGTGGGTAACCCAGCCTTTCTCTCTGGCTACCCTAAGCATTTTTTCCTTCATTTCAACCCTGATGAATCGGATGATTGTGTGCCTTGGGGTTGCTCTTCTTGAGGAATATCTTTGTGGTGTTCTCTGTATTTCCTGGATTTGAATGTTGGCCTGCCTTGGTAGGTTGGGGAAGTTCTCCTGGATAATACCCTGAAGAGTGTTTTCCATGTTGGATTCATTCTCCCCATCACATTCAGGCACACCGATCAAATGGAGATTAGGTCTTTTTACATAATTCCATATTTTTTGGAGGCTTTGTTCATTTCTTTTCATCTTTTTTCCTTCGTCTTGCCTTCTCATTGTATTTCATTGCGTTGATCTTCAATCTCTGATATCCTTTCTTCTGCTTGGTTGATTCTGCTACTGAAACTTGTGTATACTTTGCAAAGTTCTTGTGATGTGTTTTTCAGTTCCATCAAGTCATTTATGTTCTTCTCTAAGCTGGTTATTCTAGTTAGCATTTCGTCTACCTTTTTTTCAAGGTTCTTAGTTTCTTTACATTGGGTTAGAACATGTTTCTTTAGCTCAGGTAAGTTTCTTATTACCCAACATCTGAAACCTCCTTCTGTCAATTTGTCAAACTCATTCTCCATCCAGTTTTGTTCCCTTGCTGGTGAGGAGTTGTAATCCCTTGGAGGAGGAAAGGTGTTCTGGTTTTTGGTGATTTCATCCTTTTTGCACTAGTTTCTTCCCATCTTCGTGGATTTATCTACCTGTGGTCTTTGAAGTTCTTGACTTTTGGATGGGGTCTCTGAGTAGATGTCCTTTCTGTTGATGTTGAAGCTATTTCTTTCTGCTTTTTATTTTTCCTTCTAACAGTCGGACTCTCTGCTGCAGGACTGCTAGAGGTCCACTCCAGACACTGCTTGCCTGGGAATCACCAACAGGGGCTGCAGAACAGCAAGGATTGCTGCCTATTCCTTCCTCTGGTAGCTTCATCCCAGAAGGATACCCACCAGATGTCAGCCAGAGCTCTCTTGTATGAGGTGACTCTGGATATACAGTGGTCAGGGAGCCACTTGAGGAGGCAGTCTGTTCCTTATCAGAGCTCAAGTGCTGTGCTGGGAGCTCCATGGCTCCCTTCAGAGCTGCTGGGCAGGGATGTTTAAGTCTGCTGCAGTAGAACTCACAACTGCCCCCTTTCCCAGGTGCTCTTTCTCAGGAAGGTGGCTTTATTTCTAAGTCCCTGATGGACTGCTGCCTTTTTTCAGAGATGTGCTGCCTAGCAAGGAAGGAGTCTAGTCACAGTCTGCTGTGACTGAGCTGCTCTGGGCTCTGCCTAGTTGCTGTGTAAACTTTTTGTGCTTTTGTTGACACAGGTAGGGTTAGAGCTGCCTCGGTAATGGTGGACGCCCCTCCCCCCACCGAGCTTGACCATCCCTGGTTGAGCTCAGACTGCTGTGCTGGCTGGAAAAATTGCGAGCCAGTGGGATTCAGTTTGCTGGTCTCCTTGGGGGTGAGACCTGCCGAGCCAGATCACCTGGCTCCCCGCCTTCAGTGCCCTTTATCTCAGGGATATCGGCGGCTCTGTCCTGTAGTCATTCCAGGCACCAGTCAGAACAGCTACTCAGATTTTTCCTTGGCACCCAGATTTCTGAGTCAGCCACCCAGATTTGTGCGAGAAACCCACAGCACCTGTTAGCCAGCAGGAATCTCCTGGTCTGTGGGTTGCAAAGACTGTGGGAGAAGCACAGCATAGGACTGTAGTGCTGGAGTGGCCAGAAAAGTTCCCAATGGCCTCCACTGGGTAGGGGGGGCCCTCTGGCCCATTACACTTCCCTGGGTGAGGCAGTGCCCCACCTTGCCTCGATTTGCCCTCCTTGAGCTACACTCACTGTCCAACCAGTCCCATTGAGATGAACATGGTACACTGGTTGGAAATGTGGAGATTGCTTGCCTCCTGCATTGCTCTCGCTGGGAACTGTGCTCCAGAGCTGTTCCTATTCGGCCATCTTGGCGGAAGTCTGTATCCATTGCATTTTGACTTCAGTTTTAGATAATTTATCATACACTTCTCTGCCCTTCTGTGTTCGTGTTTCCCACCTCCTAAAATGGAAGCTACTTGATTATTTCCTTCCCCTACACTCATTTTTCTACTTAGTATTGGGTTTTTGCACTTAGTAGGTGCTTACTGAATATTTATTCAATGAAATGTCCAGAGTCTGGTGAAAGGAAATGGAGCATTGTCTAGATGAGATTTTCTCACAGAGCCAGAATTTGGTCAAAGGCCGCTCCCATTGTAGGGTCATTTTCCGGGATGGACCCTGGGGTGTCCTCTAGGGCCAGGTCAGTGATAGAGTGGAGAGAGTAGACATGGCATCCCTAAGTAGCAAAGAAGGACTATCCTTCCACACGTTCACTCTCTGTAACCTTCTGTCCAAAGAGCTCAAAGGAGGATTGGATGTCTGAGATTTCTTTTTCCAATCCCACTTAAGCTAGAAAGCCAAGGAGGGCACAGAGGTTCCAGAGGAAGGGCATCTGTGTGTGCTCAGAGGCCTCTGCACAAAGGACACAGGATGGAGCTAAGATATTTTGTATGGTACCTATCCCATGTATGCCCTCAATGTAATAAAAACAATAATTATTCTCAATTAGAGAAGATGTCATGGTCTGATGTATGTGAGTGGCAGTGGATTTGAGAGTTAGACCTGTTGAGAGTTCCCAACCCCCCTCTCTGTGTCTGTGGGGCAAGTCCATTTACCTGTTTCAGCTGTTTCCTGGTCAGTGTTTTTGACTCCTGTAAGATGGAGCTAATACCTACCCTGTTTTTTGTGGTGTGAATCAAATGAAAAGTGCCTAGCATAGTAACAACTCAGTAAATGAGAGCCATTGCTGTTGTTGTTCTGTTTTTCAGCAAGGCGAGGGTTTCAGTGTCTTTCAGGAATAGTTGAATTTTGACATGCTGTGATTACACACAATCTCAGTGGTGATTTATCCGGAAATAGCACTCACCTCCTGTCCTTGCCGACAAGCCACCTAGCCCCACCTTTGCTTATTTGTCTTTTGCGTTGGAGCCTGTAAGGGTGTTGGGAGGGGTTCAGATAGTCCTGTAACTATGATTTAGTGAATACTTACTGTCCCACATGTGCTGCTGCGCTGACATTTTACAAAATGGTCATGAACAAGACTTTCTTCAACCTTGTGAGGTAGGTACTCTTCTATAAAAGGTGGGAGAATTGAAGCACACAGAATTTCAGAAACTTTCTCCAATGTAGCTAAGAAAACTGGGCTAAGAACACAATCCAGGTTACCTGATTCCTGGGCCTGCAGTCTTAACAACTCTTTTACGTCATTGTAAATTGAAATACTTAGAAGCTCCCACTCTTCTCCCTGGAACCACACACTTGTGGTTTATTTTCTTATCCCCAAACATAGATAGTCTTTTTCAAAAATAGTTTTGGGGGTACAGGTGGTTTTTGGTTACATGGATAAGTTCTTCAATGGTGAGTTTTGAGATTTTGTTGCACCCATGACCTGAGCAGTTTCACTATACCCAATACGTAGTCTTTTAGAAAATATTTATTACAAACTGTACATCCGACAAATGACTGATGTACAGAATATACAAGGAACTCAAGTCAGCAAGAATAAAACAACAATCCCATTGAAAAGTAGGCAAAGGGCTGGGCACTGTGGCTCACACCTTTGATCTCAGCACTTTGGGAAGCGGAGGTGGGTGGATCACCTGAGGTTGGGAGTTTGACACCAGCCTGGCCAACATGGCAATTACAAAAATTAGCTGGGCATGGTGGCAGGCACCTATAATCCCACCTACTTGAGAGACTGAGACAGGAGAATCGCTAGAACTTGGAAGGTGGAGGCCAGTGTACTCCAGCCTGAGTGATAGAATGAGACTCTGTTTAAAAAAGAAAAAAAAAAGGAAAGTGGGCAAAGGAAATGCATCCACAGTTCTCAAAAGAAGATACACAAACAGTCAACAAATGAAAAATTGCTCAACATCCCTCATTATCATAATGCCCTTTTGATGGCCAATTGTGAGAGGTTAGCAAACCCGCCTTGAATGTAATGGTGTTTCCTGTACTGCCATCTAGAGGACATGGACTCAAATCGACATCATCAGTTGTAGTTTCTGAGGTCCAGCTTCTAAATGATCCTTAACCCTTTACCCTGTATAGCTACTGGCCACACTTCTTTTCACGTGGCAAATTCAGGCTTGCATATGTCAGTTGGCAAATTAACATTTTGGGCATTGCATGCTGGTATTGCCTGACACCTACTGGTTCAATATTGGCAAAGCCTGCAGTCTTATCCTTATGGCAGTGGTAGTGCAATCATTTGACTATTTAATTTCACTCTCTCCATATTTTATAAAGAGTAGAAAACAAGCAAATTAAAGTGCTGATACAAGTGATAAAAAGCAGTGGTCTCAAATGTAATTGAGACAGAAATAGGGACTATTTAACTGTAATTGGATACTTACTCATTTAAGCTAATTAATCATTTTAAATTGCAAAGAGGGTAAACAAAATTAAAGAACTTGCACAAAATGCTAAACATATATTTTTTTTCAGATCTTAAGTGTGATTAAGGACATATATCTATCCCTTCTGGAATTAAGCCAGTGTAAGTCAGGGTGTTTTCAGTGACAGAAAGTATTTCAAATCATTTAAGCTACGGGAAAGTTACTGGTCAGAGAGGAAGAATCATAGACCACTCAGAGTCAAAGAAGAGTTGCAGGAGGCAGGAAGTTGGGATGCAGACCAGGAGTCAGGGCCCACCAGTGTATTTTCTCCATTTCTCTTTCATTTCTGGCTGGCTTCCTTCTGCAGACAGATTCTGTCCAGATGACATAAATGGTGGGGGAAATTACCATCAGCTCTTTGGCTTTACAGCCTTAAATTTGGCAACATCACAGACAAGAGATCTTTTCACTCATAAGTGTTTATATATGAATTCCAGGATGGATTCTGATTGGCTCTCCTTAGATCATGCCCCTCTCCTCTACTAATTGCTGTTTATATATGAATTCCAGGATGGTTTCTGATTGGCTCTCCTTAGACCATGCACCTCTCACCAATTGCTCTCACACCAATTGCTGTGTCCAGGGAAACAGTCACCATGATTGGTCAAGACTGGGTCATATGATCAGAGTCAGGAAGTCTCCTAGTCTGTTACTAAAATAATAAAAGAAAAAAAAAATTGAGGGAAAATACACTAGCCAGCCCCAAATGGGAACTATTAAAGGATATCACTGAGCCACACTGCCCCGCCTCATCTTTTCTTAACGTTTTCACTTTTGACTTTTCTGCACAGTTTTATTCCGTTTAAAAGAAAAACTGTTTGTCTTGATGGTAAGCCATCTGACAAAAGTCTCAAGCTACTTTGTTGTATTGACCTCCCTGAATACACTGAATAAATAATTTATATTCTGCACAGGGATCATACAAAACGGTTTTGGCATGGTGGGAATTTGCATCCTCCCAGATTGTCCTTCTCTCCGAATGTGGTTCTCTAGGCAGCAGAGTAATGGCATATGTTGTGAACACCTGGTGGCCTCCATTCCTTATGGAGTTAAGCCGAAAGTTAAAGAGAATGAAAATAGGGCTGGGGATTGGAGGGACTTTGTTGAGTAGAGCCTTCTGGTTTTGAGTGACAAATGTGTTGAGATGTGAAGGAGAGAAATATGTATCCAATACAGATTTGTTTTTCATGTAAATAAGTGTTTTAGCCTCAAACTTTGTGGCATCTCATTATGCAGGTGACTTAGTCATTGACATGCATGCGATTTGCATTTCCTCTTCTCTATGCCGAAAGGTTGAGAGACTGTAACTCGGCTAAATTACACACCCTGGGTACACAAGTAGGCTGCCATCTTGGGTGCATTTGTAAATACTGAGGGATACATCCATCCAGAGCAGGACTTGCATCCTGTTGATTTGTTGCACTGGGCTTCTTAAGAGGATTTTCATCCTATTTGACTTCTAGCATGCAGTCCATTCATTTTTCATGTTATAGATGCTCCAGCTAGTCAGGTGTGGGATGAAGGGGTGATATCAAGACTATTTAACACTCCGGGTGCTGTGGCCCAGGCCTGGTAATCCCAACAATCTGGGATGCTAAGGTGGGAGGACCACTTGAGGCCAGGAGTTTGAGACCAGCCAGGGCAACATAGTGAGACGCTTTCCCTATTTTTCTTTGTAAAGGGCTGGGCACAGTGATGCACACCTATAGTCCCAGCACTTTGGGAGGCCGAGGTGGGCAGATCACCTGAAATCAGGAGTTCAAGACCAGCCTCACCAACATGGAGAAACCCTGTCTCTACTAAAAATAAAAAATAAGCTGGGCATGGTGGTGCATGTCTGTAATCCCAGCTACTTGGGAGGCTGAGGTAGGAGAATCACTTGAACCCAGGAGTCAGAGGTTGCAATGAGCCAAGATCATGTCATTGTATTCCACCCTAAGCAACAAGAGCAAAACTCCATCTCAAAACAAACAAACAAAAAAAGGTAATGCCTGTAATCCCAGTGCTTTGGCATTTCAAGACCATCCTGGCCAACATAGTGAAACCCTGTCTCTACCGAAAACACAAAAATTAGCCGGGCTTGATGGTAGATGCCTGGGAGGCTGAGGCCAGAGAATCAGTTGAACCCAGGAGGTGAAGGTTGCAGTGAGCCAAGATGGCGCCACTGCACTCCAGCCTGGATGACAAGAATGAAATTATGTATCAAAAAAAAAAAATTAAAAAGATCCTATGTAATAATCAGTAAGATGTGGACACTTTACTGGTTATTGCAGTGGATCAGAATGAATGCTGGTCACAGTACTGGAAGAGGATCTGAAGGACTTCTCCTGCTGATGGTGCCAGGGATGAACCTTTTAGTGGCTGAGTCATGGGGAGATTGGCCATTGGCAAGGTCAGGGCAGTCATGTTTTTCTGGCTGGTATATCAAGATTTCAGTGGTTCATCAGCTGGGAAGCCACCGTGGTATATCCCAGCTGACAGCCAACTTTTGTACTCATGTAGGAAGATGAATCTAGCCAAATTCTTGGTAGACCTGAGATCATCCCCTGGAAGAGCCATCTGAGGAACTCTGGGCAGTGGACCAGGTGAGACTGCAGTGCTACCTTCCAGAGGGATTTTTGCTTGTTTTTATTCTCAAATGGGAATTTGATTTAGGACCAGCCTTTGGTTTTCCCTAGACCTAGGAAGTAAGCATTTCTCATTCTCAAAACCTACAAATTAATCGTTTTTGCAAATCAGAGCTGAGCTCTGAGCCTCTGGCCAGGAGGTCTGAGCCTGCTGGCCTTGGGAGCCAGGCTTTGCCAGCCCGCAGTGCTAATCCATATGCATTTGTTCTTCTTGTGGGAGTTCGGGCCCCTCAGGCTTCAAGGGGTGAAGCTCTGCTCACTAATCATAATGCAATATCAGTGTTTTCTGCAAATCCCCTTATTATCTCTGCATCATTAGCAGTTTCTGAGCTTGTCTACAACTAATTTCACAGTGAATCTTATTTCTACCCGATATTTTAAATAAGCTGTCATGCAGGGCAGCAGCTGACACACCACTGAGAAAGAAGCAAATCAACGTAAAGTGGGCTTTCAAGCAGCCTCCAACAATTAGGCTTTGGGCCATCCTGCGAGGTGGGGGAAAATGGTGCAAGTGTCTAGAACAACCCCTGCCCCCTACCTCAATTTAGTAAGTCATGTCTTAGCAGTTAGGGAAGTGTTCTCTAGAACCAGGTTTCCCCGGGGTTCATTTATGCTAAGCTCTCTCCTGCAGGTGACCCTTAGCAAGTGAATTGATGTCTCTGAACCTCAGATGATAAAGGAATAAAATGTATTCATAGGGTCATGGTGGGCTTAGCAAGCTAATGTCTATGGTGTGTTTAGGGTAATGCACCTAGACTACTGAGCACCTAGTATATCCTCAGTATATCTAGTTGTAATTGCTATTCCTGTGTGTTTATGACTTATTTAACAAGCGACCCCTCCCTTTGTGCCTTGGGTTTTTCAAGGCACGGACACCATTGGGCCACTCTCTGGTTCTGATAAATCCAGGAGTTCCCCAGGGAAGCAGATGGGGAAGGAACCCTAAGGGTGGAACAGGAGATGGGTACATCCAGGCAACCGGAAAAGAGAAGTCCTCCCATTCCCATGCTGAATACTGCTGTCCCTGGTAGTGTGGTGAGGAGGGAGGGCAGCAGAGCTTAGCCTCATTCTGGATTCCTCTCCTGCCCCCTTAGGTGGCATCAGCTACTCCCTAGAGGAAATGACACTGTTTCCTTGCAGAGCACCAAGGCACCTTTTGAAAAGTGCCTGGGGGTCCAGTGTTCTCAAGGGTTTCTACTCTGATGATTTTGGCATTCCCATGATTGTTCTTTTGTTTGGGTAAAATGGACAATCCCTCACCTCATACAGAAGCTCCTTTTCTAAATGTCTGAAGGCAGCAAGAGATTAATCTTAGCAAAGATTACAAGAAATTCCCGTTCTTACATATAGTGCTAAGTATTTTACGTAAGTGATTATTGACTAGCTCTGTGGAGCGGGTGCGGTTGTTACTGTCATTTTCTAGCTAAGAAGAGTGAGGCTTGGAAAGTAGCGTAACTTGTCATCAACCACACAGAAAAGTGGAATAGCCTGGGGTCCAACCCAGACTTTCAGATTCTACCACCACTGTCCTGTCCTGCCTTATGACACAGAGATGACGAAAGATGCTAAACGTTGCTTGGTCCTTGACGAGGTGGTTCGGGGACGCACAGCCCTAACAGGGGGATGGCTTCCAGAGAGTAACCGTTGTGACTGAGCAAGCTGGTGTTTCTAAGGGCCTCCATTGCCTCCCCGTTTTCCCTCTGCCTGCAGCTGCCAGGGATACTCACCTGCCACCCACAATCCCCAGCAAACACAGTGGCATTATTTGGAGTCTAAAGGAAGGATGGAAAAGTGGGGTTGTAGGAATGAGATTTTGCCTCTGCCTTCCTTATTTACATCTGGTATTCGTAAGTTCTTATTCCCTGTAGATTGTAGATGAGGAGGACTGGAATGGGGCAAGGAAGGGAACAGATTTCCCATTCCCTGTCTGTCTGTCCCCATGGACCCTGACTCTTTACGTCATGGAGCATGAGTAAGATCCTGTGCTGATTCAGAGTCATCTGAAGAAGGGAAAAGAGCAGACTTAAGTTCTGGGCTGAGTGGGCTCAGAGAAAGCAATGAGGCAAGGTGTTTTGGCACTTGTCATTCCTCTGTATGATAGCCTTTTTCTGAGCAAACTCCTATGTGTCCTGTGAAACCCAACTCAAATGGCCCCTGCTCTGTGATTCCTACAGAAAATGCCAATGCCATTCTCTCCTCCTGCAGGTTGTCATAGGAGGAAGAGCCTACTTTTTCAGAAGAACTGAACCTCCTGAGAATGCTGAGCTTGGGTCTTGTCCCCTTCACTACCCCACTTCTCCCTTCTTCATATCTTAATCTGTGAGATTTCCTAGATTCCTCTACTATAGGGACAAGGTTCTTTTGCATATGATCCTAAGGTGAAATGTACTTTGATTACTTGCTTGCGTTTGTCTTTGTCTTCCTCTCACATGATATGTTCTAGAATTGTGTGTGCACATTCATGTATGTACGTAAGGGAATGCCCCTACTAAGTGTACAATTGTGCTGATAAAAAAAAAAAATAAATAAAGGCCTAAATTTCAAATACCTCTACTGTTATCTCACAAGCATGGCCCATGGCTATATCTCATCCACAGTTGTATTTTATTTTGCCTGCAGTGTTTTTAAATTTTGGATTACTTGTCAATATTTCAAAACTGTAAGTTCAACAGAAGTCTTGATTAAATCAAGGCTTCTTTTGGAAAATCAGAAGGTCTGGGAGCACTGGGTCTATATTCCTATATGACACTAGTCAAATGGGGCTGAGTAGTGGCTTCCCCTTTAGAGGGAGCAGGAACTGTGTTTGCCACACTCTCCACCACTCTCTATGATCTCCCTAATATCAAGTGTCAGGGTCAGCTTGCATTCGTCATCACTGTAACGCTGCTGTCTCTCTCTTTCAGTCCTGCTTCACCCATGTATATACCTGCCAGCCTGTAGATGGCTGAGGCAAGATCCTGATCAGCACTTGGGTGGAACAAGATGACTGAATTTACTGGCATGTTTGGCAGAGAGTGGACGTGGTTTCCAGTCCCCTGGGCTGGTGGGGCTCTGTTCTCTTTGTTATGATTGTGAATTTATTCATCTCGTGCCTTTGAAGCCCCCACAGCATTCAATTGGTTTTGAGCTGTTTTCTGCTAAAACATGAAACACTATGCTAACCTGACAAGCTAAGCATGTCTTTTACTTTTTTTCCTGCACAGAGGCTTGCTTTGTAATTAGCAAGCACGGAGCACTGGACTGTTTTTCCCCGTGGTGCTGGGTGCTGCATGTGATAAGGATCTTGTGACTCACCTTTGAGGCACATGTAGGTCAGGGAAATGGGAAGAAGGTAAAGGAAGCTTCTGAATCAGCCAAGGAGTAGAAGTGGCTACTTATCCAGGTGTGTGATTAGGGCACCTTCTTCAGCACTGAGCAGGACAGCGTCAGTCTCTGGAGGGCTGCTTGTTTCCAAAGCACCCAAGAATCTATGGAAAAGAAGGGACATTTTGCAGAAAAGCTCACTTTAGCCACCAGTCTGAAGTTACTGTGAATCAAGGGAGAGAATATTTAATTTTTTGCAAGCACGCACAGCACGCATACACCTGCACACTGGCACATGCACGTATGCATATGCACATCATGCACACACACACATGCACACACACAAATATGCACAGCATGCATGCACACACATGCACACACATGTAAACAGGCACTGCAGGCATACACATGCACACACACAGCACACATGCACACACGTACAAACACACAGCATGCATGCACACACATCCACACACATGTAAACAGGCACTGCAGGCATACATGCACATACATACATACATGCACAGAAACACGCACAGCATGCATGCACACAGATGCACACACATGTAAACAGGCATTGCAGGTGTACACACATGCACGGCGTGCATGCATACATGTGAACAGGCAATGCAGGCATACACACATGCACACACACATGCACAGCATGCATGCACACACGCACACATGCACAGCATGCATGCGCACACATACATGTACAACATGCATGCACACATGAATGCACATGTACACACCCACCAAACACGTGCACACATGCACATCATGCGTGCACACATGCACATGCACACATGCATCCCATGCATACACACATGCGCACACAAATACACAACATGCATACACGTAAATATGCACACACATGTACACATATATGCATGCACATGCATACACACAAACATATGCACACTATGCATAGACACACATATATGCACATATACTCATGCACACCATGGATACACACGTATACATCTAAACATATGTATGCCATGCATATACGCATTCACACACATACACACAGGCACCAACTGACTACCAGTTATCACACAGGCTTTTTTCTAGGTGCTGAAAATACAGTGAAAGAGAAAAGACAAAGTTCCTGATCTCACGGGCAACGTATTCTAGCAAGGAAAATTAGGCAATAAACTACATACACAAATAGATACCTGCTGCAGTGTCAGGTAGTTATGAGTGCTGTGAAGAACTGGCTAAGGGGAGAAAGAGTGATGGGTGGCTGCTCTGGATAAGGGTAATCAGAACAGTTTCTTCCAAGAGGTCTAACTCAGGTCCTGGCACAGGGCAGCTGTGCCTCTCAGCTCCTGAGCGAGGCCATAGGAGATGCCATTTGTTGCAACTGTGTTACAAATGGTACCCCTTGGGGCGTGCCATGCAGCAGATCTGGCTTTGCAGTGGCTTGGGGAAGCATGCTTGGGCAGTGACCTCAGAAGGGCAAATGCCTGGAGGCTAGGACATGCTGGCTGTGTCTGAGGAACAGCAAGGAGCTCAGCAGAATAAAGTCAGGGGGTCAGTTCTTGGAGAGCCCAGAAGACCAGTGCATCTCCAACTGTTTGCTCTTGCTATGGGATTTTCTGTCGGAATCAAGGAGAGCATCACAGAGTAAGGACCATTTGAGTTGGGTTTCACAGGGTGTATAGGACTTTGCTCAGAAGAAGGCTATGATACATACATCGCTTGGGCATTTGACTAAACTGCAGTTTCGATTTCTGCAGGTCTGAAGTGGGGCTTGTGATTCTGCATCTCCAGTGAGCTCTCAGGGGATGCCAGGGCTGCTCGTGTCTGGACCACACTTTCAGGAGCAAGGCTGGGGGTCATGGTCTGGACTTAGGAAAAGCCACTGAGGGTCTCAAGCTGGAAGTTTATTCTGCTGAGCTGAAGAGTGGTTCACTCTACAGGCAGTGTGCTCATCAAATCAGTCCGTCGGGGAGTAGTTTTGATCCCTTCACTGCCCAAGCAGGCAAAGGCAGGCTGCCAAGAGAGATAAGAGAGGTTTATTTGTGTAGCTACTCAAACTTGGGGCTGTTTATAGTCGATGAATATCTTTCTTTAAGCAGCTGTGCGAATTACCCGAAATACATGAAAGCAATCCACACGAGATCAAAATCCTTAATTCCAGACCTTTCCAGGTTGATACTTCTTAAAAGAGGGAGGGTTGGTAACATTGTTGAACATTAATTAGGTAACCCTTGTGCTGGACTCCGAGGATGAAAAGCCTTCTGTGTGCAAGTGTTTGGGAACGTTGCTCTGAAATGCTGCAATCTGAGGCCGGGATTGAAATGAAAATTTCACATAAACAAGTGCTTATCCCCATCAGGTGCAGTGATTGGAGATTGTGTAAACTTGAATGTGCCTGGCCGCCCCCTCTTCCCCAGCCACGCAGCCTCATGTCCTCACTGAATAGAAGCCGGCAAGCCGGTGAATGGGGAATTTACTAGAGGTAATTACAGAAGGAGGGAGGGGGAGGCCCCATGTGCTCCTGGGAGGGGCCTCTCTTCCTTGTCACAAAGGACTGCTTTCCTCTGAAGGTGTTCTCCTCTGATGTGTGTCTTACCCAGGACTTGGTTATGGATGTGTTACTACAGGCAGGGTGCTGCCTGATGCCTCTGTGGCCCCTAGAGTGAGAGGGGATCTATTTAAAAGCTAGGCTCCTGGACTGTCTCTCCTTTCAGTGCCCACTCACCCACTTGGTCTTCCTTTTCAGTTCCTCCAGGGTTGGTCCAATCTACTGCCTCCCCTGAACATGTCTTCCTGGAGCCCTTGCAGGAGGCCAGAGGTTATGTCCTCACCTTATGATACATTCTTGCTCCTCCAGATCATGTGATATGGGAAGAGGCTCCGTGCTACCTCTAAAAATCCACCCTCTAGGCAGATGCTAGCATTATCGTTGCCACTGTAGGTATGAAAAACACATCAGAAGCAGGAGGGTGAGGAACTTGCCTAAAGATACATGAAACGTGGGCAGGTGACCCCACTGTTGACCTTGGACTGACTCTTTGTAAAAATGATGTGGCTTCCTGGCTCTCATTGGTCATCATTTTGTCAGGGCATGGCTGACTCCCTCTGGGCCCAATGGTATAATGTCATTGTTACAGAGTGAAAGAAAAGATTTTTAAGTAAAAAATCCTGAAGGATTCACCCCCGAGTCAATGTGGGGTACACATCTGGACATTCCTAAGCTGAGTGTGTGAAGTCAGATGCTCAGCACCTCCATACCTCTCAGCAAAGTAGCCCTACTTTATGGTTTCAGGAAACAGTGTATTCCTTGGGGGACACAGGGCCAACTCCATCCGCAATGAAGCATCAGGAAGAAAATGACGTTGCATTATGCAACGTCATTTTCTTCCTGATGCTTCATTGCGGATGGAGTTGGCCCTGACTCTGGGGTGAATCCTTCATGATTTTTTACTGTCAGAACTGCAGAGTCACAGCAAGGTATTTCCAGGTACAGAGTCTTCCTGTACCATTTAAATTACATTTTGATGTAGCAACTTCTGCTTTCCCTAGAGCCTGAATCGACTTACATGTACAGGATCATGCCCTTTATTTTATGTGTTGATCCTTTGACTGACTCAAGATTTCCCATTCTACTGATGCTTGTGGAAGAAACTTTCCAGCTGCTACTGTCTACGAATCACAAGTTAAGCTGAGAATGTGCTAGGCACATTCACATGGGATGGAGCTGAGCTTGCACCCGCATAAACAATATGAATAAAAATTAACTTAAAAATCTTTTCTTTCACTCTGTAACAATGACATTATACCATTGGGCCTACTTAATTTCTTACATTTGTACCTTTTCAAAAAGGCCCACTGTTTTACGATGTCAAACGTGACCTTTACAACAAAACGTGCAAACTGCGTCGTACACAGAGGACTCTTCGAAGCTGGTAATTTTCATGATGCAAATTTCAGAGCAGAATGAGCCCATTAACCAAATTAGCAATTCATAAAAGCAGAAGTTCATGGTCAGGAAACAATCGCGTCTTTCCATAAGGTATAATTTTAGCCCTTTGTAGAGTTAAAGTATGTTTTTTTTTCTTTAAAAAAAAGTAAATTGGGTCTCTAATTAAATAGGTTAAGGCTACATATGAAGGAGAATGCAGTTTATGCGCAGTAAAATGAATTAGGGACTTGAATGGTGCCAGAGATCCTTGATAAGGGCATAGTAACACCACCCTGAATGCGGATGGGTGATTTTGGCCATTGTGCAAAGGAAACGCCTGTGGTGGAGGAAAGGAGAATTCTCTAAGTCTGTGCTAAAGGTGCTTGGGCTCCAGGTGGGTTGAAGTTGGACCGCATATCACGGAGGTCAAGTTCCACCTTACACTCCAGAACCCCAGTGGCTCCCTCCAACATGAGGAGTTAGTCTGAGATGCATTTCAGGAACTCAGACATGTCTCTGATTTTGAAGCGTGGCAGGCTGGGAGACAGAAGGCTGGCGATGTTTCTGATTCTGTCTTTTTCTCTAAAAATTGTGGGGGATGACAATACTATGCATTCTACAACCTTATTCTGCTGGTGAGCTGAGATGTCCACAAAAAACCCAGGCGTGGCTGGATAATATTCCATCATATGAATATACCATGTTTTGTGTATCTGCCTATTAGCTGATGGACTTTTGGGTTACTTGTACCTTCTGCCAATTGGGAATAATACTGCTATGAACATTCATGTGCAAGTTTTTGTCTGAATACCTGGTCTTTACTTATTTGGAGCATATTCCTGCAAAGAATGACGTGCTCACCCATGCCATGGCATGGATAAACCTGGAAAACATAATGAAGGCCAGGCATGGTGGCTCACACCTGTAATCCCAGCACTTTGGGAGGCCCAGGTGGGTGGATCACTTGAAGACAGGTGTTCAAGACCAGCCTGATCAACCTGGTGAAACCCCATCTCTACTAAAAATTCCAAAAAGAAAAAAAAAAAATAGCTGGGCCTGGTGGTGCATTCCTGTAATCCTAGCCCCTTGGGAGATTGAGGCAGGAGAATCACTTGAAACCCAGAGGTGGGGTTGCAGTGAAGTGAGAGTGTGCCACTATTACACTCCAGCCTAGGCAACAGGAGTGAAACTCCATCTCAAAAAAACACAAACACAAACAAAAGCATGATGCTCAGTGAAAGAAGCTCCACACAGAAGGCCACATATTGTATGTTTCCATTTATATGAAACATCTAGAGTAGGTATATGGAGAGAGGCAGAATGTAGTTTTTTGAGACGGAGTTTCGCTCTTGTTACCCAGGCTGGAGTGCAATGGCACGATCTCGGCTCACCGCAACCTCCGCCTCCTGGGTTCAGGCAATTCTCCTGCCTCAGCCTCCCAAGTAGCTGGGATTACAGGCATGCTCCACCATACCCAGCTATTTTTTGTATTTTTGGTAGAGATGGGGTTTCACCATGTTGATCAGGATGGTCTCGATCTCTTGACCTCGTGATCCACCCACCTCGGCCTCCCAAAGTGCTGGGATTACAGGCGTGAGCCACCGCGCCTGGCCCGGAATGTAGACTTGAGGTTGCCAGAGACTGAGGGTCTGAGGAGATCTCAGATGTGGTTTCTTTTTTTCTTTTTTCTTTCTTTCTTTTTTTTGAGACAGTCTTGCTCAATCGCCAGGTTGGAATGTAGTGGCACAGTCTCGGCTCACTGCAGCCTTCAAGTGATTGTCCTGCCTCAGCCTCTGGAGTAGCTGGGATTACAGGCATGTGCCACCACACCTGGCTAATTTTTGTATTTTTAGTAGAGACAGGATTTCACCATATTGGTCTGGCTGGTCTTGAACTGCTGACCTCCTGATCTAACCACCTTGGCCTCCCAAAGTGCTGGGATTTTAGGCGTGAGACACTGCATTCAGCTGAGGTTTTTTTTTAAGAGTGATAATGTTTGGGAATTGGATGTGATGTTTGCACACAGCTATGAATATACTAAATGCTTATGAATATACTGAATGGTTCACTTTAAAGTGCTTAATTTTATTTTTATGTAGATTGTTATGTGAATTTTACCTAATTTTTAAAAAACCTCATATACACATTGACCTGTTCCTTGATTGTGAATTCCCTTGAGACAGATTCTGTGTATGCTTTATTGTGTATTTCGTATTACTATGTATTTACAGATGTATTTTTTGTTCAGAGACAGGATCTTGCTCTGTCACCCGGACTGGAGTGCAGTGGTGCAGTCTCAAGCTCCTGGGCTTAAGCGATCCTCCTGCCTCAGCCACCTGAGTAGCTGGAACTACAGGCATGCACCACCACATCTGGCTAATTCTTAAAAATTTCTCTTGGAGATAGGGTCTTGCTATGTTATTCATGCTGGAATGCAGTGGCATGCATCGTAATTCACTGCAGCCTCAGACTCCTGGGCGCAAGTGATTTTTCTGCCTCAGGCTCCTGAGTAAACTAGGACTGTAAACATATGCCACCATGCCAGGCTAATTTCTTTGTTCTCTCATTTTTTATTTTAATTTTTTTTTTTTGTAGAGATGGGGTCTCACTATGTTTCTCAGGCCGGTCTCAACCTCTGTGCCTCAAGCAATCCTCGTACCTCGGCTCCTAAAGTGCTGGGATTACGGGCATTAGCCACTGTGCTCAACCTCTGGTTCCTAGCACCTTGCTTGGCATCTGGTAGGCTGTCAGTGAAAAGCACTGACCGTGACAATAGGGTGTGTCGTGTGCATATGGTGTGCAGGAGGAGAATGCAGAGGGGAGACGTGCTCTGTCAGAGAGTCACAGTGGGCAGCATCCATCAGGGAGCGCATGGCAGTGGTCTGGGCAGGTAAGAGAAGACCCTCTTTATGGAGGGAGGGCAATACTGAGAAAAGGGGGCACAGCAGGTGGCTGCTATGGAGGCTTCTGGGGAAGGATGCAGAAGCCATTCCTATGTGAGATACACTGTGGGACCCTGTGCTTTCCTTCCAAGAAACACTTGATTCTTAAATGCCTGAGGACTCAGAATACGTATGTGTTTTAATGCATTAGTGGAGAAAATCCATACTCAAGGTGGACAGCTTATCTGTGGGTTGCATACGAGCCCTGGGTTTATGAAGCAAAAGAGTGGGGTACCAGGAGGTGAGGTCATTCACCCAGGGCCACGGAGCTTGGAAAGGGCACAGCTGGGATTTAGTTCTACCTCTGCCCAATGGCGGACATTCTACTGCCTCAGAGGAAATTGTATTTTAGAAAACCTCGGTCCCTTTTTTTTCTTAAATGTGTCTGCAATTAATTGCCACTGTTAAATAGAATTCTTTGGTTTCATGTTGTTTCATACTTTTGGTAAAATATAAACACCGTTGTCTACTTCACAGGGTTATTATGAGGTCAGCAGAGGCAAGTTATTGCAAGCCCAGGGCGGACAGTAGACACTGAGCAAATGCTGGTCTCTGTCCCCTGGAAACTCCACCTCTTCTCTTTCCTCTTTCCCCATTTCTCCTGTATGGGAAAGGAGAAAAAGAACAAGGAAAGAGAAGACCTCAATAAGTTAGTACCTTCTCTGATTATTAGTGTAAGAAGAACTAATCAATGGCTTCACGATAAGAACCCAAAGCTCCAGGTTCAAGTCTCCATTCTGTCCCTTATCAGCTGCAGGGCCTGGTACGAGTATTTTGGGACAGATTCTGCATGTGCTTTATTTTAAAAATCTGCTTCCCATAACAGTGATTGGTACCTTGCAGGCTGCTTTGTTTTGAGATGGAGTTACGTTCTGTCACCCAGCCTGAAGTGCAATGGCGTGATCTCGGCTCACTGCAGCCTTTGCCTCCTGGGATCAAGATGTTCTCCTGCCTCATCTCCCAAGTACCTTGGACTACATGCATTCACCACTGTCCCTGGCTAATTTTTGTATTTTTCGTAGAGACAGGGTTTCACCATGTTGGCCAGGCTGGTCTCTGGTCTTGAACTGCTGACCTCAAATGATCCACCTGCCTCTATCTCCCAGAGTGCTAGGATGACAGGCATGAGGCCGCGCACCTGGCCACTTTGTAGGCTTTTGATGAGTAGCAGGAACCACAACAATACATAGGACACACAGGAAGAGAATGCAGGGAAAACCTGCTATGTCAGAAGGTCTCAAGGTCTCAGAGCCTCAGTTTTCACATCTGGGCAATGAGCATCACAACCTCACTTCCTCAGGTAGTACAACTAAAAACCCAAGTAAGAGGATGCATGCAAGTGTGATCAGAAGACGCTGGAGGACTGCTTAGGGGTGGGGCACTCCGCCAGAAGAGGAGCAGCTGGGCTGACATAGATTTCATCTCAACCAGGGGATTTCAACCAAGGGTGATGTTCCTTAGGGGAATTTGGCAATGCCCAGTGGCATTCTGGTTATCACACCTTGTGGGGAGGGGGCGGTGGTCCTGGCATCTACTGGGTGGAGACGAGGGATGCTGCTCTGTGCCCTGCAACGCACAGGACACCTCTACCACCAAGAATGATCTCACCCAACACGTCAAGAGTTGGCATTGAGAAACTCTGATCTGGAAGAGAAAAGGAAAAATGCATTGAGATGTGGGCAGGACAGGAAATTATTGAGGATATAGAGTTAGTTTTCCTTTTGTCTACCTCCTGTTTTTATTTACACTTAAAAAGTCACATGGTTAGGCCAGGTGTCGGGGGTCACGCCTGTAATCACTTTGAGAGGCTGAGGCAGGTGGATCACTTGAGGCCAAGAGTTTGAGAGCAGCCTGGCCAACATGGTGAAACCCCTATCTACTAAAAATACAAAAATTAGCTAGGTGTGGTGTCAGGTGCCTGTAATCCCAGCTACTCATGAGGCTGAAGCGTCAGAATTGCTTGAACCTGGGAGGTAGAGACTGCTATGAGCAGAGATAGCGCCACTGTACTCCAGCCTGGACGACTGAATGAGACTCTTTCTCAAAAAAAAAAAAAAAGAAAAAGAAAAAAAGGAAAAGAAAAATCAGATGTTTAAAGATATATAAAGGTAGAGAATGTGTGTGTGTGTGTGTGTGTGTGTGTGTTTCTTTTTTTGAGATGGAGTGTTTCTTTGTCACCCACTGGAGTACAATGGCATAATCTTGGCTCCAGACAATTCTCTTGTCTCAGCCTTCCAAGTAGCTGGGACTACAGGCATAGAGCACTATGCTAATTTTTATATTTTTAGTAGAGATGAGGTTTTACCATGTTGACCAGGCTGGTCTTGAACACCTGACCTCAGGTGATTCACCCACCTCAGCCTCCCAAATTGCTGGGATTACAGGCGTGAGCCACTGTGCCCAACCAGAAATAATACTTCAAAAATGTGTTTCTGCCACCCATGTTAGCAGTTGTTACTGGCCTCTCCTAATATTTTAAATTAAAAAAAAAATGACAAACTCCTCCCGTTGTCTCCCTCTCTCAGTTCCCTTTCTTCCGAGGGATGCGGCCTCCGTCGTGAATTTATTTTTACCTTCTTCATCCACGTTTCGGTACTTGACAATTGGCAATATCCACGCACAGAGTGCAGCGTGGATTTACATTTCTCTCTTCAGCAAACACCAGTGGAAGGCCGTCATGTACAACTCACTGTTTTCACTCAACAACTGCTTATGTTGACAACAGGTCGTGGGGCAGATTTGATCCGGGTGTTTTCAGGCTGGTGGATGGCCCTTGAGCTGAGCTCGTTAGTCCTTCACACTGTGCAGGTTGTAGAGAGGTGTGAACTGCTTCGTCGGAGTGGGGTAGCACTCCACCTCCCAAGGATCGCCTCTCCATGGAACACACGGGGAGGTCAGCCCACGAGAAGAGGCATAGCCGATGCTTTGCAAACATGGCTTTGCTCTCTGCGTGCAGCCTTGACTCTCTGGGCTGCTTAAGCAAACACAGGTTTGGAAGGCAAGTTGGAGTCCTCATGGATGAGCTCTCCTCTCAATAACCTCTGTGGTTTGTGCAGAGACTCGACAGCCTCCAGCCCCCACCTCCAACTCCTGGTGAAATCATCCTAAGACCAAGCTCTCAATCTTACCTGAGCAAACAGAGGCAGATGCTTGGGCCAGCGAGGCTGACTCTGACAGGCCCAGGAGATGTGAAGTGCCCCTTTCTGGGCTCTCAGCCACACTCGTCATCCTCTTCAGAGGCAGCAGCGGCGGGTGGGGGTGGTGGTGTAGGGGGAGGGAGGGAGCCCTGTCAAGGGCCTCCTCCATCGTCCTGGCTTCCTGTACTCGGTGCGGGAGAGGCGACCTGGATGCCCAGTCTGGTTTTGTAGAGACGCAAATGGAAAAGAAAGCAGTGGCTTCCTGCTATTAAACGGGAGTGTGATTAGTTATAGGAAAATCAATTCATTCTTTGGCTTTGGGGAAGGCTTTTAAGTGTGAAAGGGGATGCTAATCCCCTGGGAAATGATTTTTAAGCAAAACTGCCTTAGTTCCACCAGCTGCTTAGATAAACACTGGAGGGGAGGGAATGGTAGCTTTTCTCTCCATGTAACAGGAGCCTGCCTTCCTCTCTCTTCCCCCGTCTCTCTCCCTCCTTCTCTCTCTCTTCTCCCACATTGATTGAAGGCTCACTTTGTGCCTTGTTAACAGATGGACACAGTCTTTGTCCTTATGGAGGACGGGGCAGTAGGTGACGGGTGATGGAGACAGGAACTAAGCCAGTGACTGGCATATAGGAAATCCCTTCGTGTCTCCCCACTACCTCTCTCTGCTGACTCCTCACCCCTTATTTCCCTCTGCCTTATTTCTTGTTCCTTTCCTTCCCTGTCCTTCCTCTCTCTCGTTCTCTTCTCTTCCCCGGGAAATTCTTCCTCCTCCTCCCCCGAGTCTCCTTATCCCCTCCTCCCTCTCCTCCCTCTCTTCCTCCCTGCTCCTACTCCTTCCTCCTCCGCTTCTTCTTCCTTCTTCTTTTAAGACAGGGTCTCACACTGTCACCCAGGCTGGAGTGTAGTGGTGTAATCTGACCTCACTGCAACCTGTTTCCCACCTTCAAGTGATTCTCCTGTCTCAGCCTCCCGAGTAGCTGGGATTACAGGCCGCTGCTACCACGCCTGGCCGATTTTTCTACTTTTAGTAAAGACAGGGTCTCACCATGTTGACCGGTCTGGTCTCGAACTCTTGGCCTCAAGTGTCCACCCACCGCAGCCTCCCAAATTGCTGGGACTATAGGAGTGAGCCACCATGCCCGCCCTGAATCCCAGTTTCTTGTATAATCATCCCTAGAGCAACCTGCGGCATGTTGGTTGGAGGACATAGGTGAGTCTCTCTGCCGCCACCCCAGGGAGACACACACAGAATCCTGCCCCAGGCCACCTTGTGGAACTGAAGAGGCAAAGCCTTTGGGACCTGGATCAGCTTCTGCTTTTCCAGGTTGTCAGGAGTCGGCATTTCTTTGGGGGAAATGAGCACCCCTGTCCTGTCCTATGTGTGACCTTGTCGCTCACAACCTTGCCCCAGCTCTCCCTCTGCAGCGTAAACTCCCAGTGCCCACCTGTGAGGGAGCTGTTTCAGCCCAGCTGAGTCCACACGGATACCCACCCTGCCTGCTCTTTATACTTTCCTGTTAGATTTGCATGAGGAGTTCCGGTTACATAATTTCCTCTCAACAAGCTTGTTGCCCAGTCGTCAGCATCCATTTGTCTATCAGTAACAAAGTAAATTGATAATAATGTTTTCGGGCTGGCTGGGCACGGTGGCTCACACCTGTAATACCAGCACTTGGAAGGCTGGAGGATCACTTGAGGTCAGAGGTTGAAGACCAGCCTGGCCAATGTGGCAAAACCCCATTTCTACTAAGAATACAAAAGAGAAAACTAGCCAGGTATGGTGATGCATTCCTGTAGGTAGGAATGCATCTACAGCTACTTGGGAGGCCGAGGCACAAGAATTGCTTGAACCTTGGAGGCAGAGGTTATAGTGAGCCAAGTTCACACCGCTGCACTTCAGCCTAGGCAACACAGTGAGACTCCAGCTTAAAAAAAAATGCTTTTACTAATAATGATGATGATGATTATATTGACAGAGCTAACATATTCTGAGAGGTTACTAGTTATCAGATACCATTTAGTACTTCATATATATATATATATATATATATATATATATATATATATATATTTGAGGTGGAGTTTCACTCTTGTTGCTGAGGCTGGAGTGCAGCGGCACAATAATCTCGGCTCACCACAACCTCCGCTTCTCAGGTTCAAGTGATTCTCCTGCTGCAGCCTCCCAAGTAGCTGGGATTACAGGCATGTGCCACCACGCCTTGCTGAGTTTTTGTTTTTGGTAGAGATGGAATTTCTCCATGTTGGTCAGGCTGGTCTTGAACTCCTGACTTCAGGTGATCTGCCTGCCTCAGCCTCTCAAAGTGCTGGGATTACAGGAGTGAGCCACCATGCCCTGCCTATTTGATTTTAATTACTTAAAAAAAAATCCTTACAGGGTAGTTGCTATCATCAAACCATGTTACAGATGGCGAAAACTGAGGCTCATTAAAGTTAAGTAATATGCTCAGAGAGTTAGATCTTGGAGGTGAATGCAGATTTATCTGACCCCAAAGCCTGTGCTTCTAACCACTGGCTTTCCTACCTTGATAGGAGAGTTGGAAGGGGAGCCTGAACCACATATTTCGGGAGACTGAACATAAATTATTATCTGTAAACAGAGTCCTTCTGCAACAGGAAGGATGACAAGATTATATTAGTGTCACCTTTTTGTGTTTCACCAAGGCCATACCATGCAGACCTCCACTCCAGAAGTCTTTGCACATCCTGTTCCCAGCCCCCACCCACTCAGCCACCTGGCATATTCAGAAGCTTAGCTGCAAAAATGGGTGCAGGAACCTTGCTGCATAGAGTGTATACTAAGTCCCTTTCAGAGAGGCACAGTGGGAAGAACAAAGGATTTGAAGCCAGACAGACTTGAGTTCAGATTCTAGTTCATGACCTTGGGTAGTTTACATATCTCCTTTTCCCAGCTCTGCTACCTTGTCTCTGTAAGCTTTCCAGGTTAACAGGTAGCTGCCAGGACTCGGGGGTCACTGTTGGTAGCATGATGTGCATAGTACACCTGTGATTGGCATCTCACACATCCTTTCTCAAATCAGGGTGACTGAGCCTCTGTCTGCTCCATCTTGTAAACACTCAGGAACATTTTGGGCTTCTGTGCAAAGGTGGGTGCTGAACTGTATGCCCTGTTTATGTGCAGAGGTGGGTACTGAGCCGTGTGCTGGGCTTATGTGCAGAGGTGGGTACTGAGCAGTGTGCCAGGCTTACGTGCAGAGGTGGGTACTGATTGAGCCCCATGCCAGGCTTATGTACAGAGGTGGGTACTGAGCCTTGTGCCGTGTTTATGTGCAGAGGTGGGTACTGAGCCATGTGCTGGACTTATGTGTAAAGGTGGGTACTGAACCGTATGCCAGGCTCATGTGCAGAGGTGGGCACTGAGCAGTGTGCAGGGCTTATGTGCAGAGGTGGGTACTGAGCCATGTGCCGAGTTTATGTGCAGAGGTGGGTGCTGAGCCATTTGCTGTGTTTATGTGCAGAGGTAGGTACTGAGCCATGTGCAGGACTTATGTGCTGAAGTGAGTACTGAGCTGGGTGCCGGGCTTACATGCAGAGGTGGGCACTGAGCAGTGTGCAGGGCTTATGTGCAGAGTTGGGTACTGAGCCATATGCAGGGCTTATGTGCAGAGGTGCGTATTGAGCAATGTGCTGGGCTTATTTGCAGAAGGTGGGGTACTAAGCCGTGTGGTGGGCTTATGTGCGAAGTTGGGGTGCTGAGCTGTGTGCTGGGCTTATGTGTGAAGGTAGGGTACTGAGCCGTGTGCGGGCCTGTGGTGATTGCCTCTCCCTGGCCTCCTTTGTGCCTCCCTCCCCTAACAGACCAGAACCCTGTTCGGCTCCATGGGCTCTTGCCCCTCTCTTTGAAATGCTCAGCTTCTGGGGCATGTACTGTCTATGAGAGAGATTCTTCATTTTCCAAAAGTGCTTAGAGCCACTCATTTCCACTGGCCAGGACTGGGATGGCTCCGCCCAGCCAGTTTACCTGCAGCCACTGAGTCCAAGACGTATGTGCCTTCTCAGAATGGATGCTGGGTCTACGGTCCATGCTGAGCTCAGCCAAAGCCAGCAGGCGGAGGGGCTGCTCTTGGTCCCTGAAAGATGAGGGGTTAAAGCCAATGTTTGCTTGTCTGTTTTCCTTCTCACTTTGTGGATGTTCTCAGATCCCATCTCGTCAGCCACTCACACAGCAGGGTGGGCAGGTGGGGCTCAGCTGGCGCAAGCTTTTGGTCGATGAGCCTGATGTCAAGGGTTCCATCCGTGCCTGCAGTGAAAAGTGCAGAGACTTTGTAGTGGGGACACGCCTGGGTCAAATCCTAGCTTGAGCATGCTCCTGCTGTGTCACTCCGGACGAGTTGCTTGGTTTTCTGAGCCTCAGTCCTCTTATCTGTGAAATGGACTCACAGTTAATGCTTTGTGACTGTTTAACATGATGTATGTAAAGTGCATCAAGCTGTTCTTTGGCCTGTAATGTGCTGGAGCAAATCCATATTGGCTTCTGAGAGCCAAGTGTTGAATTCTCAGATCTCTTGCAAGCCAGATGTTAAGCCATTTAGCTGGAAATGGACCAAGCTGTAGTAGGAATATTTATACCATGGAAATCAGCAAACATTTCAGATCTGGACTTCCCACAGCCTAAAGTCTGTACCACTTCATGTGGAGGTTGGGAAGGAATGTTCTCACCTGTTCTTCCTTCTCTGTGATGTTCTTTTCCCGTTCAGAATAATCCCCCAGGAATCCAAGTACAGGACTCTCTGGTCCAAGCCTGACCTGTGCTGGATGTGAAAACACCTTACTTCTTTCTCAGCCAGCTCCACCGAGCCTCCCAAAGCCTCAAGCCCTTTCACATCTCTTTCACAACCTGGCATGACAGCCTGAGACTGGCCAAGTTGGAGTCCTATGGATTCTACTGCCTGGTGGGATGTGCTTCTCCTCCTGCAGCCACTTTCATGTTCTCTCTCTCCCTCCCTCCCTCCTTCTTCTCCTTCCCTTCTTCCCTCCTTTCCTCCTTCCCTCTTGGCTTCCAGTGTACCCTCCCTTCATTTGTAAGCAAGCAGGGGAATGAAAGGGATGAAATGCCCTCTTCTGGCCGGGCGCGGTGGCTCAAGCCTGTAATCCCAGCACTTTGGGAGGCCGAGGCGGGTGGATCACGAGGTCAAGAGATCGAGACCATCCTAGTCAACATGGTGAATCCCCGTCTCTACTGAAAATACAAAACATTAGCTGGGCATGGTGGAGCGTGCCTGTAATCCCAGCTACTCAGGAGGTTGAGGCAGAAAAATTGCCTGAACCCAGGAGGCGGAGGTTGTTGTGAGCCGAGATCGCGCCATTGCACTCCAGCCTGGGTAACAAGAGTGAAATTCCGTCTCAAAAAAAAAAAAAAAAAAAAAGGAAAGAAAAAAAAAGAAATGCCCTCTTCTCATCTCTGTACCATTTCAGCACCCAGGACAGTTCTTCCCAGCAAGTGCTTTGGATTATATGGTGCATTGCCTTGCACGCTGGGTCCAGCCTACACTTCCTACCCAGGAGTCCTAGTGAGGATGCACACACTGGGGCATATCTGTCTCCACACTTAGGAGACAAATCTAAGAGCAGGGCTGACAGGCGGTGCCATCTTCAAATAGGACATATTTGATTATTTGATTGCTATCTGGAATTTAGCCTCCTTGAGGAGTAGCATCTGCACATCATGATACGCAAAATCTACTATGGAAATTGTAATTGTGATAATGTGTGGAGTGAAGAACTTTGGGCAGGAAACTTGTTCCCTGATTTTTTTTTTTTTCAATGTGGACCTGTGGATGTTCTTACCCATTTCATGGGGGTAAGATTTGTGTGACGAGTCAAGAGTCCTGTTGCCTGAGAATGGAAAGACATCAAGTATTCCAGACTTCCTCCTGCTGCTTGGAGGTGGAGGTTGATTGAGGCTGTTCATGAGCGCATCTGGCAGGAAGTGACAGCTGTAGCAACAGCTGGCTGGAAGAACACTGAAGATGGGGTGTGGCTAGGTTCAGTGATGAATGGTGCTTTAACTTCCTTCACAGAACTTTCCACAGTGGGTCCTGTTACAACTGCACAGGGAATGATTGGGTGAGGTGTGGCCACAGTTGTCTTTAGCATAGCCAAGCGCTCTGTGTGTCCTTGTTCAAGCTTTGCAGGCAGATGAAATGGGCGTGCATTTTTACCTCTTTTTCCATCTCACAGGCACAGTATAACCTTTGAGAAGGTCCAGGTCAAAATGGGATTGAATAGCTTCTTGGAAAGTGAAAATATCCCTACACTTTGACTTTGCCAACAACATAAATTAGCAGGAGGTGCCATTGAAGCCTCCATTTGACTCTGTTTCTCTTTGGAGGAACTTTGCACACTGACAGTCATTGTGTTTAAAGCATGTGTAATAAGCATGATTAGGTAGCTTTCCTCCTTATCTTTAGATTGTGAGTTTGAGGTAGGAAGGATGGCTAGTGTGTCTGTCTTGTTCACCATGGTGTCATCAGCCACTTTCACAGTGTTGGACTTGTAGTAGGTGCTCATTAAATGCTTATGACAAGATTGGTGTCACAGTTGATTATTACCAATAATGGCAAAATACTAGTAACGTGAATGATTTAGAGCTTAGGGAAAGCTGGATTCCAAACCTTGTTTCACCTTTCAGGTGCATGTGTGTGTAGGGAAATCACTGGGACTTGCCATAGTTCTGAGTTTCTTACTTTATAAAAATTGAACAGTAATAGCCTTCATAGAGGGTTGTTTTCAGTATGAAAAAAATAATGCCTCCTCAGTATTAAGTGCAGAGGCTAGAATATTGTTAAAACTGTTATTTTTGTTGTTGATATAATTATCTTTATGAGTGTATGTTGCATCTCTCTCACATTCATTTAAGAGTGCTGGTTGGAATAAGTTGGCATTTTCAAAATTTAAGCCACTTTACTAAGGTATGATTAATAAACAAAAATCTGTACATAGTTAACATGTACAACTTGATGAGTTTGGAGATAAGAATACATCTGTGAAGCCATCACCACAACTTACACCATAAACCTGTCCATCACCTCTAAGTTTCTCCGGACTGCTTATTTATAATTGTTAATATTTTTAGTTTTGTATGAAATAAGAACATTTAACATAAGATCTGTAACTCTTATAGCCACACCCAAGGACTCTTAGAAATAGTCTTCTCCTCATCCATGTCCCTGCAAAGGACATGAATTCATTCTATTTTATGGCTGCATAGTATTCCATGTTGTATACATGTCAGCTTTTCTTTATCTAGTCTATCATTGATGGGCATTTCGGTTTGAACTAACACAGAAACAGAAGAGCAAACACCACATGTTCTTGCTCATAAGTGGGAATTGAACAATGGGAACACATGGACACAAGGAGGGGAACATCACACACCAAGGGCTGACAGGAGGTGGGGGGCAAGGGAGGGAGAGCATTAGGACAAATGCATAATGCATGTGGAGCTTAAAACCTAGAGGATGGGTTGATAGGTGCAGCAAACCACCATGGCACATGCATACCGATGTAGTGAACCTGCACGTTCTGCACATGTATCCTAGAACTTACAGTAATATTTAGAAAAAAGTCTTCTCTGAGTATATGTTGTAAATATCTCTTAATTGGGGATCTATTTGTTTTTCTCTGGGAATGATCTGTTTGAATTGGAGAACTCTGATTTCACTAACTTCAAAGCAAGCCATATATGGTCTTAGAACCATGATTTCCTGACAAATTGACATTAACAACACTAATAATAGTTAAGGTATGAATAGTTTATTGTATCACAAACCATTTGTGGTCTTTCCTACACTTAATCTACATTATAAGACAGTGTGGTTGATCCTGCTGTCTCCATTTTACAGAGGAGGAGATTGGGACTGGAGTGAATAAAGTACTTGTAATCCCAGGGCCAGTGAATAGGGGTGGAATAAGAATGCAAGCCCAGATAGCCTGACTCTAAGGTCTCAAGTATTGAGCAGCTCACTGTGGCTCGGCTCTCATTTAGAGACCCTCGCTAGTCACTTGCTGGACTTGAAGGGTTTAGTTTGAGGTCGGCACTTCTTTTGTTTTCGAGATGGAGTCTCATTCTGTCGCCTAGGTTGGAGTGCAGTTGCACGATCTTGGCTCGCTGCAACCTCCGCCTCCTGGGTTCAGGCTACTCTCTTGCTTCAGCCTCCCTAGTAGCTGGGATTACATGCACCTGTCACCATGCCTGGCGAATTTTTGTATTTTTAGTAGAGATGGGGTTTCACTACATTGGCCAGGCTGGTCTTGAACTCTTGAAATAAGGTGATCCGCCCATCTTGGCCTCCCAAAGTGATGGGATTATAGGCCTGAGCCACCACACCAGGCTGAGATCTGCAAATTCTTGATCCAAATTCATGATCTGGACTCCAGGGCAGGGCTGGAGAGCATCGCTGCCTGCTCTGTGGCTACAAGTCAGTTGCTGAGTGAGACGATGCCAGGATTGATCCAGGAAGTGGGGTGAGGAAAGGGAATGAAGAAAGGCTCTCAGACCTGGGGATGTTTTCTTCTCTTGTTACTGGAGAACTCAGGCAAACAACCTGCTGGGAAGCTTAGACCCAAGACTAAGATATCAGGGTTGGAAAAATATCCTGACCCAAGCAGAGCAAACTCCACATTGCAGTCCAAATTTGGGGCTGAAACAAGCTGGGGCAACCCAGGCTGCCTTCCCTGGAGTGGCCATATTCCTGGGTCATCATCTAACGTGGATTATCAGATTGGGACACTTAAGTTTACTTGATGAGACTTGGGATGGTGCTTCTTGGCCTTGGAAAATGGCAGTGACTTTCCAGTCTAACTCACTCTATACATGGGTCATTTGTTCTCTGGGTGTTTCCCGGAATACCCAGAGAACACAGGTCTCTCTGCCTCATGGGTATTACGTAGAAGGGTCTTGATGGTTTCCATGCTAGAATGAGAAAGAAAACTGGCCATTTTAGCTTGAGGGGAGGGCAGTTAAGGAGTACCTGAGGATATTGAATATCAAAAAGATAAAGATGATTTACCTATCCCTCGTCTGTCCATCTGCCCATCCACCCACCCATTCCTTTTTTCCTACAAATATGTATCCACCCACCCAGCAAATATTTATAGAGTGTTCTTGCACAGTCACTGTGCTGACCACTGGGGTTATAGAATGAACATAAAGGGCATGGTCCTCTGATCTCAAAAATCTTAGTCTTAGGGAAGGAGGATTTATAGCATCTAGTAATTAGGAACTGTTGTCTGTATATATTCTTTAAAATTATTTCCGGGCTTGAAACATCTCTTGTCACCTATTAGGCACTCAGGAAATGGATATCGGGCTGAGACAATGGGGTCTTGTAAATATACAATCATGTCATCTGCAAATAGAGACAATTTGCCTTCCTTCTTTCCTACTTGAATACCCTTTATTTCTTTTTCTTGCATGACTTCTTTGGCCAGAACTTCCAATACTGTGTTGAATAGGAGTGGTGAGAGAGGGCACCCTTGTCTTGTGCCAGTTTTCAGAGGGAATGCTTCCAGTTTTTGCCCATTTAGTATGATATTGGCTGTGGATTTGCCATAAATAGATTTTATTATTTTGAGATATGTTCCATCGATACCTAGTTTATTGAGAGATTTTTAGCATAAAGTGCTGTTGAATTTTGTCGAAGTCCTTCTCTACATCTATTGAGATAATTGTTCTATAAAGACACATGCACACGTATGTTCACTGTGGCACTGTTTACGATAGCAAAGAGTTGGAACCAACCAAAATGCCCATCAGTGATAGAGATAAAGAAAATGTGGCACATATACACCATGGAATACTATGAAGCCATAAAAAAGGATGAGTTCATGTTCTTTGCAGGGACATGGATGAAGCTGGAAAGCGTCATTCTCAGCAAACTGACACAAGAGCAGAAAACCAAACACCGCGTGTTCTCACTCATAAGTGGGTGTTGAACAGCAAGAACATGTGGATACAGGGAAGGGAATATCACACACTGGGGCCTGCTGAGTGGTGAGGGGGCTAGGGGAGGGATAGCAGGGGGTGAGGTCATTGGAGAGGGATAACATTAGGAGAAATACCTAATGTAGATGATGGGAGGATGGGCACAGCAAGCCACCATGACACGTGTATACCTGTGCAACAATCTGTACAATCTGCACGTGTATCCCAGGACTTAAAATATAATAATAATTTTAAAAAAGGATAAAAACTTTGTATCTTATTAAAAGACCAAGGGGAAGTAAAAACGAAAATGGATGTTGAATGGATTAATGAAAAAATTATATAGACAGGGTTAAAAGGAGGCAACTTGGTCTGGAGAAGAGGAAGCACAGCCTTGTTTAGGGAGGCAGGGTGTGAAGCTAGCAGAGAAAGGTGGCCACAAAGTGTAGAGACGCGGGTGGGCAGGAATAAAAAGGTACAGAGGGCTGGGTGTGGTGGCTCACGCCTGTAACACTTTGGGGAGCCGAGGCGGGTGGATCACGAGGTCAAGAGATCGAGACCATCCTGGTCAACATGGTGAAACCCCGTCTCTACTAAAAATACAAAAAAATAGCTGGGCATGGTGGCGCATGCCTGTAATCCAAGCTATGCAGGAGGCTGAGACAGGAGAATTGCCTGAACTCAGGAGGCAGAGGTTGCGGTGAGCCAGGATCACGCCATTACACTCCAGCCTGGGTAACAAGAGTGAAACTCCATCTCAAAAAAAAAAAAAAAAAAAAAAAAAAAAGTACAGATACCAATACCGAGGGTGAGTCCTGGGGCCGGAAATAACCTTCTATCTGGCTTGCATATTAACCACTGCCTAGATTTTGGAAGGCTCTGGACCAGTCATTTTATTTTTTTAAAATTTAAAACATTTTTTATTTCCATAGGTTTTTGGGGAAACAGGTGATACTTGGTTATGTGAGTAAGTTCTTTAGTGGTGATTTCTAAGATCTTGGTGTACCCATTTCCCAAGAAGTATACCCTGCACCCAATTTGTGGTCATTTATCCCTCACCCACTTCCCACCCTTTCGCCCTGAGTCCCCAAAGTCGATTGTATCATTGCTATGCCTTTGCATCCTCATAGCTTATCTCCCATTTAACAGTCAGAACATACTGTGTTTAGTTTTCCATTCATGAGTTGCTTCACTTAGAATAACAGTTTCCCATCCCATCCAGATTGCTATGAATGCCATTAATTTATGCCTTTTTATGGCTGAGTCATATTCCATATATATATATATATACCGTAGGTTTTTTTACCCACTCTTTAATTGATGTACATTTGTGTTGGTTCTGCGTTTTCTGCAATTGTGAATTGTGCGGCTATAAACATGCATGAGCAAGTATCTTTTTTATATAGTGATTTCTTTTCCCCTGGGTAGATACTCAGTAGTGGGATTGCTGGATCAAATGGTAGTTCTACTTTTAGTTCTTTAAGGAATCTCCACACTTTTCCATAGTGGTTGTACTGTTTTACATTCCTGCCAGCAGTGTAGAAGTGTTCTCTATTCACTGCATCCATGGCAACATCCATTATTTTTCTATTATGGCCATTCTTGCAAACATTAGGTGGTATTGTGTTGTGGTTTTGATTTGCATTTCACTGATCATTAGTGACATTAAACATTTTTTCATATGTTTTTTGGCCATTTGTATATCTTCTTTTGAAAACTGTCTATTCATTAGACCAGATATTTTAAACCTGGGGTTAGTAGATAGAATTAATGGAGTCTGCAAACTTAGCTGTAAAAAAAAAAATGACATTTATTTACATGAATGCTAACTGAAAAGTTAAAGAGTTTCCTCCAGTTATCAAGGTAGAGAACAAACCACAGGTAGATTTTAGCAGAATCTGTGGCTTTGTCATCAGTCAAATCATAGGTATTTTCATATCACATTACAATAGTTTGAGGTATCCAAAAATACTATTTATCTTCATCCCTACTTTGAATTTATGATGGTTATTAGGTGTGCTGATGGATCTTGTCATTTAAGACACTAATAAAGAGGCATCAGTTGATAAATCATAAGTTGCAGTATTATCAATGTCTTTTATAGTCCTTTATATTCACTTTTTATGAATTAAAAAACATCGTGAGAGAGGGGATTCATAGGCTTTGTTAGACCATCGGGGTTCAAGGCACATAAGAAAGTTTAAAACCTCTCATTTAGATAAAAATGCCTTGTCGGCCTTCAGAGAGAATGGGACTCAGGTTGACTGGGGGAGCTGGAGTGTGGAGGTCTAGGGAATTGATGTTTAGAGCCAAGGTTGTTTGGTTGAGTGGCCAGTATTAAATGGTATTCCCAAACACCTCAGTGAGACAGGGGAATTTGGTGCAAACTCTTGATCCCTTTTGAGTCTTTGTGACCAGGAGGTCCTTCTCATTGTGCTCTCTTCTCCCTCCCTTGTCTTTTGGGCTTCTGTGATAGAGTCCGGTGACTATGAAGGCATCTTTGGCTCATAATTTTATAACTGAGGCTCAGGGAGAGATGCTGTCCTCCAGATGCTTGTCTCAGATCTGCGGTTTTATTATCAATGCAATGTGAGTAATGAATGCCATGCGTTGTGTGTGATGTGTTCTTTTAGGTTTATTAAATCACCCAGGTGCTATTCTGATTGGGTGTTTTCACCATCTCTTGAGAAGATAGGAAATTTATGGTTGCAGTTTGCTCTGTTTAGATAATTTTCACATTTCTTTCTCTGCACGGTTTATTATTTTTTTTTGTATTTGCCATAGAGATAAAGTGCTTAAAATAACCAGAACCAGTTTAGAGCTAAGCTGATAAAGCTAACACGTCCATAAATTGGGCCATGAATGATGCTTTAAGATGCCTGCTGTGCTGGAGAGGTGAGCTGAAGCAGGAGGAGTGGTGAATGAGGGAGAAGAGTAGATGGGAAGAGATTCCTGACATGGAGCATAAAGGATTCTGAGCTGGCTTTCCTATGGCTATAGCTGCTGAATTGCCTCCAACCCAGGAGGAAGGAGTGCTGATGTAAGAGGTCTCAGAATGGCTTGATAAGGGTTGAGGAGGTAGCACCATGTTGAATCAATCCTCAGCTTTGCCGTGCTGGGGGTGGAAGCGCTAACTCAGTGACATGCCCATTCGTCACCTGCTCACTTCACTCGGGCCATCTTCCTCCTGAGACTGGAAAAAGAAAACTTAAAAGGCCTCCTGTCTTTCCTCACTACGTATCTTTTTGTGACACTAAGTTGAATCTACTTTCCCGGGTTTAATTATTTTCCCAACTTAGGTATCACTAAACATACCACAGAATGTAGAAGGAAAATATAACACATGAATAATATGACATATGCTATAAACTTACCAATGGCAGTGAACATTTTGTTACCTCTGCTTCAGCTACGTATGTGTGTATTAAAATAGGTATCTGTGTGCGTGTGTATGTGTGTGTGAGCCACAGTAAGTTGTATGCATCAACCGTAGAAACGTTAGCCTGTATCTTTTCAGGATAAGAACAAAATTAATAACTCCTTCATATTACCTTGTATCCAGTAGATATCCAGGATTTTCCAGTTGTCCCCCAGATGTCCTTTTTATCTATTAAGCTTTTAAGATTTTAAAATATTTAATTGACACAAATTGTGTATAAGGTATACAGTATAATGATTTGATGTACATACACACTGTGTGATGATTCTGACAATCAAATTAACACGTTGGTCCCCACCCATAGTTAGTTACTGTTGTGTAGTGGTGAAGACATTTAAAGTCTGCTCTTCTATCACATTTTAAGGAAACATAGCAGCATTTTTAACTAGAGTCACCATGTTGTACATTGGATTCCCAAAACTTACACATCTTATAACTGAAAGTTTGTACCCTTTGACTAACATCTTTCCATTTTCCCTTTTAAATCCCCCTCAGAAGACTGGGATTTTTGTCAAAGTTGACATGGTCCATTTGACTGTTGATACCTTTGAGTGTTTTCTGATTTAAAACAGTAGTTGTGACCATTTTAGTTTCACGACTCCTTTATGATCTTAGAAAACAGCAAAGAGCTTATGTTTGTGTAAACTCTCTGTCTCCATGTTTACTGTACTAGAAATTAAAATGAGAACTTTCTACAATGTAGGGTTACCTGACTTCATAATCTGTTATCTGTTAATGTGACGATATCATCACACATTCTGGAAAACTCCCCCATACTCTCATGAGAATATGAGAGTTAAACATGCATATAGCATGCTAGTATTACTGTGAAGCAGTTTTGACTTGGTGATCTCCCTAAAAGAGTTCTGCGGGCGGCCAGGTGCAATGGCTCACGCCTATAATCCTAGCACTTTGGGAGGCTAAAGTGGGCAGATCATGAGGTCAGGAGTTCAAGATCAGCCTGGCCAACATAGTGAAACCATGTGTCTACCAAAAATACAAAAAAAAAAAAAAAAGAAAAAAAAAAAGCTGGATGTTGTGGTGGGTGCATATAGTCCCAGCTACTTGGGAGGCTGAGGCAGGAGAATTGCTTGAACCAGGGAGGTGGAGGCTGCACTGAGCAGACACTGCATCATTGCACTCCAGCCTGGGTGACATAGTTGAGACTCTTTTCAAAAACAGAGTTCTGGGGACCTGGACCACACTTTGAGAATTATTGACCTGGAGTCATCCCCTACCATTTTTATTTTACAACAGTTTTTTTCTTTAACAATTTGTTAATGAAAACCTAAAACATATGAAATGTGGAGAATTGTGTGGAATTGTTTTGAATCTTCACAATAATCAAGTCACTGCTAACACAGCAGTAAGGGGGCAGAGGTTTGCAGTTCAAGTTCTAGTTGAAACGGACAAGAACAAGCTTTAACATTTCATCCCCTTCACTTCTGAGCCGTGTAACGGCCCCTTTGCTTCAGTTTCCTTACCTGTAAGATTAGGATAGTAACACTTACGGCACTGTTAGGTTAAAAGGATTAAATAAAAAAGCATATCTCATGTGGCTGGGATAGTGCCCAACACATAGTAAATGCTCAATGCATGTTATCTATCATTACCTGTACTGGGGGTTTTCAATGGGCAGGGGAGCAGCGTTGACTCCCAGAGGGCAGTTGGCAATGTATGGAGAAATTTGTTATTGTCACAGCTGGGGCAGGGAGTGTTACTGACATCTAGTGGGTGGAGGCCAGCAGTACTGCTAAACACCCTGCAGTGCACGGGACAGCTGTCTCCAACAAAGTGACCAGGCTCCAAATGCAAAGTGTTGAGGTTGAGAAGTCCTACATTTTATTGTTTTTATTTTATTTTATATCTTTGAGACATGGTCTTGCTCTGTCACCCACACTGGGGTGCAGTGGCATGAACATGGCTCTCTGTAGCTTCAATCTCCTGGCCCCAAGAGATCTTCTTCCCACCTCCCAGGTAGTTGAGCCCATAGGTACACACCACCACGCCCAGCTATTTTTTTTTTTTTTTTTTTTGGTAGAAACGGGGTCTTGCTATTGTGGCCAGCTGTCCTCAAACTCCTGGCCTCACGCTGTCCTCCCACTTCAGCCTCCGAAAGTGCTGGGATTAAATGCAGGAGCTACTGCACCTGGCTGAGAGATCCTCTTGAATAGCCAATTAAAATGGCTTCAGTCAAGCAGTGACCAGTTGTTGAGAGTGCACTGGGGTGCAATCCCGTATTCGATATTGCCTCATTGAAAGCTGGTGCATGTACTGAATGAAGGTAGCCAGCAGCTGTAAAGCCCCTATTTGGTGCAAGACCCAGTGCCATGTGCTGCAGGCATACTGTCATGTAGAGTGCGTGCAGCGAGTCAGTGTGGGAGCAACTGGAAAGCTGGAGACCACACCGTATTCTGGATCTCCTCTTGTCTTTGTCCTAGCCCTCTTGTGCTTCGCAAATCAAAGACATTCAAAAGGCAGCTGTGCATTTTAGTTTAAAGTCGGTGGCTGAAGCTTGGTGGGGAAGGTGCCTTGATGCTCCTAGTTTTGTTCCATTTGAAGCATATGAAACAGTTGCCTTTTCTTCAGGGACAAGCTAGCACTCAAGATGTTCCAGCCACTGTGAAATTCGTCAGTGGGTGAACTTCAAAGCTGCTCCTGGGGACCGCACATGTGGAGGAGACAGACCTAGAGAGTACACTGTCTTCTGTCACAGAGACCCACCCTTCTAGGTAGCTGCCTCTCGGCATGCCCCTCTCACCATAGCTGCTATGTCTGTTTTGTCTGTGTGTTGTTTCTCTGATTGGCTACACTTTAATAACATCTTTAAGGAAGTGCATCTCTTGACTTAGGGGTTCTCAAGCCAAGCTTTGCAATGGAGTCAGTCGTGAGCTCCTTAAAAATGGATTCCTGTTCCACCTCCCAAAGATTCTGCTTCAGGACCCAGTGATCCAATTGCTAGCACACTACCTAAGGGGGGCTCTCCTGGTTGAGTTGGAGAATCTGTGAATTTGTCCTGGTAAATGTGCTTTGCGTATCAGAACATCAGAAATTTATGAGTCAGAAATACTGACGCTCAGTCCACATGGTCCAGATTCTTTTTTGCTTTTTCCTAATTCCTGGGATCCATGGAAGGATAATGCTGCTCCTGGTTTAAAGCCTTCCTCTGGCTTCTCCTTGCGCTCAGAATGCAGTACCCATGGCCTTGATCCTGTGTGGAAGGCCCTGCACACTCGGGCTCCTGCCCACCTCTGTATTGTCATCCCGGTTGCTTTCCCACTTGTTGACTCTATTCCAGCAGCACGGGTCTCCTGGCAGCTCCCTGATCAAGGCCTGCTTTTTTTTTTTTTTGAGATGGAGTTTCGTTCTTTTTGCCCAGGCTGCAGTGCAATGGCACAATCTTGGCTCACCAGAACCTCTGCCTCCCTGGTTCAAGTGATTCTCCTGCCTCAGCCTCCCGAGTAGCTGGAATTACACCTGTAATTCCACACCCGGCTAATTCTGCATTTTTAGTATAAACAGGGTTTCTCCATGTTGGTCAGGGTGGTCTCAAACTCCCGACCTCGGGTGATCCGCCTACCTCAGCCTCCCAAAGTGCTGGGATTACAGGCGTGAGCCACCATGCCTGGCCAGTCTGGCTGTTGCTGCTGCTGTTTTTATATTGAGATAGGGTCTTTTTCTGTCACTCAGGCTGGAGTTCTATGTCAGTCCTAGCTCACAGAAGTGTCTACCTCCTGGGCTCACATGATCCTCTCATCTTAGGCTCCCAAGTAGCTGGGACCACTGGTGTGCACCACCATGGCTGGCTAACTTTTTGATACTTTTACATAGATGGGGTCTCCCTATATTGACCAGGCTGATCTCAAACTCTTGGGCTCAGACAGTCCTCCCACCTTAGCCTCTAAATTTGCCAGGATTACAGGCATGAGCCACTGCTCCCAGCCAAGCTCTTTTCTATCTCAGAGCCTTTGTACCCATGCCCCATCTGTACCAAACAGTCTGCTACTTGCTTTCCACGTATTTGACTCCTTTTCCTCCTCCAGGTTTGGCTTTAAGGACATCAAATCAGACGGGTCTTCTCTGACCTCCCTCCTGCTAAAAGCAGTTCTTATTATCCCACATACCACCTTGTTCTTTGCATTTCTAGTAATAGTCACCATTGATAAAATACACAGGATTGGATGTTTGCTGTTTACCTGACCAGCTAGTGCCATAGGGGCAGGGAGCTTTGGGTTACCAGTCACCATCAGAGAACCAGCGCCTGGTTTGCTGTTTGGCAGAGAGCTGGCGTTCCGTATTTAGTGGATGAATGAATGCATGGCTGGACTCCCTCCAGCTGTTTTCCTGTATTTGCTGAGTGTTGCTGATCTTAGGATAGATTTTAGAAAACTCAGGCTGCCCTAGTCCCTCGGGTCTTCCCAGGGGTCCTGGCACAGCCGTGCTGTGACTTGAAAGCCCACAGAAGTGGGTGCTGTTGTCAGCAGGCCCCAGCTTCTGAGAGGCATCTGCTGAAAGCTGTTGTTGGCATGCCTGTGTCGGGAGAGAAGCAGAGCTGATGAAATGTCAAAGGGTGAATGGGATAATCAGGCCTCAGCCGTCAAAACTGCCACCCACTCAAGCCTGTCAGAGTCTAGAAGAGAAATCTTTCAGAGGTGTCAGCTTCTCCCTGTGTCTAATGGCAGAGAGCAAGGATGTCCCCAACGGAGGCTTGCAGGAGCTGGTTCTGATTGCCCGGAGCCTTTACAAGCCACAGTTGGGCATATCCATCGTGGGTCTGGAGGCAGCTGGGAAGGAAAGGGAGGTTGGCTCTTTGCAGAATGCAGTGCATCTAGTCCAGTTCCCAGTGCGTGCAGTAAATGCCTGATGGGAGCCTCATTATCCCATTTCCATGGCCTTCATCTTTTCTTCCATGTTGGTACTCATGAAACAACACAAAGGTCTTACAGTTCCTCGGCACAGTAAACAGAACTCAGGAAAGTCCTAAGGAGGATTCCGTGCCCCTTTTATTCTCATGCCAAGGTCCACTGAATTCCATTGAATTCATATTGTTCCCTGGATCTGTCAGACATTATCCTAGATTCTAGAAATGTAACAATGGACAAGACAGACCAAATAGGTCCTCCTGGTGCCTGCATTTCAGTTGAAGCAGATAGACAGTATATTAATTACACACCTAAGCAAACAATGTACTTAAAGACTGTAATAGAATTCACAAAAGAATGAAGCAGCTAAGAGGACAGGCAGTGACCTGGGGCAGCCACTTTAGATAGATAAAGAGCCTGAAGGATGAGCTCTGATCCACATCTTCCGCCCGACCTGTTTTTTTTTTTTTTTTTTTTTCTGGATAGGGAATGGGTCTCTGTTTCTCCTGCTGAAGAGTCAACATGAAGTTATTTGAACACATGAAGATGGTAGAGATGTGACTTTGTTGGGATAACTCTAGATTTTCATTTGAGCCCCGAGTGGACCAGTCTTGAGTTCACCACTGCTCAGTTTACATGTATTAAGTACCTTTCTGCTTTGTGGACTGTCCTGTGTCTTTCATTCTGTCTCCTACCTGAGACATGAATTAAAAATGGGGCAGGGCTCCCGAGGGTTGGGCTTGTTTTCAGAAGGGCTGCTCTGGAGTCTTCAAATTTCAATTGAGATTGATAAGATGCCTGTGCTGCCTTCTACTTTCAGGGTAGGTCATTTGCTATTACTCCATTATTTATAAAGTAACAGTGTTTGGCTTTGTTGGTATACCCCAGTGTTTTTGTTGTTGCTTACTTAGTTTTGGCTTCATTAACAGTTTGTTTTCACTTTATTAATTGTGTTCTTGAACTTTCTTAGGTTTTATTTCATTCTCCACACTCTCAAGCCCTGAGGTTCTTGAATTCAAAGCTTGGTTTACTTATTTACCCTTTCTTGTTTTCTAAGCATACACGTAAGGCTATACATTTTCCTCTGAGAACAACTTTGGCTGTGTTCTGTCACTTTTGCTCTATGGCACACTGCCATCATGTTCTATACAAAATTAATTTCCCTTTTGATTTTCTGTTTGGAAATATATTTTAAAATTACCAAGCATGCAGATAGTTTTGGGGATTGGATTTGGGTTACTTATTATAATTTTATAGGATTGATGTGAGTGAATGAGGTCCATTAGTTATCAAGCTGAAAAAAATTTTTTATTTCCTTTCTGGCTTGGTACATAGTCAATTTTTAGAAGTGTGCTTGAAGATCCTATATATCCTGTTTGTATATTTGGGTTGAACAAACCCTCTTTGAGTTCTCTTATTTTTGTGATTGATCTCTGGATTTCTTTTCATTTATTCTGTATAGTTGGTGATTCTGTGGGGGAAACTCTTAGAACTAGTTTTTCTTCTTGTTTAGCTCTAGCACCAAGCCGGGAATTTCAAAGTAGGAAGAAGAAAACTAAATAACACCTTTATCATCTCCCCAGGTTGGTCAAGAGGGTATTTCGGCTAATGAGACCTTATTGTGAAGTGGGGTGAAGTTATTGATGTAGCAGAACTGCCCGTGGCAAGGATGTCTCCACAGAGACTGAGATATCTACCCCTGGAACACTTTCAGGGGATGGCAGCAGTTGCACTGGTTGGATTCTTAATGAGGCATTTCTAGAAATACAGCATTTGTTCACCAGGAGAAAAAAATTCTAACAAACACATCGTCAGCAAACATGCTTTAAAAGGTCAAGCATTCAGGACAAGCCTGACCAACATGGTGAAACCCCACCTCTACTAAAAATACAAAAATTAGCTGGGTGTGGTTGTGGGTGCCTGCAGTCTCAGCTACTTGGGAGTCTGGGGCAGGAGAATCACTTGAACCCAGGAGGCAGAGGTTGCAGTGAGCTGAGATCATGCCACTGCACTCCAGGCTGGGCAACAGAGCAAGACTCCATCTCAAGAAAACAAACAAACAAACAAACAAACAAAAAACCAACCTTTAAAAAAGACTTGCAAAAATATATAATTAAGGTTATCTCTGAGGCCTTTTACAGAGCTGAATAAACCTTGAAGCCAAAAAATCATCTCTTTTTCCCAAGCTTAACACAGAGCTTTAGAAGCCTGTGAGATAGAGAAATGCTTCGAAAGGAAGACTTCATTCATAGCCAAAACGACCAGAGGTGGTTCTGATAACCACTGGGACTGCTGGAAAGTACTTACTAGAGCAGTCTGTTGTCTGGGAGTATTAACAGGGTGGATTGAGACTGGACTGTTTTCCTCTTCAGATTAAAATGCAGCCTTGGAAGACTTTGGGGAAGTGACATGCAGGTGGCTTATGCATAACTCTTAATTTTAACCAAACCAGCAGCTTCTTCCTCTTCTGTCCCCTGTCATCAAGATGCCAGTGTTCTTTCTCTCTGTGTAACAACTCTGATGACAACAGGCTCCTTCTCTCCTCCCACCTGCTTTCATTTTATGTGCCTGGTTTAACACATGAGGTCATTCACCATTATCTTGGAAATACTCCTAGCTGGTCTGAAGTTGCTGTAGAGGTTGTGGGTGGAACACACTTTCGACACCTCCAGCATTGGATTCTCCCTAGCTTGCTTATCTCTGTTCACTGCTTTGGGGATGGATGCCCAGGCTTTGGTTAGGGGAAGCATTGCTCCAAATGGATGCTTATGTAGTATTCATGATACGTTACAAAATTTAAATGAAAAGAATTCTTCTCAATCAGTCCACTCATTGGTACTGTCTGAGCACCCACATAGCGATTGCATAGCACCCCAGCAAAGATCTCAATTCAAATCAGGTTGAATAGACACAAAATATAATCTCATGAACCTGAGAGTTTCCTTTCCCCCTAAGTGTGATGGAATCTGGACGCTCTAATGATGCCTCAAGGCATCTGTCCTACTCTGTCCTTTTCCTCTGTTATGACTTTATTTATTTTTGGTGGGAGAGTGGCCACCATCAGCTCCAAACTATATTTGACTATCGCAGCCTACCCAGCAGCAGGAGGGAGCCAAGCTTCTGCAAAAGCCTCAGGGATTGGGCTCATTGGGTTCACCTGGGCCAGGAATCCACCCCCAGAGCAGTCCTGCCAAAGAGAGTGAGAACAAGCTGGCATTTGGCATTTTTTTTTTTTTGAGATTGAGTCTTGCTCTGTTGCCAGGCTGGAGCATAGTGGCATGATCTCGACTCACTGCAACCTCTGACTCTCTGGTTCAAGCAATTCTCCAGCCTCAGCCTCCTGAGTAGGTGGGATTACAGGGATTACAGGCACGCCACCATGCCTGGCTAATTTTTGTACTTTTAGTAGCGATGAGGTTTCACTGTGTTGACCAGGATGCTGTCAATCTCATTTATATATATATGAACGTTCATGTACAAATATATATCCACCAAAGATTTGTACGTGAATGTTCATAGCAAAATTGTTCACAATATCCAAAAGGTGGAAACAGCCCAAAAGTCCATCAAGGGAAGACTGGATAAACACATTGTGGTCTGTCTATACAGCAGAGTATTATTTATCAGCAGAATATTTTATAAAAAGATACTGAGCACTGGCCGGACATGGTGGCTTACGCCTGTAATTCCAGCACTTTGGGAAGCTGAGGTGGGGGGATCATGAGGTCAGGAGATAGAGACGATCCTGGCCAAAATGGTGGAACTCCATCTCTACTAAAAAAAAAAAAAAAAAAAAATTAGCTGGGCATGGTGGTGTGCACCTGTAGTTCCAGCTACTTGGGAGGCTGAGGCAGGGGAATCACTTAAATACAGGAGGCGGAGGTTGCAGTGAGCCAAGATTGCGCCACTGCACTCCATCCTGGTGACAGAGTGAGAGACTGTCTCAAAACACGTGGACACAGGAAGGGGACTATCACACAATGGGACCTGTCAGGTGTGGATTAGGTGCTAGGGGAGGGATAGCAGGGGGTGGGGACTAGGAGAGGAATAGCATTAGGAGAAATACCTAATGTAGATGACAGGGTGATGGATGTAGCAAACCACCATGGCTTGTGTATACCTATGTAACAAACCTGCACATTCTGCACATGAATCCCAGAACTTAAAGTGTAATAATAATAATAATAAAAAGATACTGAGCACTGTCATGTGCTACAGTGTGGATGAACCTTGAAAACGTGCTAAGTGAGGGAAGCCAGACACAAAAGGTCGCAGACCGTATGATTCCATTTACGTGAAATGTCTAGAGCAGACAAATTCATAGAGACAGCAGATAAGTGGTTGCTGGGGGCGGGGGGAGGGGTGCTGGGGAATGGCTGCTTAAGGGCTCTGAGGTTTCCCTGCAGTGAAAATGTTCGTGACTCAGGTAGTGATGACGGTTGCTTAATGTTGTGAGTGTATTAAATGTTACTGATTATACATTTTATCTTATATGCCTCTCACCACAATCAAAATAAATGTTAACCCATTTTGAATTAAACAATGAGATGAAGCAAATCAGGAATGCTGAGTGGCCAGGATCATTCTGTTGCTCATGTCTGTAGGCGTCATGAGGATCAAAACCAACACTCGCGTAGCTTGTGAATGCAGGCCGAGCTATGAAAGATATGGGAGCGTATGCATATGTCTCTTACGCCACAAGCCCTGGTTATCACTTTCAAATTTCTGCACTGTGGCACTGCCTGAAGTCCTAGGTATCTGTAAGAGAGACAACTGTCACTCTCTACAGTACTGATCCTACACTCATATACATTTCTTTTCCTTTTTACTTACAAGCAGTTTAAACTCGTAGGCACCTCACAGGGTTATCGTTCTGACTAGTTCAACCATTTGAGTTGTTGAGTTTCTAATATGTGCCTGGAGCTTTTTCTTAGACCTGTCAACAAACTTGGAGGTGTATCAACAGTAAACCTAACAACTGAGTTTAATAAGTACTGACTGTCTCCTAGCATCTCTGCTCAATACATTGTTTTTTGCATTTCTTTTCCCTCCAGCCCTGAAAGGTAGGTGCTATTATAAGCTCCACTATGCAGATGAAAAAAGTGAGGCTCAGAAAGCCCACAGAAATGGCCCAGCTGGCAGGTGGCAGGGGTGGAATTCAGACTCAGAGCCCCCCTCACTGCAATCCCTGGTAAAGCTACCCAGCAGAGTAAATGAGGACATCAGCAAATGCTGGGTGCTCTCAGCCTCGCACAAACCAGAGAAACATCCATTAGAAAGCACAAATTAGACCATCTTGCTCTCTTCTCTGGGTTCCCTATTTATAGAGTGCCCAATGGATGCTATTTCTAACTTAAGCTAGGAGGTTTTCTCTGAAAGTTTCAATCTGCAACTTAAAAGCAAAGCAAAAGAATAAAAGAGCTGGGAGTGCACTTCACCAAATGCGGTTCTGAAATCTAAGAGCAAGGAGGCAGGGGGAGAGAGATGATCATCTTATTAGCGTAGAAGGAGAAAGATGATCGGAGAGGGATGCTCCATTATTTATAGGGATCCGGTTCTTTTCTATACACTTCACTGAGGCATTTGATATATTTGTGCTGGAGATTAACACTGATGTTATTTTCTTTAATGTCTGTTTTTAGTGTATGCGGTGCATGTTGGCATTCAGGAAATTCAGCCAGAGGAGAAAAACAATAGTATTAATTAGGAATGTCAGTCATGGGTGTTATGAAATTCAAAACTGCCAAGTTTCTGGAGCATTTAGTGGTAATTATAATAGACTGTGGAGACAAGCTGTTCTTCGTTTCCTATACAGAAAGGCACAGTTTGATGGGCAAGTGATCAAAGTGCTAATGCAAACCCTTCTGAAAGGGATGCCTCTCTCACCCTGTTATTTTAGGAGCCAGTGCTTTTGCTAATTCAGAGCTGCCCAGAGAGAGGAGACCATCCAGTGAATATAAGGCCCCTTGTCTTTTTGTAATTTAAAATGACTATTCAAATTATATCTCCATGCAAGTTGCAGTGTGAGCCAGGGGGGTGAAGGATACCACCCATCAGCATGGCAGCTTATTTTGATTTAAATCAGAGCCATAGCTTTTTCCAGGTAGAGTCACACACATAATCAGTTTTCTCTCAAAGCGATGAATAATAAAAGCCTGTCCTGTGTTCTTCAGGTAACCCAGTTAAATGGGTAGAGAGATTTGCGTCTTTGAGAATTGGAAAAAAGGAATGCAACTTTCTTGGACTTGTCTGGGTTCCTGGGTAGAGGTTTTTATGTCTCTTGGTGTGTTTTGGAGTCCTTCTATCAGTCCGGGGGCAGGCAGTGTACCAGGTAGAATGGCAGGGATGGAAGGATTCCTTCCTTAGTGCCCTAATGTGTTATTCTCTCTTAGATGAGCTTCATAGTGACCCTTTGGAGCTGTCTGGGCAGATAAGCACCTATCTCATGAGAAAATCGGTTACAGAGAGATCAATGAACTTGCCCCAGGTTATTCCGATGCCACATATCGGGAGGGCTCCTGACCTCTTTCCTGATGCCATCTCTCCTTTAGTGCTTCCTACCATTACTGCACCTGTGTGGTGTCCCCCTGCCACAGGACCTTTGCACATACCATTCTTCATGTCTGCTCTGCTGACCCTTTGAAAGCTGACTTCGAGTTTACCTTATTCTTAAAGGACAATCACACCCCTCTAGACCCTAACAGGAACCCAACTCGTGGAAACAGTAAGTGTGCCACGTTCCCTGTAAGACTGATACTTCACTTGATAAAAACAAAACAGGCCACAGAGAGTAAGTGATGTTTTCTACGGAAAAGCAGAGCAGTGGGAGAGGCAGACTCATCCATCTCTGATGTTTTTTTTTTTCTTTTGTAACCATCACCTCCATTAGCTTGAGATAATGATGTCGAGGAAAAAACTTTAGCGGTTTTTGGTTTGCCTGTAATTGGTTTAGCTCACAAGCAGCCCAGCTAAATTCAGTGGTATCTAATGGTCCTTCCTAGACCTGAGACATAAAAGACGGATGGTCAGAAATCTTTCACCCTAGGTGTGTGCATGTCTCTGTGTTTTCATTTTTAATAATTAATAGTAGTTCCTTATCTATCCTGAACTTTTTCAGAAATAATTAGGGAGCTTGGGGTTGGGTCAGTAATTGCTGAGAAATGTGCTTGTTTGCACACAAGCCTCCACTCTGGGGCTGGTTGGATGGTGGAAACACCCCCACCGCCTCCCAGCAGTTTGGAAGTACGTCTAGTGGCATTTCGGCATCCTTCGGAAAAGCAGGGCATGTTTTTTTCCTGCTGACACACACAAGCCTTATAATTTAGCATTAGAAAAGAAAAATGGTTTAGAACAAGAAAATATATTTAGAGCTCATTATTCAAGTAGAAGTCACAGAGAAGGGGCAAGGACCAGTCAACAAGAAGCAGCTCACATTACAGGGTCAGAAGGAAGCCTGTGCCTGGTGCCCAGGGGCCAGGCAGAAAGCAGGTTGCCAGGTCGGCAGGGTTGATATCAAGGTCACACATCAGTGAAGAACATGCAGGAAGTCACCTTCTCTGAGTGAACCCTTCCCGAAGGCTCCATCCAGAACTACTTCTGTGGATTTCCTTCTTCTCTCTGGCTTCCAGCACAGGGGTCAGCTCACAGTCCATTTCCATGTTCAAGCCCCAACGAGGCCTCGCTTGGCATCCAAACGTTGGCGTCAGCATCACAGAGGCCAGAACTGGTTGTTCCATCAAGTGGAAGGGGCTCCAGGGAGGGCAGCTATGTCCATTCAGTGAAGTTTGTGTCTGTCTTTGGGGGAAGCCCACAGCCGCAATTCTTTTCCATCTTTAACTTGCATTTCTTGTCTCCTTCTCTAGCTACGTATTGTGCCAACCCAACAACCTCTGTGTCCACAGCTTCGCTCTTCTGCCTTACACATACGTATACACGTGACGGTCCATCACTGTCACTCCTTGCCTCGTTCTAGGCTCCTGGCTCGTTCTGATGTTGTCCAAGACTCATTAGCACTTCTGAGCTTAGCATTTTGCCTGCATCATCTGCTTTAGCCTGCAGCTTTTGTCTTCTGCTATCAAGGCTGGTTACAAAAGAGAAAGGGGGAATGAGGAAGCCCCGTGGGTCTCGCTGCATCCAAGGGAGGAGGAAAGAGAACAGATGCTTCTATGTGTGCCAGGGACTGTTCTAGTTGCTTTACAAACACCATCCAGTCATTGAATCATTTGTTTTTGGTTGTCCATCTTCTGTCTAGCACTGTTCTGGGAGGTGATTCTACACCAAAAGACACAGCAGGTAGAGGCCCTGTCTTCATAGTTCTTAGGGTCTAGAAGAGGGGCGTGTAATTAAGAAGACATTACATCCGTAGTCAACGTTATCCTAGAAGGAGCTTAGGGTATGGTGAAAATCTGTTACAGCAATTGGATTTAACCTGACTGAGGGTTCAGAGAAGCTGTTTCTGAGTAACGGAGGCTTGAAGGATGAAGACTTGAAGAATGAATATGACTTTTATTTCCCATGTTATCTCCACTTGCCTCTATAATGAGTACAATATCCAATGCCAATTTTGCAATCAGGGGAGCTGAAGTTCAGTGACATGGGGTATCCCACCCAGGTGCAAGTCAATAGTGATGGGGCCAGGATTCAGTCTCAGGTTTGACTCCAGAATCTGTCTTCCACCAGATGCTGGCTCTTCCTGGGCCTCTTCCATCACGTATTAAAAAGTCTGGACAGAGGAACTTAGAGAGCAAACGTGAACAGAGGGCTTCCTGGCAGAGCCCAGGTTCTGTTTGCTTAGAACTCGAAAGATCTCATAGAACATAACATTAGGTTAATGCAAAAGTTACTCCAGCTTTTGCCATTACTTTGAAGGACTTTTGCAGCAGCCTCATACATGGCAAATGCATGGACTTTGGAGAAAGGTTTTGATTCAAGTGCTGTTTGGTGATTTCCACAGATATGTAACTTTAGATGAACCACTCTCCTTCCCTAAGGTGAAGATCTGTTGGGCAGACTCAAATATATAATGCTGGTCTTGTGCACTTGACACTTTATGTAAAAATAGCACTTGGTGGCTGGGCATGGTGGCTCATGCCTGTAATCCCAACACTTTGGGAGGCTGAGGCAGGAGGCTTGCTCGATCTCAGGCATTTGAGACCAGCCTAGAAAACACAACAAGACCCCGTCTCTCCCAAAAATTGTAAAAAGTTAGCCAGGCATGGTGGTGCATGCCTATAGTTCCTGCTACTCAGGGCCGGAGGTGGGAGGATTGCTTGAGCCCAAGAAGTCGAGGCTGCAGTGAGCTGTGATTGTACCACTGCACTCCACCCTGGGCATCAGATAGAGACTCTGTCTCAAAAACGTTTGTATATGGCTATGAATATACTCTCTCTTTATTATATATATGTACGTACACATATAAAGCACATCTTTGGGTCCTAAGAAAGCAGAAGAGGGGATGAATCGGCCCAGAAAACTCTTCTCTTTGAGAGAGGGCACTTCCCGCTGATCATTTCTAGACTTTGGGCCAAGCACACTGGTGCTTGAAAAGAGAGAAGCATCCCTGGGTTTTCAGCCAGGCGGCCACAGATGTGAACAATAGAGAACACAGCTCACGTGCCCAGTGGGAGAAAGACAATCGCTCCCCAAACACAGCTGCCTCTTTCTCAATTGGACCCAACTTTGCCAGATAATGGAAACACAGAAAACAAGGCATGGGGAAAACGAGCTGTTTATGTTTAAACATGGCAACGGAGCCTCAACACTGAGCCTTCTTGGACGGCATCCGCGTGTCAGCGTGCAGCCCGCGTGGCTGCTGGGCCCAGCCTATGGATTTGCAAGGCTGTGCCGCAGCCCATCTGTCAGGGAGAGATAGATGATTAATAGCATCTGTTCTCGTCATCAGCTGTCCTGGTGGATGGTGTGTGGAGATGCTCGCTCCTCTCCATTCCCCTCCAGCCGCTCCTGGAAGTTGCAGCCGATGCTGCTTTGAAATAAGGACGAGGGTGCACAGAGCTCCTCCTGCTGGATGTGGTTTAGGGTAATGAGCTCTCATTGGTGGGGGGAACATAATTTCCTGGATTATGAAGACTTGATGGGGTAAGTCTTTGGTCTATAATTAGGTTATGAGAGGGGTCACTTAAAGGAAGGCACTGCATGTTCTCACTCATAAGTGGGAGTTGAACAGTGAGAACACAGGGACACAGGTGGGGAAACGTCACACACTGGGGCCTGCCGCAAGGTGGGGAGCAAGGGGAGAGAGAGCATTAGGACCAATACCTGATGCAAGCAGAAGCAGGCTTAAAACCTAGATGACGGGTGGACAGGTACAGCACGCCGTCATGGCCCATGTATACTTCTGTAACGAACCTGCAGGTTCGGCACATGTATCCTAGAACTTAAAAAAAATTAAAAATGGAAGGCATCACACCTTTTTACCCACCCATTTGTCGGTCTATTCATCTATACATCCATCTGTCACTTATTCAGGTAACATTTATGAAACGATTATTGTATAGCTGCCCATATGTGTGTGTGTGTGCGCGCGTGTGTGTGTGTGTGTGTGATATGTGTGTGATATCACAGATCATGTAGGAAGTTAGGAGGGCGGATTCAATCTTATATTTCCCTCTCACTAGCTGTGTGACCTTAAGCAAGTCACTCAACCTCTCTGAGGTTGTTCTTCCCTGTGCAAAATGCAGATAACAAAGAGTTGTTGTGAGGATTGAAAGAGATCGTGCCTGGAAAGTGCTCAGAACACCCTGGGCGTGGATGCTCCTACCTGTGAGGATCGCCAGCCCTGCTGCCCAGCTGGCTACACCTGCAATGTGAAGGCCCGATCCTAAGAGAAGGAAGTGGTCTCTGCCCAGCCTGCCACTTTCCTGGCCCGTGGCCCTCACCCTCACGTGAGCATGAGGGACGTGGAATGTGGGGCAGGGCACTTCTGCCATGATGACCAGACCTGCTGCCGAGACAGCCAAGGGGGCTGGGCCTGCTGTCCCTATTGCCAGGGCATCTGTTGTGCCGGTCAGCATCACTGCTGTCCTGCCGGTTTCCGCTGCCCAGCCAACAGCACCAAGCGTTTGCGCAGGGAGACCCTGCGCTGGGACACCCCTTTGAGGGACCCAGCCTTGAGACAGCTGCTGTGAGGGACAGGACTGAAGACTCTGCAGCCCTCGGTGCCCCACTTGGAGGGTGCCCTCTGCTGAGGCCTCCCTAGCTCCTCTCCCCAACCAAATTCTCCCTGGCCCCCGTTCTGAGCTCCTCATCACCACGGGAGGTGGGGCCTCGATCTAAGGCCTTGCTTGTTAGAAGGGGTTGTGGCAAAAGCCACATTACAAGCTGCCATCCCCTCCCCGTTTCTGTGGACCCTGTGGCCAGGTGCTTTTCCCTATCCACAGAGGTGTGTGTGCATGCGTGCGTGCGTTCCAATAAAGTTTGTACACTTTCAAAAAAAAAAAAAAATCCCAGCACTTTGGGAGGCTGAGGCAGCGGGCAGATCACTGGAGGCCAGGAGTCTGAGACCAGCCTGGCCAATGTGACAAAAATTCCATTTGTACTAAAAATACAAAAAACTAGCCAGGCGTGGTGGCACATGCCTGTAATTCCAGCTACTTGGGAGGCTAAGCACGAGGATTGCTTCAACCTGGGAGGCAGAGGCTGTGGTGAGCTGAGATCGCACCGCTGTACTCCAGTCTGGGCAACAGAGTGAGACTCCACCTCAAAGAAAAGAGAGTAAGTGCTCAGAACAGTGCCTGGCCACATGCTACTTTTCAGTATATGTTGGTGATTGACTTTTAAATTTGTACATTGATGAACACAACTGAGGTGGCAACTGCGAATCTCTGTCCATAAACAGGTGTGAAGTAAATACTTTTTCTTTATCTTAAAAAAAAAAAAATCAACTGAAACCTGCCTTGAGTTCCCCATCCTCCTAGGCTGGTGAGAAGTTCCTGCTGAGTCATTACGGAGGGTAAGGTCCAATGGCCAGAAGGGGAAGACCCAGAATTTGAACCCAGGCCCCTCATGTTGGTCACTGTGACAGCTTGTCTTGGATAAACGAGCAGCCAGATATACTGCTCTGTCTTTCTAAAAGATCAGAGATGCCAATTCTCTTGAGGCTGTTGAGTGAGTACCGCCAGAGACTAGATAGTTCTGCACAGAATATATTCTTTTATGAGAATTTTAAAAAGGAAGGCATTACACATTTTTACCTACGCATTTGTTCATCCATTCATCTATATGTCCATCTATCACTTATTAAGGTAACATTTACAAAACAGTTGTTGTATAGCTGCCCATATACATATGTGTGTGTGTGATATGTGTGTGATGTCACAGATTATTTAGGAAGTTAGGAGAGCAGATTCAATCTTACATCTCTTTCACTAGCTGTGTGACCTTGAGCAAGCACTCAACATCTGAGACTGTTTTTCCTTCTGCAAAATGCAGATAACAAAGAGGTTCTAGTGTGAAGCCCACATGCACATTTAAGTCTTAGTAAAACTGAGTTTTGTGTTTTGGACAATAAGGGGTAATAAGAGGTCATCAAATAATTCTTAGGGGAAAATGCACTTTCTATGGGTCCTGTCGACAACGGCCATGTAGATAAATGGGCATGTAGGTAAATGTGCTTAGGAGTGATGCACAGACTGTCTACAACTCACCTGCCTCGCTCATGTTGCTTTTATTTGGAGTCAGGGTCGAAAAACCCGTATTAAACTGATCTATGGATGAGTTGCTATATGCACTTCTTCGGATACAGCAGAGAATGACAGGCATATTCTCTGCGCTCATGGAATAAACATGTCATGATAGTAGAGATTGTTACAGGGTCCTTCCATCTAGTCTAAAAAACACGTTTCTCTGAGTTCAGAAGGTGAGTGGCAGTTAGCTAGGGGAAGAGTATTCCAGATGGAGGAAGTTTCATGTGCAAAGTCTTGGTGGTGAAGAAAACACTTTGTTCTGGAGGAACGTGTTAAAGTCTTACGAAGATGGATTGTGGGTATGAGGGGGACAAAGAGTGAGAGGTGAAGTTAGGGAGGCAGGAGGTCTTTAGGACCAGGGTTATTAAGGAGCTTTGCTTTTATCCCATGTGCCGTATTGCATGCTGTGGCAGGTGCCCATGGTGGAGCTCCATGGAGCTGTGTGTGTGTGTGTGTGTGTGTGTGTGTGTGTGTGTGTGTGTGTGTTTCAGCTGCTCAGCATCTGAACTCCCTCTGTGTATTTGGGGATTCACTGTTGTATTGGTGTCGATGAAAGTCAGGAAGTTAAAAACACCAGATGCTCATTCCTTTCCTCTCCTCTGGGAAGTTTGGTCCAGCCGATGCTTCCTTCTGGGACATCGGCTCTGGTGTCAGCAGCACACAGATGCAGGGAGAGTTTCGAAATTGTTCTGGGGTAGCACTAGCCAGTCAGTGTCCTCTGAAGAAGAGGGCAGTGCTGTCTGAATTAGACTGTTCTGCATTGTCATCTGGGTTTCGCGGCCGGTCTTGTTCTGAAGCCTCCATTACAATTTGTTGAACAAACCAGCGTTCTTCCCAAAAACTCCTTTTCTTTTGAGACAAATTTCTGCCAGTTTGTATTATCCTTAAACAAGAACCCTAATCAATATAGGAAGTAAACGTTCAGGGTATGTGTGGAGGGGTGGGGTGAGAGATTCATAATGATCTTTTGAATATTTAAAGTTAGAATCCATTTCTTAAGCTCAGTGGGTCCTGTCCGTGGTCCTGGGTGGTTACGTGGTTAATCATGGCTTCTTTCTTGGTGCCTGAACCCCTCCCACAGGAAGCTATTAGCCAGCAGAGACAAGTGAGAACCTCAGCCAAAGTCTCTGCTTTTCCTCCAGTGCTTCTCACTTCCCTTAATTTTTGGACAAAGGGTGCGTGGAGTCTGCTGACATTTGTGTTGTCAGATGAAAGTGATGGCAGTGTGTGTAGGGTGGTGGCTCTTAAAACTAACTTTGGGTCAACTCCCTGTTCTAGCACTGTTACATTTGCTTCTCACTTCTTACTCTTCCTATTCTTATTTGCAGACCCACCTCATGGGTCAGAGTAGACAGATTCACGGGAAAAAAAGCAATGGCTTAATTAATGGTAGAGAGGATGTAGGTACCTTGGTGATTGGGACTACATGTATGCAGAATTGGATGGAAGGCTAAGATGCAAAATGGGATAATTGAACTGTTAGCTGAACTGGAATTTAGCCGTTAATCACTTTTATGAAACCTGCATCTCAATTCGTTACTTCTTTTATGCTTTGTTGCAATACATTGCTGTTCAGCAAATGGGTAAACAGAAAACAGGCACAGTACCTTGGAAAGGGCAAGGTTATCAAAGGTACTGTGATCTTTTCTGCAAGGGCACATCTCCTTGGAATCCACCCAGGAGTTACTTGTTCCTCTGAGCCTCATGCTTCTCTTAAGGTGGGCATGCTGAAGTCATGGTGGTACACCCCAAATTGTATTACTAACCATCAATTCTCTCTCTCTCTCTTTTTAAGTTTACTTTTAGTTCTAGGGTACACGTGCAGAGCGTGCAGATTTGTGGCATAGGTATACACGGGCCATGGTTGTTTGCTGTACCTATCATCCTGTCACCTAGGTTTTAAGCCCTTCATGCATTAGATACTTGTCCTAATGCTCTCCCTTCCCTTGCCTCACACCCCTGACAATTTCCAGTGTGCGATGTTCCCCTCTCTGTGTCCATGTGTTTTCATTGTTTAACTCTGACCTTGTGAGTGAGAACATGTGGCATTTGGTTTTCTGTTCCTTTGTTAGTTGGCTGTGGATGATTGACCATTAATTCTCTTTCATGAAGTCCTCTACCCAATTAATACTTGGTATTGAACATTTTAGTATGATGATTAAAATAATGGAGTTTGGCAACACAGCTGTCCAGATTTGAAACTGGACTCTACCATACATTTTCTAGTGACACTGCAAAAGCGTCTTCTTTCCAAATTTCTGTCTCCTTTGTACTTACCTTAAGGGAGTTAGAATGGAGACTATGTAAAAGCACAGTTCAGAGGGAGCACAATGTTTAGTCTGGTGCCTGGTGTTTAGTCTGTGTTCAATTCATGCTGCCAGTTACTGCTCTCTTTCACCTAGGAATTATGTATTGTTTTAAGAAAAGGAGGAACAACGGAATATCTCCCTATGAGTTTGTTGACTCAGAGTCAAAAAAAAATGGAAAGGGATACTGGAGTAGGAGCTTGATGGATTTAACGGAAAGAAGTTTATCAACAAAGACATCAGTAGAGGGACTTCATGAGACTGTCGGAAGAGAAGGAAAGTATGTGTGGGGGTCAGGGTACAAAGATACATGAGCTGTGCTTGTGGGGGTCATTGCTGTAAGACACCACTAAACCTTTCACAGTTTTGGTGGGGTGTAGCTTAATGAAAATGGGGGCTCAATAACAAAGACTTGGAACCAACTCAAATGCCCATCAATGATAGACTAGATAAAGAAAATGTGGCACATATACACTGTGGAATACTATGCAGCCATAAAAAAGGATGAGTTCATGTCCTTTGCAGGGACATGGACGAAGCTGGAAACCATCATTCTCAGCAGACTAACATAAGAACAGAAAAGCAAATGCCACATGTTTTCACTCACAGGTCGGAGTTGAACAATGAGAACACATGGACACAGGGAAGGGAACATCATACAACAGGGCCTGTGAGGGGAGTGACGGGATAGGGGAGGGATAGCATTAGGATAAATACCTAATGTAGATGACAGGTTGATGGGTGCAGCAAACCACCATGGCACATGTATACCTATGTAAAGAACCTGTACATTCTGCACGTGTACCCCAGAATGTAAAAGCATAGTAGTAGTAATAATGAGTTAGTGAAAATAAATGGATATTAACTATACCTCCTGAGAAAAACTCAAAGAAAAAAAAAAAGAAAATGGGGGCTCAGTCTGGTGAAGATTTGTTTGTCTTGCTTGATTAAGGAATAAGAAGGTCCCATCTGAAAAAAAAATCTTCACTTTGCACCAAGACCATTGTACCCCAATGTCACCATTGTTTGGTTTCAGGGCTCTCTCTTCATGGATATGGACCTATGGGGGCTGAGGCAGGCACAGATCTGAGTGAGGGACTCCGACGTATCCCTGGAGTTGCCCTTCCTCTTTAATGATGGAGACTCCCAGTGAGTCTAGCTATAGGTTTCTGGTTCCCTTGCACATAGACTTCCAGTACATCTTACATGGGAGTCTCTAGACCAGGCGTCCCCAAACTTTTTACACAGGGGGCCAGTTCACTGTCCCTCAGACCGTTGGAGGGCCACCACATACTGTGCTCCTCTCACTGACCACCAATGAAAGAGGTGCCCCTTCCTGAAGTGCGCAGGGGGGCTGGATAAATGGCCTCAGGGGGCTGCATACGGCCCACAGGCCATAGTCTGGGGACACCTGCTCTAGACCTCTGCAGACATAACTGTTGGAGGCATGAATTTAGCAGTCATTAGTAGAGGTGGCTGTTAAAGTCATAGGAATGAGGGAAAAAGTGTTGAGAGGGAAGAAAGTAGCCTGAGGGCTTAACCATGGAGCATGCCAAACTTCAGGGGCTAGCGAAGGCACTAAAAGCATCTTTACACTCCGGGAGAAGCTGCATGTTAAGACAGTGCAGTATTCATTCTCATACTCTACAAATACTTGCTGAGAACCTCTACATCTCAGGCATAGTTCTAAATGCTAGACATAGAGTCACGAGCAAGACATGCAAGTTCCTTGACCCCTAGAACTTGTATTTGTGTGTTCCTGTATATGTGTGTGTTCGGGGGGCATGCAGTGGCTGTAAAATTAGCAACTATTAAAAGACTAACTTGAGATGTGTTAAGTGCCATAAAAGAAAGAAGGTAAAATGATGAGTGTCTAGGGAGAATCTCTTAGATAAGACGGCCAGAAGATACCACTCCAGTGAGGTAAGATTTGATCTGAGACCCGCAGGGTAAGATTGATGTCATGCAAAGAATGAGGTGGGAGTATTTCAGGCGTTTTTAACAGCATCTGTTAAGGCCCTGAGGCAGATTAAGCTGAAGTGTCTGAGAAACATAGGGGGGTGGGGAGGGGGAGAGAGAGAGAGAGAGAGAGAGAGAGAGAGAGAGAGACAGACACAGACACTGACTGAGACTGAGACTGACTGGCTGAAGAAGAGTCAATGTGAGTGGTCCGAGATGAATCTAGAGGGAGTAGAATCTTGAAGGCCGTTGTAAGCAGTTTGAATATTTTTCTAGGAGCGCCAGATGCAGTAACACATCATATATTGTTGAAATGCCTCACAGTATGCATATATGAGCCTGGGGTTGATATTAGATACTCTGCAACTCCTAGATCTCTAGGGCTGCGATACATTCAGTTATGTAGGGCAGTGTTATAGTTGGGTTTCAGATTGTCATTTCGTGTCAGGCACTGGGGTAAATGACACTGAAAGCTATTAATGTAAATTAATGATTGCTCTTGCTAGCTTTGTTACTGTTTGTTCCAGTGAGAAATTAATAAATGCATCATGCCTTGCAAATTTGCATCCATTAAAAACCTTCCTATTGTGGGGGCACCATTAATCCCCTTTGTGGCGGGGTATGAGTGGGTCCAAAGAATCTTCTTAGAAATTGCACAGCTGTGAAACCTTGGGTTTGATATAAAGTGGTTAAGACATGGGAATCGATAGAAAAGCACCTGGAAAAAGAGACTCACTCTACAATTCATCAGGTGGTGCCAGAGATAAGAATGATACAATTGGATAATCAGACCAACTAGGTTTCCATGACGTGTATTACTTACGGTGGAAGAGATGAGCATTTGTTAATCCCTGGTTTGTGCCAGGACCTTTTATATTAGTGTAATTACTTTCAATCCTCCTGATCCTGGGAGGAAGGAATCATCCCCATTTTACAGATCATGCAACTGAGTTTGGTAATAGATAAGCAGTTGGCCCAGAGTCTCACAGCTGAGAATGGGAAAAGCTCAGGTTTTATCCAAGGTTGTCTAAGTCTAATAACACTACCTTGAAAGAAGGGTGCGTTTGGCAGCCACACATTGAATTCAAGGAAGGGGTTGAGAGGTCCTTGAATTTTCTTCACCACAACGGGCAATCTGATACGTGAGATGGGTTGCTGCTTTCTCTTTAAAAGTGAGAACTGTGCATGTTAAAGACTGGCTACGTTGAAACACCTGTGGAAGTGCAGATCCCGAAGCTCCCAGGGCCTAGTGTGAGCCCTGACTCTGCTTCTCGCTTCAATTGATATCCCTGGGCGATTATTTAACTTTCCTGAACCTTTACTCATTCACTTACAGAATGGGAAGAACCAGAGAAGCTTCTACCTCTTAGGGTGGTAGGAAGGATTTACTGAGGTAAAGCCTGGACGTTGCTTTGGTTTTGGATATCCAGAGAATATCCGGTTCTCAGATTCTTGGCCAAGTCCCTCAATCTTGGGTGCAAAGCAGAGGCACGTGGGAAGCCTTTGAAAAATACTAATGTGTAGGTCTCACCTCAGAGATTCTGACTTGGTTGCCAGTGCCCGGGATCAACCCCAGAGCATTTTTAAGTTTCCATAGGGGAGAACCACTGCTTTTGATTGGCTGCTGTGCTGAGTAATACTGAGTGTCAAGTTGACTGGACTGGGGGCTACAAAGTATGAATCCTGGGTGTGTCTGTGTGGGTGCCATTGGAAGGGATGAACGTTTGAAGCAGTGGGCTGGGGAAGGCAGATCCACCCTGAATCTGGTGGGTACAATCTAATCAGCTTCCAGTGCATATAAAGCAGGCAAAAAACACATTAAAAAGAGAGATGGGCCTAGCCTCCCAGCCCTCTAACCTCCAACTCTAAGTTCTTCAGTTTTGAGACTTGGACTGGCTCTTCTTTCTCCTCAGCTTGCAGAAGGCCTCTTGTGGTCTTGTGATCAGGCAAGTTAATAACTAATAAACTCTGCTTTCGTATATATGTAAATATATAGATTTATAAATCTGTATACAAATATATAAATAATATATAAAATGTATATGTAAATATATAAATGTATGTAAATATGTGTATATATGTATGTGTGTATATACATACACATACATACATTTTATCCCAAGGTGTACATATATGTGTATACATAGACACACACATGGACAAACACACACACGTTTTATCCCAAGATGCAAAAAATACACACATATTATCCCAAGGTGTACATATACGTGTATACACACACACACACATACACACACACACGTTTTATCCCAAGGTGCAAAAAATACACACATGTTATCCCAAGGTGTTCTTTTTTGATGGTCAAGTGGCTAATTCATAAATTATCACAGGGTGGGAGAATGCAGATGCATGATCAGCTTTTAAAATGATGCAACTGATGATTAAAGAAAATTAAATTGAACTTTTTAGGTTTTATTTTCATATGAGTTAATCCATTTCTTTTTTGTGTGAAAAGGTGAGCTCTTGGTTCAAGCTAAGGCCATCTCATCCTATATTTAAAAAAGATAGCTTGGGAGAAGATGGTGCCTTCTTCTAGGGCTGACAGGATTGCAGGTTGATATGCCCTCTTTGCAGAACAAGCTGGCAGACAGATCTAACAGATTTGAGCTAATAGGCTATATGTATGTATATGTATGTATTTTGACACATTATCCCAAGGTGGTGTTCTCTGATGGTCAAGTGGCTAGGATGTAGTGTCTCTCTCTCTCTCTCTCTCTCTCTCTCTCTCTCTGTGTGTGTGTGTGTGTGTGTGTGTGTGTGTGTGTGTGTGTAACTCCTATTAGTCCTGTCCCTGTAAGAGAACCCTGACTAATATAGCTGTGGGAATCAAAGGTCATGGGATGGATTTCTCTACTTCATCAGACATAACCTAGTTGGGACAAATAAGTGACCCCACAATGTTGTGCAACTCCCACATGGCACCAACTCTCCTCTCTAGAGCCAGTGACTGTTCCGTGTGTGTGTGAGTGTGTGTGTGTGTGTGTTTTTCTAGGATTAGCCTCACACAAACATGCACATTTCTCTTGGTTCCCCCAAGCTTTCCAAGGAAAGACACTTGTTTATAAAATGACCTGGCTGTTAATAGAGTAACATTTGGATTTTGTTTGTTTGTTTGTCTTGAGACAGAGTCTTGCTGTCACCCAGGCTGGAGTGCAGTGGTGCAGTCTTGGCTCACTGCAACCTCTGCGTCCCGGGTTCAAGCAGTTCTGCTGCCTCAGCCTCCTGAGTAGCTGGGATTACAAGTGTGCTCCACCATGCCTGGCTAATTTTTGCATTTTTAGTAGAGACGGGGTTTCACCATATTGGTCAGGCTAGTTTTGAACTCCTGACCTCGTGATCCACCTGCCTTGGACTCCCAAAGTTCTGGGATTACAGGCTTGAGCCACTGTGCCCAGACTGGGTGCATTTTAAATGGAACACTAAGTTTGGAGTGATTGAGCCTTTTCATCAGCTTCTCCCTCAGCAGGGAGCCATTGATACTATTGAATGATATTACAAATATGTCACCTCCCACTGTAATGAAGTCCATCAAAATGAATGCTTGGCGGTTATATCTGGGGCCCTGTCCTGGGCTGTTTATCTCTAGTTTAGGGTTGCTTGAGGGTATTTGGTTTCCTGGGTTATGATATGAATGGGTATTTAAAATACTTTTGTAGAATGCTACCCTTGAGTTCCAGGCATCAGGGAGCTGTCCAGCACACAGGACCCATTTTATGTGATGTCCCAGACACAGATACACAAAGTCACTAATGAAGGTGGGGCCATCCAGCCTGATGGTTGATTTGGTTAGGATATAATGTAAAGTGTATGTGATAGAAGCAGTTGTGATTCTATTCCCCGCTGAGGTGCATTGGGCTCATAAGCAGACATGGAGAAAGGAGAAAAGCAGCAAGGGTATTATTGGCTTCTGCAAGATCAGCAGGAACTGGAACTGTGTAAGTTGGAGAACTATATATTACAGCCCCAAGAAGGAGATTCCACCAACCTATTAAGGATATTATTGGCTTTTTGATAGGACACCCAGAAATTGATGCACTGCCTTTGGTTCTATTATGTTTTCGAACTTTAATTAAGTTTATACCTCTCCCACCTGGACCTCATAAAGAGTTAGCCTCCAAGTAAGTCATTTGTCATGGAGGGGCTCTTATGAGTAGATTCATCTTCCAAACAGCATTATTATTGCCTAAGGTCTTGCCTTAAATCCATCAGCCCAATACAAGCTTGAGTGCCTTACTCGATTTTGACATATTATCCCAAGGTGTTCTTCTCTGATGGTCAAGTGGCTAATTCGTTATCACAGGATAGGAGAATGCAGATGCATTATTGGCTTGAAAAATGATGCAACTGGTGATTAAAGAAAATTAAGTTGAACTTTATAGTTTTTTTTTTCATAAAAGTTAATCCATTTCTTTTTTGTGTAAAAGGGTGAGCTCTTAGCCCAAGCTAAGGCTGTTTTATCCAATATCTAAAAAAGATATCCCTGGAAGTGGGGAGAGGATGGTGCCTTCTTCAAGGCAGATGGGGTTGTAGGTTGGTATCTCCTCTTTGCAGAACAAGTTGGCAGACACAAACTAACAGATTTTAAGACATATGTTCCTAGCACACAGCAATATCACCTTTAATTATGCACCTTGGACAAAATCTTCTACATGTGCACAAAGAGATGTTCATTGCAGCAATGTTTGTCATGTTGGACATTTGTAAATAACGTAAATCCCCACTCATGGAGGCATGAATAAGGCAAAGGTGGTACATTTAGTGATAGACTCCTCTGCATCATTCAGAAGGAATAGAAGTAGGTCTCTTTTTAATTTGATACTGTATGTGGGTTCCCTGCATTGATAGGACAGGCTCAGAAAAACACTGAGTGAAGAAAAGAACATGGAGCCTGGTTTCCACATTGGATGTCACTTGTGTTAAGTTTTTACTCCATGTGCCAATGGATCAAGAGAAAGATCTACATGGAGTTTCGCAGCTGCCTGGGGAAGGGGAACAGGATGGGATAACTGGGAGTGGGCACTGTGGGGTTGTAGAGGATACTTAGTAATGTCTGTACTGTTCCGTTTCTTTAAGGATTAGACCTAATTGTGAGAAAATACAATTGGTATTTCTAGGTGGTTGGAATATTAGTAATTTCTCCATTAGTATTTGAGAACAGAATAAAGACTTCCTGGAAACATGAGGTAGAATGTAGTCAAAGTCAAACCCAAAGCCTGCGGTGATCGTAGCTGTTTCTCGTGCCTCCAGGAAGAGATCCCAGCTTTGTCTATTCAGGTGGCCATTGCAGAATTTCTGCTCAATCACGGGTCTTCTGTCTTGACTTTTGGTTATTCACTAAGAAATTTAGTCTTGGTGTTTGACTACTGCCTCCCCTACAAGCCATATGAATTGACTTCTCTCTATACACTGATTTGACAGAAACACTCATTTCAACTGTTTGGCATGTCCACATGAGAAGATCCATTGAATATTATTCTGCCATAGAAAAGAACGAAATCCTATTTTTTGCAGCAACCCAGATGGAACTGGAGGTCATTATCTTAAGTGAAGCCAAACGGGCTTAGAAAGTCAAGTATAGCATGTCCTCAGTAATACTTGGGCACTAAAAGATGTGTGTACGTGGGTGCAGAGTGTGGAACGATGGATGGTAGAGACTCAGAAGGATGGGGATGTGGCATGGATAAGAAATTAGTTAATGGGTGCAGTGTACATTATTCAGGTGACGGGTACCCTAAAAGCCCCGAATTAACCATGATATAATCTGTGCATGTAACAAAATCACGTACGTACTCCACAAATTTGTACAAATAAAAAAATCTTGAAACAATACTTGTGCTAACAAGGGAAAAAAAAGTGTGTGTCAATTGAAAGTCAGGTCTCAGTTATGGTTTAGTAAATTCTCTGAGCTTCTCCAAGCCTTCCTTCTACTCCTCCTTGTTAACAATCATCTTGGGATGAACACCTGACTCCCCAAATCTGCCCAAAATGGAAAATCAGAGCCTTGTTCTTTCCCGTGAGCTGACATACACATTTTAGACCCTAATTTCAGAAACTCCAACCAATTTCTTCCTTCCTTCCTTCCTTCCTTCTTTCTTTTTTTTTTTTTTTTTTTTTTTGCACCTGAACACTGACTCAGCATTTAGTTCGGGCGTGATGTGATTGTGCCTTCAGTCGCAAGCATGCAGATGAGAGGTAGCAAAGCTGGTGTTGGATTGCAGATTGCAGGGCAGGGTGGGGCTGGCTGCTGCCTTTGCAGTTTTTACTGGTGTTATGGGTGGGATGGGAGCCAGAGAGATACCTTCATCTGAGAATGCAAGGATCTTCCGAGAGAAGAACACATCCCAATCCTTTTTCGTTCTTTCTTTGCCTTGGAACTAGGGATCTTCCTACCTTATTTGGTACTTGGAGCAGTATTTCAAACTTATATTTCAGAATGTTTCATCTTTGGAGCTAGATAATGATTCATGCATTAATCCAACTTGTAATTATTAGTTACTGACTGTTTGGAAGTCCTTGATCTAGTTGCTTAGGAAATGATGGTACAAAGAATGAATCTTACCCTCTGATAGATACTGTTCAGATGTTTGTCCCTTCCAAATCTCATGTTGAAATATGGTCCCTAGTGCCGAAGATGGGCCTGGTAGTGGGTGTTTGATTCATGGAGGCAGATTCCTCATGAATGGATTGGTGCCTTCCCCATGATAATGAGTTCTTGCTCACATGGAAGTTCTCTGACAGTGAGTGAGTTCTCTGTTCACATAGAAGCTGGTTGTTTAAAGGAGCCTGGCACCTCTTCTTCGGTCTCTGGCTCCCTCTTTTGTCATATGATATGCCTGCACCCCTGTTTGCTTTCCATGGTGAGTAAAAGCTTCCTGAGGCCCCACCAGAAGCTGAGCAGATGCTGGAGCCATGCTTGTACAGCCTCCAGAACTATGAGCCTAATAAACCTCTTTTCTTCATAAATTACCCTATTTATTCCTTTATAGCAATGAAAAATAGACTAATATACCCTTAAACTACTCCCAATACAGTGAAGAGAGAGACAATTAAGGTTGAGTGTGATGTGTGCTTAATAGGAGTGGAACAGTAGAGGAAAATCCAAGATGAGAGACTGTGGTACCTTCATGACGTTCTGGTTCAGTATGGTGTTTTGGGGACTGAGAAAGGGATAGGTGTGTAGAACCACCTGCTTACCACTCCCTCCTCATCAATTAGTGAGTAGCCAACCTTGGGCCAGTCCTTAAACTTCTTAGCATCCTCATTTGTCAAATAAGACATTGATATCTACATCTTATGACTATTAGGAGTATTAAATAAGACAGCAAAGATAGTCATTTTGAAGACGTGTTCAGATGCTTTCATATCCATACATAATTAGGTGAGTGGAACACATGTAAACATTATCCTAAAGTTTTAGACTAAGGCTCTGGTGTCTCCGAAAGTCATGTTAAAGCAAGTCATTGTAATGTCCCTATCAAACTGGCATGCTCCTAGGGTGACCCACCATTCCAGTCTGCCTGATACTGTCCCAGCTTTCGTGTTGGAAATCCCAGATCTGGGAAGCCCTTGAGTTTCAGAAAAACTGGAAAGTTGGGCATCCAAATCTCCACTAAGGGCTGTGCTGTCAGAGTCTGAAGTACTGGGTATATATGGTGTCAATTCTGGGTGCACATTTTACATTTTAAAAAACTAGGGTCAGGCACAGTGGCTCATACCTATAATACTAACACTTTTCAAGGCCTAGGCAGGTGGATCATGAGGTCAGGATTTTGAGACCAGCCTGACCAATATGGTGATACCCTGTCTCTACTGAAAATACAAAAATTAGCCAGGTGTGGTGGCATGCACCTGTAATCCCAGCTACTCAGGAGGCTGAGGCAGGAGAATCGCTTGAACCCAGGAGGCAGAGGTTGCAGTGAGCCCAGATCATGCTGCTGTACTCCAGCCTGGGCCACAGAGCGAGACTCTGTCTCAATAACAACAACAAAAAAGTTAGATTTGTGGTTGGCATCTCCCGTCTACCAGCTTCATAAACAAAGCGGTCTCTACTCTGCACCTTTAAGGAAATAGGATGTATACTGGTTTTGTTTTTCTACCCTAACTCCCAGTTGTATAATTTCTTTCTCTTTCTCTTCAAGGGACCAAGTTTTGGTAAAAAAAAAATATATATATATACTTTGAGAAATCAATACAAGATTTGATCCAACCAGGTCAAGCTCCCCAGCTGACCTAATCTTAATGCCTTGTGAAAAGTGTTTCAATTTATTAAACTCTTGTAGGTCTAAGGAGAAGCTGAAAAAATGGTGTTTAGGTATGAAAGAAAGGGAGCTTGGAAGGCTAAATTTAGATAACACCTGAGTCAGTTTGCTTCTAAGTAGAATTTAATAGAGGTGCATCTTTGCAATCTTTATATGCATGTGGCATGACAATTTGTTTTGTTATTCAGAAATGAATTCTTCAGAAAAAGAGCATTTTTTTTTGGATTGCAATAAGAATTTTATATTGTTGAGAGCCATTTTGACTTAGAGGCTACCACTGCTAATTTTCCATAGCTAGGGATAATTTATGTCTGTGCAAAGCTAGTTATCCTAGTGTTGCCTGCAAGAATTCTTGAGTACATTTTGGCCTCTTGAACCATGCATTTCCTATTTGTGAGACTACAGAGAGGTGGTTTGTGCGCCTCCCAGATGCCCAGGGATCTACCCTTTCCTCCTCAGCTCTGAGATATTGCAGTAGGACTGGCCCCAACATGAAGTGGATGGTTGATGGCCTGAGCTCGGTTACACTAAAGGGAAATTCATTACCTACCTAGCATCTCACATGTAAATTAATGAGACATTTTGGGGTACAAAATGGCAAAGACTGAATTGAAACAAACTGTGACAAAAAAGAAAATTTACTGGAGAAATGCCAGGGCATTTCAAGTAACCTGAGTAAGTGGGGTGGAGCCTCTCAGTCTTTAAGAAAACTACAGGTAGAGACTCAGTATTGGCCGGGACTCTTGTTCTCCTGTCTCTCATCTCTGTTTCAGTCTCTAGACTAGCTGTGGGGAATGCGGCCACTAACGCCAGGTGCTCAACACTCACGGCTCTACCTACCAAATACGAACCCACCTCTTCTCTTGATTGAAAAATGAAACAAACTCCAAGTCAGGGTTTTATTTGATCATCTTGTGTCAGGTATCTAACTTTGAATCAACAAACCAAGGTTGGGAGGCTTGATTATATATCACAAAGATGGCACTTGGAGACCAAACTCTGGTTGTCAAGGTCATGTCCAGAGAACTGGAATTGTGGGGCGGGCAGCCACCCAAGTGGTGCTAACGATGGCACTCATTAAGGGTTGCTTATGGCAACTCCATCACTTATGATTGTGAGGCTTTGAGCAAGTCATTTACAAGTTCCCTGTTGGTGATGTGGATGTTGCAATGTCTTCCTGAAAAGGGCTGTTACAAAGCGTTCGATAATGTATTTGCAGGGCATAGTACACTGACCTGGTTACAGGAGGCAATTGGTAAATGGTAATTATAATTGTGGGAGTTGTAAATTTGGTGATGAGGATGGGAAAGGGGGAAGATAGGATTAGTTGCCTGCTCAAATTTCTGTAAAATCCTAAAGATTGTATGGTATGTGGGAAATCTTACACTGGACTGAGAAGGAGGTCTTGTTTTGCACATTGTGAAAGACTTTTTGGGACCTCAGAATATTTCTCTTTGTCTCTGCAGAGACCAGAGACCTACCAGGAGAGAGCTATTCTTAGGGAAATTCTGCATTATGGTCACATTCCCTCATTTGTACATCAAATGCATATTTTTGAGCTGTTATATCCCAGGAACCTTTTTAGGAATGAGGAATACAATAGAGAACAACAGGGATGGGTGTAACATCTTACACCAGTCATTTTAGTGAGAAATACAGACAAAAAGTAAAGGAACACATTTATAAATAAGCGATGTATTATGGTAATCACAAGGAAGGGAATGAACTGGTTGATGTGGGCATGATGGAACAGGATGGTCAAGGAAGTTCTCTGTGAAGTATTGACCTGGGAACATAGAGCATAGCCTTGCGGAGAGACAGCAGGGGAGTGCCCCTTGCACACGGAGTAGTGATTGCCTCAGCTTTGCAGAGGAAAAGACCTGAGTGTGCTTGTGAAGCTTAAGGAGAGCTGGACAGTGGTCAGGGAGAGAGGCCAGTAAGGTCATCCTAGTTAAGATACCCTGGTTGGTTTTATTCTCCCTGAAAAGGAGTCTTAGTTTTCATGTAATGGTATCACGTATGTGACCAGTAAAAACCCATACGTTGAAGAGAGTCATCCATCAGCTCCACCCAAATGCATATTATTGTCATCACAGTGTCATTGATGCCATCAAAGTGTGCTTCTATGTCATGAACCACATCCTCTCCTGAAGGGAATAATCCTAAGTGTGGAACTCCCAAAAGCCAGTGATGACCTTGAGAAGGATTTGAGACCCTGTCTACCCATCTCTTGAGTCTCAGTGAATCTGTTTGCAGCTCTACAAACAGGATAGCCAGTCTCTACCCCACCGTGTTGGGATAATTGGACTAAAAACTGCATGTAGCTCTCTCGGCCTAACATCTGGCATGATGGAGGCAATTGGTCCATACAGCCCTCACTTCTGTTGTTGCCAGTCTGCTTGAAAACAAACATACCTTTCCCATCAGATTTTGCGGAATGTGAGGGCAAGGACTCGATTTTACTTCCCTCTGAATTCCAAACTCTTGCAGAAGTTTTAGTATGAAGTGAATAATTTTCTAATGAATGGATAGAGATAGGGAACTGATGTTATGTGGTATATCTGTTTCTCTAAGAAGCTGTGTGCTCCTGAATTGGATGTGAACCCTCTCCATGCCTAGCCTGAAGTTTCCTCATGAGTATGGAGTACACTGGCATTATTTTCACATGCCCAGTTTTTATTTCCCTTTATGCCAGTGAAACCCTGATTTGTTTGGGGAACAGCTTGTTCTCAGTAGGTGGCCGTTTCAGAGAGACTGTAGAGTGGCCCCATATTTTCCAAGAAGCGAGAGCAGGCGATTTAACACAGACCAATCCTCTTTCTCCCAAAACCAAATCTTGAGTACGATGACACGGAGATGGAAATAGTATGAGCTTATTCGCCTTGACTGTAGCTCTCTGAGGAGGCTGTACAATAGGTCTCATTATTTGGATGTTCAGAGATGGGTCTTATGTTTTCCCTTACGTTTTCTGAGCCCCTCAATTTTTTTTTAATACATTTTCTGTTTTGTATGATTCCCATACTTAGTTTCTGTTGCTTGCAGCCAAAGAACCCAGAACAATTTAGGAGGATTAGGCTATTAGGCATGAAACAGAAACATCGTCTGCTGTGGCACAAGGCCCTGGGAAGCTGGTAGTCTCTGCCTGATCTGTGCTGATGCAGGATGCATTAGGATGCTGCATAGGGCTGTGCAGCTGGTAGACCAGTTGTTCACTGGGGAAGTGTGCCCACTTGGGATGGTACAGCTTGGATCAGTGGTTCAATATTCATTAATTCAGTGTTCACAGACACTTCTAAAATACGTGTGTGTGTGTGTGTGTGTGTGTGTGTCTGTGTGTTTGCATACAGGTTGAGTATTCCTTATCTAAAATGTCTAGGAGTAGTATTCAGATTTTGAATTTTTTCATATTTTTGAATATTTGCATTATACTTATCAGTTGAGCATCTCTAATCCAAAAATCCGAAATGCACCAGTGAGCACCTTGGAGAGCCATGTTGGTACTCAAGAAGTTTCAGATTTGGGGAAATTGTGGATTTTGGGTTTTTAGATTAGGGACACTCAGCCTGTATATCTCACATAGATTGTAGTCTTAAATACTGAAAACAGTTTATTTTCTTTATATTACAAAAGAGGATACAAGGTTCAGAAATGTTTGTTTTGTCTGAGGCGGTCTCATCAACAGGTGCTAGAGTTGAGATTCAAGCCCCATCCAGCTGGGATTCCAGCCAGAAGTTCTTGCACTCCTCTGTACCACCCCCTCCACCTTGTGGTCATCTCAGTGTGAGGGATGTGACACGAGGCCTGAGTGTCACATTCTCCACCTCGGCTGAGAAAGTGCACATTTGGTGACTCTTTTTATTTTATTTTTGCCATTCTGTGCACATCCCCAGATGACTGGCAAAGTGCTTTGGTTATTGATTTGAGGGTTATGAATAAACTTCAGTAACTTTGATAAACTAGACAAATTCACAAATCCAGAACCCATGTATAACAGGGATTGACCCGTGTGTGTGTGTGTGTGTGTGTGTGTGTGTGGGTGTGTGAGACTGATAGCAGATGCATAGAAGCTGCATAGAGGCTTTAAAGAAGCAAGGTGCCATGTTGTGGGAAAGCGCTGTGGGAGAGTCAGCATGTCAAGGAACTGCAGACAGCCTCAAGGAGTTGAGAGTGGTCTCTAGCCAGTAGCCAGCAAGAAAAAGGGGCCCTCAGTCACACAGCTGCAAGAAGATGTTTTCTGCTAACCACTGGAGAGGATTTGAAGTGGATCTTTCCCAGCTGAGCCTCTGTGAATCACAGCTCCGAGGAGCACCTGAGTTGCAGCCTGGTGAAGACCGTGAGCAGACAAAGTCCAGTTCTGCCATGCCCAACCTCCTAATCCAGCGATACTGTGAGATAGCAAATGAGTGTCGTTTTAAGCTTCTGAGTTTGCGAAGACTTGTTAAGCAGCAATAGAAAACTAATGCAGGAGATGAGTACATACTCACTCCTACACAGGGACCAGGATCCCTGGCTGTGGGGCTTCGTCCTTCCTCTAGGCCTAGAGTTTCTTTTTATACCGGGTCTGTTGAGAATTCAGGCCAGCAAACCTGCTGGGGTTGTCAGAACCCACCCCACCAAACAAGAAAGCGCCCAGAGGTCAGTCAAGAGGGATGTGCCCATCTAGAAGCTGGGAAAGAAAGAAGTGGTATACCAGGAAGACAAGTTGGACAAAGAGGCATCATAGGGGAAGACATGGCATTTGTACATGCAGCTTAGCTGGGAGGACACAGTAGGTACATTCCAAGACGGGAACATTTATACACCTTTGCAAACATCTGGACTCACTACACAATTGACTGTTTTCTCAGCTTCTCTGCAGCTCTGGATGTCAACTTAAGGTGTTTCAAGTCTCAGAGATTTTTGTCTCCTCCAGAGGCAGTAGTCTGGTTGCTATGGAGGAGAGCTGAGTGGACACACGTGGGTGTACTTGGTGTATGCATCCTGGTGCGAATTGATAAGCTGGAAACCCTTCTGTTGCTTTCCCTTCAGACGATATGTCTCTTCTTTCCTGCCAATGGGCCCTTTAACCCCTTGCTGACCTAACTTCATAAGTAGGAGATGAAAACTGTGGGTGATGAGACTTGGAAACCAACCAAATTATAGACCTCTGCATTAAAATAAAATGATTCCCAGTTTTCAAATAGTATAACTCTATTTTAAAAGCATATATAGGCAGAGCAAAAATAAACCTCCAAGTCTCTGAAACTCTGAATCAAAACATTGCAATGGATACACCTAAGTGGGGCAAATGCGACCACATTCATTCTATTCTGTTTTGCCTATTCCTTTTGGTCTTAAACATAATACTCGTGGAATAACAAAAGGTTAAAAAAAAAACTCGTATGTTGGGGGAAGGAGAAAATTCTTTCTTGCAAGTCAGGCCCTTCTTTCAATCATGCTGCTGTGGCAGGTGGGTGGTGATGGATTTGAGTGTGGGTGTTTGTGAAAGATGCAACTAGAATCTTGGTTCCAGAACTTTTGATGCCAGTGAAATGAAATCATCTTAACTGTGACCTCAGTGACTCCCTCTTTCCCACTCTAGTCAACACCAAGCCTGGCTGTGTGATTCCTTTTGCCTGGAATTCCTTCTGATCCCCTCCTCTTAAAAGTAGGCAACTTGTCACTCCTTAAACTCAGCTCAAGTATTGCCTTTTGGTGAAGGTTTTCCCAACCTAGAGAAGGTTGGCACTCAGTTAGAGGAGCCTCTTCTGGGCTGCCTCAGTTCCCCACCTCGTCACAGGTTGCAGTGGCTCCGTGTTACCCATTTTCATAGTTAGAGTAGATATTTTGTCTGCCTATTGCTAGCATCTAGCACAGAGCTTGAGGGCATCAGAGTAAAGTACTGAGCAAGTGAGATAAATTTGAGCTTAGCTCTCATTTTGCCTGAGTTGAAAAGAGAACCCAGCCGTGCTTGGCTCAGAGGTAACCCTAATAGGATGGGAACAAACATTGTGCTAAACCAAAATGTGTGGCCAGGGATTTTGCATTCTGCATTTTTCACACCCTAACTGGGGTATGTGTGCAAGCCTGATTTACCAACCTCATTTTCCGAGGCTGTTATCCTTCATCTTGACACATGGCTAAAGTCATTTAATTATCACTGTTTTACCCTGTCCTTGTAGAGCTGCTGTGAGCCATTATTGAGGATTTTCAGGTTTTCTGCCTTCCATCTACTCAGTGGGGCCAAAGTTGAGATTTCCTGAGTGATTTCTGTTCTGTAACTTTGTGAACATAAACTTCTGAATGACACCCACTTGGTATGTGAAATCCGTAGGCATTTCTAGGGTGATTTGGAGGACCAGCTGGTCTCCAGTTTTATCAAGAGCTTAATGGTGCCCAGCCACTGCCTTGCTGTACTCTAGCTTTTCCTGTTCTGCACTCTGAGATCACCACTGTGCTGGGTGTGGGCCATCTCTGCCTGAGGCCCCCCTTCCTGAGGGCTTTGCCCAGTCCATTCTTTTAAATGATACCTCTTAGGGATACCGGTCCTGGCTCCTGATGTGAAGTAGGCCACCTACAGCCCCCAACCCAACTATTATCATGGCATTTTGCTCTTCTGCTTGATTTTCTCTTTTGCGGGGTTGGGTTTGTTTTTGTTTCTGTTTGGCTTGTACAATTGGAGCTATGAAGAAATGGTAGAATAGAACGGATTTTAGAGAGACAGTGACAGCAGGAATTTTAGATACAAAATGTCTATTAAGTAGCACTTGCATGGTTGTGGCTGTACAATTTAGAAAGAAGACTGGATGAAAGGTGAGGGTGTGGGAGCTATCAGGATATAGATGGCATTTAAAGCCATGGGACTGTAGATTACCAGGAGACTGGCAGTAATGCATCTTTTCCTTGGTAAATTTGGAAATACAACAGTACAAAATTGCCGCTCGTAGTCCTATAACTTTGACGTAAATTAAATTACACTAAGATATTTGGCGTATTTCCTCCAGTTTTTTTTTACTATGCATTTAAATTTTTATTTGTTTTTAATTTTTCACTTTAATGATAGAAATTTCCAAACACATTCACAAGTAGAGTGGGTAGTGTGACATGTCCCTGGGTGCTGATCATCCAAATCAGTAATCATTACATTTCTATATGTCAGGGCAAATATTTTATAAGGAAAGGTTCTTTATAAAAGAGCCCCAGCATTAAGAGCAAGCAGGATGGTCAATCACTTAGAAATCACTGAGAATCGCTAGAAAACCACTATTTTGTAGCCCCTAATGAAATAATGAAACTAGCCCATCGGGATCAATAGCTATGAAAACCACCAGGTGAAAGGTGGATGGGGAATTTGATGATGGATGGATGGGATAATGCCAATTGAAGTAATTGGTCAATCTTAGCATTGCTAAAACTTGGAAAATCAGATGTCATGCACCTCCTTATGCAATGCAGTCATAGGTAGTACCAAATACCACCATGATGTGGTGGTCTTGCTGAAAAGAGAAGAAATTGCAGGTTGGCACCCTTTAACCTGTACTTGGAATTCGAATGAAGAAATCTAAGGATCTAATGTACAGCACAAGGACTTAACACTTGCAATACTTAATGGTACTGTATATTGAAAATTTAGTTGCTCTTCTAAAGGAAGGGAGGTAACTATACAACGTGATAGATATGTTAATTTCTTTTTTAAGATATGTTAATTTCTTGCATGTAGTAATCATTCACTATGCATATATGTGTGTATCAGAATGTCACATTGTACACCTTAAATATATACAATGAAAAATCAATAAGAAAAGAAATTGTCCCTAAATCCAACCAAGCTTCTAGATCTAATTACGGTTATCGGGAATATGATGATTAGAGGAAAATATCAACCATGGTTTTAGGTCTGGATACAAATAGCCAAATCCAGAAAATGGGAAATTCTAGTAGAAAATTACAGAGAAGAGGCCAGGTGTGGTGGCTCACGCCTGTAATCCCAGCACTTTGGGAGGCCGAGGTGGGTGGATTAGGAGGTCAAGAGATCGAGTCCATCCTGGCCAACATGCTGAAACCTCCTCTCTACTAACAAATACAAAAGGTAGCTGGGTGTGGTGGTGCACGCTGTAGTCCTAGCTACTTGGGAGGCTGAGGCAGGAGTATTGCTTGAACCCAGGAGGCGGAGATTGCAGTGAGCCAGGATCATGCCACTGTCCTCCAGCCTGGTGACAGAGCAAGACTCCATCTCAAAAAAAAAGAAAAGAAAATTACAGAGAAGAATATAATGACCCTCCTGTACTTACCTTTTAGCATTATTATTATTTTTATTATTTTGAGAGGAAGTTTCACTCTTGTTGCCCAGGCTGGAGTACAATGGTGCCATCTCAACTCACTGTAACCTCCACCTCCTGGGTTCAAGCAATTCTCCTGCCTCCGCCTCCCAAGTTGCTGGGATTACAAGTGCATGCCACCATGTCTGGCTAAGTTTGTATTTTTAGTAGAGACAGGATTTCTCCATGTTGGCCAGGCTGGTCTTGAACTCCTGACCTCAGATGATCGATCCGCTTCGACCTCCCAAAGTGCTGGGATTACAGGCATGAGCCAGTGCACCCAGCTGCATTATCATGTTTGAATCTTATTTTACATTTGCTTCAGAATTTGTGAATGTAATGTCACTCCAGGGCTTAATAGAGTTGATGCCCCTGGGTGCCTTTTCCCATTCTCACTGTCTTCCTTTGCTGCCAGAATGATTATTCTCATAGATATTTTCTAAATATTGATGAATCCATAGGCAAAACAGGGCATCCTATGCATCTGTGTTTTCATATGTAAGGCCAGTTAATTCAGTCTAACTTCTGTATGATACCTACCTGTATGATTATGCCAGAATTTGTTAACCATTTTCCTATTGATGGACATTCGTGTTCTTTATATTTTTGTACTTATTCAAACATGGCTGTAATAAATATTTGTGAACTTGCTACCTTGTGCTTTGACTAAATATGTAGGGGTAAAATTAAGTGATCCAAACCTATGTGCATCTTCAGATTTACCAGATGGTTCTAAAACCATCTCCAGAATGCTCTGAAGCCCTTACTGTTCCTAGATCTTTTTACCTCTATGTGAATTTAAAGATCAATGAATTAAAATTTGATGAAAATAATTATAATTTTGATATGAATTGCATGGAATTTAAAGACCTGAGGAGAGTTTACATTCTTATGATACTGCCTTCCCATCTATAAATACAGTATGTCTTACCATTTTTGAAGACTTTCTTCATGTCTGTCTATAATCTACATTTTTATATATTTGATTTATATATTTAAATTATGTATAAATTATCTATCTTACATCTCTCTATATATATACATATACATACTCAGACACATATATGTTTTTGTTAGTTTGGTTGGGTTTTTTTTTTTTTTTTTTTTTTTTTTTGAGACCTAGTCTTACTCTGTTGCCCAAGCTGGAGTTCCATGGCCCAATCTTGGCTCACTGCAACCTCTGCCTCCTTGGTTCAAGTGATTCTTCTGTCTCAGCCTCCCAAGTAGCTGGGACTACAGGTGTAAATATTTCTAGATACCTTTGAGTTTTGTGCTATGTGAATGGGGTAGTTTTTTCTCATATAATTTTGGATTGTTTATGGATATAATGATATTAATTTTTGCATATTGATCATTATCCAGCAATCTTCCTAAGGTCTGAATAATTCTAATACTTTGGTTTTAGATCTTCTTGGATGTTCTATTTATGGTATCTATGTCAATTGTCAAGACCGTTTTGGTTGTCTCTTTCCAACCTACATAAATAAAGCATACAAATCTCTATACAGGAAAACTATGTAATTTATAGATAGGTAAAGCTCCTATATAGAATATGTATAACATATATATGTTAATATAATATATAGTGATACATAAAATATGTGTTTATATATTATATAGATGCCATGTTTATTGCCTATTGTATTAGCTAGAGGACCAAGAAAACAATGATGAATAAAAGCAGTAGTTGTGGGCTAGTCTTTTTCTATCCTTGACATTAGGGGGAGTCCATTTATAATTTCAGCTTTAAGCATAATCTTTGCAATAGGCTTTGTTAGATAACCTTAATAGGTTAAGAAAGTTCCCTACTATACCAACTTTGCTAAAAGCTTTTATAAAGAGTAAGTATTCAGTTTTATAAAATGCCTGGTCTTCATAAATTGTTAGAATTATATGCTCTTGATCTTTTAATGTAGTAAATTACCTTAAAAGGAGTTCTGGTGTTGAATTGTTATTGGGTTTTTGGAATAAACATTATTTGATCATAATGTATTATTATTTTTAGACTGTGATGAATCCAGTTAGAAAGTGCTTTATTTGAGATTTTTATATCTGTGTTGATAAGTGAGAATGGTTTATAATTTTCTCTTCTTAGAGTGTCATTGTTTGATTTTGTTACTAAGGTAATACTGCCCCCAATGAGTCATGACTTTCTTTGTATATTCACTGAAAAAATTTATATAACATAGAAGATTATCTTTTCCTTGAAAATTTGGTAAAATTTACCTGTAATTTTTTGCTTTTAGGGTATGTATATTAGAAAAGGCAACTTTGACCTTCACTTCTATTTATTTTATGGTTATCGGCTTATTCTGGTTTCTTTTTCTTGTCAATTTTGGTAACAAGTTTTTCTAGAAAACCGTACATGTAATACACTATTTTTTGTTTTGTTTTGCTTTTTTTCCTACAGGTTCATAGTTTATTTTTTTGATTTTAAAAATATGTCTAAACAAAAATATATCACCCAGCACTTCCACTCCTGAGTATATACCCAAGAGATTTAAAAACAGGTGTTCAAACAAAAACTTATAGATGAATGTCTGTAGCAATACTGTTTACCAGGGCCAAAAGTTGAAAGCAACCCAAATGTCTTTCACCTGATGAATTAGTAATCAAAACATGGTATGCCCATACAACATAAAGTCACTTGTTTATGGAAAGGAATGAAGTACTAACACAGGCTACAGCATGAATGAACTTTGAATAGTTTGTTTTTCAAATTCTGTTTACTAAAGCTTTCTTTATAGCTACATCAGCTTTATTTTGTGTAGCATCTGTATTGCAATATCTGTGTTTTCCTGTCTCTTTCTTTTCCATCCATCTGTGTAGCTTGGTTTTAGATGCCTCTCTTATAAACAACACCTGGTTGGAACTTTTTTTTTTTTTTTTTTTTTTTTTTGAGATGGAGTCTTGCTCTGTTGCCCAAGCTGGATGGTGTGATCTTGTCTCACTGTAACCTCCGCCTCCTGGGTTCAAGTGGTTCTCTTTGTGGCAACTTGCCAAGCAGCTGGGACTACAGGTGCATGCCACCATGCCTGGCTTATTTTTGTATTTTTAGTAGAGATGGGGTTTCACCATATTGGCCAGGCTGGTCTCAAACTCCTGACCTCGTGATCCACCTACGTGGGCCTCCCAAAGGGATCTTGGTTTTCTGTGCAGTTATATCACCTCAGTCTTTTAAAAAGCAAATTGAACTATTTTCATATATTGTGATAGGGATATATTTAGACTTTTAAAACCTGTCTTATTTTTTTGCTACATTTTCTCTCTTTTTTTTCTCCTTGAGCTTTCTCTTGGGTCAATCAAGTTTAGTTTATTTCTTCTATGTTCTGCACTAGTTTGGAGACAGTAGGTTGTTCTCTTTTTAGTGCAGTGGTTCTTAGCTGGAGGCAATTTTGCCTCCAAGGGGACGTTTTATAACCTTAAAGAGCTTTGTACCATGTGACTATTGGACTAATTGACAAATGTCCACTTGGGGGCAAAATTGCCTCCAGTTAGGAGACATTTTTGGTTGTCACCTCTGACGTGGGATGTGCGACTGGCATCTAGAGGATAGGATGTAACAATATTGCATCCTGCTATGCATGGGACAGCCCTTTACCATATGGAATTATCCTACCCCAAATATCAACAATGTTAAGGTTGAGAAACCCTTCACGATACAATGCTATGGGTGTTAGCAGATATAATCTTTGTGTTCTGGTCTAATTAACAGAAATTTTTGTTTAATATGTTTTAAAATAGTTATTTGAAGTCAGCATTTAAAAAGAATGCAAACTATTTGATGAGTTTCTGTGCTAAATTTCTTATATGCCTCAGTATTTACTATCTTTATTCAAAAGCCCACTTTGACATTTTTTTTTGGCAAGGGTTGGTGAGTGGTAAAATCTCTTGGTCTTTCTATATCTAAAAATATCTTTGTGTTGCCTTCTCTCTGGAATCATAGCAGGTCGATCTAAAATATTACATTCATAGTTGTTTCTCCTGTTGTTACATTGGCTCACATTCCTCATGAAAGACTTTCATCAAGTCTAAGTGTCTTTCTTTATAGGAATAATATTTTCTTCTATGTCAGCCTTTAAGATTTTTAAAATTCTTTTTATTATGCAGTTTCACTGGGATATATCTAGGTAGGCATTTCATTTATCCTGGTTGAAACTTTCAAAGAAACCATGTGTTCTCAACTCTGGAAAATTCTTCATTATGGTGTCTTCAAGGCTGGGCACAGTGGCTCACGCCTGTAATCCCAGCACTTAGGGAGGCCAAAGTGGGCATATCACAAGGTCAGAGACCAGCTATGACCAACATGGTGAAACCCTGTCTCTATTAAAAATACAAAATTAACTGGGTGTGGTGGCACACCCCTGTAATCCAAGCTACACGGGAGGCTGAGGCAAGAGAATCATTTGAACCAGGGAGGGGGAGATTGCAGTGAGCCAAGATTGCACCACTGCACTCCGGCCTGGGTGACAGAGTGAGACTCTATCTCCAGGATCATGATAAGAATAATGCTGATGTCTTCAGTTTCTCCAGTTCTGTTACTGTTGTTGTGTGTTTTTTGTTTTGTTTTGTTTTGTTTTTCAATTTCTGGGACTCTAATTATATGTATGTTGGAGCTTCTCAAATCCTTCTTCTTTCTTACCCTTCTTTTATCTTTGCCCTTCTTGAGGGCACCGTGGATGAATTCTTCCATTATTCTTCGTGTGATCCCAGTTTGGGTCCCATGCCTGCCCATGAACCAGTCATGGGCTGGCCAGTTGTAGGTCACATATCTACTCTAGCAAATGAGCATGCTCTGGTCTCACCCAAAGCACCTGAGAGTAAGTAAGAAAAGGATGGCTCTTCGAAGCATAAGAGGAATGCTCCAACCTCCAAAAGGTAGAATGACACTAGGCAGGCAAAAACAGGAGATGTGCACTGCAAACATGCTGTGTTCTTGATCTAGACTTTTCTTGTCTTCATAGTCTTTCATCCCCATTTCTTTTTGCCCTGTTGAGTCCAGAACATGTGTATTTATTGTTAAGGATCCTGAATCAAATGAATCAGTCTTAGGTCTGTGTGATCTGTTTCTTGTGCTGTGTTATTGGCTAATTTCTGGCCTCCCCTGCCAGACTATTCGGTCTCAGCTTTGGAGACTGTGTTCATACTTGAAGCTAAAATAAAGCAAAACAGGTTATGAAGAGCCTGAGTTCCGATGTAATGCAAATACATACAAAAGGAAATCATGTGAACGTTTATTTTGCTTGTACAGTTAAGGGGCTTCTTGGGAGAAAACATTGTGATGCCTCAAGCTTGTCTCAAAGGGGTGCTGTCTAGATAGGTTTGTAGAGATCACAGAGATCCACCTTCCTCCATGTACAGTGGATGGAAGATCTTTTCTTTTTGACAGTGTCTTACTCTTTGACCCAGGCTGAGATGCAGTAGCACCACCTCAGCTCACTGCTACCTCTGCCTCCTGGGCTCAACCCATCCTCTCCAGTAGCTGGGACTCCAGGCATGCTCCACCACACCCAGGTAATATTTTTTGTCTTTTTTTTTTTTTCGTAGGGATAGGGTTTTGTCATGTAGCCCAGGCTGGTCTCAAACTCCTGGCCTAAAACCATTCGCCTGCCTCAGCCTCTCAAAGTGCTGGGATTATGGGTGTGATCCACCACGTCTGGTCAGGGTGGAAGATCTTTAATGACCATCTTACCAGAGCCATTTGTTACCTATGACATCCTTGGAAAAACAGGTCATCTGGATGTTCATCAGACCATGTCAGCCTTCATGGACCTTATGTTTAAATGCCAATTTTGAATGGTCTTAACTTCTTAATTTATCTATAGTAGAGGGTTTGCTAAGTTCTTGCACACAACATAAACTCTAGGAGAATGGAAACCTCTGTCTTGTTTCCTCCTCTCTTTCAGTGTCTAGAAGTATGCCTGGCAAAAAGAAAGAGCTCAGTAGATGCACATTGATGGAATGAATAGAAATCTAGACTCCTATCAAGGCCATAAATAGCTGTCAGTGAGAAGGAGGTGGGGAATTGGCAGAGAAGTCTTCTGTATTAGCTCATTCTCATGCTGGAGTAAAGAACTACTTGAGACTGGGTAATTAATGAACAAAAGAGCTTTAATTGACTCACAGGTCCACAGCTTATAGGAAGCATGACTGGGAGGCCTCAGGAAACTTACAATCAGGTAAAGGGGAATCAAGGAACTTCTTCACATGGCAGGAGGAGACAGAGCAAAAGGGAATGTGCCACATACTTTTAAACCATTGTGTCTCGTGAGAGCTCACTATCAGGAGATATCAGCAAGGGGGAAATCTACCACCATGATCCAGTCACCTCCCACCTGGTCCCTCCTTCAGTTCGACATGAAATTTGGGTGGGGGCACAAATCTAACCCATATAATCTTCCTAATCAATTCGTTGGACTAGCGAGGAACCTGAAAGATAATTGGTGTGCAGATGTCTGAGCATTCCAACTCTTCTCCCCTAATATCTCTGGAAAAGAGCAAGGCTTGAGAGGATTTTAAACCTCCCTGGTTGTTTTTGCACATCATCGAGGTCTGTTTTAACAATAAGCTTCTATAACCTCAATGAATGTTAACAGTCTATGGGTATCAGTTGACCCATCTGGGAAGTGGGGTTCATAATGCCATTGACCTCATAAAACCTTTGGGGAATAGATTAAAATGTATGAACATGGTGCTTGGGGCCTGGCAAGGAGTGATCTTTATTCTGTGCTTGATGGAACTAAGTTTAGTAAATGCTCTTGTTTTTAGATACACCCTCCATGTCCATATGAATGTGGGGAGGAGGGGCTGCTTTCACGTTACTGTATCTGTTACAATGTGAGAAACTTTAGGACTCTGCTGTGTGCATCGTGATGTCTCTTAAAGCTTCCCTTCCATTGTATCATCCAGTAAATAGTTACTAAATATGTCCTGTGTGCTGGAGCTGACACTAGGCACTATGAAAATGATGATGAAAAAGATTCCAGGTCTTTACCCATAGGCATTTATAGTCTAGGGCATGAGAGAGCTGCAGAGCAAATGATCAGGCCTATAAATAGATAATTGCAACTCTGCTATGAAAGATGGACACAGGATACCATGAGGTATCACAGAACACACGGCACAGAGGCATGGAGCTAAGTATGGGGTAGGGGTATGGGGAAAAGGCTTTCTGGAGGATGTGATATTTCAATCAAGGCTTTTTGAAAGATGTATAAGAGTTGGCCATGCAAAGAGGGCAGGGAAGAGCTGCTCAGGGAAAGGATCAAATCCTCTGAATTGGGACAGAGTTTGGTTCATTGGAGGGTCAGCAGGTGGATAGGAGAAACAGAGCCCAGGGAGCAAGCTGGGAGTGGTATGAGATGAAGCCGGGTTTCAGATGTCACAGACCATCCTCGTATATCCTTTGAAGGATTTTGGTCTCAATTCTGTAAGCCATGGAAGTCTATTTAAAATTTAGTGCACACATGTTTTAGTGCAGAGGTTGATGTGTAGACTTCTGAAGTCAGGATGCTTGCATTTGGGTTTCAGCTTTGCCACTGAATAGGTTAGTTAACTCGCTGTGCCCAGTTTTCCCATCCTTAAAACGGAGATGTCTTTATGGCATAAGGATTTTTCCATTAGTATCAAATGACTGTGTGTGTGTGTGTGTGTGTGTGTATGTGTGCACGCACCTGCCTGTGCATGTGTATTTGCATGTGTGAGTATACATATGTATGTCTACATATTTAATATGCTACCCATGATGTGGGGATATTATTATTTCCGTGTTACAGGTGACATGCAGTGTGTGCATGGCTGACAGAGGTGGTTGGCATACCCCAAATTTTACAGAAGTTTACACTAATCTTTATGTGAACTATTGCCATTATTATTATGCCCAGCTTAACCACCCTCAAATCCCTACATGGACTCTCACATCTGTTCTGCCTTCAGAGATTAGAGTAGGCTGAGTGGCACTCTTGGGTTGACTGGTGAGGTTTCCAGGTTCTTAATACCTATCTTGACCTGTTTGCTGAGACAGCACCAAAGACTTGGAGCACATCTACTGAGGACATGGCAGGAAGAGAGGACGTCCCAAATGCAGGAGCATTTAATACTCCAGATGGAGGAGTACAGGAATCACAGTTGCAGAAGCTGCTGGATAAAACAGTGATAATTTGGATAAAACTTATGCAAAGAGAAGCCCCCAACCAAACTCCTCTGGAGGAACTCTGGAGCCTAATCCATCACTAGAAGGTAGAAATTAAGTACTTGCTGCTTATCTCTGGGAGAGTAGTAGCACATAGAGAGGCCCTGGGGGTCTGGGGGTCGCCACAACACACAGGGAGTGTTGGGGTGTGATTTATTAGAATGTGCACAGCTCTGTTGGCTTTTTGTCCTTTGAGCAGTGCTAGGAGCCAACCAGGCCCAGCTACTTTGCATACTAATAAAGATTGGTGCATGTAATTATTCAGCAGTCAAACTGTTATTCCTCAGAGATAAATCATCCCTGGTTTATTTACCCTTCTTCCCTCAAGTTATTTTAAGTTGCCTTTAATGCACCGCATCTCAAGTTGAGTGGAAGTGGCCAACTACTTGTGTTTTTAAGACATTCTGAGGTGGCTAGTTTTCCATTTGGCTCCATTTATATTTTGGGGGGGCTCTCCTAGGACCCCTTAACTCCCTTCTCAGCTTGGCCGGGTTATTATGTGTGCTCTGGCAGCACGTATAATGACAGGGTGAGTTGGCCAGTGTCAGGATCCCTTTTGAGTTTTTAGGAACTTTTGGAAACATGGGATCATTTGAATCAGGACTGAGACTTACCGAGCTTCTTACATGATGGGGATTTAACTACCCTCCTTCAACCAAAAAGTCTTATGGGAATGAGGCACTGGGAAAATCTGCTTGTCTCCAAGGGGACATGTGTGGACCATCTCTTCCACCAGGAATCTCTTCCTCCAGCCCATTTTTGGCCCAGTGGTACCCATTTTTCAAAACCCAGTACGTAAGCAACACCTTATATGTCTTTGAAGAGTAGGCCAAATTATTAGCAAAGATAGGATAGAATAAATACCTTGACTCCTGCAACCTTTGATCTTTGTTCTTGAAGGCTATCTTCCTGTCTTCTATCATGCTTTATATTCTTTCCATTAGCACCCAAACCAGCACCATCCACACATTAATGGATCTCTCAGATTTGTTTTTATTTCTTTAGTTTTAGACAGGATCTCACTGTCTTGTCCAGGCTAGGGTACAGTGGCATCATTCTTGATCGCTGCAGCCTCATACTCCCGGGCTAAAGCTATCTTCCCACCTCAGCCTCCTGAGTAGCTGGGAGTATAGGCATGCACCACCATGTCTGGATAATTTTTTATATTTTTGCAGACACAGAGTTCTCACTATATATCTCATGCTGGTTTCAAACTCCTGGGCTCGAGCCAGGATCTCTCAGCTTTTGAAGACCTCTGTAATCACCAGTGAAACATGGACATTAGTACACAATTTCTTTTTGGACTAGCATCAAAATGAGAAACATTCAAAGGCAAACAGAAAGGAGGCAACTGATAATCAGTATAGGACTGTTAAATGACTGAGCAATGAGAAGAGAAGGAGATGACACCTGACTCATAGGACCTCTCATCATCCCAACAAGGGGACGAAGGAAGCAAAGCTAGTGGGCTTTGAGCCATAATAGGATCACTCTGTGATTCCCCTGGGATACAATATCTGTGTGTGAGGCCTCTTGGCTTTGCTTATCATCAGATTCAGAGTGCCTAGAACAGTTCAGTGGAAACACAATAGGTACCTGATAAATGTTTGTCAGATGCATGAATTGATAGTGCTGCTTCTTTCTTTTCTTTTCTTTTTCCTTTCTTTCTTTTTTTTTTTTTAGACAGAGCCTTGCACTGCACTCCAGGCTCAACTATAGTGGCATGATCTTGGCTCACTGCAACCTCTGCCTCCCAGTTCAAGAGATTATTCTGCCTCAGTCCCCTGAGTAGCTAGAATCATAGCTACTTATGCACCACTGTGCACCACCATGCCTAGCTAATTTTTGTATTTTTAGTAGAGACAGGGTTTCACCATGTTGGCTAGGCTGGTCTTGAACTCCTGACCTCAGGTGATCTGCTAGCTTTGGCCTCCCAAAGTGCTGGGATTACAGGTGTGAGCCACGGCTCCTGGCCGCATTGTTTTTTTTTAAAATGTTTTTAGTTTGGAATGTTGCAAAAGTTAAGAAAATGTGTACGGGTGAGGAATTTGGCCAGTTGAAACATTGTATGTCTGGAAGATGAGAGTGGAAATACAGTCTGAACCAAGCCTATTTCAGGGTGGCGATGGCTCCAAATCACCAAGCACTGCCTTGCGTCTCCTTTACCAGGAAACCTGCCCTCTTATTTCCCTGGTGTTCTCCTGTCATCTGTGCTGGGTGAGTCATGACGGAGAGAGGGTTTAAAACGTAGCCTGGGTGGGAGGGAGTTAGTCATTAAAAATGTATCTTCTCTGGGAGTTTGTTTTTAAAATTTTGGGCTAGAAAATATGTACAGGAATGTTTGGCTTTTAATAATTAAATCTTGCATTGTTTTAATTTTCTCCAGAGCGTCTCTCTGGAGGAAAATAAAGTTCCAAATCCAATGTTTATGTCTTTCCTAGAGGCTTAGCTGCCAAATGAAATGAGTTTTGCTATTTTTTGTCCATGATGGTTGATTTGTCTCCAGAGGGTACCCTTTTGAATTTGCAGGAGGGGCTTAATGTTCCGTGAGAGTGGGAAGGAATCATTGGAGCAGGGGCAAGAGGACATGGGTGTTTTTAATGTAGGAGGATACAGGATTTAGAGTGGGGTTTCTCCAGCCCTGGCCTAATCCCACCCTGTAGGTGGCCAGCATCTTTCCTTCATCTCCCTCCACTTCATACACAGGCCATTTTCAGCAGGGAAAAGAAGCCAAGCATCCCGTGTAAAACCAATTATTTGTCTGAATGCTCAAGGCTGTCTCCCTCTTTCTATCTCCCACCCAGGAGTGTTCAGACTTGTGGAAAAACACATGGAAAACAGCCAGCAGGCCAAATCAGGATCTGGATTTTTTATGACTCTCCCATTCCCAGGCAATACAAGCCTCATGACTGGGGAGCTTTTCTTCATGACCCCATGAGTAAGACCCACACCTGGAAGCATCTCAAATTCAGCCAAGCCCCGTTTAAACAGACAGAGGAAGGCTGAGACTAGGCTGCTCTGCTGTGTACAATTAGAATCTCTGGGCTTGGCTGCAGCTGTTTTTGGGAAAGCAACTTGCTTCTGTAATTTCTGCTTCTGATGTGTTTGTAAATGACTTTGTAAGTCAGTTCTTTCAGAGCCTCAGGGAAAAGGGCGTGCATTTTCTCAGAGCTGAGGTGTCTTGTGTGGGGAATAGGGGACATGAGTGCCTTGCTTAGGAAGGCAGTTGGACCCAGATGTAGTTCAGTAACCACTAAAGATGCCAGGTCATAACTGGATAGCTAACATCTATGTCTGCCATCTGCAAGGAACTTAGAGAATCATTGAGATAGGCTAATATCATGCCTCCCCCAACCCTCTAGCTATAGGCACAGTTTCCAGGGAAGGTAAAACTGGCACCACGTGTAGCTCTGAGGTTTGCTAGTGTTCCATCCTTGTTCTGAAAACTTCTATGTGCAGGAACAGCCTCATCTGTTAAATAGGAATGATGCCAGTACCTTATTGGGTTCCTTGAGGATTGGGAAAACCAGTGTAAAGGACATGGCACAACACTTGCTACTAAGACGCTTGACAAAGATTTATTAGGAAGGAAATATAGTAGTAGTGAAGAATGCCATTGAAATCAGACAGACTTGGGTTCAGTTTCCAACTCTGTACTTAATACTATTTGTGACCTTGAGGATGCTATTGGTAAGCTTTGTTTTCTGTTCTTTAGACAGGGACTGTCATACCCACCTTAGGTGAAATTTGGCAATGTTTCAAAGTGTCCACCACTTGGCAAATTACCGTGCTGAAAGAGAGAATAAATGAAGGAGGTTAGTTGCTGTCCATACCAACCAAGATGCTTGTTTCTTGGGCTCCTCCTGGAATGTCTTATTTTCTGAAAGCCCAAAGTAGTCAGACTGGGACTGTTTGAATGGAGACAGAAACACATCCTCTCCTGCAGTTGAACTTGTATGACTTCATTCATTTAGTTCAGTTAATTTGTGTATTCATGATAATTTCATTTATTCACTGGAAAATACATATCAAGCAGATGAAGTGTGAGGCTGTATCTTAGGTATTGGAGATAAAGGGCAAAAAGACATAATCCCTCCTCTCAAGTTCAAAACAAAACATTTTAAGCTTCTGTATACATAGATTCCTCTGATAGTTCAATTAAAAACATGGTTTCTCTCTTCAGCAGTAGGGTGAGAAAGAATAATCTGTACAAACATTTAGTTTGTAATTTCGGGCTATTAGATCCACCTGCATCCAGCTGGATCTGTACCTTGCATCGTTTTGTTTGTTTGTTTGTTTTGCATATGCCATTTTTTATGGAAATAGAATCTTACTTCTTTAAGAAGCCGACCCCTCCACCTCAACGATATGTCTTCCAGGTTCCAGGAGGTGGTATGATTCATAAATACTCCCCCTTACATAGAAACAGATAACTGTTTACCCCACAACACACACCACGTACCACTGGTTGTTCCAGTGTTATATCTGGCATAAGCATGGCCCCTAAGAATCCATCTTGGGGATACTCAAGCCGAGCCTGGGCGAGGACCATTTCTCTCTGAAAGAAGCAGCTATGAGTTGAGAGGCTTGGGAGCTGCCATGGGCCACCCTGTCTAACTTTTGGAAGAAACAAGTCTGTCATTATTGAGAATGAACCCAGTTGTCACAGAAAAGCAAAGAACACAGTGAGAGCAAGGGGAGGAATGAGAAGAAGAACAAGAAAGAGAGCAAGAGAGAACATGGGCCACAGCAGTGTTTGAGTCTCTTGTTTAATTTGTTCTTGAGACCCAACGAAATTATGTCCCTATCCAGGATTTGGATATTCAACCCCGTAATAGTTCCCATGAGTCATCATATTCTACTGTTGCCTAACCTTGCTAATGTTGAGTTTCTCTCTCTTTCAGCCCAGAACAATCTTGATGAATACAGCATCTGTGGATCCTTTTCTGGGCTCCAGTGAGAGAAAGATTAGAAAATGGGCTCTGATGGCTTTGTGTAATCAGTGCCATGATAGAGAACACAGAATGCCAGGCAGCATAGAGAATGGGTGCATCATCAGGAATTCCACAAAGAGTGGCTCTGTTGTGTTATTTTGGGAAGAGTAAGGCATGGTTCTTCTGTTCTTTGATCAGTGTGCATGTGCCTGAATATGACCTAATTGAAATGAACCAACCTGGCTTAGTCGACTGGCAGAATAATGGGAATTTAAAACAGATTTTCATGGTGGGATATTTTATCACTCACTACCTTTCACCTCCCAAAGTATCCTAGGGTGAGTCTTCAGCAAGACAAATGGATGATCTTGGCCTGTATGTGTCGATTATAACATTAATCCATCTCTCATCCTCCCAGGCCACCTCCTGACATTTCCTGTTTAACAGCAAGCCTCATTAGCTAGGTATGTCAGGCTCTTTTCCTGCTGCATTCTTCCATGGGAAAATAATGTCTCCTTCATTCAGGAGTTGAAATTCATCTGACACCTGGTATTCTATGGTATACACATAAAGTCCATGCAATGAGATTTTTACTATCTCCCGTTTATGAGGTCACTGCAATCTATTGGGTGCTGTGTCAGTTTTCTTATATTTTTACAATTTCCTTTATTTTTCGCAGTGACTCCGTGAATTGTGCATTATTGTCCTTGGTTTCAGATGAGCACCTGAGAGAGTAGGACATGTATAAAATAGGTGCTGGGTCTCTGACTCAGGCCCATTGGACTCCACAGCGTGTATGCTGAAGGGTCGTGACTTTGTTTCAGCACCCTGGTATCTTCAGCACCTGGGAAAGCTCCCGGGTGGTGGGATGAGGCATCCAGGCGTCTGAAGATGCATGTGAGAGATTATAAGCTCTCATGATATTCCTACTCAGAGATGTGTGAGTTTATAGTTAAGGCTTATATGACAGTGGAGAGGATTCTATTTTGTCACTTTGCAGATGTAGAACCTGAGGCAGTAAATTGTGAATCAAGTAGCCCTATGTCATACAGCCTGTAAGGTCTTAGAGCAAAGCTTGGCATCCACACTTGTGTTTGTTGCTTCCATTGCACTCTCTGTTAAAGGTAGGGATGACTGCCTTCTTCTTCTAATGCCGTTGGTATGGGTCTCTTCATTTGCTGCTCTCCAGCCTTGCAAGGTTGCAGGCCTCCAAGAGGAGGGGAAGAGACTTTGCTGTGGCTGCCGCTGTTATGATAACACAAGTCACAAGGCTGCCCTAATTGCCTGTATTATGAGGGTGGCAGGCCTGGCACATGAGTTCTCTCAAGGCAGCTCCCAATTAATCTTTTCTTCTCTGATTAGGGCTCACGTCCTGTGATTGTTGTGGTTGGGGACCGTGGGTGCACAGGATGTTTTAAAGAGTTGCGTGCAGCAGAGTGAGTGGAGGAATTTGGGGTTAACCATGCTGACATTGCCTCAGGCATGATCACTTTGTGGTTTGGAACATCTGAAACAACGTGGTGTCCATTACCGGCTCTGTGTCCCCGGGGACCCCTGATGTTTGCTGGGCTTGTTGGCAATGGTTGCATTTGTGTGCCAGGCAGGGCAAGAGCTGTTGCAGCTGCTGCAAGACCTGGGGGAGCCGGAAAGAGATGAAGGGGCCTCTGTCTTGGTATAAGCAAGGAAAACATTAGCTTGTGCTGTGTGTTAAGTTTCCTTTCACCTATTAGAAACATATTTATTGCAAAATCATCCTGGACCAGTTATTGTGCCTGAACCTAGGGTAAGTGGGAAGCACAAGGAGACATGCCTCTGGACTCCCAGGGCATTTGATCTGGAAGGGGAGACAGTGAATAATCAAATTATTACAGTATTGAATGCATAACTGCAGACAAGAGAGATTCTCTGCAGGCATGGGACAATTTATTAATTTGTTGTAGTAAACACATAGCATTTTCCCCATGCTTGCCATTATTCTAAATGATTTCTAATAGTAACTGATTTAATCTGCAGAATAACCCTGTGAAGTAGGTATTGGTATTAGTCATTGTTATCTACATTGCACAGATGAGAAAATGGAGGCATAGAGGGGTTAAGTCACCCAAGGTCACACAAGCTAGTAAGTGTTAAAGCTGAGATCTCTCCCCATGTCGTCTTACTTCAGAGTTCATGCCTTTAATCTCAGGATACCACCTTTCAACCGAGAAAATACACTGGAGGACTTCATCTCTGTCAGGGCTTTGGACAGGCTTCCCTGTGAAGTGACACTTGGGGTGTGATTCCAAGGAGGAAGAGGTGATGAAATAAAAAGCCTTGGGTGGCAGGAACAGTACAGGCAAAGGCCCGGTGGTTGTAGGGAGCCGGGAAGATGTCCAGGCATCTTCCATTGGTTTGAGATGGGGCAGGGGAAGTGTACTGGAACCAAATCTTGGAGGCCCTTGCATGCCTTACTAAGGATTTTTTTGGCCTTTACTCTCAGGAAAATGGGAATTTATTAAAAGGTGGTAAGCAGTCAGGTTTGCTTTTTGAGGAAGATTATGGCGAATACGGGCATCCATGTGAATCTAAAGGACCCAGCACCTGACAGGATGGAGACTTTCAGGGAAATGATGATGACGATGATAACTGAAATTGTAATAGCCTTTATTTATGGGGTACTTATTTAGGACAAGAGACCTGCTGTGGATTAGTTTGTTCTCACACTGCTAAAAACAAATACCCAAGACTGGATAATTGATACAGGAAACAGGTTTAATTGGCTTACAGTTCCTCATGGTTGGGGATGCCTCAGGAAACTTACAATTATGATGGAAGGGGAGGCAGGCATGTCTTACATGGCAGCAGGTGAAAGAGAAAAGTGAAGTGGGAGGATCCCCTATGAAACCATCAGATCTGGTGAGAGCTCACTCTCTGTTGTCGAAACAGCCTGGGCAAAAACTGCCCCCATGATCTAATCTCCTCCCACCAGGTCCCTCCCTAAACACCTCAACACCTGGGGATCCCTTTTTGAGATGAGACTCGAGTGAGGGCACAAAGCCAAACCATATAATGCTAAATCCTTTATTAGCAATACCTCATTTAGTTTCCACAGCCACCTTTAGGAGATTAAAAATATTATATTTATTATATAAACAAATGCTCTAAGGTTTAGGGAATTTCAGCAGCTGGTTGGTATGACAGACCGGCACCTGCCAGGTCCAGTTATTGTGTTCAGATCTGATTCTGAAGGTCGGACTTTCACACATGCTGATGAACTCTCATCTCAAGAGAAGAGGGAAAGGTACGTGAGGCGTCTCAGAGAATGACTCTTAGAGGCTGGTGTCCTAGGGGCTTTTCATATTTATATGAGCTCACTTAATTCCCATAACAGCTAGGGTAACTTACATGTTATTTTTCCTGATTTGTAGTGTAGGAAATGGAAGCTCAGATGAGTTGCCTGTGGCCACATGGTTTATATATAGCAGAGTCGAGATTTTAACGGAGTCTGTATTTTAACCCAGTTCGTCCGGCTGCAAGGAAGCCAGTGGTTAGATCATCTGAAGAAATTTCCTGGCTCATTCTGATTTGAATTCTAGTTTTTAATATGGCTTTCTTTGCCACAAACACTTGTCTCTACCCAACTTCCATCCCCACTCCATTTCTGTGCTGCAGAATCCAAGCTGTTTTTAAATATTGGGGAGTCATATTTTTTCAGGGAGATTGAACCCAGCTCCAAAGGCTATATCATGATTGGTCTCTGTCGAAATCCTAGTAATGCATGCTGGTAGTTAATTTGAGAATAGTGGATGTGACTTGATCTGGCCAGTGAGAGGCAAAGAAAAACCTGCTGGGAAGGGGATGTGCAGAAAGGTTTTCTTTCCTTTAAGGAATCATCCAAAACTTTTCTCTAGTTGGATCAACCGACCCTGAATGAACTTGCTTCTGGATTTCTTGTTCTGTGTGACCATACTGACTTTTTATTTGATTAAGCCATTTTGGGATAATCCTTTTGTTACTTGAGGCCAAAGGTGCTTTAAATAATAGGCAGCCTTTTGCATTCATCCTTGGTAACCCTTGAGGGATTGGGGAGAGAGAAAATGCAGGATGAGGAAGGGAGGAAGGGAGCCAGGAAGTTAAGTACACGAATGAGGTTAAGGGACCTTTAGAAGCTCTTCTTGCCCTTTGAACCACGGAGATTGGTGAAACTTGCTCTTGTTTGATTGCTGCTGTTTCTGAAGTAAAATGGCATTTCCCCTGTCTGAGCTAATCTGAGTTTTGGTCTCTAAATTCCTCATCTTGTTGCCTCTTTGTTCCTAAGGAGGGTGTCTGTCTCTCCAAAGGATGCCTCTTTTAAGGTTCTAAAAGCCCAGACTAGGTGATCTGGAAATGCTCAGATCTGTGTTCTTTAAAAAGGCATATTGCATAAGGAGCTGCGAGGAGTGCTGCCCACACAGCCAGGGTATAATTTTGTAGATAAGTCCTTGCCCTGTGTCTTTGTGGTGTCTGGGGACACAAAGTGCCCACAGCGTCACAGAGGGACTTGTGCAACCTGACCTCCTGCCTGGGATATTGGCTTGGTTTTGTCCAAATCGATAAGGGCTAGAACTCTGAGGGCTTGATTTTATGGACAGTGAGGTACCAAAGACTCGATCTGCACGGACCTCCTTGCTGGAAGTGAGGAGGAAGCTCAGAGCATCCAGATTGCACTCTTCCAGTGACCTCTTTCTGGGAGATGTGGGAGACGTTCTGACAGAGCTCACGTCTGCTGAGCTTTTCGAGGTTTTAGAAAGCTCATTCATAGGGTTCTTACCTAATAAGGAGGTAAAGAAAGGTGACAAAAATGTGAGTTTATGCACTCCATAAATTCACTGGGTGGCCTGGGTAATTCCTGCCCTTGCATCATGACTCAGCCAGGGACTGCCCTGAGTTCTCTTTGCACAGCAGTGCTAGGGACTGTCTTGCATTTCCACCACATCTGTCTGTCGACATACTTGGGATACCTTGCAGTGATAGCCTCGGTTCTTCACTCTTCTCTGCCTTTTGCCGTGGGGCCTTGTTTTGCTCCCCCATTGTGGATCTGTGCACAGCCACATAACTTGGTTTGGCCAGGGGCTCAAGGAAGAAAGGATAATGTTCTGATTCTGAGCTCAGACCTCAAGAGGCTCTGCCTGTCTTCATCTACTGCCTTGAGCTGCTCCAATCACCATGAGAAGAACTTGCCCATACCAATGACTGGTCACTGGAAATGGATACAGAGTAAGAAATTGAGACACGCTCAGCTGAGGCCAGCAGAGACCAAAAGCTGGCCAGCATCAGACATGTGAGCAAGGCCAGGTGTGAGGGCAGAGCATTTGGCCAACCTGGGTGGGACCTTAGATGTGTGAATAATAAACCCTTACAGTCAACTCTCGCTGAGGGTCTGGTGTTTGTTATATAGCATTATTGTGGCAATAGATGACAGAGAGAAGAAAGATGTGTTTAGCAACAGTTTTCATTTGTCACCTCTGCAAGAGTATAAACTGTTTGTGGGTAAGGAAATAACAATAGCCACAATAATGGGAAGAATTGTAATACTATATTGTACACACTACACTGCGTGATTTATCTCTATAATCACATCAGCCTTGTAAGAAACTATGATAGTCACTGCGTCACAGATGTCGGAACGGAGACTTAGAGGAGCAGTGAGCCAAGGTCACGTAACTAGTAGACGTCTCAGTGCCTTGAGCATCCAACACAGAGGCAAGCACAGAGTTGATGCCAAAATATCTGTTGGATGAATGAGTAACTATACTTCCAATTGCATTTAGTTGAATAAGCCCGAAGCAGATTAAAGTAAAATGGTATATCTGCCTGAAGTGAACATAAATGAGAAAGATAACTTTCCCTGCTTCTCCTATCTTTTGCTGATGCAGCCTCTTTGTTTAGCGAAGGCTCAGTACCTTACATTTAGCCATTTTGCCTCATTCCTTGGTAATGCATTAACACTAACCATTAGATTATTGTGACAAACATGAAAACATACCCTGTTGTGTGCGTTTTTGAAACAGCCCTATAAATCAGGTCTGCCTTATTTCAAAATCTAATTCAATTACAGAGAAGCTATACCTTGTGGACGATTAAACTGTAAATTGTGGGTGTCCACTGGGCGCCTAGATTACTAATATGGTCCCTGCCATAACTCACCTCTGTCCCCACCATATATTGTCCATGCTTACTCAAGGATGGGGACATTCAGCTGACATGCACCACATTGAAGGATATTTATGGTGTATCTCAAATTCGAAATATCTTCTTCAAGGAGATACCAATACATCACGAAAACTCTTAAGATGTATTATGCTTCTCTAAGTGGAAAAGTCCACTTGACTGATCTCTCTCTTTTTTTTTTTCCTTGCCAGTGCTCAGGTATTGGGACATAGAATGATGAAATGTGACCTTTCTTGTTTTCTGCAAAAATAATCAACGTGCTGTCTCTTCTAGGTCAAGGCATGAAGGCTAAAGGCTTGCCTTCTCCATGATGAGTTTCTCAGGAAAGCAAGCAATGTGCTGTGGCGGAGGGGCAGCTTTGGGAGGTTTTGAGATGTCTGTGCCTGAATGAGAAGCCTGGGGCTGTGAGCAGCCGTGCTGATGCTGGCTACAAGGGCTTCCTTTCACTGGCCCAAAGCAAATAGCGAGAGAAGGGGGTTTAATTGCATTTACTGATTCCCTGCCCCCTTAACAAATATTTGTTGAGTGGTGCAGTGTGCCAAGGCCACTTAATAACCATCATGGCATAGCTGTATTTGTCTAATTCTTCACAGTTTATAAAGTATCTACTAATTCTCTTATTTGCTCCCTATTAAAAAAAAAAAAACTCATGAAGTGGGCAGGGCAGAAATAATGATACTATTTTAAAATCACCAAGGATGATGTCTGGTATTAATTTAGTAATTACTATACACCAGGGATTCCATTTCACGTTTCACATGTGTTTTCTCATTTAAATTTCACATAAACCTTTGGAAGCAGGTAGTATTATGGGGATCTTTATATTTTTATTTTTAAACTTTTACTGGGTTGGTGCAAAAGTAATGGAGGTTTTTTCCATTAAAAGCAGTGGTAAAAAGTGTAATTACTTTCGTACCAACCTAATAAGCTTAGGGGTGCAAGTACAGGTTTGCCACGTAAGTAAACTTGTGTCATGGGGATTCGTTGCATAGATTATTTCATCCTCCAGATATTAAGCCTAGTATTCACTGGTAATCTTTCCTGATTCTCTCTCTCCTCTCACTTTCCACCCTCCCATAGGCCCTAGTGTGTATTGTTCCCCTCTTTGTGTCCAACAATTGCGTGAAAAAAAGAAACTCAACATCACTGATCATTAGAAAAATGCAAATTAAAACTGCACTTAGGTACCATCTTATGCCAGTCAGAATGGCTGTTAATACTAAGTCCAAAAAATAACAGATGCTGGTGAGGTTGTGGAGAAAAAGGAATGCTTATATACTGTTGGTGGGAGGATTGTAAATTAATTCAGCCATCGTGCAAGACAGTGTGGTAGACCTTCCTCAAAGGTCTAAAGACCGAAATACCATTCTGTCTTTAAAAAGAGAACCGCAGTGAATATATGTGTCCATGTGTCTTTATAATAGAATGATGTCTATTCCTTTGGGTACAAACCTAGCAATCCCATTGGAAATTGGGGCTCAAGGAAGCTCAGCGACTTGTCCCAGATTGCATGACCATCACGTGGCAGATTTTGGATGCAAACCCAGGACTCTGCCCCTAACATGTCTAAGCCCATCATCCCTGGTCACCTCCCTCCCAGCGCTGGAGCTGGGGGTTGCTGACTTCTGATACAACTTTTCCCTGAACACCAGAATGTGTTCAGTTCTCATGTTCCCTCCTGGCAGAGGGAGCTATATTAGCAGCAGAAAACTCTTAACTCCTGTGATTTTGCCTCAGTTTTCCTGTTTGGCTGTCAGAAATTAGAAATTCCTGGAGGTGCTTTTCTATCTGAGAAGGTTAAGGAGTCTAGTAGAACTCAATTTTCAAGGACTTTCATGAATCTAGTGGAAAAGTCAAAAGTAATAATTGATGCTCTTTTAATTTATTATTATGGTTGTTTTCAAAAAGGGTTTCTTGTGTGATACAGGTTTCTTCTCTCCTGTGAATTTATCTTTCTGCTTCCACTTTTACTTGATTATCTCAACGGGGCCATCTTTTCTTCTTAATATTTTACAAAATGTTTAATTTCAATAGCTTTGGGGGAACAGGTAGTTTTGGATTGGTTCTTTCATGGTGATTTCTGAAATCTTGGTGTACCCATCACCCAAGCCAGGTACACTATACCAAATGTGTAGCCTTATCTGTCACCCCCTCCCACCCTTCACTCTTAGTTCCCAAAGTCCATTTTATCATTCGTGTGCTTTTGTGTCCTCACAGTTTGGTTCCCACTTACAAGTGAGAACTTAACAATATTCGGTTTTCCATTCTTGAGTTACTTCGCTTAGAACGATGTCCTCCAGTGCCATCCCTGTTGCTGCAAAGGCTGGTATTTCATTTCAACACAGCACTCTTTTGAATAATTGGGAGGTCTTCAGGAACTACGATGAACAATAATTCTTCTTTGCAAAAAGATTCGGTATTCCCTGGGGGGCATCCCACAATCAGCATTTTATTTGACCCTCACAACCACTATGTCAGGTAGGTAGATATTTTTGACCATCTGTTCACAGATGAGAAACTCAAGGTAGAAGATGCTGAGCGTCTTTATTTGAGATACAGCTATCTCCTTCTGCGGTCAGTTGAATGCTTAATCAGAGTTCTTCACTCTTCTGCACCGTGTCATGCACCTATACTTTGTCATGACCTGGCGATGGGCAGAGTGGATTTCTTTTCGGTATTGGCCATGTGACTTGCTCTGGACAATAGGGTATGACCGAATACGATGCATACATAGGGCAGGCATTTCCTTACATAGTGGAGCTTTCTTTCATGTGACTCTGCCGTTGTCCTCATCCTTGTGAAGAGCTGCTCTTCTTTAAGCCTGGGCCCAACAGATTCAGTCTATCTTAATAGACAGGGGTCAAATCAAGTACGGTGATTAAGAATGCATGTGGAGCTTGCGTGGATTCGGTGTGGAATGGAAAGCACAGCCAGACCCAAGGTTTGAAGTGGGGCTGCCCAACTGAGCCCAGCCTAGGTCACCCAGTCTCCAGCTGAGCCACAGACACATACGTGAGAATAAATGAAGGCTCTGTTAAGCCACTGAGTTTTGATGTGGTTTGTTATATGGGTATTATTGTAATTATAGGTAACATAAACTCTCTTTAGATGTGAGCTCCATGAAGGCTGGGCTACTGTGAAACACAAGGCTTGGAAGAGACAACATCAAGTACAGTTATTAAATGCATGGAGCTTTGAATGAGACAAACATGGATTTGATGCTATTTACAAACTGTGGTAAATTTTCTGTCCTGGCCGGCTGTGGTGGCTCACACCTATAATCCCAGCACTTGGAGAGGCTGAGGTAGGCGGATCACCTGAGGCCAGGAGTTCGAGACCAGCCAGGCCAATATGGTGAAACCCCATCTCTATTAAAAGATACAAAAATTAGCTAGGACATAATGGTGGGCGTCTGTAATCCCAGCTACTCTGCAGGCTGAGGCAGGAGAATCGGTTGAACCTGGGAGGCAGAGGCTGGAGTGAGTGAAGATCACATCACTGTGCCTCAGCCTAGGCAACAGGGTGAGACTCCATCTCAAAATAATGAATGAATGAACGAACTTTCTGGCCTTATTGCCTCCATATGTATAATAAAAAAAATTCCCAACTTCATAAAATTTCTCTAAGGATTGACTGAGGTCATGTGTATAAGTGACTGGCAGTTAGCAAGAATTCAATAAAAGTTAGCTGTTATGAAGATGACCTCAGGTAATATATGTTGAATACGTTTTATCCATTAAAAGTGTACTCAGTAGGTTTAGTATATCCACGGAGTTGCATGGCTGCCACCCATACTTCATTTTAGAATCTTTTCATTATTAACCAAAGTAAGCCTCCCACCCATTAAGCAGTAATTCCTCATTTTGCTCACCTCCACCAGGCCCTGGCAATTACTGATCAATTTTCTGTCTCCATGGACTTGCCTATTCTAGATAATTCATATAGAAGAAATCATAACATGGGCCTGGCTTCTTCCACTTTGCATGAAGTTTCAAGTTTCATCTCTGTTGTAGCTTGAGTCAACACTTCATTCTTTCTTATTTCTGAATAATATTCCGTTGTATTTTATTTGTTTATTATTTGTTGGCCATTTGGGTTGTCTCCATGTTTGTCTATTAGGAATAGTGGTGCTATGAACATTTGTGAACACGTTTTTATATGGACGTGTGTTTTTATATCTCCTGAATGTATATTTGGAAGTACAGCTGCTAGAAGGGATGATGACTCTTTCTTCCTCCATGAACTGAGGAACCGCTGATGTGTTTTCCAAAGTGGCTCTACCATCGTACATTCCCATTCCCACTAACAATAAATGAAGCTTTCAGTGGTTTTCACATCATCACCAACACTTGCTATGATCAGTTTTTGTTTTTATTTCCTAGGGTCCTAGTGGATGGTTTTTGTTGTTGTTGTTGTTTTTAAGATGGAGTCTCACTCTGTTGCCCAAGCTGGAGTGCAGTGGCATGATCTCAGCTCACTGTAACCTCCACCTCCTGGGTTCAAGTGATTCTCCTGCCTCAGCCTCCTGAGTAGCTGGGATTATAGGCGCCCACCACTATGCCCAGCTAATTTTTGTATTTTTGGTAGAGACAGGGTTTCACCATGTTGGCCAGGCTGGTCTTGAACTCCTGACCTCAGGTAATACACCTGCCTTGGTCTCCCCAATTTGTGGGATTACAGGTGTGAGCCACTGCCCCTGGCCCTAGTGGATGTGAAGTAGTATCTTACTGTGTTTTTGATGTGTACTTCTCTAATTACTGATGATGTTGAACATTGTGTGTATGCTTGTTAGTCATTTGTAGGTCTTTTTGGGGGATGTGTGTGTTCAGATTCTTGGTCCATTTTTAACTGGGTTATTTATATTTTGATACTGAGTTGTGAGGTTATTTATATGTTGTGGATCCTAGTCCTTTATCAAATGTATAATTTCAAAAATTTTCTCCCATTCTATAGGTTGTGTTTGTGTTGCTGTTAGCTAACTTTCCTAATGTTATTATTTTCACCATAAAATGTTAAATTTTTATAAATCCTAGTTAGCCTATTCTTTTCTTTTGTAGTTTGTGCTTTTATTGTCATATATAACAGGGCTTTACCTAAACTGCGATTGTAAAGCTGTACTGCTATGTGTTCTAAGGCTTTTGTAGTTTTAGCTCTTAGATTTTGGTCAATGATCCATTTTGAGTTCATTTTTATATATGGTGAAAGGAGATCCAACTTCATTCTCTTGTATGCAGATATCCAGTTCTGACACCATTTGTTGAACAGATTATTCTTTTCCCATTGAATGCTCATTATACCCTTGTCAAAAATCACTTATTCATAAATAAAAGTATTTATTTATAGACTGTCAGTTTTAGTCCATTAATCTATATGTATCAATCCTTAGGCTAGTACCATACTATCTTTGTTATTGTAGCTTTGTAGAAATATTTTAAATTGGAAAGTGTAAATCTCCAACTTTGTTCTTAGTTTTCAAGATTGTTTTGACTATTCTGAATACCTTGTATTTTTCACTGAATTTCAGAATCAGTTTGTCAATTTCAGCAAAAATGGCTATTGGAAATTTAGTAAGGATTGTGTTAAATCTGTAGATCAGTTTGAGTGGTACTTTCATTTTAGTATGTCTTCCACTTCATGAATGTGAATTTTCTTTTTATTTAAGCTCCTTTAAATTTCTTTGAACAATATTTAATAGTTTTCAGCATGGAAATTTTACATTTCTTTTTTTATGTTTATTCCCAAGTATTTTCCTGTTTATTTTAAAGTGTAAATTTATTCCTGAGTTTATTCTTTTTTATACTATTATAAAGGAAATTGTTTTCTTAGTTTCATTCTGAATTGTTCATTACTAGTGTAAACGATTACAACTGATTTTTGCAAATTAATCTTATATCTTGCTACTTTGCTGAATTTATTAGTTCTAATACTTGTGTGTGAGTGCGGATGTGAGTATATGGGTGTGGATTCTTTGGTTTTTCTGCATTCAAAATCTTGTCTGCAAATATAGATATTTCCACTTCTTCCTTTCCAATCCAGATGCCTTTTTAAAAACATTTATTTTACGTTAGGTGCACACTCTATCTGGCATTTCTCCCCATGTTATCCCTCCCCAACCTCCCCTCCCTCCCCACCCCCACTGTCTCTCCCCTACCCCACCCCCCAACTGCCCACAGTGTGTGATGCTCCCCTCCCTGAGTCCACGTGTTCTCATTGTTCAACACCCACATATGAGTGAGAACAAGTGGTGTTTGGCTTTCTGTTCTTGTGTCATTTTGCTGAGAATGATGGTTTGCAGATTCATCCAAGTCCCTACAAAGGACACAAACTCATTTTTTTACGGCTGCATAGTATTCCATGGATGCCTTTTCTTTCTTTTTCTGCCCAGTTGTTCCAGCTCGACCTCCAGTGTAATGGTGAATAGAAGAGATGACAGTAAAATCCTTGCCTTGTCCCTCATCTTAGGGGACGGCATTTAGTCTTCAGCCATTGCATATGATGCCACCTGGGAGTGTTTTCACGGATTCCGTTTACCATTTTGAAAAAGTTCTCTTCTCTTCTTAGATTTTTGAGTGTTTTTATTATGAAAGGTTGCTGGGTTTTGTCAGATGCTTTTTCTTCATTTATTGAAATGATCATGACATTTTCATTCTTTCTTATCTGCTCATTTTGAATTATTATTCCCTTGATTGTCTAATCTGTGACAACCCTGCCTGTGAAACCTTCACGAAGGGCTCACAGTTAGAGAATCCCAGTGCTAAACAAGTCCCAGACAGGGGACCAAGCACAGGATTCACTGCTTCATTTATGGAAAGACAAGCACAAATTTAATATTATGCCCTTTTTTTTGAGGGGAGAAGGTTACCTGGAAGATCTTGACAGTCTGTGGCCCCTGCACCCCATGGCACAGTATTTTTGCTGTATGGGTTGGGCTCTAGGCAGAATCTTCGTTTAGTAGAATGATAAATCCAAAGTATTGAACTCTGTTTGCCAAGAGCCTTTAAAAGAACCAGGTTGCTGTACTGACATCCTGTCTTTCCCACAGTTACAGTGGATAATATTGCCAAGTCCTATAAAATGAAAATCAAGTTTGAAATAGGGTTTGTTAATTACAGTATTTAACTGTTGTCTTCATTGTTTCCTTGGAGATTAATGAGGTGAGTTATTGTAACATAATTAGGCTACAGTATATCTCATCTCTTACAAACCCTTGTGATTCACTGTTGTTCCAGTATGGTTTGAAGGTTAATTTCACTTTGCTGGTATAGACTTGGCAATGTGCTTTCTATTGAAATATGTTTTTAATTATATTTGAAAGTCATTAGTCAAGGGCTCTGCTGGGCTGTTCTGCACACACTTGCTGTGGAGAAATCCAGATACAATTAGACTCATTGTGATCATCTATCCCCATGCCCAGGTGTCCCCAGGGCATCAAGGGGGGCGGGAATTCGAAGAGAGGTGACACCAGAGACCTGTATTGCACCTTAGTTTCATCCTAAGAAGGTATCTTTATCAGTAAATCTTTTGAAACAGTCCCCATGGTGGTATTAGGGCCATGAGTCCACTTCTGAAGTAGACACATAGCGGGTCTCACCTCGGGTGAGGACTTTCTCGAACATACCCAGCTCTTTGCCAGCTTTAGCCTTCATGGATACCATTCTGTGCTTGGAGTATTCCCTTCCTGGCTTACTTCTAGATATCCATCAGTCTCAGCTTACCTCCCTTAAATGCCACTGCTTCTGAGGAGTCTCCCAAGAGCAAATATCCCCCTGCCCTCTGCCGTTTAACTCTTTCTGTTGCCAGCTCTCATTTTATCCTGCGTTTTCTTCTGTAGAAGTTCTCACTGTATTTTGTTACCTGTTTGCTGTTTCTTTCCTCATAAGGGCAGAGGCCCTATTTGTCCACTGCCATGTTCACCTACTTAGGGTACATAAGGCTTTCAGCTGTGATGGTGCAACAAATCTCTCAAGGACTGCTTTCCACATCTCCAACAGCCTGATTGACAAGCGGTCTAGCTGCAGAGTTGCCAGTTTCTTCCTTGCCCCTTAGAGTCTTCCATGCTGAACGACTGGACCACTCTTCCTGCTACCTGAATGTACGCATGTGTAACATGGGAGAATCGCCAAGGGATCCTCCTCCCAGTGGAGGCACTGGATGGATGGTGTGAGCACAGTGACTGCTCCAAGGCATTCACCAGAGTCCATTTTCCCATTTGTCTGCCATGGGAGAAGCTTGAGATGGGTGACCGGTCTGATTTTGAGACCTTTCTTCAAAGGTGGAGTTGTCAGCTGATGGGAGGAGACGGTGACAGTCTCAAGCTTGGGCTGAATGGTGTCTGAGGTCTGATTCTGGGACCTTTTGTCTAAGGTTGAGTAGTCAGGTCACAGGAAGCTGTGGAGGAAACAGGTGGTCTCATGAACTGCCCTAGTCAGAAATCTGGAAGTAGACTGGAACTTGTACCCTTGTTTTCTTTATAGAAATGTAGCTCCTACATGGGCATCCCCTTTTTTTTATTATTATACTTTAAGTTCTGGGGCACATGTGCAGATCATGCAGGTTTGTTACACAGGTATACACATGCCATGGTGGTTTGCTGCATCCATTACCCTGTCATTTACATTAGGTATTTCTCCTAATGTTATCCTTCCTCAGTTCCTCCAGCCCCTGCTATCCCTCCCCTAGACCTCCCTCCCCCCAACAGGCCTCAGTATGTGATGTTCCCCTCCCTGTGTCCATGTGTTCTCATTGTTTAACACCCACTTATGACTGGGAACATGCGGTGCTTGGTTTTCTGTTCTTGTGTCCGTTTGCTGAGAATGATGGTTTCCAGCTTTATCCATGTGCCTGCAAAGGACATGAACTCATCCTTTTTTATGGCTGCATAGTATTCCATGGTGTATATGTGCCACATTTTCTTTAAAGAACTCAAGATATTTCACGTTTTCCCATTTAAAAAATGGAATCTTCTTTGAAAAGTGTTTTTGGAGTGGTCAAACTCAGAGGAGACTGTTGGCGTATAGCTCGCTACGTTAGCAAAGCTGTTTGTGTGTACGTGTGTGTGCCTGTGCATGCATGTATACTGCCCACCACTTGAATGCTTTTCCCCCATTTGGTTGTGGAATGACAAACGTTATGATTGGCACTGTGCTCCTAGGTTTGTTTTATCTCGAAGAAGACAAAGTCTTTTCCTGAGTGGCAAGATATTCTTTGGAGCGGTGGCCTGGGCAGAAACCCAAGGGCTGGAAAAGCTCAAAAATAAAGCCTGTGTCTGGGGTCATTGTGAGAGAGGGCAAGTCAGGGTCCTTCTCTACCTGAAAGGCACAGTGGAATTGTCCTAAGCTGATTTCACTGCCATTTGGGGAGATGATGCTGGGGCTATGTGATGGCATTCAGAAGCTGCAGGTGACGGGTGGCATTGGGTAAAACTTTGACTTCCCTTGAGTCTCTATATCTCTGTCTTCATGAAATGGCATAGTGGTTAGAGGAGGGACTGAGAACCAGTCTGCCAGGGTTGGAACCCTGGGCCCACTAACAGTCCGCTGTGAGAGCTTACGGAAGGCATCTGACATTTCTTCCCTGAAGCATAATCTTCATGGGCTTGTTGTGAGGCTCAGAGAGCCTAATGTGTGCTGGAGTGAGAATCCTCTTGGTGTTATTGCTCTTGTTTAGTAGAGAAGATTTTTCTTCACTTCTCCCATCACACAGAGAGCTTGGATGGGAAGTGAGGGAAAGGCGAGGACCCAGCAAGTTCTGGATACCTACCAAGTACGTGGCACCATGCTGGTTGCTTATGTTCTTCTCCTTCTTGGATATCTACACCAGCCCACTAACGTAGACAGTATCCCCGCCTTCCTGGAAAAATTCAAGTTATCATGAGCCTATTTTACCCATGATCCTCACAGATTCTCTGTGATTCCTGCCACATAGTGAAATCAGTGTCTTTAACAGGCTGGGACTGGGGAAGGGCCATGTATCAGGAGGTGTCTCTGCTCATATCTTGCTCCATGAGAAGCTTTCATATTGGGTGGTAAAATCCAATCAATCAACCCTTTCTCTTGGGAGATGCCAGTGGAGAGTGAGGGTGTGTCTTTAGAGCTTTGTCTTTATCCCCAATACTAATAAGATATTTGGGGCATCCCCCAAGAGGCCTGATACCTGTTGCAGAGGAGGCTAGGGTGTTGGTTAACGAGCATGCCAAAACAACCCCTTTTGCTGTCAGCCTTCTAGCTTGTGGTATATTTTTAAAAAATATTATTTTCTAGTTTTTTTTAGAGACAGGGTCTTGCTCTCCCAGGCAAAAGTACAATTCTGAAATTGTAGCTCACTGTAGCCTTGAACTCCTGGGCTCCAGAGGTCCTCATGCTTCAGCTTCTTGAGTAACTAGAATTACAGGCATGCACCAGCAGCCCCAAATAATTGCATTTAATTAATTAATTAATTTTGTAGAGATGAGGTCTGTCTTTGTTTTCCAGGCTGATCTCAAACTTATAGGGCTCAGGCAATTTTCCTGCCTCAGCCTCCAAGTGTTGGGACTATAGGTCTGAGCCACTGTGCCCAGCTGATCGCTTAAGACACGTTTCTATCACCCAGGCTCCCTGCAACCCTTCTGCTTCAGTCTGCAAGAGTGCTCATAGGATCCTCATTTTCCACATAAGGAGAATCAGAGAGGTAACCAGAGGTACACAGTCATACCTGGCACACGGCAGATCCACTGGGACGTCTTTAGGCTGCCATTCCCGCCTCCATGGAGATCGTGCTTCCTAAGGGTGACACTTCAAGCTGCCTTCTCACCCGCAGGGCTGGCCTAGGATGCCAGCTCTCTGGGCTTTCTCCCTCTTGATTGGCACGGGCACTAGAAGGTTGCTGAGTTCATCAGGTTTGCTGCAGGTGGGGGTTGGTTCTTGGGCACCCAGTTGCTTCCCTTGCTGATGACATCCCTACAAACCCACAATTCTGAGGTTGGCCGCTAAAGGGTCTCTTCTTTAAAGGTGGGCCCTTCCGTTCCATGATATTCCAACCCAAAGTATCCTGCTTCTCCCTACTTCTTTTGTCTTTTCTCCACCCTTAAAAACCTTTAAAAACCTTTTAAATAAGGCTTTCTCTTTGGGTAGAATTGGTTTCTCTGATTTAGACTTCTTTTGTCCCAGTTTAATTTTCCTTCCCTAAAGTGCCATATAAGCCTTTGTGAATCAATCAGTTTTGTCATTCTAGATCAGGTACCTCCCTGAAATGCAGATAAATTGCCCATTACGGGACCATTGTCTCCCCTTTCTGGGAATGTATTCAGAGAATTTAGCCAGATTGGTCAGGCCTGACCTTCTTTTCATGAACCATGCTATACTGGCCCTCACCAAATTAAGTACTGCTGAATGGCCCACATCTTCTAAACCTCCTCCCTCCCCTGGGCCCTAGACAACAACCTCTCCATGGCCAAGGTTGCCACCAGCAATCCAGGACCTTAACCTTCTTTGGCCCACTTTCCTTCTCTCTGTGGTGGCCCTGATTGCTGGGCCAGCCCTACGCTGTGAGGTCAGCCAGGGGCAAGTCCTTGCCATAGCCTGGAGCCCAGGGAAGCGGCCTCAGGAAGGACTCTGCTGCTCCTTACCTCCCTTGCTGCTTTGCTCTTGACCTGAACACTATCATTATTATATTATGATCAAGGCTTAACTCTGATGTTATTAGCAATGCTAATAGCTATAGGTATTATGAACAATAATGTAATTATTATTGCTGACATTGTGACACAATTCATACAAGTATTTTAATGTTATTGTTGGCTTCATGCTGCTGTGCTATGCCCTTTTACACACTGAACCTTCTCCTTCTGTCAGCTTCATTGCTCAGCTACAGTCATGCTGTTTTTAGTGTCATTTATGCTGAAGGAAACTGAGGCTCAGAAAGGTTCTATGACTTTCCTTAGACCACATGGGTGGACACTCTTGTCCCCGGCCATGAATTCAAATGTTGATGTGAAGGCCGAGCATGGTGGCTCACACCTGTAATTTCAGCACTTGGGGAGGCTGGGGCAGGTGGATTACTTGAGGTTAGGAGTTTGAGACCAGCCTGGCCAACGTGGTAAAACCCTGTCTCTACTAACAGTACAAGAATTAGCTGGGTGTGTTGGCATGGGCCTGTGATCCAAGCTACTCAGGAGGCTGAGGCAGAAGAATTGCTTGAACCCTGGAGAAGGAGGTGGCAGTAAGCCACTGCACTCCAGCCTGGGTGACAGAGTAAGATTCTGTCTCCAAACAAATGAACGAACAAACAAAACCTTGATGTGAAGACTGACTAATTTTTTTCTATAGCTTTATTGTGCATTTAATGACTGACAGAAATTTTATGTATTTAAGGTGTACAGTGTTATGCTTTGATGTATGTGTACGTTGTGAAATGCTCAGCATAACTGAACTAACATACTCATCACCTCACATAGTTAACCTCGTGTGTGTGAGTGTGTGTGTATCTACTCTAAGCATATTTCAAATGTACAATACAGTGCTATTGAGTAGCCTCATCAGGCTGTATATTAGGTCTCCAGAACTTACTTATCTTAAGGCAAAGTTTGTATACTTTGACCAACATCTTCCCATTTACCCACCCTCAAGCTCTTGGTTCTACTCTCTGGTTCTTTTTGTTGTTGTTGTTTGCTTGTTTGTTTTGAGACAAGGTCTTACCCTGTTACCCCAGCTGAGTACAGTGGTGCTATCATGGCTCACTGCAGCTTAAAACTTCTGGGTTCACGTGATTCTCCTGCCTTAGCCTGCTGAGTAGCTGGGACTACAATGGTGTGCCACCATGGCCAGTAATCTTTTTTTTTTTTTTTATTGTAGAGATAGGGTCTATGTTGCCTATACCGGGTGTTGAACTCCTAGTCTCAAGTGATCCTTCCACCTTGGTCTCCCAAAGTTCTGGGATTACAGGAGAGAGTTATCATGTCTGGCCTCCACTCTGTTTATATTAGTTAACTTCTTTAGGTTTTAAATATAAGTCCGTTTTTACAGTATTTGTCTTTCTGGGTCTGGCTTATTTCACTTGATCCAACCATCTCACTTACGAGTGCACATTCAAAAGAAATAAAATCACAGTCTCAAAAAGATATGTGTGCCCTCATGCTCATTGCAGCACTGTTCACAATAGCAAGATGCACAGACAACTTAAGTGTCCACTGACAGAGAACGAATAAAGAAAACGTGCTGTAGATATACACACAGTGGAATGCTATTTGGCCTTTAAAAAGAAGGAAATCGCTGAAGGCGGTGGTTCACACCTGTAATCCTGGCGCTTTGGGAGGCTGAGGTGTGTGAATCAGGCGTTGGAGACCAGCCTGGCCAACATGGTGGAACGCTTTCTCTGCTGAAAATACAAATAAATTAGCTGGGCTTGGTGGTGGATGACTGTAATTCCAGCTACTCAGGAGGCTGAGGCAGGAGAATCGCTTGAACCTGGGAGGTGAAGCCTACAGTGAGCTGAGATCCTGCCACTGCATTCCAACCTGGGCAATGGAGTGAGACCCCATCTCAATTAATAAAAAAATAAAATAAAATAAAATAAAATAACAATATAACACAAAAAGCAGGAAATCCTGCCATTTGCAGTAACATGGATGAATGCAGCTTTTTTATCTCTGTCAAAAGCTCTTTAGTTGAAAGTTCCTGAGCAGGCCCTCCTGTGTGCAAAGGAATGGTCTTGTGGAAGGATTTGCATATTTGAAGGGATTGATGGACAGGTTAACCCAAGGGAAGTCATCCTCATCAGGTGAAGTTCCCCTCTAGCGAGGGTGGGCTGTGGGAGCAAATGCCCTCCTTGCCCATTTAGCAGGTTTCCAGGTAAGGTCCCTCTGGTTAAGATTAGGGAAAGGCAGAAACACCATTCTCTCATGCCATTTATTGTCTCTTATCGTCACTTCTGGCACATGTGAGCCCTCTGGGTTCCTGGGATGGTTCTGTAATTCCCTCTGAGAAACTCCTCCTTTATCTGGTTACTCTTCCCGCTCCATGGCTGAGAGTCAACTGAAATAAGATTCCTTCCAGGCACAGAGGCAGCTCCACGCAGAGAGTCCCTGATGAGCTATTTGCTGCTGTGTTCCGCTGGCCCCTTTCTTCCCTCCCTACCTCCAGCAAAGTTTCAAGATCACCTTTAAGTCTGCCCATCCAGGCCAAAAGTCTGTACCTGTCAAAACCTCTTCCTGTGGGTACCCAGAGATGCTATCGCCTCTCACCTTCAACTGATAGTGACAAACGGTGACAGGTTGAACTTTACCTGCATAGCCCTGGCTCCTGTCAGATGTCTCCACTGTCAGGTGAGAGCTCTGAAATCATCTCAATACTCTCAGGTCCAACTGCAGGGCAGAAGGGCCAGGGAGGCAGTGATCTGTGTTGAGTGCTCACTGTTGCTGAGAACCAGAATAACTGAACATAGACTTTGGAAACTGGGAGACCTAATTCTGTCACTTACAAGCTGTGTGTCCGTGGGCGAGGGACTTAGACTTTATAAGTTTCAGTTTGTAGTCTGTCAAATGGGGTTATGAGCATGGAGATGCATCATACCTAGAGGTTAAGTTCTAAATCGGAGCCGGAAGCAAAATATGTGAGCAAGTCAAAAGTTTCTCTTGAAGTCTGCAACATTGGAAAGCATGTTGCAATTCCTCAATAATCCCAGCATAGCTAGCTTTTTTTTCCCCCATCCAAGAAATGGATTATTGGTTTTTTGTTTTTGTTTTTGTTTTTGTTTTTTTTCATTGAGCATCTGGTGGATAGATGGCTTGCATTTAGGGGCTATAAATGTAAAAGTCACAGCATAGGGACTTGGAGATAGGCATATGGGAACTGAGACCTGCTATATCTTTCAAGAATCTGTGTTAATTGTATTTGTTCAGGGAACCCAAGAGAATTTGCATCTTTACTAAGCTCACCTATATCTCTTCCGCTGAAGGTCTCAAGCAAGGAGATACCTGGCCACAAACTCCAGTCAGGTGTCTGGGCTGGGCTGTGGGAAGGGCATTTTGATTCTTCGGCTCTTGTCTCAATTAGGGTCCACTTATAGATAACAGATACCACTCTAGCTGGTTTATCCAAGTGTTTAAGTGAATATCAAGGTTTTGGTGACTTGCATTGCCTTTAAAAGGAGGAATGCCAGACCCTTGGCTGTTTTGATGGAGGTAAATCCTAGTCCCAATAACTGCATGCTGCATCCAAGCTCAGAGAAGCTGCTGCTCTTGCTGCAGAAAGCCCGTGGATGCAGCACCCGCTATTGCAGAACCACTGTGCTTTGCCTTTAGTCCATGCCTGCAGAGGGGGTGCCTCATGTCCTCCCATCATTCAGACTCAATTCGGATTCGAGTATCACACAGTGCATGTGATCAGAGGACCCAAATTACACTGAGAACTTACCTATCAATGTGTCTGGGGAATTTAGGTTTTTGGTTTCTGGCCTTGGCAGTAGAAGAAGATTATAATTAGCCAGATCGAGTCTACCACAACTAGGCGAGCCTTGAAGACGAGCTGACCGTGAGGCTTATTCTTTTTCCATTCCATGCCCAAACATGATCCTTGGGGAATTAGTGCCACCGCGCAAAAGACTACAGCCCCTCATGTCTGAGAAACAGGGTCTAGAGGAGCATACAGATGGAGGGAGTGAGCCTAGAGCAGAGCTGGCATGCACTGTCTCCCTGAGAGGGTCTGTGAAGGGCCGGGAGCTGGTTGCCGTTGTATGCCTCTGGCCTCACAAACACACTGGAGCTATTCATCTATGATGTTATCAGTGTCCAGGATTTGACCAACAAGCTTAACTATTTTTCTCTTTGGGATAGAATAATACTAATAATCATCACCACTGCCATTATCATGATTGTCATTATTGCCATCATCATCATCATCAACATCACCACCACTGTTGTCACCAGTGACACCATCATTATCGCTGTCATCACTGCCACTGCTAACACCATCATCCCATCAGCATTACCACCGCCACCATCATCACCACCATCAGCATCACCACCGGCATTGTGACCACCATGATCATCAGCATCGCTGTCATCACTATCATTGTCATCACGAGTGTCACTGTTATCGTCACTGTAATTGACGTCACCATCACTGCCATTGTCACTGGTGTCACCATCGTCATGCCAGCATCACCACCATCATCATCACCATCGTTGCCGTCACTTCCATTATCACCATCGTATCACCACTGCCATTGTCACCAATGTCACCACCGTCACCATCAGCATCATTCTCCTCATCACGGTCGCCATCATCACTGTCATCAGCATCACCACCACCACCTTTACCATTATTGTTGCCGTCATCACCACTGCCATTGTCACCAGCGTCACCATCATCAGGATCACCGACATCACTGTCATCACCATTAATGTCTCCACCACCTCCACACTGGTTGTCATCACCAGCACCGCCGCCACCATCATCATCACTGTCAGTATCACCACCACTACTATAATCGTCATCATATTAAACAATTCATATTTACCAAACACTTCCTCTTTACCGGATATTATGCTACAACCTCCCCTCCAGAATCTCAGTCAGTTCTTACATGACCTTAGAAGGTAATGTAAAATGGCTATCCCCATTTTACAGAAGAGAAAACACCCAGATGAGTAGGAGGGGTCATGATTTGAACGTCGGTTGTCTGAGTCCAGAGTGAAGAGGTAGAGGGGCTCCCTTGCCTCTGAGGTTGCATATAAAGCTCAAGAATGTGGGCGTGAACTATATAATCTTAGAGGCAAGGGGATATTTTTTCAAGTGAAACCGGAGAGCTATGAAGTCAGAAATTCCCCCTGGATGTCCATAGGACATTTGCGATGGCAAATGCAGGAAGAAATGTGAGTAGGGAGAACAGCGGCTCAACTGTTGAGTTCATGAAGGGAGATATGTGATAGGAACTATAAAATCTCAGATAATTTTCCAGTGGTTTCTAACATGTGTCTTCCTATCCACTGCAAGAAAAATAAGAAGACACCGCTATATCTCACACGTTAGCCTCTCAATCAGTAGCCCATTATCTCGTCTGTTCAGGTGTTTAATGGAAGTTCCTCTCTCCTGCTGACCTAAAAGCTTAATGAATCTAGAATTCTCTACCCTGCATCAGTGAGCTGGGTATTCCCTTGCAAAGCAGCCTCATTGCGGCCACACACAGGGTAATATTTCCTCTTCGATTCATGTTCTAATGAATAAATGATATTCCCATTGGTTATTTATCCACTTTTAGAATTTGAATGGAATTCTACAGATAATTACGGCATTTCACCATTTGATAGGAAATTGGCACCTGCTGCATGGAGATAATAGTTCAATTCAGCATCTATGAAATGGGGAATTTTCTGCTAATTCCTGCCTTGAAATTTGTAAATCATCAGTGGAGTTGGTTATTAAAATTCAAGAGTTTAAAGACCTGGAGTCAAGAGGGAGCATACCTTCTTCATTAAAATTTCAGAAACTAACAATGGCTGGTGGACTGAAGATTCTCAGCCCAGAAGGCTCAAAGCAACTCAGGAGCAAGAAATCTTAGTGGCAATGTGATTGTCTGTCCAGGAGACTCAAAGCGCCGGACAGGAGCGAGCTGGGTGTAGGGCACTTGTCAAAATGTGCAGAAATGAGAAACGGTAGCAAGACATAGGGGAGAGGCGAGGGCTTTGGGGTCAGGCGGAGCAGTTAGAATTCTAGCTGTCTGTGGCTTTAGGCCTCTGTGGGCCCCCATTTCTGCCCTTGTGAGTGAAAACCAAATGCCCTTTTTGGCAATGAGTAAATATCTTCTCTGTAGTCTTCAGTTAATCTAAGATCAAATCCATCCATTTCTCACCGATTTACTTAACAACTATTTACTACAAGTCACTTAAGTGTGCGATTCTGTCAGGTCCTAGGGGAGCACAGTGGAGAGCAAAGCCAGGCTTGTTTTCTGTCCTCATGAATATTCTTCACAAAAGTCTTCAACTGTGTCCTCATGGAGCTGGGATGAGTACAAAAAACCAAAAAGGAAAATAAAAAATTGTACCAGGCTGAGAGAAATGCCTGCCTTATTATCATAGGACTGGACTTGGGGGATTGGCCTTTTTGGGGTGATGGAAATATTTCATGTTTTTATTGTGATGGTGACTATGGGACAATATACATTTTTTAAAACTCATTAAGCCCTGTACGTAAACAGAGGTACATCTTACTATAGACAAGTTCATTCAATACACCCGACTTCCAAAACAAATGAACAAAAAAAGCACCTTCTGAAATGAAACAGGTAGTCCAGCTAGCTATTGTAGTTGCTAGGCCTAAAGATTTCACCAACTGGGAAATCAGAATTAAAAGAAGGCCAGGGACCTAACAGTTTCTAAACTTTCCCTCTGGCTTGTGAGAATATACAGACACTTGTCAGCACCACTGACTTCCACAAAGACCTTGGAAACTCGAGGCTGTGGGTGCACCCATCCCTCATCTGGTGACCAGGGGGATCGAGGAAGGGCACTGAGGAAGCAGCGTACCGTAATGACTTACATTGCCGGATGATCCCAAGATCCGCTCCAGGGCACAAATGGCACTCTTGTCCCCAGTCTGACAGCATCCTCCCAAGCAGCAGTTGCTGTCAGTGCAGTAGCTGCGCTGGGCGGTGGTGGTCACATCTGATATTTACCTGACCTTGGCCAGGTCATCTAGGCAAACTCAGGCTTTAGTTCCTAGAAAGTGACCATGATTTCAGGATGGTCGCCTAGTCCCCAAGTTACCTCATGATGTTACTCTTGTCCACTTGTAGAGAGCTTTCCCAAACTCCCTTCTCTCCTTATCTTTCCCTCTTCCCTGGCTTCCTTCTCCCTGTCCCTCTTCCCTCCTTTTTCCCTTCCTGTCTCTTCTTTCCTCTCTCCCATTCTCACTTTTCCTCCCCAACCCTTCCTTCCTTCTCACCTTTCCTTCCCATCTCCTTCCATGCTGATACTCTAGTCTTTCCCTGGGTTGCATCTTCTCTTCTCTCAGCTTTCTCTCTCCAAGGCTGCTGAGGACATCTGTCCTGCCCTGCCCTTCATTTCCTTCCTGATTTCTGACCTCAACCTTTCTCCTGTTCTGAGGACTGAGCATGGATTCCGTAACAGAGTACAAGAGAACTTCATTGTCTGTGTAACAAGAATATGCACAGATAGCCCAGGCTCATCCCAGGATGTTTATACCTGGAAGAAACTTCATCTTTATCCCCTGCCTGGTTTTATGTGATTCTCCTTACTTGTTGGATCTCTGGGGCAGGTGTCTTGTCTATTCAAAGAGCACAGGCTTGGCCAGGCATGGTGGCTTGTGCCTGCAATGTTAGTGCTTTGAGAGGCTGAGGCAGGAGTATCAGTTGAGGCTAGGCGTTAGAGACCTGCCTGGGCAACATAGTGAGACCCCACCTCTACAAAAAAATGTTTAAACATTAGCTGGACATGGTAGTACATCCTTGTGGTCCCAGCTACCTGGGAGGCTGAGGCAGGAGGATCACTTGAGCTCAGGAGTTCAAGGCTGCAGTGAGCTGTAATTGTGCCACTGTACTCCAGCATGGGCAACAGAGCAAGACTCTGCCGAGAAAAGAAAAAAAGAATAAAAGAGAAAAAAGTAGCACATGCTTTCATGCTTTAATCCCCTCTGAAACCTGATTTCCACTGAGCCCCATGGAGCGGTGCCATTGCCAAAGAAACCCTTGGTAGAAGAAATGAGGCAGGATCCGCGTTTGATCCTCCACTGAATTGATCATCTTGCTCAGGTCCACTGAGCTGAAAGCCCAGTTCATGAGACGGAGCACACCTGACCGACACCTTCCTCTTTGATGCCAAACACCCACATCGCTGTTGGGCAGCTCTCAGATGATTTGACATGCTAGCTTCCGTCCCGGACACTGAGCTCATTCCCTGGAGGCTGCAGGGAATAGCATATCGTTGCCTCAGATGAGCTCAGTGGGAGCTCATCCAAGAAGTAAGGGAAAGAAAGGTGTTTGGGAAAGGTCACTGCAGGTGGGCAAGAGTGACGTTGTGAGGCAGCTTGGACAGTAAATGACTGTGCTGACTTTAAACACTTCCTAGCACAGGGTTTGGCACACAGCAGATGTGCGGATAAAGTCGGCTGAAGCAAACTGGCTGCAAAGAAGAAAGAAAGAGAAAAGAAGACACCTCCAGGGAAGATACATATGGAACCATCTTTTACAGCATCCTTTTCCCAGTTTAACTGAAAGAAGGGGTCGGGATGCTCTGGGCACCATGGACATGTCTTCAAGCACTCTCCATTTCACAGCTTCCATGGCATCTAGTCAAACCCACATAGCGTTAGTTCTGAAATGACAGAACAAAGCAGGCTATCTCCTCAATTCACTCTTCACAATCACATCTGCATTCCATCCTCACAGATAGCGAGTGTGCCTGGTCGCCGTGGCATTAGAGATGCCTCTTCTCTTCTCTTAGCTTTCTTTCTCCAAGGCCATGAAGACCTCTGTCCTGCCCTGCCCCATGCTTCATTTCCTTCTGGCTTCTGCACCTTGGTCTTTCTCCTGCTCTGGTGACTGAGCCATGTGGGTGCCCATTACCTAATAAGTAGGAGAGGGCTTAGTTGTCCATGTAATAAGAACATTCATGGGCTGTGTGCAGTGGCTCACGCCTGTAATCTCAGAACTTTGGAAGGTCAAGGCAGGCAGATCACCTGAGGTCAGAAGTTCGAGACCATCCTGGCCAACATGATGAAACCCTCTCACTATTAAAAATACAAAAATTAGCTGGGCATGGTGGTGTGTGTCTGTAATCCCAGCTACTGTGGAGGCTAAGGCAGGAGAATCGCTTGAACTCAGGAGGTGGAGGTTGCAGTGAGCCAAGATTGTGCCACCGCACTCCAGCCTGGGCGACAGAGCAAGACTGTCTCCAAAAAAAAAAAAAAAAAAAAACCGGAACCTGGCATGGGGCTCTGTGTTCCTGTTCATTTCACACATGTGCTCCAGATGGGTGGTACACATGTGTTCTTAAAAGCAGGGGTTTGCTTAGGATACCCTTTCTGTGTTCAGAGGGAAAGAGGACAGTGACATGCTGACCTTAGAGCTAACAGAGGGGTTTCGACGTCCATGGCCTCATTCACTTGCTCTGATGATGATGTCTGGAGGCTTTTGTTACACATGGCCCAGTGGAGCCACTCTTCTCCTCTTGGCCACGAGCCTGCCACCCAGCACTCCCCTCCTCCCTTTTGCATAGGGATGAAATGAACCTGGCATCCTGGAGACGTACCGCAACGTGTGTTCTGGGAAGTGGGAAGTGCAGGGCTTTAGGATTCTGAGCTGGCTCCTTCGTGTTCGAATCAGATGTGTCACTGTCTATAGCGACTCTCCTCCATTCCTTTTTCCTTTCCTGAAAGTGCACCCGAGTAGCACTGGGTGTAGGGTGCTGGGAGGTGTGACTCGGCCACCCACGGCCGTATGGGGCTGCTGCTTGTCCCGGCTTCTGCTCCTGTTTCCTCCCCGGCTTTCCTTCTTGTTTTCCAGTGAGGGGAGGAGTCACCCCCGTTTCCCGGATGCCTGGGTGTGGGGCAGGGGGCAGAGGCCTTTGAACCCCTTGTGAACAGTTGAAGATGAAGTGGAAGCTATTTGAAGTTTTCTTAATTTATTTCTTGAACAGTTTCTCGGTACCCCTGTGCTTTCCTGTGCTGGTGTCCCTCAGGTTGTCTGGCTCTGTCTCTGCCTCTCTCTACCCCCTCCGCTCTCTCCATCTGTGTGTGTCTATCTCTTTGCTCTGCCTTTCTCTCCATCTGTTTGTGTGTCTGTGAATGTGTCTTTGTCTCTTTTTCATTCTCTTTCTTCACTTCTTCCCCGTTTCTCCCTCCTTCCCTCTTTCTCTCCCTCTTCTCTTTCCCTCCCTCCCTCCTTCCCTCTTTCTCTCCCTCCCTTTCTCCCCCTCTCTCTCCCTCCTTCCTTTCCTGGAACCCCCCCTTCCTCTTTATTCCCACCTTTCTCTCTCTCATTCTGTTGAAATCTTCTCCTCTTTCTCTCAAGCACCTCCTTCATTTATAAAGGCAGGCAGAGGTTGGGGGAGAGGCGCTGACAGTGACAGTGTCTTGCATTGCCCATAATCCGCTTGAGGTCCAACATGGCTCCACTTTCTGCTGGGTGCTCCACATCAGCAAGCAGTGTCATTATGTGAGGTCTGTCATCTTAAAAAAAAAGATTCTGGACTGGGTGCAGTAGCTCACACCTGTGATCCCAGCACTCTGGGAGGCCAAGGCAGGGGAATCACTTGAGGTCAGGAGTTCAAGACCAGTGTGGCCAACATGGTGAAACCCTGTCTCTACTAAAAATACAAAAAGTTAGCTGGGTGTGGTGACATGCACCTGTAATCCCAGCAACTAGGGAAGCAGAGGCAGGAGAATCCCTTGAACCCAGGAGGCAGAGGTTGCAGTGAGCCAAGACTGTGCCACAGCACTCCAGCCTGGGCAACAGAGTGAGACTCCATCTATAATAATAATTTTTAAAAATTTTTAAAAATAAGTTTCTGGATTTTTTTTTTTTGGTCTGTCCATGTACTACAAATTCTTGTCTTATCCTGCCCCTATCTGGGCCTTTATTCATTTTTTTTTGTATGTCAGCAAATCTGTGCTTCTCACTAAGTTTAGGGTGCTCAGGGTCTTCCTTTGCACTGCGTCTATACCAAAACTACCCCTTCTGCAGAGTCAGGATGGCATGATGCCGGCACACCTCTGTGAGTAAACTAATAACCATTGACTTGTGCTCTTTAAATGCGTGACATGGAGTAGTGTGTGAATTATATCTCAATAAAGCCAGGCTTTGAAAATGCGTTTCTCTTTTTAGCCCTTTGAAAATATTTTGATACATTATATTTATACTCATGAGGGTTCATATGAAATGTTCTCACATTCATATGAAATTTTCTCACATGCAGATACTATGTAATGATCAAGTCAGGGTGTTTTGGGTATCCATCCCCCAAGTATTTATCATCTCTCCATGTTGGCAATATTTCCACAAATATTGTTTCTTTATGAAGTAAATCTAAAGAAAGTATAGGCCAAGTGTGGTGGCTCATGCCTGTAATCCCAGCACTTTCAGAGGCTGAGGCAAGCAGATTACCTGAGATAAGGAGTTCAAGGAATGTGAAAAAATCAGCCGGGTGTGGTAGTATGCTTCTGTAATCCCAGCTACTCAGGAGGCTGAGGCAGGAGACTTGCTTGAATCTGTAAGGTGGAGGTTGCAGTGAGCTGAGATCACACCACTGTACTGCGGGCTGGGCGATAGAGCAAGGCTCTGTCCAAAAAAAATAAAATAAAAGTCAATCTAAAGGACGTATAAAGCACATTCCATTGATTTCAGTCTAACTGCAGGTTTTCCACTGGGGCGTTTCAATCAGGAGCTGGAGTTGGGGTGCATGGCATGTGAATGAGGATGCATTTATGACTCTGTATAAACATATCGTGGTGAAATAGCAAACATTAGCTTCTGCTGAAATCAGCTGGCTCATCTAAACCTTGTCTGGAGGGGTTTTCCTTAATGTCAACATGGAGGCAGAAAGCCATGGAGGATGGATGAACTCAAAGCAGAATTGGGTCTCCATGGGTTTTCTTCTCTCTGACAAAAAACAGGCGAACTCCTCCATACTTCACACAGACACCCCTTCCTTCAGAAGGCCTTGCCTGAATCACAAGTTCAGAAAAACTCCTTTTTTTTCTGTTGTCCTCAAACACCTTGACATTGAACAGTTCTCTTGCCTTATTGTGCTTCGTGGTTTAAGTATGTGTCTTATCCGTTGGACTGTAGACTTCTTGAGTGTAGGGACTGTGCCCCTTTTTGCACTTAAAAAGTCTGTAATAATTATTCCGGGAAGGATGAAAGAAAAACAAATAGCCGGGCGCGGTGGCTCAAGCCTGTAATCCCAGCACTTTGGGAGGCCGAGGCGGGTGGATCACGAGGTCAAGAGATCGAGACCATCCTGGTCAACATGGTGAAACCTCGTCTCTACTAAAAAAAAAATACAAAAAAGTAGCTGGGCATGGTGGCACATACCTGTAATCCGAGCTACTCAGGAGGCTGAGGCAGGAGAATTGCCTGAGCCCAGGAGGCGGAGGTTGCGGTGAGCCGAGATCGAGCCATTGCACTCCAGCCTGGGTAACAAGAGCGAAACTCTGTCTCAAAAAAAAAGAAAGAAAGAAAGAAAGAAAAACAAATGACTGAGAGGGAACTTGGTGTCCAATATGGATATTAAGGCTAGTCCCAGTCAAACATCCCACATTCAGCGTGTATCTGTTGAGCACATATGGATAACATTCTGCATAGCAGGCAGTGTTCTAGGCACTGGCAATCCAGCCGTGAGCAAAACAGGCATGAATCTGTGCCACGGTGGTGCTTGCGTCTGGTAGGGGGAAAGTATATACAACAAATAAGCCAGTAAATCATAGGAGTATTGGAAGCTGGTAGCTGCTATGGAAGAAAGGAAAGCATAGGAGTACTGGTGGGGAGCGTGTGGTCATTTGTGAAGTATTTTTCCTTGGTCTTTATCCCCCTGGCATCTAATGAGAAAAGAAATTGTTCACACAGAAGGAGAGAAAATTGAAGCACTTTGCACCAGACAGCGACAGATAGAAGAAAACTCACACTTCGGTGTTTCCTGTGCACCCTAAGCTTCAAACAGAATTCTCGGAGCAAACAGAAAGGCACTTAGGGTTGGGACAGGCAGTCCTGTGTTGTAGAAACAGAGCAGGGAAAACAGGGGAGCCACTGTCCCACGTTAGGGCCTCCCTCCCTCTCTCCATCTGCGTGTGTCTGTCTGTTTGTAACTCTGCCATTTGGGCAAGCTTCATTCCAGTTTTTCAGGCTTAAGCCTTGGGATATTAAAGACATAAAAAATAAGAAGAAAAATGAATAGGTACAAAGCACAGCTAGAGACAGAGGAGGCGGGGTGAGGCTCGGTTGCTTGAGGAGCCTCGGGGAGGGATCGGTGTGCCTGGCTGCAGGAGGGGTCCTTGCTGCGGAACAGCTCTCTTTGAACTTGGTATTTTTCCACAGCGAACAGAAACCCAACGCTTGTTGGCAGTGGAGCCTCGTCCTGCGGGGAGAGAGGGCAGAGTGGCCACAGGGAGCTAGATGTGGAGGAAGTAAACACACCAGGAGGAGGCCGACTTTCATGTCTTTTCCATCTGGGGGCTCCCTGGGGAGTCAGGGCTGGTGTTAACATTCACCACGCACCCTGTTGATCAATCATCATCAAAAGTGAGAGAGGGAAAAAGCAGCCGGTCACCAAACATCACGAGACTCTGAGGGAGGGGCCTCCACCAAACGGGTGCAGCACAGTCCCCCAGACACTGGGGCTGATCGCAGTCACAGGGACAGCTAGTGCACAGCAGGACTTACATACTGGACACTGCAAAGTACATTGTGAGAATGACCTCCCTTAACCTTGTAAGGTTTGCTGTAGCAAACCGTGGATCATTTAGGACTCCATTGGTTACACATGACTGAAAACTAAATCCCAAATGGTGATAAGCAGCAAGGGAATCTGTCAAGTCAGGCAACTGAAATACCCAGAAGTGGCAGCTTCAGGCATGGCTGGATCCAGGAGCTTAAACAGTGCTGTAGGGTCTGTCGTTTCTCTTGGTCTCTTGACTCTACTTCCCATATCTTGGTATCATTGTCATGGTGGCAAAAGGGCTGTGGCTTCTCACATCCACATCATTTCAAGGTGAAGTCTAGCAGAAAAGAACGTTTCTTTTCCTATCCCCACAGTTTTAGTATGTCTTGTGGTTTCTCCTTGGCTCTGATGGAGATTATGTGCCCTGTCTGGGCAGATGAACTTGGTGGCAGGGAATGGAAGTCACTGTTTGTCGTATACTATCCTGGAGTGAGGGGTGGATTCATGATGAGTTGGAGTGGATAGTCAAATCATCACGAGCAATGGTCCTTAAAATAGGTAAAAGGAGTCAGGTGGCAAAATGTTAAAAATGTCTATGTCTTGGTACTTGTGTCACCTCCATTTTGTAGATGGGGAAACTGAGACCAGGAAGGGCAGAGTCATTGGTCCAAGGTCACACAGCAAATAGAACTGGGATAGTGGTCCAGCATCATCCATGTCCACCATCAGGCCATCAACTCCCACGACCAGAGCCCCACATCATCCTGCTTTCCCACATCTGTCCTTGGGCCTGCTATGTCATTCCAACCACCAGAGCGATTAGTTGGGTCGCCCTGAAGACCGCAGGAGTCATAAGGCCGCAAGCCCATTAATCCTGTCCCTTTCCAAAGACCATTCCCAAGGCAAAGGGTCATTAATATCATCATCTCCATCTTCTTTAATGCTAATTACTTTTTTTTCTCCCATGTCAACATAAAAATCATCTTAAATGTCCTCATTAAAGTGGATGTGATTTCTGACCACAGAATCATCAACTCAGCCTGGGAAAGACTTTCAGGGGAGAAAATGTTCTCAGAGCCACGATGGCAATTTCAAGTGATTTAAAATATCAAGTTTGTATGATTTTTAATCATTAAAGGAGATGTAAAAACATATTTTATACACAATCTTTTATCTTACACTTATTTTTATATTTCTCTATAACAATTTATTGCAACGCATATATCACCATTACATCAGACATTTATGGCTCCATTAAAATTCAATGCTATCATAAATTTGGGCCGGTTAAAGTGGTGACATTTGTAACAGCTTCCACAAGGACATATTTTATATTTAAAGTGAAACTTTGAGAAGAAACTTTTGTTAAAGAAATAAAAAACATGTAGGATATGAAAGGGATATAAGATTTTCTGCCTCCTAAAACACTTAATGCGTACCCTAATACCTGCTGTATTATGAAGCCAGACTTATGCTTAATAGTGGGTATGCTGTTTCCAGTATTTAGGGATTAATGGGAATCGTGATAACGCTATCATCGACTAGAAATACTCCACTCTTCTCAATGTTTTGGCACCCTGAGACCTGTGAGAATTTTAGAAATAAGAGAAAATATTAAATTAGATTTTTTATAAATGCCATGTCCATATCGTGAGAGGTTTTCTGATTCTGGAGTGTTAAGGCTTTTAAGAGAGTGATAGTATGTGGAACTTACATTTTTCTGTCACTTGGTTCAAGATGGGAAATTTGGGCCCTCCTTTCCCTCTCTCCTGCCCTCCCTTCCCTCTCCTCCCTCCCTCCCTCCATTCCTCCTTCTCTTCCCTCTTTTCTTCCTTTCTCCCTCTCCTCCCTCCCTCCCCGACTTTGGCTTCTCTCCTTCCTTTGCCTTTTGCTTCCTTCCCTCCCTCCTTCCTTTTCTCCCTCTTGCCTCCCTCCCTCCCTCCCTCTTTTTTTCCCTCTTTCCCTCCCTCCCTCTTTCCCTCCTTCCCTCTCCAATCTATCAGAAGGTGTTAGAACAACTTTTGTGAGCCCAGTGCTTTTACAGATTATTTAAAAGGTAAACATGGGGCTGCTATATTCTTCTTCTGAAGGAGGCTTATGCACTGGGATATGTCAAAAAAGAGAAACAAGCCCGATCACTTCTCTTGCATTCTTAGGTGCCGTAAGAACATCTGGCACATAGTAGATGTCCACCAATACCCTCATCAAGGCTCTCGGTCAAGCTACATGCGTAGAAAGCTTTAGACAATTAATGCTCAGCTAGGCATGACAGAGGACTGAGCCAGCTATGCGGAATGGAATGGGTGTCACATATGACTTAAAGAAAGTGAAGGAGTGAGGACCTTGTGTAGGTTTAGATAGGGTTTATGGAAGAAGTAGGCTTCAAATTAGTATGATTCGCCCTCCAGATAGGGGACTAGAGTTAATCTAAGCTGAAAGAACCACCAGGGGGCTAAGAGCTAGCTGAAGACCTTCATTTGGGCAGAGAGATGGGTCTGGTCAGGGACTGGGATAAAGTGAAAGGGAGTCTGCTGAGCACCATGGTGTGTATTACAGTAGGGACAGCAGAGCCTGAAGGTGCTCTAGGTCAGGTGGCGTGCTGTTTTGCATTACAGCAGAGACAGCAAAGGATTAGCCTCACTTACTGTTAGCCTGCTATTTTTTTTTCCAAGTGCTTTTCTCAGATGGACTGATGTTAATTCTCACAACCACCCTAATGGTGAATATTCTGCATTGTGATTGGAAATAATGAAAAAGGAGAGTAGGTATATACGTTACAGGCGTGTTTTTGATTTTGCTCTGTGAATCTGAACAAATAGAAGCTAGAACACTACTCATATCCCAAGGGTAAATTTAATTAAGGGACTGGGTAGGGAACTTCTGTTTTCTGAGTTTTATGTAGGCTGATGCTGCTAATTGTGGGTTGAAATTAAATGTCGTTACAGGAGGTGCCAACTAGAATCAGGCAAATAAATTAAAGTTCTCCTAAGCCAACGGAGAGCTTTGCAAAGCATGCTCTGTGGAGGGAGGAGTTTTACATTCTCACAGAGAAACCAAGTACCTATGAGCTGTGCTGTTCAATGTGGTGGCCATTGGCTCCATGTGGCTAGTCAGCCCTTAAAACTGACAAGTGCCACATACTAAAGTGATCATTTTTTTTGCACGCGGTGTTAAGTAAAACATATTTTTAAGAGTAATTGTCCTATTTCTTTTGTTTTAATATGGCTACCGGAAGATTAAAAATCACACATGATTTTCATTATTTTTTTATTATGCTAAGAACATTTAACATGAGATCCGCCCTTGTAACAAAATTTTATTTTTATAGAGATGGGGTCTTGCTGTGTTGCCCCGGCTTTTCTGAAACTCCTGGCCTCAAGTAATCCTCCCACCTCACCCTCCCAAAGTGCTGAAATTACAGGCATGAGCCACCATACCCAGCCTTGCAATAAATTTTTAGGTGCATAACACAGTATTTTTAATGATATGTATGATGCATGAAAGATCTCAAGAACATACTCATCTTCATCATGGAAACTTCATTCCCAGGCAGCATCTATGTAGTGTGTTTGCATCCTTTCACTAGAAAAGATGTATCTTATGGAAACGGAGGAAGACTCCTGGAGAGCTCCTTCTTTATGTCGCTAAGGTCTGGACTGGGAACTGCTTTCACATAAATTTTCAACTACAGTAGAACGATTGATAGTTCTTTGGGTATATACCCAGTAATGGGATTGCTGGGTCAAATGGAGTTTTTATTTCTAGATCCTTGAGAAATCGCCACACTGTCTTCCACAATGGTTGAACTAATTTAAACTCCCAGCAACTGTGTAAGAGTGTTCCTGTTTCTCCACATCCTCTCCAGCATCTGTTGTCTCCAGATTTTTTAATGATGGCCATTCTAACTGGCGTGATATGGTATCTTAATGATATGATATTTTAATTATCGCCATTCTAATAATTCTATAAAGACACATGCACATGTATGTTCATTGCAGCCCTGTGTACAATAGCAAAGACCTGGAACCAACCCAAATGCCCATCAATGATAGACTGGACAAAGAAAATGTGGTACAAATACACCATGGAATACTATGCAGCCATAAAAAATGATGAGTTTATGTCCTTTGTAGGGAGTTGGATGAATCTGGAAACGATCATTTTCAGCAAACTGACACAAGAACAGAAAGCAAAACCCCACCTGTTCTCACTAATAAGTGGGTGTTGAACAATGAGAACATGTGGACTTAGGGAGAGGAGCATCATACACTGGGGGAAAGCTGGGGTGGGTAGGGGAGAGACAGCGGGGGGTGGAGAGGCAGGGGAGTGTGGGGAGGGATAACATGGGGAGAAATGCCAGATATAGTATGCACCTAAAGTAAAATAAATAAATTTAAATATATATATATATATTTAAAAAAATGTTTTGAAACTATGGCTCCTGGGTTACCATATCCTGAGAATAATCCTTCGCAGCTCCTTGTCTTTGCTTGTATTTTGTTCCCCATCTGGAGTTCCTTCCTCTTATCTTCCACCTCACTCACCTGGCATGCTCCTGAAATCCTTTAAACATCAGCTCAAACATTCTGTTTCTTGTAGCTGCTCTTGAATGAGTTGCTGTGTCCTCGGGGTTCTCCCATCTCCTTGAACCCATTTCCTCTGCTCTCTCACTGACTACCTTGTGTTTTAATTTTTCATCTATCTCTGTAGCTGCTCATGGAATCCCTTGAGATCAGGGACAAAGTAACTTTCGATTCCCCTCAGGAAGAATCCCTCTTTTCCACCTCCGAACAGAAGGACACCCCTCACCAATGCTGGAGCTGGTTCATATGGGATCGTGGGTCAGTGGTGTGTCTCTTCTTTCCAACTTGCCTTCAGTGGCTTTGCACTGATAACTTGAAATTGGAGTATTTACACCACAGACATTGGCAGACAGTATAAATCAGGGCTTTTTGTGACGAATGGGGCAGGGAAAGCAAGTTGTTAAATGTTTATCATCTCACCCTGATCTGAAGTTAAATGAGATAAAAAGCTTTTGCCACCTGAATCAGCCTTGGAAAATGGTGGTCATTTTCTTGTGATTAGGTGATACGAGTGTGAAGAAATCCTTCCTTCCTACTCCCTTCCCTTCCCTTCCCTTCCCTCCCCTCCCCTCCCCTCCCTTTCCCCCCTCCCCTCCCCTCCCCTCCCTTTCCCCCCTCCCCTCCCCTCCCCTCCCCTCCCACCTCCCCTCCCCTCCCCTCCCCTCCCCTCCCCTCCCCCTCCCCTCCCACCTCCCCTCCCCATCCCTTCTCTTCCTTTCGTTTCCTTTTTCCTTTCCTTTCTTTTTTCTTTCTTCCTTTTTCTTTCTCTCTCACTTTCCTTTCTTCCCTTCCTTTTTTTTCTTTTCCTTCCTTCCTTTCTTCTTTCTTTTTTTCTTTTTCTTTCTTTCCTTCTTTCTCTCTCTTTCCTCCCTTTCTTCCTTCCATCTGTCTGTCCATCCTTGTTTCTCTCTGTCTTTTTCCTCCTTTTCTGTGACAGAGTTTTGCTCTGTTGCCCAGGCTAAATTCCGGTAGTGCAATCTCAGCTCACTGCAACTTCTGCATCCCAGGTTCAAACAGTTCTCATGCCTCACCCCCTCTAAGTAGCTGGGATTACAGGCATGCGTCATCACACCTGGCTAATTTTTGTACGTTTAGTAGAGACAGGGTTTCACCATGTTGACCAGGCTGGTCTTGAACATCTGACCTGAAGTGATCCTCCCACCTTGGCCTCCGAAAATGCTAGGATTACAGGCATGAGCCTTCATGCCTGTCCAAGAAATTCTGCTTTCTGTCCAATCCAGACAGTTTGAAGAGCTCTCTCTGAAGGCTATAATGCTTAGCCCCTGGTGGAGGGATGATGGATTAGACTCAGTAGTTATGAAGTTTCTTCCCAGTTCTAAACTTCACTGATTCTGGGCATGCTGCATTTCACTTGTGAGTAACTAACATTTATAGTGCCCTACATTTGTACAGCCCTTATCTTTCTTTTTCTCCCCGAGAGTTTTCATACTCGTTACATCATTTGACAGCTCTGTGAAGCAAGTGGGCAGAGGCCCCCTGTGCTGAATAGAGAAGTTAATACATTGATGTAGACTTCTGCTTAAAATCAGATTTGCACTTAGTTGTTTTTGGTCTCAGACAGTTAGATGATGGAGCTGCTGGATGAAGGTGAACCTTGAAGATGAACTCTGGGAACCAGAGAGGGCAAGGAAGCCACCTAAAGTCACAGATACTGGGGAGCAGAAGCTCATCAGTCCCAGGACTACTTAGAACGGGAGGAAGGTTTGAAAGTGGTAGTGGTCCAGGAGAATGGGAAAATAGGCTTATCTATAGCGTATCCACTATTTCAATAGCAGAAGAGAGCTGACTCCAAATTGAGATGGTTTATTTTTTTACTCCAAAACTCAACTCTATGAAAACCACTTTAAGGGTTTTTTTCCTCCATATCGATAGGAATATAAATTAGTTCAACCATTGTGGACGACAGTGTAGCAGTTTCCCAAAGACCTAAAAACAGAAATTCCATTTGACCCAGCAATCCCATTCCTGGGTATATACCCGAAGGAATGTAAACCATTTTATTGTAAAGACACATGCATGCATATGTTCATTGCAGCCCTATTCATAATAGCAAAGACATGAAATCGACCTAAATGCCCATCAGTGGCAGATTGGATAGAGAAAATGTGGTAACATATACACCATGCAGTGCTATCCAGCCATTGAAAAAATAAAAAGAAAAAGATCATGTCCTTTGCAGGAACATGGGTGGAGCTGGAGGCTATTGTCCTCAGCAAACTAATGTAGGAACAGAAAACCAAATACCACACATTCTCACTTATGTGTGCAAGCTGAATGCTGAGAACATGTGGACACATGGACACACAGAAGGGAAAAACACAGGCTGGGATCTTTCAGAGGCCGGGTAGTGAAGGGATGGGAGGGGAGAAGATCAGGAAAAACAACTAGTGGATTCTAGGCTTGATATCTGGGTGATGAAATAATCTGTTCAACAAACCTGCATGGCACAAGTTTACCAATATAACAAACCTGCAAATCTACCTTCTTCTTTTCTTTCTTTCTTTTTTTTTTTTTAAATGGAGTCTTGCTCTGTCATCAGACTGGAGTGCAGTGGCGTGATCTCAGTTCACTGCAACGTCAACCGCCCCGGTTCAAGTGATTCTCCTGCCTCAGCCTTCTGAGTAGCTGGGACTGCAGGTTTGTGCTACCATGCCCAGCTAAATTTTATATTTTTCAAGAAATCGGGTTTCACTGTGTTGGCCAGGATGATCTTGATCTCCTGACCTCATGATCCTCCTGCCTCAGCCTTTCAAAGTGCTGGGATTACAGGCGTGAGCCACCATGCCCAGCTAATTTTTATATTTTTAGACATATGAGGTTTCACCATGTTGGCCAGGATGGTCTCGGTCTCCTGACCTCGTGATCCTCCTGCCTCAGCCTTTCAAAATGCTGGGATTACAGGCGTGAGCCACCGCGCCTGACCTCTGCCTTTTCAGTTAAAGCTAAATAAAACATTTTACTCCAAACATTGAGTATTTAAACATCAACTATTGAAAGGGCTCCCCCTGTTTTCTCCCACCCACCTAGCTGTTTCATGCTCTTGATTGTGATTCTGTGCTCTCCAAAAAATAAGTAACTTAATGGGTCACAAGATCTTGTTTTCTCCCTCCGGAGAGAATGGCACCCCGAATTGAAGATGAGCAGACATTTCACAAAGGTTTCAGAAAAGGATGATAACTCTTTGAATGACCTGTAATAAAATAACCCTCTTAGGAGGTAGGGAAGGAGAAGCAGTTAGGATTTCAGGAAGTGACTGGGTGATTTAGACAAGCCTGGATGTAGGACCTCATACTCCTCTACTTTGGATTTCTGCAACTTTGAGACATGTATTGTGTTTCAAACTAGAACAAAATAAATAAATTCAGGACCAGGCATGGTGGCTCATGCCTGTAATCCCAGCACTTTGGGAGGTTGAGGCGGGTAGATCACAAGGTCAGGAGTTCAAGACCATCCTGGCCAATATGGTGAAACGCTGCATCTACTGAAAATACAAAAATTAGCTGGGCCTGATGGCGGGTGCCTGTATATCCCAGCTACTCAGTAGACTGAGGCAGGAGAATCGCTTGAATCCAGGAGGCAGAGGTTGCAGTGAGCCGAGATCGATCATGCTATTACACTTCACCCTAAGCGACAAGAGCAAGACTCAGTTTGGGAAAAAACAAAACAAAACAAAACAAAACAAAAAAAAAAAAGAGAAAAGAAGAGTGCCTAGCACTTTGGGAGGCTGAGGCAGGAGGGTCACTTGAGCCTAGGAGTTGAAGACCAGCCTGATCTTGAACATACTGAGACCTCATCACTACAAGAAATAACCACAATTTTAAAAATCAGCCAGATGTGTGGCTCTGCCTATAGTCCCAGCTTTTTGGGAGCCTGAGGTAGGAGGATTGCTTGAGCCCAGGAGGCTGAGACTGGAGTGAGCTGTAATTGCACCACTGTACTCCAGCCTGGGCAGCAGAGTAAAACCTTGTCTTAAAAAAAAAAAAAAAAAAGAAGCGAAAATACTTGTGTGTGTATGTGTGTGCACTCAGCTTCAACAATGGCCCTTTTTGAGACAGTTCAGTCCTCATAATGCACTCATTAAAATCCTAGAAATAAAGATTTTAGTGCCATTACATAGAACACTTTTAAAAAAATCTTGATAGGTGTAAATTGCGTATGAATTTTACACTGTGTGCCTTGATTAATTGTTATTTTACTGCTTACACTAAAAAAAATTAGAATATACTTGTGTAGAATTTTGGCTGCATTTTTCGGTTGAAAAAGAGTTACAACTCTGTTTCCATATGGTAGACAGAGGAATCCCTCTAAATATGCACAGCAGAGTTGCTTCTGTTTCTGAGAGATGTCTACAGGACCTGTTCTCCAGTGGTGTGCTGCAGCCAGCTTGTATTGGCTGGCAAGAACCAATTGTGAAATTTTAAGGAAACCTACCAGCTGGTTGATGTCATATTGGCAGCTTGAAATTGGCCATAGAGGGAGTATTTATTCCACAGAAACTGGAAAACGTTATCAACCAGTGATTTTCTTTTCTCAGAAAGTTGGTTGTTAAGCATTTACCAGCACACCACTGCTCCCTCTTGTATAAAATACCTCCTCTGTTATCTCATCCCATCTCATTTAATCCTCAGATCTACAGATGCGTAGACAACCATGCTGAAGATACAGAGTTTTCCCTGCAGAAAAGCAGGGACAGTATAGGATTCTGTCTCCACCTGCCTTTCCCCTCTAGGTACTTGGTAATTGTGTAACCTCACCATGTAGCCTTTCTTTTTATTCATTTTTCTAATCTAGCTCAACTGTTCTCAAATGTCAGCGTGTAGGTTGGTAGGCATGTATTGATAATGCAAAACTACCTGTATGGCACTTTGTGGGAATTTTAGGGGCTTTTGAGGGTAATTTTAGCCCTGTCAGTATTTTCCTGGAGTTGGTGTAATGTATTTGTTGAAAGCTAGAATAGCATTGAATCCCATCTCTGCCATGTGGAAGCTACTTCTCTATGCCTGAAATGAGGGTGATGATGGTACCTTACTTCTAAGTGTCTTGGGAGAATTAAGTGTGTTAATCTGTGTAACATGTTTAGGATATCCCTTGTGTTTAGTTGGTGCTATGTTCATGTTCGCTCTTATTGTTATAAAGTAAGGGAGTGTTTTAAGTGATGATTGTGGCAACTGACTGAGGGACAGATTGGATGAAGCCAAGACTTGGAGACCAGTAAGGAGCCCCATCATATTGGTTCAGACTGATCTTCCTAAATCAATAATTGATGGCATGTGGACGTTGGGTGTTACTTAGACCAAAGCAGGAGCCCTAAGCTGTGACTCAAAGGGCCTCAGTTGACCACAAAAGATGACCACCTCCCCATGGGTTTCTATTTAATCAAATTCCATTTATTTACTTTTGCTTGTTTATTCATTTTTTCTTGAGACAGAGTTTCTCTCTTGTTGCCCAGGCTGTACTGCAGTGGCGTAATCTCGGTTCACTGCAGCCGTTGTCCAGCCTCCCAGGTTCAAGCAATTCTCCTGCCTCAGCCTCCCAAGCAGCTGGGATTACAGGCATCAGCCACCATGCCCGGCTAATTGTTTGTATTTAGTAGAGACGAGGTTGATCTAAACCCTACAGAAAAATGGGGACACTATAGGATTCTATCTCCATCCCCTTTCCCCTCTAGCTCCTTGGTTATTATCTAACCACACCATGTAGCCTTTCTTTTTATTCATTTTTCACCCTGTGGGTCAGGCTGGTCTTGAACTCCTGGCCTCAGGTGATCCACCCGCCTCGGCCTCCCAAAGTGCTGGGATTACAGGTGTGAGCCACCATGCCTGGCCTCTAATTCCTTTTGGAGCTGAGGACGTAATGAAGAGAGGGGAAGTAGGAGGTGAGCTCAAAGAGCAGGTGGACACCACACTTGGGAAAGGCCTCAGAAGACATGGGGAAAGTTTGGATTTCATATTTGGTGCAATGGAAAGCCATGAGAAATTTGTAAGCAGGGGATATTCCCATCTCTCCTAGTACCTTCTAAGTCAGGCACTAGGAGAGATACAAAGCTACCAGCAGTGCCTCAGGGACTTGCCAACCAGAAGATACCATGCCTTCCCCTTTAGCAGGAGTTATCTGATCTCTGTGAGCTCCCTGCTTACATCTTCCATGTAAGAAAAAGAAGATAATCCCAGACCACCTCTTGCAGTCTATGGACATGTGAAATGCCATGGAATTGTAGCGTGGTGTGACAATTAGTAGGAAAAGTCCAGGCAAACTGTGGGACTTCCCTAGCAAAATGGGAAACTCTACAGACATGGCAGTGAGACAAGATGAACACAGCTTCTCTCCTTGCTCAAACATGGCTTCTTCGGGGACCACCTTTGCAGTGGAGTTTGTCACATCTCCCAAATGCCCAGGCTTGTTTCTTACCTCCTTCTACATCTAGGCCATGTCTCAGGTCCAGGGGCCAATAATAAAGATAAATTTGAGAAGTAATGAATAAAGACCCATTCCATGTAGAGCAGTAAAATTTATCATGGCTTAACTAATCTGGCACCATTTCTGCCTGCTGCCTGCCTTTCCAGCCATCGAATGACTAATTGATAACTAATTTCCTCACTTGGTACTTCATTACTTATCACAGCAGAAAGTCTTATACCTAACTCTTTCAGCCAAAGAGACCCCATGAAATCGATGGAGATGTTACTTGCCAGGGATCTTGGCAAATTGGCTAGCTTTGCAGGAAAGGCGGACTCTTCTCAGTAATACAGCTAACAGGTACCAAGTGTTTATTGCATGCCAGGAGTAGCTCAGTTCCTGCTTAGCTCAGAGCACCTTACATTGGTATAATAAATATAAGCCTTGTACAAGATGGTGCAATGGATAAAGCCCTCAGCTGTATTATCTCAACACAATAGAAATTTACTAATGGTTTGATTCAGATGTTTCTGATTGGCACAGGGTGGGGGGTTTTGTGTTGCCTGGTTCTTCAGATTGAGTGAGACTTAAATTTAACCACCAAGTTGACTGAGACTCTGCCATGATGACTACATAGCTGCCAAGCTTGTCCTTGGTGTCAAGATTCAGTCAGCAGAGGGGGAAGAGTGTGAGGAGCATGGGTGGGAAGTTTTTAACAGGACAGCCTAGAAGTCCCCATCATTTCAACTCATAGCCTATTGGTTGTAACTGAGTCCCAGGGAGACCAGGAAATGCGATGTAGATGTGACCCAGGAGGAAATGAGTTTTGTTGGACAGATTGCCACCCACGCGTGATTTTGTTTAATTCTTACAACTGTGTTATGAAGTTGGTCTGCATCCCCACTTCACAGATGGGGAAACTGAGCCTTGAAAAGGTTAAGTAGACTTACTAGTAAGTGGAGGAGCAGAGTCTTCAGCTTGTCTTCTGATTTCCCGGCTTATGCTTTTACCCCTGTGCTGGACTCCTACTCTTGGGTCTCAAGCATTGAGAAGCTCTCACAATAAATATTGACTATTCTCACTACTCAGTACGATTCGGTACTCAGTATTCTCAGTACTCAGTAATATTCAGTACTCGTCACTACTCTTTCTGGTCCACACCACTGTAGCTGACCGTGACTCACCATGAAGTTCTCTACTGCTCAGTCATCACCTCTGCCTACAGCACTGAGCCTCCCACAAAAACATCTCAGGAACTTCCAGCAACCAGGGATTGGGTGCCTGATGGAATCCAGGTTCAGTGACACAGGATTCTGAGGCTCATCTCCCATTTGTCGGGGTGGGGGAGCACAGAGCCAATGTTAAACTGAGCCAGGAAAGACTCCACTAATTAGAGCTTCTTCTGAACTCTCCTGTCCATTGGCTTTCTAACAAATGATGCTATGAATCCTACATGTTCTCGGTTCTTCATTTTCTTCGTGGGGGGAAGAAAGTTAAAGGCGATATTGTGGTATTTATCCTTGAAATAACGTTGCCATGGTTACCTCTCGACTCTATTCTAACAGTGGTGCTGTAATTGGAGCACAGAGACCTGGAGATGCTCTTGTAACTGTGAGTTTGGTCTCTAGCTTGGGCGTGAAAAGCATCTCTTTGAGTGGGGGAGGAAGAAGAGAGATTGGCCTCAGCAATTAACCCCAGAGCACAGCACAGTGGTCCTATCTGTTGGAGGAGAGAGTTGCTTGGTGGTGTCCAAAGAGAGCCGTTTTTGTGAAGTTGCTTTGTTTTCACATTGTTTTACATGACACTCTTAGAATGCAAGAATGTAGTGTCTCCATGGAAACTGGAAATGTACAAAATTAAGGCCTCAGAATAGGAAAGCTTCTATGAGCACAGTTCTGGTGATCACTAATAAAGAAATGATGTGTTGGAAGTACAGGGTGTTGGATGTCAGGGTAGACATGGAATGATAAATTTGCCATCCTAATCTAATCCGGGACCTTAACTGTTTGGACGGGGTGGGTGAAAGGTTATGAAGGCACATCTAGGTAATACGTGCTCTCCCAGACAGGAAAAAGGCTTGTTAATGTCCCATGTGGCAGAAGAGCAGCTCCATGTAACATGAACTTGACCCCACTTACCTCTTGTATATATCCAAGAGGAAACGGTGGGGTGTGAGAGGGATGGTATGATTCAGTGGGAAGACAGCGTTTGTGGTTAGACCACGGATAAGTGCCATGACTTTCAGCAAATCCATGAAACCTCCATTTCTACCTCCATGAAGTGGGGAAGCCACTAATAAATACCTCTCTGAAGAACGTGCTTCCCTTCTTTACTTTCCTCTTGATGTTAATTTTTAGCAGTATTGGTAGGGGTTCATCAGCCTAACTTCCTATCCCTGAAGACATGGTTTGATTTAGAATGTCTAAATTTGCATCATAGCCTGAGATCTGTGTTCAGCTTACAGAAGAACTGGTAGGAACAGGAACCCATCTCTGGGTTACATAGGCTGTGTGCCCACAGTGGGAACTGGTGAATTCCCTAGACAGCGGCATCTCTGTTCTGATGCTTGTATTTCCTTGGGGGATCCTTCTCCATGTCTCTCACCACCCTGTACAACTCCTCATCTCCCATTTGCCTCCTTCCATCCACATCTTGGCACCCTGGATGAAATGCCACGCAGTTGTATCAGGGCATTCAAATGCATGCACCTCTAAGGCTCACTTGCAGCTCCTGCGAGTTCAGAGTTTTCTTAGCAATTTCTGTAGTTCTTTCCATTTCTGTTTTTAATGGCACAGAATAGGAGGTTCCCTTTGCCAGCAGTGCCAGGCGTCTGGTAGGTCTCCATTTAGATAGAACTGAAGCTCTCATACTGATCTCCATTTCTGTCTGAATACTTTGCAGTGCTTCCCACAGGCCTCTGTCTCTCTCTTAAAAAAAAAAAAAAATGGTGGCAGTTGCCACTTTGGCCGGCTGGCGTTTTTCTGATCTGCCTGATCCTGTAAATGAAAGAGAACAATATTCCTCTCTGTGTTTTTGGCATAGCGAGTGCTTCTCCCTCACCAGCGCAGAAAAGCCTTTGATTCTTCTTGGACATCTTGATCAAACAGCCTTAATGCTGCCACCACCTGCAGTTTTACTGTTTAAAACCTCCACATCCCTTTTTGTGCGTATTTCAACTGCCCTGAAAATGTAGGTTTCTATAATCTTGTAGATAGCTATAAATACTCCCATTGGGTTAAAAAAACCAACTTGTGTTTGAGACTCAGTATGCTGAAATGTGTTGAGATCTTGTAAATAGGAATTTTTTGCTTAACTAATGTTTACTGAGTAGCTGTTACATGTCACGTAAAGTACCTGACCTGACTTTCGTAGGGTGACCAGCTTGTCCAGATTTGCCCAGAATGTTCCCCGTTTTATCACTGAAAGTCCCACATTCTGGGGGAGCTGGAAATGTATGGTTCCAGGTAAATTGAGACAGTTGGTTGCCTTAGGCACCAGGGGTAAATGGGTAAACAAGGCAAAATTTCTACCCTCAAGGATCTGACAGTTTGTTAAACCAGAAAATAAAAACAAACACTCAGCAGTTTCAATCCTGTGTGTGTGTGTGTGTGTGTGTGTGTGTGTGTGTGTGTGTGTGTGTGTATCCCTCCCCAAAAAGTTGGAAGTAGGTATTCAGACAATTACACATCCATATACGTGAGTAGCAGCATTACTCACAATAACAAAATGGTGAGAAACAACCACATTTCTATCAACACAGAAGTAGATACATAAATTGTGGTGTATCCATGCCACGGAATACTGTTCAGCCCTAAAAAGAATGAAGAACCGGGCTGGCACGGTGACTGACACCTTCAATCCCAGCACTTTGAGAGGCCAAGTCACGCAGATCACGAGGTCAGGAGATTGAAACCATCCTAGTTAGCACGGGGAAACCTGTCTCTACTAAAGAAAAATAAAAAATTAGCTGGGCATGGTGGGATGTGCCTGTAGTCTCAGCTACTCAGGAGACTGAGGCAGGAGAATCATTTGAACCCAGAAGGCAGAGGTTGCAGTCAGCTGAGATCACACCACTGCACTCCAGTCTGGGTAACAGAGCAAGACTCCATCTCAAAACAAAATAAAACCAAAAAATGACATGCTAGTGTAGATGAACCTTGGAAACATGATGGTAAGTCATGGAAGCCAGAGACAAAAGGTCACATATTGCACAATTCGATTTATATGAAATACTTACCAGGTTGGTGCAAAAGTCATTGTGGTTTTTGCCATTGCACTGAAAGTAATTTCAAAGTATTGGCAAAAACCACAATGACTTTTGCACAAACCAAGTAGAACCGGTAAACCCATAAAGACAAAAAGTAGGTTGGTAGTTGCTGGGGCCAAAGAGGAGAGAGAAACAGGGAGTGAGCGGGATTTCCTTTGGGGTGATGAAAATATTTTGGAACTAGATAGGAGAGATAGTTGCACAACATTGTGACTGCAGTGAATGCCCCTGAATTATTCGCTTCAAAATGGGTAATTGTATGTTAGGTAAACTTTGCCTCCGTGAAAAACACATAATGTGGTAATTGATGGAGATGGTGGCCAGTAGAAAGTTCTAGGGCAGGAAGGATCCAGTTGGTAAATAATGGACAATAATGCAAGTGTTAGGTCAGAGAAGAGATGAAGGGGTAGTGTTTCAAGCGAAAGGAGAAATGCTTGTGCAGATGTGGGAGGCAGGAGAGTCCTCTCACTGCTGTTTATTTTGTGACACAGCGATGCACATTTCTGCATATTAAGATGACTTCTGAAGAGTTTATACAAGGAGAAAGCTAGCATCACCTGCAGAAGGTGCCCCCCAACTTTTTAAATGGGTTTCTAGCCACGCAGTTGCAGAGAGAAAGATTTGGCCTTCTTATCTGGTAGTTGTTTATTTCCAAGGAATATGTTCGTAGAGGCTTTGTATTAGTCTGTCCTCATGCTGCTAATAAAGACATACCTGATACTGGGTAATTTATACAGGAAAGAGGTTTAATTGACTCACAGTTCCACATGGCTGGGGAGGCCTTGCAATCATGGCAGAAGGCGAGGAGGAGCAAAGTCACGTCTTACATGGTAGCAGGCGAGAGTGTGTGCAGGGGAACTCCCCTTTAGAAAACCATCAGATCTCATGAGAACTCACTATCATGAGAACAACATGAGGTTAACCCTCATGTTTCAATTACCTCCCACAACATCCTTCCCAAGACACATGGGAATTGTGGAAGCTGCAATTCAAGATGATATTTGGGTGGGGACTAAGCCAAACCCTATCAGGCTGTTTGGCTAGGTGGATAAAAAATAAGCTGAGATGGTACATTCTCTGGGGAAGACGTTTAGTGTCAGCAAGGGGCTTGATATTGGGATGATATCCCTACTGGAGGAGCCAAACATCCTAGCTCTGGTCCTTACACAACTTCCCTCATCAGAGTAACCCTAGAATCAAAGGAAGTTTTCATATCTCCCAGGAAGCAGCGATGGGAAGGAGCTTCATGACAGAGTTTGAATTTGGGCTCTGCCCTTTGTCACCTCTACCTCCTTGGGTGAGTGAACTTCTCTGAACAGCGGTACCATAATCCAGAAAAGGGGGATGGAGATAAAAATGGATCTGTTGTAAGAATAAATGAATTTTCCTGCAAAACCATTAGTATACACTGTCTGGCAAATAACAAGCACTCAATAATTATTAATTTACTCAATTCTTTCCTCTTCATCCTAGACTTAATTGAGTTGTATCGTTGAAGCTGTGAATAAGCAGTTCACAAAGAGAGAAATCTAAATGGCTGGGACACATGGAAAAATGTTCAGGCTGCGTAGCAACAAAGGATTCAAAAGTGAAATAAGATATTAGTTTTTCTTCTACACATTAAAGCAAAAAAAAAAAAACCAAAAACAAAAAACAAACAAAAATAACAGAAACAAAGAAAAGTCAAGTCAGTATTGGCCAAGAGGATTGGGAGTCAGTCTCAAACCAGGCTGGTAGAAATACAATGTGGAACACCTTTCTCTGGGGGGCAAAGGGGCTCAGTTTGGCAATAAGACTAATATGCTTGTTTCAAATGCCTTAAATGCACGTTTGTGCTTTGACCCGGCAATTCTACTTCGAGTAATTTACCCGCGGGGAATAATTAAGAATGTGCTCGCAAACTTAGTCACAGAAGGCACTTTATAAATAGTTGTTAAACGAAGGAGTAAGTGGTACTCGTTGCTGCATTGTTTATAATAATGAAAATTCCAGTAATGGGGGAAAAAATCAAACAAATAATGGTTCTGGCCACAAAGTGGAATCCTCTGCAGCCGTTAAGTATGATTTCCTAAACACATTTGGGTAGGCCTGGGAAGGTATTTCTGATCCCTCAAGTGAAAAATTATGTTAAATGGCATATTGCATGGCTATGGCTTGTTTAAAAATATGTATCCATAAATAAAATGGGGAAGAAAAACTCTTGAAGGATATATAGCACTATGTGAAAAGCAGTTATTGCTGAATAGTGACACTGTGAACAATTTTTTAATTTCCTTCTTTTTTTTTGGCATATTCTGAGCATGTACTGTTGGCACATCTCTTTTTTTGAAGGAAAGCAATGTTAAAACAGAGGGACTTGTTAGGATGGGGGTGGGTGGTTGGAAATCAAGAAAGTGGAACATAAACACGCCTGACACGAAAATGTGGGGCGTCTGGCTGGGTCAGACGTCCAGCTTGGCTTGGGCAGCCTTCCTTCCCTGCTGCTGTCACTTTGAGCTTTTTCCATTCCAGAGCCATACTCGGATCAGAAGGAGGCTTGGTTTGGCCTGGACCCTCCTTAGGAAGTGTCATGTCTGGGAAACACACACAAGAGTGCTCCTTTATTCATGCTGTGCGTTGCCCAAGTTGGCTGTGCTTAGGGGTGACTCACTCCCAGCTACAGCGATGCAAACATGTGTGTCCCCACGCTGGGCTGTGCAGACAGAGTGCACCCACATCTTGGAGGGACATGGAGCCAGATTCTGGCTGTGAGAAAAGCCCCTGGCCCAGGAGGCCTTCGGGGGTGAAGGGGATATCTTTTACCTTTTCTGATCCCCAGATTTTCACCGAGTAAATTGCTCCCATGGAACATAATTGCTTTTCATTTTATTTTTAAAAATTGCTGCCAAGGCAATCCACTGGCCTCCTGAAGTCAGCACAAATCTGAAAACACTTACTCTGAGGGAGTATTTTGAAAACTTGGATTGGAAAAGCGATTTACCCCCGACGATCAGCAGGTCAAGGTTCAGCCGACCATGGTGACTCAGATGCGCTTTAGCCCCCGAGATTGATGGAGCTCATCACTTCCTTTCTCGTGCAAGCCTTTGCTCAAATGCTCCCTTTTGAGATGATGCTCCTCTGACCTCGCTGGCTGTCTTAAGTAGCAACTCCTTTGGTTGGCTTTCCCAGATCTCTCTTTTTATTTCCAGGTGCACATCCCACCTGGGCCTTATATTATTTCTTATTTCTTTATTCACCTGTTTACTTGTCTGTCTCCTATGCTAAAACACATGCACCTCGAGGGCAGGTACTTCAGCCTATGCGTTGCTATACCCCATGGTTAGAATCACATTAGGCACACACAGTAGGTGTCTAATAAATCTTTAACTAATGAATGAATAAGGGAGAAGGATATGAAAGTCTTTTGCAACCTGGAAGATGCTGTGAGGCAGTAGGGGATGGGTGGGATGATTGCATTTGGGCTCCTACAGCTCTCCAGCTCATAGCCAATGTCATCTGGACCCTGCATCATGGTTAGATGGGTTATTCTTAATAGTCCTGGAATACCAGGAATATCTATAATGGCATTCATCCTTGAGGCGGAACAGTTCTAGAGGCCTTGAGTTTTTGCTGATGGGGAAGACAGGACTCCTTTCTTCACCAGAAGCGGAGTAGATGCCAGTGCCAAGCCTCCTCCTGTAAAGCCTGCAGACTATGAGCTAGTTAAACCCCTTTTCTTTATAAATCACCTAGTCTCAGGTATGTCTTCACAGCAATGCAAGAATGGCTTAACACAGCTTCTCTGATTTCCCTAAGATGCTAGAGAAAAGAGAGCACAATGAGTAGGGGAGGGAGGAGGGCCCATCCCTTGCATGCTGAGACCTGGTAAGAAACCCCAAGGGAAGACAGGCAATTAGCAGTAAACCGACTTGGAGTTATTCCCTCACACCTATACACTTTGATTTTGGTCAAATCATAACCAGAGTTCCCATTCCTCCATCCTTCAAGTAAGATGCAGAAAATCTGCACTGCCTACCTGTCGTTATAATCATCATCATTTTTTATCATTACAGCTTATTAAACCTTTATTATACACCAGCCACAGAAGCAGACACTCTGCATATGGCCTATGAAATAAATAGAATTTTATCCATGTGAAAGAGGAGAAAGGATAAGGTGGGAAAAGTGAAGTTGTTTGCCCAAGTCCCCTTGGGCAGCAGACGCCAGACCAAGGCTGTCAGGATACCTGGTGATGTGTTTTCTGAATTAGGAAATACCATCAAATGTCACTGGTATCTCTCCAACCATGTCCACAAGTGTTTGCAAGCAAGCATATCTTCTAATTATTGGGAAGCCCTTGGGTGGGAGCTGGGAGACGCTTTTCAGCACAGCCTAAGTAGGTAAGGTTAAAGAATGCACATGTCCTCTCCAGAATGTGCTCGCATCTGATCACTGGGGCTCAAACCCAACAGGAACAGGGCCATGGGTACCAGCAGCAAAGCAATCCCCTGGTCCCAAATAACAATATGGCTTATAAAAGGTCAAGTTCAATCACCCAGTTATTTCACAGGGGGGAAAAAAGTCAAATTTCAATTTCAACACATATGTCTTCGGAGGGGAAAAAAATCCCATTAAAAACTCTTACCAGCAAATGATAATTAATTCAAGCCCACCTTTGACCCTTCTTTCCCAGAGTCAACCAAAGTTACCACAAGGGGCCTAAAGACATTTTATGAGGGCAAGGACTTTGTCTAGTTCATTGCTGAATACCCAGTGAGTGGCACATAGTAAGTGCTTAGTAACTACACATTAAAGAATGGTTGTCTAGCAGGTACCTGCCATGGATTCTCTGCAAACGCCTCAAGAGACATGGGACTTCACAATTCAACCCAAATGGCAGGGTAAGGATTCACCCCAAGGGAGCAAGGATGCCTTGTTTTCAAAATCAGCCAGTGAAGCAACTCAGGCTGGTGTTTGCCTTTGCAGCCTTTGTATACAGGGCTCTGGCTTTGCTGTGAATAGAGGATGCTCGTCCCTAGAGTTCCAGGCACTAATAGCAAGAACAAGGTGGGTGTGTGGAAGGATTCCGACTCTCCCATGGACAAGACACCCTGCTCCTCAGTAGGGCGTCTGCGGTCTCTGGTGTTCCACCACTACCCAGCTGCATGGTTACTGCTGTTGCCATCTTTGTTTCTGGGGTGCCGAGGTTGGTTTATAACACTGGAGAGTCAGCTCAGTGGGATGGTGGGGACTAGCTTGGTAGTGTGCATGTCACAGAGCAGCTGATAGCTCAGAGTCCTGTCCTCCCCACCAAGGAATATTCAAGTCTTCTGGAACTTTCCAGCCTTGAGGTTGAATGCCATTGTAGATATCCCTGGTATTCCAGGACTATTAGGAACTTAAGAATAGGCTGTCTAGCTATGATGTGGTGTCAGAAAAAGGGGGAAGTGGGTGTCTGCATGTCCAGAGCAGAAGCAAGAGAGAGAGGAGGAGGAGCTACGCACTTAAAAACAAAACAAAACAAAGCAAAAAAACAAAACAAAAAAAAACCACACAGATCTCAGGATGGCTTACTCATTGCCATGAAGACGGCACCAAGGCATGAGGGATCCACCCCCAGAACACCTCCCACTTGGCCTCACCTCCAGTATTGGGGACCACATGTCAACATGAGATTTGCATGGGGGCAGACATCCACGTTGTATCAGAAGCTAAGGCTACCCACCCTGCTTCTGACCTCAAGGTCCTCTGCTCTCTATCCCTCCCCACCAAACCCCAGTTTATTTCCCTTCATCTTTCACTGGGGAGTCACTGTTTCCAAAGTCCTCTCATCTTCAGAACTCTATTTACAGCTCAGTGCATATTCCTTCTTGCAGATAATGAGCTTTCTACATTTAGTTCCCATCACCTTATTTCAGGGTTTTCTGTATCTGTTAGATTGCTTCTGAGTGTTGTTAACTTCAAGTTGTAGAAGCTGATGTCTCAGTCAGTTGTATAAGACAACTCCCACCCTTTAAGACATGAAACTGTGTTTGCACACCCTGGGTCTTCCCTCCAGAGCACCTACCTAGGGCTGGGCATTCAGTGCCAACCACAGGTTCAGGGTAAGGTATTGGTTGGTAGAAATACCCTACACGGAATAAAGACTCTGCAAGACAGCATCTCCTCTTGCCTTCTTTTGCCCTGTGTTCTTTTCCTGACTTCAGGGTAGAGCAGGTGGAGAGCAATCCTCATGGTTGCAGGATTACTGAAAGTGGGGGTTCTCTTTGTCTAGCTAGGTCAAGATGGGGTGCTGTCCAGATGACATCCATGGAAATCCGTAACTGAGAGAAACCAAGCTCTGAGAGTGAAGGCTGAATTGCCCTTTCAGTTGTGGAGAGGTGGGTGAAGACTTGAAGGCACTGTGGCTAGAAAGGAATGAAGCATATGTGTATGGGTTCAGAGCCCCTGTGCAGACATCACAGGGCTGTACCTGTCCCAGTGAATCCTGCATGAGTTTCCAAGCTCACAGGCATCTCCAGCTTCCTGCTGTTGTCACAAGCCTTTCAAGGACACAGTGGGATTTGCCACGGCATTCTTGATGTCTTCCCCTTGGTATTTATAGGGTGGCTTTCTTCTGGACTCCTGCAAAGGCACAAGTGAAGCTTTGTTGAAAGGGGAAGCCTGTTTGCTGTAATTAGATATTTAAAGACCCTCATTAGTTGCCTTTGCTGGGCCTACTACCCAGCAGTACCAAAATGAGGGGCTTTCAGCTTCGTTTGTCTCCTCCCGCTCCCTCACCATAATTCTTCAAGGATTCCTATTTGTATTTCTCCTCAGCCCTTAAGCCTCATGACCAGGCTCTTGACCTAATGATGTCCCATTAGTTTCTCTCTGCGGATGAAAAAATATATGTGTTTTTCAGTTAGAAAAGGTTAAGAAACATTCGGGACACCCATCAGAATGAATGCACAGCTCACCCAGCTGTGCAGTTATCCAGAAATAACCCATTTCTATTTGCAAGAGCAGACTGCATTTAAATAAGCATTCTCTTCAAATAAACTTTCATTAAGTCAGATTTCTTTATAGTCTGCAAGCTTAATGAATGCATGTGTGGCCACGTGGGATCTATAGGATTTACCTCCACGCTTAGTTTCTGGAGCATGAGAGAAACTGATGTGTAATAAGTGAACCCATTTTGGCAGAGACGCCATCGACGTAGCAAAGGAAACACTGAAGTGTGCATCAAAAGGGCGGGGGTCACTGAGATAACTGAGCTTCTGAAGAAACAGCTGCTGAAATATCAGAGTCCTATGGCTGTTTTTTTTTTTTTTTTTTTTTTTTTTACGTATTATTAGAAATTCTGATCTCAACCCTGTTTAGACCCCCTTAAAATACTTGATTCCCCACCTTCTGCATGGTACTGTCGGGAAGGCACACGTGGCAGACACAGCCTAGCTACCGGTGCAAAATGCAGACTGCCATTTTCCCAGTGTTTTCGTCCCACATGAAATATCGGCGTGGATCCTGTTTGAAAGCTACCAGGTGCTAGCATTTATTTTGGCTGAATTTCTGCCTCATCGCCAAAATCTCTTCTGTGCTTTCCTCTTGCGTCTATTCGACTCTGTCTGCTGGGGAGGAAGCCGATGATTCTGGGCCCTGGTCATGTAGGTGATGCTGAAGTGGGAGGTCAGGGCAGCCTCTGCTGCTTCCAGGGCACTTTAGTAGCAAATGGCTTCTGTTGTGTCCGAATGGAGTCCCTTTCCGTGGGACATGGGTATGAGATGCCCAGAGGAGATGCTGGACCACACGGACCATCACTGTCTTTTTTTTTTTTTCCTGTAATCCATGATATTTAAGTGTTTTGGATTTTCAAAGGGGAAAAAAATAGGAAATCCAGGCAGTGGGATAGAGAAAGGGTCAAATGGGGCTGCCTGGAGCTCCATCAGTGAGTCTGAAACAGTTTTGTAAACAGAAGCCTTGTTATAGAGCCTATAAACTACCAAAAGGTCCAAAAGAAACAAATAGAGTCAATTAAATAGATGCATAGGAGATCCAAGAGAGGTGACTGCATTTAAACCTGACCCTTTTGATGGGAAACACCCTATAAATATGTCACGAGCTAAATTGCGTCCTCTCAAAATTCATACGTTGAAGTCCTAACCCTGAGTACCTTAGCATGTGACCTTATTTGGAGACAGGGTGTTTACAAAGCTAATCAAGTAAAAATGAGGTTATTAGAGTGGGCCCTAATCCAATATGATTGGTGTCCTTATAAGGAGGACAAATTTGGGCTGGGTGTGATGGCTCACGCCTGTAATCCTAGCACTTTGGGAAGCTGAGGCAGGTGGCTCACTTGAGGTCAGGAGTTCGAAACCAGCCTGGCCAACACAGGGAAACCCTGCCTCTACTAAAAATACAATATATATATATATATATATATATATATATATATATATATATATATATATATATATTAGCCAGATGTGGTTGCGCATGCCTGTAATCCTAGCTACTTGGGAGGCTGAGGCAGGAGAATCACCTGAAGCTGGGAGGCACAGGTTGCAGTGAGCCAAGATCGTGCCATTGCACTCTAGCCTTGGCAACAGAGTGAGACTTCCTCTCAAAAAAAAAAAAAAAAAAAAGGCGAAATTTGGACACAAATACAGGAGTAAGATCACATAATGACATAGGGAGAAGGCTGGCCATCTAGAAGCCAACAAAAGGGTCCTTCCCTCCTAGCCCTCGGGAGGAATCCCACCTGCCAACACCTTGATCTTGGACTTCTGGCTTCCCAAACGACAAGACAGTGAATTTCTGTGGCTTGAGCCACCTACTTTGTGGTACTTTGTCATGACAACCGTAGCAAATTCATGCAGGATGTGCAGGGGCAAGGATACCTTGGAAGAAAATTAGGCTGTGAGTCCTCTGGAGAGGTTACAGAGGGTCGAGGAAGATAGCAGCTGAGCTCTAGAGAAGATTTACTTGGAAATAAGAATGAATATGGCTCTAGCCAGAGTAGTTTGGGAGATAACAGGTTGTGGGTGTTTTTGTGTGTGCATGTGTATTAATGTTTGATGTGATGACCTGTGCTTAAGTAAGAAGCTCTTATGTCGGACCTAAGGTAAGACATCAAAATACCAGGCTCTACCCCTCAGATCAATACAGGATGCAATAAAGAAACTGGCCAAAATCAGCTAAAACCAAGATGACTTGGCAATGCAAGTGACCTCTAGTTGCCCTCACTCCTCATTGTGTGCTAGTTATAATGCATTAGCCCAAGACATTCCCATCAGAGAAATAAGTTTACAGATGCCATGGCAACTCCTGGAAGTTACTGTATAGGGTTTAAAAGGGGAGGAACCCTCAGTTCAGGAAGCTCCCCACCCCTTTTCTAGGAAATTCATGAATAACCCATCCCTTGTTTAGCATATAATTAAGGAGTAGCTATAAATATAGCCAGGCAGCAGTCCACAGGCGCTGTCTCCCTATGGGATAGCCCTGCTGTATCTATGGAGCAGCCATTTTCCTGTTCTCTGTTGCTCTAGTAATCATGCTTTGCTTTCATTGGACTCTGTCAGTTCACTCTTCAGTTCTTCCCTGCACATAGTCAAGAATCCTCCTGGGCTAAGCCCCAGTTTTGGGGTTTGCCTGCATCAAACTGATTTATTTCACTGTTTAAACACCTAATGTCCAATGAACTGGCAGGGTGTGAGTGGCCTAGAAGAAAACAGCACACCTCTTTTAGAACTCTATGCCAAGCCCATGGCAGACATCACTAGTTGATCAAGGCACTCTTCTTCTGAGCTGAGTCGAAGAAAACAGCACATGTCTTTTAGAACTCTGTTGTGCCAAGCCCATGACAGACATCACTAGTTGATCAAGGCACTCTTCCTCTGAGCTGAGTCGAAGAAAACAGCACATGTCTTTTAGAACTCTGTTGTGCCAAGCCCATGACAGACATCACTAGTTGATCAAGGCACTCTTTTTCTCTGAACTGAGTCTTCTTGCTTCCACATCTTTTTTAATGGGTAAACCCGACAGGCACAACCAGTTATTACAGCATGGCAGGTGAAACCTGTTTTGTGTCTCTGGCCATGACCCTTTCTGCTGGAGGTGTGGTCTGCAAACGAACAGTGTTGGCATCAGGTAATCTCCTGGAGGAGACACAAAACCTGAAGCTGCCTCTCAAACCTACTGGGTCAGAAACTGCATTTTAAACAGGATCTCTAGGTGGCTGGTCTACACACGAAGGTTGTAGGTTGAAGGTTGTACTCTGAACTGGAGGTACACTACTCCTGAGGAGGGAGTCAGGGTGAGGTCTGCATGTACCTGAGAAGTGAACTCCCTTCCAGTCAAACCAATAGCCAGTAACTGTGGATCTCTCAAGAGAAGTATTTCATTGTGTTTGTTTTGTTTTGTTTTGGCAGAGTCTCCCTCTGTGGTCCAGGCTGGAGTGTAGTGGCTTGATCTCAGTTCACTGCAGCTTCTACCTCCTGGGGTCAAGTGATTCTCCTGCCTCAGCCTCCCGAGTAGCTGGAATTACAGTCATCTACCACAATGCCTGGCTAATTTTTGTGTTTTTAGATTAGAGATGGGGGTTTCACCATGTTGCCCAGGCTAGTGTTAAACTTCGAGCTTCAGGTGATCCATCCACCTCAGCCTCCCAAAGTTCTGGAATGACAGGTGTGAGCCACTGCGCCCAGCCAAAAACATCTCATTTTGGGATCAGGCATGTGAAAATGTCTGATGTGAAATGACATTCTTGCTCTGTAGGTTGTAGGTGCAGTGTGTGTGTGTGTGTGTGTGTGTGTGTGTGTGTATGTGTGTGTGTGTAAAACAGCCAGAGTCCCTGGCAGGCTCTCTCAATGTGGAGTCTGTGTGCCCCCTCTCATAATATCTCCCCATGTACTTTTCTCACATCCAAATTCCTTGGCTCCACTGCTAACCCATTGACTTGGGATCTCAGAGATCTGAGGCACAAGGATCTTCATGCTTAGAAAGATCCTTGGGTACCTCTTATGCCCCTTTGAGTTTGAGCATCATCTCCCCATCAGAGTAACTTGAAAATTCAATCCAATTATATGACCATAAACATTTCAAGAAAGTGAATAATGAGTCATTTATACTGTAGTATAAATGTTGGCATATCTGCAAATATGTATTCGTGGCTGATTCGGGTGAGTGAATTTAAAGGATGCTGGTTGTGATCTATTCTGGAAGAAACAGGTTGCTTGAAGGGGGATAAGGAGAAGGGATAGTTTGGACTAAAGACAGTTTGCTGAGAGGAACAGATTTGAGTGAGGAGCCGGTGTTGCATTCTCTGTAGAGCTTACATTCTGATAGAGATGTGCAACAAATAACAGCCTGATGGAGAGGAATGAATAGTGGGTGAAAAGCAGGGTGAAGGGCTGCCAGTAAATAAGAGGTCAAGAGTAGATCAGTAAGATGAGGGAGCTGGTTTTGCAAACATTGGAGAAAGAATGTTACGGGCAGAGGGAACTGCCCGTGCAAAGGTCCTGGGGCCACAGCTTGCCTGGTGTGTTCCAGGAAGCCTTCTGGCAAGAAGAAATGAGCAAGGGAAAATGAAAAGAAGTCAGACAGAGGCAGGGCACCGTTGGGACTTTTGCTTACAATGAGAGACGTGAAGGGTCTCAGGAAGATTTTCAGCAGTAGACACATCTGATGTGGCTTAGGTTTGGTGGCTCAACTCAAGTTGCTATGCTGAAGATAGAATTCAGGGGATAAGTGCAGAAGCAGCGTGGCCAGTTAAGAGGTTATTGCAAATGTATAAATTTGTAAAGCACTTGAAGAAAGAAGAGATTCCTTCTGACCCTATTGTAACTCTGAAATGAAATGTATGATTAACATTTTCACAAGCAGCCTCCAGACTATTTGTATGGCCATTCAGACACACACACACACACATCCATACACACACATTGTTTGCATAAATGAGATCATAGTACACCTATTGCTCCATAACTTTCTCTTATTCAGCTTGTCTCATATTCTGTGTCACAGTCTATTCTAACGGTTGCATAATTTTTCATAACATGAATGTACTGCAGTTGCTATATTAGTTTTTTATTGATGGACATTTAGGATGCTTTCAGTTTATTTTTTTTTTCCATTCTGAACAGTGTAACAGTGAACATTTTTGCAACATCTATTTTTGTGCACCTGAGCAAGAACATATGCATGGGATTATCTCTGAAAAATAGAATTGCCAAGTGGAAGGGCACATACATTTTTATATTTTAATAGATACTGCCCGTTTGCCCTCCACATCAGTTGTAGTCATTTACATTCCCACCAACACTGTGATGTCTGCTTTATATGTAGAGTTTTACAGTTTACAAAGCCCTTTCACGTGCATCATGAGTTGACCTGTGCAGTATCCCCATCACGGAGTTGTGGAAACTGAAGCCTTGAATGGGAGATGTGGACAATGGAAAGAGAAAGGCCCCATCACCAGGCAGACAGACAGACAGACCCACAGGCCGGTATCCCTTTTCTGTTTCTGGATTCATAACACACTGGCTTTTTTTGACGTTTCTGTGTTGGTGGGGATACTTGATCATATCATTTCTTTTGGTGATATGAGTAGCTGTTTTAGTTTCATATAGATAATTTTAGAAATTATTTTCACAGAGTCTGTATTTTAAACACAAACGTAATGTCTACACATAGTTCAAAATTTCAGTGCCTCTCTGGCTCTTGTCATTGTGTTTTTACCAGGAGAGATTATGCAGTTTCCCTCAACATAACCCAGTAAGTTGTCGATATCAGGAACTAAGCAGTTAGTTTAATCATCATGTAGTCACCATTCTGTAAACACTTATGCAGTACCTACTGTATATCAGGGCTTCGGGATACCTGCAGCATCTCCTTTCCTGTACTCCAGAGGATTTTTTATTTAGTGAGTTTTTTGAGATGGAGTCTCACTCTCTCACCCAGGCTGGAATGCAGTGGTGCAATCTTGGCTCACTGCAGCCTCCATCTCCCGGCTTAAAGTGATTCTCCTGCCCCAGCCTCCCAAGTAGCTGGGATTACAGGTGCGTATCATCGTCCCCAGTAGTTTTTGTACTTTTAGTAGAGTTGGGGTTTCACCATGTTGGCCAGGCTTCTCTTGAACTCCTGACATCAGGTGATCCACCCACCTCAGCCTTCCAAAGTGCTGGGATTACAGGCATGAGATACCATGTCCAACCCCGAGGATTTTAAATCAATTGAAGAATAACATCCCCCTTCTTTTTTCCCCCCAACCAAACTTCACATAAAAATGGAAAGTCTACACACCACTTATAAAGTCACAGTGCATATAGCTTGATCCTTGAGTGATGGTGTAGACAACAGAACACAGTCCACACCGTCAAATCAGCTCAGAGTAACTCACATCCTATTCTGGAACTTTTGGAATCCCCTAAAGGGGACATAGGATCCCCACATTAATCTCCTTCCTCAACCACCATAGCCACTTTTTTTTTTTTTTTTTTTTTTTTTGAGACGGAGTTTCACTCTTGTTACCCAGGCTGGAGTGCAATGGCGCGATCTCGGCTCACTGCAACCTCCGCCTCCTGGGTTCAGGCAATTCTCCTGCCTCAGCCTCCTGAGTAGTTGGGATTACAGGCACACGCCACCATGCCCAGCTGATTTTTGTATTTTTAGTAGAGACGGGGTTTCACCATGTTGACCAGGATGGTCTCGATCTCTTGACCTCGTGATCCACCCGCCTCGACCTCCCAAAGTGCTGGGATTACAGGCGTGAGCCACGACGCCCGGCCCATAGCCACTTTTAAGCTTCCCTTTAATGTCCCCCTTCTCAGCCCTTGCGTCCTTCTTTTCCCTCTTCCCTTCACGTTTTCTGCGCCTGATGTTATACGTGGAATTTCTTGAAGTGGAGAAGGTGGGTGGAACAGAGAGGGTCACTGCATTGGAGAGACTGATGCAAGCCAGGTGAGGATCATTCAGAAGGCAGGGGAAAGTGACACGCTAGAGACACCCATGTGTTCACAATGTTTTGTTGCTTCAATGACAGATGACAAAAATGAAGGAACCTCATATGGCAGAGGTTCAGAGGTTCAGACACCAGGTGCATGGGTGTCTCCAGGCCTGGGAGGCCTATTGACCATCCATACTTCTTTCCTTTCCCTCTGTTCATGAACCTGAGCATGACCTCACTGCCACTTCAGGGCTCCAGCAAACAAAGGGCTGAAAACCACGGGTTTGCGTACTCTGAACGCTTAGAGTCTCCTAACTTACTGAAAGCATGGAATGCTGCAATGTCCACTACTGTGGGGGTTTCCGAGAACAAGGAGCTAGCAATGTCCAGATGGAATAAAATAATTCCTAATGGTGGAAATGCAGATGCAGGCATCCATGGGAGAAAGATTATTGGAGGAATCGAGGCCAGACGGTTGTTCTTTTTTTTTGAAGGTTCTGTCTCTTGACCTTGAGGTGCCCCTGTTCGTGTCTGGGTTACACATTTCAGCTCCCCAGGATGAGCGATGAGCTCTACATCACCTGGCCCAGGCTGCAGGGCACAGAGTTCTTCAAGAGCCCAATGAATCTTAATAAAAAATGGAAATGGCTTTCCCCCTTCGTTTTAATTAACATTATGTCTACATTTCTGGGATAATGGATAATTAAGTGAGTTCCCTTGGCATTACAATGTTCTTGGAAATAATTTATGGTTTCGTTTCCCTATGTGAAGGCTGTTTGGGTTGGTGCTTAAGTTTTATCATAAATATTTCCGAGGAGTATTTGCACATTCATTGATTTGTATTCATGACTCCACCGTACCCCATTCTGGGGAAGCGTCTTATGTAATATTTCCTCACAGGCCATGCTTCCCCTCTGTGTTTTCTTTCTGGGCACAGAGTTGATTGCAGAATGTTGGATTCCTTCAGCAGCATGAGACCACTGCCACCGTTTTAACTTGCATCTATCTATGTGAATTGGTTGACCTGAGACAGAATGTCACTGGGCTTTCTGGACCTGGGCTGAGGATAAGTCTTCCAGTCTAAAAGTGAAATGGTAATCATAAGGGGTGATATTTGTTGCATGCCCACTAGTCTGCGCCATGTACTGGGCTAAACATTTTTTGCAGTCCTTCGTCATGAAGAACGAATGTGGCATTGTCCATAGTGAGTCTTCATCATAAAGCAAAGGTCTGGGTGCTAGGATTATCATCCCCAGTTGACACTAATGTAGAAATTGGTGGCGCTGGGATTTGAACCCAGATGACTTGCCTCCATCACCCACAGTGAGGGACACCTTATGTTGTCCTCATGCAAATATCTGCAGGTATGAAGGTGTGTTGACTTTTTACCTTCAGAACAGCCCTGTCCAGGAGATTTTGTGTGATGATGGAACTGTTCTACATCAGCACAGTGGCCATTTGCCATGGATGTCTGCTGAGCACATGAAATATGGCTTAAGGTGACTGTGAAGTTGGACTTTCAATTAAATTTAAATTTATCTTAATTTAAGTAGCCCTGTGTTGTGGTGGCCACCATATGGGGCAGCACAGCTCTGGTGCAAGCTGCCTGCTCAATGCTGCAATACCCTGACCTCATCCATTGCTGCTGGGGCAAATTACCTACATTGTGTGGTTTAAACAACACATATTTATTATTTTACAGTTCTGAAGGCCATAAGTCCTAAAATCAGCAAGGTTGTGTTCCCCTTGGAGGCTCCAGAAGAGAATGCATTTCCTTGCTTTTTCCAGCTGCTAGAGGTCACCTATACCCTTGGTTCATGGCCCCTTCCTCTACCTTCATAGTCAGCAGCAGAGAGTCTTCAAGGCTCTTAATTCTGACCCTCCTGCCTTCTTCTGAAGGGACCCTAGTAATTAAATTGCCCCACCTGAGTAATTCAGGGAAATTGCCTCATCTCAAGTACTGTAATTGTATCTACAAAGTCTCTTTTGCTGTAGAATGCAACATATTCACATGATATTCTAGGCATTAGAACCAGCACGTCTTTGAGGGGGCGTTATTTAGTCTTCTGTACCCACCCAGATGTGCTTGTCAGAGTATTTTCTGGAGTTTAAGGTTATAGGCTCTGAAGTTGCATTGACTTGGGTAGAAATCTCAGCACTGTCACTTACTCCCTATGTAAATGGTCTTTCATCAGGTCACTCAAGCTTTCTGATTATCGGTTAACTTATATTTAAAAGTAATAAGGAATAATGCTGATCACAACCAAATGGGGTTGTTGTGAGAATTAAGGAGGTGAAGAAAAGTGTCTATCCCACAGGGAAACACACTATCCATGCTTAAAACTGTTAAAGGCTACCTCTTTAGCTTGGTTTTCATTATTATTTGGTGCAGGAGTAAACCCTCACTCTCCTACTCAGCTCTTTTAAAAAATATGCCCTTGATGAGAGAAATGTAGAGATTATGAGAACCATGATCATAAATAGTCACGTAGCCGGGCGTGGTGGCTCAAGCCTGTAATCCCAGCACTTTGGGAGGCTGAGGCGGGTGGATCACGAGGTCAAGAGATCGAGACCATCCTGGTCAACATGGTGAAACCCCGTCTCTACTATAAATACAAAAAATTAGCTGGGCATGGTGGCGCGTGCCTGTAATCCCAGCTACTCAGGAGGCTGAGGCAGGAGAATTGCCTGAACCCAGGAGGCAGAGGTTGTGGTGAGCCGAGATCGCGCCATTGCACTCCAGCCTGGGTAACAAGAGTGAAACTCTGTCTCAAAATAAATAAATAAATAAATAAATAAAAAATAAATAGTCACGTCTTCCATTTAAATTGCTTTTTCAAGGGCTTTCTTTTATTTATCTTCATAACCACCATTTGAAGTATGTGTGTGGTCATGTTCTCATTTTGCAAAGTAGAAAGCAAAGACTCGGGAGTGTTTGAAAAAAAAAAAAAAAAAAAAAAAAAGCATGCTCGGAACTCTAGGGCCAGTGTAGAGCTGAGCTGGAATCGGGCACTTGCCTGCTGGTTCCAAGGTAGATGCTCATTCCAGCTTTGCACACCTGCCTTCCCCTCCATGGTGAGTTAAAGGAGGAGAAGGGTCTGTGGCTTTGCAGAAGGTATACAAGGATGTATTGGGGAAGGTGAGGAGGAATGGCATTAATGACTTGTTTGAGAGTTACAGTGCCAGAATCATCCACGTATGGAAGACCTAACATTTCAAGGGCTTCCTTGGGTTTCACAGGGCTCCAAAGTTCTAAGTGTGAGTTTTCCTGATCTCATCTGATTTCCCTACCACCTTGCAGGACAGGACCCCCACCTGGCTAGTTCCCTGATCACCTGGAATGGCATTACCCCTTCTCCTGGTTCTCAGTCTAATGGACTTGAGCTCCCTGCCAGCCTATGAAATTATTCAAACAAAGCAATCACTTCTTCCTTTGGAAACTAGGGGACATTTCACTGTCTTGTGACCACAAAGCCTTCTTCCCACAGTGCCTGCTAGTTCAACCTACTCTGCGAGCAACCCCTGTCTGGCCTTGCATGGTGTGCTGTGTCTGCCTCTCCCCTGCACCGAGTAGGTGTGACTAATAGATTTATTGATTGCATCTGTCCACAGCCCAGTGTCCTGCGCATGGCTATCTCATACTATTTAGAGTGGGGATCCCTTCTTCATCATCAGGGTGAATAGGAGGTGATCAGAACAGTGTCCCTAAGTTTGAGCTCTAACCCCTACCCCTAGGCCACTGTACAAGCTAAGACAGTAGCTACACGTCCTCTTGGTGGCTTGGTTTTCCCATCTCAAAAATGGGGCTATTATTGGCATCCGCCTGATATGAATCCTATGAAAGTAAAACAAGGCCAGGCATGGTGACTCATGCCTGTGTGTAATTCTAGCACTTTGGGGGGCCAAGGCGGGCAGATCATAAGGTCAGGAGTTTGAGACCAGCCTGGCCAGTATGGTGAAACCCTGTCTCTACTAAAAATACAAAAATTAGCTAGGTGTGGTGGCATGTGCCTGTAGTTCCAGTTACTCTACAAGCTGAGGCAGGAGAATTGCTTGAATCCAGGAGGCAGAGGTTGCAGTGAGCTGATATTGCACCACTGGATTCCAGTCTGGGTGACAGAGTGAGATTGTGTCTCAAGGAAAAAAAAAAAGAAAGCAAAACAAAATACATTTTTATGTATCCAACATATAAAGCATTGAATGTTTTTTTGTTCATGAAGTCACTCATCCATTAATCTGTTCATTAACTCATTTAGCATTTGTATATTAAGCACTCATTGGCTTGTGGGGTGAGCCAAGCTGTTACTAGAAAAATCTAGCCTCCAAGTGATGGACCATGCAGTCAATGACTAAGTCGACATGAACTTAGAGTATTTTGATGTCAATTTTAGGGTGAATTTGAAAATAAATTGCAGACCCACCTTTTGGGAAATGACCATTAGGTCAGTTTTTCTTCCTTCCTCACCTGGTATACAGACCCCTTTGGGTCTGTTCCCTCTGCCAGTCTCTCTCCCTCAAAACAGCTGAATTTATCTTGAATTTAAATTGTGAAAAGTTAAGATGCATATAGTTGTTAAGTTTCCAAACTTTGTCTCTGCTCATTCCTACATTTTCAACCTAGCACAGAAGCATTTCCGTCAGATGATCACCTGAGCTGTAGCTGGTGCTATACTGTAGCATTCAGCACATAAAAACGTCTTTCTTTCTGACCTCATTATATTACATGACTTACTGAGCCATTTATCTCATGGTGTGGGGCCCAAGCTCTGTTTTATTGAAACTACAGAATCAAATATCCGTGTATCGACATATCCCTGTACCTCCGTGGGTACTTACTCAGAGAGAGTTGTTTCTTGTAAGTGTTGGCAAGCAAGTAGCCTTCCCTCTCCATTCTCCTGGGTTCAGTGTGGATTCTATTAGAGATTCATCCAAAGGAGTTCTTCTGATAGGAGCACTCCCCCCGCACCCCACCAAGTGGAATGACTGGATTGTGTTGCTTTGACATTTGGCATTGGATGCAGAACACCCTGGTAATGAAGAGTTCTGGCACAGAAGGCCAGCACTGCCTTGTCTGAGTTCAAATCCTAACTGTCTATTTGCCTACAATGTCATTTTGGGTTACCTTTATAATCTGCCTGATCTTCAGTCTTCTCTCTTGTAAAATAAATGGAGATGGTAATCATACTGATCTCAGAGAATTTTTGAAAATAATAAATGACCTAAAATATGTACCTGTCTACAACTATGCTGAATACCTTATAAGCATGTTTGCTATTTTTTAAATTACCTTTCTTACCTTTCTATCGTCTTTTTGTTTCTTCTGGGTACAGGAAAGGATAGAGACAATGAGATAAATTTTATTCATTCATTCATCCATCCGTCCAACATTTATTATGTGCCTGGGATGTATCATGTGTTACACTAGGGATTGGACATGAGATGAAGATGAAATCAAAAACATCATGTTGTATACCATAGATATATGCAGTGTGTATTTGTCAGTTTAAACAATCAATTAATTCCTCCAAATGAAAAAAAAAAATCACAGTCCTAATATTCACAATGCTGAATTTCCTGGGGAGACAGATATTTAAGCTTTCTTGCTTTCTTTTCTTTTCTTCTGATTTTTTTTTTTTTGAGGTAGATTCTCACTCAGTAGCCCAAGATGGAGTGCAATGGTTCCATCTTGGCTCACTGTAACCTTCACCTCTGGGGCTCAATTGATTCTCCTGCCTCAGCCTCCCAAGTAGCTGGGACTAGAGGCATGCACCACCACACCTGGTAATTTTTTTTAATTTTTTTTATTTTTAGTAGAGATGGGGTTTCACCATGTTGCCCTAGGTAGTCTCAAACTCCTGAGCTCAAGCGATCCACCCACCCTGGGCTCCCAAAGTGCTGATATTAAAGGCGTGAGCCACCATGCCAGACCAGAGATTTTAGCTTTCAAAGGCAAAGGCAAAGTAGGCTGCCTCCTCTCCTGCTTCTCATACCATTTTCTAGTCTGATATGCTCAGAAGGCCACTCAGCTTCTGAAATTCCACCATTAAGTCACTTGAGTACAATATGTATAGGCAGCTCTGAGAAGCAGGGGAAGCCTGGTTTAAGTTTAAGTTAACGCATTCAGCCTTGAGAGAGACATTTCTTTGTTTTCTCCTTTTGAAAACTGGGAGGTGCCAACACTTTCTGCACAGTCTCCCACACTAGAGCAGAATCTATTGTACTATGTCCGTAAAGTGCTTTGTAAACTCCAAAGTGATGATTCCAATGTGACAAGCAGAACACCTTCGCGGGGTCCCACTGGGAGAGGTGGAGGTTGTGATGAAATGAGTTAGAACCCTGATGGATATTTCTGTCTCATTCTGTTAAACTTGGCTTTGGCAACTTTTAAAAACCCTTCTCCTTGATTCTAAAACTAGGTCCTACGGGAACCTATGAAGCAACCTGTCAAATAGTCACTGAAAAGTTTGGTGGAGTTAGGAAAGCTAAGAAGTAGGAGCTTTTATGATGCTTCTTGCCTAAAGATAGAGAAAACTGGGGCAGAGAGAAAAGGGTGCATCCCTCTAAGTTGGGGAAATGAAATGATACAGAGCTTCAATTTGCTCAGAAGCCTAAGGTTTATCCGTAGCCTCCTCCTCTTGAGTCCGCACCTATTTCTAGAGTCATTTTCTCAATGGATTGCTTTTAGAGGTTTGGACAGGACAGGATAAAGCAGTTCTTTACAATGTAGTAAGGAACTGTGCCAATAAATGCCAGTAGTAGGCTCAGCTCAGTCACTGTAACAACCTCAAACACCCACACATATTTACAAATGTTCTCTAGGGAAGGAATTGGCAAACTTTTTTCTGTAAAGATCCAAGCAGTAAATATTTTGGGCTTCACCGGCCAGACGGACTTCGCTGCAACCACTCAACTGTCTTACAGTGTGAAAGCAGACATAGACATGTACACAAACGGATATGGCTGTGTGCCAATAAAACTTTATTTACAAAAACTGGTGGCAGGATAGAATTGGCCTGTGGGCTGTATTTGAAAGCCCCCTTTTCTAGGGATTTGTGCCACCCGTTGAAATTTCCTGTTGTAGAGAGAAAAAAAACTGGTCAGAGAAATGGGCTGGTTATCTTCTATGGCACTGATATCAGAAAATGGTGGCTTCCTCATGAAGAGATTGATTTGAGTCCATCGTCTGCTACAACTAAGTTCCTGAGATAGGGTAATTTTTAAAGAACAGAAGCAGGCTGGGCATGGTGGCTCAGGCCTGTAATCCCAGCACTTTGGGAGGCGGAGATGGGAAGATTATTTGAGGTCAGGAGTTTGAGACCAGCCTGGGCCAACTAAAACTACCAAAAAAATTAGCTGGGTTTGGTGGCACATGCCTGTAATCTTAGCTCCTTGGGAGGCTGAGGCAGGAGAATCACTTGAAGCTGGGAGGCAGAGGTTGCAGTGATAAGAGATATTGCTACTGCACTCCAGCCTGAGGGACAGAGCAAGAGTTAAGCACAGAAACACGTTTCTCATAGTTCTAGAGGCTGAGAAGTCCAAGATGAAGGTGTCAGCAGGTTTGGAGTCTGATGAGGGCCCCATCTGCATTTCACAAGGATGCCTTGGTGCTTCATCCTCTGGAGGGGAAGAACATTGTGTCCTCATACAGTGGCAGGGACAGAAGGAACAAAAAGGAGTGAGTGCCCTCAGTCAAGCTCTTTTATAATAACATTAATGCATTTGAGAGGGCAGAGCCGTTCTGACCTACACACTTCCCACAAGCCAACACCTCCCAATGCTGTTGCCTTGGGGATGAAATTTCCACCTTGTGAATTTGCAGAAATATGTCCAGATCCTAGCAGAGATAGAAGAAGACAGTTTCAGGATGGGAGATTTTATATTGATTCCCTGCTGTGTTAGGGATCTCGAGGGAAACAGAACCAATAGAAGATAGTGAGTGTGTGAGTGTGTGCGTATGTGTGTGCATATACATGCATTCCTGTTACAAAGAATTGGCTTACATGATTACAGAGGCTAAGAAGTCCTATGACCTTGACACCTGCAATCTGGAGAATCGTGAAAGCAGGTGGTATAATTCAGTCCAAGTCCAAAGACTCGAACCAGGGAAGCTCGTTATAAATCCCAGTTGCAGGGCATGAGAAGATGAAATGAGATGTTTCAGCTCAAGCAGGGATTCAAGAAAGAAGCGGGTGAATCCCTCTTCCATCTGCCTTTTGTTCAACCTAGGCCCTCCGTGGATTGCATGATGCCACCCACACAGGGTAGGGCCGTCCACTTTGCTGAGTTCCCTGATTCAAATACTCATTGCATCCCCAAAACAACCTCATGGAGACACCCAGAAGTGATGTCTAACCAAGTATCTTGGCCTTCTCTAGTCCAGTCAAGGTTAACTGTCACACCCCCTTTACTTACATATTTTAAATTGTGGTATAGTTTACACACAATAAACACACATGTACATATCATTTACTTACAATAACATACAGATCTTAAAGATACAGTTTAGCAAGCTTTGATAGAAATGTACCTGTGTAACCATCATTTCAATTTATATATAGGTTCTCTCTCTGCTCCCAGAAACTATCATCTTTGCTCCTTGCCAATCTAGTTTTGTAGGTCTTGCAGTAACCGTGTTTTGATTTCTATTTCTGCAGATTAATTGCGCCTGTTTCTTAAATTTATACATTAGGATTATATGGTGTATATATAGATTTTTCCTTGTTTTGAGTATTTCATTAAATAAAAAGTGCATATCAATAATAATACAGGAAAAGTGGATAGAAAAAAATCGCCCTCATCCCATTACCCGGATGTCACATCTGTTTTCATCATGGTAAATTCTCCTCCAGCTCTGACCCATTCATGCTCATATTTTAACATAATTGTTTTCAGACTTTACACACCATTTCCCATTTTTTTTAATTTAATGATACGCCACACACATTTCCCTTGTTTCCATGGAATGACTTTAATAATTGTTTAATGGTTGTCTAAAATTCCGGCCTGCTGATTTGCCAAAACTTAGAAAAACCTCCCTTGTCACGAAGAGCAGTATAGTGTAGGTATATTCCCAAGCAGCTGGCTCCCTGGTGTGTATTTTGGCTCCATGTCTTGGTTGCTCATTTACCAAGTAAGGACCTTAATGGAATTGCTGTGACTTTAATGTTTGTATCCCCTCCCCAAATTTATACATGAAAATCCTGCCCCTCAAGGCTAGGGTATTAAGAGGTAAGTGTATTCATCCATTCTCACCCTGCTACAAAGCAGTACCTGAGATTGGGTATTTCATATATAAAAGAGGTTTAATTAGTTCATGGTTCTACAGGCTGTGCAGGAAGCATGGTGGCTTCTGCTTGCCTTCTAGGGAAGCCTCAGGAAACCTACAATCATGGCAGAAGGTGAAGAGGGAGCAGGCACATCTTACGTGGCCAGAGCAGGAGCAGCAGAGAGATGGGGCGGGTGTGGGGGAGGGTGCCACACACTTTGAAACAACTATGTTTCATAAGAGCTCACTCACTGGACAGACCCAAGCTGGGATGGTGCTAAACCATTCATGAGAATTCCATCCCCATGATCCACTCACCTCCCACCGGGGCCCACCTCCAGCACTGGGGATTACATTTCAACATGAGATTTGGGTGAGGATGCAAATCCAAACCATACCAGTAAGGCCTTTGGGAGGTAAATAAATCATGAGGATGCAACCCTTATGAATCGGATTAGTGCCCTTTTAGAAGAGGCCCCAGAGAGCTGCCTTGCTTCTTTCTGCCATGTGAAGACATGGTGTGTCAACACTGTCTGTGAACCAGGAGGCAAGTCCTTCCCTTACCAGACACTGAATCTGCTGGTGCCTTGATCTTGGATTTCCAGCCTCAGAACTTTGAGCAATAGATTTCTATTGTTTATAAGCCACCCAGTGTATGGTATTGCGTCGTAGCAGCCCAAACAGACTAAGACAGGGACCTACTTCATTGGGTTGTTGTTGGGATTAAATGAGCACCTTTGTGTTAACCACCCAGAACAATGCTGAGTACATAACGAACACTATCCACGATGGCCATCATTATCGAGCATCTGGGTTGCCATCTAGTGTTTTGTAGATGGCGGTGTCATTCATACATAAAGCCATGCAACTTTTACTTTCTGTGGATTTACTTTCCTGGGATAGATTCCCAGGAGGGGTGTTAGAGAGATGGAACATTCAATGGTCCTTGCTATGTGGTATCTCCTTCCCCTGTTCCCTTCTCAGTGAAGGCACTACTGCATTGGGATTGCAGAGTGTTCAAACTCAACTAAGGAACTGAAATGTTATGTGGCAGGACATTTACCAAAGAGCTGGGTAGAGACAAGCAAGGCGAAGCTGGCTGAAGACTGTCCAGTTCTCAGCTTCTGCATCCCTTCCAGGGGGGCAGGAAATGAAGCTACCTTGTCTTCAAGACCCCACCGCCATCTTTGATCGTTCCATTTTCTCTGCTACCTTCTGTATATTATAAGGGTCTCTGGATGGTGTCTGCAATTTCTTGAATGAACCTGCTTCTCTTCATTCCCACTGCCATTACCTCAGCCTGCAGCACCTTAGCTGACATCACCTTGCTTCTGGATTACTGAAACCTCCCTTCAATTCCATTTCCTTCTTTCACGCTCACCTCCTTCTCTTGCCATTTCTCCATTGGGCCACCAGAGCTTTCCTTTCAGTAGGCTCCTCAGATCATGCCATTCCCTGGACTGGTCCCACTGCCCTTTGAATGATCCAGAACCCTTAAGATGCTTTGCAAGGCCCTTGGTATTTCAGACTCTGCTTGTATTGCTCAACCTCTGACCCCAGAAGATACCTGCCCTCACTGTATTCTCTTTGGCCTTCAGATGGAGTATGCATGGCCTTTCTCACCTTTGGACTTCTCTACTCCTTCTTCTCTTGAGATTCCCGCTTGTTTCTTAGCTCTGGGGAAGACGCACCTCTGACCTCCCAAGTCCGGGATGGGGTCCCTTCCACCTGTCCCTTGATATGCCCATTCCTCTGTTGCTCATGCAGCAATTTGGTCACTGCTGCTTCATGGTGTGTCTCTATCACTAGGAGGGACCCTGTGTTAATGCAGAGTTGAAATAGTGACAAGAGTGTAATGGAGTCCATAATAAGGAGATGTGCAGTTGTAGGAGTTTAGTTATGGTGGTGCCAAAAATAGTAAAAGAAAAATATTAGATAGAGTTATAGAATATAGTCTCAAACCCTTTTAGAAGGCCTAAAGGTTTTTTTCTGCAGTTCTTGGCTGAAGTCTCTCTGTAAGAACCAGAGAGATTACGGTCGAAATACAAAGGAATGTAAGAATTTTCCTAACTAACTTGTTTACTCATGTGGTTCTAAAATTAACCTTTGACCATTCCAGATGGCTCTCTCAGGAGGAGGTCACCAAAGAATATTACCCACTAATAGTGTTTGCTTGCTTACGTGGACCCATTATAGGGAGTCTGAAAAATAAAAAAAAATTAAAAAAATAAATTTAAAAAAATAGTGTTTGTTTTAGGTATGAGAACCTGTCCTTTAATCTTCAACTTCTAGTGGTGTTGACCCAAAGAGAGGCCAGCATGTCTAGGCCAGTAGCTGCTATCTCTTTAAAGGACTCTCCAAGGAGTCTGTAATTGGTCATGGACACCCAGCCTGCTTTTACACTGAAAATCTGTGTTTAAGTGAATTTTCATCCGTTGCTGAGTCAAGGTCTGCAGGACAGCCCCTGTAGGTGGTTACCCCAACATGCAGTGTGTCTGAGTATGGTTCTGCCTTGAGAGGGTTCTGCACTACCCTAGTGTGGGGAACAGAGCTTGGCCCCAGTGACTCCCTTACCCACCTATGTGGAGCAGTGGGCTCTGTGGATGATTTCTTCACTTTTCCAAGATCTCTCCACCTGTCTTGCCCCTACAATGAAGCTCATTCTCCTTAGCATGCCCACTGCCTGCATTCCAAACCTGGACATCGTCCCTGACAGTGCCTCTCTTCTGCTCTCACCAGGCTTGTCACACTCATTACAGCCATTTCACATTTGACTGGCTTTGTGTCAAATGCTTAATTAGTTGATAGTGAGAAATTAGTGTCTGACCTCTTCGGAGAGTGGTGGGAGGGAAGGAAGGTAGAGGAGATCAGAAAGGTAAAATGAGGCCAGGCGTGGCAGCTCACGCCTATAATCCCAGCAATTTGGGAGGCCAAGGTGAGGAGATCACTTGAGGTCAAGAGTTTGAGACCAGCCTGGCCAATGTGGTGAAACTCGTCTCTACTAAAAATACCAAAATTAGCCGTGTATGGTGGCACGTGTCTGTAATCTCAGCTCTTTGGGAGGTTGAGTCTGGAGATTTGGTGGAACAGGAGGTGGAGGTTGCAGTGAGCCAAGATTGTGCCACTACATTCCAGCCTTGGCAATAGAGTGAGACTCCATCTCAAAACCAACAACAACAAAAACAAAAACTACAGAATGACACAGGAGGAACTTACAGTGTTTCTTTTTTTTTGGAAAGAAGACCTTGCAGGCTGGGCATGTTGGTTCATGCCTCTAATCCCAGCAATTTGGCAGATCAAGGCAGGCACATCACAAGGTCAGGAGGTAGAGACCATGCTGGCCAACATGGTGAAACTCCATCTTTACTAAAAGTACAAAAATTAGCTGAGCGTGGTGGCACACACCTCTAATCCCAGCTACTCATGAGGCTGAGGCAGTAGAATCGCTTGAACCGGGAAGCAGAGGCTGCAGTAAGCCAAGATCACACCACTGCATTCCAGCCTGGAGAGACTCCATCTAAAAAATAAAAAAAAAAAAAAGAGGAAGAAGAAAAACAGAAGACTTTGTAATGACTACACAGGTCCCTTTCACTGGGAGAAAAGAAACAGGTGAGCGCACCAAGGGCACTGTCCGTGATTGTGCTGCTCAGGGATCTGGTTGTTGTAAACCTCAGAGGTGTCCTCTAGCACACATAGAAGGGCCTCACAGTGAATTAGACAGAAGAACAATGACATTTCCTGGCAATGAGGTGAACAAAGACTTTGTGCCCTAGGAGATCCAAGGTAAGCCTCTCTACAAACTGGTCATCTGAATAATAAAGTCACTCTAGTTTGCAGTGGGCTTACCTCATGCTTAACCATGAGGGGATGACACTGTATAAACCTGACCCCATCCTCAATGATTGTGTGGGTTAGGTGAATAGGATAGGATACCCCACAGACAGAACACATACAGTGATAAGTAAGTACGTGTGAATGCTGAAGAGGAGGAGTGTGAATGAGAGCTGTGTAGAAAAGGTAACAAAGAGCTGGATCTCGGAGAGAGGGTTTGGCAGCATGGAGGGAATGGGAAGGGGAGTCCAGAAGGGAGGGTGATACGACCAGCAAAGGGGGTCAGGCAATAGTGAGTTTGGAACAGTTGAGCCTCCACGAGGATGATTTCTCAAGGTGTTGTGGTAAAGGACACACATTGAAAAGAGCTGGCAAATAAAATTGGAAAGGATGAATGCATTGGGATTGCGGGGTGTTCAAACTCAGCTAAGGAATTTAGATGTTATGTGACAGGTCTTTCACCAAAAAGCTGGGTAGAGACAAGAGAGGGAGCTGGGCTCCAGACTGTTCAATTCTGAGATTCTGTATCCCTTCTAGAGGGTGAGGGAGGTAGGAAATGAGGCTACATTGTTTACATCTATAGAATGGGAAAAATGCTCATCACTGATTATTAGAGAAATGCAAACCAAAAACCACATTGAGATACCACCTCACACTGGTTAGAATGGTGATCATTAAAAAATCTGGAGACAACAGATGCTGGAGAGGATGTGGAGAAATAGGAACACTTTTACACTGTTGGTGGGAGTGTCAATTAGTTCAACCATTGTGGAAGACAGTGTGGCGCTTCCTCAAGGACCTAGAAATAGAAATTACACTTGACCCAGGAATCCCACTACTGGTTATATACCCAAAGGATTATAAATCATTCTGTTATAAAGACACATGCACACGTATGTTCATAGCAGCACTGTTTACAATAGCAAAGACCTGGAACCAAAACAAATGCCCATCGATGATAGACTGGGCAAGGAGAATGTGGCACATATATACCGTGGAACACTATGCAGCCATAAACAACGATGAGTTCATTCCTTTGTAGCGATGTGGATGAATCTGGAAACCATCATTCTCAGCAAACTGACACAAGAACAGAAAATCAAACACCACATGTTCTCACTCATAGGCTGGTGTTGAACAGTGAGAACATATGGACACAGGGATGGGAGCATCACACACTGGTGTCTGTTTGGGGGTGCTAGAGGAGGGACGGTGGTGGGTGGGGAAGGAGGGGAGGGATAACATGGGGAGAAATTCCAGATATAGGTAATGGGGGGATGCGGGTAGCCAACCACCTTGCCATGTATGTACCTATGCAGCAATCCTCCATGATCTGCACATGTACCCTAGAACCTAAAGTACGATTAAAAAAATAATAAAATCCTCCTATTTCACCACCCCCCCCAACAAAAGAATGGGGTAAATATAAATGATTGACATGTGGGGGTGTTGGAAAGATTGCCTGTGAGCCCCTCTCCCTAGGTGGAGATTTAACTGATAAAAACATACCCAGAGAGTGACATTTGGCCATGTTGGAGGTCACTCCTGGGACTGCGTCCTGATTCTCTGCTGTTGGCTGGTAGTTTATTATTTACCCCAGAGGAAGAGAAGAAACTACAGCATATGTCACCCTTTCCATTTACAACCTCATTTAAAAATGGCATTAACTGATGTCCTTATTGGAGACATTTAGTGCAACAACAGCATCTTGTGAAAGAACACTTGTGGCTGGGCTTGGTGGCCCACGTCTGTAATCCTAACACTTTGGGAGGCCGAGGCAGGCGGATTACCTGAGGTCAGGAGTTCAAGATCAGCTTGACCAACATGGTAAAACCCTCATCTCTACTAAAAATAGAAAAATTAGGCGGGCATGGTGGTGAGTGCCTCTAATCCCAGCTACTTGGGAAGCTGACACAGGAGAATCACTTGAACCTGAACCTGCTGCAGTAAGCTGAGATTGCACCACTGCACTCCAGCCTGGGCAACAGAGCGAGACTTTGAGACTTTGTCTAAAAAGAAAGGGAGGGAGGGAGGAAGGGAGGGAGAGAGAGACAGAGAGAGAGAGGGAGGGAGAGAGGGAGAGAGAGACAGAGACAGAGAGAGAGGGAGGGGGGAGGGAGAGAGAGAGAGAGAGAGAGAGAGAGAGAGAGAGAGAGAGAGAGAGAGAGAACGAACGAATCTGTGCTCTTCTATGAGACCAAAGATAGGCCTTATTTACCAAACTGTCAAGCTCATCAGCAGGTATGAGATATACATATACACATTCACACACACACAGTATTGTAAGAGTGACATTGCCAGTGAGAGGCATGTGCTTTTCCGCCCATCTCCCAAGTTATAAGGAAAATTACAAGTTAAAATCTAAGAGGCCCCAGAAGCAGATCAGACCTGTGAAAACCTCCGTCCCCATCGCACCTCATAGATAAGGTTTTCCTGTCTCAGGAAGATAGAAGCCTCTTTTGAGACTTTTCCTCCTGCTCACCCAATGTGGCAGCCAAGGCTCTTCCACTTCCGGCTGATTCTGGCGGGGCAGACAAACATTCCAAACTAGTGAAAAGTCTGGGTGTCCTGGAGTCCTTGTGTGCAAACCCTTCCCTCTCTCTCCCTGTTCCTCAATCTCACGCAGCCCCAAGGAGGAAGGCCTGTCTGTGTAAGGAGGATTCATCAAAATCTCTAATTAAATACATGGCAGCTGGTGAATTGAAGCATTTGTCTTAGCTCTGCCATCCTGTAATACCTTATAATCCTGGGAGTCCAAAGTATGAATTAATTATAATTTCTGAGAACCCAGGGAGCCAGGAGCATCAGGGAGGGAGGGGTGGTGAAGGAGAAGCCGTGAGTGGTGAGAGTGAATGCTTCTGAGAAAGGGACAGAGACATCCTTGTGTTTAGTTAGAAGAGGCCACCGTGGGAGGTCTCCAAGCCTGTGTATTTGTTTATTGATATGAGAGTGTGCATGGGCATGTATGCATGTGTGTGTGTGTGTGTTAGGAGTCAAGTTTTAAGGTCTTACTGTAGAGCATTCAACATGTTAGTTTCCTTGTCATTATCATCGATAGTAATGGTACTAGTATTTTACCAGCTACTGAGAGATTATTATTACTCTCTTTTGGTTAAGCATTTTTTCCCAACCGTATCTCCTTCATGACTTAGGACTATGTATTGTCTATACAGTTAGTATCTTACTTCTCCTGATAAGGAGATGGAGGCTCAAAAACACTAGATAGTCTGCCTCAGGTTCCCAAGCTCACAAGTGTCCAAGCCAGTACTCAAGTCCTAATCTGATCTCAAGATGTCTCCTCCGATCCACAAGGCCAACCTTCCCACATTCACCCTATGCCATGACTAGGTACCCAGATCGTACACTTGGATAAGACGTGATTTTTGCCTCAGGGAAGGGGGCCTGCAGCTGCATGGGCTGTGCCAGCTGGGGCAATGCTGGCTGCTGTAACAGATAGACCTCCACATCTCAGGGGCTTCATGCAGGAAAAGTTCATTTCTCCCCCATGTGGTGCAGATACGTGACCATGGCTATGGGCGTGGAGGAAGCACTCTGCCCTTGTGGTCATTCAGGATGCCGGATTGCTGCCACTCAGTGGCTCCTCCTCCATCTTCAGCATTTGACTTCCAAGGGAAAAGAGAGTGAGAGTCTCAGGTGGAGAATTTGGACAAATTCCTGAGCTCATGATCCGCCCACCACCTCCTTCCAAAGTGCTCCGATTACAGGCATAAGCCACCATGCCTGGCCATCTTCTTTACTTTCTGTTGCAGTAAAATACGTAGCTCTAACTGATAAAAAGATCGATACAATGCTGTTCATAATCGTATCATCTTAACAGACATTATTTGTTAAGTGATGACTCACCAGGAGGCATTAGTCTAAGGCCTTTGCATGCAATCACTTTTTAATTCTCACAGCAATCGTGGGATCTGAGTACTAATATTATCCCCCTGGGATATTGGCCAGGAGGGCTGGGTAATGGTCGCTTGTGTTCATATCTCTATTCATGTGCCTGGCACGATAACTGACAGGCAGGCAGCACACAAAAGTCTGGGATGAATGGGTGACTCTACGAGTTCAGGAATAAGGGGTCATAGAGAAGTTATTTGACTTTCCTAGGGCCACACTGCAGCAAGCATTAGAGCTGAATGCACATTCAGGTCTGCGTAACCTCAGCCTACATTCTAGAGGGTAGAAAAAGATAGCACACACAAAAAAACCCTCACGTGTTGGACATCAGGTATTCAAAAGTAAGCAATCCTACAAGCCTCTGACATGTTTGATTTGAATATCCTTTGCTTGGTTTCCACTTAAGGTCACTTTGCTCTCTGGAAATAAAGAGGCAGAGAAAATGGCAGTTGTCACTGTCACCCTTAGGAGGGTGTTGAGAAGAACCAGCAAGATGACTGAGCCCACCCTCTGGATTTCTTGGGGTTGCCTCTGGGAATTGGAGGTCCTCAGTGTACCAGAGACTTAGGATGACCCCTTGACCCAGTCACCCCACAGAACTTGTGTCTTTGCCTATAAAGCAAGCCAATTGGATGGGATGATTTCTGATGCCTGCAAGAGTTGGTTGTTGTGAAGAAGTGATTTTAAATCCTGGGACCCCAGTCTCAGGGGCTGTGAAAGAGAACCCTGGGCAAGGCCAATTTTGAAGCGACATGCGTGTGATCCTGGCAGGGAATGCTTCTCTGTAAATGGACAGTTCTGTTATCATTTCTGTTCTAGACCTCTATAATCCCCTTCTAGTTCTCTTAGAACACTAGAGAGGTAGTACCACACCTACATGTACAGTTCACTCTTGCACAACATGGGTGTGAGGGGCACCTCAGCCCTGTTGAAAATTCCATATATAACTTGTGACTCTCCAAAACCTTACCTACTAATAGCCTGCCATTGTCTGGAAGCCTTAGTGATAAAATAAACACTCAATTAATGCAAATGTTGTATGTAATATATACTGTATTCTTACTATAAAGTAAGCTAGAGAAAAGAAAATGCTATTAAGAAAATCATAAAGAGAAATATATTTACTATTAAGTAGAAGTGGATTATCTTTGTGTTGGGTAGGCTGAGGAGGAGGAGGAGGAAGAGAAAGGGTTTATCCTGCCGTCTCTGGGGTGGAAGAAGTGGAAGAAAATATACATGTAAATGAATCCCTGCAGTTCAAACGCCCATTGATCAAGGGTCAGCTGTACTTCCGGACCTCAGGCTATATCTAGGTGTCCGTAGGGAACCTACTAGTCTCCATGACTCCCTATGTATCTGGCTGGTCTCTTACTTGCAGTTCAGCCTCTGAGAAGTGCCTAGAGGGGCCAGGAGCCAAGCTTTGCTGTGCTGACCAGCTTCTTTGGCCCACAGTGGGCAGCCCTAGCTGCCTCTGCTTCTCCCCTGGCTCGCCTCCGAAAGTCAGCTTAACTGTGTGTGTTTCTGCCTTTTCTTGTTTTGTCAACATGCCGTTGAGAGAGAAATGCAAACCTGAGCCTTGATTAGAAATCTCCCTTGGTGCGGATTTACCCTGATTTTCAATTCAGCTGGTTGGCGTGGGTGCTGGGGGACCAGCTTCATGCTGCTGAAGAGGTCCAGGAACCTGATGTGGCACTGCCCAGGGTCCTGAAACAGAAGTGTTGGCATAAGCCATGTTGCCTTCCTGAGAAGAGGTGGGTGTCCCTCCCTCTTCACCCCCCAGGCCCCTCTCTCCACCTCCTCATCTTCCACACTACTCAACAGCAGTGCCCACAAAGCACTGCGGAACCTGGTACTTGCCAGGGATGCTGGGGGTATCCAGACTGGTCACCTCATTGGGAGAGTTTCCAGGTGTGGAGGGAGCCTGGATCTATGTTTGTACGTGTGCCTTTGTGTGTGTGTGCATGCATGTATGTGAGTGTGTATGTGTGTGTGTGCATGTGTGTGTGTATGTGCAAGTGTTCATTTGCACATACTCACAAATGTACTGGGAGACTGAAATTGAGCGTGTTCTCCCTAATCCTCACATTATAAACCTGTGTGATCTTCGATGAGCCATTTAACCTCTCTGTGATTCATCTTTTGGGAGAGTTAATACGTAAAATCGTGAAACTGCAAGGTCTTGGTCAAACCTCTTAATTTATCTGACCTTACCTTTTTTGCATTTATATGGTCATGTATGGTTAAGAAAATGAACATTTGGAACCTCAACCCTGACATCTAATTCCAACACATCTGTGGTCTTCGATACATGATTTAACCTCTCAAGGGTTAGTTTCTTTATTTGGAAAGTGAACAGGGTAACAATCTTTAACTCGTGGGGTGATACTGAGCATTGCATGGAAACATACAGAAAACATTTACAAAGTGGGTTCTTCTTCCCCTTTCTTTTTCTTTCTCTTTCTCCTCTTTCTTTCCCTCTTTCACCTTCCCTTCCATCTTCACCTTCACCTCTTTTTTTTTTGTCCTCCTTTATTAATTCCTCCTCCTCTTCCATCATCATTATCATCATTGCCATCATCTCACTATGAGGCCAAATTCAATTATGTACCTGAAAGCGCTGTGTCATCTATAAAATATTACAAGCACCAAAATGTCCCTGATACCAGAGGTAGACTCAACTTATGTGAAATTGATGTCAGCATGTGTGTGTGTATCGTGATTTGCTCAGTGGAGGAGTATAGCTGTCGGGCAGGTCAGATGTTGTGTGTCAAGGCATGTGGTGAATGAAATGAGTTTGCCTGTGGATGGAGGATGCAGCTGGAGGAGTCGGGTGGCCCAGTGGGAGGGGAGCCAAGCAGAACACCTTAGTGATGGCTTAAGAAACTTACAAATAAAGCTGAGATTCCTAATGTGTAATTTCAAGGTGACTGAACATTAACATTTAATTAACTCCTGACTGCTAAACCAATATTAAATCTAGGCATAGGCTAGTGGCATCTCTTAGGTATTAGCCACCAAGAGGCTGGAATCCTACTATAGCCACATTCTGCAAGATGGAAGCTACCCCATCACGCGGGCTCCCAGTCTACACACTGTCTGCAACCCCCCAGGTACACACTCACTCTCATCTCTCTGGTTCTTGAGGAGTCACATGCAAGCCAAGATGCCTTGGCTCAAAATCTAACTTTCTCTCTCCCTAGCTGTATGACTTCAGCCAAGCTGCTTGAATTATTCCATCTCAGTTTCTCATCTGGAGAATGGGAAAAGAAACACCTGCCTTATTGTATTGTTTCCGTTGATCAGTAGCAATTGATGGGAAACATCTAACAAAAGGCCTAACCCATAAATGTCACAAGATGATTCTACATCAGTTTCATTTGCCCCCCTCTCTCCCTGTCAGTATGCCCAGTGACACTTTGTTCCTGTTAAAAACCAAGATCTGTTCCTCCTTATGGTCATCTTCTTCCTTCTTCCTCTTTTTCTTGAAACAGGTTCTTACTCTGTTACCCTGGCTGGAGTGCAGTGGCGAGATCAGGGCTCATGGCTGCCTCAGTCTCCCAGGCTCAAGTGATCCTCCCACCTCAGCCTGTCAAGTAGCTTGGACCACAGGCACCTACCACCATGCCTGGCTAAATTTTTAATTTTTTTGTGGAGATGGAGTCTTGCTGTTGTCTTGAACTCCTGAGCTCAAACAGTCCATCTGCCTTCGCCTCCCAAAGTGCTGGAATTACGGATGTGAGCCACTGTGCCTAGCCTGGTCTGCAGTATGTTGTTTCCTTGATCTGGAATTCTTTTCCCTCACTACCCCTGACCACTCCTCCTCCACATCTTAACTCAAATATTAGTTTTTCAAGAAGCCTTCTCTGGCCTCCTAGATAGATCAGTTCCCCCGTTATATATGCCCATACATTCCTCCTAACTTCTGACTTTAGAACCTGGAAGATAAATGATCCCATTATTCCCTTCTGTTTAGGTTCTATGGGGAAGCATGTGCTTCCTTTCACTCCGTTCCAAAGCCGTTAGAGTCTCACAGTGTCTGTTGCATTATCTGATGAGTTAGTTCTTTTGTTTACTCTACTGGAGACAGGTCTGACAACGCTCACCACCTGCGTCAATAGCCCCCACCTTTTCAAAGACTTTGGCAGTGCAGTTGGGTTTTTCCATTTGCATATGGCTGAGCAGTGCAGTGTAGATGGTCACAGCAGTTGAATCTAGTGCAGTTCAGCTTGTAGATTGCGGGGAGGCGGGACTTCTGTCTCTTCGCGAAGGCATGGTTGGCTTTTGGTGAGCTATTATGGAAGGTCATAAGCTGCCCAAGACTGGGTTCAGGAACAGTAGAACTCTGACATCGAGGGGATTCAGCTGCTTCTGGGGCTGGGTTCTGAAATGCAAAGATCTAGATCTGGAGGGAAGTGGATGTGGCTCACGTGGGTAAAATCTGGGGCACAGATGAAGGAAATGTATCATGGGAAAGAGGCAGTTTTTGCCAAGTTATGACCAAGAGCAGGGGATCAAGAATGGGTTGGTCAATCCAGGGTCAGGACCAAATTAATCCACAGGGATCAAGTGCTCAGGGTTTGTGATATGATCATTGGCCTTGAAAGTGTCACCTGGGGTCAGAGAGAGGAAGAGGAATGGTGGTGGTATCACAGACTGTGCTTCCAAGGTGGGGTGGAATGAGGTGGATCCCAGGGACGAAGCAGGGCTGTATCAGGTGGTGTCTCCACTCCCCGATGATGAAGACATGGTGATGATGATGGTGGTGGTGACAGCAATAGCAGCTGACCTTTCATGAGCACTAATTATGCTCCAGCTATGGTGCTGAGTGTTCTACTTGTCGATGCCCATTTGATACCCTTACCCCATTTTACAGATGAAGAGACTGAGGCACAGAGAGGACAAGTAATTTGCCTGTAGTCATCCAGCTAGAAGGTGACAGTGGTAGGATTCTACCCCAAATCTGTTCACCTCCAAATCTGATACTCTCTAACTCCGATATATTTCCCTCTTGTTTCCAGGTTAACCTCTATATGGCTGTCACATCATTCATCAGTTCATTGTTTATTCATCAATTATTTACTCATTTGACAGTATTTATTGAGTATGTATTATGTTCCAAGCACTGCAGAAGGTCTCTGCCCTTCTAGAGTTTATATTCCTGTAGAGGAGAACAAAAGAAAGTTCTGTAAAATAACAGCAGAAGATGGCAGAGTCTAAGTGCCGTAAAGAAAATTAAATGGAGTTTTGTGATCAAGACTGGTAGATGGGAATAGTGAGGTCATCTTTGTATAGAGAGGTCAGGGAGGGACTTTACAGTGGTGACATTTACACAGAGACCTGAGGGATAAAAGGAACCAGCCATGCTAGAAGCCAGAGAAGTTCTCCTCTCCCATCTCTCTTCTTTACCTTTTGGATCTTTGGAGGTAAACTGCATATGTTGGGTTTGCGTCATTGGTGTACACTTTGAGGACATCTTTGGGATGGGCAGTTTCAGCATAAGTGCGTGTCTGCACCTGATTGTTGGGACCTTCCATTGGGTGCTTCTGAGAGTTTGCTTCCTGCTTCTTGGTTTTCTGCTCTTCCTGTAACTGAGGCTGTGTTTCCTTGTTGTTCTGGCCATATCTGGCTTCTAGACCCTTATGCAGATGGCTCCCCAGAGTGACTCAACTCTCAGTAGCCGGGGACCAATTATGAAGTTGACCCTTGTTTTATTCACTTCTGAGCCTGGCCCTAAGCGGATGCAGAAAATCCTAAATCCTAAATCCAGTTAAGTGTTATTTGCTTGAAATATTTGAAAGAGCCAGCCTGGCCCATCTTCAAATATTTTGTTAGCTAATCAAAGCCAGATTGTGGTCAGAGGCCATATCTAAATTTATTAGGAAAATTAATAGACCGTTTAGATTTTATTGGAATTAAGCTAAAAGATGGTAAGCAGCCACACCAGCAGATAGTGATTAATTATTACACTGACCTGTGTGATGGGCTCATAATGAAATACTGACTTCTAGGTAAGTCATGAGGTCTTAGAACAAGCAGGAAAGGCTCTGGAAGGATGTCTTCACTCCATCTGCTTGAGGTTAATTGGATGGGATGTGGTAGGAGAGATACCCAGTAAATATGCACCATTTATTCTTTCAAACGTTATTTATTATGCACCTACTGTGTGCTGAGCCCTGGGAATATAGAAAGCACAACCTGAGTCTGAATATTGGTTTCTGTGCTTAATAGCTATGTGTCTTTGGGCACGTTACTTAGCCTTTCTGAATTTCCATTTCCTCATCTGAAAACCAGGGATAAAAATGACTAATAGGGTTACTGTAAGAAGTCATGGAAATGATATGTGTAAAAAGCAATTGGACATAGCACATCGATGTTGCTATGAGTATTATTATCATTAGCAATTTTCTGCATGAGACCCATTTGTTGTCTCAAATAATTCATACAGCAATTAGGATACAGCTGATCTTCCAGGCAGCGTTGATTTCTCCCTATTACGTGCTCCCTAAGTCTCTTTAGGGTCAGAGAGGGCTTTGTTAAGAAGATCTTTGAGCTTTGTTCTAAAGGATGAAAGGGTTTATTTCCCAGGTGAGTTGTGGGAATATGGGACTGGCAGGTAGATCCAGGTTCAGGATAGGAAAGGACAGGGAGACTTGAAACATCCTGAAAGTTGATGCAACTTTAAGTAGTTGGATACTACAGGGCAGAGGGCATCCATGTTACGTGATTGGTAGGGCAACAGGAACCGGAAATTGGATCTTGTGTTCTGGATCACTCACCTGTATGCAGTCTGCATGAAATATATGTGTGTCAAATAGGACTTATGAGAAGGACCTTTCTGTTTACTTCTTAAAACTTTTTACTGTGTGTTCCACTTTGCCCTGTGGAAGCAGAAGGAAAATCTTATTAAGTGATGCCAGATTCAAAAATTATGGTCCAGGGGTCTGGACTGAGAGGTTCCTCCCAGGTGTTTTTCCTTTTTGGGCACAACATCAACCCCTCCAGTGTCTGCCTGGGTGTGACTCAGAGGCACAGACTGCTGCCTGAGTCAGACAGGCCCAGTTCAGCTCCAGCTCTGCTGCTTGACTCCTGTGAAAGCTCCGGTGAGCCACTCTGAACCTCACATCCTTCCTCTGCAAAAGGGTGTATTAGTCCATTTTTCATGCTGCTGATAAAGACTTACCCCAGACCGGGTCATTTTATTATTATTATTATTATTATTATTATACTTTAAGTTCTTGGGTACATGTGCAGAACTTGCAGGTTTGTTACGTAGGTATACATGTGCCCTGGTGCTTTGCTGCACCCATGAACCCATCATCTACATTAGGTATTTGTCCCAATGCTCTCCCTCCGCTTGTGCCCCCCACCCCCTAACAGGCCCTGGTGTGTGATGTTCCCCTCCCTGTGTCCATGTGTTCTCATTGTTCACCTCCCACTTATGAGTGAGAACGTGCAGTGTTTGCTTTTCGGTTCCTGTGCTAGTTTGCTGAGAATGATGGTTCCAGCCTCATCTATGTCCCTGAAAAGGATGTGGACTCATCCCTTTTTTATGGCTGCATAGTATTCCATGGTATATATGTGCCACATTTTATTTATCTGAGACTGGGTAATTTTTAAAGAAAAAGAGGTTTAATGAGTCACAGTTCCACATGGCTGGGGAGGCTTCACAGTCCTGGTGGAAGGTGAAAGGCATATCTTATGTGGCAGCAGAAAAGAGGGAATAAAATCCACGTGGAAAGGGAAATCCCTTATAAAGCCATCAGATCTAGTGAGACTTATTCGCTACCATGAAACAGTATGGGGGAAACAGCCCTCATGATTCAATGTTCTCCTACCAGGTTCCTCTGACAACACATGGGAATTAATGTGAGCTACAATTCAAGATGAGATTTGGGTGGGGACACAGCCAAACCATACCAAGGGAGTTTTGTAACAGCAACTCCACTGGTCTGCAGACAGGATGACTTTAAAAAGTCAAACAATATACAGACATATGGTCTCCAACTTAAAATGGTTTGAGTTGCCATTTTTCAACTATATGATAGTATGAAAGCAATATGCATTCTGTAGAAACTGTACCTTGATTACCTACACAACCATTCTGTTGTATTTTTTTTTTTTTTCACATTCAGTACAGTATCCAGTTGGTTACAGAAGATACTCAACATGTTATTATAAACTAGGCTTTGTGTTAGATGGTTTTTGTCCAACTGTAGGCTCATGTGTTCTGAGTGTGTTCAAGGTAGGCTGGGCCAAGCTATGACGTTCAGCTGGTGAGGCATATTAAACGAATTTTTGACTTAACAGTATTTTCAACTTACAAGGGGTTTTTTGGGACGTTACCCCGTCATAAATTGAGGAGCTTCTGAATAGCTCTTTGTACAAAGTTGGGTGTCTGTACCTATTCAACAAATGTTAGTTCCCAGAATATAGTCTGGTATGTTTGATTTTTGAAATTAGTTTTAAAAAAATAAGTGGGAGAAAGTTGCTATATATGGGTGTTCTGTTTTGTAGACTAAATATATATCTATCTGTCCTCAGAAAATGAATATGCATGTCTCCCAAGATATATTTGCATGTTCCATTTCTCCTATTAAGTATATATTTTCCTATTTTATATGTATATGTAAGTGTATACATATATATGTCCTACTTATGCACAGAGAGGAGAAAAATGTGTATGTAGAGCGAAGTAGGTACAGAAAACTGTGGAACAAGCCAGACTGTTCCAGAAAAAGTAGGAACTATGCTAAGAACCAGGGAAGGGGAAAGATGTGACGCAGGGCCACAGATGAGGCTCTGGCATGTCCAGTCCAGTAATGTGCTACCTAATTTTGGATTAGCCAAGAGTCCCAGAGGAGACTGGATCCCATAGTCCATTTTCTTGTTCCTGCGTAACCACTCACGTGTTAAGGACATTAACAAAGTCAAAGGAATTCAAGTGCAAACCAGGACGGGACATCCTGTGACCAGGACTTGATGGACATGGGTAAAGGGAGGGGCAGGTTCTGAGTAGGCTCTGCCCCTCAGCATGCCCTCGAGCTGAGGCCGGGGTGTGAGTAGATGCGGACCCCTCTTCTGGGCAGTGGTGAGGGCTGTCCAGCACAAATAAGGGAGAGTGGGCTGGGACAGATGTCCAAGGACGTGTGGAACTGGAGGACACAGGGTGGTGAGCTGGAGGTGACCCAGTGACTTAGGGACACTTTTAGTGGCCTGTTACTTAGTTTCGAGGTGACAATGGGGACAAATTGCAGGAGGAATATATTGTTGCCACTGCACTATTACTACAGAGAGGAATTTCTGCCCTCCATAGCTCCTCGGATAGCTAACAGGGCCACTCAGAAACCTAAGGAAAGAAGATGTCTTATTACCATTGGATCCCTTTGCTGGGGCAAATCACAGAGAAGCTTCTCTGTTTGAATGGGCAAGAGAGCACAGGAGGCAGTCCTAGGGCAAAAATGAGTTAATAGTTTAACATTTCCCTGCCACATGAGGACAGATGGAATCTGCCTTCTTGTGCCTGATACAGACCCATGGGAGACTCCAAGAGGCAGGCTAAAGTGCAAGAGTGCGACAGAATGGGATCTTCCACCCCAGGAGCCCTTTGATCACAGGATTGCCTCTTTCGATGAAGACACAATTGAGTTAAAAATAGGCCCCATCCAAGAGTGCAGAGGGAAGTGGAGCTGGAGGTTCCTGGGCGCATGTGTGACGGAAATGCAGTGGGCCATTCTAATTAGATCCCTTTACCAGAACTCCTGACCTTCTGTGTAGCACATTAATGTATTTTGCTAATTATAAATGCAATTAAAAAGTACTGAAATAAAATTAGGCTGATCTATCTAATTTACATTAAGCACTTTCAAATTATGCAGATTTTAAAGTCTGTCTCTGCCCCTTTCTCTCTCTCTCTCTCTCTCTCTCTTTTTTTTCAATTTGGGTTTCAGGGTAAAATTGTCTGCATTAAAACAGCTGGAAAACAACCTTGTAGGAAAACAAATTTCTTTTCTGTGATTATTCTCAGTGTGTGAGTTAATTTTTGAGGCAATAATATACTTAGCAGGCATCGGACAGTAACTTATAAAGAAGAGACATATGTGTCTCCACGCAGGCGCAGGAGCCGGGGTGCATGCAGGGATGAGTGGGGTTTGGTTACTTTGGGGAATGAGGTTGCAAGGCTAACTAGGCACACACATACAAACACCAGTGCGATCCGTGGTTGCTAAAGAGTTGAGATTTACAAAGAGCAAGAATGTAATGGCAGGCACAGTGTACATTTGATAGAGATGAACCATCTGGTGGGTTTATCCAACAACATTTTTATTATTATTATTATTATTCCTATGCTGACAGGCAGAGAGAGTGAACCAGGAGCCAGAATGATCGCTTAGCATCATTAAAAATCAGAATGTTCAGTTTTGCTGGCTCTGAAACTTGCATATGCAGGGCAACTCTCTATTAGGTGAGGAAATGGAGCATAAAGTCAAGCGAATGCCCCTCTCCCCCAGAGGGTTGGACGCATGTGCTTTTCTGCTGGGGCCATCGCTCTGTCTGGGTCTGCTGGAGGCTGCATTCACCCGAGGAGAAGACCTTGACGGGGCCTCTTTATAGATTAAATCTGATCCGAAGGTTCCTTGGAAGCAGATGTGTAATAAGCTGTTCTCTGGAGTTGCGTATAAGCTCCTTAAAACGTTCCCGGTGAGGTTTAACACCCCTTGCTCGGTGCCCTCAATTTTATTTGCTGCCCAAACTTTGTGCTTTAAGCTCCCCATCAAAAGAAGCCTGAAATAATTCCTCACATTTGGGGCTGTTGGTTTGGAAGGTCTTTTTCTTCCTTTTCTCCCCCTTTGGATACAAAAGGGGTGTTTCCCCTTGCACCCAGGGAACCAGCCTTGCCTCCTGTGATCTGGAAGCCAAGCTGCGTGTGTGAGTCTTCCCATCATCTTCCCAAAGGACGGCTGGACCCTAAAACATGCACACAAGGGTGAGATGGCTGCTGAGGCCCCTTGTGTTCTGAGATCCATAGGCTCAGTGGCCCTGGAAAGGGTCAAGTGATTGTTTAGGCTCCTCCCTCCTCGCATCCTCTGCCATCATGGACTCTCAGAGGGAATGCTGAGAGGTGGAACTTCTTGTTCACCTATGGGGAGAACATTTTCAGATCTTTCTCTCTCTCTCTCTCTTTTTTTTTGAGACAGAGTCTTGCTCTGTCACCCAGGCCAGAGTGCTGTGGCACAATCTCGGCCTCCGCCTCCCAGGTTCAAGCGGTTCTCCTGGCTCAGCTTCCCGAGTAGCTGAGACTACAGTGAGACTACAGGTGCGTACCAGCACATCTGGCTATTTTTTTTTTTTTTTTTTTTTTTAGTAGAGATGGGGTTTCACCATATTGGCCAGGCTGGTCTCAAACTCCTGACCTCATGATCTACCCATCTCAGCCTCCCAAAGTGCTGGGATTACAGGAGTGAGCCACCACATTCGGCCCCATCTTTCTTTTTAAGATCATGTCTGGATGCAAGTGGCAAGCATATGCTAGCTCAGGGCTAGACCCTGCTGGTGTCTTCCCTATACGAACCCAGCCAATGGCAAGACTTCGTTAGATGGGACTGTAGTCACAGTGTCTCCCCATCTACTGTATCCCTCCCTGCAACCAAGAAACACACAGTAGCAAAATAAAACCTTACCTCATAGGTTTTTGCCTTCCATTCTCCAGTACCTCCTGGCCAAGTCAGCATGAAGCTCACCCTTTTGACCTCAGCTTGGTTCTTCTCTGACAAACAAGGGTTTTAAGAGATCCTTTGTCCTATTTTATGGTTCTCTTTCTACTGGCTTTGGGAGGGATTTTGGAAGAGTGGTGGAGAGGTAACAGGTGCTGTGGAAAAACAAAACCTGTGGATTCTGATCCCAATTTTCATGCTGACCATGTCTGGAGTCTTTAGCCAGTTATTTAACGTTGCCCAGCTTCAGTTTCCTCATCCATTTTTAATAACAGTGCTATTTTATTTGTAAGATCGCTGTAGGTATTAAAATGAAATCTTGAACATGAAGCAGATGTATGATGCCTGACGTTCATTCTCTTACTCCACAAACCACACTTCACTGGGCATTCATGAAGCACTTGATGAAACAGGGATGAATTAATAAAGTGCTAGAATTCTGCAAATGGAATATTGAGTACCTATAATATTTAGGGTACCATACTAGGCACAGAGGGGCTGTGACAAATTGAATAGGATGCATTACCTACCTTCTTTATCCCCTTCCCCTCCCTCCCTCCTTCCCTCCATCCCTCCGTCCCTCGCTCCCTTCTTTCTCTCTCTCTCTTTCTCTTTCTCTTTGTTTTGAAATGTTGAGCGCTGTGAATTCCAGGTATGAATTGCATTCCACCCAGATGGTGGGAGGTGAAGGGGACCTGCCCTCTGTGTGCTGCATGACCCGTCCCACCCTGCGGCATCCTCCCTTCCCCTCTTCTGCCTGCTGGAGTGCAGTATTGCCCAGGCTGGGGTGCAGCAGTGCGATCTCGGCTCACTGCAACCTCCGCCTCCTGAGTTCAAACGATTCTCCTGCCTCAGTCTCCCAAGTGGCTGGGATTACAGGCATCCACCACTAGCCCTGGCGAATTTTTTTGTGTTTTTGGTAGAGATGAGATTTCACCATGTTGGCCATGCTGATTTCAAACTCCTGACCTCAAGTGATCCACCTGCCTTGGCCTCCCAAACTGCTAGAATTACAGTCATGAGCCACCGCACCCAGCCTTTCTATGATCTCATGCTTTACCGTGATTATGTTGCTTCACTTAAAGATCTGGGATTTCAGAAATGTTGCTTCCTTCCTCTCTTGGTTTTCTACCTTCCGTCTGACAATTTCTACCAGTAATCAGACTTCCATGCCTTTGCATATGCTGCTGTCTCCACCTGGAATGGTCTTGCCCATCCCAATTCATACCCTTCCCTACTTGTCAGACTCCTACTCATCCTTCCAAATCCAGCTCAGAGATTTCCTCTGGGTAGTCCTGCCACAGTGTTAAAGATGATCTGCAACTCCATACATTCTTCCAGGATGAAATTATTACCCAGGTACGTGACTGTCTCCCCCTCTAAACTATGAGTTCCCGGAAGTCAAGGGCCTCAGTCCAATTCATCTTGGTGTCCTTCAAGACAAGCATATTGGCTGAAACTGAGTAATTGCTCAATAAATATCAGTGAGATGAGGAAATAAATGTGTGAATTAATGAATGAATGGTTGGATAGGTGGATGGATGGGGGTGAGATTTGTATGTGCATATGTGAATGAGTAGATAAAGGGATGGATGGGTGAACAGATGAACCAATATACCAGTGAATACATAAACGTAGTTTATTGGTGGTAGAGATGGAGTTTTTGTCTATAATCTAGAAGGACTTTAGTTAGTGAAATATCAACGCAAAACAAGCTATCCTGCTCATTGATAAGGCTTGAACTTTGAGGATTGCTTTGTAGGGAGTCCCTGAGGTATTTCATAAGCTGATAAATCTGAGGACAAATGAAATGCTGAGTGCTGTGAATTCCAGGTATGAGTTGCATTCCACCCAGATGGTGGGATGTGACGGGGACCTGGCCTCTGTGTGCTGCATGATTACTCCCCACCCTGCGGCCTCTTCCCTTCCCCTCTTCTGCCTGCTGTGGTAGCCTGGTCCTAATTAATTATGGTGGCCTTTCAGCAAGCCAGGCCTGGACACCAGGGTTTTCTGTGCAGTCATGGCTGCTGCCTGGCCTCGAGTCCTGCCAGACTCACCTCCCAGACAAACATACTTAGCAGGTGTTTTCCCCACATTAATAATCAGAATTGACACATTCTAAATGAGGCCCTCCTTGTGGTGCAGGGCAACTCTGATGGATATGTGGGGAATTGACAGCCCCTGAGAAATGTTTTTGCCATTACCAGCATTTCTCTGACAGGTTTTTAATAGTCCCAGTAAAACTGCAGTATATTGGAAAATTTTGTGTTTGAAGTGCAAAGGGCTGCTGTGACTTGGAGGCTCTGGGGTGGAAAAATACAGTTTGGGGAACGTTGAGTTGTTTGAATCGGAAGAAGCTCATCTAGTGTGGATTTGGGCTGAAGGCTGGGAAGGGGGCAGTTTGGCTGGGGATCTTTGAGGAGACCTCGGCTATGGATGACACTGAGCTGTAAATGAAACATTGTGTTCAGCCCTGGAATAAAGACCGGATTAAAATGCTAGGCTAGAGAGGGTCAGACAGGATGGGTTCATTCATTTATTTATTTAGTCATTCCATAAGCACTGATTTACCTTCAACTCATGTGTCACAAATATAAATTAGCCTCCATAAGTTCAAAATTCTATTAACTAGTTTACGGCCTTGGGCTATTTATGCAAATGTGAATTCTGATCCTCAATTCCCTCATCTTCAATATGAAGCTATTATTGCCTGTTCTTTAGAATTGTATTTCAGGGTTGGAGACCCAAAATGTAAGCTTCTATGTGGGTGGGGGTCCCTGCCAGGAACAGAAGACATCGATTGGAGAATTGAGAAGAGATGAATAAAGGGATGGTTTATCAAAAAGGGAAAGGAAACAGATAAGAGAAGATGCAGCGCCCTGGAGCTAACAACTGTAGAGAGCTGTTACCACCCCTAGGGTTCCAGGCAGAAGAAGTTAGCAGAACTCAGAGGGCTGTTGAAAGGGTTGCCTGACATGAATGTGGCTTTCAGCAGTGGATTAAGTCATAACTCATACTCTAGCAGAGAGGAAGTCAAGAGGATGAAGACTCCCATCTCTCTCTCCTCCCACTTTCTTTTACCCTGTCATGTTTTCCTCTGGCCAAACTTAGTAGGAAAGGGGACCCATCCATATGGTTCCAGGGCATGGAATGGAGTGGATAAGAGTGGAGAGTTGACCTGGGGGGACGAATGGAGCAATCTGTCCTGCACAGATCCTGGCATGGTGTTGATCTCTCAGTGTCTCAATGAATGGGAATGAACATGGGTATCAGGAGCCCACGTTTCCACTGGGAGCAAGGAAACAGCTGGCATTATGATTCCCGTTTGTTGGTGAGGCTTAAGAGAATGGGATCGCTGGTCATTGCTAGCAGACCTGCCTTTCCTGTTACCTCCAATTCAGTTCTCTCATTTTCTGTCTGTCTTCACCAGCCACTGGAGGGAGGTTGTCTCTGTCCATCTGTGCAACTATAGCAAAATGATGAGACTGAGTGATTTGTGAAGAATGGGAATTGACATTCTCACAGTTCTGGAGGCTGGGAAGTTCAAGATCCAGGCGTTGGCATTTGGCATCTGGTGAGGGCCTTCCTCTGTCTCTCATATGGCGGATGGTGCCAAAAAGGGTAACATGGACAAATGCTGTGTCCTCACATGATGGAAATGGAGAAGGACCAGAAAAGGAAGGAGCCTGAGCTTAGCTCCCTCCAGCCCTGTTATAAGATACTAATCTATTCATGAGGGCTCTGCTCCCAAAGGGCCTTCCCTCTTCATATAGGCGGGTGTTGATCAATGAGAACACATGGACACAGGGAGGGGAGCACTACACACTGGGGTCCGTTGGGGGGAAATGGGGGAGGGACGGGGGGTGAGGAGGTGGGAAGAGATAGCATGGGGAGAAATGACAGATACAGGCGAGGGGACGGAAGGCAGCAAACCACACTGCCATGTGTGTGCCTATGCTACAATCTTGCATGTTCTTCACATGTACCCCAAAACCTAAAATGCAATTAAAAAAATAAAATAAATAAAAAAAAATACTGACATAATGAGAATGAACTTTCAACATGAATTTTGGAGGGAGCACCAGAATTCCCACCTTAGCAGAGTGGAACCGGTGGCAAGTCTGCCTTCCTGTCCAAGGGTGAAAATGAAGCCCGAGAGAGTGAAACCCGCTTTGGGGAGTTCATTAAGAAATCAGGCCTTTGCCAGGGACTGTCATCTGTGGGAAAGACAAGAGCTGGAAGCTGAACAAAGCTGGTAATGCCCCGGGATAAGCTTCCCTAATTAACACAGGGGCGGCTGCAGGATCCCTGATGCTCTTGGCCCAGCTCATCCATCTGAGAGCCATTGTGTCTTCAGGAGTTCTTACTCCTTGGCCCAGTAATCTTCCCAAATGCTCTTTCTAAGCCTCTCATAGCCACTTTCCCAAGCAGTCAGCCTTTTCCCACTGCAGGAGTCGGGACCTCCAGGAAGAGAAAGAATGGTTAGAAAAATGTCTAGCCACGGCCTGGGGGAGAAGCTAAAGCTGCCCCCTGACACCTCCACCATCAGGCACCAGTGATGGCTGAGCCTGGCCCAGGGGGAAAATGAGGCATTCAGGCTTTGATGTGAGATGTCCAGGTAAATACTAACTCCTTTGTTCATTTGCTGGGCAGTGACAATGTCATTATTTAACCAGTCAGAGCCTTCTTTTTTCCACCATGATGGAACCTATTGTCCTGGGCAGTAAGACAATCGTGGCCATCCCTCGTCTCCCTTCACTGGGGCCGTAGATATGAGTTGCATCTTCTTATATCTTCAGTTTGAAGCTTCAACCACCTGAGCACTTCTCTTAGCATTTCCTTCACCATCTTGCAGCATCCCCAGGAGGCCACAGGGCCAGGACCCACTGTGAGCTGGCTCCCTACCGGGTCATATCAGAAAGCTGCTGTCTGATTGCTGCAAAAGGTGGAGCTGGCTTTCTGAGCTAATTTCGGTTACTATTAAAATGGGTCATTACTGAGCACATTCGCACAACCAGGAAATCAATTGGATGCAAACCAGTTTGCTAATAGGGCTCATTATAACCTCGTTATAACTTAATTGCCTAGGTAGCCACCCAAGTGTATAAATAGGGATGAACGTAGTCCGGGAGGGGGCTGTTATAACAGGGATCAATTCTAGATTCTGGAAGTCCTGGCTTCTGAGAGAGAGGGAGTTTGGATAGGTAAAGTTTACACCAGTGCGTCGTGAACTTTAACAGGCTCAAGAAGGAGCCGCAGATCTTGTCACAATGCAGGCTCTGGTTGAGTTGGCCTGGGGTGGGGCTGGAGAGTTTGTGTTCCCCCTCAGCTCCCAGATGATGCTCACACTGCTGGTCTGGACCACACTTTGAGGAGCAAGAAGCTGGACCACTGGACACTTTCCAGAGCCACATTCATCAGAGAGAACCACCAAGAGAAGACCATCTCATATCGTACACCTTCTATCTGGGGTTACCAAGTTCATTTCTTTCCATTTCCTCCTTCTTGCTGTGTCTCCTGAATACCTACCAAGGTTACTTTGTCTATGCCTGTATTCTAAAAGGGTTTTGTGGGCTGAATGTTGTCCCTAATCCAAATTCAAACGCTGAAGTCCTAGCTCCCAGTATGTCAGAGTGTGACTGTGTTTGGAGACAGGATCCCAAAGAAGTAATTACGGTAAAATGAGGTCATTAGGATAGCCCCTAATGAGGATAACCCCTAATTAGGATGGCCCCTATGGCCTCATTAGGAGAAAGACATGTACAGAATGAACAGTAAGAGAAGATACAGGAATAAGGTGGCGTCAACAGCCAAGGACAGAGGCCTCAGAATAAACCAACACTGCTGACACCTGATCTTGGACTTTCAGTCCAGAATTGTGAGAAAATTAATTTGTGTTGCATAAGCATCCAGGTTGGTGCTTTGTCATGGCAGCCACAGCAAAGTAATCCACAGGGGATGCTCTGCCCAGCACGCAAGCTTCCACTTCTGTTACCTGGTGCTGGCTGTATCTCTGACATCATCCCCTCCCTAATTTGGGTGACAGTCCCGCTGGGTCGACCCAGCCCGTGGAACTCCTGAACAGCTGCACCACTTCCCCTTCTGCACAATCCGAACTCAGGGTCTACATATAATAACCCCCGCTTTCCATTCCCCTTGGGACAGAGGCCTCATGGCTTCCTTGTCTAATACTGAGTCTTCCCTTTTGGTGGCTCCCCTCTGAGTTATGTGTATGTGTACAAAAGGCAATCATCACAAAATTAAGATTGCCCTCAATGAGGAGTCTTCTCTCGCTTAGGAAAGAAAATGATTAAGATATGATTGGCATTCCGAAAACTTCACGCATGTGAGGAGTACAATTGGGTAGGTATTGAAATTTGCGTATGCCTCTAAAACCATCACCACAGTCAGGATGATGAAAATATCCATCACTCCAAAGGTTTCTTTGAGTCCCTTTGTAATCCTCAGCTCCTGTCACTTCCTGCTCCCTGCTTCCTCAGAAAATCACTGATCTGTTTCCTAAATCTGTACATGGGTTTGCATTTTTTAGAATTTCATATAAATGAAGTCGTATGGAACAATTTTTAAAGCGTTGAGATGTAATTGACATGCTATAATCACCTATTGTTTTTAAAAAATACAGTATGAATCTTTACTGAATTTATGGAGTTGTGTAGGCGTTACCATGACTTAGCTTTAGAACTTCTCCTTCACCTTAAAAATATCCCATTTCTAATTAATCTACTCTTTCTCAACCTCCAGCTCCAGTCAAGTCCTAAAACTCCAGAAAATGACTGATCTGATTTCTGTGCCAGCAATTTGCCCTTTCTGGACATTTCACATAATTGAATAGAACAAATGCAGTCTTTTGCACCTGGCTTCTTTTGCTTACTATAATGGTTTTCAGGTTCACCCACATTGTCATATGTAACAGTGTTTGGCTCTCTTCATTGCTGAGTAATATTCCACTGTATGGATAGAGACTACATTGTGTTTATCCATTCACCAATTGATGGTCATTTGGTTTATTTCCAGGGTTTGATAGTTACAAATCATGCTGATATGAACAGTTGTATACTTGTCTTTTGGATATGTGCTTTTATTTCTCCTGGGTAGCTGGAAATAGAAAGACTGGATCATTTGTGAGTGAATATTTCACTTTTTAAGAAACTTTCAAACTATTTTTCAGAGTAGTTAAATTATTTTGCATTTCTGTCAGCAGTATATGAAAATTCTACTTCTTAAGTACATTCACCAACATGATCAGTTTTTCTCTCTTTTTTTTTTTTTTTCAAAGTTAGGGTCTCACTCTGTCACCCAGGTGAACGTGCAGTGGTGCAATCATAGTTCACTGCAGCCTTGAACTCCTAGGATCAAGGAATCTTCTCCCCTTAGCCTTCCAAGTAGTTAAGACTACAAATATGTGCTACCATGTCCAGATAATTTTTTTTAAATCTTTAGTAAATATGGGTTCTCTCTATGTTGCCCAAGTTGGTCTTAAGGTATATAAGGATATATGATTGTGATTTTAATTTGCATTTTCCTAATGACTAATGATGTTGAGTATCTTTTAACTGCTGTTTGCCATGGGTATATCTTCTTTGGTGAAGTTTCTGCTCAAATACTTTGCCCAGTTAAAAATTTGCGTTCTTGATTTTCTTACTGTTTTTATTGTGGTACATATACATAACATAAAGTCTATCCCTTTAACCATTTTAAAACATACAATTCAGTGGCACTAAATGCACCTACAGTTTTGTACAACCATTACCACTATGGTTCCTGAACGTTTTTGCCACCCACACAGAAAAACTATACCCATTAAGCATTCACACCCGTTCTTCCTCTGGCCCTGGGCAACCGCTAATTTACTTTGGTTCTATGTGGTCTATCCACAGAATGGAATATTATTCAACCATAAAGGGAACGAAACACTGATTCATGCTACAGTATGGATAAACCTTGAAGATACTATGCTCGGTGAAAGAAGCCAGGCATTAAAGGCCACATATTGTAAAATTCTGTTTGTATTAAATACCCAGAAAATGCAAGTCTCACTGTTGAATTCTAAGTATTCTCTATAATAGGGATCCTTCATCAGGTATGTGATTTGCAGAGAGTTTATCTGTATGATAGAGTTGTTCTGAGGATTAAATGAGCTGATCTATCAAGCTCTTAGTGCAGCTACTGGCATCAGCCATGTGCTTACTGTTTGTTAGCTATAAAGATGTCATTATTTGGATCCAGTCTCCCTGGGAATTTTAGTGATTTATTCTGACTCTGAACTTAGTTAAAGCCCTTTATTTAGAGTTAAAGATCTTCACTGCCGACTTGGGGCAGTGGAATTGTGATAGATGAAATTTTAGGATTGGCTCATAGTAGGTGTTCAACTAACCTAGTTATTACGGCAAAAAATGCAGTTACTTTGGCACTGACCTAATACAAGAAGTAACTGACTTGAAGCAATTATGATAGTAATGGTAATAGTAATAATAGTAGTTATTACTAATGTCGGTGACTAACCTTCCATCTTCAAGTTAACTAACCTGCAATCACTCTTACAAGAGAATACCATCCCCTCTCTCGAATCCTGTGGAGAAGGTGTCTCTTGAGGCCCCCCTTTCCTGCGCACACCCCTGAGTTAGCATCCATTGTCCTCCTTTCTCACCCTTAGATGAAGTCTCTTTGGAAAACCGTTTACCTGTTACCTTGTATGCTATTCCTAATGAAGAAGAGACAGAGGGATTGTACTCTGTAAAAGACTATAAAAATAAATTCACTCTAATGTATATGAGGATCCCTGTTCACTTCCCACCTTCCCAAATCCAAGCTTCACCAACTTTTTCTCTCTTCTGAAGTATTATACCCCCAGCAGCAACGATGATGACCATAAATTTAGCTCCCGTGCTGATCACTTCTTAGTTAGTTGAATCCTCCCCAGAATTCCATCAATGCCCACTTCACAAATGAGGAAATTCAGGCTCAGAGGCCAGAACTCTTGCCCAAGGTCTTGAACGTAATCAGTGGTAGAGGGTCCATCCTCTCAGCCACTTGTCTATCCTGCCATCTGGTCCTTTTTTACTTTTATTGCTGACCTATTTTCTTTCTTTGTTTTGAGACAGTGTCACCAGGCTGAAGTGCAGTGGCATGATTCTAGCTCACTGCAGCCTCAAACCTCCTGGCTTCTACAATCCGTCTACCTCAGCCTCCTGAGCAGCTGGGTCTACAGGTGTGGATCAGCATGCCTGGCTAATTTAAATAAAAATTTTTTTTATAGTTACAGAGTCTCACTATGTTTCCAAGGCTGGCCTCGAACTCCTGAGCTCAAGTAATCCTCCTGTCTTAGCCTCCCAACATGCTGTAATGACAGATGTGAGCCACCAAGCCTGGCCTGATGTCCCTTCCAAAGTCTTGATCACATGTAGACCTCCCTTATATGCCCTTCCATTCCCCCATCCCCTGTTTGGATACCCGAGTGGGCAGCAGCTGGCCAGGGCCTGATTCTTGACATCCCATGATTAGAACAGGGACAGCTCTGTTGATCAGAAACCTCAGCCAGGGGTGCTAAGAAACAAGCCTGAAAAATGAGCATTCTTTCGCTAATGGACCAAGAAGAGGTCCAGATTCCGTTTGGACCCCACTCGGAAAGTCCATCTTCCCCTCTCCAGAGGAGCTGTTCCAGGAAGGAAGCCACAGTAGTTTCGACAGAGGCAGAGAGAACCATTTTTCTTAGGTGTGTGAAGGTCCTCAAAGAGTGAGGTAATAGGTTTCTTTATTAAAAATTAATCTTCTTGTAAAACCATTGCAATACAATGCACTTTAATAAATCACCCCACGCTTCCGAACACATTTATTATCCCTTCTCAGGAAACAGTGGAGCCCAGAGAAATTGGTGCAGCTGAGAGAACAGCTGCTGGTTTACTAATGAACTCGGATGGGGGCAAGGGCTGGGAGCCTGGGGCTGGAGGCTGCGTGAGGTTTAAGATTCAGCGGGTGGTGTGGGTTTTGCATGGGTATGACAACTGGTTAAAATCTATTAGGCTTAGTTGGTTGGCTCTTACAGCCCCCAGGTGTATAACCCTTGGGATTTCTAGGTTGAGAAGGGCCCAGTAAAAGGACAGCAGCTGTGGCTAGGGCCGACACGTTGTGTGAGCCTCCAGTTTTCCATGGGGGTGCTCTGGGATGACGGGTAGCATTAGTTCCAATTTGCAAACAGGGACCCACCATCAGTCCTCAGTGGCTCCCGAAAGATGCTCTTCATCCTTCATCTCTGCTGCATTCTTCGGCTTGGAGGTACCGGGATTTCAAAACCAGGCAGAAAACCTTCTCCCCTTGGTAGCTGTTCCTTCAAGCTCTCTTCCTACCTCATCTAGGAAGATTCTCTAACTGCCATTATCCATCAATCATAAGACCTTCCGGGTTCTTTAGATTCTTACTAGCTGAAGCAGCACCTCTCTACAGAAATGAGAAAACCACCTTCTCTCCTTGACCATGAATGCCACTGGGTGCCAAAGCCATGCCACCTGAACCCCAAATTCCACAGCCTCTCATGAAACTAGACCTTCATTTCCTATCTGAAGCTCCTTTCTCCATCATGATGTTGCCTGGCTAGGCGTGGAGCATGCTTGTAATCCCGGTACTTTGGAAGGCTGAGGCAGGTGGATTGCTTGAGCCCAGGATTTTGAGACCAGACTGGGCAACACGGTTAAACCTCATTTCTACAAAAAATATAAAAATTAGCCACATGTCATGGATTGTGCCTGTAGTTCCAGCTACTAGGGAGGCTCAGGTGGGAGGATCACTTGAGCCCAGGAGATTGAGGCTGCAATGAGCCATGATGGCACCACTGTACTCCAGCCTGGGCAGCAGAGTGACACCCCTGTCTGTCTGTCTGTCTCTCTTTCTCTCTCCCCATTTGTATGGCTTACTAATGTACTCAGATAACTAATGATTACTGAGATATATACTAATATATTACTATCATTACTATATTCCTTACTAATGAACTCAGATTACTAATTATTACTGATATATATACTGATATATTACTTTTATTCCTGACCTCTTTTCTTTCTTTGTTGTATATATATATATGTTTGTTTCTTTCTTTCTTTCTCTCTCTTTCTTTATTTCTTCATATATACATACATATGTCTATGTATATATCCCTGGATCCAGGCTGAGAAAGATGCTATTCTGTCCTCTCTGCGTTCTTTCTATCATTTAGTGTTTAATTTTTGTGAGTACATAGTAGGTATATATATTTATGGGATACCTGAGATGTTTTGATACAGGCATGCATGTCCTCTCTGTGGTCTTTGTTTTAGGTATCCAAACAAAAATATTTCTTCTGTCAGTCTCTCCTCTCATGCAAATAAACATCCTGACTAGGAGATCCACCCACCTCCAGTAAATCTCAGAAAAATCAGACATATCCCATTTTGGGTTCAGCTGAGGATAGCCATTTTCCTTTATTCCATCCCTACCTTGTAATCCAATTCATTGCTGTCTTGCACTCCTGTGCACACTTTCACACACTCTCTCTCTCTCTCTCTCTCTGTGTGTGTGTGTGTGTGTGTGTGTGTGTGTGTGTGTGTGTGTTGGGGTATGCATTTCTAGGAGCGGCCATATTTCTATTACGGTAATTAAACAGGGGTGAAGGATAGCTTGGGGCTTTGAAATCCATATTCCTGTCCCAAATTCCCCTCACATTTCTTCTTAAAGCGAGCTGGCTGACAAGCAGGTACTGATGGATAATGGAAGTCTCGCTGATATCCCATTCGTGGCTGGAGTTTCAGGTACTTCTATTTTTACAGTGCTTGGCACAGTGTAGGTAATAAATAAATGTCCTTTGAATGAGTTAGAGAGTGGGAAATTAATGGATGAACAAGCGAGTGAGGCCAAATTTCTAACAGCTCAGGGAACAGGAGAAGGTCTCACTAATGTTTGGGAAGATGGCATGACACCAAAGACCCTTAGTGGGGGAAGCCAGGTGGGCGAGGGGGGTGATTCATGGAGATGGGGCTGGAGCTGCAGACAGAGTGCCCAGAGTGATGGGTCTTGTGGGCCATATTGAGCGTATTTGTGTGTGTGTTTTTGTTTTTTTTTTTTTTTTTTTTTTTTTTTTTTGAGATGGAGTTTCACTCTATCAGGCTGCAGTGCAGCGGCATGATCTTGGCTCACTGCAACCTTCACCTCCCGGGTTCAAGCAGTTCTTGTGCCTCAACCTCCCGAGTAGCTGGGATTACAGGCATGGGTTACCACACTCGGCTAATTTTTAGGTATTTTTAGTAGAGACTGAGTTTCACCATATTGGCCAGGCTAGTCTTGAACTCCTGACCTTGTGATCCGCCTGCCTTGGCCTCCCAAAGTGCTGGGATTACAGGCGTGAGCCACATGTATTTGTCTTTATGCCAAAAGCAGTAGGGTCTTTGAAGGGTTTTAAGCAGCAGACAGGAAGCTAAAGGTTTTAAACAACTTTATCGTCATCCTGATTATTGGTAAGGAAGCATCATTAGATCACCACCATCCTTAGCATGGTTACCAATCATTGAGCCCCTGCTGAGCCAGGCCGTGTGTTAGGAGGTTTCTGTATGCGACTCAGTGGTGCCCCCAGGCAGTGTGTACCATCATCGGCATATGAGTGAACAGACTCAGAGAGCGAAGGCCATTACGCTAGCAAGAAAACCTGGGTGTCACTGTACATCATGCCTTGCGAGGGCTTCTGTATCATAGGGTTCTCAAACTCCCCATGTGAGGGGAGATCACTGTGTCCTCTTTCCTGCTCTTGGGTTGGGGAGAGGTCTGTAAGCAACAAAGAAACCTTTTTTTTTTTTTTAACTCAGTCAACATGTGTTTTGAGCCTAGCCGTGGACCAGGTGCTGTCCTGGGCTCACCTTCTGAAACCCTTCTCCAGAGACACACACAACCTCTGAATGGGAGATGGTCTAAGTCCATGAATGGGCATTCTTTTGAACAATATTTACTTTGTTCGTTTCAAGGAGAAATTGGAAGAATAAGATAGAACCCTCGTTTGCAAAAAGCGGTCAGCATGGTAGAAAGAAAAAAGAGAGTCTTGACAGTGGAGGGGACCACAAGTAAGAGGCTTCAACATGTGATTAGGGGTGTTGCCGGTTACTGCTGCCTGAGGCTAATGTCTCCCCGGAACCTTTGATCACTGGGTACAGTGGACACGTCCCCATTATGTCCTACACATACCTCATGCTCAACAGAGCTACAGTGGGAGGAGCACTCCTTTTATGCCCTGCAGTCTATGTAGATGGTTCCTCCACCCACCACGTTTAGCACCTTTGACTCATCTCTTTCTGTCGCTCCAACCTTACAGTGGATGAATCTTAATTCCCTTTTGGATCTGCCTGCATCTCCACCCCTTTTTCACTTTCTCTGCTCCTTTTATTTCTCCCTTTTTTTCTCTGCTTTCTCTCCATTCGCAGGGCTGTTCTCCTGCCCTGCTGTCTTCTTCCGTTTAAGCCACTGTAACAAAGCACCACAGACTGGGTGGCTTATACACAACAGAAATGTATCGCTCACAGTTCTGGAGGCTGGGAAGTCCAAATCAAGGTGTCTGCAGCCTCAGTGTCTGCTGAGGGCCTGCTTCCTAGGTGGCTGTCTTTTCACTGTAACATCCTATGGCAGAGGGTCATATGAGGTCTCTGGGATCTGCTTTTCTTTTCTTTTTTTTCTTGAGATGGAGTCTCACTCTGTCACCAGGCTGGAGTGTAGTGGCGTGATCTCAGGTCACTGCAACCTCTGCCTCCCTGGTTCAAGCGATTCTCCTGCCTCAGCTTCCTGAGTAGCTGGGACTACAGGTACGCACCACCATGCCTGGTTCATTTATTTTTCTTTTTTTTTGTATTTTACTAGAGATGGGGTTTTGCCATATTGGCCAGGATCATCTCACTCTCCTGACCTGATATGGGATCACTTTTATAAGAGCACTAATTCCATTTATGAAGGCTCACTCTTGTGACCAGACCACCTCCCAAAGGCCTCACCTACTAATATCATTACTTTGTGAGTCTCATATGGTTTTAGGGGGACACAGACATTGAGACCACCACACCTTAGAGGTTAGCAGTATCTTCTTTTGGGGCCTCTCTGCTTCCATCCATGCTCTGCTTCTGCTCCAGAATGCAGTCTTTCAAAAGTGTGACCTCATTGCACCACTTCTCTGAAACTAAACAGAGGCTTCACTTTGCTTTCAGGAAGCAGTGCAAACTCTGTATCTTGGAATACAAGTTTCCCTGTGACCCGGGTCCTTATCTTCTGCCATTTACCCCTGGGAAGCCTTACGTTCTATTGAGGCTGGGCTACTTGGCCTCAATTCTATCAAGGTTGTGTCTCTAGGCCCTTGTCTGTGCTGCTCCCACTGCCTGGAATGCTTTTTCCATTTGCCATGCGTACCAGGTGAATCACAGCTCATCTTTTAAAGACCTGGCTTTAGTTTCTTTCAACAACTATTTTTGAGCGCTTTCTCTACATGCTAGACCTTGCCCTAGGCAGGCCCTGGAGCCACAGAAATGATAGATAAATGAGGAGCCTACTTTCTTTCTTTTTTTGTGATTTAATTTTTTAACGTGTCTAGTTATCTTCTTTTTTTATTATACTTTAAGTTCTGGGGTCCATGTGCAGAACGTGCAGGTTTGTTACATAGATATACACATGCCATGGTGGTTGGCTACATCCATCACCCTAGCATCTATATTAGGTATTTCTCCTAATGCTATTCCTCCTCAATCACCCCACCCCCTGCTATCCCTCCCTTAGCCCCCCACCCCACAGCAGGCCCCAGTGTGTGATGTTCCCCTCCCTGTGTCCATGCGTTCTCATTGTTCACCACCCACCTATGAGTGAGAACATGCAGTGTTTGGTTTTCTGTTCTTGTGTCAGTTTGCTGAGAATGATGGTTTCCAGCTTCATCCATGTCCCTGCAAAGGACATGAGCTCATCCTTTTTTTATGGCTGCATAGTATTCCATTGTGTATATGTGCCGCATTTTCTTTATCCAGTCTATCCTTGACGGGCATTTGAGTTCGTTCCAAGTCTTTGCTATTGTAAGCAGTGCCACAGTAAACATATGTGTGCAAGTGTCTTTATAACAGAATGATTTACAGTCCTTTGGGTGTGCCGACTTTTTACCTCCAGGGTCATATCACTTTTTCATTCATCACGTACCTCCATTAGAGATGATGATCCTTTCTTCTGGCCTCTGTCATCACATCCCACTCTGTTGAGATACCTTGTTTAGAAGCCAGCATCCCCCACTGGACTGGGACCTCTGGCAGTGAGGGGTGACATCTTTGTCTACTGGTAACTTTACTGTACACTCACCATGTCTGAGACATTACGCTTCCATACTATGAATGCCCTTTTGCATTAAATATTTCCACCACTTCTAGGAAGTGGGTGTTGCTGTCATTACTGTTTTATAGATGGAGGAAGCAGAGCTCATAGGGATTAAAACACTTGCCCATGGTCCGTAGTCTACCCATAGCCTGATTGCAAAATCCATGACCTTAACTGCCATGCCACATGGTCTTACTCAGTTCTGTGTCTTCAGCACATCACATGGAATAGGGCACAGGGATGTTTGCTAAAGGAATCTTACTGTCTGTCCTATAAATCCTGGAGGAGGAGAGGCAGGAACAGATGGCATCGGGGAAGAGGTGGAGTGAAGAAGGACCATCCGTGTGGCTGGACCATGCGTGGAGTGGTCAGCATTAGCAGCACCAGAGCGTCAGCTGCCCCCAGACTTCCAGGCACAAGGAAGGGGAACCCACACCAGCCTTCTTTATCATCATCCTAACTAATTCGTTCCCCCGCCTCCTTTTGTTTTCTTGCTTGGCTAATTGTCAGAGGGCACCTGAAAATGAGCTTTGTGAGCAGGAACGTTTTTCCCATGAATAAGAGCTATGAAGTCATTCCTCTGAAGTGCATCATGGCATTGCCCTGAACTGTTGGGACACGACTCCAGCAGCGTCCTGAGTGACACTGTGCCCCCGTCTGCCTCCTGTGCTCTCCCAGCCTCACAGGGGTTTAAGAGGATCAGACAGTTAGACAAGCCAGTCTAGATCCAGCCTTCCCGTTGACAGCAATTTCTTAATCAGAGGAAATTTGATCTCAGTTTCGGGAAGTCTCTCCTCTCTGATTGATGGTTTTCCCAACCTCTGGCCCCACAATCCCACATGTTTAGGGGATCCCTCATCACAGTGCTCTGCCTGTGAGCCCATCTATGCTGGGAGGGCAGGAAGGAGGCTTGCTGGACACCAGCCCTCAAGAGCCTGGTTTTCTCTCCTTTCCCTTCCCCTCGCCTAGACATGCTGTCCGGAGATGCTCCTACCGGCATCGCTACAGCACACCCTCATCAGGACCAAACTCATTGCTCAGGCAGGACTCAGGCTCCCTGCTGCAGACTGCTGTCATTTTCTCCTCCTCTGGCCTGGGAGATAACACGGGAGCTGAGCTGCCTTAGATGCTGAAGCCCAAGGCTACTACTAGGCTGGCCACCTTCCATTCCAGCTGGGGCGGGGAAGTGGGCTCTCTCATTCTCTCGGCCCTCTTTCTGCCAGGTCACAATGCTCTCCCAGCCAGTGATGGCCAGCTCAATCCAGCAAACATTTGTTAATGGCAGGGGCAGGGAGGTGGGGTCAGTATGTAAGGGGGCCAATATGGCAAGAGCATGTTCTCTGAAATCGTTTCCAGAGTGGAAAATCCTGTCCCATCTTTAATGTCTGTGAGACCTCAGGCAAGTAACTTAGCCTGTTTATACCCCAGATATTTTTTTAAATCTGTCAGATAGGACCGTAAATTGTTGTACTAACATAAAATTATGGGAATTTAGTACAAAGCATGAAGTGCTTAAAACAGTACCTACCTGCAGTGGAATAAATGTTTGATGAAGAGTGCAGCTCCCTCTGCCATGCCATTTCTTCCCACTAAAGGAAGCTGGATGAAGTGTATATCAGATCTCTTGTCCTGATGTTTTTAACTCCTTTATTGAGATAAGCTTGGCATATTAAAAAGTGGATATATTTAATGTATTCATCTCAGTGAATTTGGGATTATGTATATACCTGTGAAATGATCACCACTCTCAAGACCATAAACATATCCATCACCTCCCAAAATTTCCCCCTGCCCCCTTTATTATTATTTATTTGGAGATAAGGTCTCACTTTATCACCCAGGCTGGATTGCAGTGGTGCCATAATGGCTCACTGCAGCCTTTGGCTTCTGGACTCAAGCAATTCTCCTGCCTCAGCCTCCTGAGTAGCTGGGACTACAGGTGCCTGCCACTAAGCACAGCGAATATCTTTATTTTTTGTAGAGACAGGTCTTCCTATGTTGTTCACACTGGTCTCCAACTCCTGGGCTCAAGTGATCCTCCTACTTCTGCCCCCCAAAGTGCTGGGATTGTAGGCATGAGCTATCATGCCTGGTTCTTGATTATTATTAATGTCTTTGTTTTATTTTTGTCTCAGTCTGTTGCTGCTGCTGTAGCAAAGTTCCTGAGACTGTAATTTACAAAGAATAGAAAGCACAAATGTTCATTTTCTCAGAGTTCTGCAGGCTGGGAGGTCTGAGGTCAAGACACCAGCAGGTTCTGTGTGTGGTGAAGGCTGCCCTCTTAGTGTCCAGGATGGTCCCTTATTGCCACATCCCCACATGGCAAAAGGAGAAGGGAAAAAAGGGTTCAGCCAGTTCCCTGCGGCCCTTTTATAAGGCACTGAGCCTTCATGGCCTGATCACCTCCTCAAGACCCCACTTCCTAATCCTGTTGCATTGGGAATTAATTTCTAACGTAATTTTTGGAGGAGACAGAAACACTGGAAGCATATCAGGCATGAACACTTAACATGAGATCTCTCCTTTTAGCAAATTAAAAAGAAATTGTTTATAATTTGGGTTGGTTCCATGATTTTGCCATTGTAAATTGTGCTGCTACAAACATGAATTCACCGCATTTGCAATGACCTAGATGAGATTCGAGACTATTATTCTTTTTATTGTTATTACACTTTAAGTTCTGGGGTCGATGTGCAGAACGTGCAGGTTTGTTACATAGGTATACATGTGCCATGGTAGTTTGCCTCATCCGTCATCCTGCCATCTACATTAGGTATTTCTCCTAATGCTCTCCTTCCCCTAGCCCCCCACCCCACTACAGGCCTCAGTGTATGATGTTCCCTTCCCTGTGTCCATGTGTTCTCATTGTTCAACTCCCACTTATGAGTGAGGATATGTGGTATTTTGTTTTCTCTTCTTGTGTTAGTTTGCTGAGAATGATGGTTTCCAGATTCATTCATGTCCCTGCAAAGGACATGAACTCATCCTTTTCATGGTTGCATAGTATTCCATAATGCATATGTACCACATTTTCTTTATCCAGTCTATCATTGATCAGCATTTGGATTGGTTCCAGGTCTTTGCTGTTGTAAGCAGTGCCACAGTAAACATACATGGGCATGTGTCTTTACAACAGAATGATTCATAATGCTTTGGGTATATACCCAGTAATGGGATTGCTGGGTCAAATGATATTTCTAGTTCTAGATCTTTGAGGAATTGCCACACTGTCTTCCACAATGGTTGAACTAATTTACACTCCCACCGACAGTGTAAGAGTGTTCTTATTTCTCCACATCATCTCCAGCATCTGTTGTCTTCCGGCTTTTTAATCATGGCCATTCTAACTGGCGTGAGATGGTTTCTCCTTGTAGATTTGATTTGCATTTCTCTAATGACCAGTGATGATGAGCATTTTTTCATATGTTTGTTGGCTGCATAAATGTAGATCCTATTATTCTAAGTGAAGTAACTCAGGAATGGAAGAGCAAACATCGTATGTTCTCACCGATACGTGGGAGCTAAGTTATAAGGATGCAAAGCCGTAAGAATGATACAGTGTACTTGGGGGGAATAGGGAGCAGGGGCGAGGGAAAAAAGACACCAAATATGGTGCAGTGTATACTGCTCGAGTGATGGATGCACCAGAATCTCACACATCACCGCCAAAGAATTTACTCATGTAACCAAATAACACCTGTACTCCAGTAACTTATGGAAAAATAAAATAAAAAAAATAAGTAAATGAAAATAAAAAGTAAAAAATAAGTTGTTTATAATTGAGTGGGTTCTTACTACTAACAATAATAAACAAATGATAAGTTCTGGAGATCTGCTCTCTAGCATAGATCCTGTAGCTAGAAGTGCTGCCCTGTGCATTTAAAATTTGCCAACCACAAAGAAATGGTGGGCAAGAATTGAGGTAATAGGTACCTTTAAAGTACATGATGCAGCTACAAGAATTATGGAATTGTGTCTTGTTGCTGTGGAGGTGTGTCTTCTCTGGTTTCCAGTCCATGGCCTGGAGAGTTTGGCTAAGAACTCTTCTGGACTCCTGGAGTGTCAGAGTTGGAAGGAATGGGAGGTGGTGTGTTCTCGTGGTTAAGATCCAGCTGTGCCACATACAGCTTTGGGACCTTGCGTCTATTGCTTAAAACGCATCTGAGAGGCATCTGAGGCCTCTGTCTTCCCAGGCTGTGGTCTTAGACATTGCTCTCTACTTATTAACTGCATGATTTGAGGCTGGTGGCTTCAGAAACCTTAGGGCCACTGTAAGAACTATAGGAACTATGCTGTATAGTAGATCTCAAAACGTATTCATCACTTAAAAATTATTATTACTGGTGGGAGCCACTGCTGCCCCTGATTCGGAACTTCTTCCCTCTTAGCACATTAAACCCTTTCGCATACCCTTGGCCTTGCCCTGTGGATCCTGGAGGACCATGAAAGTTCCGGGCATCTAGAGGGAAGTCAGATACTGATGGAGAGAGTGAATGAAACCCACTCACTTTGCTGTTCTAGCCTAAGGCCTCAGACATAGTTCGTACTTGTTAACTATTTTGGAAGTGAGATTAGGGGTTGAGTATGTGAACAGATAAATAAGTGAATACCAGATGCCATTATATAAAGGAAAGGGTTGCTCCTGTCTCTGGGAACTAATGAGCTGGCAGAGTCACAACCAAATGCAACATAGCATGTGAAGTGTTGTATCAGAGGGAGTGGTTGATACTGTTTCTTGAGAACATAATACAGGCAGTGCTCGACTTACGACCACAGCCGGCCGGTCGTGACACGATTTGGTCGTAAGTTGAGTAGGCTATATGTACAGCTGAAATGGTGCACGTGGAGATGGTAGTGCTGCCGGAAGCTGGTCCGCACTGTTGTACGCCCAGCTGGGCAACGTTTGCGCTGCCAGACGCGGAGCAGTCGTGGCTAGCGATTGTGGTCGTAAAGTCGAATGGTCGTAAGTTGCATAGGTTGTAAGTCGATCAATACCTGTATGTGTCAGGCACTGCCTCCTATAGCTGGGGTCCCCAACCCCTACGCCACAGACTGGTACCAGTCCATGGCCTGTTAGGAAGCTGGCCACACAGAACAAGGTGAGTTGTAGGTGAGTGGAGGAAGCTTCATCTGTATTTACAGCTGCTCCCCATGGCTTGCATTAGCACCTGAGCTCTACCTGCAGTCAGATCAGTGACAGCATTAGATTCTCACAGGAGCACAAACCCTACTGTGAACTGCATGTGCAAGGGATCTAGGTTGCATGCTCCTTATGAGAATCTAATGCATGAAGGTCTGCCCCTGTGTCCCATCACCCCCAGATGGGACTGTCTGAATTCTACACCAATTTAAAATGTACAATGCAAGGACCTTAGTTGCAGGAAAACAAGCTCAGGGCTCCCACTGATTCTATGTGATGGTGAGTTGTATAATTATTTCATTATATATTACAATGTAGTAATACTAGAAATGAAGTGTACAATAAATATAATGTACTTGAATCCCCCATTCCCTGGGCTGTGGAAAAACTGGTTTCTTCCATGAAATCAGTCCCTAGTTCCAAAAAGATTGGGAACTGCTGATCTATAGGACAGGATTTAAGGACAAGGCCCTGTCCTATCTCATGCCCTGGTTTCAAATCCAGATTCTGTGACTAGCTAGTGAGGGAAACTTGGAGGAGTGGCTTAACCTCTCGGGGCCTGGGAGCTGGAAGAAGTGCTCCTATCCACTTTGAGGACTAAGAATCCAAGGTTTAGAATGGTTACATTAATTTTCTCAGGGCCAAGGAGCGCGTAGGAGGGGGCCCCAGAGTCTGCACCAGGTCCCTCTTATTTCCAGGGACTTGTGGAGAGTCATCCCTGACAGTGGCTGAGGAGGTGATAGAAGGGGCTGCCTCCCTCCTTTTTGTCACCCAAGTGTGTCATTCTTGTAGTCACAGAGCTTGTCTGTCTCCCTCCTTGACAGGGAAAACAAGTGCCAGACAGTGTCCTGGCGTTCAGGGCAAAAGGCCATCTGGTGTCTCCATTTGTCTCGGAAAAGCCAGGGCACATTCCCAGGGCCCCAGTCATGCTCTCTTCATGCAGGGGGCTGCAGGGTGACTTTAGGCTCATCAGTGGCTTTCTGGGGTGATTGACACATGCAATTTCTCTCCTCCTGTCTGGCTGAGGTGTGGAAGGAAAATTGGATGTTGTTGAATAATTGAAAATGAAAATCCCTCCAAATTGATTCCTATGAAAACAAAATTGAGTTCCACAATTAGGCATCCTGCCTTTGCAGGGCATCTGAGGCCTCTCTCTTCCCAGGCTGGAGGCTCAAACTTTGCTTTCCACATAATAACAGCATGCTTTGAACCTGGTAGCTTCAGAGGTCTTAGTAGCTCCAGGGAGTATCTAAAAGGGAAGTCTGGGGGCTGCTTCTCATCCCTGGTTCCTGAAGTGGACTAGGAGGTTTATCCTTTTGTTTGCTTTCCTGAGTGACCCCAGTGACATAACTACATTTTCCAAACTGGCTTGTGTGCCCAAGTGTCTTAAGAGTGGGCTCTGTCCATCAGCATTCTTACTGCGAGGGTCAACACTCTCACTCCAGCCGAAAAGTAAGAGGTCCCCACTGTGGAAGCATGTCTTTGAAAGCTGTCCAATCTGTAGCCTAAAGAGTTTTGCTAAGGACTTAGACGCCTGGAGCCTCTAGAGTGCTAGAAGGGATTGGAGGTGGTCTGTTGTGGTTAAGTGCACGGGCTCTGGGACCTCGTTGCCCAGCTCAGCCATGCACCGCTTCAAAACCTTGCAGTTTTGCTTAACCGTACCGCGTTGCTTGCAGAATGCAATATGGTGATGGAAGGCAGCCCCTTTGGGGAAGCAGTGAGCAGTACCAGGAACCCCAGGTTCAGAGATGTTTCCTGCCCAGGCCTGTGAGCAGGATACTGCAGGGACCTCCCATCGCCATGCTATATCTTCTGCAGATTCCACCTTCATGCCCATTTCCTGGATGAAATCACAGCTCTTCACGGAGCAGTGCCGGAAGTCACCTTCTCTATGGTTGGAAGGAAATGTCTAGATCATCTACTGGGGTTTTACTTGGAATTTGTGGATAGAATTTAGGAGCATGCAGAAACTTGGATGGAAAAAAAATCTAACATCTTGTTTTGGTGCTTTTCTTATGGTAAAAAAAGAACAAACATGTAACATAAAAGTTACCATATGAACCAATTTGAATTGTACAGTACAAGGACGTTAAGTACCTTTATAGAGTTGTACAACCATCACCACTGTCTGCCCCACAACCTTTCATCACCGCAAGTAAAGCCACATCCCTATTATGTACTCACTCCCTATTCCCTTCTTCCTTATTATTCCTTATTATGAATAAGAAATAATATTCCGTATGTATTATATATAGCACATATATTGCTTTCATATATTATTATATAATATTTCTCATAATATTCCTTTCTTATAAATATTACTTATTCATTTACAAACACTATTCCCTTGGCACTTTTTACTTAACCTAAAATACACTATGCCCCTCAAGCGTAAACTTTGAAGTAAACCACAGTAGTATTAGCAGTACATATGACCTTGCCCCTAGTAGACAGCCAGGTGTTTTCATTCCATCTTATAGTGTTTCAGATGTTTTGAAAGTCTTTTATACCAGGAGGTGGCGAACTATTTCTGAAAAAGGCCAGGTAGTAGATGTTTTTTGGTGTTGTGGTCCAAACCAAACCAAACTGTTGTGGTGTTGTAGATGTGTTTGCTGTCTCGGTGACTCAACTCTGCCATTTGGCATGAAATCAGTCACGGATACTATGTAAACAAATAAATGTGGCCGTGTGTCAATAAAACTTTATTCACAAAAGCAAGAGCTGGGCCAGATTTGGCTTACAGGCAATCGTTTGCTAACTTACTTTCATGCTCATCTCTATTGTGAAGTTACTGATAGTTATTAGATTCACCACTATGTATTGTTATTTAACATGTTAATTAAATTCACATTCATACGCTGTCTTAGGTTTTTTATATCTGTATTTTAACAAAAGTTCCGTTTATAATTCTATATATATTATTAATTCATTTACAAACACTATTCTGAGAAATGGTAGGTAAGTTTCACCTGTCTTCTGAAGGGGCCCATGGCATGAGCAAGCTAAGGAGCCCTAAATCCTTGATCAATAGTGTTGGAAATGCTAGAGCAACTTTGAAATATTCCAGAAAGCAGTTGTGTAGCCTCTTTTAGCAACCTTCAGTGACACAGTGCTCACCGTCTCCCAGAGAAGCCTGTCTCTTTGTTGGAGCATCCTTGACTCCAAGAATATTCTTTCTCCTGTTGACCCTGGGCCTTTTTCTCTTTCACGTGAGATCCTCTTTAAAAGCTACATTGCACAACTCATATTGTACTTCTACACAGTAGTTGAGGACAACTCTCTGTGCACCCCAAGAACTCCCTCCCTCTAAATCAAGACTGCAAGACTTTTCTGACCAGGGCCAGGTAACTGTTTTAGGCTTTCTGATCATACTGTTTCTCTCTTAACTATTCACCTCTACTGCAATGTGAAGACAGCCACAGAGGGTGTGCAAACAAATGGGTGCAGCTGTTTTTTAGTTAAATTTTAGCTGGCAACCCCTGCTTTAAGTTAAATCCTCCCTAATTCTAAGTCCCTTTACTATAATGGCCATCTTCCTCTGAATGCACACCACTGTATCTATATTGTTTATCTTCTCTACATTCATTCACTTATTCATTACTCCACTCACCCATACACCCACCCATCCATCCATGCTTCTATCTTTCCACCCAGGGAGTCTTCTGTACATCTGTCCATCCATCTATCCATCCATCCACCCACCCATCCACCCACCCAGCTGTCCATGCATCCATCCATGTATTCATCTATGTATCCAACCCATCCATCCATTCATCATCCATCTCTCCATCCAGCCTTCTGTCCATCCATCTATCTACTCATCCACCCACCCAGCCTACCTTCTGTCCAACCATCAGTCATCCATCCATCTGTCCATCCATCCATCCATGCATCAGTCTATCCATCCATGCATGCATTCCATCCTTCCATGTATCGGTTCACTCATCTATTCATCCACCATCCATCCATCTATCTATTCAGCCACCTACCCATCCACCAATCCATGTGTGGGAGAGCATCATTTAACTCATATGGAAACAAGTCATAATTACCACGATATGAGCTGCAAAGGGAATGAACATGATATTAAAGAACAGTGGTCACTACTAAGATGGTGTGATCAGGTCTGAGTGACTGACATCTTAATCTAGAAATAAAGGATGAAAACAATGCAACCTTGTGAAAGTTGGGAGTGGAGGATTTCAGCATGGGGTGGCGTGTGTGAAGTGTTCTGGGCAAGGAAGAATATGGTACACCTGCAGCCTAAAAAGAATAAGGTGGCTGGATGCATTAGTAATTTATTGTTGTTTAACAACTTACCCCAAAAGTGAGTAACTTAAGACAACACCACTTATCGTCTCATTGTTTCTGTGAGTCAGGAATCCAGACACAGCTTAGCTGGCTCCCACAGGCTGCAATTGGAGTGTATCGCTAGGGCTACAGACATCCGAAGACTTGGCAGAGGAAGGATCTGATTTCAAGCCCTCTCCTTGTGCTGTATTCTACTCTTTCGAGGCAAGTCTCTAGGTCCAGCTCACACTTAAGAGGAGGGGACCACTCAAAGGAATGTGTTCCAGGAGGAAGGAGTCAGTGGGGACCATCTTGGAAGCTGCGTGCCACACTGGGGTATAGAGGGCGATGGTGAGAGTAAGGCAGGGGCCATCCTGCAGAGGCTGGAGGCCACAGCCAGTCACTCAGAGGTTATCCTGAATGCTAAGGAAAGTTATTGAAGGGTTTTAAGTCGTAGAATCACATGATGAGCTATGCATTTTGAAAAGATCATCTTGATGGCTGTGAGGAGAATGGATTGAAGGGGCAAAGTGAGGGAGCAAAGGGGACGGAAGTGGCTGTTGAAGTCATCGCGGGAAAAATGATGATGGCACGGTCCAGGGTGGTGGCAGGAAGTGTCAGTGAGGGAGGAGGAGGGTGCCATATTGTGGAGGCAGAACCCAGAGCGTGTGCTGTTCAGCTGTGTGTGAGGATTCTGGTGGCCCTCGCTTACCTCCTCCGACGTCCCCCTCCATCCCCTCCTCCTCTTTCTCTCTTCAGTAACAGCCCCTGCTCCTGATCTCCCATGGGCTCTGTAGATCTGCTATCCATGAGCCAGACATTGACGCAAGAGAACAAAGGCATTGCTAATGCTGTAAATCCTGGATCCAATTTATTTGTTATTTCCACTCATTTGAAATGCACCTGTTACCCCAAAGGCCTTTGAATGCCATCAGCAGCAACTACAGAATCAAAGAGAAATTGGAACCTTTTGGAAAAAACCCTCGGTTGTTCGGAAAGGAAACGAACAGGAGAAAAAAAGAGCTTTGCATTTTTTCTTTCCCTCTTAGGTGACTTACTGGCATAGATGGTTGGGCTTCTGAAACACCCTTAGGGGCAAGGATCGGAAGCTGTTTGCTTTCGCTTCCTCTTGCTTCCAGTCCCTTCGTTTAAAACTCCACGCTGCCACTTTTCTTCAGGCTAGGATTGTCCAGTACCCATCTCGTGGGCTGCAATGCTTATTTGCAAATCGCCCTGCATACAGTGGCAGCTCAGGGTCCGATATCCCCCAACTAATCAAGTGTTAGGTTAACGACCATTTGCCCTGCAGTTGGGCAGATTCAGTAAAACCTTCCCTATCCACTCTCTTGAGCCTTCCTATGCATTTTATGATGATGTTGGAGGTGGATATCACTTTAGCCCAGCATAGGCAATCCAATTGTCCAACAGGCCTTCTGGAACCTAATGAGATCATTAAATTTCCAATCATTTTGCTCTTAGGATTTTTTTTCTTTCTGTAAACATGAATGTGACTCACTGAAAGCTTAGTGCTTATCACAGACTCGCCGCTGAGGGAAAGAGGGTTGTATGGAGGCCAGGACTGCAGGGGCTGAGTAAGATTTGGATATGACTCTCGGGAGAAATGGGTTCACGTCCCAGCAAGAGTGCTGACTTCTAGCTACATTTGGGCGGGTGTGCGTAGCCAGCAGATATGATGTGAGAGGTGAGAAGAGAGGCCTGGGAAGATAAAATGCAGCAACTAGGATGATGTTTGAGTCTAGATCGCATCAGATCATTGTACCCTGTGTGCATCACCACTGCCCATAGAATAATACTCACATCTTTGCCACCATTGCAGTGTGCCTGCTGGACGTGGTGCCATTATACCCCATGGTTCTAGCAATACTGACCATCTTTCATAAATAGCCCAAGGTTTTCAGACTGTGTTCAGGTTGCTTCCTGGCTGTTCTCTCTGTCTACCGTGCATAGAATGGTTGACTTTGGCTGGGCATCCGCGCCTCTTCTGTGATGTCCTCTCCTTGACCGAATTAACAGACTGCCTCACCTACCACCCTTTTCTATTCCTCAGCCCTGTTTTCTGTGTAGCCCTCGTTGCCTAGTAAATTAATCTTGCTAAGGTATTTGTTGGCTAGCTTATTATCTGTTCTCCTTACCCACAGGGATACAAACATATTTAATAGTACATGTCACAGAGTAGGTGTTTGATAGGGACCACATCTCATGTTCAAATGTAATTCCAAGTGTTGGAGGTAGGAACCTGGTGGGAGGTGTTTGGATCATGGGGGTGGATCCCTCATGAATGGCTTAGCACTGTCCTCTTCGTGATGGGTGAGTGAGTTCTCCAGTGGTCTGGTCTTCAAAAAGTGTGTGGCACCTTCCCGACCATTACCTCTGTCTTGCTCCTGCTGTGGTCATGTGACCTCCCTGCTTGCCCTTTGCCTTCCACCTTGAGTAAAATGTCCCATGGGCCCACCCAGAAGCTGAGCAGGTGCCAGTGCCATGCTTGTGTAGCCTGTAGAATTGCGAGCCAATTAAACTTCTTTTCCTTTCTTTACTTCCTTTCTTTTCCTTTTTCTTTAGTTTTTTTTTTTTTTTTTTTTTTTTTTTTTTGGAGATGGAGTTTCACTGTTGTCCATACTGCAGTACAGTAGCACAATCTTGGCTCACAGCAATTTCCACCTACCAGGATCAAGCGATTCTCCTGCCACAGCCTCCTGAATAGCGGGGATTACAGGTGCCCACTACCACACCCGGCTAGTTTTTGTATTTTAGCAGAGACAGGGTTTCACCATGTTGGGGTGGGAATACAGGCATGAGCCATCACAGCTGACCTAAACCTCTTTTCTTTATAAATTACCCAGTGTCAAGTATTCGTTTATAGCTGCGCAAGATGGCCTAATACATTCTTCACTATATATTGGTGAAATAAAGAAATTATTTAAAAATGAGTCCATAAGCTCTTTCAAGTGAGGAATCCCATGCTTGGATATTGTCTACCCCAAGTTTCTACTGCCTGAAATGGAATTCAGAACATGGCAGGTACTCAAGAATGTCTATCAAGGCGTTGAGAAATGGGGCAGATGTTAGTACCTTCATCCTGGAGGGAAGGCGTGTCTGTTTGGTTGAAGGCAGAACCCAGGCAATATCAGACCATGATTGAGGACCATGCATTGAGGAGGCAAGACCCCAGCTAAGGGCTTAGAAGAGAGCTGGGAACTGAAACAGAAATAGAACTGGGTAAGAAGCCAGGTCGCCGGGGTCCGGTATAATTTGGAAAGTCTAACAGGTAGGCTGGAGCTCAGCAGACATGGAGGAGCACAGATTACGCCCCAGGGCCTCCTGAAACAGGGGTAAGGCTGTGGAACTAGTTCTCGACCCCAACTAGTTCCAAACCTCATTGGCTAATTGACTAGGGAAGGATAAGTCCACAGAAGGAAGGCAGGGAAGGACGGGGTATGCCCAGAAAGGGCTGTTTTGCCACTTCTCGGCTGTGTGAACTTGGGATGGTTACTTGACATCTGTGTGCCTTCGTTTCCACAATATACAATGGAAATTAATAGTAGTCCCAGCTCTTGGGGCGCTGCAAGGGTTATGTTATGTATGAAATGCTTAGTTCACAGCCTGGCACATAGAATATAATACACGTTAGCTGTCAGTGTTAGGTTTCTGATTGTACTGCAGTTATACCTATGTCTCTTCCAAGGGCCTGTGAGTTTCCTGAAGGCAAGTGTATACTTGTGGGGCATTTAGCCCAATCTGTAAAATGACCAGTGGCTTTTTTAGTGGGGGCATCATGAAATTAACAGAGAGAAAAAATGTCTGAGTCTGGGTCTTACAACCAAAGTCAACACGAACCAAAGATGTGCTGGAAGCTGACTTTCCTATACTCCAACTCTTTGGGACCATTGGAAGAAAGAGTATATATCTGGAGTTATTTGAAGATTTGCTGTGAATGATAAGGCTAAAGGCTCCTCAAAAGTCATTTTGGGTATCCCCCTGCTGTAGAAATTCCTGAGAAACATATTCACCAATGGTGATTGCATCCCTTTTTGGGTCACAGGTGTTTTTGAGAATCCAGTGAAAACTGCCAACCCCCAAAATGCATAAGCACAATTTTCTATTCAATTTCAGGGTGCCCACAGGCTTCTATGGTATGGGGCAGTCCAAGAATCTGGGTAAGAACCCCATTCCAGAGCCTTATTCATAAAATCTCACTGCAGAAGGAAAGTGACATTTCATCATAATTCTAGTCCAGGAATGATATCTGTATCAATAAGAAAGTATGGGACAATTCAAGGGTCTGGTTAAGAACCCCATTCTGGCCGGGCGCGGTGGCTCAAGCCTGTAATCCCAGCACTTTGGGAGGCCGAGGCGGGTGGATCACGAGGTCGAGAGATCGAGACCATCCTGGTCAACATGGTGAAACCCCATCTCTACTAAAAATACAAAAAATTAGCTGGGCATGGTGATGCCTGCCTGTAATCCCAGCTACTCAGGCGGCTGAGGCAGGAGAATTGCCTGAACCCAGGGGGCGGAGGTTGCGGTGAGCCGAGATTGTGCCATTGCCCTCCAGCCTGGGTAACAAGAGCGAAAACTCCGTCTCAAAAAAAAACAACAAGAACAACAACAAAAAACAAACAAACAAACAAAAGAACCCCATTCTGGAGTCTTATGCTTTAAAGTCTCACTGCAAAGGAAAGTGACATCTCATCATAATTTTCTAGTCCAGGAATAATATCAATATCAATAAGAAATCTGTAGAAGGTAGAAAGAAAAGAGGCAGTCCATTTTTGTACCTTTCAATTATAAAGGTAACTTAGCTGATACAGTGTTGGCAATTAAGATACTCTTAGGGGGTCTCTTTAATTGAAAGATAAGGATGATTTGTGATCCGTAAATCAAGGATGGACGTGGGCATTGGTGCTTGACGTGTCTCATGTTGGCAAATCTGTCTCTCTTGAGAGAAAGAGGTTGAGACACATGGATTTCATTTCCCTTGTCTTTCGGGATAGTTAGCGTTTTCTTTAGCCCAGGTCTGTCCAAATGACTATAATTTTGGAAAGATTGGAGTCTCTTATGCATTACATACTATTTGGAAGCAATAAAGAATTCATGCTGATACACTTTCGCTCTCCAAACTAGGATGGGAGACAAAGGCACTTTTGTGGCACCTGATTGAAGCTCCCTTTCCTGAAAGTTAATTGACTCGAGCCCCCTGCAAATGCTCGTAAAACAGATACAGACTTTTGTTCTTAGTGTCCAGCCCCAGGCTTGGCACCAAGCCACTGCTCACTTTGAGGTAGCTTAGTTACAGACGTCATGTGTGAATCCTGCTTATTTTAAGAAATTTAACAAAAATTGTCAGTGGCTTCAGTGGTACAAGTGGTTGTTGGTTGCCTGGATTCATTGTACAGTGGCAAAGTCTGGGCTTTTAGTGTACCTGTCACCTGAATAGTGTACATTGTACCTAGTAGGTAATTTTTCATCCCCTCTTCTGAGTTTCAGTGTCCACCATACCACTCTGTATGCCCCTGGGTACCTGTAGCTTAGGTCCCAGTTATATGTGAGAACATTCAGTATTTGAGTTTCCGTTCTTGCATTACCTCACTTAGAATAATGGTGTCCAGTTCCATCCAAGTTGATGCAAAAGATAGTATTTTGCTCTTTTTTATGGCTGAATTGTATTCCATGACACACACACACACACACACACACACACACACACACACACACATATACACCACAGTTTTCTTTATCTACTCATCTGCTGATGGGCATTTAGGTTGATTTCATATATTTGCAATTGTGAATTGTGCTGTGATAAATACATAAGCGCATGTATCTTTATCTGTCATCTATCTATATATCTATCATCTGTTATCTGTCTGTCTGTCTATAGATTGATTTTCTATTGGGTGGCTATTCAGTAGTGGGATTGCTGGATTGAATGGCAGCTCTCCTTCCAGTTCTTCGAGAAATCTCCATAGCTTTTTCCGTAGAGGTGTTACAAATTAACATTCCCACCAACAGTGCATAAGTGTTCCCTTTGCGGTATCACCTTACCCCATCACAGTGATCATTTTTTTAAGAGTCACCAAACGACACTGGTGCAGATGAATCCTGCTTCTTGTGACAGGAGATGAGATGGATCAACTTGACACCTCTGTATCACTGTACAGGATGCACAGAAGGATAAGGGGGTTCAGAATTGCAGAAGGCAACTGGCCCGGCCTTGGGAGGCTGGCGAGAGCTTCCTGGAAGTGAGGCCAGGTGAGCTGGGCACAGAGAAATGAGTGCATGACAGCACCAGGCTGGGCAGGCGCTGCAGACAGGGAAGGCGTGCGTCCCACCACAGGGGAGGAGGAAAGGGCAGAGCACAGGGACACCCAAGCATAGCCTTGCAGAGCCTGACGCCGTGGCAATCTGCTTTGCAGAAAACCGTGTTACACGTCTGGATTCGTACTTGAGGAGGCTTGGGAAAGCTTCATGGAGAATGGGGGTTTTGAGTATATCAGTCCCTGTGTTGTCAGACTTTGTGGGTATCAACAACTCGCCTGTTGGTTGAAAAGGGTCTAGATTCCCAGGCCCCTCTTGGATCTACTGAATCAGCGTCTTCAGGGGCAGGGCCCAGGAATCTGCATTCCTAACAAGCACCTGCCCCCCACCCGCCTCCCCCCAGGGTTTCTGCAGGATTCTGAAGCAGGTGGCTCTGCCTGGACCCTTCTCCTCAAGGTTTTATGAGGAAAAGAGTCTCATCTGCCACCCCCATAAAATGTGTTTCCTGTCTCATCCATTTTAGTTCTTGATTAAACTCAATTTGGCATGTCGTTATATCTGATTACTTATTCATCTTCTTCTTTAGTCTTTTTCTGGGGACAATTGATTACGAGCTCCTGGAGGAACCACGTCCGTGGGCCTCCCGTCCTGCCCAGAGCACAGTCCCAGGAGGCAGACACCTGCCTGGCCTTCCTCCTTGCACCCCCCGCCTGTGAATCTTGGGGGCACAGGGAACTTAAGCTGGGGAAGAGGAAGAGCTCGGGAGGCTGAGGCCGCGTGGAGGGAGGCTCTGGGCCTGAAGTCGAGAACTCAGATTAGTCCCTGCCAGAAGTTAGAGTGTGAGGCAATTTAGGAAATTGTAGCTTGCAGCAGATGTTTAATTAGTAGTGAGGCTGTGCAGTGACTGGAGGCTGAGCGGGGGAGGGCAGCTCCGTCTGCCGCCACCGCCGCCAGCGCCAAGGGGGACGTGGGCTCTAAAGCCGAGGAGCGAGGCTGGGCACAGGGGAACCCCGAACAATGAGAGAGAAACCTAGAGGTGTGAAGCTCTGGGACTTGGGAGGTCCAGAGGGACAGGCGGGGCATGAGAAGTTCAGGGCAGAGCGCAAGAGGCAAGACCCTTCGCCTGGCAGTGGGGTAGCTCCGAGGCAGGTTTTCCTCTACAAACATCTGGGAGCATGATCCTCAGTAGGTCCTGAACGGAGACACTCACCTGTACCCCTCACTGGCTCTTCCCATCCTGCTCCCTGCCTCGGTGGACAGAACCATGGTGGGCCTTCTTCCTTAGGAGCCATCTTCCATACTTTCTTATTGTCTCCCCTTCACCTCTAGTTCACACCCAAGTCGTGCCAGTTCTGCCTTTCAGACACATCTCAGATCTCCGTCTCCGTCTCTGCACCCTCTCCCAGGGTTTCTCAAACGTTGCGCTGTGGGTGTTTGGGGGCTGGGTTATTATTATTGGAGGGGAGCTGTCCCGTGTCTTGCAGGATGTTTAGCAACATCCCTGACCTTGGCCCACTAGATGCCCCTCACATCCCTCCCCCTGCCAAGTCGTGACAACTGACACTGCCAGAAGCTGCTTGGAGGGAGGAGCGCCCAGCTGAGAATGCATTCCGCGCCAGCCCAGGCCACCTCGTCCTCGCTAAGGATCCAAGCTCTGTCTTCCTGCCCTGTTTCCTGGTCTCCAGCCTCGCTTCTTCCAATGCTTCCTCCACACTGAAGCCAGAGACATGTTCCTAAGGCAAATCGGGTCATGGGATACGCTTCCCTAGAGCCCTTCCGTGGCCCCTGGTGTTTTGCAGAAGTACCCATATTCCCTGGAATGATTTGGAGGTCCCTTCTTAGGGCACCCATATTCATACTTCCAGCCTCCGCTGCCACCCCTCCCTCTCTGCTGCTCTGCTCCAATCCCCCTGGAATCCTGCCACTTTCATGATCCTCCCTTCCCACCTCCTTTCCTCCTCCCACGGAGGCTTTGCACATGCTCTGTATATTCCAGTCCCACTAGACTTTTCTCAGTTTTTTTTTGACTACACACAACCTGCATCTTCTGCCTGTAACACCCTCACAGATACATCCCCGAGGGTCCTGGAATAACAAATTAAGATGAGGGTTTGTCCAGCTGGCAGAATCCTAAGAGATCTTATTGGACACATTGCTTAATGTTTGTCCCAGTCTAAGTCTGACTCAGAGATGGGCTTTCTGAGTGATTGCATAAGCTTCAGAACTGCAGTGACTCTCAGCCACCCTCTGCCCTCCTCTTCCACAGACATTCCCACTCCCAGAGCCACGGGTTACCACACCACCCTTGTGTGGGGACAGAAGGAGGGGAAAAGCACCGGGCAGGGAAAGTCTTGATGGCAGCCTCCTCTTTTTTTTTCCTGGGGGGTTCCTGGTCCTCCTTTGGGGGTACAGGCAACAGAAGCAGGTGAGGATTTTTAGTTCTACTCCCATTCCTGCTTTAACCTCAAAGCTCCATGTCGTTTACCTCGCAGGCCAACAGTCTTGAGTTTCCTAACCAGATTCCCTGAGGGCGGGGTGCTTATCTCCTTGATCACACTCTCCTTGGTGTTGACCATGCTTCCTGGCATAGAAGTCTGTTCTCAATAAATCCTTGAGTTGGCTGGGGCGAAGGATCCCGTGGGAAGGGAGGTTGGGTGCTTGAAGAAGGCTGGTCGGGATTGCTGCTTGAGGAAGAGGCAGTGCAGGTACAGCATTCGTGATGTCTGTGGACTCCAGTGCTACGGCTAGTGGCTACTTTTTATGTGCCAGTGGCCCATAATTTTTTTTGGTGGGCGGGGAGGGGCTTGCAAACTGAATCCTCTTTCCTACATTGCAGAAGATGATGCAAGGGTAACTCTGTAAATTTCCATATTTCATATTGAAAGAGTACAACACCAGAGTGCTGGAATCATCCACCTTTTTCTCCTTAAGTACTGTGCTTACATTACCACACATTGCGTAGGAGATGGAGCTGCGTGCTGTCTGATCATGCCACGTGTGTTCCAGGTGACAGCAGCTCCTAGGGTATGCGTGGCAGCCTCCCGCCTCCCACACGTACACATGCACAGTTATCCTTGAATGCAGTGAGCACAAGGAGAGAATCCACCCAGTAGCTGTTGTTGGTCCTTAAATCACTGCAGCCAGTGATGGTGGAGAGGAATGAGAATGTTCCCCAGCTCTTCCGAAGAGGCTGATAGAGACAATCACATAACCATTGCTGGTTCCCATCCAGTTAGGATGATGTAGATGAGCTGGCAGCAGGAAGCTTGCCATCTCACGTTCTTGGATGACTGTGGTTGCTGGTCCTCCTTGGTTGTTAGATTAGGGTGATAAATGATGTCTCTCTTCCAGTGATACTTTGGGACATCCTTGTTACCCCGTTTTTTTTCATCTTCAGGGCCCAGCAGTCCCTTTCTCTGTTGGGATGTCTGTCTTCTTATCTGCAAAGTGAAAACATGGATGGATGAATATCTTCATTGCTTTCAGTTCCAATGTGAGTGAGAGCCAAGTCACAAAGCAAGTGCAACAAAATCTGTCTCCACAAACAGTCGCTGTCGTAGTTAGCACGAACTAAGCACTTTTGCAGACTACCTCCGAACCCTCACGCCATTTTTACAGATCAGGAAAAGGAAACTCACGGAGTCATTTCCTTGCTCAAGATTGCTTTGAGAGATGTGCTGCTCAGCTGGAGGAAAGGTTTGCACCCCAGGGGACATTTGGCAATATCTGAAAATATTTTGGGCTTCACAGGTCGGTGGTGGGGAGCGCTCCTGACATATAGAGTAGAGGCCAGGGATATTGATAGACATCCTGCCATGCACAGCAGAACTCCTACAGCAAAGAATGGTCTGGCCCCACGTCTCAGCAGTACTAAGGCTGAACAACACTGACTTATAGCTAGACATAGCTTCAAATTATCGTGCTCCAGAATTTATCCTTTGCACCAGCACATTTCGGCTGGCTCAGACTCTAGGTGTATTTCCCTACCCTCTGTTCAATACTTACAAAGGAAAAAGGTCTTGCAAAGATATCACAGAAAGTCAGAACCAGGAATCTAATATTTCCATTAGTCTCTAACTGGGTGGGAACTGACAGTTTCACTTGGGACCCGCTTTTTGCCAAAATCCCTTTTCTTGGTTTATGGCCCTAATTCCTTCATCTCCTCTCTTCAGCCATTAAGTGTCCTGTTGGCATTATTTGATCCCGATTCACCAGATGAGGATTTCCCATAAGCCCTTGCAGTACAACTCAGGAAACCTTTATTAAGTGCTACATTAACCTGAAGTGCTCTGAACTGCAAACAACATACACGGTCATCAGAGGCTTATTAATCAAGCAGTAAGTAACTTACTCAAAAAGAAGATTGGAGTCAGGTGGTTCCAGGACGAGTTTAACAGCATCAGGAATTCAAGCTTCACTTCACAGTTTTGTTTCACCGTCCTCAAGACAGTCCCTTTCATCCACGTATTTGTAGTCTCATGGTAACATGATGGCTGCCGTTGCTCCAGGCATCACAACTGCCCATTGTGTTTCAAGGCAGGAGGTGGATGAATGCAGTTTTGTTTTTTTTTCTCAAAGCCATTTTTACCTGAAGAAGTGCTTTCTGAGAAGATGCCCTCATCAGCAGTCATGCTCTTGCAGCTCATTGACTAGAATCTGTCTCTCTGGTAACCCCTAGGAGCAATTAAGACAGAGAAACTAAGGTAGACAAAGGAGAAGGTGATTTGGGATGGTTATTGGACAGACATCTAACAGTGTCTGCCACAAGCACCTACTGTGTGTCAGAGACTGTGCTAGACTCTGGAACTAGTGACCAAAGCATTCAGAGTCCACCATTTACAGTCCATTTCCAACTCGTTAACACCCCTCTTCCTCAATCTGTCCACATCCAAAGTCAGCAGAGAGTCCTCATTTTCCCCACTGTGTTTTAGAAAAAGACCTGGACACTGAGTCACAAACCCAGTGACAAATATAGGACCATTTTATTTTATTTTTTTTTTTGACATCTCAATCCCAGCCTTATCTTGCCTCCATCTCGTCCCGACAGCCCTGTCCTCGGCTGAACCAGAAGGAGAACATCTGCACAGCAGTGAATCAGACAGCTCTTGTGAAGAGGCTGGAAAAACAAAGCCACACCCAGAGAGGCCACCCCCTGTCCCCAGCGTCTGAGGGCGCATGAGATGAGGCAAGGCTGGGTGCCCCAGAGGATGCTGTGCTCTGTAGGGTAGAAAGTCATTTTGTGCTGATTGGCCCGGCGGTGACCTGGCTCTACACCTCTCCTGTGCCTTCAGAACTCCAGGAACACAGCTCCCTCACTGCCATCGCAATCTTTACATAAACACTGAGCTCTAGAAGAGGCTTCAGTGGGGGAAGGAGCTGCTGGGATTAGAGTATGGGCTCCACATAAATATGTCAAAAGGGGAGGAGTGAGGTTACTCGGAAGTGATGCTGTGGGTCAACATTGCCTGGAGGTGTGTGTGCAAGTGAAGTAGAAGGAGCCCTCTCACAGCACACAGGCTTCAGCATGGCCTGCGTGATCCATCCAGGGTTGGGGGTCGGGGGGGGAGCAGTGAGTTCTCCATCATGGAAAACACACACAAAACCTGAGGGAGCCGCTCTGAGGCTTCCTGAGAGGCATTGTTGTGTCTGAGCCACAGCTTGGACTGCCAGAAACTTCCTGCCAACAAGGTCCAATGTCTCTCTTCGCCCAAAATGGTCTGGTCTCTTCTAAGCTCTTAGGCTGTTGTAAGGGTCGTCTGCCAGAGTCTCTGCTAGACTCTGTAAGTAGTGACCAAGGCACTCATGGTCCATTTAGTATCTAACTCATTAACACTCCCCTCCTCAATTTCTTCACATCCGAAGTTAGCAGCGTCTTCATTTCCCGCTACACTACCTCTACAAGATGGGAATCAGAATCAGGAGAAATTACCTTGTGCTGCAGATAACCTGTCAGGCGGGTTAGCAAGCTTCCCCTAGTTGAGCTGAGGGCCCTTGGAATTACCGTGGTGAATAATATCATTGATTGAGTGATTTCCTGGCATTGTGTCAAAACATTTTACATAGATTATTCCACTGAATCATCTCAAACACTATATAGAGTAGGTACTGTTATCCCCACCAATCCAGTGTCCTGGATGAAGAAACGGAAGCATGAGGAGGTGAATAAACTTCCTCAGATTCAGTAGCTGAGAAGCAGCAGAGCCAGGATTTGAACCCACACAGCTGGACCCAGGGATTGTTCTTATCACCATGCAGCTGCACTGCGGTTCATGTAACCCCGACTGCAGACCACCCATCTATCCATCAACCTTCTTTCTCTCTCCATAGTGTCTTCTTCCAGAGAGCAAAGGAGGGCCCAAGAGAATAATTTCCTCACCTTGTCCCTCCCCCAAAAAGTTTCCAGATGTAACAAGTAAAACACAGGGTGCACACTAACACTTCATTGCATGAATGGACACCTACAACCAACACTGAGATACACAGCAAATATTTGTTTAGCATAAGTATATTTTATGCAATATCTGAGATATACTTATATGAATCTCTATCTGTCCAGGCACTGTTTATCTGAAACTCAGATGTAGGTCATGGGTGCCCTGTATTTAGCTGACAACCCGAATTTCATGGCCCATGGAGCCACAGTGCTCTGATTCCCAGCCCATCAACTGAACAAGCCTGATGTCGCCCAGCTGTCATTTCAGCATGGAGGACTTCCTTTCTACTCACAGACTAAAAGAATCAGAAATAGATGTGACTGCTTTAAAATGCACATCTGCATTCCCTGGGCTGCCCCTGCTGAAAGCCAAGAGTCTTAAGTCTGATTTGAAATTCAACGCCACCAGGTTTTTGCTCTGGGCAGACGTGGGCTGGTGGGCTGCCATCCTCACTCAGAGGCACACCATGCCCCATCCTCATCCTCTTCTCCCTGTGCTGATGGCATTCAGGCTTTTCCTGCCTGCAGGTAGATGGTGAATCTCCCCTCTGAATCATGGATTTTGTGTGTCAGGTTCCTGGAGAGAGGCCTGGAAGAGTGACAAGGAAATGGAGCCGCTGAAATCAAGTTTAGACTTGTTAGAAGGAATCGTGTTGAAAAGGCGCCCCAAACACGTTAACTGCAGCTGTTCTCAGCACCGAGAGAATGGCAGTGATTTTCCTAGTGTGATGCAGGAGATCATCATATGAGAAGTAGTTAAGCAATAATTTAACATTGTTGTTCCTTCCTAAGCTGATGTGAGCTGCTTCTGGCAGGAGGGTTTGGGGAATTTTGTTCTCTCTGTGGGAAATCACAAAGCCCTCGGATTTGATTTCCATTTAAATCCCTGAATGTTTGGTTGTCTGCCTCAGTTGCCTCATTCTTTCACAGGCAAACATTTATTAAGCACCTGCTGCATGCCGGGCACTGTTTAATTTCAGCCCCTACATGCGTGTTTCAGGTGTTCATTGACATATTCACTCATTTATCCGTTTTCAAATGTATTAAACATTTTTCAAGCCAAGTGTATGTCTGGCTCTGTACTAGTTCCTGGGGATATTTAAAAATAGAAAACCACGAGATCTGTGCTCTTCTTTCAAAGAATGGATTTCCCAGTGGAGGAAACTTACCTCTAAGCAAGTAATCAAAAGGCCATGGGTTGGTCCCATAATAACAAGGTGGGACTCCGTTGATTGAACATCGACTGTGCACCACTTTGTACACATTATTTTATTTGTAACTTTTATTGTTTGAGATGGAGTCTCGCTATGTCGCCAGGCTGGAGTGCAGTGGCGCCATCTCAGCTCACTGCAGCCTCATCCTTGAGCAGGCCCAAGTGTATGCTGTTCCCTTCTATATGTGCATGTGTTCTCATCATTTAGCTCCTACTTATAAGTGAGGACACGCAGTATTTGGTTTTCTGTTCCTGTGTTAGTTTGCTAAGGAGAATGGCCTCCAGCTCCGTCCATGTTCCTGCAAAGGACATGACCTCATTCTTTCATATGGCTGTGTAGTAGTCCATGGTATACATGTACCACCTTTTCTTTATCCGCTCTGCTGTTGATGGGCATGTCTTTGTTATTGCATGACTGTGTTCACTGTAACACTATTCACAATAGCCAATCTATTATTACTTTTAACACATTATACCCAAGCCATTCCTCGAAGCAAGATAGACATTATTATGTCCATGTTGTAGATGAAAAATAGAGGTGCTAAACAGGTAAAATAACTTGCTCCAGGCTATGCAGTTAGCAAGTACAGGGAATACATTTAGAACCTAGGTCCATCCTTTTCTAAAGCTGGAACGCTTTACACTCTGCCAAGTTGCTGCTAGAAGCAGTGAGAGAACACAATGAAAGAGGAACAGCCTGGGCGAGGTTGCTCATGTCTATAATCTCAGCACTTTGGGAGGCCAAGGTGGGCAGATCATGAGGCCAAGAGATCGAGACTGTCCTGGCCAACATGGTGAAACCCCATCTCTACTAAAAATACAAAAATTAGCTGGGCTTGGTGGTGGGCGCCTGTAGTCCCAGCTACTCAGGAGGCTGAGGCAGGAGAATTGCTTGGAGGCGGAGGTTGCCGTGAGCTGAGATCACACCACTGCACTCCAGCCTGGATGACGGAGCGAAACTCTGTCTCAAAAAATAAACAAATAAATAAAAAATAAAAATAAAAATAGAGGAACAAAGAGAAGCATGCAGCTAGCTCCAACAAGTGCATCTGAGTTGGGTTCTGGAGGTTGAACTCAGCTATCAGAAAAGTCAGAAGAGTTTCCCTGGAGAGGAGAACATCGTATCTTGAAAAAGTGAGATTATTTGGGAAATTGAGGGAGGCGAGTGAGAAGCTTTGGAAGAAGCAATATGGCATCCAATTCCTGTGAGGCCTGGATGGTCTAGTGATGGTTTGTTTTGCTGGAGTGAAGGGATGGCTCCTGCTGAGACTAAGACTTAGTGTTTTCGAGTGCCAGGGACTTTACCCATCACCTACCTGGAAACCTTACGTGTTCACAAAGGACAGTTTACCATGAGGGTTATTATGTGTTTTTTCCATCAACCTGACTTAGAAATCTCAAAGTTAGAAACTCAGCCCACGTATCAGAGCCAAATTGCCAGCAAGAAATGATGCATGCTGCATTTTAAAATCTGGTTGTTGTGGCTGATTATATATGCTGTTCTAAAAAGCCCTGGAATAAAGTTTCCCATCCCACAAGAGTAAAGAATGGTCCCCAAAGTAATTGGCATTACATTATTGATAAATGTGTTTGGCCATGTGAGAACAATAGCATCCCTCTTCGTCTCTGACATCTGATAAAGCCGCGAAGCTCCTGCGTTCACCTTGGGCATGCGTGTAAGTCTAGTGGCAGAGATTCCTTCACTAGCAACTTCAAAATGTACTGCGTCCAAGATAAAAGAAAGAGGGGAAAAATCAGCAGTGCATCGCTTTTGGAATATTTGTCCTGAATTAAGAAAAGAAAATACATTACCGTTCTCTTGTCTCTTCTCTGCCGTCTTAGAAATCGGATTAGTCATTATTAAACATTTTGAAGTGGAATAAAAAGAGGGAGAAGATTCCAAGGGCACATTGCGACTTTGATCTTAACAGAGCGATCATTGTCAGGAGCCGGCACAAAGGCAGTTTCTGTTACACATTGAGATCCTGGTAATTAGGGCCTTGTAATGACCCATTCCAAAAAGAAACAGCTCTGTTCCTCATTTGCCGTTAAGAACACCAAGAGTTTATTTGCAGAGAATTGGGTTTAATTCAATTAGCAGGAATTGTGAGGCATTCATAACACAAGGTATATTAGCCCAACACTTGGTTTGTAATGAGAACCAAAAAAGCATTTAGGGAAAGAAAAGCTAATTACCCGAGATTCTTTTTATTTTTATTTTTTCTGTAACATGGAGGGTTTTGTCCAAATTTCAGAGGCCTGTATTCCAAAATCCCTTAAGCTTTAATTAATGCTTAAGCAGGGCAACAGGAGATGAAGAAGGACAGCAAAATTTTGCCATGGAGTCATTGCCAAGGGGGTATATTTCATAACCCCACCCTCAGCCAGCACTTTAAAGTTTACACAGCATTTCCACTGCCATTATCTGTTGTGAATATTCATTTCCTTTTTCTTCTGGACTGTTTCTCCAGCGGTAGAAATATTCCTGTTAAGCCTGTCTAGAGTTTCAGATCTCAGCTTGCTTCTCGAAGGAAGTCCTCATCCAGCCCAGCTGTTTGCTTCCAGAGACGCATGCAGGAAATTGACAGGTGTGGACTTCCCTCTCACCTGCACTTTGGTCCAGGTTGATGACCTGGGGCAGCTGGCTGAGCTTCTTCAAACTCCACTGTGCTTCTTTGTTATTCCCCATAATGGTGCTGTTCTATCTGGAAGCCACTGCCAAATGTGGTTATTTAAATGTAAATTGATTAAAACGAAACTTAAAATTGAGTTGTCAGTAACACTGGACACACTTTTAGGGTTAAGTAGCCACATGTGGCTGGTGGCTACTGTTACTGGACGTCAAGATAGAGCCCACTTTTATCATCACGGAGAGGTCTGTTGAACAGCACTCGTCTGTGAAATGGGGGGCATCATCTATCTTTTGAGGGTAATGTGGTAAGAATTTAGTGAGAAAATCACCTGGCGTGGTGGCTCATGCCTGTAATCTCAACACTTTGGGAGGCCGAGGCGGGCAGATTGCTTGAAGTCAAGACATCAAGACCAGCCTAGCCAACATGGTGAAACCCCACCTCTACTAAAAATACAAGTATTAGCCGGGCATGGAGGTGGGCAACTGTAATCTCAGTAATCCTAGCTACTCGGGAGTCTGAGGCAGGAGAATCACTTGAACCCGGGAGGCGGAGGTTGCAGTGAGCCAAGATCGTGCCACTGTGCTCCAGCCTGGGTGACTGACAGAGTGAGACTCTTTCTTAAAAATAAAAATAAAAAAGAATTTAGTGAGAAAATACACAGGAAACTCGTGACTCATGGTGGAGACCCAATAGCAGCATCTTGGATGAAAGAAGAGAGTGGCAAGGAAGAGGGCACCCCCCTCTGAAGGTCATTCTGCCTTTCCATTCTTAACACAGTGGGAAAGAATAATGGGGAAAGGTACATGGAAAGGAAGGTAATTTCTATTACAGCATGTTTTATGGGCTTTATTATCTCTGTGTCTCTGTGTGATTATTCAACAAATATTCATGGAGTGTGCCAACCATCTCATCTGTTCCTACGACCCCTCAGGGAAGAAGCCTTTCTTTCCCCAACTGGGTAGATGGAGGCATGGAGGCTCAGCTGGGTGACCTAGTGTACCCGCCTTGGGTGCACAGCCAGTAAGTGGTTGAGTTGATACCTTCGCCAGTCCCGAGGAACAAGAAGACCCTACTTCTCTCCACCACACTCAGCTGTCTTCATCAACACAGACTTCCAGCTGGTTCTTATTAATTCGAGGGCTGGGCGCCAGTGCTCAGGTAGCCAAGAATGTTCCACTTCGTAAGTCCTTGCATGATGAGTGGATGTGAAGAACCACATGGGTCCCTGAAAGGGTTCCAGCAAGCCCGTCCAATTCCTGCTTCATTGGGGACTTGGAATTTCCTTCAGAGCAGCTCTGGAGAAGGACACATTTTGTAGACAGCCCAGCCATGCACAGAAATTGCATTATTAGACTATAAATCAATTAGTGCATTTGGGCCCAGGCTGCACAGAGCTGCTGTGACAGATGGCCATCGGTCTGTCTCTGTCTCCTTAGCTAGATCCCAAGAGGAGGGGAGAGAAGAAAGAGCTTCCAGGAAGGTGTTGACCCCAGTAGCTCTCTTGTAGCAGGGAATAGGGAATCCCAAAGAGGCTGTTCAAGGGCAAGACTTTTCTCTGGAAGTCATTTGAGGAATGAAATTGAATTTGGTGACTCCAGGAACCTTGTTGGAGTGAGAAACACATGACTCTCAGGTAGAAAACACATGGGCATCTTGGAGAAGATGCTACAGTTGGGAGAACTAGGGACAAGGACACTTAGCTGGGAATGGGCAGGATTCCGTTTCCAGCTTTGCATGACCTTGGGCAAGCCATGAGAACCTCTTGGCTTCACTTTCCTTATCTGTTAAAAAGAAAATGGGGGGTGGGAATCTAAAATTAGATCCTGATTGCATCAAAGGATTAAAATGTGTGTGCACAGATGTTACAGGAGAGAGATCTCTTTCCAGGTGCATTATAGGAGCTTCCATGCCATTTGCAAAGAAAAACGAAGTGGACATTAGTTTTCAGGGTCTTACCAAAGGCCGAGTTTTTATTAGAGGTATGTCACAGTGCTGCATTAGAACTGGAGAGCAACATGTTTATGAGTTGAACACTGCTTATTCTTTCATTAGTTGGTTTTTTCTGGAGACTTTTGGTGAAGCTCTCTGGCCCTCCAGAGGCTGACTGGCTTGGCTTCTGATTTCAACACCAAACCTTCCGGTTGTGTGGCCTAGACCAGTGTCCTACAGCCTCATCTCTCAGTCCCCGCAACAAACATTACAGCCACCTCTTAGGGTGGTTCCAGAAGTCGTTGAAATGAAGACTTGCAGGGTGTTCGGCCCCATGCTAAATTCAGAATCAACACTCAAACTACATTAGTCATTTGCATTGCCAACAGATTGTCTGTAATTGTCCAGGACTCTGGGGATATAGAAACAAATAAGGCATTATTTTGTCTTTGAGGAGCTCATCTTAGTGCAGTGGCTATGACATGATCTGGTGTAAACACCCCTGATAGTGATAATCTAAGCATACCCCGAGAAGGATCCTGTATGGCAGATGCACCTGCATGCGTGTCTGAAGCTAGGGAATCGGGGAGTGGCCAACCCAGAGACAAGTTCTTTGTCTGTGAGGAATATCTGAGCCTGCATCCTGTGCTGTGCCTCATGAGCTGTCCAGGGGATAAGGGGAGGAGGGTGCTAGGTGAAAATGCCATATAAATGGCATGCAGTCTGCAAGCAGGTTGTAGTTTCCAGCCTGCCACAACTAAACTGTATATAAGCTGGATATCCTGCCAGCCCACCACCACGTAGCCATTTCTGTACATAAGGCAGTTCTCATGTCTGGCCCACCACCACTGGATTCTCTCCCCTGTGTGGAAGGCCCTAATAAAACCCTGTGTCTTGTTGACTGGCTCTGGATTTCTGGCCTCTTGAACCTCAGAAAACCTTTTGAAAACCACGTAAACTCACAAATATGATTCCAGGTCTGGAACCGCTGAAACTCCGTAGACTCCAGGTTAAGAGACTGGCATACTTAGAAACTGTGAGTAAAACAAAGTTTACATACCCTGCACAATTATCCTAATTGTAGCAGACAAGAATTGGTTGCTCTCAGAATTGCTACTGAGGGCAAGGAAGGCTTCCTAGAGCAGGTGATGCCAGTTGAGAGAATAAACAGCTTTTAAATAATCGGGGTGAGGGCAGGGGAGGAGCTCCAGGTAGAAGGACCAGAATATGCAAGAGTAGGGCAGTGGAAAACCCAGGTAAGAACACTTGAGTCCTTGGTCTTCTGTCTAGAGGTGAAGGCAGAGTCCGCTGGAGCCTCCTTGGAGTCAGAGATAAGGTTGCATTTAACTCCTGTTTCTCCTTTTCTCATCGCCTTCAAGTAGATGCATTAACTCGTATTTCTAATGTTATTTTCCTGCATGGAGGAGGTTCTTGACTTTAAGGACGATGGAGTGCCCTGATTTCAGGGGTCATATGGATTTGGGAAATGGAAGTAACAAGTGTCACCAAGTATCGGGTCCAATCGGGAGACTTGAGGTTACTGAAATCACCATGAGGCCCTCCTTGCTCACAGAGCCGTCCCTGCACAGATTCCTTGCTTAGCGTAGTCAGAACCACAATCCGCTTCTAATTCCGTCTGACCTCCAGCAACCTGCTTGTCTTAGGTTAAATTCCTAGATGTAGATACCAAGATAAGGATATGAATGTGAGTGATGCATGTGTGAGGTGGTCACAGGAACTGTGGGGCCAAGGGGAGGCAAGGAGGCCCACAGAAGTGCTTTCAGGAGCAGGTCACCCCTGTGGGCAGCTGGGGCTTGGAACCCGTGAATCCATTGGACCATGTCACAGGATTGTCCTCTAAGGGGCAAAGCTGCCATTATTGGTCAAGGGATGCTCCTGTGACATTAAAATCTGCCTTCCCCTAACTTACTCTAAGGAACTGCTTGTTTTCCATTTTTCACTGGATCACCTGCTCTAGGAAGCCTTTCCTGGCCTCATTTCCTTCCCTTATGCCATGTGTGTGAAGAAGCAGACCCCTGTGGTCAAAGCAAGCCATCAGGAGAGACCCATAGGTGTCTGCACTGAGGAGACCTTGGGGTAGGAAGGGGAGGGGATATGTCTGGGGGACTGGTGCATTTGCTACAATCCTCTGCTACAGAAACTCAGTCCCAGGCATCTAGTTTCTCCCAGGGTCACATCCTAGCTGGATACCCAGTATCTATTCTAGGTCCATCTTGGTGGCCATGGCCCCTCTGATTTCCATCCCACATGTTTCTGGAGGCTTGGTTTTTCTGGCTCTGAGGTGCTCTGTCACCACTGCTCAGAGTCAGAAAATCATGGAGGCTGCCCTCCTGTTGTGTGGCCCCCCTCACTCCGAGGCATCGGCCAGTGTTTGTTCTGATAATTATTTATTAGCATCTCCTGTATGATCTTGAGTCTGTAGCCTCTCTCCTCCTGTGTCTTTGGAACTTCGAGTTTTGCTGTCATTTGTTCCCAAGAAGTAAACATGGATGCATCCTGTTCCCCTCAGAAAGTGTCTTTCCAGCTACTCCCAGTGTGGCCCAGCAGGTTTCTGCTCCTAACTCAAAGGGAATGTTATATTTCGGAATTTGTTTTCCTTTGCGGATCATCTGCTCACAGATGTTTGTCCTTTGGCTTGTTTCTCTTTCTAATTAATTTTTGATTAAGTTTTGAGACACCTTCTGTCTCCACCAGTTTCAGCCACCCCAGGTGATTCTATTTACTATGAACCCAGGCTGGGAGTCTGGGCTCTCGGAGTCTCTGCAATTCAGTGGCTAAGAGGGAGAGGGGACTTCCGGTTAATTGGTTAAGTGATATTATCCATCTTAACCCGGGGAAGAAGCAGAGGGGATGCTGCCTGGGCCAAGCAGGAGGGATGGAGAAAAGTGAATGAGTCTGAGATCTCCTGGAATAGTGAGTGAGAGAAAGGGAAAAGGTAAGAGAAATACCCTTCCAAAAAGAAAATGGAGCTGATACGGTGTCACTTATTAGGAACGTATGTGTGCAGACACATGTCCCTTGAACCAGTGGCTCCAGTCTTTGGAATTATTTAGTGGAAGAAGAAATAAAATATGAAGTGCTGGCATCCCGTGTGCCATGTGCTATGCTAGGTCCTCTAACAAAGTGGCAGGAGGAGTCGTCATCATTGCACAGTGGCAGTAGCAGCCGCAGAATGAATGATAGTAATGTTTTGTGATAGCAGGCAACACTGCGTGTTTACTCTGAGGACTATTTTCAGTGCTTTATGTGCTTAATCACGTTTACTCCTCAAAGACCCCTATGCGATCCTCATTGAACAGATGAGGAAACTGAGGCTCAGAAAACGTGTACATGGCCTCTCAATGATGGACATGAAGGAACCCACAAGGGGGACTCCAGAGCCTGATTTCTCATTTCCTTCACTTGCCATCTCGAAAGGGCCCCGGGCCAGGTGTGAGCAGTTCACATTTGACCTTGTAGGCAGGGAGACAGGCAGCCCAGCATGGGAGAGGTGATGAAGGACAGCTTTTCAACGGCTGGGACAGCAGGTGCGCAGCCTGGCTGGAGATGGCATCGGGCATATCATGCTGCGTTCCCGGAGGCTCCTGCATCTCTGAGCTCAGCCGAGCTGTGGCCGCCTGGAAACTTTCCTTGTTGATCCCAGCCTCCCTGTGGGAGTGCACCCTCCAACCCACTTCCCCAATTTCCAGGCCTGCTTTATTTCTGCCTTGTGTACTCTCTGCTGTGGACTTAGCCTCAAAATCTGCCCAACACCCTGGGTTGTGATGCCAGAATCTGTGACGGCCGTAAGTCTCCTATTAGTTATGATCGTGCTTGTACCTTGTGTTCCACACAGAGCGGGAAGGATATCAGCGTGCATTCAGCTTTGTGTTACAGTTCACCTCCTAACTGGAGACAAGATGCTCCCCACAGCGTGCAGTGGGTGCTTTTCCTATATCCTGCAAAGGCCGCATGGGAGGTTCATTTCACCATCATCTTGCGTTTTGTCTGAAGACCTTTCCCCAAGACCGCCTCCCTCCGCACCCCGCCTCCTTCATTTTCCTCTGTGTGTTTTCCAAGGCATCCTCTGCACTACCAGGGACGGCCTAAGATTTACCAGCCCTGCCAAAGAAGATGAAATGCTCAGGGGTCACTGGGCAGGACGAGGTAATAAGAAAAGCAAACGGTCAACAGCAGGCCCAGCCCAGCTGAAGCAATTACCAAGTTTCTCCTCAATTTTCAGATGGCAACGGAGAGAGCAGAGATGGCTGGGGCGAGACATAAATTATGTCATCTCTGTGCTATCAGAGGTTCTGAGCATTCATTCCTGCTGTCCCTTTCATTTTGGCTCCGTAAATACTGTGTCCTTTCAAAAAGTGTCATTGTTCCTGTCCGTTCAAAGGTGACAGGCAAACCGCAAGTTTAGCGTTGTGCGGGTGGGAGTCTTAAAGGAACTGTCTGTTGCTGAGTCAGTCGGTGAATAGAAGAAGGAACGTGTCTTGGCCAGGTGTAGAGAGGTTCTGAACCCTAGAACTTTGGCTGGAGAGTAGAGGCACCATCATCAGATGCACCTGAGTTAAAACCTCCAGCCCACCACATATGAGCCCTATCAGTTGGGATTTTTTTTTTTTTTTTTGATACGGAGTTTCACCCTTGTTACCCAGGCTGGAGTGCAATGGCGCGATCTCGGCTCACCGCAACCTCCGCCTCCTGGGTTCAAGCAATTCTCCTGCCTCAGCCTCCTGAGTAGCTGGGATTACAGGCACGCGCCACCATGCCCACCTAATTTTTTGTATTTTTAGTAGAGATGGGGTTTCACCATGTTGACCAGGATGGTCTTGATCTGTCAACCTCGTGATCCACCCGCCTCGGCCTCCCAAAGTGCTGGGATTACAGGCGTGAGCCACCGCGCCCGGCCGGGATTTGTTTTTAAAACTGGGGACAGGAAGAAGTTACATCATAGGAGGATGATAAGGATCAATTGAGATTATGTGTTAATAAGTACTGAGAGCAGCCTGCAGAATGTCCTTCGTAAAAGTTAACTGGGGCTGTGCGTGGTGGGGCACACCAGCACCTTGGGAGGCCTGGTCGAGCAGGTCACCTGAGGTCCGGAGTTCTAGACCAGCCTGAACAACATGGAGAAACCTCATATCTACTAAAAATACAAAAAATTAGACAGGTGTGGTGGCACATGCCTGTAATCCCAGCTACTCAGGAGGCTGAGGCAAGAGAATCGCCTGAACCCAGGAGGCAGAGGTTGTGGTGAGCTGAGATCGCGCCATTGCACTCCAGCCTGGGCAACAAGAGTGAAACTGTACCTCCAAAAAAGAAAAAAAGTTAACTGGGTTTCCCCCACTCCCTTATTCATACTATTGCATAGAAAGCTTCCTGACCTTCCAAGAGCATGCCTTCAAGTTCATGGCTCCAAGGCTTTGCCCATGCTCTCTCCTCTGCCTCAAATGCCCTCCCTCCCTGCCTTAGGTCGAGTTCTCCAGAGCTTGAATGTGGTTTCTGAAGCAATGAGGGTTGCAGGCATGCTCGCAGGAAGAAGTCTAGAGGTAAGGGAAAGAAGATGAGGTAGCAAAGATGTGGTTTAGTTGAAGTTGAGCCACAGCCTGATGCTGTGGGAGGCTCTGAATGTGGATGGCACCATGGAGCTTGCACACCCTGAAGCATGCGAAGTGCCCCTTTATACCACCATATCTGTAAGCCATGGGCTGCAGGCTGGCCTTGGTTGGAGGTCAGTGCATAACTGCTCTGGCACCTCTGGGCAAGGCATGATTCTCCAGAAAATGTAGAATTTGAGAATCCTGATCAATCAACACTTGGTGCAGCTTGGTGGGAGTGGGGGGAGGTTAATTCACTGTATTATGTAATTGAGTATGGTGGTTCATGCCTGTAACCCCAGTACTCTGGGAGGCTGAGATGGAAGGATCACCTGAGCTAGGAGTTTGAGACTACAATGAGTTATGATTGTATCACTGCTTTCCAGCCTGGGTGACAGAGCAAAACTCCATCTCTAAGGGGAAAAAAAGGATTTGGGATATGGGTGGGGGATCCCCCTCCCCCTCCCAGCAGACTCCTATTCATCCTACAAGGCACTGCTCTGCTGCCTCTCCTCTCAGGTCCCTTTCCTCTGTGCCTTATGCTCTGAGTCACTTCCTTCTCTCTGAATGCAGAAGACTTTTCACTGCAGTCCCTTGGTTATAACACTTACTGCACTGTGATAGAATTACGTGTTGACAGATCAGACTAGCCCCAGGAAAAGAGACTGTGGATATTGGAGTCATCTCTTGTGTAGAGAGAGGAGGCAGCCAGTAGGCAGGTGCAAGCTGAATAGGGGCAGAGAAAGGAGGAAATGAGCTCCTTGGGGTGAAGACTGGAGCCTCAGCCTTGCTTTTCAATGCCAGGTAGCTTTTGGAATCCTGGAGTTGAACAGCTCCTGGGTCTTCCAGCCAGACAACCCTCACCTCCTGATAATGGCCAGGAGAATTACTAAAAGCCCAAAGAGATTGAACAGTTACATTTCCTGAAAGAGTGTAGAAAACAAAGCAGAGTTTGGTGAGCCTGTTGGAGTCCTGCCCTGGGCACAGCCTACCCTGCCCCCATGTTCCCTGGGCTTGAGGAGCTGGATCTGGTCTCAGCCTGAGTCAGACCCAGACCCCACCAGCTAATCTAATCACTGTACTGTCCAGCTGCACTTGAGGACACAGGGCCTGCCTTGGGGATCTCTCTTGATGGTTACATGCATTTTTTTTTTTTAATTTTGTCTGTGACAACAATCATTCTGTCCTTGGTTGAATGATGGGTGGAATGAGCACTCAGAAGAGGGTCCAGCAGCTTGGCTTGGTCTAGCTTAACAGAGTTTAGGATGTGAAGACCTGCAGACTAGGGGGGTATGGGGGACAGAGAGGCAGGATGGAACCCTAGCTGAGCCTGCTGCATTTCAAATTCTGGCTTTCCTTTCTCCTTTTCTTTTCTTTCTTTTCCTTGTTTCCTTCTTTCTTTCTTCCTTTCCCTCCCTCCCTCCCTCCCTCCCTCCCTTCCTTCCTTCCTTCCTTTCTTTCCTTTCTTTCTTTGCATAGAAAGGAGGCTTTCTATGCAATCGTATGAATAAGGGAGTGGGGAAAACCCAGTTAACTTTTTTTTTTTGGAGGCAGAGTTTCACTCTTGTTGCCCAGGCTGGAGTGCAATGGCGCAATCTCGGCTCACCACAACCTCCGCCTCCTGGGTTCAGGCGATTCTCCTGCCTCAGCCTCCTGAGTAGCTGGGATTACAGGCATGTGCCACCATGCCCAGCTGATTTTTTGTATTTTTAGTGGATAGGGGGTTTCTCCATGTTGGTCAGGCTGGTCTCGAACTCTCGACCTCAGGCGATCTGCTCGACCAGGCCTCCCAAGGTGCTGGGATTACAAGCATGCCCCACCGCAGACAGCCCCAGTTAACTTTTACGAAGGACATTCTGCAGGCTGTTCTCGGTACTTTTAATACATAATCTCAGTTGATCCCAATCATCCCCCTGTGACGTAGGTTCTTATTGTCCCCAGTTTTAAAAACAAATCCCAACGGATAGGGCTCATATGTGGTGGGCTGGAGGTTTCTTTTCTTTCTCTTTCTTTCTTTTTCTTTCTATCTCTCTCCCTTCCTCCCTTGCTTTCTGCTTTTCTTACCTGCCTTCCTTCTCTCTTTCTTTTTCTTTCCTTCTTTCCTTCTATTTTCCTCTCTCTCTCTCTGCCCCCCTTCTCTCTCCCCCTCTCCCTCTCCCTCTACCTCTCTCCCTCCTTTACTCCCTCCCTCTGTCTGTCTGTCTATCTGTCTGTCTCCCTCTGTCACTCAGTCTGTAGTACGGTGGTTCAATCACAGCTTACTGCAGCCTTGAACTCCTGGCCTCAAGTAATTGTTCTCGACCACCCAGCTTCCCAAAGTGCTGAGATTCCAGGCATATGTCACCACACCTAGCCAAATTCTGGCTTTAAAAAAGGTATAATTATTTTGTGTTTTCATTATAAACTAATCCCTTATGAACAATATTCGATCACATAATATTATCAGCTAAGTTTCTATTTTTAATTTTTGCCAGCTTTCTTGAGGCAGACCGGACACAAAAGAACTGTATATATAAGATGAACAGTATGTCTTGTCTTGATATGCACATGTCTTGTGAGATGCTTACCACGATCAAGCTAATGAACATATCCGTCACCTCACATAGCTATGATTTGTGTGGGTATGGTGAGAACACGTAAGATCAACTTCTTCAGAAATTTCAAGTATATAGTACAGTACTGTTCATTGTCATCACCAGACTATGCATTAATGAGACCCTCAGAACTTATCCTGCATAACTGAAACTTTGTACGTTTTCACCAACATCTCACTCTTTTTTTCCACCTCCGGTGCCTGGCAACCATCATTCCATTCTCTGCTTTGCAAGTTAAACTCTTTTAGATCCCATGTGCAAGTGGAATCCTGCAGTATGTGTCTTTCTGTGTCTGGCTTATTTCACTTAGCGTAATGTCCTCCAGGTTCCTCCATGTGGTCGAAAATGTTAGGATTTCCTTCTTTTTAAGGCTGAATAATGGTGTTTATATGTTTACACCTATCTACATACACACAGGCCACATTTTCTTTATCCATTCATCTGTCATTGGAGACCTAGGCTGTTTCCATACTTGGCTAGAGTGAATGATGCCGAAATGAACATGGGGGTGCACATAGCTCTTTGCGATACAAATTTTATTTTCTTTGGATATCTACTCAGAAGGGTTGCTGGATCATATGATAGTTCTTGTTGTTGTTTAAGGAAACTTCATGCTGCTTTCCATAATGTCTATATCAATTTACATTCCCACCAGCAATGTGTAAGGGTGCGTACCCTTTCCTCCTTATCCTCACCAAGACTGCTATCTTTTGACTTGGTGATAAGCCAGCCTAACGGGTGTGAGGTGATAACTCATTGGGGTTTTTATTTGCATGCCCCAATAATTAGTAATGGTAAGTGTCTTTTCATAAGCCTGTTGACCAACCATATATCTTCTTTGAAAAAATGTCTGTTCAGATCCTTGTTCATTTTCTAATGTGTGTGTGTGTGTGTGCGTGTGTGTGTGCGCGTGCGTGTGTGTGTGTGTGTGTGTGTGTGTGTGTGCTGTTGAGTGCCTCATTTATTTTGGATATTACCCCCTTATTAGATAAATAGTTTCCAAGTATTTTCTCCCATCCTGTAGGTTGTTGTTTTGTTTCGTTTCCTTTGTGGTGAAGATTTTTAGTTTGATGAATGCCTACTTGTTTATTTTTGCTTTTGTTATCTGTGTTTTGGGGGTTATGGTGAAAAATGCATTGCCGAGGTCAATGTCAAGAAGGTTTTCCACTTTGTTTTCCTTTGGTAATTTTATGGTTTTAAGTCTTATGTTTGAGACTTTAATCCATTTTGAGTTGATTATTGTATATAGTGTGAGATAAGGGTCCATTTATGTTCTTTTGCATGTAAATATCCAATTTTCCCCATACCGTTTATTGAAAAGACGTTTTTTCCCCATGTGTATTATTGGCATTCTTGCTGAAGATCAGTTGACTATAGATGGGTGAATTTATTTCTAGACTCTCTATTCTGTTTTATTGGTCTATATGTCTGTTTTTTGCGACTACCAAACTGTTTTGGTTACTGTTGCTTCGTACTATATTTTGAAATCAGGACATATGTGATGCCTTCAACTTTGTTCTTCTTGCTCAAAATGATTTTAGTTATGAGGGGATTTTTGTTCTGTATGAATTGTAGGGTGGTTTTTTTCTATTTCTGTGGAAAATGACTGTTGGAATTTTGATAGGGATTGTACTGTAGATCACTTTGGGTTGTATAAACATTTTGACTGTATTTATTAATCCTATCTATGAATATTGGATGTCTTTGCATTTATCTATTTTAAGTTTCCTTCATCAATATTTTATAATGTTTAATGTATACTTCTTTCAACTCTTTGGTTAAGTTTATTTCCTATGTATCTTCTTTTTTCTTTTTCTTTTTCTTTTTTTTTTTATTTGTTTGCTATTGTCAGTAGGTTGCTTTCCTTATTTTCTTTCCAGTGGTTCATTCTTTGTGTATAAAAATGTGACTGATTTTTATTTGTTGATTTTGCATCCTGCAACTTTACTGAATTTGTTTATTACTTCTAACTTTTTTTCTGGAAGTCCATACACACACACACACACACACACACACACAAATTTTATTATAATGCCAGACACACACACACACACACACACACACACACATACACACACATAAATATATATATGATGTGTATTTATAAATATATATTTGTGTTTGTGTGTGTGTGTGTGTGTGTGATTATACTAAAAAATGCATTGCCTAGACCAATGTCAAGAAGGTTTTCCACTTTGTTTTCTTTTGGTAATTTTATGGTTTCAAGTCTTATGTTTGAGTCATGTATATATATAAATTATCTTAGCTAGATCTTCTGGATAACTTGCTGGAGCTTTAACATTACCACCTGCCACTTCGTCTTGCATTTTTGTAACAGAGATGGGGCTTCTTTTCTTAAACCTCATAAACCAGGCTCTTCCAGCCTCATGTTTTCTTCTTCAGCTTCCTACCATTCTCAGCCTTCGTAGTGTTGAAGGGAGTTAGGGTCTTGCTAAGGATGAGGCTTTGACTTTAGGGAATGTTGTGGCTCATTTGATCTTTTATTCAGACCACTCAAACTTTGTCCGTATCATCAACAAGGCCGTTTCACTTTCTTATCATTTCTGTGTTCACTGGAGTAGCAATTTTAATTTTCTTCAAGAACTTTTCTTTTGCATCCACAACTTGGCCAACTGTTTGGGGAAAGAGGCCTAGCTCTTGGCCTTTCTTTGCTTTTGATGTGCTTTTCTCACTACATTTAATCACTGGCTTTTGATTTAATGTGAGAAACATGTGACTCTTTCTTTCACGTGAACACTTAGGTCATTGTAGGGTAATTCACCACGACCTGATTTCAATATTGTTGTCTCTCAGAGAAACAGGAAGAGCTGAGGAGAGAGGGAAAGACGGGGAACAACTCGTTGGGAAAATACAACACACACTGCATTTATCCATTAAACCTCCTCTCTTATCGGGGAAGTTTACAACACTCCAAAACAATTGCAATGGCAACATCGAAGATCGCTGATCACAGATGACTGTGACAGACGGAATAATGATGAGAAATTTTAAAATATTGCAGGAATTACCAAAATGCGATACAGAGGCAGGGGAGGTACACACACTACTGGGAAAATTGCACTGATAGAGTTGCTTGACACAGGGTTGCCACAAATCATTAATTGATTTAAAAAAATGTGAGGTCTATGAAGTAGAATAAAATGAAGTGCAATAAAATGACCTGTCCCTGTCATAACCTCCCACCTCCAGTTGTGACAACCACATATGCCTCCAGACATTGCCACATCTCCCCTGGGGGAAAAATTACCCCTGGTTTGGAATCACTGAGCTCCTACATGTAAAGCATTAGAACAGAGGCTGACATAAACACTCAAATATTAGCTATGATGATTACTGCCATCATATCAGCAGCATCATCTGACCATACAGCTTCATACTGTCTGTAATAATAGTATGTGTTAATTAGGATAATGTCCCTCCTGTTAAACTCCTCAAATTTTTGTCCCTTAACACGATAAAGTTTTTTTGTTTTGTTTTCTTTTTGGCTTCTTTAGAAGTCCATTGCAGGTGTTCCTGGTGATTTGACTGCCTTCCACAAAGTGACTCAGGGATTCAGGCTTCTTCTACATTGCATAATTCTCCCCCTTTCTGTCCTCAGAAGGACTCTGTGTTCAGAAGTGCATAGGAGGCACACCTGCCTTTAAGCTTCTAGGCCTGGAAATGACTCATCTCATTATTGATCATATTCTATCATTAAGAACTAGTCACATGGCTCCACACAATGAGAGGAGAGGCATGGATCTTTATTGGAAAGTTAGTCATTTCTGCCATCTCTTAACAAGGGGATTTATTGGTTCTAGCAACTGTTTCTCTCCCTCTGTGGCCATTTTGTCTTGCCTTCTAGTTCCTATGACTGCAATCTGCTGTTCCCGGGTTAAAGAGTCTCTTTAGGATGAGGTTTCCAGAACCTGTAGGAAGGCTGGAAAACCAGATGGAAGGAGACATGAACCCAGCCAGTGCTGTACTTCTGGGAAGCAGGAATAGTCTTCAGAGCAGAACTGGTCTTTACAGAATTCTACCACCCATGAGATAAATTCCCCCAAGCCATTTACTTCTGCCCTCTTGTCACGGGCCTACACAAGACCTCAGGAGGGAAGGAGAGAGTGTTTGGTTATTTATACACCGTGTATGTTCCAGGAGATGGGCAAGAAGCATCCAGTCAAGTGGTCCTCAACTCTGTCTGCTCACCAGAACACCTGGAGAGAATTCATGGAGTACCCATGTCCAGTCCCCTTCCCAGATCAATGAAACTGGAGAGCCTGGGGGTGGATCCTGGTGGCTTCCTTTTGTCTAGTTCTGCATGTGATCCTAATGTTCAGCCAGCATTAAGAATCACTGGGACAGCCAGGCATGGTGGCTCACACCTGTAATCCCAGCACTTCGGGAAGCTGAAGTGGGTGGATCACTTGAGGTCAAGAGTTTGAGACCAGCCTTGCCAACATGGTAAGACACCATCTGTACTAAAAATACAAAAATTAGCCAGGTGTGGTGGCAGGCACCTGTAATATCAGTTGCCCGTGGGGAGCGGGGGGGCTCAGGTAGGGAATTGCTTGAACCCAGGAGGTAGATGCTGTGATGAGTCGAGATGGCACTCCAGCCTGGGAAACAGAGTGAGACTCTGTCTCAAAAAAAAGAAAACTACAGTAAAATAACTGGGAAAAGGACTACTTCAAGTCACCTTCTTACCAAGACCACACATGTGGGGAAGGTGATTTCTTGGAAAGGAAGCAGAAAGGTTTTTAGGAAAGGGAATGAGATGCTGAACAGCCCGACTTGACCAAGGTCCGTCTACTCAGCTCATGCCCATGTTCTGCATCCTTCTCACCAATGCAAAAACACCCCAGGCCAGAACCTGCTGGTTGTAACCTCTACCCCTGTCTCTATTCAGGTGTTATGTCCTGTTTCCTCTCTCAGAGTTATATGCATTTTCACAGAGGACACGGAGAGGTTAGAGGTGAGGCTTTTGCTTGTTTTGTTTTGTTTTGTTTTGTTTTGTTTAGAGACAGTCTTGCTCTGTCGCCCAGGCTGGAGTACAATGGTGCCATCTTGGCTCACTGCAACCTCTGCCTCCTGAGTTCAAGCAGTTCTCCTGCCTCAGCCTGTCAAGTAGCTGGGACTATAGCACACACCATAACACCTGGCTAATGTATGTATTTTTAATAGAGACAGGGGCTGGCCACGTTGGCCGGACTGGTCTTACGCTCCTGACCTCGAGTGATCCGCCCCACTTAGCCTCCCAGAGTGCTGGGATTACAGGTGTGAGCCACTGTGCCTGGCCTGGGTTGAGGCTTTTTAATGTAACGGAAAGCATTTCCAATTGGGGAATTCAAGGCACTGTGACCATGAAGGAGGATACTGTGGCATCCAGAGGTAGTTTTGTTGCCATTTGAATTCCACCCCAAAAGTCTTTGCAAAAGGAGGGTTGTGCCAGCTAGGGCTCTGACTTGTACTGCTCTCCATCTGTGGCTGATGGTGACAGGGAAAAGGGATGGATTCTGAGTCTGGGCACCCTGTGCCCATATCCCCACCCTGACTCTTGAGAGCTGTGTTGTCTGGGAAGTTTCCTGTCCTCTTGGGGCTCTTAGCTTCCATAGCATGGATAACATGGTGAGGATACCCCCATCTGCAGGCTCTGAGGACTAAAAGAACATAACTGAAGCCCGCAGCACAGTGCCCGATTCGTGAAGCGTGCAACCTGAGTGCCCGGCCCCTCATGTCTTTGCTTTGTGCCCTCTGAGGTCACATAGCCCAGCCTTGTTCTGGGATTGACAGTCCCCAGGGATACAGAGTTAGGAAAATGGATAGAATATTAGAAAGGACGGGTGGGAGTTGGACGTGCTCATAGCTTTTAAGTGGTGGAGTGAGGATGTTTAAAGCTCAGGTGTTCGTGATGGCAGAGTAACCCCTGTATGTTTGACTGGCTGGGGATCAAGTTGGATGCCTTCAAAATCATGATTTGACAGTACATGAATAACATTTCTTGTGGAGAATTACCAAGAATAGCAGAGGTGCTCAGGATTTTGTGACAGGGCAGATAAAACTGCTTACTATGTGGCAAAGGTCTAAATAACTGCTCTCTAATCATCGAGAAATATTGGAAATAATTCTTTCTAATAATGTTGGAAACACAGAAAAGAGAAAATGAAATATCTAATGTCACTTTCCCAAAAGCAGTAATAATCTTTTTGTATTGCCTTCCTCTGCCTTTCTTCTAGTCATGTTTTAACATAATTAAGATCATGTTAATATGTCATTTATATTCTGATTTTCTTCCTGAAAGCATTTTTCCATGGTATCCTAAACTTCACTTGACCGTTACTTTAAAAGTCTTGGAATGTTCCATGAAAAGGAGATGACCCAGCACACTGAGTGAATCCCCTATTGTTGGGGAACTAGGTTCTTACCTGTTTTCTTCTGTTATAGAATATGTTCCCAGCATTTTGGGAGGCCAAGGTGGATGGATAACTTGAGCCCAGGAGTTCATGACCAACCTGGGCAATATAGAGAAGCTCTGTGTCTACCAAAACAAACAAACAAACAAACAAACAAGCAAAAACCAACAAAACTTAGCCAGGCATGGTGGTGTGTGCCTGTAGTCCCAGATACTGGGGAGGCTAAGGTGGAAGGATCCCTTGAGCCTGGGAGTTAGAGGTTTCAGGTTTCAGTAAGCTATGTTTGCAGTACTGTACTTCAGCCTGGATGACAAAGTGAGACCCTGTCTCAAAAAATAGAAAAAGAAATGTTACGAAATACCATTTTGTGCTGTAAGCTTTATGTGGTATTTCCAACACGCAGAAGAGACTCCCAGCCTCAGAGGTATGAGGTCAGTGGAAAGGAGGATTTTTGAAGATCTTTATCTGTATTTCCAGATTGCCAAGCTAAATTTGGCAAGCTCAAAGCTCTTTTTTAGGAGCTTTTTCTATCCTTGCAACCTAGCCTCAGAAAGTAACCAGGAGCTCTTCAGAAGGAAATCTAGGTGGTGATACCTTTCCCCAAAGATTACAGGTTACAATGGGAAGGGCCCAGAGAGCCTCAGCACCCACTTCTCACACCAGTCCAGCCTCCTCCCTTCCTCATAATTAAGCTTCAGAGAATGTTTGCAATCTCCCCATGTTTTCCAGCATGTGTCAGGGTGACTGATGGGCTCGTCACAGCTCAGACTCCCTGCAACCCAGCACTGTAACTGCTTTAACCTTCCTTAATACACCAACGTCAAGGGCAAACCAAGGACAGGGATTTGCCAGGCCCTCCCTGATCCATCCCTGCCTCTCTTGTGACTTTTCCTTTCCTCTCTTCTGCCTCTTGCTCCTCTCAAAATCATCTGCAAGATAGACCTAAGGCAGTTGTTCGGCACCATAAGTAAAACTATTCTTAGGTTACAAGCTGCCAGAATTTTGAAGCAAGTGCATGTAAATATTTCATTCCTGACAGTGAGAGTTATTAAGAGAAACCTTGTGCGTTTTCTAGAAGAATTTTAAGAGACATTTGTTCATTGGACATGTCTGGAGCCTACAGAATTTTGGTAGGAGAAGGGGAGGGAGGGAGAGAAATGACTATCATCCATGAATGGGCTCTTTCCTTTTTTACACTTAGAGTTAAAATTTAAGATGAGTTCTGGCAGCTCAGTGGCTGGAACCAAGTCCCAGGCCAGAATAGAAGAGAGGGAGTTGGAGAGATGGGAAGCTGCCTGCATTCAGAAATACCCCTGTTGGGCTGGGTGTGGTGGCTCAAACCTGCAATCCCAGCACTTTGGGAAGCTGAGGTGGGTGGTTAACATGAGGTCAGGAGTTCAAGCCTGCATGGTGAAACCTTGTCTCTACTAAAAATACAAAAATTAGCCGAGTGTGGTGGTGTGCACATGGTCCCAGCTACTTAGGAGGCTGAGGCATGAGAATTATTTGAACCTGGGAGGTAGAGGTTGCAGTGAGCCAAGATCTTGCCACTGCACTCCAGCCTGGGCAACACAACTCTGTCTCAAAAATGTGTGTGTGTGTGTGTGTGTGTGTGTGTGTGTGTGTGTATGTTTATCCCTGTAGGTGGCCTGTTTGCATGCTGCTCTGTTAAATGCAGTAGGGCTCATAATATCTGATGTTAGGACTTCTGCTACTGTTAAAATGATTACCCTGAACTCACAAAACCACAGCTATCTATTTGCAATCTCCAACTCTAAGCCAGACAGTCCTATTGAATGTACACAAAATGGCAAGATAGATTTTGTGTCCCTTTTTAAACGAGGAAACTGAGGATCACTTAGACAGGTAACATAACTTTCCCATGGTAAAGTGAGGACGTAGGAGGCACAGGTATTTCTGACCCTAGAGCAATCCTTGCACTTTCACCAGCTGGAGGAGATCAGGTCAAAGACTCTGAAAATCACTTGAAAGGAAAGGAAGAAAATTTGCTGAAGAAGATCACAAAGAACAGTGTAGGTACTCAGGGTTTTGTGACAGGGAGGGTAAAACGCTGCCTACTGTGGGCCAGCAACTGAGCCCGGTGCCTTGAACATACTGTTTTGCTTAATTTTTACAACAGTCTTATAAAACGTGATTTCCATTGTACAGATATAAAATGATGGACTCCGAGAGGCTAAGTTCTTTGTCATCCTCTAGGGTCATGTAACAGAGTACCCCTAAAACTTAGTGACCATTTATTATACCTCAAGATATTGTGGGTCAGGAATCTAGGCAGGACCTGCTGGTTGTGAGTTGACTCAGGTTTCTCGGTGACATTCAGTTGACTGGCACATGGGTCAGGAAGACTGGAAGTCTGAGCTCTCCTGGGACTGATCGTAAAGCACCTAGATGTAGTCTCTGCAACAGGCCTGTCTTAGGGTAGTCAGCTTCTGCCCTGAGAGCACCCCAGTGGACGGGAGGGCACACTGCCAATATTTTAAGGGCCTAGTGGACACTGCCAGTATCTTAAGGGCCTGAATAGTGTTGCAGCATCCCTTCTGCTGTCATCTGTTGGTGAAGATAGTTTTAGAGCCTGCCTGGACTCAAGAATTGTGGACATAGATCCCATTGCTCAATGGGAAAAGCACCAAAGAACTGGTGGCCACTTTTTCATTCTCCACAACTGCCCCAGACTGCATTATCTAGAAAGTGGCAGGAGCAGATTTTAAGCTCAGAACTTGACTTCAAAACTTTTCTTAGAGGTCCCGCCATCAGACCGTTGCAGGTGGAGCACTGTATTGCAGGTGGAAACCAGGAGATGCTGATATTTACTATTCTAGAGGTAACTCCGAATCAAAACACTCCCCTCCCACAGGGGTTCCGGATTCCTGCCTTATAGAGAAGTAAACACTTTCAGATCGGAGGAGTCACCTCCTCAAGGCCACGTACCTGCTGAGTGACAGGAACTCCTCATTGGTTTTATTCCGCAACCCAAAGCAGTTTTCTGCCTCGCCAATTTTTGACAATAGGACTTTAAGGTTTTCCATTTGTACCTGTGACAAAATTCTAGAGATTCAAGTTGGTTCAGGGCAAGAGTTGACTCATTTCGATGAAGAACTCACGACCTGGCAGGACGAGATGGTTCACACCTGTAGTCCCAGCACTTTGGGATGCTGAGGCTGGTGGATCAACTGAGGACAGAAATTTGAGACCAGTCTGACAAACATGGAGAAACCCATGTCTACTAAAAATACAAAATTTGCCAGGCATGGTGGTACATGCCTGTAATCCCAGCTACTCGGGAGATGGAGGTAGGAGGATCACATGAACCCAGGAGGCAGAGGTTGCAATGAGCTGAGATTGGACCACTGCACTCCAGCCTGGGCAACAAGAGTGAAACTCCATCTCACTTTAAAAAAAAAAGAACTCACAACCTTTCACAACCTGGTCCCCTTGGTGAAGTTGACTGTGTAGAGGAGAAGCAGAATGCAAATGTTTCCTGTTATCCCAAAATGGATCATTACGACCCGGAGTTGCCTGCAGAGATAAGCTGTGCATTTCTTGCATTTGCAAGAGAGCCCAAAACAGCGAGGTTCAGATACCTACCCAGGGCTAAGAGAGGACGAGGCAACTGTGCTATTTCTAGTGTCCACTAGTCTCTATAAGCAGAAGATCAGAGAGGACTCAAGAAGAGAGAGAAGAATGAGTCATGGGTCAACATCCTTCCCCACAACAGTGTAAAAGAAGCCAAGCTCCAGGGCTCCTCTTATAGATACTGGGAGGCCAGCAGGAAGAGGCCCTGCTCTACTCATGCAGTGTCTTTGATGGGCATCCTTATGGGCTTATTTGTGCAAGAGGAGATTAAAAGGAACGGAGGAGAGGGAAGGCTTCATTCTCTGCTTTGCTCTTGCTCCTTGTGGCTAGGTGAAAACCTGAGTTTCCTGAGGGCTAAAACGATACCAGAGAGAAACTGGGTTTGAGCTTTGTGGCTGATGCATCCAAGAGAACCAGCTGCAAGGTGAGCCAACCTCAGCATCAAGCGATGGGGGTCATACCACCAGCATTCTATCACCAGTAGGGTTTGGGAGAGGTTGAGCAGAAGTGGATTTCCTACCAGGGAACCATGTAGGAAGATCTGGTGCAAAATAGTACTGCAGTGGGGATGTATGGCTAGCCTGCTGGGTCTGTTCACCAAAACCATCTTCTCCCCTTTGAGACACAGTTGACTGCATGGTCACAAACCCCTGCCTTTATAGGCAACTGTGGGACTGAGCTCTAGACAACAGAATGTGAGCTCAAATGAGGCATGCTGTTTCTGGGTCTGGTCCATTAAAACCACTAGTCATTCTCCTCCTGTTGGGTTGGGGTGAAGATGTTGATGATGGCTTTGGAAGCCACATCTTAAGCATGGAAGAGCCTCTTTCACTCTGGTTTTCTGAATGTCCTTGTGGAGATCTGTTATCCAATCTGGTCTCCCAGACTCTTATGTGAACAAGGAACGAATGTCCATTATGTTGTGCTTTTATGCCTTTGGTTCTGTCTGCAACTGCAGTTTAGATATCCCTAACAAATAGAAGAAACCGTCACCCACAGGACTCCCCCAAATCTACCCATGCTCTGTGATGATGCCAGCATTTGGATGTCCTCCAGGCAGAGGGCATTTATTGGTGTTGAAATTCACCTGATCACCAGCGGCAATAGCAGATGATTTCATCTGCTGCAAAGTACAAAGGAGGTTGCCTTGTCTCTTGAACTGGTCCTAGACCCAATGGCAGAACTATCAAAAACAGAAAATCAAATGGGAAAAGAGGTCATGGAAGAAAAGACCATGGTTCTCCCCAGTTAATCTTTCTGGTTGATGCCTGGTGGGGGACGGAGGAAATTCACCTTAAACTGTATATGAAATCAGAGTTTTACACTGAGCTGTAATTGAGAGGGCAGGAATTCCCAGGCCCGAGAGTGACTAGGAGGTTCTCTGTGTCTGGCTGAGATATCCTTACAGCTCAGGAAACCTTCACATTTGTGTCATTCATTCCATACGCTGGTGTCAGACCATTCCATAAATCCGTTCCATCAAAGCCATAGACAGCTTGGCAAACACGATGTGACTGACTCCAGGGCGTGGGGATGTGACATTTTCATGTGGATGACTAGCAACAGCAGTGATTACCCGTCCTTGTGTTTACCTGGAATGCCTGTTTAAGTTAAGATGCACTGATATCACAGTTTAAGGCCTCCCTGTCCTGCACTGTGCTGTGTCATTCACAGATGGGAAGGGGAATCTGGAGGCCCACCCACCAGGATGGTACTTGAGCCAGGGGTGTGGCTATTCTGTCTTGCTGCAAGGTAGGCCACTTGTAGCCCCACGGGCACAGCCATTCCTACTGTAAATACTGGAGGGAGGGAGGGGGTGGGATAACGTCCGGCCAGGGAACAGCAGACCGTCACCCGCTTCTCAGTGTCTGGGTTTTGTGGATGGGAAGGGAGCGCTGTCTAGATGATAGAGACGTGGTTGGGTTCACAGCTGTATCTCTCGCCAGGGAAGTAATTAAATCTCGTTGATCCTTATCTGGATCCATTTGAAGTGAGCTCTCTCCGTGGAATGAGCTGATAAATTCCTTCCTGTGCTTGAGCCATTTTGAGTTGTTTTTGTCTCATGCTACCGAAAGAGACCTGTCTACCACGACCGTGTGGAAGTTATACAGGGTTGCCCCACGCTATCCGGCACGTAAGGCACAGACCACAGGCTGGTGTGCAGCATCAGAGCCCAGGATGGCGTTAGGGCATCTCAGACAGGGTTCCAGAAGAACGGGTGACTGTGACCAAAGAGTGATCTTCCTGGTGTCCATTAACTTAGCCTGGACATCTCCTGATGTGTGAGAGTCCGAGGGGGGAACCCAGGTCTCCATCATGTGGCAGAGTCCCTGCCTGGGTCTCACAGGCGGCTTTGGAGTTCGACCTGGGTTCAGACCCAGCTCCTGAAAGTCCCTGGTGTGGCCTCAGGAAAGGCTTTTTATGTTTCCAATCTCAGTTGAAAAGGAATCACATCCACCGAGTTCCCAGCACAAGTGACAAGGAAACCCTTAATGTCAGCCTTTGCGGTTTCAAACGCCTGCAGAGACACTGAAGGAGAGGAAGGGAAATGATTAAAGGGATGGGAAATCGCTGGAACAAAGCTTTCAAGAGTGTCCTGCTGGAAGTTTCCCATGTCCCTGCTGCACCCTGCGCTGGTCCACAGAATGGCCTGCCTCAAACACGGCTCTAATCATATCAGCCCCCCACTGCAGACACTCTGATGACTGCCGCTGGCTTCATAAAAGCCCTTGGCTGGAGCTGGCGTCAGCAACCCTTAAAGAGCCCTCCATCCTCCAACCGGCCTCTGCAGTCCAGTCTGGCTTGCCTAACACACACTCCACCCACACTGGGTGGTGACACAGCCTGAGGTCTGTGGGTACACATTCGTGAATACTACGTGCCTTAGAAATGCATCTCTGAATCTAACATAATTTTGACTATGAAATTTACTCTGGATGCAGTATAGAGAGGGTTCTAGCTGCTTACAGGGAAATTAACCTCAGGAAAATTAACCCCTTGTTTCATATATTTAGCCAATGGGTAAAATTACTAATGCAGTATAGTTTACCTGTAGTTGGCCATAAGCCCCACCATTCCCTATTAATCACTATGTGCCTTACTTTCTGCTTTGTCCCCATATGTGAATTGTTGACAGAATTCTTTTTGATCTCCTCTTCAATAAGAAAAAAAAAAAAAAGCCAACATTTCCACAAGGCTTCTTTTTTGTTTTTCAATTTGTTCATGAATTTCTTTTAACTTTTAGTTTCAGAGGTACATATGGCAGGTTTGTCACATAGGTGTCAATTTGTGTCATGGTGGTTTGTTGCACAGATGATTTTATCCCCCAGGTATTAAGCCTGGTACCCATTAATTATTTTTTCTGATCCTCTCCCTCCTCCCACCTTCCACCCTCCAGAAAGCCCCAGTGTGTCTTGTTCCCCTCCATGTGTCCATGTGTTCTCATCATTTAGCTCATACTTCTAAGTTAGGACTGCAATATTTGATTTTCTGATCCCGTGTTAGGTGGCCAAGGATAGTAGCCTCCAGCTCCATCAATGTCCCTGCAAAGGACACAGTCACAGCACTATTCACAGCAGCAAAGACAAGGTATCTTGTTAATGGCTAAAGCAGTATGAAGCTTTATTTTTTTATCCTGGTTTAAACATATGTTTAATTTTACAAATTGGATACATTATCAATGTAAACGTCTTAATCCGGGAAAAGAGAAAGTTCCCCATGACTTTTCTTCATCCTTTGGGTCCTAGTCAGGTTTTCGTTTCTTCAGAGGTAAACCTTTTGTCGGTTTGGTGTACATCCTCTGATACCTTTTTCAGATAGACATCCATGGTGTGTGTGGTGAGGGAGAGATGTATGATGTATACACACCCGAGTTACTTATTATCATCTTATGTACACTTTTCTGTGTCTCTTGTTTTTCATTAATAATATAGGTTGTAGAGTTTTTAATGTCAAATTATAAGAATCTTCCTCATGCTGTATCATAGTTTCTACTAGAGATGGATCCATAGTTGACTTGGCTTAAAATAGCAGATATTGGAAGTCGAACAGCCACATTCAGACCATGTATGTGTTTTGTTTGACTAGAATCATGTTTTGCCTGTTAAAAACTGAAATGCGAAGGGCTTTAGGTAGAGTAGGCAATCGTTAGTTACCCCATAGGCCCTGCCACTCTCTATTGTCTCATCCTCTATAGGCAGTTGAGTATTCAAACCCTGTACTCTAGCCATTATACTTTTAAAAAAATGTATCGCTGTCAGAACAATGCTATGATGGACAGCTATGTGTATGCCTCTTTGTGTTTGTATTTCCCTAAGCTAGATGCAAGAAGTGGCTTCCCTCTCATAGCGGGGAATAAAATGGGCCTTGACGATGTAAATGACACAAAGTTAGGAAACACTAAAGTTATGAACTGAGAGACATTAGTCGGCTGAAAACTATGTTGCCCATGGAGCTCAGTGAAGCAGAGAGAATAGTTCTGCCCAAGGCTTCTAGCTGTTGAATATCCTATTTCCCCGACGGGCTCCTGTTGGTTTTCAGCAGAGAAATACACACATTCACGTGAGGTTATGTAGCCCACGGATCTGGTGTGTTTGTGCTTTAGGGATGTGGCTCATGGCCACAAAATCAGCTACTTTCCCAGTCCTGAACGGGCTCCAGGAGAGAGGAGCGGGGGGGAAGGCTCTACCCTCTGGCATCCATCACAGCTTGAGTTTCCCCATGGTCAGGCACCAGATTCATGGCTTGCCAAGCCTTCAGCTGCAGCTCATGGACTCTCTTGGCTGAGGTCAGCCTCAAGTCTGGTCACCCATTTAGGGGGCTAATGGTGCAGGAAAGCTGCTCTGTGGACAGTGAACTCTGCCTCGGCCCCCCTTGTCTGATGCCTTGAGAGTGAGTGTGGGAGAGGTGGTGCCAAAACCAGGCCGGTGGGAGCTGCAAGGGCTGGTCAGCTAACTCGAGAAGTCATTCATTCTTAAGGCCTTTGTTGGATTCACATCTGTGAGCTGGTATTGGTCTGTGTCTTCATCAGCTGGGGATGCTATAAGAAAACACCGTGGATTGTGGCTTAACCAACAGGAACGTATTTCTCATAGCTCTGGAGTCTGAGAGTTCAAGATGAAGGCACGAGCAGAGCTGGTATCTGGGGAAGCCACTCTCATTAGGTTGTAGGTGGCTGCCTTCTTGCTTTGTTTTCACTTGGCCTTTCCTGTGTGCAGGTGGAGAGAGAGAGTGAGAGGAAAAGAGAGCAGTGCCGGGTCGGGGGGCGGGGGCGGGAAGGAAGTTCTCTGCTGTTTCTCCTTCATTGTTTTTCTTTTTTATTTGAGATGGAGTTTCCCTGTTTTTGCCCAGGCTGGAGTACAGGGGCATAATCTCGATGCACTGCAGCCTCTGCCTCCCAGGTTCAAGCAATTCTTCTGCCTCAGCCTCCCAAGTAGGTGGGATTACAGATGGGCACCATCCCACGTGGCTAATTTTTTTTTGTAGTTTTAGTAAAGACCGGGTTTCACCATGTTGGTCAGGCTGGTCTCTAACTCCTGACCTCAAGTGATCCACCTTCCTTGGCCTCCCAAAGTGCTAGAATTACAGGCATGAGCCACCACGCCCAGTCTGCTGTCTCATCTTCTGTGAGTACAAATCTCATTACGAGGGCCCACCCACGTAACATCATCTAAAGTTAATTACTTTCCAAAGGCCCAGTCTCCAAATATAATCAGACTGGGATTAGGGCTTCAGTATAGGAATTTGGGGGACATAGCTCAGTCCAAGCTGTCGGGTAGGAAAGTATGTTTGAGGTTGGCCAAGTCATTCAGGTATAAGGGAAGTTGCAGGGTAGAAAGCTCCTTAAGAGTCACTACACGGAGAAAAAGATGTGATCTCTAGGTAGGAGACCCTTTCTAGGCATAGAGGAACGATGGTGGATGGTGTCTACACCAAATCCTTTGATATGGAGTAGGCTTGTAGGTAGAAGCCTGAACATCTAACTGACTTTCCATTGGGTTTAAATCTGATTTCCTCCAGTTAATAACATCCCGACTTAGGAAAAGTTACCTAACTTGTCCAAACCCCAGTATTTTCATTTATGAAGATGGGCATAAAAGTTATTCTAGGGGTTAAATGAGATAAAATACGTAGGCAACTTGGCTCCATTCCTGGCACAGCTCTTTACTGCACAATATTTTGAGGAGTTTTGCAAGCATAAAGCTGCTGCTGTTGCTGCTGCTGCTGTTTTTACTTGGTGTTTCTCATAACAGTGACTTGAAACTTTAAGGGAAAAAAAATTTAAACATGTCTTCAATGCCGTTTTTTGTTTTTTCAGTGTTCATTTAACCATTATCAGTACACAGGCATTGCTCACAGCGCTCCCCACTTTTTTTTTTTCCTGGCAAGACTGTTATAATATGTTGAAAATATTAATTATCCTATTCACCTTATTAGCAGGACTGGATAAACAAATCTGGTTGCTGTGCTTGCTGGGAGAAAAGGCATGTGTGTGTGGTGTGTGTGGTGTGTATGGTGTGTGTGGTGTGTGTGGTGTGTGGTGTGTGTGGTGTGTGGTGTGTGTGGTGTGTATGGTGTGTGTGGTGTGTGTGGTGTGTGTGGTGTGTGGTGTGTGTGGTGTGTGGTGTGTGTGGTGTGTGTGGTGTGTGGTGTGTGTGGTGTGTGGTGTGTGGTGTGTGTGGTGTGTGGTGTGTGTGGTGTGTGTGGTGTGTGGTGTGTGTGTGTGGTGTGTGTGGTGTGTGTGGTGTGTGGTGTGTGTGGTGTGTGGTGTGTGTGGTGTGCGTGGTGTGTGGTGTGTGTGGTGTGTGGTGTGTGTGGTGTGTGGTGTGTGGTGTGTGTGGTGTGTGGTGTGTGTGGTGTGTGGTGTGCGGTGTGCGGTGTGTGTGGTGTGCGGTGTGTGTGGTGTGTGTGGTGTGTGTGGTGTGTGGTGTGTGTGGTGTGTGGTGTGTGTGGTGTGTGGTGTGTGTGTGGTGTGTGGGGTGTGTGGGGTGTGTGGTGTGGGGTGTGTGGGGTGTGTGGGGTGTGTGGTGTGTGGTGTGTGTGGTGTGTGGTGTGTGGTGTGTGTGGTGTGTGTGGTGTGTGGTGTGTGTGGTGTGTGGTGTGTGTGGTGTGTGGTGTGTGTGGTGTGTGTGGTGTGTGGTGTGTGTGGTGTGTGGTGTGTGGTGTGTGGTGTGTGTGGTGTGTGGTGTGTGTGGTGTGTGTGGTGTGTGGTGTGTGGTGTGTGTGGTGTGTGGTGTGTGTGGTGTGTGGTGTGTGTGGTGTGTGTGGTGTGTGTGGTGTGTGGTGTGTGTGGTGTGTGGTGTGTGGTGTGTGTGGTGTGTGTGGTGTGTGTGGTGTGTGGTGTGTGTGTGTGGTGTGTGTGGTGTGTGTGGTGTGTGTGGTGTGTGGTGTGTGGTGTGTGTGGTGTGTGGTGTGTGGTGTGTGTGGTGTGTGTGGTGTGTGGTGTGTGTGGTGTGTGGTGTGTGGTGTGTGTGGTGTGTGTGGTGTGCGGTGTGCGGTGTGTGTGGTGTGTGGTGTGTGTGGTGTGTGTGGTGTGTGTGGTGTGTGGTGTGTGTGGTGTGTGTGGTGTGTGGTGTGTGTGGTGTGTATGGTGTGTGGTGTGTGTGGGGTGTGGGGTGTGGGGTGTGTGGGGTGTGTGGGGTGTGTGGTGTGTGGTGTGTGTGGTGTGTGGTGTGTGGTGTGTGTGGTGTGTGTGGTGTGTGTGGTGTGTGGTGTGTGGTGTGTGGTGTGTGTGGTGTGTGGTGTGTGTGGTGTGTGTGGTGTGTGTGGTGTGTGGTGTGTGTGGGGTGTGGGGTGTGCGGTGTGTGGGGTGTGTGGGGTGTGTGGGGTGTGTGGTGTGTGGTGTGTGGTGTGTGGTGTGTGTGGTGTGTGGTGTGTGTGGTGTGTGGTGTGTGGTGTGTGGTGTGTGTGGTGTGTGGTGTGTGGTGTGTGTGGTGTGTGGTGTGTGTGATGTGTGTGGTGTGTGGTGTGTGTGGGGGGTGTGGGGGGTGTGTGGTGTGTGGTGTGGGGTGTGTGGGGTGTGTGGGGTGTGTGGTGTGTGGTGTGTGTGGTGTGTGTGGTATGTGTGGTGTGTGTGTTGTGTGGTGTGTGTGGTGTGTGTTGCAGCCTTGTCCCCTCGGGTCATAACAAATTATTGATGCCAGTTCCTTTAAAAAGACAATTAATCCAATTACCTTCTTGTTGAATCAATACTAATGTCTTTGTTTCCTTTAACTTGCAGGTTTCGGCAAGTCAGGCTACAGGAAAAGTCGAGGTAGGAAATGTGATTTTTCTGTCCCTTTGGAAGAGAGTTCGAAGTGGATTTCTTTCGTGATGGAATGCGATGAGCACTCTAGCCGTGATTTCTCTGTGTTCGGTTTCCTGATGGCTTGGATGGTATATTTTCGGTTGAGTGGTTTCTGTGCTGCTGGGTTTTGGGGTGACCAGGTCACTGCATTGCTGTTTGTGGAGTATGCATGGTAAAGATGGTGCGTGGTGACTTCCGCGTCTGTTTCTCGATAAATACATCTCAATTCTAGCCCAGCTCAGACAAAACCCTGGTTCGACCAGTAAGACCTCCACTGTCTCTATTATGTTTACTCATTCCTTCTTTTTTGCATTTTCTTTGTATTTTTTCCTCTCCTTTCATTTCATTATTGAGACGCAGTCTCACTTTGTGGCCCAGGCTGGAGTGCAGTAGTGTCATCTTGACTCACTGCAACCTCTGCCTCCCAGGTTCAATGATTTTCCTGCCTCAGCTTCCCGAGTAGCTGGGATTACAGGCATGCACCACCACGCTTGGCTAATTTTTGTATTTTCAGTAGAGAGTGGGGGTTTTACCATGTTGACCAAGCTGGTCTCGAACTCCTGGCCTCAGGTGATCTGCCCACCTCAGATGACAGGTATGAGCCACTGCACCCAGCCTGTTTTTCTTTTTCTACTCAGTCTCCAAGGCATGAAAGGAATTGTGGTGGATGCTGACAACATAGGTAAAGAATGAAAAATGAAACTGGTCAGAAGTCACCAGCAAGGTGACCACCCTTTGGAAATTGTGCATGTTGTAAGGTAATGGGCTTCTGCAAAATATGCCCACCACTACAGAACCAGTCACTTTCACTCCCAAGCCACTGTGTGGATAAGGCAAAGAGCCCCGACCCAGGTCCTGGGAGCCCTGGGCTCTGTGTGATGTTGTGTATCGTCATAATTATGCCTAGTGTTCCATTATTGGAATGCTAAGCACGTGGGAGTTATTTATATTCTGCCCAAGGTCATTGCCAGGGTCTGATTTTTCAAATTGAAAAAAGTGCAACCTCAGGTGTAAACGAGTTAACTATGGCCATTCGCTTTCCTCAGGTGTACCATGGGGATCATTTTATCCACCTTTCATCTATCACATGGTGGTTAGCAGGGTGAAATAGAATCAAGCTTAGGGAGGTGGATTCTCACTGTGTTCTGCAAACACCTAGGGTAGATCTGTCTTCACAAGTCTCCATTCCAGTTAAAGTGTCTGTATCCTTGGATAGAGGAACTTGGTGTGCCGAGATTTTCCAGGAGCTATGATGTATTCATAGTGTGAGTGTTTTCAGATGCCTAGTGAGGCAGGGATTTGGGAAACACAAGGATAGGGCAGAGATGAGCAGCCTCCACTGTCACCTCTGTCCCCATGATCTTGTGACCAGTCACTCAACTGAGTTATTAAGCAACATAAATCTAGTTTCCTCTGTTTGGGAATGGGAGTCACAGTATGCATCCCATGAGGCTGCTGAGAGCATTAAAATGGCAATTGCAGTGTTTCCTCTGGTGGTTTGCTGTCATGGGAATACCGGTTGCTATGTATTTATCACCTCTGATGCACCATTTATTTATAAATGCTCTACATACGTCATTATATAAAATCCTCACAAAAATTTCGTGATGTATAGCTGAGATGATCCCCATTTTACAGAAGAGTAAACCGTGTCTTAAGAAGGGCTGAGTAACTTTCCTAGCACCATTCAAGTAATGAGGAATAGAGCTGGAGTTCATAACCGTGTCTGTCAGGGTACAAAGTGCCATGCCATGTAAAGCAGCCAGATTATGGCCTGGTACGCAGTGGATGTTGAGTGAACAGTAGCTCTGTCAGTCATAAAGAGCCGATTCCACTTTCTAGAGCCTACCTGAGTATGTCCTGTTTATCTGTGGTCAGCAGCCCAGACAGCCATGTGTGTCCTATGATCTGTCTTTCTTCCTTACCCTAGACACATTCTTTTTTTTTAAATTTATTTTACTTTAGGTGCATACTATATCTGGCATTTCTCCCCATGTTATCCCTCCTCACCCTCCCCTCCCTCCCCCGCTCCGCTGTCTCTCCCCTACCCCTCCCCAACTGCTCCAGTGTGTGATGTTCCCCTCCCTGAGTCCTCGTGTCCTCATTGTTCAACACCCACCTATGAGTGAGAACATACGGTATTTGGCTTTCTGTTCTTGTGTCAGTTTGCTGAGAATGATGGTTTCCAGATTGATCCAAGTCCCTATAAAGGACACAAACTCATCGTTTTTTATGGCTGCATGGTATTCCATGGTGTATATGTGCCACATTTTGTCTAGTCTGTCATGAATGGGCATTTGGGTTGGTTCCAGGTCTTTGCTATTGTACACAGGGCTGCTATGAACATACGTGTACATGTGTCTTTACAGTAGAAGGATTTATAGTTCTTTGGGTATATACCCAGTAATGGGGTTGCTTGGTCAAATTCTTACATCTCCGTCCCATTTGGCAGTTTAAAACAGTCAACCAGCAAGAAAACACCTTCACACATGGTGTGCCTTTTCAACTTCACAAGGTATTTCTTATCTCCATTTTACCCATTGATAAAAGGAGGTCTTTCCACATTGGTGGAATAATGTTTAATAATCCAACAATTCCTCTTCTACTTGTATGCCCAAGAGAAACAAGTGCTTAAGTCTACCAGAACAACACATGCAAGAATTCCCATAAAGGTTTTATTTATCAGAGCCAAACACTGCAAACAAACCAAGTGTCTGTTAACAGAATAATAGATAAACAGTGGTATATTCATGCAATGCAATACAGTACAGCGATCAAAAAATATAATCTAGAGATATATGACACAACCTGTATGAATCCTAGTGATATAAAGTTATAGGAAAAATATCAGAACAAAAGAATGTGGCATCTATGATTTTGTTTATATATGTACCTATACACGCATATGTATTATATATTATATATACAGTATATAAATGGACAGAATTCTTCTCTGATAAAAGATGTGGACATGGAATATTATGGATGTGGAATGTGTGTGTGTGTGTGTGTGTGTGTGTATATATATATATATATATATATATATATATATATGTAAAACCACCGAGATACACAAATAGTAGTCATCTCTGATGATAAAAGTAGCAGTAATGGTTACCTCTGGAAGAAGTTGGCTGGGTAGGGGCAGAAAGGGGCCTAATGGGAGTGTCAACACTGTCATCTGGATGTATTTACAGAGGTAACCATCACATATAAAACTGATAGAGCTCTACACTTAAGACATGTGCACCTTATAGGATGTAATTTGTATGCCAGAAAGCTACTTGGCAAGAAGAAAAGAGAAAGAGAAAAGACAGAAAGTATCAACCAGGATGATGGGGTGGGGGGAATGGTCAGCTGATCAGGGTAGGGGAAGTGGGATGAAGGTAATTAGGAACTGTAGGGATGCTTAATGTACAGAAACACTTTTGATCAAACATAGTCTTCCTTCCTTCCTTCATTCTTTTTTTATTCCAGTCTCCCATTTCCCAGATGGAACCATTTTTTTTAATCTTTCTTTTCCTCCCAACTGCCAATTCTAAGGCTGAATTAACATTGCTGCAGCCCAATCATATTTTTTTTTTCACCACGGCAGGGAGGTAACCTTTTATTAATTGAATTTCTAATGGCAATGCATCAAAGCAAGCGATCACCATTATTTAATGCGTGATCCATATTCATGGCATGTTCTGTTAGGTAAATAATAGTGGCTCTTGGAAAGTGCTTCTGTGAGGTCCTTTTCCTTTTCAAATGACTTTCTTTTTTTCACCCCTAAGCAGAGACAAACAGTTGTAATTTAAGAGGAACAAACCCCACCTGTGGAGGAGACATTGGTTAAAAGGAGACAAAAAGAATTGCAAACCCACAGAATCAGTGAGAATGAGTGGTTCTGCCAGTTCCCTTTCTCTCTGCAGATTGACACTGAATATGTGAATAACGTTTGCTAAATCTGGACTTTGAAAACATGACAGCAAGCTGTTTGTGCCAATAAATTTTCATGGCATATGCCACCCCTCCCTTCACCACACACAGTTTTAATAAGATGGCACATGAGCTATTGAGAAATGTTAAAAACCCTGTGGAGGAAAGAGCTTTATCTTCTGACCAAATTCTGCCCAGCAATGTTTATGACAGCTGAAGAATTTATCTGAAATTCCCTCTGCTAGCCGCAAAGCACCTGGCCCTTTGTCCCTAAGCAGCCTTTAAGAACCAAACTAAGATGTCACATACATAATATAACAGATAAATGGCCCAATTTCCATGTCCACATGATGAATGGAATGCAAGTTCAGCACACACGTATTTGCACATTAATTGGCCCTGCATAGTTCCATTTTGTTCATAAGTTGCTACTGTATGTCTCGTGGAGTCCTTCCCCTTCAAAATCATTAAGCCTGTTTTATCGTGCAAATGCGTACACATTTTCCCCCTATTTATCGTCACGCAGCTTGCCCTGCTGAGAGAGAACCAAGTTACCTGGGCGCAGCCATGGGATTGCAAGTGCCCATGTCTGAGCTCTCTCTACCGCCAACTGTAAATTAACACAGAGATCTGAGACCCAGCCCCACGTCTGCTATGCTAACAGCCAAACAAAGGAGGTTGCAGACGAGGATGTTTGAAGGGGGAAAAAAAATCATTTCACTTATCAGTTGGTTTCATGCCTCACCTTAATGATTTCCTGTTGATAGTTTAATGGCAATGTGAACTCAGTGGAGGGCCTCGATGTTGATAAATTGGCCTGCTTTTATTTCATGGCAAAGCAATCGAACCGAGATTGATTGATATTACAGTTTTGCTATCCCAAATAATTGCAATGGCAAACTACACAGATAGCAAACTCGGTGGCCTTGGGAGAATGTAAGTAGACTCTCCCTCCTACCATTTTTTTTCCTTCCTTCCAAAAGGAAACTTTATCCTAGGCCTAGGAATCATTTATGTCTCCTGTCTTCCAAGCCTGGTTCTGAGGAAAATAAATGGGGGGCTGCAGAGCCCACTAAAAATATTCTCAACCACTTGAAGAGACACCAGTGCATTTGAGAAAGGGGCTGAGCTGACTAGGCTGTGAACAGAAGATCAGTCCTGGCCATCCTGTGCCTTCTGAGAATCTAGCATATCTAACAAGGGTCAATTCAGCTGTTTCATCAAGAGAGCATGAGCTCTGGAGTCTTGTAGATGAGGTGTGAATGATGGGTCCACAGCTTTTGAGTTAAGTGATTGTAGTCAAGTCGCTTAACTGCTAAGCAAGTCTTTTCTCTGCAAAATGGGAATGGTGGAGTAAAGTACAAGGTTTGTTTGAACTTTAAATGAGATAATCAATATGCAATGCCTGGCTGGGTGTGGTGGCTCACACTTGTAATCCCAGCACTTTGGGAGGCCGAGACAGGAGGATCACGTGAACCCAGGAGTTTGAGACCACCCTGGGCAACATAAGAAGGAAAACCATACCTCTACCCCCCCAAAAAAAATAAAATAAAAAATTGCTAGGTGTGGGAGCATATGCCTGTAGTCCCAGCTACTCAGGAGGCTGAGGTGGGAGGGTTGCTTGAGCCCAGGAGGTAGAAACTGAGGCAAGATGGCACAACTGCACTCCAGCCTGGGAGACAAAGCTAGACCCTGTCTTAAAAAAAAAAAAATACAATGCTTAAGACAGAGCCTGGCATACAGTAGATGTTCAACAATTAGTATTTTGCTTCCATACAAACCCCCTTTCACTTATATTTATATTAAGTTAAACAGTGAGACTCATGGTTTTGGAAGCTTGCTGTGCTACCTTTATATCATGGCTGTATCTCACCCTAACCAGACAGAACTTCACTCCCAGGACTTAGTTCACTTTGGAGTTAATGACCCTCCTCTCCCGGCAAGGACGAGATCCACTTGAGGATCAGCAGTACTTTCCAGTGAGCACTCCTGGCCTTGCCTAATTTTGCCCAATCATGCTTTGACAGTCATCTTCGTCCTTGAAGCCAGCACCGAAGAATATGCAAAGAACTCTAAAAAATCATGTGGTCTTAATTAAAGGGCCCAGAATGCTCAGCTGGAGATATGGTTGGTGTTTTGTAATTTCTTGAACATTTAAGTGACAGTCTATCATATAGTCTAAGCACAATCCTTGGCCAGGGAATACATGTACAGAAATGACGCACTGTTACCCCTCAAAGAACTGATGGTTCAATATAGCATTATAGAATAAATGCTGTAGTATCACTTGGCTCATGAGGACTGAGGTTCTCATTAGAGCAAACCTGTCCCCATCAGGCTCCCTCCATATTTGGTAAGTTCTGGATCTCAGGTCAAACAAAAATGAGACTGGAGAGGGTAGGGATATTTATAGAGGCTTCTCCAGTATGCAGACTGGAGCTTCGAAAGGATGGGTTAGGTTGCCATCAGATCAAGAAAAGTCAAGAGCAGGAGAAAAGGCAGAGATGGGAAAAAAGTTGCCTGCTCAGAAAAATAAGTGAAAAGTCAGTGTGAAAACAGTGGAGAAGGATGACGCAATCAGGAGGGATGCAGAAGAACCAAGGCCAGGTAGCCTCCTGGAATTCAAAGAGTAAGATGGTTACAAGAGAGAGGTAGGAGCCTTGGATAATTCAAAGGGCTTCAGAAAGTAGGGTCAGGAGCCATTGCACTGAGTTTGGCAATCATGCAATCATCAAGGTCCTCAACAACAGCCTTTCCATCATGGATGGCTTAGGAGTAAATGGAAGGAGAAGACACAGGGGCCACACTAGAGCCCAGCTGTTCAAAGCTGCCAGTGTGATCCAAGGGATCCATGATCCTCTGGCTTGAAGGAAAGACAGAATTTGGGGAGAAATTTTGAAGATGGCAGAGGCTTGGGTATACAGTAGGCTTGGAGACCCGGCCTAAGAGGATGTGATGGTGGGGATTAGAGCACAGACAGGATTTACCCGTTGAAAGGTGATGTGAGTGTTCTTGAGGGTGTTGTGTTTCATCATTGTCTAGCAGCAGAGAGCTGTGGTACTGACTGAACTGACAACAAACATTTTTTTTGTCTTCTGTGACACTGAAGGGAAAAACGATGGCAGAGTAAATGTGGACAAATTTTGAAGGAGAAGAAAGAGAAATTGAAAGAGGTTATGCCTGGTAGCCTTCATTTTCCAAGCAAATGGCAGCGGGAAATATACGTGCTGAGAATAAGGGGAGCAGCTGGGCGCAGCGGCTCATGCCCGTAATCCCAGCACTTGGGGAGGTGGAACCAGGAGAATCACTTGAGCCAGGAGTTTGAGACCAGCCTGAGCAATGTAGCAAGACTCTCTCTCTACAGAAGAATTTAAAAGTTAGCCAGGCATTATGGTGCACACCTGTAATCCTGGCTGCTCAGGAGGCTGAGATGGGAGGATCACTTGGGATCCAGGAGTTCGAGGCTGCAGTGAGCTCTGATTGTACCACTGGACTTCAGAGCAAGGCCCTGTCCCCCATAAATAAATACATGAATGAATGAATGGAGAATAGAGGTAGAATTGGAGGTTAGAGGGAAAAAATAAGCAGAGAGAAGAAACAGATATGAGATGTTGGTGAGAGGCTGATTAACCAGAAAACTGACATCTGGAAGCACTTAGCAGGGAGGTGAGCAAGAACCTTCGGAGAGCCACAGCAGCAGAGGCGTTGGTAATTGCAGCCATCGTGTGCCGCATGTGTACAGAGTCCCAAGCACTGCGTTATCTTTACAGCAGTCTTTGAAATGAGTGTGCATGTCTCCACGTAACAAAGAGTCGGAGATGCAGAGAAGTGATGTAGGTAGGCCAGACTTACTTGAGAGTAGTGGGACCCATGGCCGAACCAGGTTTGTCTGACTGCAACACCCGGGCTTTTCCCACTAGGAATAGCACTCTCTCATTTTTTATCTCTAATCCCAATGAGTGGTGAAACTCAGGCAAATGAACTAACCTTTGCCTTGTTTGTCTGCTCCATAGCACGAGGACAATTAAACAAAGAACCTTATGGCTTACTCTGAGAAGTTGAAAGGCATGCTGTAGCTTACAGAAGGCAATCAGCATATTATTTGGTGCATAAGTAGTCTATAGTACATGCTAGTTGTTGCAGTGGTTACTTTTGTGAGTATGCTTGGTGACTCATTCTAAGCTACAACAGGAAATAGCGGAAGTATCAACTAGAACCAGTCCCTAGCCTCTGAACTGCATGGAAGCCTCAGTCCTAAGAGTCTTTCGGAAGCATCCTGCTCTGTAAAAATTGATTAAGGGTCTCTGGAAAAGTTAGCAGTTGTAAAATGTATCTGCTTCTTCTATTAAAACTGGGTTTCTGTTGCTGTGAGGTTTGGGGAATGAATTAGAAGGATCCCATCATTTTTACATTGCAGTGGGTGTTAATGAATAAAAACAACCAAATGGGAAGAAAGCTCTCTTTTAATTAGCCCCTGAGTCTGCACCAGCCAAGCACTCTGCAAGTCATTCTGCATACCTCATCTTATGTGATTTTATCCTCACAATAACCCTATGAAGTGAATACTGTCGGTTTTTCTGTGTTACAGATGAGCAAACTGAGGCTTAACATGGTTAATTAAATGAGTCGCAAATGTAATCGGAGGGAAATTGACACACCCAAGACTGTTAGACCCTCAAACTAGCTGGGGTGCCTGGAAAGTGAAGTCAGGAGTCACCTCCAGTCTCTTAGAGGCAAAGACTCAGTCTTTTAACCCCCGGGGAAAAAAATCTATCTCATCTCTCCTCATCTAAATTATCTCATCTTCCAAGGCTTCCCCTGCTACAGCTCAACCAGCTGCCTCCTTGACTGCCTGTTTTAAGATTTTGTGAGTGCTCTGTGATCACAAAACCCATTCCCACAACCGTATATTATTTCCTACAGTTTTGACACCATTTATTTCCATAGCATTATACATTCCAACCTTCTGACTGTTTAAGATCAAAAGATGTGCTCCTGGGCTCATACTTCACTCCAGCTCTCAGACTCTGTACACCAAATTAGACAGAACAGCAGAGGCTCCAGCCTGTCATCGTCTGTAACATTGCATAATTCCGAGGATTCACCATGCTTTGTCAATGGCAAAAGGAGAGGCAGACTCAGCCACAGTGGTGGGACTTTCATGGAGGATATGGGGGAAGGCTTGGAGACGCAACGGTTAAAGGGAAATGCTGGGATGTTCAGAATCAGTCTAGAACGTGGGGAGTTAAATTGGTTGATTGTAGAAACCCCAAGCCAAGGGCAAAGTTGTATAAATGTTCACATAAGAAGGAGGAGATCCATGTAAGGTCCTGTGCTTCCTCCTAAGAGAATAAAAGAAGTACTGATTCTGTTCAGGGGAAGGGAAGAGAGATGCTGGCTGCTCCCCAGGCTGGGCTCAGTGGTTCTAGAATGAAGCAAACTACGTATTGATTAGCAGATGGACTTCTTTGGAGGGGTCATGCATTTATTCAGGGAGCTTTAAGGAGCAACTAATGTGTGATAGCCATGCTTTGAGAACCCGGTAACTTAAAATGAATGAAACACTTTTTCTCCTCTCAAGGAGCCTGCGGTCTATGAAAATACACTGGTGAACAGATGCGTTTAGCTAAGCTGTAAAAGAAGTGGGTTCAAGGGGGAGAATGAGTACCTAGAGGGGGATGTTCAGCTCTCCCAGGAAGCCTAGCTTCAGATATGATGGGTCTTCCTTTCCCATTTACCCACAGGCACTGCATGCAGGACAGGCGAGCCCCCAAATCAGGCCTTAGCCCAAGAGGGTTCTTGGCTTTGCCCAGGAAATAATTCAAGGGCAAGCAGGGGTGTTAAACGGCAGCTCTTATTGAAGCGTCAGTGTACAGCAGCGGCAGAGGGACCGCTCCTTCCCGAACAGGGCTACCCTGAAGAGTGTGTGCCCGGAGTAGCAGCTCGGGCGGTTGTGCCATCCTATTTAGATCCACTTTTAACTACATGCAAATTAAGGAGTGGATTATGCAGAAATGTTTAGAAATAGGGTAGTAACTTCTGGGTCCTCGGGTTGTTGCCATGGAAAGGGCAGTAACTCCTGGGTGTTGCCGTGGTGATGGTAAACCGATATGGCACACCGGTGGGCGTGTCTTAGGGAAAACTGCTTCTGCCCCGTCTGTGTTTTAGCTAGTCCTCAATTTGGTCCAGTGTCTGAGCTCCACCTCCGGAGTTGAGTCCTACCTCCTACCTCACTCTTGCTCTAGAACCAGTTAGAGGCACTGGAGATCATCAGCAGACACCATACTCCATGACATATTTTAGTCATCTGAAAGCAAGCTTGGTAAACAGCAAAGAGATTGCTTTGGATCAACTGTGTGTATGGATAAAGGGGCAGGGCAGGAGGGAAGACCTGGAAAAGCAGCCGGACATGTGGATGAAGGGCAGTGAAGGTGACTCCTGATCACAGTGATGATTATGATAACAGTGATGGTAGTGGTGGTTATGGGGGCAACAGTGAGAACGGCCAATATTTATTAATGCTCACTGTATGCTGGGCACTGAACAAAGTATTATATATAAATTACCTCTTTTATTCCTTCCAGTGAACTTAGGAAAATGAGTATTAATATAGGCTGCAGTTAGCAGATGAGAAAACAAGGCTCAGAAGAGTTTAGGGGACCCACCTGAGGCCATGTGGCTAGTAGGCAAAGTTAGTATTTGATTCTGTGCAATTTGTCTTCTGAACCAGCAGTCCAACGAAGATGGGGGAAGCAGGCTTGAAAACCCCCTTGGGTTAAAGTCTACATTGCTCAACACAAACGTCTCATGATAAATGATGCTAACACACTTTGGAGAAACTTCGTGACTGTGCCTGATTCCCAGCACTAATGTAGCTTGACTTGGGGCTGATATCCCACTTATCTCACCAGAATGACAATTAGGGGGGGTGAAAAGAAAGAGTTATTGCTATTCCGGCTTCCTCTATTGAACTATGAATAAATGATGATAGCTGTGAAATGGTATGGTGCTTAGATCGTTTCTGGTAAATTAAAAAAAAAAAAAAACGAAAAATTGAATAAAGTGGTAATCCATGCAGCCATTTAAAATAGGAGGAGGGGAGAAAATTAGTAAACTCTTTTAGTGTCTTCGTGGCCTTGTCATTCTAATGTAATTAGTTTGCAAAAATATTAATTAATACTCAAACATCTGACACGTTTTATATGTTAATTTGAAATGCGTTAGTTACGTTTTCTAGTCTGCCCCGGTACTGTCTTCAGCGGCAGCTCAGGCGAGAATTCTGGTCCTATAGCCCCCTCCTTACAGCTCAGCAGCCAAGTAGATATTGAGTAGATATTGGGAGCGCCTTGTGATGCTCAGAGCTGCCTGCACTTTTGCAGAGAAGGGGAGAGAATGCTGTAAGGAAACAGCATGTTAGTGGTTTAGCTAATGGGGACTGGCCACAAACGCAGTCCCTCGGGAAGGCTTCCTGAGTTCCAGTGAGCAAATGCTGTGCTGGGACAGCAGAGGTTGGGAATGGTAAGTGGAAGCTGGAGGGAGAAGCTCCTTGGATCACCTTTGGACTTGGTTCTTTCCAGATCTTGCAAATGGATTGTATGCTCTTGTCCTAGAGGAAGGCCCTGAATTCTAGGCATGTCTCATGCCTAGAATTGAGGGTGTTATCTGCTTCTTTTCTTTTTTCTTTCTTTTTTTTTTCTTCCTTTTTTGGAGACAGAGTATTGCTCTCTCGCTCAGGCTGGAGAGTACAGAGGTGAGATCTCGGCTCACTGCAACCGCTGCCTCCCAGGTTCACATGATTCATTTGCCTTAGGCTCTTGAGTAACTGGGATTACAGGCAGGCACCACCACACCTGGCTAATTTTTGTATTTTTAGTAGAGATGGGGTTTCACCATGTTGACCAGGCTGGTCTTGAACTTTTGACCTCAGGCGATCCACCTGTTTTGGCCTCCCAAAGTGCTGGGATTACAGCCGTGACCCACCATGCCTGACCCATTTTCTTAATTCGTATATTAGTCAGGAGAGGCTAAGCTACACCAAGTAACAAGTTAACCATGAAATCTCAATGGTCTTCCCAACAGAGGCTTTATTTCTCACCCATGCTGTCCCTGATGAGAGCTGGCTGACTCTGTAGGGTGGCTCCCTCCATCTGTGGACCTAGCAATACAGGATACTTCTGCTTTGTGGCTTCTCTGGGTCAATGCACACCACCATTATCACTCTGGAGGGGGAAGAAAGGAAATGAGGACTCTCCCTTGAGCTTTTTATCGCCTTAGCACAGAGATAGCACACAACCCTTCTACTCACAGTCCACCAGCTAGAACGTATCCCAGGGCACCTGTGACAAGTGGCCTGAGAAGGTGAGGAGCACATGGATAGTCCGTGGGAATTAATTGCCTGCCACGGTGTGCCGGTGATGCCCAGGACAGTGATGATGGCAAGCACTCTATTCTCATCTCAATTCTGATCTTCACTGACTCCTGCCCTGGGGTTGCTTGCTGGTCACTTTGTTATGCATGTTGTTCCATTCATGTCACTACACTGTCATTCTTTCCATTCTAAACAAGAGGAAGCGGAGGCTCGGAGGGCTGAAAGTATTGGTCAGCGATTGCACAGTTAGTAAGGGGTACAGCTAGGATTCAACCCACAGCCTGACTCCAGTGCCTCCACTGGCTTTTGGCCTCCCAGGGTTCTTGACAGATTTCCTTTGGTAGCGTCGTAGCAGAAAGGACTGGGGGCAACACTTAGAGAATAGCCACGAAGACCCAGAGGACAAGGATCTATGAAGTCTCCAAGGGATTAAATGATTGATGGTCAAGTTTGTGCAGAATCTGTTACTTTCAGCCAGCAGATTCACATTTTTCTTCCTATTTGAATCCTATAATAATTCTATGAAAGATTTGGGAAGAATAGTAGCTCTTTTTGGAAGATGCATTATCAGATGGTGCAGGAGGTTAAAGACCTTTAGTAGTTGTTGGCAGGCATCTGGACTCTGGACCTAGTTTCTGCGTGTATATGTAATTGAAGATTTTCTACAGACCCTAGACTGAGATCCCTTAACCTTTTCTGTTTCATGACCCTCTTGGACATCTGGGGAGAACTACAGGCCTCTTTGCATGATAAAGATTTCAAATACACAATACAAAACACTTAGAATCACAAAGGAAACTATTTGTGTTGAAATACACTTATTAAATAAAACGTGATTTAGTCAGATCTTTGCTTTCTTTATTAACTTGTTAAACAAGCAAGTCTAGTAATTACCGTAATTTGGAAGTAGCGATAAGCATTATGATATTTTGAGATACCTGTGATAATTATAATGTAATGTGAGTAAAATATCTGTGATTTCTCTTGGTGACAAAGTCACAGGTACTGGTGATACTACTGGAATGTTGCGGCTTATCTTTATAATTAAAGGGAATGCTAGATTTGTTAGAGATTAGTGGAAATTAAGTTTTATTTTTCTCCTGTCCAAGTTCATGAACTCACCGTGTTCTATCTAGGGACCCCTGCAGAATCTTGGATCCCCGGTGACGAATCCTGTCCATCTTGGCCCTGAACTGTCTTATGATTCTAGTTGGGCGAAAGCCTAGAGCTGGATGAATTCAAGCTCCAATGATGTTTGATTTTGTTGCATATATTCACTTGGTCTCTACCACCTTGTGGTAATGATGTCATCTCTACCCAGTTCCTGGTCTTGACCCATGGCTGCTTCTTTTCCAGTGCAGCACATGTGGCATTTAAGAGGATCGGGGGTCTAGGTGTGGTGGCTCACACCTGTAATCCCAGCACTTTGGGAGGCTGAGGCAGGTGGATCACTTGAGGTCAGGGGTTTGAGATGAACCTGGCCAACATGAGGAAACATTCTCTCTACTAAAATTATAAAAATTAGCTGGGTGTGGTGTCACATGCTTGTAATCCCAGCTACTTGGAAGGCTGATGTGGGAGGATCACTTGAACCTGGGAGACAAAGGCTGAAGTGAGTCAAGATGGTACCACTGCACTGTAGCCTGGGTGACAGAGTGAGACTCCATCTCAAAACAGTTGTTTTGAAAAAGGATCGGTGGTTATTAAATGCTAAAATGTTTTCCCCAGGGCTAGGTACTATATATAGTAAAACTTCATACCCACTATTTCACTTAATTCTAGTAGATTCTAGTGTTAAATGTATTTTGCAGAAAGTAATAATGATTGTTAACATTTATAAATACTTTATGTACCAGGCACTCTTCTAAGCACATTTAAGATACTAAAATAATAATAATTATTTTAATAGCAGTGGTAGCAGCAGTAGTAATAATAGCAGCTAAGACTTATTTAGCACTTCCTAGGTGCCAGGCTTCTTATGTTCTAAGAATTTTACATACTTAATCTCAATTATTTCCCACCACATTCCTATCAGGTCACTATTAGTTATTTACATTTTAGAGAGTAAGAACTAGGTTCAGAGAGATTAAGTACATTGTCCAAAGTCATGACGACAAAGCCAGCCTTTGAATTCAGGCATTCTGCTTCCACACACTGTGAAGGTAACCACTAAGCTCTGCTGCCTTGTTTTTCACTTCGTTTACTGTTCCTGGTAGCTATTCCAGAGGTAGAAGTGAATTTTTAACTCCAGTTTTACAGACTGGGCAACTGAGGCACAATTACCTTAAGTAACTTGCCTTAGAGTTGGCTTCATTCACCTCAAAGATGGAACAAGAAGGTCTGTGGATGCGCAATTCATGGGAAAGATTTATGGACAACACCTGGAAAAGTCATATATTACTTCTGCCCACCTCCCATTGGCCAGAACTCAGTCACATGATCTCATAAACTGCTAGGGATCTTGGGAAGTGTAGTTCAGCTGTGTACCCAAGGGGGAGAAACAAATAAGTGTTGGTAAACTCAGAGCTGCCTCTACTACAGGCACTGAGCAAACCTGGAGAGCTCGTGATTTGTGGTGAAACCCCATCCACAGCAAGAGTGAGACTAGGGGTTCAACATTGGAAGAGACACTCTCACAGTAGCCAAGCTCATACCCTACTCCTCAGGCTCCCATGGTGCCTGGCTGGACTGAAATGTTAGTTTTTGCAGCAGAGGCACCACATGCCAGTGTTGTCCCTGGGTGGCTTGAAGATGGAATTAGACACAAATACGTTACTGCAAATTAGAGAATGTGAAAAATCTCATGCTTCGGAGGTGTGGACTCTGGGTATATTTTTGTAAGCCATGGAGAGTCTGCAGATAAAATATCGTCGAAGAGAAAACAGACAAAAATGCATAGTAGTGTGTTACCGCATATTTAAATGAATATTTAGAATGCAATCTTTTCTTTTTTAAAGGAATGTTGTTGTTGGCATTTTCTTGTCTTTGGTTTGTGTTTTTAATTTAAATAATCCAGACCCTGCCCTCAGGATCTCCTTTTCAAAGCCTGTACAAGCAACCAGTTTATTGGCACAGGGCGAGAGAAGTGTGTACTTGAATCATGTATTGTATAGTACTGTATGTTATATTCTCTCAATTCTTAGATATCAGGGGTTATAAATCTCAGCTTCACTTTAATAATAATTAAGTTTTGCAGGAGGAGAGGATGTGAAACAAAAGCAACACAATATTAAATGTACATGTTGATTTTAAAACACATTTCTATTTCAGATGTATTTTTAAAATGTATGTGTGTTAAAATTAGAAACATCTCTCTTACCCCAAAAGAGAAAACAAACGAATAAACAATAACAACAAAAATACAATCCTGTCCCTGATAATGCTTTTTCTGAAATTCTCCAAGTATGAAACAAAGCTACTTGGTAACTGCCTCGTTACTATTTGTCTCTTAACATTCCATCTTACCATATTGGCAAGTAAACTGTTTCAGAGGAACCTGCAGTCCCAGATATGGGTGGAAAACACCCACGGTCCCAACGTTGGACTCTGCTAATCGTTTCAAGTGAGGAATTTGATCACACATTTCTCTACTTTTGGATTTTGAAGGCTGTTTGCCCAGGGCTGAGAGCATGCTTGAGGCTCTTTCTGATAAGCATGGTGTCTCCAGCTAACAACTCTTTCTTGCTTGCTCTAAGTAGAACACAAGACTTAAAAGCAGCTAAGCACTGATTTTTTTTTTTAAACCACTCTGATTAGCAACATTCCTGTGAGTAGATTTGTTTTTTTTTTTTTTTATACTTCACATTCTGAATATTTTATGAAAACGGTTGCTTTTCCCAGTGAGCTAATGCTGTGGTTTAAATAACAGGATGAGAAGGTAGGAATCCTGACATTTCTGCCTTCAGGGACAACACATTATCTTTCTGATGGGAAGAAATGAGGATAGATCAGTAAAAGCCACTGAGGTAAGCACCTGCACTGTAAGATCCCATTGACCTGGATGTAATTTCTGGTTCTCTCATGTGTTCTTGTACCGCCTCTCAACATTTCAGCTTGTCATCTTAAAGATGCAGATAATCACTGTCACTACCTAATGTTATCAGGGTGAGGATTCAATGAGAGCAGCTATTAATTACATCATGGGTCACAGTGCCTGGCACATAGCAAGTTGTCAGTAAAGAATACCTCAATTTTACATTTAAGCAGCATCCCAGGTAACTCCCCATAGGTAACTTTCCCCTTCATGCCTCCCCAGCAGAGTCTTGTCCAGTGAGATATTTGAGAGTTTTTTTTCTTTGTTTTCATTGTAACTCTGGAGTGGATAAGGCAGGTGATTACAAAATGATAGTGTGCTTTCGAGTCTGGCTTCCTAGACTAATTTAAGCTTTCCAGGGATTTGCCTGGCACCTATGGTAGAGACAGCTCTGAGTTCACCAAAATCGTTGTTTCTCTCCCCACTGGGTTACACAGCTGGACTACATTTCCCAGCCTCCCTTACAGTTGATGAGACCATGTGACTGAGTTCTGCCCAATGAAAGGTGGGCAGAGTGATGTATGACTTTTTCAAGTGTAGCCCATAAGTCTTTCCCATGGATTGCTCATCCTCATGCTCTCTCATTCCATCTTGGAGTTGAGTAAATCAGATTCCGAGGCAAGTTTCTTAATTCACCTGTGCTACAGTTGCCTGATTTGTAAATTGGAGTTCTAACAGGTGGAAGAAGGAGAAGCAGTTATGATGGTGGGTAGATGGTGTAGATGATAAGTAAGATCCATAAGGTGTTCCCAAGAGACTCCCTGAGGGGCTTTGATACTTGGAGGCAAAGTGTGGAACGAGCTTGGAGCATCTTTCTCCCGTTTGGCATTGTCTGGTGTACCCAGAGTCCCTTTGGACTCTCCAGGAAAGAGCTGGTGGTGCTGTGCGGATACCTACCTTGGGCCCAGAGGTGGGGGAACTTAGAACCAATGGCTTTGGAGCTTGCATGTAAATGACACCCTATTTTGTCATGCCTAGTCTCTGCAGCCAGATGGTCTTTGGGTCTCTCCTGGATGAGTATTCTCCAAATGGAGAAGCTCCCAGACCTCTTAACCTTTCTCACTTCTAAGATGAGGGTGGCAGCCACAGTTTACCAGGCTGTGTCAGCTTTCCTGCTAGGTTTCTCCATGCCTCCTCTGTGATCTGCCACCATAAAGAGATTTAATACATCATTAAGGGAGATGTCATACGCATCAACGTAATGCTGTGTTCTTACCCAGAATGTCACGTTAGGCTCCTGGAGGGTAAAAAAAAAAAAAAAAACCTCATATACAACTGCATTTTTTCCCCTTAAGTCATCCAGTCTGCCATCTGAGGTCCCCAAAGGAAGCTGCTAGTAAAATAGCAACTTGCAAAGTTAAGAAAAGCATCACAAAGCGTGTTAGCTGAAATGTCGACTTGTGCGTAGGGAATGAAGTCAGAGGGTTCACAGAAGCATTTTGCTCTTTTTCAGAAGCTCCTTTTCTTCCTCAAAGTGACGGGTAGAGTGTTTGGGACATGGCTAATGGTCTTTGAAGGCCCCTGGCTTGATTGGAGCTGTCTGTTCTATGTTCCCTTTCAGAATTTCCTCTGCACTAATGTTTCCCAGGGAGACTTGTATGGACGCCAAAATAAAGAAATACATGCTACTTACTCATCAGGTTTGGAGAAAGGAAGTGATTTTCTTACTTATGTGTTCATTGACAAACCTTCAACGGGCATCTGCTTCGGACCAGGTGCTCTGATACAGCCAGGTGCTCCTGCACTGAACGTTTCCATATGCTAACTGGGTGTGGGTCGGCTCTGTGTCCCCACCCAAATCTCGTGTTGAATTGTAATCCTAGATGCTGGAGGAGGGTCCAGATGGGAGGTGATTGGATTATGCAGGTGGATTTCCCCCTTACCATTCTCGTGACAGTGAGTTCTCATGAGATCTAGTTGTTTAAACATGGGTAGCTCTTCTCCCTTCACTCTTTCTCCCTCCTGCTCTGCTGTATTCAATGTGCCTGTCCCCCTTCACCTTCCTCTGTGATTGCAAGCTTCCTGAGGCCTCCCAGACCTACTTTGTCTACAGCTTGTACAACTGAGAGTCAATTAAAACTGTTTTCTTCAAAAATTACCCAGTTTCAGGTATTTCCTTATAGCATCGCAAAAATGGACTAATACAGTTACACTGGACAAGTGAGCTGTTATCTCTGTATCCCTCTTACCTCATCTGTAAAACAGATATGATGGGTGGTTGTAAGGATTAAATAAATTAATACATGTAAAGTGCTTAGCCCAGTACTCAGCAAAGTAGGCTTTAAAAAGGGTGGATCACGAGTTCAAGAGATCGACACCATCCTGGCCAACTTGGTGAAACCCCATCTTTACTAAAAATAAAAAAATTAGTTGGGCGTAGTGGTGCGCTCCTATAGTTCCTGCTACTAGACAGGCTGAGGCGAAAGATTCGCTTGAACCCAGGAGGTGGAGGTTACAGTAAGCTGAGAATGCACCACAGCACGCCATCCTGGCAACAGAACCAGACTCTGTCTCAAAAAATAATAATAATCACAAGAAGAGTTCTGTAGAAATAGCCAGAAATAACTTTGGCTGATGAATTCTTCTGAAATTGTGGATGACATTTCTCCATGGATCATTCAGCTTCTCAATGGCTATTTTAATTAAAACAGAAATAACTGACATTTGGTTATCTTATGTGAGCGAATACCACTGGCCTAGAACTGGAGGATGACTCCTTATTCAAATTATCTCTTTGGCTGGGTGCAATGGCTTACACCTGTAATCCCAGCACTTTGGGAGGCTGAAGCTGGTAGATCACCTGAGATCGGGAGTTCGAGACCCACCTGGCCAACATGGTGAAACCCCGTCTCTACTAAAAATAGAAAAATTAGCTGAGCATGGTGCCACACACCTGTAATCCCAGCTACTTGGGAGGCTGAGGCAGGAGAATCACTTGAACCTGGGAAGCAGAGGTTGCAGTGAGCCAAGATAGTGCCACAGCACGCCAGCCTGGGCAACAGAGCGAGACTCTGCCTCAAACAAACAAGCAGTCATCTGTTCACTCATTTATTCAGTCAGTCCTATGACCATTTGTTCCCCTGGACCACAGATTCTCACCCTTAGCGCTGTTGACATTCTGGGCCAGCTGGTTATTATAGGGAGCTGTCCTGTGTATTGCAGGATGTTTACCATCATCCCCGGCCTCTGCTCATGTCCGTAGCATCCCATCTCCCCAGGCTGTTTTAACCAAAAATGTTTCTAGACGTTTGGCAAATGTACTCTGGAGAAAAAGGTGAGGAGTAACTTGCCTTACAGTCATGGATAATGGGAGTTCTAAGAAGACTTTAGAGATGACCCCACCCAGGGATTCATTGTTTTCAGGGGTCCCCCATGCATGGCAGCACAGCCAGCATTCCTGGTACCTGACCCTGGACACCACAGCAGCCTCAGTGAGTGCAACAACTAGAAATGTTGCAACTTTTCTCCAGATGCTCCAAAATACGTAGTACTGCCTTCGGTGAATTTCCTTCTACCTTGTATTCCTCTCTCCTGTTTTGTTTGTTTGTTTTGTGAGATGGAGTCTTACTATGTTGCCCAGGCTGGAATGCAGTGGCGTCATCTCAGCTCAGTGCCGCCTCTACCTGCAGGATTCAAGCAATTCTCCTGCCTCAGCCTCCTAGTAGCTGGGATTACAGGCACCTGTCAACATGCCTGGATTATTTTTGTATTTTTTCTTTTAGTAGAGACAGGGTTTCACTGTGTTGGGCAGGCTGGTGTTGAACTCCTGACCTCAAGTGATCCACCTGCCTCGACCCCTGAAAGTACTGGGATTACAGATGTGAATTACTATACCTGGTCTGCTCTCTCCTGTTTTTTAACAGAAGTGAAAATGTAGGACCCGGGAAAGGACCGGTTCACCCAAGGAACCCGACCAAGCAACTGAATGGTTGTGCCAGAATTCTTTGAAGTCTCAGTTCTTTGCAATCTTCTTAGGAGAGATTTTTTTTTGCATAATTACTGAGTTAGAGCAAAATTTGAGGGATACCATATAAAATGATGGCATGACGATTTCCAGTGTTCTGAACAACAGAGCAAACACTGCATGCACACACATTGAAAACTTTTCCAGGACGAGCGAGGTCCTGCAATACTGCCTGCATTCCTGCTGGCCTCACCACCCTCCTCTCAGGCCACTTTCCTCTTGCTCATTCCCCGGCTTCATGACTTTCTCAGACACTGGGGTGTGCCAAGTCTCTCCTGCCCCAGGACCTCTGCACAGTTTGTTCCCTCTGCCTGGAATGGTCCCTAATTGGCTTCCCACTTGACCAGCTCCTCTTATTCTTGTGGGCCACCCTGTTTTTTTAAAAAAAAAAAATTGAGATAAAGTCTCACTCTGTTGCCGCCAGGCTGGAGTGCAGTGGCATGATCTCGACTCACTGCAAACTCCGCCTCCCAGGTTCAAGCGATTGCCCTACCTCTGCCTCCCAAGATGAGACTACAGGTGCACGCCACCGCACCCAGCTCATTTTTTGTATTTTAGTAGTGACAGCGTTTTGCCATGTTGGTCGGGATGGTCTCGATCTGCTGACCTTATGATCCACCTGCTTCAGCCTTCCAAAAGGCTGGGATTACAGGCGTGAGCCACCGTGCCCAGCTGTGGGCCTCCTTTTCTCCAGATGCCTCCCCTCATTATCCATCCCAAAGTGAGCATCTTCCTTTAGTCTACAAAGCTTTTTTCTTAAGGACTTATCACAATGTACAATTATTTTATTTATTGCTTAAAAGTGTTTTATTCTACAGTTGTTCTCTGAGAGTCTAAATCTTTTTTTTTTTTTTGAGTCGGAGTTTCGCTCTTGTTACCCAGGCTGGAGTGCAATGGTGCGATCTCAGCTCACCGCAACCTCCGCCTCCTGGGCTCAGGCAATTCTCCTGCCTCAGCCTCCCGAGTAGCTGGGACTACAGGTAGGCACCACCATGCCCAGCTAATTTTTTGTATTTTTAGTAGAGATGGGGTTTCACCATGTTGACCAGGACGGTCTCGATCTCTTGACCTTGTGATCCACCCGCCTCGGCCTCCCAAAGTGCTGGGATTATAGGCATGAGCCACTGCACCTGGCTGAGTCTGAATCTCATAATGTCCTGTGTTCCAGCCTCCAACACTGAACCCATAGTTGGCAAACACTCAAATCGTTGTTGAATTAAAAGAAACCTGAATGAATGGATAAATAACCAGACGTACACAGCCCTATCTAGACACTAGGGATGGTGACAAGTTTAGCTTCATGAACCTTCCCAGGCACTGGGAGGATCTCTTCATCCTGTGCTTTGGGCTGGGCAGGTCTCTTTGTTGGGAGTATTAAACAAGGTTGGTCAATATTTGGCCAAATAGTATGTTGATCAGCACACACTCTTCAATAAAGTGTCATTACGTCATCATTTATTGATACAACGTTTTCTCTTATTTTTCTTTGACTGCTATGTTAAGTTGCGAGATACATGTGCAGGATGTACAGGCTTGTAAACGTGTGTCATCGTGGTTTGCTGCACAGATCAACCCATCACCTAGGTAATAAGCCCAACCTCCATTAGCTATTCTTCCTGATGCTCTCCCTCCTCCCACTCTCCCCTGGTGTGTGTCGTTCCCCCGCCAGTGTGTTCTCATCATTTAGATCCCACTTATAAGTGAGAACACGTGGTGTCTGGTTTTCTGTTCCTGCATTAGTTTGCTGAGAATAACAGCTTCCAGTTCTGTCCATGTCCCTGTAAAAGACATGCTCTCATTCGGTTTTATGGCTGCATAATATTTCATGGTGTCTGTGTGTACATTTTCTTTATCCAGTCTATCATTGATGGGAATCTGGCTTCATTCCATGTCTTTGCTATTGTGAAATAGTGCTGTAATGAACATACGCATGCATGTACCTTTATAATAGAATAATTGATATTCATTTGGATGTATTAAGCACCCACCCTGTGCCAGACACACTTCCGGGCACTGAGGATGCAAGACTCACAAACTCGACACATGTCCTCATACACTGAGGAGAAGTAACCAGAGCCAGTGTGAAGACGCACCGGTCTCTGGCAGCGCATGCCATTGGGATCTCCCCTCGTCCTGGGGTTGGGGAAGGCGACTCTGAGGAATTAATGTTTTGATCAAGTCCTGAGAGAGGTGCAGGTGTTGGCAAGACAAAGTCAGAAGCAATAGCCTGTGGTCAAGTGGTGTTTAAAGACACAAATTCACTCCAGAAGGGCCAGAAAGAAGACAGCCTGGGCGCAGCTCAAGGTACAGGGCCTGACAGAAGATGAAGGCTGGACAGATGGGTGACCTCTGTGATGACTGCAGAGAGATGTGGCTCCTGTTTGTCCTCTCCATCTTTTCAGAAACAGCAAAGTGGATATGACACGGGAGCATGTTGACTGGCAGTTCTGGGTGTCCCAGCTTCACCATGGACAGACTGCCAGGTCTTGGGCAAACTGTATTGTTTGCGTGGTCTTGGAAGGGAGGATCGGAGCCTGGGGACGAGACCCGGTTAAGATCCCAGCTGCGTGTGTACCTCTCTAAGCGTGTTGTCCTCACCCGTGATAACAATATGTAATGCTGACAGGCACTAGTAATGCGCTCTCCTTAGCAGACACTGGGCAAGGTGTCTCTTTCATGTTGACTGACTTCACTCTCACCATCACTTACTGAAGCTACTGCTCATTTCACAGTTGAGTAAACAGAAGTAGTGGCAGTTAGTGATTTTGCCATCAAGTCCCAGAACTAAGAAGTAAAGGTGCTGGGCTGTAGCCCTTCCTTAGTCTTATACTGGAGCCTGGGCTCTTTACCCTGCACCATACTGCCATTTAGGATTACTAAGAGGATTAAATGGCTGGGTGCGGTGGCTGACGCCTGCAATCCCAACACTCTGGGAGGCTAAGGCGGGCAGGTCACAAAGTCAGGAGATCAAGACCATCCTGGTTAACATGGTAAAACCCCATCTCTACTAAAAACACAAAAAATTAGCCGAGCGTGGTGACACATGCCTGTAGTCCCAGCTCCTCAAGAGACTGATGCAGAAGAATTGCTTGAACCCGGTGGGCAGAGGTTGCAGTGAGCCAAGATCATGCCACTGCACTCCAGCCTGGGCGGCAGAGCGAGATTCCTTCTCCAAAAAAAAGATTAAATGGAATGATTCATTCACTTGACACTGTATGTGCCATGAATTCAGGAAATGGAACATGGTCAGACAGATGCGGGCTCTCATCCCAGTTTTCTCTCATTGACCACATGGCTCCTTCAGTTTCTTTGTCTGCCTGGATCTCAGTTTCTCAGGCTGTGACATGGGGATGAACTGAGATGATCTCGCATCTTGCAGGAGCATGGGGTGCGGAAATGCCTGCAAATCCCTTAGCACAATGCCCAGGGCACAGGAAGACCCGACACATGTGAGCCTTAGCTGTGACTAGGCAGAGAGTAGGCTCAGCACAGAGGTCAGTTCCACCCCTCCACCCAGCTTAGGAATTTTTTCTTTACACAGAGGGCTTCAGAAAGTGCAAAAATCCCTCATCTCTCTCATGCATGTAAGGGACAGAGGTGTCCCTGATGGGAGGTGCTGGCAGAAGCCAAGGGCACGGGAGGAGTCGTCGGGTGGCTGGAGCTGTTTCAGTGCTCCGGCTGATCGCGGCGTGCGTCCGGGTAGGGGATGCCCTTGGTTTCGAGTTCTTTGTGTTCTTTCCCCAAAACAAGCGCCTTCCGTGCCAAACCATCTTTCCTGTGCAACACTTTAATTTACATCTTTTAATAACTTTGGTTGCCATGGAAGCATTGGAATTCGGTTTTAAAATAGACAAACTAATTGTTTCAGTCAGTTTGGGTATTTGCTGTCAAGGAAACAGCCCGTTTTCCCTCATCCCCAAGAGCCCGCTTAATTGGATGGATGAGGTGGCAAAAATGGCGGAGGGGTTTCTTCCAGTCCACGGCTGGATAAGGGTGCACCAGGAGGCTACAAGGGAACCTCTGGGTCTTGGCTGTGTTCCTAGGAAGGGCAGAGTCTGGACTCAGGAAGGGCTCCACCACGGGAGAGAGGAAGAGGAAGAAATAGCCGTGGGGCCCAGACAGTTCCTGGGGCAGAGCTGGGGTCGAGCACAGGGCTTGGGCATCTGGCAGCCAGTATGGTCAGTTGTTCCTGTGACCTTGACAGAGACCTGGAGACCCTCTGTCCAGTTCTGAGGAATTCTAGGAACAAAACACCAGCACACATTGCACAGGACTAAAGCCACTTCCTCAGTGAGATCAGCAAGGAGACGCTGTCTCTTCCAGGACAGACTCTCTCTTACCTCCCTCTCTGTGCCAGGTATCGGGGAGAGGGTGATGATATGGTTCACTTACTGAATCATTTCACGAATATTCTTCGCATTCCTGTGAGGCACATCGGTAAACACAGTCGTGCTCTGTCTTAATGGCACACATATTCTAGCAGGATGGATCACATAGGATGTGGACAATTAATGCATGGAGTAGCACAGGAAAAAGAGAAAGCAGGACAGAGAGAGGGGGCTGGTGTTGCGAGGCACAGAGCTGAGTAAATGGCTGAGAAAGTGAGGGGTGAGCAGAGACTTGGTGGGGGTGACGGGAGACCAAGCCCAATCTTGGTGATTGAGTGTGCCTAGGAGTGACTAAAAGTTCTGCCTTTGTGGTCACAGCAGAGCTGAGTTACAATTCCCTTTTTCATTGCTGACTCCCTGGATGAGCTCTGCCCATGACTGTATCTCGTTACGCTGCAGTCCCCTCGTCTCTCTAGTAGGTATGATAGTACTTTGGGCCGGGTACAGTGGCTCACATCTGTAATCCCAGTACTTTGGGAGGCCAAGGCAGGCAGATCCCCTGAGGTTGGGAATTCAAGACCATCCTGACGAACATGGAGAAACCCCATCTCTACTAAAAATACAAAATAAGCCGGGCGTGGTGGCACATGCCTGTAATCCCAGAGACTCAGGAGACTGACGCAAGAGAATTGCTTGAACCCAAGAGGCGAAGGTTACCATGAGCTGAGATTGCGCCATTGCGCTCCAGCCTGTGCAACAAGAGCGAAACTCCATCTCAAAATAAATAAATAAATAAATAAATAAAAATAAAATAGTACTTTAAATGAGTTAGGTGAGTTAATGCTTATAAAGTGCTTGGCTTGTAGTAAGAGTGGTGATGATGATGATGAGGAAGAGAAGGAGGTCACAAATCAATGAGAAAGAAGCAGTGAGAAATAAGCAGAGAGGCAGTGACCACGTGTTTTTCAAAACACTGAATGGTAGAATCCAGCCCAGGGTCTTATGGAAGCTCTGAGGAGGATCAAATTCAACCTGCCGAAGACGGCTCCCCAGAAGGCGTTCCTAAGCCAAGATCTGCAGCACATGTAAAGGAAGGTTGTCCAGGGGTGTTCTGTTTTAGAAACAGCATGTGCAAAGGCCAAGTGGTAAAAGAACATGGCCAAGTCAAGGCATTGTGGAGAGTGTGATGGAGTGGAGCAGGTGGAGTCCAGCACCCCGGGCACCATGAGAGGGGCTTGCAGATGTCACCAGGGGCTGTAGGTCTTGAAAAAAGTTGAGCTTTAGCCTAAAGCTGGCCTTCTCACAATTTTCAACGACACCTTCCCAAGGGTAAAGAGGAGGAAACAAAAAAATCCCTGGGAAGGAATGCTTTACTGGGGAACACGAAGCTCTCAGTGACCCAACTCAGCTAAAACGTCTCTTCAAAATGTGTCAGTCAGGCGCAGTGGCTCACGCCTGTAGTCCCAGCTATTCTGGAGGCTGAAGCAGGAGAATTACTTGAACCTGGGAGGCGGAGGTTGCAGTCAGCTGAGATCACACCACTGCACTCCAGCCTGGAGACAGAGTGAGACTCTGTTTCAAATAATAATAATAATCATAAAAGAAAAAAGAAATCTTACCGGGTGCAATGGCTCACATCTGTAATCCCAGCACTTTGGGAGGTTGAAGTGGGTGGATCATTTGAAGTTAGGAGTTTGAGACCAGCCTGGTCAACATAGCAAAACCCTATCTCTACTAAAAACACAAAATATTAGCTGGGCATGGTGGCGGGGGCCTGTAATCACAGCTACTTGGGAGACTGAGGCAGGAGAACCACTTGAACCCGGGAGGCGGAGGTTGCAATGAGCCGAGATCATGCCACTGCACTCCGACCTGGGTGACAGAGAGAGACTGTCTCAAAAATAGAAAGCTTATGTGTCAATATCAAATGTATATGCAAGTTTGTCATTTGACTTCACATTATGCACCACATTTCCTTAACATCCAGTTAGTGATCTAAATTACTTACCATAGAGCTAATGCTCCAGAAGCATGCTCCATACCCTCACGTGGCTTTGAGTGCCACACATGTAAGTTTGCACTCTGGTTTCAGCATCATGTTTTACAACTAAACATGTGGAAGCCCTTGAAGGTGTTAAGATCACCTGGTGAATGGGTACAAAAAATCAAAAATATGAATAAGACCTAGTATTGCTAGCAACACAGGGAGATTATAGTCAAAAACAAGGTAATTGTATGTTTCAAAATAACTGAAAGAGTCTGGTTGGATTGTTTGTATCACAAAGGATAAATGTTTGAGGTGATGGAGACTCCATTTACCCTAATGTGATGGTTACACATCACATGCGTGAATCATAATATCAGGCCGGGTGCAGTGGCTCACGTCTTTAATACCAACACTTTGAGAAGCAGAGATGGGTGGATCACCTGAGGTCAGGAGTTCAAGACCAGCCTGGCCAACAAGGCAAAACCCCATCTCCACTAAAAATAATAATTAAAAAAATTAGCTGGGCATGGTGGTGGGTACCTGTAATCCCAGCTGCTAGGGAGGCTAAGACAAGAGAATCACTTGAACCCAGGAAGCAGAGATTGCAGCGAGCCAAGATTGTGTTACTGCACTCTAGACTGGGAGACAGAGCAAGACTCCATCTCAAAACAAAAACAAAAACAAAAACAAAAACAAAAAAAAACACACCTCATGTAACTCATAAATACATACAGCTACTCTGCACCCATAAAAATTACAAAGTAAACATAAAGTGCTTAGAACGATGAAAAAAGATCACCCAGAACCAAGTCTGTCATTCTAAGGATTAATTTAGTTGCAGAAGACAGAACTGAAGGTGAGGAGAGGAGGGAGTCAAGGCCAAAGGCTGGGTCACCACTAGGAGGAAGAAGCAGCCATCCCCTGGGGAATCATGGTGACCTGGCAGGTGGTCATGGCGTGGGGGAGGGGGGAGGGGAGAGGCAAGCGCTGCGGATCATTTTTTAAACATGCCACCAAATCAGAATGCAGTTCGGAGCTCCATTTCCCCATGTGTTCCCTGGAACACCGCTCTGTTTCTTTTTAGTCTTTTACTTTACCTATTTTTTAAATTTAGGTGGTCTCGTAGAATCAAACATAACTAAAATAAAACAATTCAAAACAATCTAAAAACACTTTTTTTTTTTTGAGATGGAGTCTCACTACGTCGCCCAGGCTGGAGTGCGGTGGCGCAATCTCGACTCACTGCAACCTCTGCTTCCTGGGTTCCAGTGATTCTCCAGCCTCAGCCTCCTGAGTAGTTGGCATGTACCACCATGCTCGGCTGATTTTTTTTATTAAAACTACTAAAAGTAGAGACAGTGTTTCACCATGTTGGCCTGGCTGGTCTCAAACTCCTGACTTCGCGTAATCCACCCGCCTTGGCCTCCCGAAGTGCTGGGATTACAGGTGTGAGCCATCGTGCCCTGTCTCATTTTAAAAGAGTGGGCAATTAAGGTCAGTCGTCTATCCATCAGAGCCCTTGGTTTCCCTCTGAGCTCCCTGCAGGCAAAGGGAAGTGAGAAATACATCGTACCCTGTTCCCCTTATTGCACCGCAAAAAGAAGAAACAAGACATTCATCTACAGAGTGAATATTACGTAAGTTCTGAACTCACAGAGTGAATCGCTTGAATCTATATTTAAGGAGTATTTTATAATAGAAAAGCCATTTCTTCAACCATAAGAGTGTCCACATCAACATGTCATGCCCTTGCCTGCTATAAATGCTGAGGTCATTGTGTTAAGTCTTAACTTAGTTGAGGCAGTTTCATGGGGGAAGATAAAATAATGTGGTCCAGGTGCCTGTCTTTCTAACTTAATATAAGCTTAGATCTCATAGAGAATCCCAGGAAACGGATGACTCACATGCCCATTACATTATCTGTCTCAAATATTAGATTTCTATGATGAGCTTCTGGAAGTAGGAGCTGGATTTTAGTCAACTCATGCTGGACTCTCTAGTGAATGCCAACCTCTGTGTCATTGACTGAAGAAGAAAATGTATGTGATTGAAATACCAGCGCCAAAGGACTCTGCATTTTCATTCTGAAATGATAACTTGGCAGCCTGTTCATTATTACTTTTTCTTTTTCTCTTTCTTTTTTTTTTTTTCATTGTACTTAAGGTTCTGGGGTACATGTGCAGATCATGCAGGATTGTTGCATAGGTACACACATGGCAATGTGGTTTACTGCCTCCATACCCCCGTCACCTACATCTGGCATTTCTCCCCATTTTATCCCTCCCCGAACTCCCCACCCCCATGCTGTCCCTCCTTTGGCCCACCCCCAACAGACCCCAGTGTGTGATCTTCCCCTCCCTGTGTCCATGTGTTCTCATTGTTCAACATCCGCTTATGAGTGGGGACATGCAGCATGTGATTATCTGTTCCTGTGTCAGTTTGCTGAGAAGGATGGTTTCCAGATTCACCCATGTCCCTACAAAGTACACGAACTCATTTTTTATGGCTGCATAGTATTCCACGGTATATATATGCCACATTTTCCTTGTCCAGTCTGTCATTGATGGGCATTTGGGTTGGTTCCAGGTCTTTACTATTGTAAACAGTGCAGCTATGAACATATGTGTGCTTGTGTCTTTATAATAGAATGATTTATAATCCTTTGGGTATATACCCAGTAATGGGATTGCTGGGTCAAACAGAATTTCTATTTCTAGGTTCTTGAGGAAGCACCACACTGTCTTCCACAATGGTTGAACTAATTTACACTTCCACCAACAGTGTGAAAGTGTTCGTATTTTTCCACATCCTCTCCAGCATCTGTTGTCTCCAGATTTTTTAATGATCACCATTCTAACTGGTGTGAGGTGGTATCTCAATGTGGTTTTGATTTGCATTTCTCTAATAATCAGTGATTATGAGCATTTTTTCATATGTTTGTTGGCCTCATATATGTCTTCTTTTGAAAAGTGTGTTTCTTCATATCCTTCCCCCACTTTCGGATTTTTTTTTTTTCCTTGTAAATCTGTTTTAGTTCTTTGTAGATTCTGGATATTAGCCCTTTGTCAGATGGGTAGATTGCAAAAAATTTTTCCCATTCTCTTGGTTGCTGGTTCCCTCTAATGATTGTTGTTGTTTTTTTTTTTTTTTTGCTGTACAAAAGCTCTGGAGTTTAACTACATCCAATTTGTCTATTTTGGCTTTTGTTACCAATGCTTTTGGTGTTTTAGACATGAAGTCCTTGCCTGTGCCTATGTCCTGAATGGTTTTGCCTAGGTTTTCCTCTAGGGTTTTTATGGTGTTAGGTCTTATGTTTAAGTCTTGAATCCATCTAGAGTTAATTTTAGTGTAAGGTGGTGTCAGGAAGGGGTCCAGTTTATGTTTTCTGAGCTGGAGAAGGAGCTGATGTGGCCGAGGGCACAGGAACGAGCTATCAAAAACACAAAACCTGGTTTACATTTCTGCCACTAACATGCAGCGTAACTATGGGTAAGTTGGTTTACCTCTTGAAGGTAAAGTCTTCTTCTTTGTAACATAGGATCAAAGGGATATCTCACAGGGGTGTTGGGGGATTACATGGAATATCATTTGTCAATCAATCACCTATGACAGTGCTTAGAACAGAGACATTCAATACCTTACAGTGTTGCTGTTATTTGTATGGTAAATTGGAAGCGATATAACTGTTTGGCTGAATATTAAGGCCAAACACGAAATATTATCATGCCCCCAAGAGGTGCATTTCTAAATCAAAAAGGTTGGAGGGATGGATGAAGCTGGAAATCATCATTCTCAACAAACTGACACAAGAACAGAAAACCAAACACTGCATGTTCTTACTCATAAGTGGGTGTTGAATAATGAGAACACATGGACACGGGGCAGGGTGACCATCACACTCTGGGATCTGCTGGGAGGTGGGGGGGTTGGGGAGGGCTAGCAGGAGGTGAGGTGATTGGGGAGCGGTAACATTAGGAGAAATATCTAATGTAGATGATGGGGGGATGGATGCAGTAAACCACCATGGCACGTGTATACCTCTGTAACAATCCTGCATGGTCTGCATGTGTACCACAGAACTTAAAGTATGATAAATCAATCAATCAATCAATCAAAATAAGTGGAAGGATAAAGTCTATATTCCTGAGGTTTCCAGGAGACGGGGGAGGGGGGTATGTAAAGGGAGGAGAAAGTATGACTAACTTAGTGTAGAATGTTTGGTCTTAGGTTGGGTGCTTTAGATGCAGAGCCGGAGAGGGGACTTTACTTAGGAGATTTATGGCAGGGAGTGCCATCAGAAGGGAACTAAAGCAGTGTAAGGAAAGGAAAGGCTGGAATCTGGTCCTGAATGGATCCCAGGAAATGTTGTAGAGCATCAGTGGTCCCCACAGCTGGTCTTATCTAGAGGCAGGGAGTCAAGCTGCCTGTACCTTGCTAAAGTTTGGATGTTTGTCCTCCCAAACCTCATGCTGAAAATCGATCCTAATGGTGGATGTGGGGCCTCCTGAGAGGTGTTTGGGTTATGGGCAAGGGTCTTTCAGGAATAGATGAAGCCTCTCCCTGTGGGGTGGCGGGGTACTGAGTTCTCACTCTATGAGTCCCCTTGAGAATGGATTGCTAAAAAAGCCTGACACTTTCCTGCTCTCTCTGTCTTTTGCCTCCTCTCTTGCCGTGGCATCTCTGTACCTGTGGGCTCTCCTCTGCTTTCTATCATGAGTGAGAGCAGCCTGAGACTCATCAGAAGCAGATGCTGGTGCCATGTTTCTTGGACAGCTTGTAGAACCATGAGACAAATAAAGCACTTTTCTTTGTAAATTACCCAGCCTCAGGTATTCCTTTATATTACGGCAACATAGACTGGACTAAGACATACCCCCATGTCATTAGCTGAGGTTTGTCTGCAGGGTGTGGGAGAATAGGCATAGCCTCTTAGGCGAGAGGATTTCCATTTGGAGAAGAGGAGAGATGAGCTTTTCAGTCAACACTTTAGTATCTGGGGTCCAATGTTCCTTCCAGTAAAGGAGATGTGGTGAAGCATCAGCAGCATCGCTACAGTTCCTAAATATCATCTGTTCATTCCCATTTTCTTCTCCTTTTGAGCAGCTGCCAAAATCTCTCTCCTTTGTTTCTCCAATACTCCTTTGCAACCTACCTTACCCCCTCTTTTTTTTTAATCATAAGGCTCTCCACCCACCCACCAAAAGTCTACCCATCCCCTTTTAAACAGAACAGGCATTCCACTCTGCTTTCTTTCCTCTGCATCTTTATCCACCCTCCTTAAAGGCTCTTAGATACTTAATCTTCAATATTTTACATTCCTACCATCACAACCTCAAGGGAAACATGTAAGTAGGATCAATGTTATTCTCGAAAATCGGCTCCGAATCTGCAAGATCACATGGGAAAGTATACAGCAATGACCCCCAGGGTTTGCTCCACTTAATATAAAAGGGAAACTCTGTTAGTCGGATGTGGTTCAGCACCTGGGAAACCAAGGCCCCTCAGGGTGGGTCTCTTTTAGCTGGGCTAAGGTGAACAAATGTTTCATCCTCCCTGCAAGTTTCTCCAGAGACTGTTAAGTTTGAAAGACCTGACTGGAAACTCCCCAGCGTTTTGCTTTTCAGTCTGATCATAGCCACATGTAAGAGCATATCTCAAGACAGCCAATAAATCATGCCATCTATTGCAATTCATTTGATTCCTTTTTTTTTTAGTAGACTAGTTTTCACTCTGAAATGTAACATGTTCGAGCTTTGTTACTCTAAATCATTTTTCATAGTCTCCCAGAAGGCCAAGAGTTTAGATAAAGACTTCTCGGTATGTATTCTGGGTTTGCTCTCTTGCTGCTAATAAAGACATACCTGAGACTGGGTAAGAAGGAAAGAAGGTTAATGCACTCACAGTTCTGCATGACTTGGGATGCCTCAGGAAACTTACAATCCTGGTGGAAGGGGAAACAAACATGTCTTTCTTCACATGATGGCAGGAAGGAGAAGTGCTGAACAAAAAGGGGAAAACCCCATATAAAACCATCAGATCTTGTAAGAGCTCCCTCCCTGCCACGAGAAGAGCATGAGAGTAACTGCCCCCATGATTAAATTACCTCCTGTAAGGTCCCTTTCCTGACACATGGGGATTAGGGTAACGATAATTCAAGATGAGATTTGGGTGAGAACACAGCCAAACCATATCAGGGTATCACAGAGCAAGATCCTAACTCTAGTACCTGATGAGCAGGGAGGAGATGACCCAGAAGATCTGGAGGGTATCTTGCTTATACACAAAACCTGTCAGACTTCTGATACATCCTGGCCTAAAAAATAATCCACTGTCCTGTTTGACCGTTAGGGAGGAGTGATGATGATAATAAGAACCAACAGTAGCAGGTGTTTTTTTGGTCATCTACATGTAAAACCGTATTTAATCCTTCCTGCCATGTGTATAGGTTCTATTCTCAAGTCCATTTTGCATATGAATAAATCAAGGACCAGAGAGGTTGTCCCTAATTACCCAGCCAGTGAGTGGCAGGTCCAGAGTTTGATCGCAAGTCATTTGACTTCATGAACAAGTTTAACCATCATGTTCTGCTATGTTATAGCTTCCCTCTCATTAATTCATACCAAGAAATAGCTACAGGTTGGACGCAGTGGCTCATGCTTATAATCCCAGCTCTTTTGGGGGCTGAAAAGGGAACATTGCTTGAGCCCAGGTGTTTGAGACCAGCCTGGGCAGCATAGTGAGTCTCCATCTCTATTTTTTAAAAAAATCTCCAGCTGTGGTATCATACATCTGTGATCCCAGCTACTTGGGAGGCTAAAGTGAGAGGATCTCTTAAGCCCAGGAGATGAAAGCTGCAGTGAGCCTTGGTTTGCAGTGAGCCTCACTGCCTTTAGTTTCAGAGATACCTGCCTCCCCTCTGTTACTCCACATCACAAGCCTTTCTCAGCAGGTGCACCACTGTACTCCAGCCTGGGCAACAGAGCAAGACCCTGTCTCAAAAAAATTAAAGAGCTACTGAGTGTGCACTGTAGCAGGATGCAAGATACTTTTCAGGTGTTGATAGATGATGCTGATGAGAAATACAAACATAATCTTATCCTCAGTCTAAGGAGGAAGAGATCTCAGAGGATCACACAAATAAATGTATGATGGGAGCTGTGGAGGAGAGTCTGTCATGTGGAAGCTGCCCATCATAGAGGAAACTAGCCTGGTCCATTGAGTCAGGGAAGTCTCTTTGAGGTGGTTACAAGCTGAGACTGAATGATGAACAGGGCACAGTTAAAAGGAAGTTAATGAAGATCACCAAAGTTGTGTTTGAAATCAAGCTGAGTTCTCTGCGTGATTGACTAGGAAGAGCGGGGCCACTCAGTGTGAATTGCATGCGTTTCACAAACTGAAAGAGCTGGGTATTGAGCATAAAGGATGAAGTAGACAAGTTGGGCGTGATTCTGATGTCTGATACCTGTCTGGTTCATAAACACTTCCCAGTGGGTATTGCACGATCAGAGGTGGAGAGTCTGGTTTAAAACATGGCTGCTGGGGGCCTTAGAAGATTCCAGTTGGCCTGAGGTCATTCCACGGATACACCTGAATGGGCATGCTGAAAGCATGGCTCATCATGGTGGCTTACACCTGGAATCCCAGCACTTTGGGGAACTGAGACAGGTGGATCACGTGAGCCCAGGAGTTCAAGACTAGCATGGGCGACATAGTGAAACCCTGTCTCTACAAAAATACAAAAATGAGTCAGGCATGGTGGTGTGCATGTGTGGTCCCCGCTACTGGGATGGGGAGGCTGAGATGGGAGGATTGTTTGAACCCAGGAATTGGAGGTTGCCGTGAGTTGAGATTGTACCACTGCACTCCAGCCTTGTTGACAGAGAAAGACTTTGTCTCAACAACAGAACAAAACAAAGAATTTCTTTAGCAATGTTGTCTGTGCTTACAATTGTGCCTTTGCTTGGGCAGTTTATTGATTAATATCTAAGCTTTCTCACTGCACTCCAGATACAATGGGAGGGACAGGTGTGGGAGATCCTGTCTTGCTTTGTCATTGTGGCACACGTGGCTTCTGACACAATGATAGGCACGTGGTGGATGCCCAGCATATTATTCATTGATTCATAAATGCAGGTAAATGTGAGTAAAAACAGCGGAGGGGAGAATAGCGTGTGTTTTCCTAGCAGAGAGAATTATATATGCCAAAAGGAAGAGAAGAAAAAAAAAAAGAAAGAGAAAATTCCCCAAACAACTGTTTTTCTGCAAGGAGATTTATTTCAGTAGACATGAGTAAGGAAATGAAGATTCTATTACCTTTTTAGCCCTTTTGCCCCAGAGTTGAATCCACCAGGAGACCTTTGTCCACACATGTTCATTGCAGCCTCTCTGTTCCTGCCTCATGCAGCCAGTTCCTCATCCGTATTCTTCCCAGGCCATCCCTCCAGCCCAGCAATCTGTTTCTGTCCTTTGCAGGAGCTAATAGGACAAAAACAAATCGCAGCTCTCCAGCAAGTCAGTCAGGGTTCTTGGGGACCTGGCGGCCAGCTTCGAGAAGGACATGAGAGGAGGGGATGGTGCCAGGAATGTCAAATTAGCCTCCTCTCCCTAAAAGAATTCACAACCACCACCAGCAAGGCATCCAGGAAGCTGCAGGAGCTCCCTCCCGGCTCCTGAGCTCCTGTTCCAAAAAGCCGAGTCTACACCTTTCTGATTACCTGGGGAAATTAAGGGAACAAATCTTTCCCCTGGGAAGAGTCTGACAGTGCAGTGGCTTTATCTCGGAGGTAGCATGTGAGAAGCAGAGAGGCACCATCCTTTCCGTCTGCAGTCACTGCCTTTGGTTTCAGAGATACCGCCTCCTCTGCTTTATTCCAGAGCACAAGCCCTTCTTCATTCTGTGCTGTGACTGGTGTCAGGAGAAACTGAGACACCGGTTGATTAAGTCTGGCGTCTCAGCAGCAGTCCAGTCCTGTTTGTCTCCCAGGACACTCTCAGCTTACCATTCCCTAAAGGCTGCATATGGGGGCTACTTTCTGTATCCATCTCCTCCTCCCCAGTTCAGATAGTCTTTGTTTTAGGCAGGTCCTAATTGTTCCTCTTTGAAACAATTTTATGCTCTGGTCATCTGATCTCCACACCGTTGGGCTTCCCTTTTATAATCCACCTTGTATCCTGCAGCTGGCGATGACTTCCCAGCGCTGAGCGATGATGTCTTATAAAATCAGGATGAAATACAACTCCTAGCATAAGTTCAAGTTCTCTGGAGTCTCATTCGTTCAGAAGGTTTGCCGATAATTTCCCTTCGCACCTTTGCTAGCCATTGTGGTAGCCACTCACTGCACGTGGCCGTTACACCTAAACTGAAATTGGTTAAAATTAGAAATTCAGTCCCTCAGCCATAACAGCCCCATTTCAAGGGGTCAGAGGCTGCATGGAGCTCAAGGTTGCCATATTGGAGAGTAAAGATATAGGAGATTTCCATCACTACAGAAATTGGTTGGACTGCCCTGTTGGAGAACAAAGTTTTCATCACCACAGAAATTTTGGGGAGCAGTGCCATTTCACACATGACCCAAATTTAGCTTTTCTCTATCTTTTCTTCATGGCCTCAGGATTGTCACCAAATGCTTTGGCTCGTGGTCTCACCTGTGCTGGGAATTCCCCCCCTCAATCTGCCCAGACCTCCGTATTCTTCATCTTCAGGTTTTCCACCTCGAAGTGACTTATCCTACCTCTAAACTCTCATAGCCCCCAGTCCTGCTGATCCTACCTTAACTTGCCATTGCTACTCAGTTATGCATGTCATAGTGCCTGTAACGCGGATGGAGTTCAATGCATGTTTGTTGAATGAATGAATCATATCCCCTCCTTTGAAATGGCAGCTCTAAGTTCTGTCAGTTACCCATTATTGTTCACCTGCCGTCAGTCCCGAAAGTATTCTAAAAAAATTATTTACCACCCTCTCTCACCCTTACGAAAGACCCATTAAGTATGAATTCGTGTTTCTATTTTATAGAGGAGTAAATTGAGGCTTAGACAGATTCTGCATCCTAGCCTAAGATCCACAGTTGACAAATAACAGCTAGAATTTGAACCCAAATTTGAGTGACTCTCACTCGCTCTTTTCCCATAGAGAAATGCTGTTGCCTTCCCTTGAAGAGATGTTCCTTCATTTATTTTACATTATTACTATTTTTTGAGATGGAGTCTTGCTCTGACACTCAGGCTGGAGTGCGGTGGTACCATCTCACCTCATTGCAACCTCATCCTCCCGGTTCAAGTGATTCTCCTGCCTCAGCCTCCCAAGTAGCTGGGATTACAGGTGCTCGCCACCTCACCCGGCTAATGTTTGTATTTTTAATACACACCGGTTTCGCCATGTCAGCCAGGCTGGTCTCGAAATCCTGGCCTCAACTGATCTGCACGTCTTGGATTCCCAGAGTACTGGGATTACAGGCATGAGCTGCTGCACTCAGCCTTATTTTATCATAGAGAACAAATCTTCGTAAATATCTGACTCCATCCACCCTGTTCCTTTTGATTCCAAGTGCAGTGTCCGGCCTGTAGTTGCCACTCTTTCAACACTGAACTAAAAGTTTCATCAGTCTCAGAGAGACGCTCCCAGGACCTGCTGCTCACCTCCAAGCTCTGTCTACATGGACACTTCACGTGTATTGAAGTGACCCTATGTTAACCTTGGCCTCGTCTCTACTACAGTTCTCTTTTTTTCGAGACAGCGTCTCACTCTGTTGCCACGCACCAGGCTGGAGTGCAGTGGCGCGAGCTCAGCTCACTGCAACCTCTGCCTCCCGGGTTCAAGCAGTGCTCCTGCCTCAGCCTCCCTAGTAGCTGGGACTACAGGCGCATGCCACCACGCCCAGCTAATTTTTGTATTTTTTAATAGAGACGAGGTTTCACCATGTTGGCCAGGATGGTCTCGATCTCTTGACCTCATGATCCGCCCGCTTCGGCCTCTCAAAGTACTGGAATTACAGGCGTGAGCCACCATGTCCGGCCAAAGTTCTTATCTCTGCTAAGTCTAAACTCTCCCACCCTCAACAAACATGCACACCCCTTTCCAGCCTCCCCTGTTTCGGATCCTAGCCTTTCCTTGGCCTTGCCTGAACTGACTTTCTGCTTGTGTCAGAGGGGTACGTGTGTGTGTAAATGCATGTGTATATGGGAATACGTTCCCTACTGGAAAATGTAGACAAAACCCACTCAGTGTTTTGGAAGACAGTCTCCTAAACCAACCCCTACCAGAATGGTCTGCACTGTACTTTGTTGCTCTTAGATGTTTCACCATTGCTTCGTCTTCCTCCCTCCTGCCCTCCCTGCTGTGCACGGTTGAGTATCACCCTGTCCTCTGAGAAGTCATGCCTGACTACCCCTGTTCGTCCTGACGCTTCCTATCAGTAGCGACAGGACACAGAACAGCTGGGCAGATCCTTGTTTACGAAAGGGGGCGTTTATTGGGTGCAGGTTCTGTGTGCTCTTTCTCATCTGGTCCGTGAAACAACCGAAGTTCGTTTGAACAGAAGGAAGAGGGTGGTAAGTGGATGGCAAGGAGGCAGGCAGGGGCCAGCCAGGCAAAAACACTGTCTCTTGCAGCCGTGGAAGTGGTTCGCCCCCATTAGACCTACGAGAACTCAGAGGCTGAAAGAAGTCTATCTGTTTGGGGGCACCTCTAACAGCTAAATTTATTCTTGGCCTCAGGTTGTGACCCCATTTCACCACCCTGTGGGAAGTAGAAAAGTTCCTCTGTAAAGTTTCCTTTCTTGTTAAAGAGTAAATCGTAAGTGTGCTTATAACTCTTTGTGAAGCCCTGTCCTATGTAGCTGTTAAACATGCCATGCTTACAGGCATGTAATACATTCTATATCCTTGTACTTTAACCAGACTATCTATGGTGGATGTGCTCACAGACATGTCCCAGCTCGCCGTGGCTTTAACCTGTTTAGAAAAGTTTTAAGTTGTTAGCCAATCAGGTTTTAGTTTAGATTGTAAGGTCTGGCTCCAGCCAACAGAAATCAGACAGAACAGTAAGGATGACCCCAAATGCGTAAGAGAGAAATATGTCTGCTTTCTCTTGTTCCTTATAATTTCATGGCAAGATGGTTAGCGAGAGTACCCTTCCTGCAGTCCAGGAAGTAAAAATTGCTTCCTGAAAGATTCTTTATCCCAATACTAATTTTTCTTTGTGGCACTGAGTGCCTGTTTCCAACAGACCCCAAAAAACACTACCTATCAGATCTAGGCTGACTTAGATATTCCTCTGTGCTCCAGGAAGGATGCATCCCCCTGAATTCACCAGTCCTCATTGCAAGGGACCCCAGGGAAGCAGATGCGGGGGTCTTGGTTGGTGTAAAGCCTGTATGTGCTCGCTGGAGCTGGCTTCCTCTCTCCTTGCTGAGGGAAGCTGGTGGAGGCACATATTCCTCTAAGCTGGGCATATGTCACCTTCGGGCAAAAGATGAGCTAATAGAATGGAGATGAATGTAATTGGCAGAAGGTCAGTGAGGGAGCCATGTGCGTCTGGAGCTTCCCAAAAAGGCCAGCATGTTCTCTGCTCCCCTGTGTTGTGATTAGTATGCAGGTAAGGTGAATGGGCCTCCGCAGAGTAATTGGATCACTCGGAGATCGGCAATGCCTGGTGTATGCACAAAGCCTCAACAGTGATTAGATCCTGCCCGCTCATCTCGGCAAGCCTTGAAATTCTTCCCACTGTGAAAAACTAATTTTCTGTGGGAATTTATTAAATAAGAAATCTGCATGCCACTTTACCTTGTAAGTCGGGCCAGCGGAATACAAAGCTTCCCCTCGACTTTGATGCCTGCTCCCAGCAGAGGCTTCTCCATCACTTGGGGACAAGGTGTTTAGGAGCCCCTTTTGTTTCAGGGTGTTGTATATCTTTCGCTCTGTCCTCAGGGCAGGAAGTAGGGGGAACCTCCTCGCTCAAAGCCTCCGAGAGAGAAAAAGCGAGACAAGGAGAATGTGGGGATGGGAGGTGGGGGTGGGGAGGGGAAGGTAGGGGAAAGGCAGGAAGGTGCATTTAGACCATGGTGTGGTCTGTCTCCCTGGCTTGGGCTAAGATGTGACATGTGTCCGCCTGAAAAGACTCCTATGTTGATGTCTTTACCCTCAGTAGCTCAGTATGTGGCTGTGTTTGAAGACAGAGTCTTTAAGAGGTAATCAGATGGAAATAAGTTCACTGGCGTGAGAATCTCATAAGACTCCATATGACTGGTTTTTTTGTTTGTTTGTTTTTTGTTTTTGTTTCTTTGAGATGGGGTTTTGCTCTTGTTGCCCAGGCTGGAGTACAATGGTGTAATCTCAGCTCACTGCAACCTCCACCTCCCAGATTCAAGTGACTCTCCTGCCTCAGCCTCCCAAGTAGTTGGGATTACAGGCACATGCCACCACGCCGGGCTAATTTTGGTATTTTTAGTAGAGACGGCCCAGGCTGGTCTGGAACTCCTGACCTCAGGTGATCTGCCCACCTTGGCCTCCCAAAATGCTGGGATTACAGGCAGGAGCCACTGCGCCCAGCCTGACTGGTGTTTTTACAGGAAGGAAAGATTAGGACACAGACACGCATAGAGGGAAGCCCATGTGAAGACACAGGGAGAAGGCCAGGTGTGGTGGCTCATGCCTGTAATCCCAGCATGGTGGGAGGCTGAGGTGGGCAGATTACTTGATCCCAGGAGTTTTTGACCAGCTTGGGAAACATGGTGAGACCCCATCTATGAAAATTGCAAAAACTAGCTGAATGTGGTGACGTGCACCTGTAGTCAAGGCTGTTCAGGAGGCTGAGCCTGGGAGGTCAGGGCTGCAGTAAGCTGTGAACATACCACAGCACTCCAGCCACAGGGAGACCCTGTCCAACAACAACAACAAAGACAGAGGTAGAAGACAGCAACTACAAGCCAAGGAGAGAGGACTCGGAATCACCCAACCCTTCGGAATTCTTAATCTCAGGCTTCCATCCTCATGAAGGGTGAGAGCACTGGTCCACTCCCAAGCCCAGCAAAGTGATACACTCCCCAAATGCCTCCTCTGGAAGCCTTCCTTTTTCCCTTTCTGGAATTCTGATTTTCCCCACGACAGAAGATAAGAAGGTTTTCATCTCTCCTATAGTGGGAAGTGGCTGCCTAAGATGTGATTCCCAGGCTTAGTCCAGGCAGGGGAGGATGCTGTCTGCAGGTGTGTGCCGCCTGGCTGTGAATGGAGGCGGTGGCCACCCATCTTGGGATGTGATTCTCAGGCTGAGTCCATGCTGTCTGCACGTGCATGCTGACTGGCTGTGAGCGGAGGCAGTGGTGGCCTACCTTGGAATATGATTCTCTAGCTGACTCCAGGCAGGAAGGATGCTGTCTGCAGGTGCATGCTGCCTGGCTGTGAGTAGGGGTCGTGGCTGCCCGTGTGCCTTGCTTGTTTTGTTCTTAGCTGGTAGCCAACACATCCCTCATGTCTTGCTTGACACAAGCATTAGAGATTGAGTCATGCCTCCCCTAGATTCCCATGGTGAAGTTCTAGCCCTCGGTGCCTCAGACTGTGTCCTTACTTGGATTGTGAACTAGGGTTCTTGTAGATACAATCAGTGGAACTGAGGTGATCCTGGAGTAGGGTGAGCCCTGAATGAAGTATGACTGGCTTCTTTGTAAAAACGGAAAATTTGGAAACAGACATGCACACAAGGATAATGTGAACCTAAAAGCAGAGGTCAGGGTGATGCTTCTACACAGAATGCTGAAGATTGATAGCAAACCACTGGCTACTAGGGAAGAGCTATAGAACAGATCCTGCTTCACAGTCCTCAGAAGGAGCCAACCTGCCAGCACCTTCATCTTGGACCTCCAGCCTCCAGAGCTGACATGAAACATGTTCGTTGTTTAAGCCCCCTGTCTGCAGTACTTTATTATGGCAGCTGTCCAAATGAATACTAGCAGGCAGGCTCTTTTTCATGGGGGTGCTCCTGGACTGGAAGTCTGGACATGTGGACTTTTGACTTAACAGAGGGTTGGCTGCTGAGGGCTATCACTGACCACACTCTCAGCAGCAGCTAAAGCTGCAAATGCTAGATTCTTTTTTTTTTTTTTTTCCCGAGATGGAGTCTCACTTCGTCACCCAGGCTGGAGTGCAGTGACACCATCTTGGCTCACTGCAACCTCCGCCTCCTGAGTTTAAGTGATTCTCCTGCCTCAGCCTCCCAAATAGCTGAGATTACAAGTGCCCACCATCACACCTGGCTAAGTTTTGTATTTTTAGTAGAGATGGGGGTGATCCGCCTGCCTCAGCTTCCTGAAGTTCTGGGATTGCAGGTGTGAGCCACTGCACCTGGCTGAATCCTAGATTCTTGAAGGGGATCTGGTGGGTCATTGCCACATCTGCCACAAGGTGCAACCTTGGTCAGATCTCTGGATAATAAAATGAACTGTAGGTTGTCTAATGCGATGGTAAGCTTTGCTGGTTGTTCAGAAAGGAGCCATTTGTTGGATTACGTTGTATCCAGAATATGGCTTTCTGATTGTGAGAATTATTTGAGTCACTTGAAGGTTTAAGCATTCACCATTTGGGAGACATATATATATCTCCCAACCTGGCCAGGCACAGTGTCTCATGCCTGTAATCCCAGCAGTTTGGGAGACCAAGGCAGGCGATCACTTGAGGTTAGGGGTTCAAGACCAGCCTGACCTATATGTATATATAATATAGTAATATTATGCGTATATGTATTATATATACATATACATATAATCATGTATATATATATACCATATATATATCATACATATGTGCATATACTATATATACATATATGTCAAATATGTGTATATATTTGAGATAGAGTTTTGTTCTTGTCTCTCAGGCTGGAGTGCAGTAGAGTGATTGCAGGTCGCTGCAACCTCTGCCTCCTAGGTTCAAGAGATTCTATTGCCTCAGCCTCCCGAGTAGCTAGGATTACAGATGGCTGCCACCATGCCTGGCTAATATTTTTGTATTCTTAATAGAGACAGGATTTCATCATGTTGGCCACGGTGGTCTTGAACTCCTGATCTAAGGTGATCCACCCACCTTGGTCTCCCAAAGTGCTGGGATTATAGGTGTGAACCACTATGCCCAGCCCATTTCAGGGATGTTAAAACAGAAGTAAGGCTCCCCAGAGTCTTTAAGGAGATGGGGGTCAGAGGGGTGCATGCATTTGGTAGGTGATTTCTGTGACACCTTAAGATTTGGAAACTTTGCACACTGTTGACCTGCTGTGGCTTCAGGGCAACCTGAACAGAGTCAGTGATTTATGTGAGAAATCATGCAATTGGAAGAGCATGAAATTTGGAATTGAGACACTGGAGTTCTCATCCTGCCTTGCCCTCTGTGCATGCCCCTGAACCAGGATCTTCTAGATATCATGCCTCTTTCTCTGTAAGCATCAAAGAAGGGTTTAAACTGGACAAACACTTTTGCATCCGAAACCATTCTCCCAGAGCCATGCTGCTTTCTTTCAAAGCACCTTGTACCTTTGTGGATATATTAATATTATCATTTGTGTGCCATTGCAATCCACATCTGTCTCCTTCAGAGGGCTCATGCCTATGCAGAACAGGGGCTTGCTTTGCTTCTGCTGTGTGATTTTATATGCCTGTATTTGCTGAGTATCACATGTGTGTCCAGTACATAAGGACTCATTTAAGTCTGAAAATGGCCCCTGGGTAGGACTCGTGTTTTCCCGATCATGCATTTGGAGAAACTGCATAAACAGATGTCCACTAGCTAGTTGAATTCAGACATGAACTCGAGGAGATTATTTTACTGCTATTATTATTATTATTATTATTATTATTATTACTATTTGAGATGGAGTCTTGGCTCTGTCGCCCAGGCTGGAATGCAGTGACATGATCTCAGTTCACCGCAGCCTCCGCCTCCCAGGTTCAAGCAGTTCTCCTGCCTCAGCCTCCCAACTAGCTGGGATTACAGGCATGTACCACCAACTAATTTTTGTATTTTTAGTAGCGACCGAGTTTCACCATGTTGGCCAGGCTGGTCTCAAACTCCTGACCTCAAGTGTTCTGCCTGCCTCAGCCTCACGAAGTGCTGGGATGCAGGTGTGAGCCATGGTGCCTGGCTAATGTTTGTATTTTTTGTAGAGATGGGGTTTCACCATGTTGGCCAGGCTGATCTTGAACTCCTGACCTCAAGGGCTCCACCCTCCTTAGCTTCCCAAAGTGCCGGGATTACAGGCATGAGCCACAGTGCCTGTTAGATTTCTTTCTTTCTTTCTTTCTTTCTTTTTTTTTTTTTGAGACAGAGTCTCATTCTGTTGCTCAGGCTGGAGTGCAGTAGCATGACCTTGGCTCACTGCAACCTCCACCTTCCGGGTTAAAGTGAGTCTCCTGCCTCAGCCTCCCAAGTAGCAAGGATTACAGGTACCCGCCACCATGCCCAGCTAATTTTTGTATTTTTAGTACAGATGGGGTTTCACCATATTACCCAGGCTGTTCTCAAACTCCTGACCTTAAGTGATCTACACACCTCAGCCTCCCAAAGTGCAGAGATTCATTATTAATTACTATATGATGCTCCCTTCTGGGGACTAAAACTGTGGCTGGCCATTGCAGACTCTTCGTTTCAATTCAGTGCCTCTGAACTTGTGGGCCTCTGCTACGGAGGGCATGTTTGTGCCCCGTGACCCAAATTCACATGTTGAAAGTTAATTCTGATGCGAGTGTATTCAAAGGTGGGGCCTTTGGGAGTGGAGTAGCTCATGACGGTGAAGGCTTCTTGAGTGGGATTAGTGTCCTTATAAAAGAGGCCCCAGAGAGCTTTTTCCTCCTGTGCTGTGAGGACACAGCAAGAAGAGAGCTGTCCATGAACAAAGGAAGTGGGCCCTCACCGGACACCAAATCTTCTAGAGACTTGATCTTGAACTTCCAGCCTCCAGAATTGTGAGAAATTTCTTTTGTGTATAAGCCACATGGTTCATGGTATTTTACTATAGCAGCTCCAACAGACTAAGCCCCTTTCTTTAAAAAGAATCATAGAGAAGCCCAATATTGAATAGATAAAAGGAGAGATGATCTGCTTGAGGAAGGGCCTCTCCATGATCAGTCCTCTTCAGCAGCTCCACAGACATCCGCAATCAACTCTGAGAGCTACATGAAGCATGGTTTATAGACCACAGCAGCAGCTGATCCATGGAATCTCCCTTATCTGGAGTGCAAGGGAAATCACCAGAGAGCCTAACTCTGCAACCTCCCTCCCGGGCATCTCTACCTGAGGTCTCTTTGACAGCTCAGTTGCTGGAGGGCAGATGCTCTGAGTGGCTTATTTACCAAAGTGGGGAACAAGCCCAGCCCTGATAAGATGTCAGACTACTGAAATCTTTAGCAACCTGGCCAGGTGTGGCAGCTCATGCCTATAATCCTAGCACTTTGAGAGACTGAAGTGGGTGATCACTTGGAGTCACGAGTTCGAGACCAGCCTGACCAACATGGTAAAACCCCATCTCTACTACAAATATAAAAATTAGCCAGGCATGGTGGCAGACACCTGTAATCCCAGCTACTCAGGAGGCTGAGGCAGGAGAGTCACTTGAACTCAGTGGGGTGGTGGTTGCAGTGAGCCAAGATTATGCCACTGTACTCCAGACTGGGTGACAGAGCAAGACTCTATCTTAAAAAAAAAAAAAAAAAAAAATCTTTAGCAATTTTTATCCACCAACTTGCTCAGAGGCAACTTGATCACAAGGGGGTGTGTGAAGCTTTTTCTTTCCTGCAGCCTAGGATGATCACCACAGGCTCTCAGAATGAAAAAGAAACTGGCATCAGTGGAGACCTCTGTATAGCCTGGTCCTCAGGTCAATGTCGGGGAGAAGTTTCACATAGCATCACATAGAGGAGCACATTCTCCCATCCCCTGCCTCCATAGCACCTCCTGTTCAATGCACAATCTAGAAGGTACCAGAGCCTTCTTGACTGGAAGAATGTCCCTTCTTCAGCTCAGAATGCTTAAGTGAGGGTCAATTTGTCCATCCCTTTGCCTTCAGGCAGGATGCAAGATGGCCAGGAAAGTCTCAACAACAGCTGGCTACTATGAGAATCTCTTCCTGTGTAGAAAGGATAGGTAGAAAGATTCAGGAGCCCTGCAGGGTTTGGAGGAAGATGTGGGGTTGGAGGAAGGTGTGAGGTTGAGTGGGTCCCGGCTGGCAGAGCAAGAAAGGAGCTGTCCAGGGTGGCTTCTTGGTCCGAGGAAGTGAGGGTTTCTCAGCCTTTGCTTTTTGTCTCTCTATCAACGCTCTGCTTTTATTTTTATCAGTAGGATGCCCGTCAACCCAACTTCAAGCTTCCAAAATCTGCCTCTCTGCCTGAAAACTTTGTTTGGTGTGTGTATGTGTGTGTGTGTTTTTGCCCATCTGACTTTCTGTGCGTGCAACACAGGCTGGAAGTGCTGGCAAATTCACTCCCCCGGGAGAGGTCCCTGTTCTGTGACAGATGGAAGCTGGTGTACAAACACCCTAGATCCCTCATCCTCTGGGTGGGATAACTCTGACTCCGCACCCTATGTTCCCTACTGGGATCAGGCTTCATTTACCCAGACTGGTAATTTGCCTAATAATGCAAATCAGATCCCCTTTGTCACCTCCCTTATCTGTAATCATCCCCCAAATAAACTACTTGTGCTTGGATCTTTGACTTAGCATCTCCTTCCAGGGGAACAGAAAGTAAAGTACTGTGTCATTGGACTGGCATTGATGGAGGGAGCTTGGGGTGTTTGGCAGACATAGGTTCTACCTGTAGACAAAGCTTGCAGCCCATTTGACTTGGTGGATCCACCCTGGTCTCTAGATTATGATCCATGGAATCTCTCTTCTCTTGGGTATAACTGAAATCGCCAGAGAGCCTAACTCTGCAACCTACCTCCCAGGAATCTGTACCGGAGGTCTCCTTGACCGCTCAGTTGTGAGAGGGCAGATGCTCTGAGTGGCTCATTTACCAAACTGGGGAACAAGCCCCGCCCTGGTAAAACATCAGAGGTCTCTAGGGCCTCCCACTAGAGATCCACTCTCTGTTTTTCACTCCCAGAACTTCCATCATGTTTTGGCTCCACAGTTACCACTGATGGTGGATTGTCACTGGATACTTGTGGAGGATCTGCAGCGCTGAAGTTCCCATTCTCCTTATCTGCTGCCACAGCCGTATCTTCAGAGACCTCTTGCTGTTGAGATAAGCACAGCTTCCCTGGGACACCATCCTATCATCTCATTCTTCATCCTCACAGTATTGACTACATATATATTTTCTTCGCTAACAGACGGTTCGGCTGTGAAAGAGCTGGTGTGCGTTGTGAGTCTTCAATGCGTTTTTATGCACCATGCACTAATCCCGTTTCTAGCTTGTGACCGGGGTGCTGAGGCATTGTCTCACTCTGTTTGGGCTGCTGTAACAAAATACCACAAACCGGGCCACTTCTAAACCGCAGAGATTTGGTCTTCACAGTTCTGGAGTCTGGAAAGTCTAGGATGGAGGCAGATTCAGTGTCTGGTGAGAGTTCACATTCTGGTTCACACGTGGTGCCTTTGCACCGTGTCTGCATATGGTGGGAGGGGAAGGGGAGCTCTAGGACTTCTTTTATAAGGCCACCATGTCCACCATGAGGGCCCCACCCCCATGGACTCCTCCCCTCCCTGAAGCCCCACCTCCGAATACCACCACCTTGGGGATTAGGATTTCAGTACATGAATTTTGAGGGGACACAAACATTCAGAACTTAGAAGGTATCTTCAAGGGAGAAATCTGGCGACCGGAAGACCAAGGGAGAACCTCTGAACTAATGATCCACCTACTCCTCCATCCTCCTCTGTCCACCCATGCGCTACCTAAAGTAGAGACTGGTGGAAAAAAACAAACAAACACACAAACAAACAAACAAACAAAAACAAGCATTTGGGATTTGGACGCACCTGAGCTTCACACCTGTCTCTGCCATTTGCTAACTTTGGGCCTTTGCCTTAGTGACTTGGCCCATCTGAGTCTCAGTTTGTTTAATCCATGGAGTGGGTTTGCTGAGGTTACCTCTTAGGCTTTTCAAGTGATCAAATGAGGCAAAACCTATCGGTTCCTTAGCATGCTGCTCACCATATAATTGAGCACATAATAAATGTTAGCCATTGTTTTCGCTTTGTGTCTCATTGACGCCTATACATTTAGCTGTACCTGGGAGGAGCCGAGCAGCTTTGCACTCATCAGAGATGAGAAGTCTACCCTGAGAACAGCATGGCTTGGGGAACGTGTCAGGGACAACTGGGATCTCCCAGCTCTTCCCCTCCACCCCCAGTGCCTCACTCCAGTCCCACCATATCACAGAATAAGGCAAGATGCCTCGCACATTCAAGGACTTTATGACAAAGTCATTTTTCTACTCATGACCTCTTGTTTTTGCACCAGAACTTAGTAGGTATCTGGCAAAACATCAGCCACAACCCAGATAAAAGTATAATTATTTCCTATTTGCTTGCTGGGGTTTTCAAATCAGTGCAGTAATTTAAGCGTGACTCTTGGAGGCTTACAAAAAAGATGTTATGATTAGTTTTATCTCCTTTGTTAAGAAAAAACAATTACAGTGAAATAATTAGAGGCGGCAGAGTTGACTCGAGATGAGAGCTGGCTTGGCAATGGAAGTGAGGTTCTAAGGAGGAAAATTGTAACAAAGGGCTGGATTCATGTGTCCAGTTCTGGCCTCCAGACCCAAGAACAGAGGGGAGGCAGGACAGCTGGCCTGGTGGGGTGATCAGCTTCTGGAGGTACTTAAGTCACTCGGGAAAAAGTGCTCCTTTTCTTTTTTTTTTTTTTCTATTGGACAGAGTCTCGCTCTGTCGCCCAGGCTGGAGTGCAGTCATTCGATCTCGACTCAGTACAACCTCCGCCTCCCAGGTTCAAGTGATTCTCCTGCCTCAGCCTCCCGAGTAGCTGGGACTGCAGGTGCCTGGCACCACGCCCCGCTAATTTTTTTTATTTTCAGTAGAGACGGGGTTTTGTTGTGTTAGCCAGGATGGTCTTGATCTCCTGACCTCATGATCTGGCTGTTTCGGCCTCCCAAAGTGTGGGGATTACAGGCGTGAGTCACTGCGCCCGGATGAAAAATGTGCTTTTCTTAGTGTCAGAAGACCCAAATCTAAGTTCGGACTCTAGCATTGCCAAGCGTGTGAGCTTAGGCAAGTCCCTTGACATTTCTGAGCTGCACATAGTAGCTGTGTGTTGTGTTAGCATCACTTTCTTTGCCTAGAAATTTAGTTTGTGGATGTATTATAAGGATAACAGGTTGACCTAGCTTAACAAGTAGAAAGCCACACACAGGCACATGGCACCATATTAGTGATTCCACGGTTATTTACTGTGACTTATTTGTCTCCCCCACCCCCACCACGTATGGGTTGTTTGGACTCACACAGGTGTTGATGTGATTTGAATAGTCGTCCCCTCCAATCTCGTGTGGAAGTGTGATTCCAATGTTGGTGACAGGGCCTCATGAAAGGTGTTCAGGTGATGGTGAATGAATAAATGGCTTGGTACCTTCCACACGGTAATGAACTGAAGTGAGAGCCAGTTGTTTAAAAGAGCCTGGCATCTGGCTTGCTTCCTCCCTCTTGCCATGTGACACGCCTGTACCCCTTTGCTTTCTGCTGGGTTTGAGAGCTCTCTGACGTCCTCCCCAGAAGCTGAGCAGACTCTGGAGCCATGCACGTACAGTCTGAAGAACTGTGAGCCAAATAAACCTCTTTTCTTTATAAATTACTCAGTCTCAGTTGTTCCTTTGTAGCAGTGCAAAACAGGCTAACACAGGTGTATGGCTAGGTCCTTGCTCAAGAAGAATGATATTCTGAACATTCTCGCAGTGCATCCAAAATACCAATAATTCTGCATTCTGGCTTTTGTACAAGGTTTGATACAAGGTAAAGATACACCTACCATTGTTGTAGTACCTATCATGTACCAGAACCATGCTGAACACTTTGGATGTATGAATGACATCTTTCTTTACACCAATGCTAAGAGGTGGACAGGGTATATTCCATCACTCCTCTCATTCCATCATGAGGAAATCAAGGCTTGTTGGTGGTAAGGAGCTTCCTTGGGGCCACTCAACTTGGAGTTTGCAGGATCAGGGTTCATACCTAGGTTTGTTTGACAAGAACAGAGACATTAACCCACAACTTTCATGAGATCTCTTGGGGACTTTGAAGCTGTGCTGTCTTGTTTGGTGATGGCAGCCAGGAGGAAAGGAGGTTTTGGCCCCAAAATAATCCAGGGAAAACTTGGAAAACTGTCTTCATTTTGGATTCGCAGTGCCTGGTAGATGTCTTCTCACGTGGATTTATTATCTTCTGTTACGTAACAAATTATCACAAAACTTGGCAACTTAAAACAAGAAATGTTTATTATCCCCAATTTTTTGTGGGTCAGAAATCAGGAGGTAGCTTCACTGGGTTCCCTGGGTGCAAGATCTCTTATAAGTTTGCTTTTTTGCTCTCAGCCAGGGCCACAGTCTCGTCTGAAGCTTGACTGAGGCTAGAGAATCCCCTTCCAAGTTCAGTCGTGTAACGGTTGGCAGGTCCTGGGTCTGCTTATAAGCTCACTCACATAGTTGCTGGCCAGCCTCAGTTCCCCATCCTGTGGGGCTCTCTGTAGACGGCTTGAGTGCCCTTACAACATGGCAGCTGGTGATGCAAAAGAGAACAAAAGAAAAAGAAGGCAGAGATAATGATAAAGGTTTCACCAGTTGGAAGCCACAGCCATTTGGTCACCTAATATTGTAATGTGCCATCACTTTTGTTGTATGCTGTTGAATAGAAGTAACTTGCTAAGTGGAGTCTACACCCAAGGGGAGGATATTCCACAGGGGCAGGAACACCAGGAGGTGGAAACCACTGTGGATATTTTAGAGGCTGCTCATTACACCCCTTGTTATTGTCCACCCCCCTTGTCTCTTCTAGGTATCTAGATTGTCGATGGAGCATCTTACTGCATCCTCTCTTGAGTGAACAGGTCCTAAGAGGGCAAGATCATCATGGATTTGGCTTGTGTCTTTCTTTTTCCTCTATTAATATTTTCTTCCACATGGTTTGAGTAGAATCAAGATGATTCAACTGGCTGCTGCATCCTTTCCAAATTTTGAGGTTCTAGAGATGGCTGAAGCACTCCAGAGACTAAAACACCACTCAACACTTACCTAAATGATGTTCATTCATCCATTCAGTGAACGGTTTTATGCCTACTTATTCCTCGTGGCTAAGAAGAGAGAGAGTGGATGAGCCTGGCAAGGTTTCGTTAGAGAGGGCTTACTTTTAGTAGGTTGCCAGAGAAGTTTATAGAAGACAGGCAGGGTGTGGTTGCTCACGCTTGTAATCCCAGCACTTTGGGAGGCCAAGGCAAGCAGATCACCTGAGGTGGGAGTTCGAGACCAGCCTGGCCAACGTGGTGAAACCCTGTCTCTACTAAAAATACAAACATTAGCCTGGTGTGGTGACACTTGCCTGTAATACCAGCTACTTGGGAGGCTGAGGCACAAAAATTGTTTGACCCCGTGAAGCGGAGAGTAAAGATCACTACTCTTGCAGTGAGCCAAGATCACTACTCTGCACTCCAGCCTCGATGACAGAGCGAGACTCAGTAGCAAAAGAAAAACAAGTTTATAGAATACAGTGTGACACATTACCATCATAAGCCTTAAAAAAGGTAACCCTGTTAAAATTCATGATGATCGCATTGGGGAATGACAGGGCATGGCACTCTTCAGTGCCCTGCCCTGTGAACCTCACACAGCTTTCTTGGTAGAAGCAGTCTTACCTCTCCAGCGTTCACAGCAGCTAGTAATGCCTGTCCCCTGGTCGGTGTAAGATTGGATTGTGCAGATTCCTACAGACCGTGTTAAAGATTTTAAGCTCTATCTCAAGTACAAATGTAAGGCATTGGATAGCCTGAAGCAGGAGACCGTGCCTGAAAATTCATGTGTTGTCTGAGCTGTCTCCCTGACACTCTAGCACAAAGCCCAGGTGAAAGCACTGTCCCCCCCATCATCGTAACAGGCTAGACAGCTCTATCCATAACAGCTCTAATTCTTGGATTCTTCTTAATTCCCCCCTCCTTTGTTGGAGTCTGTCTTCTATTTGTTTTTATCTTACTGTCTCTCATCTTGTATTCATTCTTTGTCTCCCTTGCCTTTCTCCCTCCCTCTCTTAGTTCTTTCTTTACCTCCTTTCCCCATCTCTTTGTTCATAAGAATCTCAGAGGAAAATCTTCGGGGAAAACATCTTTTGACCATTGCTTCCACCTAAATGTGCCTATTCACCACTTTTTTAAAGCTTTTGTAGGGGCCTATATGCCCAGCCCTTCCTCCCGATTAGGAAGTGTGGAGTCCCCCACTGCCTTTGAGCTAATTTCAGCGGAAGCAGCGGGGAGACCTCCTAGAAGGGAGATAGAATTCTTTTTTCCTTCTGGTAAGCCCCACAAGTAGTTGTCAGGTGAGAAAGCTGCCGGGTCAGCACCCCTCCCGACACTGAGCTGCTTATCTCTGCCTCCACTGGGCTGCTGTTTCATTAGCTTTACTTCTCAAAGGCACAGCTCCTGGATTGAGCTGGGGGAGAGGTGGAAACAACATCCTCTTAGCCAAGAGAGACAAATGCTCTCCTGATGGGGGAAAGCAGGTTTCACAGCGCCTGGGTGACTCCCGCCTCTGCGCTGATTTCAGCTGTGCACAGGACCAGCTAGCGGGTATCTCCCTTGCCTTTGATGGGGTGATATGACCTGCCTCCCATGTGCCCCTAGGACGGGGATGAATCGAGTCAGAAGGGCTCCTTCTTTGTCCCCCTTTCTCCCTTCACCCCACCTTCCAGGCATGGCCCCACTCGAACCTGCTCTACGGTTTGGAATTCGTGAGTCAGTTTTTGTTCCGGTTCCTTCACTTCAGACAGTGACTTCCTGAGCGTCCTAGGGTGCCGGGTTCTTTTTCAGTCTTGGTGCCTGAGCTTTGAGCCCACATCCAAGAGGAGCAGCTTACTCGGGGGCTTCACTGTTGTGAAACATGCCCATGGAAGCGTGATGATATTGGTAATAACGTAACAGATAATAAGTCCATTAAGCTCCCACCACCCGGCACTCTGCTAAGCACTTTCTGTGCTTCTTACGTTGAATCCTCCCAACAGCCTAAGAGATGCGATGCTTTCAGGACTCATCTTCATTTTATAAACACAGAGAGTTTGAGACGTTAAGCAATTTTCTCAAGATTATCTGTCTGATCAGGAGCTCATCACAATTCCAGCCAAAGAAGATGGGAATTCCCAGGTGGTTCTGAAACCACCCATGGGAGCCACAGTGGGTGGGAAGGAAGGGGCTGCATTGTGAGGAGACCCAGGCTCCAGATGGCACTGGGCATCTCCATGTGGGTCCTGCCTCCTTGCTGCTGCGCCCTGGGAAATGTGTCAGCACAGAAATGGTCATGTCCCCAGTGCATGCTGCCATTTACCATTTCTCACCTGGATACCTGACGTAACCCTCTCTTGCTTGACCACATGATCCCTCAAATGCGTTTTTAAATCTAGTCTCAAAGTGCGACAGAATGATCTTTATAAAATGCAAACTGGATTGTGACTCTGCTCTGTTTGCAATGACTTCCCACTGCAGGGTCTAGCCCCCGGTCCCTGCAAGGCTCCTCCTTTCCCTTTTTCTTCCAGTTGCACTGACCTCTTAGTTCCTAGAATATGACCCTCTTTCTCCCACACGGGAGAAAGAATCTGTCACAAGTTAAGCTCTCCCCACCTCTCAGATTTAGGGTGCAGCTTGATCCTCACCTTCTAAGAAAGCCCTCCTTTCCCGGGTCGAATTCCATGTCCCAAGCCCTCAGGACAGCCTGCAGATCTCTTATGGCAACTGTAGTTTTGCCTTTATTATTATTATTATATCGAGTCAGAGTCTCATTCTGTTGGCCAGGCTGGAGTGCAGTGGCACAGTCTTGGCTCACTGCAGCCTCTGCCTCCCAGGTTCAAGGGATTTTTGTTCCTCAGCCTCCCGAGTAGCTCGGACTACAGGCACACACCACCACATCCTGCTAATTTTTGTGTTTTTAGTAGAGACAGTGTTTCACCATGTTGGCCAGACTGTTCTCAAACTTCTGACCTCAGGTGATCCACCCACCTAGGCCTCCCAAATTGCTGGGATCACAGATGTGAGCCACCGCACCCAGCCAGTTTTACCTTTTTCCAGTAACACTGGACTTTGTGTAACTTCACATCCCAGACCACGCATCTAGTTCTATATCGTACATCACCAGAACCTGAGAGACGGTGAGGGTTAATAAAGCTGTTGACCAGCTTTAACAGGCACCCCTTACTATCTATAGCAAAGTTGATCCAGCATTCTCTGGATGAATGATTAAAACCCCTCTGAAAGGTTCCAGGGTGGACAATGAGCTGTACGCATTCCTTATTTCCAGGAAGATGAGCTCATTCAGTTAACCAAGATGGTACTCCAGAGTTACAAAGTAACCACTAGGACTGTAAATTTGCATAAAGCTTCCTGCTTGTCCTGAGGTTGATCACAGTCCAGGGAGGAGGGATCAATGTGCAGTTATAGTGATACCCGCAGTAAAGCACGCTTGACCAGGGTGAGGAGCAGCACTTGACCCTTCCTGGGAAGTCAAGGAGACGTCTCAGAAAAGCCATCGTTAGCTCCGGCTCCAAGCAGTGCTGGCTGTACAGGTGCTCAGGAAAGGAGGCTGTTCCAGATAGGGTGAGCAGCGGACACAAGGAGCGAAGGGGAGCGTGGGGCTGTGATCATGGGATAGGATGCCCATCAGGCAGAAATCCCATATCCACCTCTTTCCCAGTGCCTGAGAGCTGAGGCAGTTTCAGCCTGATAGCACAGAGGTACCTAGAAAATTAGCTGCGGTGTTTATACTTCTTATCCATATATGTAGGGGAAAAAAATGTGCAAATGGCTGACACTTCAGTGAAGGCAGGCTGACCATATATCCCTGGGTGGTTCTGGTTAATGCCTGTTTTTCTGAATTAGCCCTCTAACACATTCCAGGTTAGATAATAAATTATGGTGTCACCCTACTGAAAGCCCAAAGTAAAACTCATAGCTGTTGTTGTCATTGAAGATGTTATATAATATAAAATGCACCATTTTAAAGTGTATAATTCCATGGCGTGTAGTGCATTCACAATGTTATGCAGCCGCCACCTTAATCTAGTCTCAAAATGTTTTCATGACTTCGAGGGAAACCCCACACCCGTCAGGGGTCACTCTGCATTCCCCTTCCCCACAGCCCTGGCAATTAGTCATCGACTTTCTGCAGATGTGCTTTTGTGCATATTTCCTGTATGTGGAATCCTCTAGTATGTATGTGACCTTTTCTCATGGCCTTTTTTTTTCACTGAGCATAATGTTTTCACGGTTCATCCATATTGAAACATAGTAGTACTTCCTCTCTCTCTCTCTCTCTCTCTCTCTCTCTCTCTCTCTGTTTTTTTGTTTTTTGTTTTTTGAGACAGAGTCTTGCTCTGTTGCTAGGCACCAGGCTGGAGTGCAGTAGTGCAATCTAGGCTCACTGCAACCTCCACTTCCCAGGTTCAAGCAATTCTCCTGCCTCAGCCTCCCGAGTAGCTGGGACCACAGGTGTGCGCCACCTTACACAGTTAATTTTTGTATTTTTTAGTAGAGATGGGGTTTCACCATGGTCTCCATCTCTTGACCTCGTGATCTGCCCAGCTCAGCCTCCCAAAGTGCTGGGATTATAGGCTTGAGCCGCCATGCCCGGCCCCTTCCTCTCTTTTTATAGAAGGAAGTGCTTTACTTCATTCCTTGTCATTCCTTTTTACTGTACATTAGTCATATGGTAGTCTGTATATGGAGAGACCCCATTCTGTTTATTCCCTCATCGGTGGATGTTCATTTGGGCTGTTCCTCCCTTTTGGTTGTTTATCACGGCTGTGAGCGTTTATGTACAAGGATCTGTTTGGGGACCTGTTTTTATTTCTCTTGGGTAGATACCTAGGGATGGAATTACCGGGTTGTATGGCAATTCTTTATCTTTTGGGGAAACTGATCGCAGCTGTTTGAATGTGGGCCGGGCTAGCCTTGACCTGGCTCCCTTATCTCAAGACCACAGCCTAGGCAGCTCTGTACTAGGCAGAGAAGGAAGGACCCTTCCAAGGAGAGCTGAAAGACCTTGTCCAAAAGTGGGGCAGCCAGGAGACAGGGAGCATGCCCAGGTTGGATACCCGTCCTTGGGATGCAAGGCCGTCCCGTCCCTAGACAGTGATGCCGGTGTGGGATGTGGACTGGAATAAAATGTCCTTCAGGAGGGTCAGGGTGGAAGTTCTTCCTGCTCAGCATTGCAATTTTTAAAAATCCATCGAAAGGACAAAATAAATAAGCCCATCATAACAAGGATCTTAAAGGGAAAGCACAGATACTTCCTGCCCAATGGCGTGTCTCTTCATACGTGCAGTGGTGGCGTGTGAACACATGCCATGGTGTGTGAACCTGCAAGGCTACCTGAGGAATCTGTTTTCCTCTTCCCCGTGCGAAGTTCAGCAGGAAACTCCGCGGATCATGGGAATCATTGATTCTCATCCCTGCCCCATCTCTGATGTGTTGGTGGGAATCTAATGTAGCCTTTCCAGATTGCACACAATCACACAAATATTACTGACCACCTGTTAGGATACAGGTATCATAACGGGCACCCCAGAGAATGCTAAGGCCACAGGAAGCAGCAGGATTGGGGGGAGAGCTAGAGAAACAGGCGCTCCGGTCCCACTCCAGTGCATAAGAAGCTTTCTGTGTCGCTTCTGATGTGACCAGGATCTTTCCCTCTCTCGCCTACCTTCCCCAGAGATTGTCTTTCTTTACTGGCTCAAGTGTTCACATCCTGTCCCCTCAGAGGGCTACCAATTTTTGTATAAATTGCTTATGATTCAAGGTAGAATCTGATGAAATGTAGAAGCACAGTGCCCTCGTTGTGTGGGGGGAGTAAGTTGTAAGGGAAGCATTCAGGCAGAGAAAGAATCTTATCTGACTTGCCTTAGAAGGACCAACGAGGGCATCAAGATGAAATTGATTTTGAATGGAGCCAGTCACTGATATTGATAAGACTATTGATAATAGCAACTGTTTCTGGAAAGGCAATGAAGGGGATGAGAAAATAGAAATAGGGAGCATGGTACATGGTTCTTGCGTGCCTCTACAGAAATACCTGAGGCTGGGTGATTTATAAAGAAGAGAAATTTAATTGGCTCATGGTTCTGCAGGATGTACAGGATGCATAGTGCCAGAATCTGCTGCTGGGGAGGCCTCAGAAAGTTTCCATTTATGGGGGAAGGCAGGAGAGGGAGCAATAGACAGCAAGAGGAGGAGGAGCCACCAGATTGGCCAGGTGCGGTGGCTCATGCCTGTAATCCCAGCCAAAGTGGGAGGATTGCTTGAGGCTAGGAGTTTGAGACTAACATGGGCAACATAGCTAGACCCCATCTCCCTAAAAAATATAAAATTATCTGGGCATGGTGATGTGCACCTGTGGTCTCAGCTACTCATGAGGCTGAAGTAGGAGAATCACTTGAGCCCAGGAGGTTGAGGCTGCAATGAGCTCTGATCGTGCCACTGAATTCTAGCCTGGGCAACAGAGCAAAACTCTGTCCCACAAACAAATCCCCAAACCCTAGCTCTCACTGTGTACTCAGAGCAAGAACTCACTCGTCACCAAGGGGACGTTGTTAAGCCATTCATGATGGATCCATCCCCATGATTCAGTACCTCCCACCTCCAACACTGGGACCACATTTCGTCATGAGATCTGCGATTTGGAGGGGACAAACATCTAAACCATATGGGGATGAACAGAAGGAAGAGAAAAAGAAAAAGGTACACAAGGAGATGTGACAAGGAGGGTGTCTCAGCTAAGGATAGCCCGTGTTCACCCCCTTGTTTTGCTAGAACAAGGCTAACACACCGGAAGTTCCTGCCTGGCTCAGGGCAGAGGAGAGCCCAGGCGCAGCAGCTGCTTCTGAATGGCCACCCTCTCTCCCTGCTGGACCCAGAACCCAGGTGAAGGGTCCCTGTGGTACACAGTCGTCCGCCCACTCTGGCAGAAAGCTGCTGCTGGTTTAAACGATTTAACATCCCCACCATCAGTAACCACCCACCCTCATATAATTTATTTATCTATTCATTCTCCTTACCCAGATTTCCATAAACTCTTCCAACCCCACAGTGTATTCAGATGGAAATAAATGAGTTTAATTACTTAAAGTAAATTTGGAATTCAGGGGCTAACGCGCTCCATTCTGCATGTGAGCCCAGCCACAGAAGGAAGTGTAAAATATTCAAGCCTTTGAAAGATTGCAACCACTGGGCTTGGCAGACACCGGCACTTTGCCTTTTTTCCTGGATATGCTCCCAAACTCTTGGGGGAAGTGGTGGGTTCCTCCTTCCTTCCCAGGTTAAGCAGGGAGTGTGGAGGACGAGGAAAGCCTCAGCCAGGTCTCTCACCCTCACCTTCCCTCTTCTCAGGGGACTCCCAGCAAGGCCTTGGATGGGTTTCACATTAACCTCTCTCGCCACTTGCCAGAGCAGCTGATAATTCTGCACCAAATGATGCATATGAGAGATCAGAAAAATCTGTAACCAGAGGGGAAAAACGGCTGCTAATGTAGTGGTAATAGGGTAGTTTAGGCAAGACTTCTAGGGAAGAGATTTACAATTTAAATAAGAAAAATAATAAACTCTAAATTAACAAAAAGAGAGGAGGAGAAGAATGCTATGGCTTTGTGATTGGAAATGGGGTGGAAGGGGGTGGGGACCTGCAGGACCCTGAGAATGAGGCCGGAAGGGACCTCACTGAGTGAGAAGGATGCCGTGGGCTGAGGTTGAACAATGAGAGCCTTGAGGATTAGCCCCAGCTCAAGCAAGGACAGGGGCACATGGGTTTAGAGCAGCTCCCTGAAGGCTCATAGAGAGCAGGGAGCAGACTGTGAATTCAGACCTAGATCATCTGTCTCCAGAGTCAGAGCCATCACACCTCAGGGGAGCAGCTTCTCTCCTAAGTATTGATCCTAAGACCCTGTTGCCTCTACAGACAAACTTCCCTTGAGCTACATAAGGTCCCTGCCCCTGAGCCCAGACCCTGCCACCTGTATACAAATGCTGATAGCTGTACTGTTCGCAAGAGCCAAAAGATGGAAGCAAACCAAATGTCCATCAGCAAGTGAACAGACAAAACACCATGTATGAATGAGGTTCTCATCCGAGTTACAATGTAGATGAACCTCGAAAATATGCTTAGTAGAAAAAGCTAGAACTAAAGAACACATACTGTGTGATTGCGTTTATAAAAGCGTCCAGAACAGGAAAACCCATGGAAACAGCAGATGAGTGGTTGAACACAAACAGGTACATGGTTAGTGGTTCATAGTTAGTGGAAGATGAACGTGGTTAGTGATTGAAAATGAATATGACTGGAAGCAGATAGCGGTGATGGTTGCACAGCATTGTGAAGGTACTAAATGCCACTGAATCGTACACTCTAAAATGATTAACATAGTGAATTTTATGTGTATTTTATGACAAATATATATATATTATATTATACTGTAATAATATATAATTACATAATTATTTACATAATTATATGTGTAAAACCAGGTTGTTTCTCAGTTTCTCAGGTCTGTTCTACCCTCTTTCCTGAAGAGGAGCTTTCTCTGCTCACACATCAGCATAAATCTCCAAATATCTACCTGGGCCCCTCTCAGCAGTGTTACCTTGGGCAGTGTTTCACTACCACAAATTAAAATTCTAAACCTGATGGGCCACACTCACCTCTCCATCAACTAAACATGCAATTGCCTTCTTTAACTTTTCTGCTACTATTGCCCTTTGTTTACTGGAGGTGGGGTAGAAGTCAGACTACCCCTCAAGGGTTCCCTTGCTCACTTGGGTGGTGTTCTAACTCAGTTAGCTGGGAGTTAGGGGAACAAAGTAACCATTACGTAAATCTCAGGCCATTCGAAGACATGCTGTTATCTCTCCTAGTGAAAAGGGAAGGTAAAAGCTTGAGAATGATGCATCCCTTTTAAATCTGATGCTATTGAAAGTGAGACCTGCATATAATTACCCCTATGACACTTTGGCAAAACCTAAGTCTGAGTCTCCTCCCTGCATTCAGGAACGCCGTATGCCTCACTAGAAATCCGGCTTGGAAAATTGGGAGATTGGCGAAGGGTTGGGGCTGGAACAGGGATACTGGTTATTCTTAATCACCTTTCGGGGGAGTTTTAGAAAACGTGGTGAAATTTAGAGTTGTTAGCTGACTGGTTGAGGTCGGGGGTGGTTTTGGAATCTGCTGTAGGCAGGGCAGGAGTTAGAGATCCCAGAAGGCCTGCAGGGATCAGTCCAGAGTTCACAATCATTACCCCACGCCAGTGTGACTGTCGCTCATTAACAGAAGGAGATTTGGATTCTACGACACCTCGGACTCATAACTAGTTGTGTGACCTTGGAAAAATCACCGAAATCGCTATCTCGTTATGATTTATTTTTGCAGCGTCTGGATCCACAGTTTACAAATTGGATTCTTAGGTGAAGACTTGGGGTCTGCAAAAATTTTTACAGACGAGGTGGATTCATGAGAATTGTTCTTCCTCTGAAGGGAGTCCCTACATTTTTTTAAGTTTGAGAATCATTAAGCTTATTTTTAGCAATAATAGAAAACAGTTACTGAGTGATGGCTTTCCTGGTACATCCTCAGAGCAGCCTGTTAAGTCAGGCATTTTTATTAGTTCTGTTTTCTAGAGGAGGAATTGAAATTGGTAGAGTCTGGGAAGCCTAGTAGGTGGTAGTGTTGGGATACAAATGCATGCGATCACTATAATCCACAGTCTCAGCCCAGGTTGGCATGCAGTGGTGCGATCTCCACTCACTGCAACCTCTGTCTCCTGGGTTCATGTGATTCTTCTGCCTCAGCCTCCCAAGTAGCTGGGATTACAGGCACCTGCTACCATGCTAATTTTTATATTTTTGGTAGGGACGAGGTTTCACCATGTTGGGCAGGCTGCTCTTGAACTCCTGACCTCAGGCGATCTGCCCGCCTCGGCCTCCCAAAGTGCTGGGATTACAGGCATGAACCACAGTACCAGGCCTCAAAACGTACTTTTCCACAAACCACTTTATTTATTTTTTGCAGTTCCAAATACCAGTGTAATATTTGCTACATTTTTATACCCTAGCTCTGTTATTCATTTTAAATTGATTCCATTTTAAATGCAATTTATTTTAATTGGAAGCTGTGATTATTTTTCTTAAAATCCAATGAAAATAAAACAATGTTGCTAAATTCTATCCAGATTCCTAAAAGCATCCAAGTATGAGACTTGCTCTGTCTTTGCTAAAAACGAGATATAAAAGTATTAGGAGTTACACACACACACACACACACACGCACACACACACGTAGGAGTTACACACACACGCGCACACACACACACATAGGAGTTACACACACGCACACGCACACATGCACACACGTAGCAAACAGACTTTTTGCTTGATGAATTTCAAAATATTGCAAGAAAATGGGAAATGAAATGACTTTCTCACTGTAGGCACCAATGGCTTCTGACACTCCATCTGCAAATGATCTAAAGTCATTACCTTAGCTATTATCAAAAAGTCAAAAGGTAAGTGTTGGAGAAAAGAGGACACTTTTCCCCTACTGGTGGGTGGGAATCTCAGTACAGCCATGATGGAAAACAGTATGGAGGTTCCCCCCAAAACTAAAAATGAAACTACCATATGATCAAGCAATCCTGCTTCTGGGTATATATCCGAAGGGAATGAAATCAATAGGTCGAAGAGACGTCTGCACTCTCATGTTCATTGCAACACTATGCACAATAGCGAAATGTGGAATCAGCCTAAGTATCCTGCAGCCGATGAATAGGTAAAAATAATGTGCTGTATGTACACAACGGAATACTATTCAGCCTTGAAAAAGAAGGAAATTCTGTTATTCTTGACAAAATGGGTAAACCTGGAAGATGTTACGCTACCTGAAATAAACTTGGCATGGAAACACAAAAACTGCAGAATCCCACTTGTATGTGGAATCTACAGATTCAGACTCCTGGAAATGGAAAGTAGAATGGTGCTTACCAAAGGCTGGGGCGGGAGCTAGAAGTTGTTGTTGAGATGGAATAAAATTTCCGTTAGACAAGAGGAATATGGTTTAGTGAGCTATGGCAGTCTGTGGTGACTAACATTAGTAATAAAGTATATTTTGAAGTAGTTGAATAAATATGCTTTATTTTGTTTACTTCTTTATTTTGTTTTTTGAGACAGAGTCTTGCTGTGTCACCCAGGCTGCAGAACAGTGATGTGATCATAGCTCACTGTAGCTTTCAGCTCCTGTGCCCAAGCGATACTCCTACCTCAGCTTCCTGTGTAGCTGAGATTACCATACCTTGCTAGTCTTTTAATTGTTTGCAGAGATGGGAGTCTCACTATGTTGCTCAAGCTGATCTTGAACTCTTGGCCTCAAGAGATTTTCCAGCCCCAGCCTCCCAAAGGTTGCGATTACAGGCAGGAGCCACCACGCCCAGCCACACATAGATTTTAAATGTTCTCTCCATGACTATATATATATATATATATGAGATGGTGGATATGCTGATTACCTTGATTTAGTCATTCCACAATGTGTAGATTTATCAAAACATCACATTGTACCCCATAAACATATACAATTATTATTTGTCAATTTAAAATAAAATGGTTAGGTTGGGTAGCATTGGTACATCAGTATATGTTCCTCCTGCATCCATGTCGCTTCCTACTGTCAGATACCGGTCCCGTAACTTTGCACCAGAGCCTAAGCTGACCCAGGTCGCAGCTGCTTTCAGTCTCTGTGTTTCTACCCAATCAAAAAAAAAAAAAAAAAAAAAAAAAAACCCGAAATGCCTTCTTGGCTGCCTCAATCCTGGTATTGTGGGCCACCATTTTGGTTCCACAGTTGTCTGACCAGTTCCTTCCCACCCTGGCTTTGGAAGGTTAGAAATCTTTTGTTTTTCCTTCTTTTCAATTACAAAAGCCTGTTTGAACAGCCTCTCTGACAGCCCATGTTCAAACAAGCTTTTGTAATTGAAAACAGAGCTCACAATGTGGCTGTGGGGACGCTTGCCTCAAAAGGAGGGGTTGCAGATCATGCTGTGAGCTGGTCCCTAAGGCCACTTTCAAAGTGTTTAAAGCTTCTTTCCAATTTGAAAAAAAAAAAAAGGAAAGAAAGAGAGAAAATCCTATTTAAACACGCGGTCGAGACCGACTGGCTTGGGTGATTGAAAATGGAAATTTCGACACAGACATTGCTTTGGATCCAGGGACCGCAGTCTTGGGAAGAAGACAGGGAAGGGGCATTGCTTCCTGGTGGGCATTCTCACCCCTCCCGCAGCACCTCCCTGCCACTTTCTAAGGGGTTTCTGAGGTTAAATACACAGGTCTCAGCAAGTTTAGTTTCTTGCTCAGACTCACCTTCAAGTTTAGTCTCAATCTTTTCTCTCTCTCTCTTTCTCTCTCTCTCTTTCTCTCTCTCTCTTTCTCTGTCTCTGTCTTTTCAAGCATTATTAATTTTATGTCTGAGAATGAGGTTTCTTGAAAGAGAATTGGGTTCAAATTCTAGCTGTGTGACCTTGGGCAATCATCGAACCCCTCTGGGACTCAGTTTTCACTCTTGTAAGACAACGTGGTATCAGAGTGGCTTCAAAGACTAAAGGATGTAATCTATTTAAATTACCTCTTACCATACTGCAAGAGAAAAGTTCTGTTCCATATGTGTAATTTTTCCTATTAATGCTAGTAACACTATGAATCATAATATAATAATAAAATGAAAGACTTCCTTGTGGTTGAGAATTCAGACTTTGGTGTCAGATTAGTTCACTTGAACCTCCCTGAACATCTGTTTCTTTTACGTTAAAATGGGAATAATGATAGATTTACACACATGCATAATTAGGCATTTGCTATGTGCCACACGTTGGGATGGGATGTGAACAGAAATCCCTAAGAGCAGGCAAGGAGTAGGCTAGAAGGTGAGTAGGTATGAACAGTCTTCTGAGAGTCCATAAAAGAACAGAATAACTCTTTTTTTTTTTTTTTTTTTTTTTGAGACCGAGTCTTGCTCTGTCACCCAGGCTAGAGTGCAGTAGTGTGATCTCGGCTCACTGCAACATCTGTCTCCCAGGTTCAAGGGATTATCCTGCCTCAGCCTCCTGAGTAGCTGGGATTATAGGCACCTGCCACCAAGCATGGCTAATTTTTGTATTTTTAACAGAGATGGGGTTTCACCATCTTGGCCAGGCTGGTCTCGAACTCCTGACCTTGTGATCCACCTGCCTCGGCCTCACAAAATGCTGGGATTACAGGCATGAGCCACCTCACCCAGCCCAGAATTAACTCTTAATGAGGGTGCGGAGGGTGGGAAGATGTCAAGAACAGGTGTGCTTTGAACTGGGCATAATGTGACTGGTCAGGGAAGGAGAAAGATGGTCACACCATGCAGCGGATGAAGTAGTGACGTGAAGGAAGAAGAATGCAGGAATGACTTGCATTTCAGTTCAGTTGGGGAATGGGGGCTGGAGGGGTTTGCATTTGTGAGAGTTGAATGGAAGGGTGGGATAGAGGCTGCTACAGGAACATCTGTGTTAATCTTGGGATTGTAAGTGACAGAAACATAACACTAAGTAGCTTAAAAGAAAGAAGCATGGATGCATGGATGGTTGGACAGATGGATGGATGCTTAGATGCATGGATGGGTTGGTGGGAGGGTGGGTAGGTGGGTGAGTAAGGGGTAGATGTAGGGATGGATGGATGGTTGGATGGATGCATGGTTGGGTAGGTGGGAGGGTGGGCAGGTGGGAGAGTGCATGGATGGATGGATGGATGGATGGATGGATGGATGGATGGGGTAGGTGGGAGAGTGGATGGATGGATAGATGAAAAATAAACTTATTTGTCCAAGGGTAGTCTAACTTCAGGCTCAGCAGGATCAAAAACCTTAAATGTTGTCATTAGGACCCACCTCTTACTCTCTGCAGTTAGGGCTATTCTTTTGTATTGGCTTCATTATTAGGCTCCACCTGGTTACCCCTTGAATTCCAACCACATCAATCATCCTTATTGCTGATAGCCTCAGTGAGAAAAAAAAGTGACTTTCTAGTAGATTCCACGTGTGTTCCTGTTGACTACCGTGAGTCGTTTAACTATTGTCATACTAAACACTGAGATCAAGGTGGAGGGAAATGGTTCTGAATTGACAAAATAACATCACTTGCCCATATCTGGAGCTGGAGATGGGGACTTTGTCTGAACCACAGAGACTTAAAGTGGGAGAAAAGTTTGACAGGAAAGGTAGATCAGGCAGTTGTTAACAGAGGAGGAGGGTGGTTTGCAGGCAGAAAATGCAGCAGATGCCCACAGTAGCCCTGCATGCTCAACCACATTCTACCTTTAAGTGTGGGCGGCTACGTGAGTTTTTGAGCAGCTGGGTCTGAAAAGACGTTAATGACCTGAGATGAGATTGTCCCGGTGAGAGCTTCCAGAAGCAAACAGGTCAACCTGAAGTAGACTCAAGTTTGGTGGGTCCTGAACCTTACACAGTTGGAGCACTTTCTGTGTAGGCAGAATCCTGAAATGCCCCCCTGAGTTTCCCTACTCTTCTTATACACATAACCTGAATATTCCTTGAAACTTGAATATGGTCGCTCTTACTGCTTTGATTAGATTGTTATGTGGCATAGGTCTTGCTTTGTCACCCAGGCTGGAGTACAGTGGCACAGTACACCTAGCTCATGAGCTTTGACCTCCTGGGCTCAAGCAGTCCACCCACGTCACCCTCCCAAGTAGCTAGAAAAACAAGCATGCACCACCACGCCCAGCTAATTTTTTTTTAAGAGTTGGGTGTCTCCCTGTGTTGCCCAGGTTAGTTTCAAACTCCTGGGCTAAAGTAGTCCTCCAATCTCAGCTTCCCAAAGTGTTGGGGATTACAGGCATGAGCCACCATGCTTGGCCTTCTATGGCATAGTTGGCCCTAAAAGAGGAAGAATGATTTGGCTGGGATTGGCTTAATCATCACCAGTCCATTAAAAGAAGAGAATTTTCTGCCCTCAATCAAAAAAGAGGAAGTCAGAGATCAGTGAGAAGGATTTGGTGCACCATTGCTGGTTTAAAGATGGAAGGGCCATCCCCTAAGGAATACAGGAGGTCTGTAGGGCTGAGAGTTGCTCTTGTCTGATAGCTGCTAGGAAACAGAACCTCAGTCCTGAAATCTGAAGGAACCACATTTTTCCCACAATGGGAATGAACATGGAGGCAGATTTTTCTCCAGCACCTCTAGAAGTTCAGCAAGACTGACACTTTGATGTCAGCAGAGACCCCAGCCACGCCATGCTAGACATCTGCCCTTCCAGAACTGTGAACGAATGAGAGAGTGCTCTTTTGAGCTCCTAAGGTTGTGGTGATTTGTTCCGCAGCAATAGAAAACAACCACACTCTTGAAGTAAAATAAACAAAACTAGGATGATTAAATTAGTTACAGTGCCTTGGGTCAGTTTCATCAATGTCATGGAAGATCCACCTGTAAGGTCAGGAGTTGCTCTGGTCTTGTTTACCTGCATTTCATGTCTCTTGCAGTTCTCTATAAACAAAACCAAACACCACATGTTCTCACTCATAAGTGGGTGTTGAACAAAGAGAACACATGGACACAGGGAAGGGAACTTCACACACCAGGGCCTGTGGTGGGGGTTGGAGGGCTAGGTGAGGGATAGCAGGGGGTGGGGAGATTGGGGAGGGCTAACATTAGGAGAAATACCTAATGTAGATGATGGGGGGATAGATGCAGCAAACCACCATGGTGCATGTATACCTATGTAACAAACCAGCATGATCTGCACATGTACCCCAGAACTTAGAGTATTCAAAAAATAATGGGAGGCTGAAGAATTCACATACTCATCTCCCACTTGACCTTTGGTGTTTGATTCTCCCTGCTCTTTGGCCCCCATCCCCCACACCCCCATATGTTTGTGACAGTGCCCAGCCATTTGGTCCATTTCCCTTCCTGGCAAAGGAAAAAAAAAAAAAAAAGATAAAGCTCTCAAAATTATTAGGTAATGATATCACTTTAAAAGGCGACACAATATTTTAACAGCATGACGCCACTTAGCTGTGGTTTAATAAAATGTAGAAAGCTCAGAGCCTAGGAAGCTGCGGCAGCCTTAGGTGGGGGCAGACAAACAGCTCTGGAAACTCACATCAGGAAAATTACTTTTTCTTCAAATGGAAACTTTTCAATTGCTTTCAAATAGCTGGAGCTGATAGAAATAATTTCCTTAGCACGTTTGCATACGCTGCCTGTGTCTTCTCCGCATGGCGCCGGGAGCTTCATTAATAAAGATTGTTGCGAGGTTCTGATGTTGCCAGGCTCTTGTTATTTAGAGAAGGCACCAAACCAAGTCAAGGGGAGTCAATTGATTACTAAATGCGTTTCCTGTTCGGTGTCCCTGAGGCAAACTGAGGCCAGTGGGGGAGTGTTCGCGTGTTCTTACGTACACATGTACTGGGGTTCCTGCCAGAGGAGCTCTGGCATGTCAGCCTGATCCATGGCCCTTTTTGAGGGATCTCTTTAGGATCATAGGGACTGTCAGGGTTGAGTCCCCTTGTTTTACTGATACAAAAACGGATGCTCCTGGAGGGAAAAATGACTTAGACACAAACACACACAGAAAAAACAACAACAACAACAACAGAGGTTGCCATTTAGGGAGGCCAAGCTATTGTCTTGGGTCTAGCAGACCTTACTATGTTTTCATAATGGGTAGGGAGTTAGGCTTTGATTGTTCCCTTTCTGGGCCTTTCTGCCCACAGCCCTGAAATACTATTTAGAGTTTGGGGTAGAAGATTAATGAGTTCAGTGTTTTCAATAATGAAGTTTGGGAGGGCCGGTGGCCACAAGGTGTATTTTTTTTTAAACTTTTATTTTAGGCTTGCGGGTACATGCGCAGGTTTGTAATACAGGTAATCTCCTGTCATGGCAGTTCGTTTTTACAGATTATTTCATCACCCAGGTACTAAGCCTAGTACCCAATGATTATTTTTTTCTGTTCTTCTCCCTCCTCTCATCTTCCACCCTTCTTTGTGTTCATGTGTCCTCATCATTTAGCTCATGCTTCTAAGTGAGAACGTGGCATTGGGTTTTTGGCTCCTGTGTTAGTTCACTAAGGATAGTGACCTCTAGGCCCAACCATATTCTTGCCATAAGATGGCAAGATGTTCTGGCCATTAGCGGGGAATTTTGTTTGGAAAAATAGGCAGGACAGTGAGACTGGAAAGAGTCCTGTGCGAGCCACGCTAATGAGAGGGAATGAGCAAGTTCCTGTGCCCACGTCAAGGAGACTGATGTGTTTTGCTCTAGACCAGGACAGGGAGAGAGGAAGGCACAGAAAGAGGTGGAGAATTGGACAATCTGACCTGTACAAGCAGTTTAGATTGATGGTGGATGATGAACATGCTAAGAACAAGGATGTGTCTTTCAACTCGCAATTGTGTGCTTATTTTCCAGCCAACGTCCTACCTCACCTAAATCATTGTATTGGGTGTAAATGGGGCTTTTGTTGGAAATGGAGAAAACAGTTGAGTTCCATATATGAGTCAATGGTTTCTGCAGCAGAGACAGCACATGCCAAAACAAGAGCTGCAAAGCAGAGGTGATCCCCAGAAAGCCAGCCATCTGCGTATCAAAGATCTCACAGAGGGCTGTGGGACTGGAGGTCCTGACCAGGCTTACCTTCATCCCAAGGGACCATAGACCACTGCAAACATCTGTTTTTCACTTAAATATTTCTGGTCCTATTTAATTGGTGTCAGTGTGCCTTTTACTCTGTATCTCTGAGCCTCAGTTTTCCCCTCTGTCAAATGGGGATACAATCTGGTTTGTCATCACAATAGACCTATTGTAAGGACTAACGTCTAGTCTGGATAATTTATAAATAAGGCTAAAATATTGCCCAGAAATGTTCCAGTCCTGCCTTTTGTGATGTCTTGGAATTGTGCTCCTGACTCCATTGAACTCTCTCTTTATGGAAAGAACATGAGAGATCATGCAGCTTTTCCTATAGTGTATGGATTTACAGGAGCGAAGACATCACTTTGTGAACAAACATGGCAAACAGTGGAAAGATAGAAGTAAGAAGACAGTGTCCCTGTCCCCAGAGAACTGAGGAACTCTACCTGCCATTAAGCAAATGCCATTATATTACATTCTGGAGTAGAGGCATGAATCAGGCGTTCTCTTCTAGGGCCACACATTTATTTCTGTTTGGAAGAGTTAAGGAAAAGCCCCATATATTACATATTTCTATATAAGTGTATGATACACAGTTGCATATTTATATATAGCTCTAATACATTGTTTTATATGTGGCTACATATAGAACTTTATAATATATAGTTTTACATAGTTACATATTTATATGTAAGTAGTATAGTTATATATAGTTTCATATTTCCATAAGGATATGTACAAATACCAAATTATGTATTTAATCTCTATATAAAATGTGTACCTATATAAATTATACAAATATATATTTATAGCATACATAACTATATATGGTTGTATATACATATGTATACTTACATATATATTGCAAAATGTGATTTTCAGTTGACTCAATTCTTATTGATGTCAAATATATATTATAACAGAAATAACATCCATAAAGTTATTTTGGTTATTAGTTGGAATAGTTATTAATTTGAAGTCACAGTCAAATTTTGTGTATCTGTTTTTAATCAATCAAGATAATTTCACACGAGTATTTATTTTTTGCTGACATTCAGGCCCAAAACTAAAACACCTCTATGTTCTTTTCAATGCTTTTTTTCTCTTTTGCTTTTCTTTGCTTCTGTACTTTACCCAGAAAACCTGGAAGCAGAATATTCCTTCTGGAAGATTCTACCTATCTTGATGTCTTCCTGAGAAGTACATAGCTTTCAGGTTTATAGCCAGCTTTCTGGAAACAAATGAAACTACTAACTGTCCCATAACCTGAGTAGTGGGACAGTTAGTAATCTGAAGCCATTCTCCTCCAGAGTGTCTCACTGGCTCTTACTGTGTGAAGTTACTCTTACTCTTACTCTCCTCCAGAGTGTCTCACAGGGTCTTTACTGATCTGTGCAAATGGAATTTCAATTTTGGCCTATTGCAGTCCACATTCTCAAGCTGCCTAGCTTAGCAACTTAGAATATTAGGATAGGGAAAATGTGGTACATATACACCATAGAATATTACGCAGCCATCAAAAACGATGAGTTCACGTCCTTTGTAGGGACATGGATGAACCTGGAAACCATCATTCTCAGCAAACTGACACAAGAGCAGAAAATCAAACACTGCATGTTCTCACTCATAGGCAGGTATTGAACAATGAGAACACATGGACACAGGGAGGGGAGCACTACACACTGGGGTCCGTTGGGGGGAAATGGGGAAGGGATGGAGGGGTGGGGAGGTGGGAAGAGATAGCATGGGGAGAAATGACAGATACAGGCGAGGGGACAGAAGGCAGAAATCCACACTGCCATGAGTGTACCTATGCAACAATCTTGCATGTTCTTCACATCTACCCCAAAACCTAAAATGCAATAAAAAAATAAAGTAAATAAAATTACTAGGCTGCTGCTGCTGATAGTGATGATCATGTTGCATGGCTACCATATCTAAAATACCTCAGTCTTTGTGGTAAGTTGCAAAATATCCCTGATTCTCCTTACCATTCTTCCTATCACCAGTGAAACTCTACTCCCTATCCCACAAAGGAGTGGTGTCTGCTTCCCACATCCTAGAATTTTGACTAACCTTATAACTTCCTTTGGCTAATAGGATGCAACAGATGTAACTGTGCAATTTTAAGCCTGAGGTTATTTTTAATTTGTCATTTGGACCCTTAGGAACAGCCTGGTTGCTTCTTTCTCACTGCTCCAGGTGACACCCAGACAACCTCCATAAACTGTCATCTTGGTTACCTGCAGCTCACTACAAAGCAGGAGGAAGCCCAGCTAAAAACAGATGAACCGCTCAGCTGAGCCTAGCCCAAGTTGTTGATTCATTAGTATTATAAGCAAAATAAATGGTTATTGTTTTAAGCCACTAAATTTTGGGATGGTTATTATAGTAAAAAGTTAATCATATTAGTATATGTAATTGTGTAATAAATCACCACAAACTGAGATTAATACAACAGATAGTGATTATATCATAGTTTCTGAGATTCAGGAATTTGGGAGCTGTTTAGTGAGGTGGTTCTGCCTTAGGGTCTCTCATGAGGTTGCAGTCATCTGATGACTTGACTGGGGCTGAAAGAGCTACTCATAAGATGACTCTCACACATGGCTGTTGGCAAAAGTCCTGTTTCTTGTCATGATGGACCTTCCACTGGACTGCTTGAGCATCCTCACAATATGGCTACTGGCCACCCTTCAGAGCCACGGATCCAAGAGAGAGGTAAAGAAGAAACCACCGTGCCTTTTATGACTCAATTTTGGAGGTTATCCACTGTTATTTGTTCCATATTCTATTTGTTAGAGAGTCACTAAAGTCCAGCCTAGGCTCAAGGGAGATGGTGGCTCCATTTTTGAAAAAAAGGAGTGTCACCAAATCTGTGGATATATTTAAAAATCACCACACCAGCTGATAGAGTCTCACACAGATAATTGAAATGTTTAAGGAGACTTCTTCATAGAGCCACAGCCATATAATGTGAGCATATGAACATCGGGATCCCAGGTCTATTGAGGTGCAGTTGCAGGTTGGCAGTGTTTTGGGCTGAAAATGAGTAAGCTTCACGGTCAAGAAGACTTGGGGTAGAATCTTGACTCTAGAGCCTGCTAGCTGTGTGACCATGGTCAGGTTATTTACACTCTCTGAGCTTCACTTTCTTATTTGTAAAATAGGGCAGATACCATCCTCCTTACAGGATTATACAATCATAGTGAGTGCTAGGTAAATTTAAATTTCTTCATTTTTCTATCTTCTTCCCTGCAGGTTCACCCCATATTCCACACTGATAATAGTCCCCTGGGACCATGGGGGAAAAGGAGGAAGGCTTAGGAAATATTGGAATGATGGAGACACTAGAGTAACCATTGAGAAACCATCTCTAGTTGTGTGACCTTAGGCAAATCTCCTACTTTTGAGTTGCAGTTTCCACCTAAGTTAAATTTCAGTATTTGAACTCGATGGTCCCTAAGGCCTCATTTAGCTTAATATTGAGCAGCTTGTTTTCTAGGCATACCCTAAAACCCTGATGTTCATGTTCTCATTTGATCTTCATATCAGCCCTGTTGGGTGGTAAGAGGGAATCTAGGCACCAAGAGTTGGAGGGACCCTTCCAAGGGCACCCACTTGGAAAACCATGGGGAAATGTCAATCTGAGTCCAGATCTATGAGGATATTAAGATGCTCACAGGGAGGTCTGTGGAATTGTAATGACAGCTTGCTTTGGGAAATTATAATTCTTTAAAAATTCCAATCAGAGCTCTCAGAAGAGCACCAAAAGACTCCGTCAGGAAGCAATTAAAGGGCCTGCCCCATAGTGGGAGCACCCGTGGTAAATGAGCATTTCAGCATAGCAGTTTCTAGGCCAGGAATTAGAGGGGAAAATGAAATCATTCAAGTGAAGGGGAGGAGAAATAAATTCTTTGCCGAGGCCACAGCCGGCTAGTCTGGCACATATGGGATTTGGGCTGGCAGCTGAGCTGTGAGCATTTCCGCTTGGGATCCAGGTGGGTGGGCGGAGGCTCCAACCTTGCATTCACTTGTAGGGCAGTGTGTAGGAAGGAGCTGGGGTCTTGATTTTGGAGTCAGACTGCCTGCGTTTGAATCTCAGTTATGCCACTTAATTAAATGGCCTTCTGAGTCTATTTTCTCATCTTTACAGTAGATGGAATAATACACTTATCTACTGGTGTCTTGTTGTGAGAATTAAATGAGATGATGCGTGCGAATCCTGGAGTACTTTGCCTGGAGTACATTGCCAGGCAAACAGCTGTCCTCAATAAAGTAGCTTCATAGCTTAAATAAACAAAACGTGTTCAAATAAGACTTCCTTGGTGGTGTGGAGAAAGCTAGTATGATAATGTGGTTCAAAAAAGTAAAGGAGGGGCAGGCATGGTGGCTCATGTTTGTAATCCCAGTGCTTTGGAAGGCTGAGGTGAGAGGATTGATTGAGGCCAGAAGTTCAAGGCCAAGGCCTGGGCAATATAGTGAGATCTAATCTTTACAATTTTTTTTTTTATTAGCTAGGCATGGTAGAGCATGCCTATGGTCCCAAGTACTTGAGGGGCTGAGGTGAGAGAATCACTTTAGCCCAGGAGATTGAGGTTGCTGTGAGCTATGACAGCTCCTCTGTACTCCAGCCTGGGCAACAGAGCAAGACCTTCTCTCAAGGAAAAGAAAAGTCAAAGAGACCTGGAAAATAAACTAATATTTACTAAAGGTTCCTTGAGAGCAGCAGTTGTGCATACTTTGCACGTAATTATTTTTGGTAAAATACCTGGCACATACTATGTGCTCATTTAAAATGTGCCAAATACTTGGACCACATGGGAGACTTACTGGCACATCCCACTTAGTCATTTTAATTGTACTAGGCAGAAATTGTTCCCATTGTTGTTTTCCCGACAGAGGTTGAAACTGAAGTTTAGGACGACTAAAACCCCTTCTCAGGAGCTCATAGGTTCTCCATGGGTCTCAAGTGTGTCTTGCTCCTTGCAAAATAGACAAGAGAGACAGCATTAGTATAGATGAGGGAGAGCATCCCCTTTTTGGGCTTGAGTCTGCTCCAGAAAAATAAGGAAATGTACCTGGTATGAATTTTCTGCTCTCTGCTGGAGAACAAGAACTACCATTGTTGTGGTATTTTTCTAAATCATGTGTGATGCTGAAGTCTGAGTGGATGAATAACAGAAATCACTCATTAGTAAGGCTTCCTCCCCAAGTCCACTGGCTTATCCAGTTATCCTAGACCAGCTTGTAACCACCCAATGGGTTCATCTTGCCTGCTGCCCAGATACAGCCAATTTGTCAAGACAAGGGAATTGCAATAGAGAAAGAAGTTTAATACTTATAGAGGCAGCTAAATGGGAAACTGGAGTTTTATTATTACCCAAGGCAGTAAGTTTGTAAGTGTGGAGCCTAGGGTTTTCAAAATACAATTTTGAAGTAATTAAAATAATATTGGCTTGAAGGGGCTAGGAAATTGGTACTGCTGATTGGTTAGGGAAAGTAGTCATAAATATGTGAAAAATGGTCCTCATACTCTGAGTCTGCTTCTGGGTGTGGGCCACAGGACTAGTTGAGTCATCAGTCCTGGGTCTGAATGGAGTCATTTGGTTGTCAGAAATGCAAAACTCTGAAAAGATATCTCAGTCGACCAATCTTAGGTTCTACAATAGTGATGTTATTACAGGTGCAACCAGGGAAGTTATCAATCTTGTGATCTCCTGAACAGTGGCTGGTTATCATTTAATTATGCCTGCCTCTTAGCAGGATTCAGACCTGTTTCATGATCCTAAACGTATGGGCTTTTATTACTTTTACAAAGGCAGTTTAGCTTTGGGAAGGCCTATGATTTAAAATATAAACTAAATGTCTCCCAAAGTTAGCTTGGCCTACACCCAGAAACAACCAAGGGTGGTTTGGAGGTTAAAGACAAGGTGGAGTTGGTTAGATCGGATCTCTTTCACTGACAGAATTTTCTCACTGTTGTGTTAAATACTTTTTGCAAAGACCCTTTCAAGCCGAGGGCCCAGGAAACTAAGATGAGGATGGGAGCTGATCCTTTGCACTGTGATCTCTGTCTTCACAGGTGATTCTTTGGGTATGCAGTGCGCCTGTCTGGTGCTGAGCCTCCACCATTTGGAGAAGGGGCTTGACTACTCCAGGTGGGCTGCCAAGCACCCCCCTAAGGGATCTACCTTGACCGCAAACCCAGCATGGGGGCAGTGAACACTGTTCTTAAGCCTTTGTTTCTATTCTCTCATCAGAGATTCTCCCACCCTGAGGGGAGCTGTCCCTGGACTCAACACCCAGACACACATCCTAATTCCTAGGTTCACAGAGCCAGGGCCACAGCTGAGATCGGCACACAGATGTGACTGGATTTAGCACCGCTGTCCCTCCGCACAGCACAGCCCTTCCTCAGAATCTGGAAACCTCTGCTGTCCATCACCACTCCCGACTTTGCCAGGTCTTGCTGGATGTAGGTGGCTACCCAGTGAGGCTCTAGCATTCATATCCTGCTCAGATGATCTGGGCGTCCTTCCTTATTACTGTGTGAGAAGTCTACTCTATCCATTAGTACTCCAAAGCCCCTCCCATGAGGTGTCTGATGCTGAGCCATTCAATGCCGTGGGCAAGAGAGCAATTGGGATGCTACAAATCCTCCCTTCAAGCATTTCTGAGTCTAGTACCATGGAATGGGACATCCACACTGGCATCCACATTGGGTTTAAAAAGAGAAAAGAAGTCTGCTTTGTTTGCCAGTAAGGTGAGGGTGAGACTGGGTTTTAGTTATTGGGCTGACTTACCAGCTACTCCTCTATCTTTTTAAAAAAGATTTTGTTAATGGGCAAACCCTCCTGTCCTAACATGGCATGATGTAATGGAAAGTGCACACATGGGCTGAGGTGGGGGCCGGTCTCTGCTGCATGGGATGCCTTCGTGTCTCTAAGTGTCTCTAAGTCTCAGTTTTCTCATCTGTAAAAGGGACACAATCATAGGACCTCCTTCATAGGATGATTTGAGGCTCAGATATGAAGGATGTGAGTGTGTCTTCATTAATTTACTTCTCCATTCCTTTTCTTTTTATTTGCTCATGGACGTTTATCAAACACCAGCTAAGTGCCGGATATACTACTGGACCTTGAGACAGAGCCTTGAACAGCTCAGCCAAGATCTCTGCCCTCATGCAATGGGAGTGCCTCATGGTGGGGTGCCTGAGGCGGGCATGGAAGTTCTAGACCCTTCCCCATATCTCTTCCTATCCATTTTTTCCAACTGACTGGTCCTGCGTTATATCCTTTACAATATACCAGTAGTAGTAAATAATTTCCTGAGTTCTGCGAGCCATTCGAGGAAACTATTGCCACAGAATGGGGTTGTGAAAATCTCTGATTTATTACCAGATAGTCAGAAGGGAGATCCAGGCTTGCTCTGAAGTGGGACCAGCCTTGTGGGGCTTAGTCCACAACCTGTGGGATCTGATTCTAACTTTAGGCGGATTGTGTCAGAACTGAACTGTAAGACACCCCTTTGGTGATGGCAGAGAATTGGAGCATTGCTTGGTGTGAAATAAAATGCAACACATTTGCTGCCTGAGTAGAGAAACAGTTTGCTCTGTTAGAAGAAAGGCCGGACCAGTGGCTCACACCTGTAATCTGAGCACTTAGGGAGGCCCAAGTGGGAGGATTGCTTGAGGCCAGGAGTTTGAGACCAGCTCTAGCAATATAGTGAGACCCCGTTGTATAAAAAATAAAAAAAATAAAATTAGCCAACGTGGTTGTGCATACTATATAGTCCCCGATACTGGGGAGGCTGAGGTAGGAAAGTCACTTGAACCCAGGAGGTTGAGGTTGCGATGGGCTGTGATCCTGCCGCTGCTCTCCAGCCTGGCTGACAGAGGGACACTGTCTCTAAAACAAACCAGAAGAAAGGCTACGAAGCCTGGAGAGCACAGACGGCTAGGAGGAGGTGGCCAGGCTGAGCTCAGATCACCATTGAGTGGATACCTCCTTTTACAAGCATGTGCCTCGACCTTGTAATTACAGATTTTCCTTTTGTTTTTTTTCCAGACAGGGTCTTGCTCTCACCCAGGCTGGAGTGCAGTGGTATGATCATGGCTCACTACAGCCTCAAACTCTTGGGCTCAAGCCATCTTCCTGCCTCGGCCAATTTTTAATTTTTTAAGAGACAGGGGTCTCCGTATGTCGCCCAGGCTGGTCTCAAACTCCTAGCCCCAAGCAGTTCTCCATTTCAGCCTCCCAAAGTGCTGGGAGACATGCATGAGCCACTGTGCCTGGACCCTTCGATTTTTGGTATTTTCATTGCATCCCTCACCATCTTCCTTCTCCATCGCAAATCTACCTTTTGAGAGAGTGGGGCTAGGGATCTCCATACCCTTTTTACTCTGTCCAGGAACATTCCTAAGGGGGGGTGTCTCCACCTGACAGTGCAAAGATGCAGCTGCCCACGGCATTCTTCATGATGAGGATAAAAACCCAAGTTGCTTTTTAAATTTGCTAAAAGTACCTGTTGTAATTACCGGGCCACCCGTAACGGGAATTTATGTAATTATTAGTTTGAATGGCTCTGCTCATTCTGGTACAGAATTTTAATTTGCAAATGCATCACCAGATTCTTGATTGAATTCCCTTTTGACCATGGCGCTGAGGACATATGTTCATACATTTTCATGGCAGGAACTCTTCAGTGGAACCAGTGCTGCTCAGGAGAGGCAGGTGCACAAGGGTGGTGGGCATGGTGAGGCTGTGTTTGCAAGACAGGAAGTGCGGCGGGAACAGGGCAGGGGTGCCTCTTTCGCTAACGCTATATATAGCAGCTCTGTTTGCTATAGAGGAGAGGAAAGAGACATCTCACGTGATAAATTGAGCTGACCATGCTTGGCTGGTGGGTGTTAGTTCTATGGAAGGCTTTGATACTGCAGATTTGTAATTCAGTTCAAGGAGAGAAGAAGACCGAGACTTTTGTGGGAGACCCGTGGCCCATGGCTCCTGGCCACCTTCTTCCCCATGGCTTTGGTCCAGCAGCAGGGGCGTTGATTGGGTTGAACAGCATCTGCCCGGAATTCATGTCTACCTGGAACCTCAGAATGTGACCGTATTTGGAAGTAAGGCCTTTGAAGATGTGATTTGTTAAGAGGGGGTCATGATGGATGGAGGGGTTGAAGTGGCCAATGCATTGACAGGTATCCTTAAAGAAAGAGGGAAATTTGGAGACCTACAGAGAAGGCAGTGTGATGGTAGACGCCTGACTTTCAGGGACACGGCTGAGAGTCAGAGAAGGCCACAGATTTCTACCATTGGCAAAGAAACCAGGAGAGAAGCCTGATAGTCCCTCAGAGCCTCAGGATGGAACCAACTTTACCAATGCCCCGATTTCAGACTTCCAGGCTCCAGAGTGGTCAGAGAACAATCTTCCGTTGTTTTAAGCAGCTGAGATTGTGTCACTTTCTTACGGCATCCCTTGGAGACTAATACACACCAGTAGGCCCTATCACAAGGGCAGGTGCAATGCCGTTTTATTCATTTACCCAACACCTAGGTACATTGCACACAACAGGTGTTTCAGTGATTTCTTATTATTTTACCTGTTTGACATCTTCTCTCTTGCTGTCCCAATCTCTTTCTATGTGTTTGTGTGTCTACATGCATCATATACACAAACTATTTTGGGGGGATGTCCTCTTCGAAGGTAATTACAGATATCATGAATACATGTCCTTCCTAACTACTTGAGTCTCTACCTCCTAAGAGCAAAGGCATTCTCCCATATAACTGGCGTATCATAACACTGATACAAGGATATCATGTGCTATCCAGCCTATGTCCAAATCCCCCCAACTGTCCCAGAAATGTCCTTTCCAGCTATCTTTATTTTTTTAAATGCAGGATTCAGTTAGAGATAATACACTGCATTTGGTTGTGATGTCTCTTGAGTCCTCTGGCTTCCAGCACGGGTTACCCACTCTTTTGTTGTTGATCTTTTACAATATGGACATTTTTGAAGAATCAAGCCATTTGTTTTGTGGAACGGTATTTCTCAAAATACTGTTTCCTCAACCAGCAGCAGCAGCAGCAACTGGGAGCTTATTAATTAATCACCAGTAATATTCTTGGGCCTTACCCCAGCCCTCTTGAATTAGAAACTCTGCAACTGGGGCCCAGAAACCCATTTTAACAAGCCCTGCAGGGGATTCAGAGACAAGCCCAAGCCAGAGAGCCCCTGACATTGAATGTCTCCTAATCTGGGTCTCTCTGATTGGCTCCCCAGACGAAATTCAGGCAGATAAGTTTTGACAAGAATGTTGCATAGGTGATGTGGCTGTCACTCAGCACATCACACCAGTGGGCACTGAGTCATACATTCAGACCCTCTAATCAATAAGTGATGGATGTAATCACTTATTTAAGGCGTATCCTCCAGGCATCTGCATTGTAGGGACATTTCCTCCTATAATTGGTCAGAATGACTTCAACATCTGCAAAACCCAGGGAAAAATAAGTGTGAGGCCTCTCGTTAAAAACTGACTGGGAGTTTGGAGGCAGACAGCAGAGCATCAGCTGAGCCTACAGCTTTTCTGCCTTGGGTTTCTGTGCCACTGTGTAGACTGAACACCCAGGAAGCCAGCCCGGCTGTGGGGTGATGTTGAGATAGTGTGAAGATCCCATTTCCTATCAATCTTTCACCCGCGGTTTTTAGCACCCACTTAGGATCCTTACTTGAGTTAATTCTCACGTTGGCAGTTGCACATTGGAGGTTTTCAGACTCTTACCATCATTCTTTCTATTTTTATGAGCTGGTATTCTTACGTAAAGAAGAGCCCTCTCTCCACTCCCCATTCTTGAGTATCACTACAGGCTCATAGATCCTTCTTAAAATATGTAATGTGTTATAATCATTGCTATTCTTTTTCTTTCTGATGCTCAAATTGTCTGAAGTCTAACCAGCGAGTGGGAACCTTTCAGTGATTATTTTGCACTTACTGGGCCAAGCTCATCTGACGCCTATGTCTCTACCTAGTCCAGCAAACATTTATGTATTTATCTATTTATTTACTTTCTGAGGCGGAGTCTTGTTCTGTTGCCCAGGCTGGAATGTGCAGTGGCACGATCTTGGCTCACTGCAACCTCCACCTCCCAGGTTCAAGCGATTCTCTTGCCTCAGCTTCTGGCGTAGCTGAGATTACAGGCACCCGCCACCATGCCCAGGTAATTTTTGTATTTTTAGTAGAGACAGGGTTTCACCATGTTGGCCAGGCTGGTCTCAACTCCTGGCCTCAGGTGATCCACCCGCCTCAGCCTCCCAAAGTGGTGAGATTACAGGCGTGAGCCATCGTGCCCCCCCCATCAGAAATTTATTAAGCACCTACTGGATATTCATCTCAGGGCTGGCAGCCAGGAGTAAGATGTGTTTTCTTCCCCCTGGAGAGCAGGATGCCTGAGTTCAAGGGAAACTCAGTGTGGTGAATCGCGATTCTGCAGTAGTCCAGGTGCCAGGAGAGAGGGAGGGGCGGGGAGATGGGATAATGCAGGAGGGCATCCAGTCCAGGCCAAAGAGCGTAAGAGACCTACCCAAAGTTGCACAGTGGTGTTAACACTGGGTGTTCAGCTCAGGACTTCTCACCCCAAGTGTAATTCACTTTTTATCCCTGTCTCTCAAGGTGTAGACTAACTACCAGCCACGTCAGGATCGCCTGGGGTGATTGCATCGACTGAACACCCAGGAAGCCAGCCTGGCGGCGGAGTGATGTTGACATGGTGTGAAGATCCCATTTCCTATCAGTCTTTCACCCGTGCTTCTTAGCACCCACTTACAATCCTTCCTTGAGTTAATCGTCACATTGGCGGTTCCACATTGGAGGTTTTCGAACTCTATCATAGGTGGCGATTTAGGGGACTCACAAAAACCTACACAGTCTGAATGAGTAGAGGAAGATATTTGGAACGTTTTATTTAAAAAATAGATTATGTATCTACTGGTGTGGTCGCTCACGCCTGTAATCTCAGCACTTTGTGAGGGTGAGGTGGGCGGATTACTTGAGTTCAGGAGTTTGAGACCAGCCTGGCCAACATGGTGAAACCTCATCTCTACTAAAAATTTTAAAAATGTGCTGGGTGTGGTGGTGTGCACCTGTAATCCCAGCTATGTGAGAGAAGAAGGCAGGAGAATCACTTGAACCTTGGAGGCAGAGGTTGCATGGAGCTGAGATGGCACCACTGTACTCCAGCCTGGCCAACAAAGCAAGACTTTGTCTCAAAAAAATATATACATACATTTCTTCCGTCATATATATATAAAACACAGTTTCTTCATCCACTGATTGATTGATGGGCATTTAAGTTGGTTTCACATTTTTGCAATTGTGAATTGTGCTGCTGTAAACATGGGTGTTCAAGAATCTTATCTGTATAATGACTTCTAGATACCCAGTAGTGGGATTGCTGCATACTTACACTAAGAAGTATTGGCTCTTTATCTGAAACTCAGATTCAACTGGGTCAACTGTATTTCTGTTGCCAACCCTAGTACCCACGTCCCCAGGGGACATTTGGAAGTGTCACCGCTGGATGGCGAGTGCTATCAGCGTCTAGTGGGCAGAGGCTGGAGCACTGTGTACTATGCTACTGTGTACAGGACAGGCCACTGCCATCAAGAATGACCCTGTCCAGATGTTAGTGGTACTGAGGTTGAGAACCTCTTCCCTTGTGTATATCTCAGTTTTCATGGAACATCTCAGTTTGAAAAATGCCTTATCCTGCATTGAGGCTGGCCATGGTCTCTGGGAGGGAGAGGCTTCCCGGGCTTGTGATGGACCCCCCACCCACCCACCTCTGGAGAGAGGGACAGCCCCTAAGATGAGCATCCTCCTGTCTGACTCAGGCCAGATGAGGGTTGGGAACAATAACAGTGGAACAGGTGGTGCCAGGTCTCTTCTTTCACCACCGCCACTGGGCACTGCTGAGAACAAAGCATTAAACGCAGCAGAAAATTATCTCGGTGAAGGTACAGAACAGGGAGATTTTTCATCCTAATTTCAGAGATGCTCACAGTGCCCTTGCATGGCATCCCGAGTCTTCCATTATTAAAAGTCTTCTTAATTAAAGTGGTTTATGACCTTCAAAGTGGGCAGGCCAGAAAGGGCATTGTTTTGTGGTGCTAAGCAGAGTTTTTCAGTTCTGGAAACTGTAATGAGGACTCATAAGTTAGCAGAGCAGTCAGTAATCACCCCTTAACTCTCGGCAAGCCTCTGATCGTGTTTGCCGCGAGCTATTATTTCATCTCCGCCACCCGGAACTCGGCCAAATTGCAGTGGCCACATTTAAAATGCTTCCTTCCTCCCCTTGCTGCAGCCCCTTTACCTCTTAGCCAGCGTTTCTAGGATGTTGTGGAGGAAGAGAACATTCCCAGGGTGGACAGGTGGACTGAGTAACTGGGAAATTCAGGCAAGAGTCTCTCTGTTTCTAAGTGAATGGCACCATTCAGTTTCTGGGTTCCTCTTGAAGGTGGAGCGATTACTTGATGAAACAGCAACACAAGAAAGTCAGTCTTTCCAGCCAGGTGCACTGACCCATGCCTGTAATCCCAGCACTTTGGGAGGCCAAGGCAGGCAGATCCCTTGAGGTTAGGCGTTCACATCCAGCTTGGGCAACATGGTGAAACTCCATCTCTATTAAAAATCCACCCCCCAGAAAAAGAAAAGACAGAAGAATTATCCAGGCACATCTGTAGTCCCAGCTACTCAAGAGGCTGAGGCATGAGAATCGCTTGAACCCAGGAGGCTGAGGCTGTAGTGAGCTGAGATTGCACCATTGCACTCCAACCTAGGTGACAAGAGCAAAACCCTGTCTCAGAAAAAGAAAAAGGATGTCTTTCCTCCGTGCCTGAGAGCTAACTGTACCCTCTTCGACATTTCTCTTATAGAAACCAGGGAAGAAATGAGAAATAACCTTCTGCAAATAATAATAATCATAGAAGTAATGATACCAAAGGTTTATTGAGCACCTACAATATGGTAAATATTGTAGAAGTAAATTCGTAAGTCGCCTCTTTGGTAGCAGCCTTTGGCTTTTTGAGATGAGCACTGTTATTATCATAAAGAGAAAAATGTGATAGACTTCACCACATTGAAATTAAAAATTCTTCTGGATAAAAGATATAAATAAAGCTTATAGATACTTCCAATATACAAAATGGACATATTAGTATCAATCAGTAAGAAAAAGGCAGTGATCAGTAGAAAAATGAGCGAAGTCACTCCCAGGAAACGAATACTTAAGACGTGTTAAAGTAGTAATCAGGGAATGCGGGCTGGTTCAGCAAGATGATGACGCCAGGGCTCAAATAGGAAACACTGAGAAGTCTGATAACACCGAATGTTTGTTGGGATATATGTAGGGTTGCCAGTCTAACAAATAAAAATATATTGGCCATGCGTGGTGGCTCATGCCTGTAATCCCAGTACTTTGGGAGGCTGAGGCGGGAAGGTCACTTGAGGCCACGGTCACAAGAGCAGGTCTTCGAGGCCAGCCTGGCCAACATGGTGAAACCCCGTCTCTACAAAAAATGCCAACTGGGTATGGCGGTACACACCTGTAACCCCAGCTACTCAAGAGGCTGAGGAAGGGGAATTGTTTGAACCCAGGAGGCAGAGGTTGCCATGAGCCAAGATTGTGCCACTGCTCTCCAGCCTGGGCGACAGAGTGAGACTGTTTCAAAAGGAACAAACAAACAAAAAATATATATTATGCCCAGTTAAATTTGAATTTCACATAAACAGCGAATACATTTTTAGTGTCAATATGTCACAGATTTAACAGATTTGTATTAAAAAATTACCCACGGTCTCTCTGGAATTTAAATTTAAGTAAGAGTGTGGCAAGTCTAGGTGTGGGAAAGCACTAGTTACATACGGTCAAATGTGTATGAATGCCCCAGGGCTCCTGTTCAGAACGCAGATCACTGGGCTTTCTCTCTGAGATTCTGATTAAGTTAGATGCGGGGGAGAAAACGGGCAGTGGGCTTCTGGAGCTTGTGATTGCAAACTGGTGAGAGATGACTGGTAAATTTTTAGCCAAAAAAAACTATATATATATTTTTAAGTCAGAGCCTCATCCTGTTGCCCAGGCTGGAGTGCAGTAGCACGATCGTCACTCACTGCAGGATCATGGCTCACTGAAGCCTAGACCTCCCGGGCTCAGGTGATCCTCCCACCTCAGCTTCCTGTGTATCTGGTATTACAGGTGTGCACGACCACACCTGGCTAATTTTTATATTTTTTTGTAAGGATGGGATTTTGCCCTGTTGGGCCAGGCTGCTGTGTCTCCTGGGCTCCAGCAATCCACCTACCTTGCCTTCACAACGTACTGGGATTACAGGCCTGAGCCACTTCACCCAGCCTGCAATTTTTGTAAAGTGAATTTTCAGTAGGCTGAGACTTGGTAGCTTGAAATCAACAGAGTGGAAATATTTACACCGTAGTAATTGGTGAATTACTTTAAGTCAGGGCTTTAAAAATTGTTTTCCGGAAAAGCCACTTACTAAATGTTTATCAGCACGCTGTTGGACCAGATGTCTACCTGAACAAGTTCTTAGGTGATTGATACACTAGGATCACACTAAGAGAAACAATTTATTTTCTTTTTCTTTTTCTTTTTGAGATGGAGTCTTGCCCCATTAGCCAGCCTGAAGTGCAGTGGCATGATCTCAGCTCACTGCTACTTTGTCTCCCAAGTTCAAGCAATTCTCCTGCCTCAGCCTCCTGAGTGGCTGGGATTACAGGCATGCACCACAATGCCCTGCTGATTTTGTAATTTTTGTTTTTTAGTAGAGGCAGGGTTTCTCCATGTTAGTCAGGCTGGTCTCGAACTCCAGACCTCAGGTGATCCGCCTGCCTCAGCCTCCCAAAGTGCTGGGATTATGGGTGTGAGCCACTACGCCTGGCTGATTTTAGCTTTGATGGGTAAATTTAGATCAAAGAATCTACTGCGCTTCAAATTCTTCATCTGCATACTGGGAGTATGGATGGCACCAACTCTGTGGTGTTTGGGAATGATTTGGGAGACACTTTTTTGTGGACAGAGCTTAGCACCCTCAATGCTCATCAAAGGAGAGCTGCAAATGTTTTACTAAAGCACAGCTTTCTTGTGGCCCTGCTTTAATGAGTACATGAGACTTGCTTGGAATTAGCATTATTTGCTAATTGTGTCACACTTGTGGAGCAGTCTTTAGAAAGTGACTATTTTGCTAAAGAGGTGGAGAGCGGCCAGGCACTGGCTCACGCCTACAATTTCAGCACTTTGGGAGGCCGAGGCGGGTGGATCACAAGGTCAAGAGATGGGGACCATCCTGGTCAACATGGTGAAACCCCGTCTCTACTAAAAATACAAAAATCAGCGGGGCATGGTGGCTCACGACTGTAGTCTCAGCTACTCAGGAGGCTGAGGCAGGAGAATTGCCGAACCCAGGAGGCGGAGGTTGCGGTGAGCTGAGATTGCACTATTGCACTCCAGCCTGGGTAACAAGAGCGAAACTCCGTCTCAAAAAAAAAAAAAAAAAAAAAAAAAAAGGAAAATAAAAGAAAAGAGGTGGAGAGAAGCCTCCTTGTATTGTTGTCTGTGCTTCTGCCTGCTCCCTTAAACCCTTCCTGTCATGCAATGGTTATGAGCGCATACTCTGATGGCAGGCCCCACAGTGCATCCCTGCCAATTATTAGACATTACTAGTTTCAAGATACTAATTAAATTACTTAGCCTCAGTATGCCTTACTTACCCCATCTGGAAAAGGGTGGGTGATAAGAGCAGGTGAGGATTTAAATGAGGTAATACAGATGTATTACTTTGCTTTTCTGCTGTAACACATTACCATAGAATTGGTACCTTAAAACGGGGTCCTTTGCAGGGACAGGGATGAATCTGGAAATCGTCTTTCTCAGCAAACTGACACAAGAATGGAAAACCAAACACCACATGTTCTCACTCATGGGTGGGTGTTGAACAGTGAGAACACATGGACACAGGGAGGGGAGCATCACACACTGGGGTCTGTTGTAGGGGTTCTGGGGAGGGACAGTGGGGGATGGGGAGGTTGGGGAGGGATAACATGGTAAGAAATGCCAGATATAGGTGACGGGGGATGGAGACAGCAAACCACACTGCCATGTATGCACCTATGCAGCAATCTTGCATGATCTGCACATGTACCCCAGAACCTAAAATACAATTTAAAAAATAAAACAAACAAAACAGCACACACTTCTTCTCTTAGAGATCTGGAGGTCCGAAGTCTAAATTCAGGTCTATGGGGTTAAAATTAAAGTTCCTACTGGCAGCTCCAGGAGAGAATCTATTCCTTGCCTTGTGTAGCCTCTGGCAGCCACCCACATTCCTTGGCTGGTAGCCACATCACACTAATCTCAGATTCTGCTCTCTCTGCATATCTCTAATCTTGGTCCTCCTGGCTCCCTCCTCTGGGGACCCTTGAGATTGCATCTCTGGGCCTACCCTGACATTCCAGGATAACCTCCCCATCTCAAGAACCTTAATCATATCTGCCAAGTCCCTTTTGCCATGTCAAATGACGTATTCACAGGTGCCAGGTATTAGGATGTGAACATCTCTGGAGGAAGGGAGGGCATTATTCAGCCGACCATACAGGCAAACCTTGGAACAGTGCCTGGCATGCAGAAAGGGTTGATATGAGCTACCTGTGGTTTTAACTGACATTCGAGGAGGTCAAGGACAGACTGCCCGTCCTGTTCCGGTGAGCAGTGACGCTGGCTGAGCAGCAGCCAGCGTCACTCAAGTTTGACCGTTCATGGTCGGAACTCTTGCAGTTGCGTTGAGAACCCACAGGATGTGGATGCTCCCAGCCCACTTTCCAATTCCTAAGTTGCTTCATCAGCCCGAATCTCTCAGTTGTCTTTCTGGAGAGATTTCCCAGGCTCCAAAGGTCAAACGTTTCTGAAATTTTAAGTTGGCTGGATGCAGATTCTGCACGTGTCATTCCAGTGCCCTAGTATCCGTTCTTCTTCAGGAACATACACAATGGCAGGGGTGTTTTCCAAGAGTAGTATTCCTCATTTTGGGTGCCAGGAAGAGAAAAAAAAAAGGAAATCTGTATAAAAGTCCAAAACAGAGTTTCTTAATTTAAGCTTCTGATGAAGGAAAAAGAATCACATGGTAAGCCGAAAGCAAAAATACAACTGAGTCTGGATTGAGCTTTAAGGATGCGTAAGGAATGGCACTTTTCACCAAAAAAACAGAACGATCCTGTGCAGATCCTAAAGAAATTGTTGGTGGCTTTCTCTCCCTGCCCCTTTTTATCCCCACCCAGCTATCAGCAAGTGTTTTAGAATAAGAGGAATTCTAGGCCAGATGCGGTGGCTCACGCCTGTAATCTCAGCACTTTGGAAGGCTGAAGTGGGCGGATCACCTGAGGTCAGGCATTTGAGACCAGCCTGGCCAACATGACAAAACCCGATCTCTACTAAAAATACAAAAATTAGCTGGGCATGGTGGCACACACCTATCATCTCAGCTGCTTGGGAGGCTGAGGCAGGAGAATCACTTGAACACAGTAGACAGAGGCTGCAGTGAGCTGAGATCCTGCCACAGCACTCCAGCCTGGGCGACAGAGCGAGACTCTGTCTCAAGGTAAAAAAAAAAAGAATAAGAGGAACTCAGGATTTACTAAGCCCTTTTGTCTGTATTATTTCACTTAATTTTTACCAAACTCATTTTGCAGTAAACAAACTGAGTCTGAAAGAAGTTACGTTTTATTCACGCTCTCACTGATACCAAGTGAAAGAAGGTGACTGAAACCTATTAGATTTCATATTACCACCAGCCGCATGCCTCTCCCAAATTCCATTTTTTTCTTTTATGTTCCCCCAAACAGTTACATGAAAACAGCAAATAAGGAGCTATGACAATGTCATCTTCGAACACGTTCCCCCAGTGTAGCTATAAATACATTCTACTTGCCATTAAACCATGCACATTTCCACCTCCTTTTTTCTTGCCTTTTTTAGTGTTAATCAGATTCATGCCTTTCACAGAGCAGTCATATCTCGGAAACTTCTAGCTCCTCATGAAGCGTTTGGGGAGTTAAGAAGTGGCCTGGTTTCCCTGAAAGAGTTTTCAGCTTCACAGAGCCCCAGCCCCACCTCCTCCATCATTCTGTCAGTGTTGATCAACCCCAACACAGTGAAAAGCCCAACATCCCTTTGATTTAATCAGCCCTTTTTATGCAGAATTGAAGCCAAGCGCCTCTTCTTCCCAACAGCACGGCATTTCCTGGAACATGGAGATCAATGGTGTTGATAGACTGTTGACAGGGTGTTGACCGTAAGCCCATTAAACAGAAGGTGGAAGTGCAATTGTCAAAGGCTCCATCCCCACGACGGCCAGAAGACAGCGGGGCTGAGATGGGGGGAAAAGCCACCTTCTCTGGACTTTCCATTTTCATGGCATGAGGGTGACATGGGTGATCCCGGAAAGGAGAAAGAAAGTTTGAGAAATGTGTTTTCCAGGAAGCTTTTCTTTTTTTCTTTCTTTCTTTCTTTCTTTTTTTTTTCTTTTTTTTTTTTTTTTTTTTTTTTTGAGACAGAGTCTTGCTCTTGTCACCCAGGCTGGAGTCCAATGACACGATCTTGGCTCACTGCAACTTCCACCTCCCAGATTCAAATGATTCTCTTGTCTCAGCCTCCAGAGTAGCCGGGATCACAGGCACCCGCCTGCACACCTGGGTAATTCTTGTATTTGTATTAGAGACAGGGTTTTACCACATTGGCCAGGCTGGTTTCGAACTCCTGACCTCATGATCTGCCCACCCCGGCCTCCCAAAGGGCTGGGATTACAGGCATGAGCCACCATGTGCCTGGTCTCCAGGAAGATCTTCTAACCTCTCCCGACCTCTGGCAAGAGTATCCATTCCCTTCTCACTCATTTCCTCTCTCTAAGAATCTTGAGCCGTTTTTTCGTGTGGGGCATATCCTATTCAGTATTGTTTAAGAAAATGTGTGCCAAAGAGCCTACTGAGCACTTTACATTAGTTATTGCATTTAATCATCTTAGGAATCTATTTGGTAGGTACTCTTTACCGTGATTCCATATTTAACCCTCGTTGAAACCAGGGCACTTGCTTAGGCGTCCAAAGTTACCCGGTAGCAGAGGCAGAACCTAAACTCGAGTGGTGGGACAGAAATCCTTAACCCCTACTTCACACTATGTTTGTTTGGCTTGTTAGGTCTCCCCTTGTCCTCTTTTTAGAAAACAATAATTTACTTTTTAAGTATTGATTTATTTTTTTGAGACAGGGTCTTGTTCTGTCACCCAGGGAGACAGAGTGCCATCATGTGCAGTGGTGCAATCATCGCTTACTGCGGCCTTGACCTCCACAGTTCAAACAATCCTCCTACCTCAGCCTCCCAAGTACCTGAGACTACTGGTATGAGCCACCATACCTGGGTAATTTTTCTTTTTTGGTAATTCTTGGTAAGGATAAGCTCTTGCTATGTTGCCCAGGCTGGTCTCAAACTCCTGGTCTCAAGCAATCCTCCTGCCTCCGCCTCCCAAAGTGCTGGGATTACAGGCATGAGCCACCATGTCTGGCTTCCTCTTGTTCTCTAACCTCCTTTATCAGGTATGACTAGATTCAGGTGCTTCTAGGAGAAACTCCAAATAACAGTAAATCCACGTAAAATTGATCTTTCTTTGATATAAAAAAAGATTCAGAAACAGATAGTCTTTGATTCGTGTGGTAGCTCGATGAAGGTATTGGGAGCCCGTCTCTCTGCTTCCAAATCCCCTCTGCATCCATAGCTCTTGTCCTCATGATCCAAAATAGCCGCTGGAGATCCAGCGATTACATGCGTGTTCCAGGTGGTATGATGAATAAAGGAGCAAAGGATATATCTCCTGTCTTTCAGAATTTCCGGAGATCCCACATGATACTTACACTCATAGATATTGGCCAAAATGTAGTGGTGCTCACTCTTCACACCTACATCCTTGGCAAGCTCCAACTCTCATTAAGCCCGAGCTATTCTCAAAGTTTCCCAGCTTGTCTCCCTGACTCAGTCTCTTCCTGTTCTCATTCTAACCCTGGACTGCTGTCAGGATAGTTTTCTTTTAATTCTGCTTTGTCATCCCGTTCCCTAGATCTGAAGCATTTGAAGCATTCAATGGACCTTCTTTATTTATAATATTACATCTGAATTCCATTTTCTGCCAAAAAATGCCTGTCTACTTTCCCATTATGTGGCATGCCTATCTCCACCATTTTTCTTCACTTCACATCGTCCTCTCTGGCTAAAATGTCTTTACCCCTTTGTATCGTTGGGTCTAAATCTGATGTCCCCTTTGATACCTTTTCACGTTCTACCTCATTCATATTCATTCATTCATTCACTGAGATGTTATTTATGATGATATTTAAAGTACTCAGAACTGTGGCTAACAGACAGTAGAAGGTGACTATTATTATCATTAAGAGTAATTATAGTAAAAATGGTAATAGTAGGCATAGCCTGTTTCTGGGGCTCTGGATTGGGAATTGGGTCATTCCCTTCTCAGTAATCCAGAAACTAGGATCTGAGAAGTGAGGGTTGTTTTGTTTTGGTTGTTGTTGTTGTTGTTTTGTTAATGATAATGGTGAGTATGTTGCCTTGAGAGAAAGAAATTCCTTTTATATGCTAGGGCTTATCTTTGGGACTCCAGTCAGTGATCCCAGCTCAATGTGGTCTTCTAATTCTTGGGAAGGAGCTACCTCCAGTCTGGTCTTGAGTTTAGAAAGTGTTAATAAGATAGAATGGCTTTTCAAAAAATGTACTCTTTTATTATGTATTCCTAATTATACGTGAGTTAATATTTGAAAAGATATCTTTGTGCTTATAAGATAAACCACAACTTTAAAAAGACTCATGAGAATCTGCATGTTGATCTTAGCGCATTTTAGATGCCCATGTCTGTCATTATAGGTTAGACAATGCTGCTGTACCAAACCCCAAACCTGAACAGCTTAAAGTAGCAAAAGTTTGGTTCTTGCTACATTACGTGACCATTGCAGGTGGGTCATGGAACTGATTCAAGGTGACAGAGCAGTTATAATCCCCACCATTGCCTTTCTCTGGCTCAGAAAGATAAAGAAAGTCCTTGAATGTTATATACTACCTTTAAGCCATCAGCTTGTACACATACACTGAAAGAAAAAATCCAAAAAGGTGCGTGGAACCACAAAAGACCTTGAATTTTGTGCAAGAATATTCTGAGGGAACAATGAAGCTGAAGGTTTCACACTTCCTGACTTGAAATTATATTGCAAAGCTATAGTAATTAAAACACTATGGTACTGGCATAAAAACAGACATATAGGCCCATGGAGCTAAATAGAGAGCTCAGCAATAAATTCATATATGACAATCAGCTGACCTTCAATAAAGGTTAAAAAAACATAGAATGGGGAAAGAATGTTCTCTTCAAGAAATGTTAATGGGACAACTGGATGTCCAGATACAGAATGAAATTTGACCCTTATGCCATACACAGAAATCAAGTCAAAATGGATTAAAGACTTAAACTTCAGACCTAAAAACAGAAAACTCCCATAAAAAAATCATAGGAGAAAGTGCCTTGACATTGGTCTTAGCAGTTTTTTGGGCATGACAAAAACACAAACAACAAAAGCAAAAATAAACAAGTGTTTTTTTGTGAGACCAGGAAGTTTTGCATAGCAGAGGAAACCATCAACAAATCAGAATGGCATTCTAAGAAATGGGAGAAAGTATTTGCAAATCATGTATCTGATAAGTGATGAACATCTATACTGTATAAAATTAATACATCTCAGTAGCAAAAAACCAATAGCCAGATTTTTTTATATGGATGTAAGACTCAAATAGACATTTTTCCAAAGAAGACATACCAATGGACCACAGGTACACGAAACGGTGCTCAGCGTGATCAGGGAAGTAAAAATCAAAACCATAATCGGACACCACCTCATACCTATCAGGATGGCTGTTGTCCAAAGGCCAAAACTTAAGTGTCGGCAGTTACATGGAGAAAAGAGAACTCTTAGGCTCTTGTTGGTGGGAATGCAAATTGGTACAGCCATTATGGGAAACAGTGTGGAGATTTCCCAAATAATTAAAGTTAGAACTACCGTATGACCCAACGATTTGACTTCTGGGGATACATCCAAAGGAAATGAGGAAAGGACTGCACTCCCATGTGTGTTACATGTTATTTATGTCATTCACAATAGCCAGAAGAGGAAATGATCTGAGTCCAATGGTGGATGAATGGATATAGAAATGTGAGATACATATATATGCAGATACATATGTATCTATGTGTATCCATATATCTGTGTGTATATATTTATGTATCTCACATATACCGTATATACATATACGCATATACACACAGTGACCTTAGGTTATATGTATATATATGCATTGGTACATATATACATTTATATACCATATACACATATATACATACATACACAATGACTTTAGAGTTCATGGCTAAATAGATAAAGAAAATGTGGTGAGTACATATATAAAGATTGTGTGTGTGTGTGTTTGTGTGTATATACAGTGCAGTTATATTGCAGTCTAAAAAGAAATTTTTCCATTTGTGACAACATAGATGAATCTGGAGGACGTTATGCTAAAGTGAAGTAAGCCAGAGATAGAAAGACAGAAATAGTACATAAATCACTTACATGTAGAATCTAAAAATGTCAAACCCAGAGACACACAGGGTAAAATTCTGGTTACCTGGAGCTGCAAAATAAGCGGGAAGAAAAAGAAGATGGTGGCCACTCTGTTTAAATGACAGAGTATAAACTTTCAGTTATAAGATGAACAAGCTCGGAAGACCTAAAATACAGTCTAGTGAGTATAGTTAAGAACAATATGGTGTATACTTGAAATCTGCTAGGAAGAGTAGTCCTTACCTGTTCGTACCACAAGCAAAGTAGTTGTGTGAGGTGACTGAGATGTAAATTCGCTTCATTATGGCAATCATTTCACAATGTGTACATATATCAAAACATCATATTGTACATCTTAAATATAGACAATTTTTATTTGTCAGCCATACCTCCCTCAAGCTAGAGGGTGGGGAATCCCATCAAGCTGGAAGTGGCATGCTTCAGCTCAGCCAGAACTAAACACATAACCACACCTTCACCTACAAAATGACGGAGAAATGTCGTTCTATCACCTGATAAGCAAGTGAAGAGCCCAACAGTTTTAATAAATGGCACCAATGACCTCCACAAAGCTTCAGAAGAAATGACTATTGAGAGGCAGTAATGTGGTTGATACTCAGATCACTGCAGCCCTAAACTCTGCCTCATTTCTGAGTTGAGCAGACTCTAATTTTGCCTCTGAGTGAAGATATTTTTCTGGCTTCAGGGGCAGAGTAGCCATTCTGAGTGTGGTGAGTATGGGGGCCGGGCTTCCCTTGACCCTTCATTGGAGAGTTGAGTTGGGTGGGTTACCCTGTTGTTTTTCTACGTCCCGCCTCCTTTCCTCCTCCAGCTCACACCTGGTCCCTGAGGTTCCCTCCCCTGCTGTAGATGTTGTCCTTCTGACTGAAATGTTTCAGCCAAGGAGCTGGCATGCTTGCTGCCCCCAACTGTTTCTTCTTCATATTTCATGCAGCAGCTTCACCTTATTTTTGGCTTGTGCTTTCTCCAGCCGTAGAGTTTCCAGCTCATTTTTTTTTTATTCAGATGTACTGTATTTTATTGAAGTCTAAGATGCGTCAAGGGCATGAATTGTAAATTCATTGCTCAGTGAATTTTCGCAAGTGAATACCCTCATAAAGGGACCGTGATCTATGCCTGTAGAATTAGAACATGGCCAAATAGAACAATTCCCCCATGCTTGTATTGCTATGAAGAAACACCTGACGCTGGGGTAATGTATCAGAAAACGTTTCATTGGCTCATGGCTCTGCAGGCTGTGCAGGAGGCACCATGGCATCTGCTTCCGGGGAAGCCTCATGGGGCTTTTACTAATGGCAGGAGACAGCGTGAGGGCAGACAGCTCACATGGCCAGAGCAAGAGCGAGAGGGTGAGAAGGGAGATGCCACACACTTTTTTCGGAGTCAGAGTCTCACTCTCCAGTCAAGCCGCTCAGGCTGGAGTACAGTGGTGTGATCTCACCTCACTGTAGCCTCCACCTCCTGAGTTCAAGCAATTCTCCTGCCTCAGCCCCCCAAGTAGCTTGGTTTACAGCACCCGCCACCACACCCAGCTCATTTTTGTATTTTTAGTAGAGATGGGGTTTCCGTCTCCTTTGGTGACTTTTAAATGACCAGAATCTTTTGATGACTCTCTCAGTATTGTGAGAACGGTATCAAGAGGGTGGTGTTAAAACCATTCATAAGAAACCTGTCCCCATGATCCCATCACTCCACCAGTCCCCACCCTTGGGGATTGCAATTCCAGATGAGATGTGTATGGTGGAGGCAGATCCAAGCCATTATCACCAGCCTCCTGGAAGCCCAGGTCATGCCTCCACCAGCCACTATCCCTTCCTCTTCCCAGACAGCCTTTGTTCTGATTCAAATCGCTGAAGATTCATTTTCTCCAGTGAAGTCCTGATGGAAATGACCTGGTTAATTGTCTTTCTTGCGCTAAATCGGGGGGTTCAATAAACGATAGCCCAGGTGCCACCTGTTTTTGTAAATTAAGTTTGATGGGAGCACAGCCCCGACCGCTCATTTGTACATAGTCGATGGCTGCTTTTTGAGCTAGCAGCAGCAGAGTTGGGTGGTTGCAACAGAGACCATCTGGCCGACAAAGCCACAAATATTTACTGTTTGACCTTTTACAAAAACGTTTGTCAGTGCCTGCACTAGACCAGAGGTCTGAAAGCTTTTTTGATCTAGTAATCCCTAAAAATGAGCATATCTCCATCTAGGAATAATTTGTTTATACAATGTATGCATTATATGACATCACTGTGGCTCCCGAGTCCTTTTGATATGATACAGTTGCTCTTGATAGCTTCCTTGGTATCTGGTTTAATAAGATTTCCAGGCTCATTTTACACATTTCTTAACCCAGTATTGGAATCAGTAATTTCTCCAGGAAGCCCTGATTTCCTGTAGTGAGAAGTGATATTTTACAACCGTAATCTGAGTGCTAGAGACGCTCATTGTTACTGAGTTATTCATCGTTTCTATGCCTCTGTAGTAGATAAAGCAAGAAAAACACAAACAATTTTAAGAGGATAAAATACATCGTGGGCTCATACTGATACTTCCAATTCATGTTTTGTACTACAGGGAGTTTAACTATTCTCTGTACTGTCTATTTCTTTTTCTTCCCCCTAAGCATCCTGCTTGTAAAGGACACAGGATATTGTATAATCAGGCTATTTCCAAATTATTTAATTGGTTCAACAATATATACGCCACAGTGTCACAGAATTATAATGTTCAGACTACCATCAGTTATTACTGCCGTCAATTAGGATATCTGAAAGCAGAGGTATTTCACTTTGGGGACTGTTTTTTTTGTTGTTGTTTTGCATGTGGTATCCCTATCATTCCTCTGTTTTTCGTGGTTGCACTGTCTCTCCATTGTGAGATCATAGAGATGTTACCTGTGATTATTTTGCTTTATAAACACGCAGATAGTCTTAATTCTACAAATAACCATCCCGAGGTCTACATCTGTCTGAACATTTTGACATGGAGTCTCACACTGTCACCCAGGCTGGAGTGCAGTGGTCTACAGCTCATTCTCTAATACTTTTATTTTATTTTATTTAGACAGAGGCTTGCTCTGTCACCCAGGTTGCAGTACAGTGGCACAGTTTCAGCTCGCTGCAACCTTTGCCTCTTGGGTTTAAGTGATTCTCCTGCCTCGGCCTCCCAAGCAGCTGGGGCTGGAGGCATGTGCTACCATGCCCAGTTAATTTTGGTATTTTTAGTAGAGACAAGGTTTCACCATGTGGGTCAGGCTGGTTTCAAACTCCTGACATCAAGTAATCTCCCGGCCTCAGCCTCCTAAAGTGCTGGGATTATCAGCGTGAGCTGCTGTGCCCAGCCTTTCCAATGCATTTTTAGGGGAGGATCCGTGAGGATTCTCTTGCCTGTGTTATTTCATATTGTTTACAGTTTATATCCTTTCTCTGTGTAGGTCACTTGTGTTGGGTATAGAACAGACGGTTCACTTTCTTTATCTTAAATATTATTATTTCCTTTTCTTCAGGCCTACAGTGATTCTGTCAGGCTGCAAGACAAAAATCTAATTTTCTTTTCCTTATAAATCACAGGTATTTGTTTTGTTTTTTAAATCAAGCTGCCTGAAAATTTTTTTCTTTTTTCTAATGTCTAGTAATTTATAAGCATATCCTTGACACTGGCCACCTGAGGACAGTATTTGCAGGTATACTGTTGGGTTTTTTAAATGTGTGATTTTATTAATTTTTAAAAATGTTTTATTTTGGGAAAGTCTGTTTGAAACAGAATTTTTAGAATTTGCTCTTTGCTCTTGTTTATTTTTCTTTTTCAAGGGCTATCTTATGTCTATCTTCCCTGTCTTTAAAATGCACCACATACTCCTGAATCTTCTTATTTTTTCCCTTTTTAACAGCTTGATTAATATACCGTAAAATTCACCTTTTCTGAGAGGACTATTTACGTTTCCCCAATTTTCTCTTTTAGTTTTCATACTGATTTGCCCTTATTTTGTTTTTCTAGTTTGTTCTTGGTTATTAAAATGATTTTTTTTATTTTATTTCTCTTAAACTCTGTCACCTCATTTCTAAGCCTTTCTAATTCTGATCTGTGTTGTTTTCCATATTTTGTATATTCTCAGTGCCCGTTGGCGTGTTTTGAAACAGAATTGCGGCATTGATGATATTTTTGACAGTGCCTCTCTGGCATGCTTTTGTTACCCGTAGAGATTTTAGTATGCTCCTTAACCTTTCTTCCTTCATAATAAATTCACGTGAGGTCTGCCTGTGATTCTTTTCGGTTGTTCTTTTTTATTTTTATTTTTTGACATGGAGTCTCACACTGTCACCCAGGCTGGAGTGCAGTGGCTCAACCTCAGCTCAGTGCAACCTCCATCTTCCAGGTTGAAACGATACTCCTGCCTCAGCCTCCCAAGTTGCTGGGATTACAGGTGCCCTCCACCAGGCTCAGCTAATTGTTTTTTTTTTGTTGTTTGTTTGTTTGTTTGTTTGTTTGTTTTTTGTATTTTTAGTAGAGACAGAGTTTTGAGTTTTTAGTAGAGACAGGGTTTCACTGTGTTGGCCAGGCTGGTCTCAAACTCCCGTCCTCGTGATCTGCCACCTCAGCCTCCCAAAGTGCTGGGATTATAGGTGTGAGCCACTGTGCCCAGCCTCGATTGTTCATTTTTAGGTGACATTATATTTCCTGAAATTTTAGGTAGCTTATCGAACTTCACAGAGCTCCCTCTTTTGTTGTTTTTGCTTTTTTTTTTTTTTTTATGTAGTTTTTAAAAATTGTGCCTTGGTGTCTGTGATGTCTGTCCCCAGCTCCTCGCCTCTCTCACTTTTATGTGGACTTTCTTCCTTTTTTTCTCTCTCTGCTTACTTCCAGCAGTATCTTCTCAGTGTGGATGGTCCTCCAAGCAGCTTTGACTGGTTAGTTGAGTTTGGGAGTTTTCAAGGAGAGTTTGGAGTCTTGGAGTTTGGAAGGTGGCAAGGAGTTGGCCACATTCCTTGCTTCATAGCTCCCTGGGGTATTCTGTGCTCAGCCACTGTTAGGTTGGGAAATACTTTTCCCAGTTCAGCTGCTGTCTTCAGGTTGACACTGTGCACATCGCCACAACTGCCTGTTGGTCACACTGGGCATCTCATTTTGTTGAGTCTGCCACGTGACCTGAGGTTTCTTTCTGCTTCCTATGACACAAAGAAGGAAAGCACAGGAGTCTCGGGATGTGTATGGTTGGTCCCTGTCCACTTACATCTTGACATTCATGTACACACTTCAGCTTCATTGTTTCTCATGGGTGTGGTCTATTTACTTATTTTGTTCTGATTACTCTATTTTTAACGTAGAGATTTTGGAAGAATCAGACTGTGCAGCCTTCAATCTTCCAGCATTCTCAATATTAAACACATGTTTCTCACGGGGATTTGAAACCCCAGAGCAGGCATCCCCAAACTTTTTACACAGGGGGCCAGTTCACTGTCCCTCAGACCATTGGAGGGCCGCCACATACTGTGCTCCTCTCGCTGACCACCAGTGAAAGAGGTGCCCCTTCCTGAAGTGTGGCGGGGGGCCGGATAAAAGGCCTCAGGGGGCCACATGCAGCCCGCGGGCCATAGTTTGGGGACGCCTGCCCCAGAGGGTGAGGCAGGCTTCTCTCTTGACTATGGTGGCATGTTTCTACTACACATAAGGAATATTCTCTAGGTTTTAACACAGAATGAACACTAATCACATTTCCAATTTCAACCAATGAGCTGCTGAAATAAAAATAAGATAGAAACCTTGACCCAGAGTGATTGTACAGTCTGTAGAGAAGACAGACTGTGGACCAGCCAGGTCACAGTAGCACCTGCCAGACTGCCATGAAAGAGAAGGCAAGACTTGGACGTGGGTCACGAATATGGAGCTTTTTCTTTTTCTTTTCTTTTAGATAAAGGAACCTGTGAAATGGACTGAAATGACACTGGCATAAAAATGTTGAAGTATATGGCTATATGGCCATGTTTTCACTGCACAGCAAAACATGCCTTGAGTCACTATGCACATTGCCAGGTACTCATTTCTCCTTGTCTCTTAGGACTGGCTGGACCATAATATTCGAGTACAGTGACTGTTGTGAAGCATGTGCACCCTACAGCACATATCCCAAAATGTTTTATACCCAGATGTTTTTCCTGAACCATTTCGTTCCACAAGGAGACATCTGTATCCTGACTTGCTATATGTCCATACCAGAAGATGCTCTGTGTATGAGCTGACATGACAGTGTTCCTGTCCCCTTTAGACCTTTATCTTTCTACCTCCCTCGTCCAGGTGTCTATCTGTCAACACATTTATTGAGGACCTACTATGTGCTAGACACTGTAATGGCTCTGGGGATAGAGCCATGAACCAGACTCACCAATTATTTTGCCTCAAGAAATTTATATCACGGTGGCAAGGATGTATTTCTGAGCTGATTCTGAGCCAAATCAGTTCAGGCTCCCATAGCAGTCCTTGTTATGTGATGGGAATTGACAACATGTCTGGAAGTTATCCTCAAGAGAAGGAAGCCCCGGGGTGCATAGAAAGGAGGTGTGAGAGTGGAAAAGTAAGATGTGCTGGGTTTGGGGACCCTAAATCTGGATTTGGGTTTTTTTTTCCCTTCAAGGGTAAATTATCTGTCATTTGGGGTGTTCATTTTATTTTTGTGATACAGACTCATTGTGTTTAAGGAGGGAAAATAATTAGAACAGCATGGTAAGTTAGAATGCTGCTAAGGCATTAGCTCTAGTGATCTTGGGTAACTTATCTAATCAATTATTTAAGCCAGAGTTCCCTTAGCAGTAAAATGGGGATAATGATGGCTACCCTAGGTCAGAATCAGAAAAGGCATATATGAAGGCCATGAAGGACCAGTCTGCATTTATTACTTTTGTTCTTGTTACGTTGCCATGATGATTAATTTTATGTGTCATGTTGACTAGGCCTCGGGGTGCCTAGATATGTGGTCAAATATTATTCTGCATGCTTCTGTGAGGGTGTTTCGGATGAGATTAGCATTTGTATCAGTAGACTGGATAAAGCAGATGGCTCCATGTGATGCGGGTAGGCCTCTCCAATCAGTGGAAGGCCTGAATAGAGCAGAAAGGCTGACCTCCCCTGCATCAGAGAATTCCTTCTACCTGCCTGACTTCAAACTGCGACATCTTTTTTTTTTTTCCTGCCTTCAGACTCAAACCAAAGCATCAGCTCTTTCTGGGTCTCCAGAACTGCTGTTTTGAGAATGGAACACCACCATTTATTGTCCTGGACCTCCACCTTGCTGACTCACCCTGTAGATCTTGGAGCTTTTTAGCCTCCATAATTGTGTGAGCCAATTCCTTATGATAAGTACACACACACACAGACACACACACACACACGCACATACACACACACACACACACACACACACACACATACACCCTCCCTATCCGTTCTGATCCTCTGGAGAAACTTGACTAACATAGTTGCTAAGTGGATTCCTAGAATAAATATTCTTTCCATAGACTACACATGGAAAATGAATTCCAGAATCCGCTTCGCAGCTAGACAGTGTCACCGACCATCAATAGTGCATGATATGCATGGTAATGGACAGGTTCCTCTGTTTTGAAAGAAGCTTCTCATTATCTGTCAAGTGCCTGAAAATCCATCATTCACTCCATCAAGTATTCTGGCATCCTTTCTTAAAATGAGAATGCTTCTGGGAAAGGCAGTGGGTGTTAGCCCTTATGGCTAACCCCGTAGCTAAGAGTAACTCAGTGATGAGAAAGCCGGATGAGATACGCATCTGGAATAATTGGTTGCAAGCAATCAGGGAAGCTTCAGGCGGGTAGTGGACCGGGAGGTGGGAGCGCGTCCTATTCATCGTTTCACCTTATGGTGGCTCAGGACCTGCCTGCCTCATGCTGGTGCTGTGGCCGTCTCCCGTGGAAGCTATACATGGTTCTCACCCTTTCCACTCCAGAGGATCTCCTGTCAGTTTGTCACCTTCCTGGGCACCACATACCCTTGGCTCTTTGGTTTCCCGAGTAGCAGGGGAAGCAAATCTTGTCTTTAAGATCAGCTTTGAATGCTTAAAGTAATTTTGTGCAAGGTATGATTTCACCAGCTCTCACACAGACAAAAACAAGACTTCATGAGTCATCATTCCTGCTGAGTCCCGTATAGCAACAGAAAGTGTGAGAAACGATGAAACATGCCTCCCTGGCAGGGTCTTAAACATTTTAGCTGCCCTGAGATGTACCCAAGGTGTGTGGCAGGGATTAAAAAGTCAGTTGAAATCCTAGCATTTTGGGAGACCAAGGCAGGTGGATTGCCTGAGCTCAGGAGTTCAAGTCCAGCCTGGGCTACACAGTGAAACCCCCCTCTCTCATAAAATACAAGACATTAGCTGGGCATGGTGGTGTGTGCCTGTAATCCCAGCTACTCAGGAGACTGAGGCAGGAGAATTGCTAGAGCCTGGGAGGCAGAGGTTGCGGTGAGCTGAGGTCATGCCACTGTACTCCAGCCTGGGTGACAGAGCGAGATTCCATCTCTAAAATAGAAAAAAAGTCAATTGACTACCTCCTATAAAGAGACATGGCTAAAAATATTCTTTTCTACCTTATGCTTTTGGTCAATGTGATATCTGTATTTAGGAGTGGTAGAGAGAACTGGACTTATAATTATTAGGGATGTTCATGAAAGAAGGGGGCATTGGAAAATGTGAACAGACTCTAAGATACGATGTATACATTGATTGAAACCACATATGACTTTGATGGTTAGGAGCAGTTAGTTCTATATCACAAATGGACTCTATTCCCTGACTAGTCTTCACCAACCTGCTATTTTTCTCATCATAGTTAGTGTGTCTTGCCATTTTGTACAAACATCTGTTTGTTTTTTGTTCATTCATTCGTTTGGAGCACGGACAAGGATCTGTCTCTTCTGCTAAAGTTACATTCCACAAACTTGGGGCTTATCCAAACTTAACCATGATGAATCTCCTGTACCTTGCACTTAGTAGGGCTCAGAAAATGCCTACTGAATGGACTCTGGCATCATGCAGACCTGAATTTTTATTTTCAGCTCACCTGCTGACTAGGAAACCTTGGTTAAATTAATTTAACATCCTTAAAACCTAAATTCCTCATTTGTAAAATAGGGATGATACTAGTATCTACATGGAAGGATTCTAATACATATGAAATGCAATAATGGATGTAGAAAGCTCAGCCTAGTGAGAATAGAATACATTCTTAACCGTGGTTCTCTCGATGGCTGCTCTACCTGTGATGTGCAGCAGGTAATGCCAGATCCAGTTCGGTTTAGCCCTAAACTGCTTCAGCTCTTGCTGTTGCATTTGGAACTGCCAAGGGAGGTAGAGTTTCATGAATAATTTGGTAAAGGTTTATTTGTCATCATAGAGAGAAACATACTTGATTAAAACAGATCTGCGTCGGGTGAGGTGGTTCACATCTGTAATCCCAGCACATTGGGAGGCCGAGGAAGGTGGATCACCTGAGGTCAGAAGTTCGAGACCAGCCTGACAAACATGATAAAACCCCATCTCTACTAAAAATACCAAAAATTAGCCGGACATGGTGGCAGCTCATTTAATCCCAGCTACTCAGGAGGCTGAGTCAGGAGAATCAGTTAAACCAAGAGGTGGAGGTTGGAGTGAGCTGAGATTGTGCCAATGCACTCCAGTCTGGGTGACAAGAGCGAATCTCTGCCTCAGTTAATCTATCAGTAAAATAAAAAGGGATCTGTCCCACACCCAGATTTTATCTTTGGTTTAAGGATTCCGTTAGTTGTATTTGTTTCGAGGAACTTTAAAAGTTTAAACACCAAAACTGCTTTAAAAAGTTGTCTTTCCTCCTTTTTTTTTTAAATAAGTCAAAACAACGACAAAAGTGCCTTTGATGCCTTTGTCACTTAGTACTTAATAAATCATGACACAGAATTATGTTGATAAATTCCAACAGCCTAGCCGACTCCTCTTTCCTGATACCGGCTTGGGACGGCCCTGATAAATCGATTTCGACTTTCTCACCGCATGGCTATCCTGCACAGAATCTGCCTCGTTCCCCCACTGCAGTCCGTGGGAGCAATACATCACCCGAGCTCCGCAGCCTTCCTCCATATCATTAGAGCAACAGCTGCTTCTGATAATGCATTAATGTAATATATCACAGAGCTGGGTGCCTGGTTGCTGCATTACTCAAAAGCCCATCTGATAAGGAAGGGAAAAACCGAGTGTGTTCATAACTCCAGAAGTTGGGCTTTCTTTGTATACTTATGGTTTAGTTTTGCTTGGCTCTGGAAACCTCAGGGTCCAGATTGTTCCCCTTTCTAAGCTGTGTTCACAGGCGCTGCTGTTTGTTTTTCCTGAAGCAGTCTACTCGTCTTTCTTGTGTCCAGAAAGTTACTTTATCTGTGATCAGTTCCGGAATCAAGGCCTTCATGTCACAGTCTCTGCTCTTGTCAGTGTTTGAGAAGCTCCTAGCATATTTTAAGCTCAGTGTCGGAATGCTTAGGTTGGAGTTGAGGTTCTGCAATTTGCTGGTTGTGCTGCTTTGGGTAGAGCAGTTTTATAATTCAATGTGATACAGAATGGCAAACACTCGACATAAAGTGATAACTCAGTCAAAATAATATTTATTACTATCAGGCTGAGCATGGTGGCTCGCACGTGTAATCCCAGCACTTTGGGAGGCCAGGTTGGGCAGATCACTTGAGGTCAGGGGTTCAAGACCAGCCTGGCCAACGTGGTGAAACCCCCATCTCACTAATAACACAAAAATTACCCAGGTTGTTTCAGCATGTACCTGTAATTCCAGCTACTCAGGAGGCTGAGGCACCAGAATCACTTGAATCTGAGAGGTGGAGGTTGCAATGAGCTGAGATTGTACCACTGCACTTAGCCTGGGCGGCAGGGCAAGATTCAGTCTCAAAATTAAAAAAAAAAAAGCATTAGTGTCTTCTAGCCCACCACTTACCCATTTGGGTATCCCAAGACTTGGTTAGTAGCAAGTAGCATACAAGAAAACAACAAGAGCAACAACAGAGGTCTGTGAGTGCGTGAGTCAGGAAAACATCAGGATGAAAAACTCACAAAGACTCGTTTGTGGCAGGACTTAGTCTCCAAAATGCTACAGTATGTGTGTCATAGGTAAGGCTGGAATAAACACTCATCAGCAAACTACTTGGCCTTAGAACCCCTTTTGTCCTAGAGTGGCCTGGTAAAGAGAGTGATGTTCCTTAGAATACCATTAGGAAAGAGATTCCAGGGTGGTCTAATTCCCTTAGGAATTCTAAGATATTTTAAGGAACATCAGCGTTTCTATCCTGGCAGCCTTGAAAACAATTTTTGAGGCCAGGCACAGTGACTCACACCTGCAATCTCAGGACTTTGGGAGACTAAGGTGGGCAGATCCCTTGAGGTCAGGTGTTGGAGACCATCCTGACCAACATGGTGAAACCCCATCTCTACTAAAAATACAAAAATTAGCTGAGTGTGGGGGCACTTGCCTGTAATCCCAGCTACTTGGGAGCCTGAGGCAGGAGAATCACTTGAATTGGGAAGCAGAGGTTGCAGTGAGCCAAGATCATGGCACTGCACTTCAGCCTGGGCAACAAAGTGAAAGTCTATTAATGAATCAGTCATTCAATCAGTCGGGTCTTGCTAAAGGTGATAAAGCACATTGGATGTGGAATAAGGGAAGAAGTACCATTTTCTCTCTTTTTCCTCTTGCACCTGTGCTTCTCAAAGTATGACCTTTGATACTCCTGTCCCAGCATCACCTGATGTAAGAGTTCATTCAGGGTGCTGGGAAAAATTTTGGAGGATAAATCATGAAGCTAGTTACAAGATATAGTCATAAACCTTCTTGGAAGGCGGGTGTGAGGGGGAGTTGCATAGCTTCAGTAAAAGGATGGGCTGAAGGCAACTCAATTCTCTTAAAAGATTAGGGTGTAGATACATAGGCATATAGAGGAGTTTATCTAAATAGCTTGTTTACTCATGTGATCTTAAGACCAACCTTTGATTAGATGTGGCTGCTGACTCTTCACTGACCCTTCTTGGTATTGGTGAGTGGCTCAGACCCTTAGCCAGACTGACAGGCAAAATACCTGCATCAGTGTATTTTATTCATCCATTGTCTAAGCCAGGGTCTGTGGATTGGACCCTGGCAACCTGGGGAAGGGATGAGTAGAAATACACATCACAGACACAGTACGTCAGAATCTTTGGTCTCAGAGCCCAGGAATCTGCATGGTGACAAGTCTTCCAGGTGATTTTCTACTAAGCTAAACTCTAGAAACCACTGGACTGGGGCATGCATATCTGTAGCTGTATTGTGTAGGCAGAGCTGAGGTTGCTGCTCCTTCCAAAAACTCCAGTGATTTTGGAAAAATGGTTGATGATGGCTTCTCACCACCCTCCGCCTGCCCCAGGACCCTGGAGGAAGTCTGTATCTTGGGAGAATGCTGGAGGCCTTTGTGGGCTTTCACAGGCCAGCCCACCATGCAGAGTCTCTCCAGAGACCCCTCCCTGCCCTCTGTGGTCCATGCGGGAGCTGTGTATCCCTGTGATCCCTGGTAATACTCCTCCGGGGAAATCTGTGCATTCAGTAAGTGGGAGATTAGTTTGAAATGGAGAGACACGTACTCGGGGACTTGCCAAGTTGCTCTGGAGAGAGCTTGGTGATGCTTCAGTTTCCATGGAAACCAGGTGACTGTAAGCTCACCTTTGGCCCTGGAAACAGCCTCCAGCTTCTGGGAACAAGTGCAGGGCTGCTGCTTATTATGAGAGGGGAGAACACCAATGGAGAAGAGAAAACCAACTGCTGATTGGGAAATAGGCTCAGCTGTCCATTTTGAACTGCAAGGAAAGTTAGAAGAGTGCCCCAATCCAAAGATACAGAAGGTCAGGCAGGACCTCTAGCTAACAGGCAGCTGTCAGGCAGGCATCTGCCCCACTGTGCTGATCTGATTAACAGACAGCACCATCAGGGTGGCTCTCTTCTCTAGGTTTTCTACTCAAAAATCTGTCTTTGGCTTTTTGAGTAGAAATTTGTGAACATCACAGGCTTAGACAGTTTTTGACTGTTCCTTTATTCTCTGCTGAAATTGATATTCCATGATATCCAGACATGGCCTTGCTGGCTTCACTTCCTACTTTGTGTGCATTCTTCTTCTTTCTCCTATGTGAACAGCTACAGGTAGTACCCCACCCCCAATTTTGTAAAGTAAGCTTTCCAAAGTGGGAGGATCACTTGTAGGCCAGGAGTTCAAGACCAGGCTGGGCATCCTAGGGAGAACCTTGTCTCTTCACAAAAATAAAAATAGAAAAGAAAAGAAAATCCAGGTGTGGTGGCACATGCCTGTAGTCCCAGCTATTCAGGAGGCTGAGGTGGGAGGATCACTTGAGCCCTGGAATTGGAGGCTACAGTGAGGTGTGATTATACCACTGCACTGCAGACTGGGTAACAGAGCAAGGTCCCGTTTCTAAAAATAATAATAATAATATAATAATAATAATATTAAATAAGAAATATAAAAAAATTAAGCTTTGAATTTGGGGATAATTTTGGATTTGCAGAAATGTTTCCAGGTTAATGGAGAGAGTTGCCATATACCCTACCTGTGATTTTCCCCACTGTTAACATCACCCATCAACTGGTATGTTGTCAGAAGGGACCAGCATTGCTGTATTACCATTAAGACCACACTGTATTCAGATTTCTCTAGTTTTTCCATTAATGACCTGTTTCGATTCCGAATCCAGTTCCAAGTACCACATTGAATCTTGTTATCTCCTTTCCCTAACCTCCTCTGTTCTGTGAAAACGTCTCAGAGTCTGAAAGCCTTTTTTTAAAGAAATGACTTTGACAGTGTTGAAGGGCACCAGTCTGCTGTCCTGTTCACGCAGTCTGTGTTGGCTGATGTGTTTCTCATGATTATCCTGGAGTTTGGGGTCATGGGGAAGAATGCTGCAAAAGCATTCTTCCCACCCCCAACACTGTTCATCATGGCACCCACTTCAGTCGCATGGCTGGGTGGGTGGCTGCCAGCTTGTCTGCTGTGAAGCTTTCCCTTTTCATGTTCTATTCTTTGTTACTAAGTTAACAAGTTACAGTGCTAAGAAAGTTACTAGGTCTAGGCTCCTCTTGCCCTCTCCTCCATTTTTGAAGAATCATGGACAGTAGTTTAACTGAAAATGGGAATGAATGTGCTTTAAAAGGATCAACTGGCCAGGTGCCTGGCTCGCACCTGTAGTCCCAGCACTTTCAGAGGCCGAGGTGGGTGGACCACAAGGTCAAGAGATGGCGCCTCTCCTGGCTAACATGGTGAAACCTCGTCTTTACTAAAAATTAGATGGGTGTGGGTGGGGCGCAGAAGCTCACGCCTGTCATCCTAGCACTTTGGGAGGCCGAGGTGGGTGGATTACGAGGCCAAGAGATCGAGACCATCCCGGTCAACATGGTGAAACCCCGTCTCTGCTAAAAATACAAAAAAAAAATTAGCTGGGCATGATGGTGCGTGCCTATAATCCCAACTACTCAGGAGGCTGAGGCAGGAGAATTGCCTGAACCCAGGAGCGGGAGGTTGCGGTGAGCGGAGATCGCGCCATTGCACTCCAGCCTGGGTAACAAGAGCGAAACTCCGTCTAAAAAAAAAAAAAAAATAGCTGGATGTGGTGGCACATGCTTGTGGTCCCAGCTTGGGAGGCTGATACAGGAGAATCGCTTGAACCTGGGAGGTGGAGGTTGCAGTGAGCTGAGATCATGCCATTGCACTCCAGCCTGGGTGACAGAATGACATTCTGTCTCAAACAAAAACAAAAAAAAAGAAAAAAGAAAAAAGACAAGAAAAGGAAAAAAAGGAACAACTGTTTTCTCTTGGGGCAGAAATGATTGGCACGGAAGCTTGCTGTTAAAAGTCCCTTACCCATCTGAGGCGAGCTCCAGGGATGCCCCTGCTCGCTCAGTTCTTGCAGTTGTAGTAAACCCTAGCACATTTCTGGAACGGAGGATTTTTTTTTCTTGATCTGATAAACATGAGATGTATCATTTATTGCAGTGATGTGAAATATATAGTTTCTGGGAATGAATGGTATGCTCAGATTATAATGTAGCCCCCTTGACAACCACAGCCAGCAGTCAAAATTTGTTATTTTGTTATTTCCTTCTTTTTATCTCAAGAGAGGAAACATTCATTCAATGTGATTAGTGACTGTGAAGGGGCTTAACACCAGAATAACTAATTCACTGAGCATTTACTTTGTTTGTATGTATTCCTCCCGTGTAATTCTCACATTCTTGCCGTTAAGTTTCACCATGTAGAAATTAAAGTGCAGTTAAGGTACAGGAGGTTAAATTACTTCCCCTTGGTCAGTGACACGGGTAGCAAGTGGCAGAACTGGGATTGAACCTAGGCAGTGTGACACCAGAGCCCAGAATCTTGCCTGCGGAAACGGCTGTTTTGAGGAATTTGAGCAAAGGACTTCTGAAAAGAGTTCCTATCAGCTCCACCCTCCTCCCTCTCTCTAGGAACTTTGGCTCCTTTCTGCCAACAACCATTCTTTCTCTGGAAGGCAGGAAACTGCAATCCTAGCCGTAATAAACAATTCTGTTTATTTAGCTTGGGGCATAAAGGTCAAGTGTTAAAATGCTTTAATGCCTTTGACCACTGTTTGCGTCTCCCTTGGCGAAGTGACTGCCATCTCCAAATCGGCCTTTTTTCCCTCCAGCAGGATCTTGTGACCAGGTCACAGCTTGCAGAGCGAGCAGGAGGCGAACGGTGCAGAGGGTAATGACCTCCCAGGCAGTGGGACTGGTCATTGTGAGATCGGAGGAGACAGTATCGGTAGAATGGGGAGTTTCATGGTGTCTCAGGATCCTGCAGGAGACCGGGTTCTCACTCTGGCCCTGGGCAGACAGCAGACCTGAGAGTTGTTCACAGTTTTTATCGGCTCCCTGTGGGGCAATGAACAGTGATCCCCTGCATCCTCAGAAGTTTAGTAGAGAAAATTGGACTTCATGAGTGTTTCCTGGAGTTGAGGGGTCTGCAAGGTGACTTTGGAAGGTGTTTGTGATAATTTTAGATCCAGACCTGGCATTAGATCACATTAATTAATAGCTTGAGAAAGTTTGTTTTCCTCTTAGTGCTTCTGGTGGCCTGCAAGAGAAAATAGCAGATAAGTGTGTGTGTGTGCCTGTGAATGTGTGTGTTTAATACGTCTTAAATCCTTTTAATGTCCCTTTTCACCACCAGAGGAAGCAGACCTCAGGCTCAGACGCTTTGTCAGGCAATCGTGTCTCCCTGCAATTTCACATGGGTTTGTTTACACTGGGCCTGATTTTTTAACTACCTTCTGTGTTCTGCAAGTTGGGTTTCCATTTCTGGCAGTGATGGGGAGTTTCAGAAGTCAGAGTGCAACCTGCAAACCCGTAGCCTCCCTGGGAGCTCACTGGAAATGAGAATTAGATTCCACCCCAGGCTACGTTCCTGTTGACAGGATGATCAGTGGTTCCTACACCTTTTCCGTCAGTTTGGGAGCTACTGATACAAATTTCCCTTTTTAGCATCCATAAGTACAAGAAGTAGGCTGATTCGTACAGGCGCTGTGCCTTTACAGCAGCAACGTGAATGGTCAACAGAAGAGACAGAGATTGGAGAAGGGCTGGGCTGGATCTTCGGGGTATTCATGGAGAGCTGCTGTCTACACAGGTGCTGGAATTCTAAGCCTTGGGACACTGGTTCTGTGGGTCTGCGGTGATGCTCTGGCATCTGTATTTGGAAAAAAAAATTCCCAGATAATGCTGATGTTTAATGAGGCATGAAAACTATTGGACTCGATTATTTCTTTCCTCCTGAAAATTGTGTGATGTTTTATTTTTATTTGGTTTGATTATTTTGTTGTTGAGATGGAGTCTTACTGTGTCACCCAGGCTGGAGTTAAGTGGTGCCATCTCAACTCACTGCAGCCTCCACCTCCCATCTCCCAGGCTCGGGTGATTCTCCTACGTCAGCCCAATGAGTAGCTGGGATTACAAGTGCCCACTACCAGGCTGAACTAATTTTTATATTTTTAGTAGAGATGGGGTTTCACCGTATGGGCCAGTCTGGTCTTGAACTCCTGACCTCAAGTGATCTACCCACCTCAGCCTCCCAAACTACTGGAATTATAGGTGTGAACCACTGTGATGTTTTAAAACAGTGGTCCTCAAGTAGATTACCCTGAACAGACATTTGACGATGCGCATACAATATTTTTGGTTGTCAGAATCAGGGAGCTGCTACCTGTGCATAGCGGGTGGAGGCCAGGGAGGCTGCCAAACATCCCACAGTATATAGGACAGCCCACTCCCCACAAAGAACTAGGCAATCCCGGGCCGGGTGCGGTGGCTCACACCTGTAATCCCAACATTTTGGAAGGCCAAGGCAGGTGGATCACAAGGTCAAGAGATCGAAACCATCCTGGTCAACATGGTGAAACCCCGTCTCTACTAAAAATACAAAAAATTAGCTGGGCATGGTGGCACGTGCCTGTAATCCCAGCTACTCAGGAGGCTGAGGCAGGAGAATTGCCGGAACCCAGGAGGCGGAGGTTGCGGTGAGCCGAGATCGCGCCATTGCACTCCAGCCTGGGTAACAAGAGTGAAACTCCGTCTCAAAAAAAAAAAAAAAAAAAAAAAAACTAGGCAATCCCAAAGGTCAGTGGGGCCGAGAATGAAAACCCTTATCTAAAGGGTGTTTCTGTTAGCCAAGGAGTCTGTGTGCAGATTGAGGAGTCTGTCAAAAGGCCAGGCCATGTCTCTGCTCCAGACCCAGCAGTTGCCATCTAATGGAGCACCAAGTCAGGAGGCTTCTATTGGCTTGTCAGCCTCGGTGGCATGTGGTCCCATTGTCCCCTCTGACTGCGTCTCACCCCACTCCCTTCACCCAAGCACGCTGAGAACCAGCCACGTTGGCTGCCGAGCTGTTTCTGGAATAATCCAGGCATGTTCCCACCATAGGGCCTTTGCAAATGCTTATTTATTTATTTATTTATATTATTGCTATTATTATTGTTTTGTCTCATTCTTTTGCCCAGCCTGGAGTGCAGTGACATGATCTCGGCTCACTGCAACCTCTGCCTCCCAGTTTCAAGCAATTCTCTCTCTTTCTCAGCCTCCCAAGTAGCTGAGATTACAGGCACTCACCACCACACCTAGCTAATTTTTGTGTTTTTTAATAGAGACGAAGTTTTGGCATGTTGACCAAGCTGACCTGAATTCCTGACCTCAGGTGATCCGCCCACCTCAGCCTCCCAAAGTGCTGGGATTACAGGCGTGAGCCACTGTGCCTGCCTGTACATGATATTTCAAACAGCCCCCTCATACCTAGAATGCTCATCCACATGGCTCTATCCATTTTCTTCAAGTGGGATCCTGCTGAAATCTCATCTCGCCACCGAGGACATTTCTGACCGTCTTGACTAATAAGCAGCCCCCATTTCATCTCTCTTTCTCCTTACTGTGCTTTGTTTTCCTTCTAGAACTTATTAGAAGAAGATGTTTACTTTCCATTTCTCTCTACTAGAATGCCAGTACCAGGCATGTGGGGACTTTGCTGTGTTCACTGTTAAATCTGTTATGTCTCAAGATGGAGCTCTGTCTGGCAGATGCATGCTTTTAATGATTCATGAGTGACTGGGTGAGTACCTGAATGCTTGGATCATAGTCCCAGGTGGGCCAGTGTCCAGTTTCCACTCCCTCTTTGCCTCAGTTTCCTCCTCCGACAGGTAAGAGGGTCACACAGACCACCTCTAAGTCATCCCATCTGATGTCTGCGGCTCTGACTCAAGAGGGAGTATGACTTCACATCTCACCTGCTTCCCTCACTCTCCAATTAACTCCCTCGACTCTCCCTGCTCTGCGTCCCTGCCCCCCATTACCCCAGATGCCTCCTGTCAGAGCTGAGAGGCCACGGGGAATTAGGGATGTCAGAAATCCTCAGAAAGTGGCAGATCCATTGTGTGCGCCACTGAATTGGGTAATTAGGGAGGGTGGCACTTCAGTCGTTTTAAAAGCTTAGTGGGTGGGGAGAAAAAAATATTCCCTGACAGCTCCTGCACTTCCACTTAGTCGTGGAGCTTGTCCGCGGACAGATCTGGTTTTGTCACTGAATAGTGCTTTATCGGTCTCCCAAGGAGTGTGTGAAGGAAAGGGGATAAGGGCTGGGGTCCCGGCACTGCCTCCTAGACCCTTCGAGTGAAGAGACCGCTGCGGTGGGGTGGTCGGGCAGAAGCCCCATAGTCCAGTTCTGGGATGACCACTCCGTGGTGCAGGAAGTACGAGCACCCTGGGCAGGAGGATGGCCCCACAAGCTCAGGTGTTCGGGAAGTGTGGGCTTTGTTTTTCTTAACCAGCTTCATTTCTGACCCTCATTGTTATTCTGCAACTCAACCTGCATCCTGCTTGGGGCTTCCTCACACCCAAGAGAGCATCAAGTTGGAAATAGATTGAATTTGATTGTTTCTTCCACTCCTGGAGTCATGAGTATTCTGAACAGTGATTCTTAATAAGGCCAGGCCGTGGGGGGTGTCAGGTCTGGCTGTTCAGGGCCACACTCCCTCCCTCCCTCCCTCCCTCCCTCCCTCCCTCCCTCCCTCCCTCCCTCCCTCCTTCCCTCCTTCCTTCCCTCCTTTCCTTCCCTCCCTCTCTCCCTGCCTCCCTCCCTCCCTTCCTTTCTTCTCTTCCTCTTCCTCTTTCTCGTTCTTCTTTTCCTTCTTCTTCCTCCTCCTCCCCCTTTTTCTTCCTCCTCCTCCCCGTCCTTCTTCCTCCTCCTCCCTCCCTCTTCACCTTCTCCTCCTCTCCTCAGAGTCAGGAGCAACAAAAGTCCCTGTTTCTCTCCTGCTGCCTAGATACACATTCGCTCTCTCCACACTGGGGCTTATGCTTTTAGAGACAAAGGACAGGTGAGAAAGTCTTTGCCGTAACCGACTTTTCCAAAGCAATGAGCTACTTGAATAGAGGAAGCAAAGAAGGAAAACGGCAGGGAGCAGAGGAACACATCCATTAATTTATCAAATTATTATCCAGCCGTAGTTATCCTAGTGAACTGTCACGTCCTGAGCATTCTCTACATGGCAGCTGCTATGCGAAAGGTTTCATTGGCAGGAATTACTTCTCTAACCCTTGGAACAATCTTAAGAGAGAAAAATAATTGCACTCTGGTATCACCTTACTGTGGGTCTGCTCAGCGCTAAGTGCTTTACCTATCCAGGCGTACCTCTCTTAACAATGGGGACACATTCAAAGAAATGCATCGTTAGGAGATTTTGTCGTTGTGGGAACATCAGAGATGCACTTTTTTTCTTTATTTTGAGACAGACTTTTACTCTTGTTACCCAGGCTTGAGTGCAATGGCGTGATCTCCACTCACTGCAACCTCCACCTCCTGGGTTCAAGTGATTCTCCTGCCTCAGTCTCCCAAGTAGCTGGGATTAAAAATGATAAAAGTCCCTGTTTCTTTCCTGCTGCCTATATACACGTTACCTCTCTCCATGTTGGGGCTTATCCATGCCCCAGCACGCCTGTCTAATTTTGTGCTTTTAGTGGAGATGGGGGTTTCTCTATGTTGGCCAGGCTGGCCTCAAATTCCTGACCTCAGGTGATCTGCCCACCTCGGCCTCCCAAAGTGCTGGGATTACAGGCGTGAGCCACTGCGCCCATCCCACAGACTGCACGTAACATAAACCTAGATGATATACCCTCCTACACACCTAGACAGTTTGGTCTGGCGTATTGCTTCCAGGCTACAAACTTGTATGGCGTTTTTCTCTACTGAATACTGTAGGCAGTTGGAACACAATGGTCACATTTGTGAATCTAAACACACCTAAATTTAGAAAAGGTACAGGAAAAAGACAGAATAAAAATGGTACACATGTATAGGACAACTCCATTACAATATTATGGGGCCGTTGTCATGGATACCATCCATCCTTGGCCGAAAACTGAAGCAGCCATGGCTGTTAATTCAGTCTCTTCTCTCCATAATCCTGTAAGGAATAATAGTTGCTGTTATGAATCCCATTTTACAGATGAAGAAGTGAGGCACAGAGGAGTAAAGCAATGTGCCCAAGGCCACACAAGCTGGTATTAGGTTGGTGCAAAACTAATTGCAGCTTTTGCCAAAGTAAAGGCAAAAACCACAGCTACTTTTGCACCAGCCTAATAGCAGAGGGAATGTTCGAACCCAGGCAGCCAACTCCAAGGCTAAGACAGCCCCCAGGGCAGGGGGAACGCCTGCCTTCTCTGGGACTTTCCCAGTAGTACCCTCCCTCCTTCTTGCTAGTTGGGAAGCTGTTTGTGACTTCTAGGCAGTTGCACACACCTGGTACCTGGAGGCAAGCTGCCCCCAAAGGCAAGAATCCAGTGCATTGTCAGCGACCTGCAGTGGTGTGCTAGAGAAAATAAAGCATCTGGCTGCCTCTGGGGATGCCTGGATGGCCAGGTGCTTTACAACTCACGCAAGGTTGGCTTGGCCATCACACTTACGTCTGAGAGGAATCAGGCTGAGGTAAGCCTGTGCCACTTTTCATATGAACTTAGCAATCCATTTAGTATCCACCAGAATGCCATCTAGAGAGACGTTTCTTTCATAGAAACCATGGCGCTTTATTGGGTTCCAGAAGTTGCTCTTTATTTTCTATTGAAAGCCTTTTGTTTGTGTTTTTTGAGACAGGGTCTTGCTCTTGTTACCCAGGCCAGAGGGCAGTGGTGTGATCTTGGCTCACTGCAGCCTCTGCCTCTGGAGTTCGAGTGATTCTCCTGCCTCAGCCTCCTGAGTAGCTGGGAATGCAGGCAGGCACCACCACGCCCAACTGATTTTTGTATTTTTAGTAGAGACAGGATATCACCAAGTTGCTCAGACTGGTCTCAAACTCCTGACCTCGGATGAGACACCTGCCTCATCCGCCCAAGGTGCTGGGATTAAAGGTGTGAGCTACTGCGCCCAGCCTATTAAAGTTTTAATTGAGACAGTTGTATGTACACATGCAGTTTTAATCAGAGAGAAACTATGAACACTTTACCAGTTTCTTCCAATGTCAACATTTTTTAGAATGTTAGTATAGGATCTTAAGATACTGAATCATTCCGTTACCGTAAGTAACGGAAAGTGGTCATCCCTTTCATGACCACTTTCACCTCCGTCACCCCTGCCTCCCGTTACTAACCCACGTCACCACTAATTCATTGCCTCTATCTTAAGTGTTGTTGGTTCTAAAATGTTATATACGTGGAATCACATAGTAGGCAATGTTTCAAAATGGACTTTTTTCCCCTGAAGATTCTCTCAAGCTGTATGCATCAACATTTCACGCCTTTTCATCGCTGAGTAGTATTCCATGGTGTGAATACACACCGTTTGTTTAACCATTCCATTGCTGAAGAACATCTGGGTTGTTTCGGGGTACTGTGGGTAAAGTTACTGTAAACATTGGTGTCTGTGGTTTCGGGTGAACATAAAGTTTCCTTTCTTTGGGACAGACGCCCAGGAGGACAAGTGCTGCATCATGCGGTAATTGATAGTTAGTTTGTGAGTCACTGTTAAACCGTTTCCTAGAGTGCTGTGCCGTTTTACCTCCCTACCCGCAATGTCTCAGCAATTGTTTATTTGTATTCTCACCAGCTTTTGGTATTGTCATCATTATTATTGTTCTTAAGTTTTTGCTCTTCTTAACAGTGATAATGCCTTTTGAATTTGAAGTTCATTCCCTGGTGGATAATGATGTTGAACACCTTCCTACGTTCTCATTTACCATCTGCCTCTACTTTTTGTTGAACTGCCCGTTCACATATTTTGCACACTGTCTAATTGGATTCTTTTGTGTTTATTGCTGAGTTTTTAAAGTTATTTATGGATCCTGGATATTATTCATTCGTTGCTGTGGGATATGTGGTTTACAAATATTTTCCCCAGCTCTAGCTTGTCTCCTCATCCTCTTGCCAGGATCTTCTGCAGAGCAGAGGTTTGTTGTTTTGATGAGGTCCAGTTTACCAGTTTTTAAAAATGGATCATGTTTTTGCCTGCAAGCTCTTTGACTATCCCTAGATCCATCATTTTCTTTTGTATTTTTTTCTCATATGTATAAAACATAATTTTTTTCAAGTGCATAATTTCATTTATTTATTCATTGTACTTTAAGTTCTGGGGTACATGTGCAGATCGTGCAGGTGTGTTACATAGGCATACACGTGCCATGGTGGTGGCTTGCTGCCTCCGTCACCTCATCATCTGCGTTAGGTATTTCCCCTAATGCTGTCCCTCCCCAATCCCCTCACCTCCTGTTATTCCTCCCCTAGCCCCCCAACCATCTTTTATATTTTTCAAAACATTTTATAGTTTTATATTTTACACTGACGTTTGTGATGCCTTCTAAGTTATAAAAGTCATAAGCCAGGCACAGGGGTCTGTGGACGTGTGCCTGTTTCTCTAGTTCCTTGGGAAGCTGAGGCAGGAGGATCACTTGAGGCCAGGAGTTCGAGGCTGTAGTGTGCTCTGATCATTCCTATGAGTACCCACTGCACTGCAGCCCAGGCAACACAGCAAGACCCCATCTCCGTCTTTCTTTTTTTAAACTCATCTTTAGTTTGAGGTTTACCTTTTTTTTTTTTGGTTTTTGGCTTATGAATGTCCAATGGCAACAGCACCATTTATTGAAAACTATAGCTAATTTTTTAACCCTTACTATATCCCTGAAACCCAGCGAAGCACTTTTCAGTAGCATTTTAGATAATCTCTGCAGTTAAATTATGACATGGAAATTGTATGACAAGTTCTCTAGGTGCAGAGACTGAACATCAGAGAGGTCACTTGGTTTTTCTGAGGCCACACAGCCAAACCCAAGCTGCAAATCTCCGCCTGGCTCTAGCCCACAATCCCTTACCAGCTCGTTTGGTTTCTGCGTGACTGTCTCTACATACATGTGCTCCCTGCATCACGGCAGAACATTTGGACCTGATTCCAGTCGCGTTCTGTCTTGGGACTTCTCTTTGGGCTGTAACTAAATGAAATTTTCAGGAGGTGCAAGTGTAATGTAATATGAAATATCTGTTCATCATTTAACTCAGGGAAGTCTTTTCCCCCTCCCTAATATCCATGATAAAGCATATGCAAATGTCTGTAATTGAACATAATTAAAATAATGAGAGTTGAAAGAATGTGATATTCAAAATAAATGCAATAAGGAGTTGGACACAGCCATTATCCTAATTCAAAGTGATTACTTTATGATTACATTATCAGAGGCTCTAATATTTCTGTCTTTAATATCATTTTATTTACTTTTGGGAGACAGGTGCTCTCTGATTGGGATGAATTCCTGTCCTAGGTCTGGTTACCAGTACTTCATCTACCTTCCCAGAGGGAGGAGGGTGACATTGATCAGAGCCATCTGCTATCACCCGCTTCATGCCACCCTGCTTGGTGGCATGAGCCTGCACTGGGATGACTGAGAGAGTACCATGACATAGACGGCCTGGTATCCTGTGATCATGTCCCAGACCTGCCTGATAGTGAGTGGGATGGGGGAATTAAAGGTCACGGTTTGCATCCCAGGGAGTGCCTGTCAGGGTGACATTCTTGTGCATCTGTAATCTAAGTGATTCAGAGAGATTATCTTTCCCTGCCCTTTCTCAGGTTTTTTTCTTTAAATGTAAAATTAAGCTTAAATGCATAGTCATAGTTGACAGAGATTCAGAGAGTATGAAATGCAGCTCTTTGGCAGGTCAGAAAGTATATACAGTGCAGTACAGAGAACACTGCTTTGGCTTTAAGTGAGCTTGTGCTAAGTCCTCCCTCTTCCCTGCATCTGCTGTGTGACCTTGGTGAGTTACTTGACCTCTCTAGATTTCAAATGGCTTTTCTTTAGATGGTAAGATACAAACTTAATTGCAGAGGATTTCCCTATAAAATGAGAAAATATGCAGGAAGAACTTAGTGTGGAAAGATGGTCAACAATATGGAATGCCAAAGGAAATGGAGGCAATTTTTAATGTTTTGTACAAAGTTAGTTGCTACAAGAGATAGGGTTTCAGGGCAAGAACCTGAGACTGTGGGATGCGGAGTCAACAAGGGCTCCCCGACTTACAGTGGGTGCTGCTGATGTGGGTGTGGGCAGAAGACTTCCCCCATGCCCTTCTACCCTTCTCCTCCTCCAGTCAATCAAGGGCGGTGGCATCTAGAGTTGACCTCACATTTCTCTGGGGGTGGAGAAGATGATCTCACTCATATGTCACTTCTGGGGCTCTGCAGCTTATCCTGGTCATGAGAATGATCTGTGCTAAGTCATCCAGGTAGAGGGTTGACACCCACAAAACTCTTTATGAGAAACGAAGGACTTGTAACACCCCCACCCAACACACATGCACACCCATGGTCACTCAGACTCAAACACACTCATACACCCATACACACAGACACACCCAGCACACACATACCCAACACACACCTACACACACCCACACCCACCCACATACACACACACACACCACACACCCCCCCATAGCTACCCACACTCACACACTCTCATACATCCATACACACATGCACACCCAATACACTCACACACCCCAACACAAATCTCACACACACACACACACACACACACACCACCCCATGTTTTATAACAGAAGCAACCATCCAGGATGGTCTGAGGCTAAATCCAGAGGAAGCCAGTGAGATTTTGTGTTATCTTCCTTGGAGGATCACCTCACACCAGTCTTGTTGCTTACTGGTTGGTTAAAGACTGGGTCTCCCCCTTGCCCAGGCTGGAGTGGTGCTATCAGAGCTCATTTCAGCCTACAGCTCCTAGGTTCAAGCAATCCTCCCATGTTAGCCTCTGGAGTAGCTGAGACTATAGGCATGTGCCACCATGCCTGGGTAATTTTTTTTTTTTTTTTTTTTTTGTAGAGACAGGGTCTCGCTAGGTGACTTGGGCTGGTCTGGAACTCTTGGGTTCTTCAAGTGATTCTTCCGCCTCGGCCTCCTAAAATGCTGGGGTTACAGGCATGAGCCCACTGCACCCAGCCTCTACACCTAATACCTAAACTCTGGCCTGACCTATTCCTTTTCTTTCTTTGCTGTCCCAAGGGAGTTCTGCTACCGCCTGACTGGTTCAGTGGGCTGCAGAAACAGGAGGACAAAGAGAAGGATGAGCTCACAGACTGCAGCTTTTTCAGAGACAGGCATGGAAAAATAGTTGCAGGATAAAGGGAAAAGTGGCTGGGAGGGAGGCTTGGAAAGAGGTAGCTAATTTGGGCTGGGCATGGTGCCTTACCTCTGTAATCCCCATGGTCTGGGAGGCTGAGGCTGGTGAATCCCTGGAAATTAGGAGTTCACGATCAGCCTGGCCAACATGAGGAACATCCATCTCTACTGAAAATAAGAAAATTAGCCATGCATGGTGGCACACACCTGTAATCCCAGCTACTCAGGAGGCTGAGACAGGAGAATCGCCCGAACCCAGGAGGTAGAGGTTGCAGTGAGCTGAGATCATACCACGGCCCTCCAGCCTGCCCACCTGGGCCACGAGAGGGAGACTATCTCTAAAAAAAAATAAAATAAAATAAAATAAAATTTGGTTATGCCTCCCATCAAGATTCTCATGAAATACAAATTTTAAAAATGAAAAATTCTCATGAAACAGTGTATTTTGAAAGCATTCTTTGCGTGCTTGGCTCCCCTTGCTTCTGCTGTTGAAGTTGGACCATCATTTGAGGGGTGACTGGAAGGTTACATACAATGCACTATATTCAGTTGACCCTCATGGCAATCCCACTAGGCTGATTTTCATATTCCTCATTTGCAGAGGAGCACCAAAGCTCTAGCACAAGCTCACACAGGCGGGAAGTGCAAGCCCCTGATTTTAATGTAAGTCTTCCAGGTCTGGCGGCACCCCTTCCCTTTCTTTCCCTTGCCAATGGGTAGCTACAGCCCACAGTTCATGAGCAGAGCAGAATGCCCTGGGCTGTGAGCACGTAGAAAGAATTAAAGAATCATCATCACTGCAGCTTTGTGCTAGGAAATGGCAATTAGCCTGTAGTTTGTTTGGATTAATATCTCTGGAGACCTTTACTGAAGTATTATTTATTGATAAGTAACGTGCATCGCGGCTAGATGGGAGCTGGGAGTTCTGCACTCAATGATCGCAGTGAAGCAACTGCACCAGCAGAAACTCTCTCCTCATCCAAAAGATGTTGCCATTTGGTTTGGGAAATTATTTGGTAGTTTCTGCTTTTTTCTCTCTCTCTTTTTAAAAGTTCTATAACTTCTGTGTGGAAGTTGGCTCTGTGAGTAAAGCCTGCCTTAAGAGCTAAACAGACGTGGGGAAAATCCCAGCCCTGCCAATAATCAATAACATTGCCTTGGTTTGATCAGGCTTCTGCCTTCTTGAGCATTAGCACCTACCTGGATGCAGGGCTGGGAAATTGGATATGACATATCTGCTGCTCTAGCACCTGAGCAATGGAAAGAATGTAAAAGCAACCATTCTTAACATCGCAAGTTTTAAAAAATCTGAGTACTTGTTAATTTGAATTGCCATGCACACACAGGCTACAATGATTCAGGTAGTGAGGAAAAATAGAAAATTGTAAAAATGAAAATGCGTTGTACACAAAGTTATGGGTTGAGCTTTAATGTAAGGATAGATGAACTATGAAAATCCCTCACCAAACTGTGATCTTTAGGAACTGAATTAGACTACATTTACCTAGACACAAAATATCAAAAATCCTTTTTTTTAAAAAAAAGGAAAGAAAGAAGTAGAAAAATGAGAAAAATAACTTCCTTTTTCAAAGAACAAAGAGTGTTCAAGTTCTTTAGAAGATTGTTTATGTGAGAATGATGCAGCTGCAGTGTGGATTGCAATGGGTAAGGAAAAAAAAGGTTGACATTGCTTAGGCAACTCTCTTCAACAAAAGCTACTTTGGTAATTGACTCAAATTTCATCTCTTCACCAACGTGAGACCCATGTGTAACCCTTTCTTACCCACCCATCACGCAGTACTGTGTAGAATGAAAATGCACAAGACTGAATTTCTTTCACCAGGAACCCCCAGCTTAGATCTTGTGGGCTTTTAGAGAATCTTCCTGCAACTGGCATGAGTCACTGAGACTTCGTGTGTGTGTGTGTGTGTACGTGCACTTATGCATATGTTGGGGAGTTTGTGGTTGCTTCTCTAGGAATCCAATGAGAAACTAAAATTTTCTGGCAGGAGACACTGTTAAGAGTTGTGGCCAGGTGCGGTGGCTCACGCCTGTGATCCCAACACTTTGGGAGACCGAGGTGGTTAGATCACCTGAGGTCAGGAGTTCGAGACCAGCTTGGCCAACATGGTGAAACCTCTTCTCTACTAAAAATACAAAAATTAGCTGGGTGTGGTGGCAGGTACCTGTAATCCCAGCTACTTGGGAGGCTGAGGCAGGAGAATCCCTTGAAACTGGGAGGTGGAGGAGGTTGCAGTGAGCCAAGATTGTGCCTCTGAACTCCAGCCTGGGGTACAGAATAAGACTCCATCTCCAAAACAAAGAAAAAAAGATTTGCATGAGGGTGGCAGACATCTGCCAACTTGAGTCAGTAGGACAACCTGGCAGTTCCAGGCTGCAGGGCCCTGGGCTGGAGCCTGATCTTCCTCTTTGCTTACCTGCAGGCCCTCTCAAACCCACGAGGATTGTCCTGTCTAAAACTCAAACAGATATGGAACGTGCCATGCCTTCAAGGTTGAAACAGTGACCGTCTGTCTTCTGCCCACTTACACGTGATAAATAAGTACCAGTACATGGATGCAGGGACCTCAGATTAACTGCTACTCTCTGGGCTCTGAGCCATATAAACCCATCAATTTCTCTTTCTTTTTGTAGCATGCATGTGAAAACCACAAGAGAGAATGCTCGTCTGCCTGCCTATTTGATAATGCTGTGTGTGTGTGTATATGAGAAAGAGTGGAGGAAGACAGAGAGAGACAGAGACTTTCAAGCCTATTTTATACGAAGCTCTCAGTAAACACATCTGGTGAAGGAGGCGGAAAACACAGTCCGGTCTGTAGCATTCGCCTTCTTACCCTGCAAGCGTGAGTCTGTGTTCATTGAAATGTTGGCCATTATTTTATTTGACTTCTCTGATGTTCTCAGGTTGATATGTTTAAGATTAATGAGGCATCAGTTCTCCATCAAGGAGCCATAATCAAGATTACCCATTTAGCTGCAGCGAGTTGTGTTGCTGCATTAATTAATATAATTTGACCTTTGTATTTTGGGTGGAATGTTGTATCGCTGCATTTTCCTGAGCAGTGCCATAAAATTGATGGCTTGAATATTGCCGCTCGCATGGCCGAATGGTTCGTTTAAGTTAAATACCGTGCTTGTAATTAATATAGGATAGGTGAGTCTGAGAAGATGATGTATATTAATTCTTATTTAGTGAAGCAGCTCTGGGTGGGAGGTTCAGCGCTTAACTTGGGTTGCCTTATTGGAAGCACTTTGCTTCTGGGGTTGTTGGTGCTTATGGGAAATTTCCTCTGAGAGTATGACCTGAAGAATCCTTTTCTAACTTGGAGATCATGTGTTCACAAATATTTAAGTAATACAAGATGGGAACGGAGCTATGGGGGCTCTTTTGACTCTCTCCATTACTGCTTTTCCAAATTAATGGATGTCTTGCTAATGCAGATGACAGTTGATTGGTTGAGGTTTTTTTGTTTGTTTGTTTGTTTGTTTTTGAGACAGTCTCGCTCTGTCACCCAAGCTGAAGTACAGTGGTGCAATCTCAGCACTCTGCAATCTCTGTCTCCTGGATTCAAGTAGTTCTCATGCCTCAGCCTGAGTAGTTGGGATTATAGGCACATGCCACCATGCCCGGCTAGTATTGGTATTTTTAGTTGGCCAGGCTGGTCTTGAACTCCTGGATTTGGGTGATCTGCCTGCCTTGGCTTCCCGAAGTGCTGGGATTACAGGCATGAGCCACCGCATGGGTACATGAGGTCTTGAGCAAACTGAAAGTTTCAGATTTCTCCAAGAGATAGTATGGTCCAGGTACCACAATTTTAACAGCAGATTTCTACACTGGGTAGGTTTCTACATGAGGTTGGTGAGGTTCAGAGTATAGATATTTCTGGCGGTGGAGGTCCTACCGTCTGCATTGCAGCCACTCAACTCTACCCTGAAGTGGTAAAACGGCCATAGATGATATGGCGATGCATGTGTGTGGCTGTGTTCCAATAAAACTTTATTTGAAAAACCAGGTGACATGCTGGATTTGGCCCATGGGTAGTGATTAGTGAGCCCTGCTCTGAACCATGACTTCCTCCTGGGCAGGGCTCTTTTCCTCTCTGCTATATTTTAGGGCTTAGCAAAGGATCAGGTGCCTAATGAGAAATGCAAACGTATCTCTGAATCGAATGATCAGTTTCCACGCTTCTTCAATGTCATGAACAAATCAACTGGCCTACAGCAAAAGTAGGAACCTTCGATGTAGAAACCAAAAGCCCTGGCTTCAGACTCCTCTCGCTAGCTGCGAGGTAGGAGAAAGGAATGGGAGAGGGTTTTTTCCCCCTTTTCCACAACCATACATTGATCTTGAGTTCCAAATAGATGAGCCCTGCCCAGTTTTCTTGAAGTATATTTCTGTACCTCACACTGTAACCTGCTTGGAAATGTTAAGTATTTTAAAAACATCTTTCCACATCATTAAATATTCCTTCCACCATTATTTTTATGTATCGACTGCACAATAATTTACATTTTAAGCAGTATTCTATGGGAAAGCATTTGTGTCGCTTTCGTCTTGCAAATTGCCAAACATTGTTGCACATACATCTTAGAGCCTGAATCCACATAGTGTCTTGAAATATATATCTCAATAGGGGAATGTCTGTGTGGAAAGGCAAGCTCATTGAGAGATCACCCACCCTGAATTTTAGAGTCCTATCAGAAGTACATGATAGTCAGTGCTTTTATCAAAGGTTTTGGAAGAGGAAATTAGAGAGAGAGAGAAAAAAAAATAAATCTTTTTAAGGATGATTATTATGCCAAGTGGAATAGGGATATAGAAATGTGAGGGGGACAAAGGAAATCTTTGTGTGTCTAACTGTTGCTGTGAAGACGTAGCTGTAGAATTCAGTTTTCTGAAATAGAATGGACAGACAAATACTGGCTGCTCCAAGTCAATCCTTTGCTTCATTACAGGTACAGATTATGGCCAAGCTTGGAGGAAAGTCTTTGATATAAACAGAAGAGTTGCTGGGACTCTTAGATCAAACTGATTTACACAGCACCGTAAATGGGGTAGGGAGGGAGCTTGGTCAGTCTCACCATTTCGTTATAAGGAAAGTGTCTTAATCCATTTGGGCTACTGTAACAAAATGGCATAAACTATCTTGTTTATAAACAACAGAGATTTGTTTCTCATGGTTCTGAGGGCTGGGAAGTCCAAGATCAAGGCAGTCTGCAAGATCGATTTGGTATCTGGTGAGGACACACCTTCCGATTTGTAGACATTTTGCTTTGTCTTCACGTGGTGGAAAGAGAAAAGGAGCTCTCCGAGGCCTCTTTTATAAGAGCACCAATTCCAAGCATGAGGGTGCCATCCCTGTGACATAATTGCCTCTTGAGGATCTCACCTCTTAACACCATCACCTTGGGGGCTAGGATTTCAACATATTAATTTTTTGGGGGAGGGGACATAAACATTGAGACCACAGCAGAAAAAGATATCTGAACTGCAAACACTGATCATTTTCCAAGCCCTCTAAGCTCTGTAGCAGGGAGAGCTTCCTCTACATCCACACCATGGCATTCATTTCACCAGAGGATATAAACCTCACTCAAGCCATGCCTCTGATTTGAAAGCCATGAGAACCCAGGTCACGATGATGATGTGGGACAAGCATTGGGTTCCCCTTAGTGACATATTCAGAACTGGCTTTGCAGTCTGCTTGGAGGAGTTCATGGAGGTGTGAGGGGGATTGTCTTTTTCCCCAATAAGCAATGAGGGGTTTTGTGTGTAGATGAGTGGAGTTCCCGGCAGGACACAGGCAGCATCCTTAAATTAGGTAACTGGAAGCGAGGGGCTATTTGCAAAACATGGTCAGGGAATGGAGAAATCACTAGGGCTAGTTACAGCCTAGACAGGTACCACCTCAAGGCCTGAAGGAGTAAGAGAGAGAGTAGTTAAGGGACCTTCAGGAAGAAAGAACTGTGGGATTTAACTGAGGGTCACAGCCAGCTCACAGCTCCCCTGCGGGGAGAAAATTTGGGGAGTGAATATTCTAATATCATCCTCCTTCCTTTCTTCATCTCTGCTGGTGCTCTCCATGGTCCAAACCCACCAGGAAGCTGGAGGAAAGGAACCCTGGTGTTGTAATGAAGCACATCTCTGCCATTGAAAGTAACAGCTAAAACCACAGTTACTTTTGCACCCACCTGATAGTTTGTCCACACCTCCCAGGAAGCGCCTACATTTGTGCTGGTGCTCTCCATTGTCTAAACCCACCAGGAAGCACAGAGTTGCTGTTGGTCCAGCTCAGCCTCCTGCCTGGGGCACAGACCAGAGTGGAGATGTTGGAATTCGGACCTCTACGGTTAAGTAGAAGGTAAACAGCCCAGCGTGGCTGCGTGGATTATTTAATTGTACTCCGTTGTCTAGGGCAAGGTAGTTTGGTTTAGGCTTGAATCTGAAAGAATCATGGATTTGTAGCCACATGATAGGATTGATGGTATAATTAAAAGAAAAACCAGGGCCTAACCACAAGCCAGCTCTATGATACGAAGAAGGGGTTTGTGTGACCACGTGGCAGGTGACGTGGCACACACCTGTATTTTATCTGACATAGTTTTTCTCGGTAGCTTCAAGAGCTCCGTGAAGAATCACCAAATCTCTAGACCAATTAGACGCTCACATTGTGCCTCCTGGGTTGGAGGTGATAAATGGATTACACCAAGGAAAACAAAATATTGATTTCAGCTTTAAAGATGGAAGAAAAATGGTTTTCACGTTTTCCCAAGGCAGCCTGGCCAAGAACAAAATAAACCTAATTCCTGTAGAGCTTCCCCTTAAATCTCACTCAACTAGGAGAGCATCAATTCCAATGTGTGAACCGGTTTGCTTGGTTCTCATGTAGTTTAATGTCTGTGTACTTAGTTTACTTTTCTTTCTTTCTTTTTCTTTTCTTTCTTTTTTTTTTTTTTTTTTTTTTTGCTTATAGTCAATCACTTGCTGATTTTCAAGATGTTACAATACACATAATATGAAATTTGAATTCTATCTTCTCTTGAACGATATAAAAATGTGGCTGTTACTTGCACATAGGAAAAGCAGTAACATTAGAGTTGAGGATTTCCCACTTCAGTGGATGCCTCACCCCCTGGATGTTGTTCAGCTGCCTACGTGAGAAGATATTTGAGTTTCCAGTGTCTATAAACCTGCCAAGTCCCTGTACGGAAGGCATATTTTCATTCTGGTTTCACTGGTTTTGTTCTGGGGAACATTCATGAACACCTACTACATTCCTCTGATGGGGAAGGTTCATCCTGGATCTCTCTGTTAGGTCTCTTTGATGGTCTCAAATATTCTTAACAGCTGGATCTATTGCAATGCATTCAATCTGAGGAAAATCAAACTAGATTATACTGACAGTTGCCTTTGCATTGTCCATAACACAAGAAATACAGCAGGGAATTATCAAAAAATAATCAGTGGTATAAATCGGATACTGGGGGAGGGTGGGCAAGTGTACTTGAATCTTGAGTGTTTAGAGCTACAAGACGCTCTTGTTTTCAACAAGGTGATGTAATTCTTTTTCTTTGAGTGAAATGTATGTGGATGCCCAGCGTAGAAAATGGATCAGAGCTGAGGGGTTTTCACTGAAGCAAGGCTGTGGGAGGGTGCAGGGCCCCTTCTCTCACTCTTTTCCAGATCCTGAGGGCACTGGTGCTGTCCTCGCATCGAAATGGCCTTTCTGCTCACAGAACCTGAGAACTTCGCCGAGTCTCTGAGTGTTCATAATTAAAGTGCAAATGCCACTTTTTTCATCCTCCCTCTGGTCTGTCAGCATCTTCTGGGGACCCACATCAGATGTTACGATGCATATGAATTCATGTGTCATAGTGCAGTCAGATTTTAATCCATTTAATTCTAAATGGCATCCCCTTGTGTTCATCTGGATTTTTCTAATGTTTTCATCATCTATGGAACATCACCCTATGCAAGATACTGGATTATCTGCATTTCCCAGTCCAAAAAAAAAAAAAAACAACAAAAAAACACCCCTATGTGAATGAACCATTATAGGAAGCATTTATCCTGAATCATCTGAACACTCCATTAATCACAGACTGTCTGAGACCTCTGTTCAAGGAGCATGACGGAGTTGTTGAGTGAAGGAGGCGGCTCAGGAGTCATTAGCAATTCATTAGTGGCACCATTCTGAACAGTCCTCTCTGTCTTTGCTCCTTGGAATTCATGCCCAGCTTCCTACCAGCACCACCTTTTATTATTTATTCAACTCTTCCCTTCTCCCATCTTATCTCTACCACAGGGCCTTTGAACATACTTTTCTAACTGCCTAGAATGCCCCTTCATGCTGCTTCCCCAAATTAACTTTGACCCTCTCTGTTCAGACATCATTTCTGCAAATAAAACCTTCCTTAAGTCTTCAGACCAGGTCAAACTCTAATCCCATTGAAAACTTTCATAGCGTCTTGTGAATACTTACTTATTTGCAGGAATATTTGATTCATTTTTTTAAACTTCAAGTTTCCTTAAAAACAGATCATGAGACAAAACTTACATGCCAAGGCTTTATAAAGAAGTGTAATGCCAGGGCAGCAAGAGAGAAGGAAGATGGAAAGTCAGGCAGGGAAAGAAGGCAAGCGTATTATATTACTGAGCTGACCACAGCTTTATAAGGAACAATGGTAAGTTGCTTCATTCTAGGGGATGTTTTTTAGGCAGGCTGTATGGGATGATTGTACCTTGCAGTGGTTTGTTGGAAGAGAGAAGGCTGTGTCGGCAAAGGTCTTATCTCCTCTTATTATCTCATAGGACACATTCAGCCAATGAGAGAATTAACTCATCTACATTTACAGGATGTGTTTTCCGGCCTCTTGGGCAGCACCTGGACAAGGTAGACCCCGTGCCCCAAGGTGTGGTGCTTCCTCTGAACCTGGAACCAGTGGGAGGAACAGTAGACTTCCTGAGTCTGGTTGGATTGGACTTGGCTTATGAAATCACAGCAGGCACAATGAAGATCATGCCAAAGCTCAGCCCTGACCAGGGAGAGGAAATTAAGAGCCAGGTTATGTTAAGATATGAGGCACTGTGGGTGCAGCCAGAATTTCCATTGAGGAAAGGGCAAATGGTGCTGAAGAAGTCTGGAGAGCATAAAAACTGGATCCCATGCATGCCTGTCTTGTGTCTCCCACTCTCTTGTAAGCACAAGAAGGTTGAAAACGCTATGTTTTACTTTGCTCAATAATGTATAACTGGCCAGCCTTTATAACAGTGCCAGGAAATAGAGTTACTTAAATATTTGTTGAGTGGATGGATAGATGGATGGATGAATGGGTGGGTGGATGGGTTGGTGGATGGGTGGATAAGTAGGTTGTGGATGGGTGGATAAGTAGGTTGTGGATGGGTGGATGAGTGCGCAGGTGGATGGATGAGTGGGTGGGTGGATGAGTGCGTGGGTAGATGGATGGATGAGTGGGTGGGTGGATGGGGGGTAGGTGGATAGATGAGTGGGTGGGTGGGTGGATTGGTGGGTAGATGGGTAGGTGTGTAGATGGGTGGGCAGGTAGGTGGGTGGATGAATGGGCAGGTGGATAGGCAGGTGGGTAAATGGATGAATAGGTGGATGAGTAGACGAGTGGATGGTGAGTGGATGGCTGGGTGAACAGATGGATGAATGGATTAGTCAATGGGTGGATTGATGGATGAGTAGATGGGTGGATGAAAAAGTGGGTGGACTGGTGGATGGGCACATGGGTCAATAGGTGATGGGTAGGTTGGTGGATGGCTAGTTGGGTAGACGGTAGATATTTCAATAAAAAATTTTTTAAATCTCTTAGCCTCTTCCCCCTTCTTCACAATCACAGGTGAGTTGTTATTTGCTAGTGGTAACAATATTTGACCAACCGGAGAATCATCTTTGCAGAGCATGCTCTGCCACATACCAGCCTGGAGCTCTTCAGTGGTTGAGCTGGTCCTGGAATTCTGAGAATTTCCAGTCAGGTGATTTTCCCTAGATTTTCACTTGTACGATTTATGTAAGAGTTACTGGCGTAAAGACACCAGGATCAGGTGAGCTAGGAAACCTCCAGCCGTGTGTGGCTTGTGAAACTCTGCGATGTAATAGTTTACAAGTACTTTCCATGGGCCACCCGTAGCGTGAAGGACTTTGCGCGAATTACAGAAGGCAAATCCTCTGGAGCAGTGGAATTGGGAATTTGAAACCCATTACGTATAACTCCAGAGTCCATGCTTGTAACAATGTTTTCCCAAGATAAGTGTGTTATTAAAATATGCAAAGTGGATTTCAGATACCACCAAGATTATTAACCTTAGTGCTTATGTAGTTGCTTCACTACATTGGAACAATGCTAGTTTTTAATTAGGATATTAATGTTTTCATTTTAAAATACTTTAAATCAAGAAATAATTAGTTTTAAGAAAAACTATCTACTCTTTAAAAGTGCAGCTGGTACAAATATATGGCCAGAGCCATGAGGGTGGAGCATGAATGAATAAAGCTTGGGAAACATACAGTAAGCCAAACTGGAATATCCAGTGGGATTCAGAACCCCTTGAGACCTTCCTCATTCCCTCTTCTTCCTCTATTCTTTACTCTCATGTTTACTGTAGGGTTAGAAATTTTCTCTTCAAGCATGAGTGATCTATAGCTCTTAGGCTTTTTTTATTGTTGTTGTTGTTGTTTGTTTTTGAGACAGCATCTTGCTCTGTCACCCAGACTAGAGTGCCGTGGCGTGATTTCAGCCCCTTGGCTGAAATCTTCAAACTCCTAGGCTCAAGCGATCGTCCCTCCCCAGTCTTCCCAGAAACTAGGACTGCAAGCATGCACCACCATGTCCGGCTAATCAAAAGAAACTTTTTTTTTTTTTTTTTTTTTTTTTTTTTTTTGTAGAGAGGAGGTCTCACTATGTGCTCAGGCTGGTCTCAAATTCCTGGACTCAAATGATCTTCCTGCCTCAGCCACCCAAAGTGCTCGTTTTGTAGGCCTGAGTTGGCTACCATTTTTCAACTTACGATTGTGTCTCTTTGGTCTTAGATTAACAGGGTAATTTACTCTCAAGTACTGAGGGAGTGATGTGGAGGAAATAGTTTTGCCATTCGTACCCAGAGGAGGCGGCAGCTATGGGTACATGTACGAGTTAACAAGGCTCACAGCATAGCGTGCAACTTTGCATTTTCGACTCATTTTGGTGCTCCTTCATTTAAAAGAGAAAATCTTCTCTGTCCTGAATAAAAGGTTGAAGTAGATGGAGATGTGATAGCATGATCTGGCTCTGTACTTGAGAGAAGAGAATCACTAAGATAGAATCTGTCACTTTTTCTTCCCCTACCCTTCCATGTTTCCAGAAAGGACTCAGTTTCTAGCACGTGATAGGCACTTGGAAAAATGAGTAAATCAATATAAAGTTCTTTAAAGAGTGGCTGACACATTTTAAGCACCATATTTCTGTTTGCTAATTACTTCAGTAAGATTATAATAGTAAATCTATTGACTTAGAGCAAATGAAGTGGGAAGAGCATGGTTTGTGGACTCCCACAGGGGTTGTGTGTTAAATATCCTCTGTGGTACCTGAGATACGCACTCTACACACCCCCCTGTCCTGCTCTCTGCCCTTCATCAAGGAGGTTGTGGATCTTCTGACAGCCATTGCAGTTTTCCTTGTTGGGGGACACAAGAAATGGGAGGGAAAAAGAAGAATGAGATGAAGGTGTTTGTTTCCCTGGTTCCCTTCTTGTGAGATCTCCTGTGCTCCTTGCCTGAAGGTAGCTCTTCATCCTCCCAATGCACCTGCTCCAAACAGTTCCTCCTCCTGCATTTTGTTGGAGTGATCGACTCCTCTCCCCTGCAGCTCCCATTCTTTGAGACCCAGGCACAAGGACTTCACTGACAGGAGTCTGGGGACATTACTGCACTCCTGCTGCGTCTTTGCAACTAGCGCCTTTTTAAAGCAGCTGCAGCTTCCTGATCACCTACGTTGGAGTGTGCCAGGTCTCTTCTGTTGGGATCCTCCCAAGTCCAACTCTAGCCTCTGCTATTCCCTAGCTCTGGGGCCTTGGCCAAGTTTTTTAACATCTTCAGCTTCTTCGTCTGCAAAACAGCTACGCCAGGGTCTCAATCTCAAATGCCTCAGGAACCAAACTCGTGGTCAAATGAGAGAGGAGGGCCTGTGTCCCAACTGAAGCATCTTGCCAAAGGCCTTGAAGAGAGCAGGTCTAGGTGGCCAGATGTTTTGGTTTGTCAGGAGAATCCACAAATGTGTCTTTTCTGTGAAGTCTCTTGACTTTGAAATGCTGATTTTAGAAGGATTGAGCAGGCCAGACTTTGGGTTTATTGAGAGTTTATTGGGAGGACTAGAAGGCAATGCATATAAGGTTGTGTTGTACAGTGGTTAAGAATATCTGCTCTAGGATAAATAGCTAAAGCATGTGGGACTTAATACCTACGTGATGGGTATTAATAGGTCCAGCAAACCATCGTAGCACGTGTCTACCTATGCAACAAGCCTGCAAGTCTACACATGTATCCTGGAACTTAAAAGATTTAAAAAAGAAAATAAAAAAGAATACCTGTTCTAGAGCCTGTCTACCTGGCTTTGCATGCAGGCTCTGCTGTTTCTAACTGGGTGGCCTTGGACATTTCACTTAGCTTCTCCAAGCCTCAGTCTTCTTATCTGCAAAATGGGGATGATGTTTTATCTATTGCATTGAGTCGTAGTGAGGGTTTACATACTTAATATTTGTAAAGATTTAGGAAAGCATCCATAGAAAGCACTACTGAAGCATTTGTTAACTTGAAAAAAATGGGTCAAGGTAATATGCCTGACGCAATGCTTGGCATGTCAGAGGCTTTCAATATATGGACGCTCAAAGAATGACTGTCCAGAGGTTTTCACCATGGGAATGTAAACCCAGATTTCTCAAGCTTCTTATATGCTATTGAGTTAACATGCCCTCTCAAAATAATGGAAGCTTTTAATTTTATTTCTCTCTCCAGAATGGTCTATGTAATGCCACTTGCCTTGAGATAGTGTGTGACTTTAGAGATCCTCATCAGGGTATATTGATACTCAGCCCTAAGATTGTTCTAATAAGCTTTATTGACTTGGTGAACCTCGGAGTACTTTTTATTGACATGCAGTGTAAATCATTCCATCTGACATTTGAATGTCCTTTCTGAGAAACGTGTTAGACCTTACATGGAATGCTGAGCTGCTGGCGATGTGTGCATTTCTTAGTCAAGCATGCAGTGTGTTAGATGAAGATGTCACCTGCATCGCCTTGTCTTAAACCAAAATCGGATGAGGGAAAGGATCGTGAGATTTTGTTTTGTTGTTAAAAAAAAGTCTTGGAGGAACTCTAAGAAGGGAGTGTCTTTTAACGGGAGTGTAGCTATTTCCTCTGTCTTTAGAAATTATAAAAAGCCAAGAGTCCGTTTCTTAATATCAGGGGCATGAGAGGCATGAGCAGTAATAGACTTGCTGAGAAAGTCATATGACCTCAAATACACAAGTTTATATTTTGTACAAATTTTTTTCTTGGAAAGAGGGGAAATCACCCTGTGGCAGAAATTTCCTAATATAATAGCCTTTTAAGAAATGATCGCGCCTTCCAGGAACTCCGTTTCTTGGATAATGTTTCATAAACCCGTCTGGACACTCATTCCCTCATGTAGTCATTCTGCCAATGTTTGTTGAGCATCTGCTATGAGCCAGGCACCTGAGAGAGCTGGGAGCACATTGACAAATGCAACAGTGTCCCTGCCCCTGAGGAGCTAATGGTCTAGTTGGGAAGATATGGAATTGATGGTTGTAATACGAGGCCTGAGATGTTGTGTGATACAAGGGTTTTTGACTTTGGCAGTGTTGACATGCTGAGCCAGGTCATTCTTCATTGTAGGGGACTGCCTGTGTGTTGTAGGATATTAAGCATCCCTGGCATCTACCCACAAGATACCAGAAGCATCCCCTCTATAGTCACGGCAACCAAAAATGTCCCTGGACATTGCCAAATGTCCCTGGGGGAACAACATTGCCTCTGTTGAGAACCAGCGTTCAATAGAGATACTTGCACCGTTTCTTAGGAAAGGAGCAGCTGATTCAGCCAGGAGGAGCTGGGTGGATTTATTTAAAAGGCTAATGGCATTTGGGCTAGGTCTTGAGTCAGGTATACGGCTCAACAGGTGAGCCATGGAAGTTTAACTTCCATTCACTCAACAGGTGAATAGAAGTTTAACTTCTTGATATAGAAGTTCAGCATCCCAGGCAAAGGGGGTGCAGTGGGATGACAGAAGAGAGTATTTAGAGACGAATGTATTATTCTTTGTGGGAGAAATCAGACTGTCTGGCAGACAAGGCTAGGAAGGCAGGCGTGGACCAATTCATGGGGAGTCTTCTATGCTAAGCAAAGATGTTAGAACTTGATCCTCTAGGTGGTGGAGAGGTAGAGAGGCAATGAGGTTGTTCCTTCGATAAGTGTCATATTAACATTTGTGTTGTATTGCCTGTCTAATTACTTGGCTGTTCAGCATCTGGAGGACTTCGCTGGTAATAGCACCCTGTTTCCTATGGGGAAATCACCTCTCTACCATTCTCAGACTGGGTATTTCAGGTAGGGTTGAATCTGGTTCCACAGACGTGGCCGGTCAGAGTGCAGCGTCCATCAAGTCACAGTGATGGTCCAGCCCCAGGCATATGATCCTGTCTGGACCAGTGAGCGCACAATGGAGGATTTGTTTGAGCCCTACTGAAGTAGAAAGCAGTGCTCTCCTTCTGCTGGAGTTAGTAATTTGGTGGAATATTACATGCAAGTCTGTGCCTATTAGAGGGAATTTTCATCAATAACCAGAGCCTACCAATGTGGACCACAACACAGAAGAAAGCAGAAAGAAGAGATGGAGACAGAAGGGTCTTCCCTGATGGAGCATTTGGCTCCAGCATTGCCTAAAGCCACTGTTCCTTAGAATTATTACACATATGTGTCCACACATCCCATTTCTAGCTTCAACTAGTTTGAGTTGAGTTTCTGTCACTCAGAACGGGAAGAGAGAGACCTGACAAATGGAGTATTTTAAAATAGTGGTCTTGGCTATGTGAAGAGTGGGTTTTCACAATACCAGCTAAAGCTGTTGTTCAAGGCCAGACAAGAGGTGGTAAGACACAGTGAGTTGAAATGAGGGGAACTTAAGAGGACTGAAGGAGGGAATGGAAGTTTAATTGAACATGTGTTGAATTACATACACAGCACATAAGCTTTTTCATCACATGTGTCACCTTCTCTGCTCATGTTTTCCTCACATTTCTCTGCCACCCATGTAGGATTATATGTCACTGGAAGCAAGCTTCTGGGAATGGGGATACGACAGTATGAATCTGCCGTGTCTCCCCATCTTTTTCTTCTAGGTCTCTGCCATCTGTGTAGGATTCTGTCTCACTGGAACCAAGCTTTCCTGGAATGAGGATGTGACAGTCACCCTCTAAGATGTCACTAAATGACCCCTCTCTTCTAGTATCCACAGTCTGTGTAACCTCGTCCATTTCAGCTTGGCCCGAACGTATTGATTCACTCCAAATAAGTGGAGTAGAGCAGAAATGATGAGATACTACTTCCAAGATGGAGTCATAAGAAGAAGTCAGTTTCCCTCTTGGGTTCTTGGCTCTCCTGCTCTAAGGGGATCCAGCCACCACATCCTGAGCTGCCCACTGGAGATCCCCACATGACAAGACCCTGAGGGCGATTTAGCAGCCTAAATCCCCCAAGGAACTGAATCCTGCCAGCCGTCACGTGAGTGCGCAGAGAGCTCGATCCTTCTCCAGTCAGGTCTGGAGATAAAACTGCAGCCACAGTTGACATGTCGATTCCAGTCTTGCCAGAGATCTTGAGTGAGAGGTTCCCAGCAGAGCCATGCTATATCCTGACCCACTGGCACTGTGAATTAATGTGTGTTGTTCCGAGCTGCTAAGTTTTGGAGTAAATACTTTACTAGCAAGAGATAGCTAATACAGTGGATGTTTTGTTTCCATTTTAGTTTGCATAAATAGTAGGCACTCAATAAATACTTGTGGGGTGAGTGAATAGATTGATTATCAACAGCAGCCCCAGATGCCTGGCAGATAGCCAGGTGATGACGACGTGTTTTGAGCTGAAGATATGGGTATGGGAACTTAGCCAAGAGGTGAGGGGTGCATACAGCTTTGGCATCTAGCAGCTGTGGGGACATGGATGACATCTGTAGGAAGTAATTTAGGGGAATTTGTGGAGAATGAGATGGAGAGGAGCATCATTTAAGAAGGGTGGTGTGGGCCAGGCATAGCGGCACATGCCTGTAATCCCAGGACTTTAGGAGGTTGATGCGGGCAGATCACTTGAGGTCAGGGGTTTAAAACCAGATCACTTGAGGTCAGGAGTGATCTGATCTTAAACTAAAACTGTCTCTGCTAAAAACACAAAACATTAGCCAAACATGGTGACATGCACATGTAGTCCCAGCTACTCGGGAGGCTAAAGCAGGAGGATCATTTGAACCTGGCAGGCAGAGGTTGCAGTGAGCCGAGATGGTGCCACTGTACTACAGCCTGGGTGACAGAGTGAGACTCTATCTCAAAAACAAACAAACAAAGGTAGCGTGTAGGCAGAGTAAATAAAGAGACAAGGATGGAGCAGTTCAGAAGCAGGAAGGTGGCCAGGAGTGTGGTGTTCCTGAAGCCAGAGAGAGCTGCCAGGAGATTGTTAATACGTCCCATGATGAAGAAATAGCAACTGGGATCCAGGAGTCTACATGGTCATGGTGGGGGAGTGGGGCGGGGTGGTCCATGAAGAAGATGCTAAGACAGTATCTTCCGTGGAGTGAAATAGCACGGGGTCCCCAGATGGTGGAGAAGCTGGAGGTGATAAATGTGGCTTACTGTTTTCAAAAAGCTTTGTGGTTGGAGGTCCACCCAAGAGTAATATACCAGAGCTGCAGCGTGTGTGTGTCCTGACAGCCAGGGGAGTTTGAAGACAGAGCAGAGGGAAGGATTAACAGTTGGAAAAGGATCCCAGAGGAGGAATGGCAGGATGGAAGCAAGCACCCTGGCGGAGCGTTTAGCCTTGGCACAAAGAAGTGTGTTCAGATAAGTACCTACATTTTGGTTCAACATCTGTCCTGTGCTGTTCTGTGTTCTCCGAGAACTACTCCGGGAAAAATGTGGTTGCTTTGATTGCCAAGTTGCTTAATTGCCTTACGGAATAATGGCAAGCAGCTCGCCTTAGAGCTTTTGAACACAGAGATGAATCAAAGCAGGAAGAGGTAGAGAAATCAGATAGACTGATGGACTTCTCATTGACAGCCTCTCAAGTTGGTTACCCCTTCTTTTATTAGTCTATTAATGGCTGCTGACATCTGTGAAATGCCTTTTAGACCAAAAATAGAGAGGGATGCAAGAAAACCCTACAGGCTCTCATAAAGCATATGGTTTGTCTTTTACTTTTTTTTTTTTCCTCTCTCCATCTTGTCCATTATACAAGAGCTTCTAACACAAATGTCGGGTTCACAACATTCTTCGGCGGTGATTCCGGGTCCAGGATGACTTCTGCTTCGTGCTCTCTAAAAAATACCTACCAAAAAGCCACGATGGTACCTCATTCCGTTTGTCTACCACCTAAAGCTGCCAACTCATTTTTACCTGGTTGCACTTTATTCTCACACCTGTGAGTCAAGTAGGGCCTTGATGCAAAGAGACAGGTTCCACAGGGTTCGACTGCCTCCAGTTGCCAGTTGGGGGAAGAATTTCTGATGCCTAATTTGTTTATTTTTCCTAATACATGATATCACTGTTTCTTAGTTCTAGTTATGGCTCCAGGGACTTAGAAATGGCATTTCCTGAGTGTTCCCATGGGTTTCCTGCAAAATACCTGTCGATTTTAATATATTCATGGTACATAATCAGAGCTTCAGAAAGAGCCCTGCTAACAATTACCTCCTTTCTGAGAGTTTGAGAGCACAGCAAGCAGTCATGTTTTCAAAGAGAAGGGAAATATTCATGCCCACAGACCTCAGATCTGAAAATCACATGAAATCCCTCTTTCCCCCCACCTCCATCTCTATCCACATGTTATTCTGTTGTTGGACAAACACTGATATTCCATATCAGGTATTTGGCACACCTGTGACATGAGGCGTTTTGTGTGTGTGTGTGTGTGTGTGTGTGTGTGTGTGTGTGTAGGGAGATTTGAAAATTCAGATTTCCATTCTCATCCTATGCTTCCTGATCTGCTTCCTAATGCTGGGGACGTTGAGAATACTGAGGCTGCCGTGTTACCCCACACCTCTTATCTCCAGGGGTTTTCTGTTAGCATGCATGCTGTCTGGACTTGTAAATGCCCACACCTGACGACTCTCTTTGGCTGCTGAATTGTGTTCAACCCATGCCCCAGGAATGCTGGAAGTGGCATGAGATTAACCCTTCCCCTCCCCAGGATAACCAGTACTCAACTAATGAGTGATGGAAATGGGTGAATGTATATTGCAGCTCCCTTGCCCCGGGGTGGGATAACCCTGGGAAGTATGTTCTATACTAGCTCCAAGAATTCTTTTTTTTTTTGTTTGCTTTTTATTTTGAGATGGAGTCTCTGTTGCTCAGGCTGGAGTGCAGTGGCATGATCTCAGCTCACTGCACCGTCAACCTCCCAGGTTCAAGCGATTCCCCTGCCTCAGCCTCCCTGGTAGATGGGACTACAGGTCCATGCCATCATGTCCACCTAATTTTTTTTTTTTTTTTAAGTAGAGGCGGGGTTTCATCATGTTAGTCAGGATGGTCTCAATCTCCTGAAGTCAAGAATTCTTTAGTGGGAACTTGCTTGATGACACACTCTTTGATGGCTTCTGTCCCTTCTTCATTTGCTTCCCCACTCCTGGCCATGGGGCCCTTGTCTCCTGGATTCACCTCTGCAATTCACTACTTACCTTCAAGTACTTGTCTCACAGTCGGCTTCTGGAGGAATCAAAAAGAGTGTCTGCAGATGAATGAGCAGAGCATGTTGATCCACCCCTAAAGCCATGATATAGAAGAACTCTATCTGAGAAGGCTGAAGTGGATGGAAACGTGCTTCATGGAAGGGAGTTCACTTTTTTTTTTTTTGGAGACAGAGTCTCACTCTGTTGCCCAGGCTGGAGTGCAGTGGCGTGATCTCAGCTCACTGCAACCTCTGCCTCCTGGGTTGAAGCAGTTCCCTGCCGCATCCTCCTGAGTAGCTGGTGTTAGAGGCACCTGCCACCATGACTGGTTAATTTTTCTATTTTTAGTAGAGATGGGGTTTCACCATGTTGACCAGGCTTGTCTTGAACTCATGACCTTGTAATCTACCTGCCTCCGCCTCCCAAAGTGCTGGGATTATAGGCCTGAGTCACCACATCCATCCAGAAGTTCACTTTTGACTAAATGAAAACAGTTTTCTTTAGATGTTTATTTCAGCTTCCAGAATCCTAAATTGTAACCACCGATTTATACTGCCTTGACATTCTCTACTCCACAGTCCTAAAAGACATTCCAAGTGATTGTGATTTTTTTTTTCTTTAGTAGGTCATGTGTCTTAATCGAAGTATAAGGAATAAATAGAAACAATAAATGTACAAATGGAAGCAGAGTAATGCATACTTTGACCATAATTTACAGATATTTTACTGCTTACAGCATCAGTAACCCACCAGTAACCACTGTAAATGCATACTTTTCCTTGTACGCTTGCATATTTCATCCTACATGGCTTAAATATCTTTACTTATCCATTTGTAATAAAATGACTAGGACTTAAAATAAAGTTAAGTGCATGTGAAAGAAATCTATTGTCAATACTCTGTGCTGCTAATACAGGGAACATTTTTTCCCCTGAGGTGTTAGTACATTAAGGCAAAACTATTTATGTTCTGATTATAAATTCATTAACTATTTACACCTCATTGACTTGCAACTTTTTCCCCCTTGCTAAGTCTCATTTTTAACCTTCATGATTGACTTTAGATGGAGCTATTTAAAGCAGCCTTTGTGTTTTTACTAAATGAGTTTTACTGGAACTTGAGAACATTTACAGAGTGTTTCTTATTGGCCTTTGGATCCCTAGTACATAAACAGAGGTCTGGGAGACATCAGTCTTTTAAAGAGTTGAAAACGAAGTCTTGAGCTTAAGTTTGGAAGCTTTGAAAATTTACTTATTTTCCTCAGAGCCTCAGTTTCCTTATCTGTAAAATGGGAATAGTACTGCAATTGCCTTGTAGGCTTCTCTGTAGTTAAAGGTCATGTCTCAGGCTTGGCATAGAGGATGTTCTCAAAAAATGTTTTTGGCCGGGTGCAGTGGCTCACACCTGTAATCCCAGCACTTTGAGAGGCCTAGGAGTGCAGATCACAAGGTCAAGTGATCAAGACCTTCCTGTGCAACATGATGAAACCTCATCACTACTGAAAATACAAAAATTAGTTTGGTGTGGTGGCGTGCACCTGTAATCCCAGCTACTTGGGAGGCTGAGGCAGGGGAATCACTTGAACCTGGGAGGGGGAAGTTGCAGTGAGCTGAGATCGCGCCACTGCACTCCAGCCTGGGCAACAGAGCGAGACTCTGTCTCCCAGAAAAAAAAGAAAAAGTGTTTTTATTTTTATTCTTCTGCACAAGTCCTGAAGAGGCATGTGATGACTTCTTCCTGCTCCACCCAGCGGGAGAATAAGGCTTGCATGTCTCTCCCAGTTTATCATCTGTGAGTGAGTGAGGAAAGCTGGTGACCACTTTTTGCTAATGACTGCCCACCCTCAGGACTTGCACTTACTCTTTTCTCCAAGCTGGAGAAAAGGAGCTTGTGATCAGCTCTGGGTTATCCTGGACAGCGGTGATTTTCTCATCCTTGTTAGTTTGAGGCAATGTGGTGTTGGCTGGAACACTCAATACGAAGCTTGAGAGGATTGTGCTGCAATATTTGTAAGGTGACGTGGCCAACACCATCTTGCATTTCTTCAAGATGATCCTGTTTTATGGCTGTTCTGAGGACGTCACCACTGACTTCCACGGAGCAGTTACTGTGTGACAGGCACAATGGTGAGAGATTTCTTGTGGATTCTGTCATTTAATTATCTGGACAATGCTGGGTGAGAAGTGTCATCACTGAGCCAGATTTGGATCCTAAATTAATTGCCTGATAGCTTGGTGACTGTGAGCCAATGTCTTCATTTCTCTAGACCTCATCTGTAGAACGAGGATGGTAATAAAATCTGGTTTATAGTGTTGTTATGAGGACTCAGTGAGAATGTGAGTGGAGCTATAGACCTCGTGCCTAGTCATAGTAAGGCTGTATGTATCTTCATTGCTATTCATATGTTACAGTTAGTAGTTCTGTTATCACCACCACTATCGCCCTATTGGTGAGGATGCTTTAGACCTGTGGTTTCCAACTGGGGATATTTTACCTCTTGCGGAACACATGGAAATATCTGTATGCATTTGGTAGGAGTACTAGCACCTGATGGGTAGCTAAGAATGCTGCTAAACATCCCACAGTGCATAGGGAGCCCCTTCATAGCAGAGGGTTGGTTATCTGTTTGACAGTGTTGTGGTGCTAAGTTTGAAAATCCTGCTGTAGGCGATATGTCATCTTCATCAAGGTAATGCAGAAAGGGAATGTATCATCTCATGGAACAGGGAATGCAGCGGTATGGCGGTTTTGAGAGTCCACTGATTTATCAGCTTCACAATTTCCTGGGTGTGACCGGTTCTTTATTCTTGCCTGCCCTGGCCACCCTCAGTATTGGCTTGTCCTCAGGTGAGTCACAGGGTACCTGCAGAGGGTCCAGAGGTCCCATCATGTGAGGAAACATCTGGAAGTAAAGAAAACATATATTGTCCTGTGATTTTCACTTGTATAAAGGAAGCGTTTTCTAAAATGCATTAACAGTCTTCTGTGAGATCAGATGACTTGGAACCTATGACAGTTCCTGAAGCAGTCACTTACAAGGAGAATGGTTACCATGTTTGCAGATGGGAATCAACTACATTGCCCACTGTATTAATAGTGACTATTAATATATTAATTATATCATCATCATCATCATCATTGTCACTGAACCCGTTTTATGTGCAGGGAAGCAAATAGTGATGTTTTTTTAAAATTCTTGTTTAGCTCACATTGTCAATTAGTAGATACGGGACATGAAAGCAGGTTCTTCTACTCACGAGCTCCATTCTCTTATTTCTAAAAGACATATGACGGTATGTTTCATAAAGATATACTAAATAGCATATAGACTAACCTGCCCTGAACCAAAGACACAGCTTAGTTTCCATTTATTATTGGCCAAGAAATCAGGAATTTTTACTTGATTCTGATCAAGCTCAAAACACTTTTTTTTTTTTCCCAAAATGTTCTTTATATAGGCAGGCTCCCATTTGGTGCTGCAGATTATGGAACCTTCCTTTGTATTTTTGTGACTCTAAGTCCAGTTGGTTGGGAATCTCCACTCTCATGATCATTGACATGATTCTAAGCCTGGCTACTTAGAGATGAGTCATAGTGAACAGAAAGACAAGCTGCGTCGTGATTTGTGACTCATGAATCCAGCTCTGACACAAAACAGGCTTGATTTTGAGTCCCGCTCTAACCATTAGCCAGCTCTGTGAGGTTGGGCAAGACACTGAATTTCCTCCTCCTTTTAAGCTTTGGTTTGCTCATCTGTTAAAAAAGGAAATCGTAATAGTACCTACACCTGGAGCTACACTGTGAGGACTAAATGAGATGACACAATCAGAGAGCTTATGTAGCAAATGCCACATGCGTGTTACTTTTGTAACGCTTTTTGTTATCACCATTGCTTACCCTGCCGTTTCTTTTACTGTTACCGTTTTCTCTATCCATAAGGGGATGTAGGCAGGAGAGGAAAAGGAATGAGCCCAAGTAGAAGAGGAAAAACCATCATGTTTACTATTTCAAAGACACTTTGAAACAGAGTGTGAAAGTTTGTGTCATTTCGGGAAAAAAGGCCTCATCTCTGGACACTGGATAGCTCATTCACAGTATTAAATGCCTTGGTTAATATCAAAACCCTGACCCTACATGATAGATGGTGAGTTAGTTCAACCAATCAATAACTATATATTGAGTATCTGCCATGTGCCCAAGGACTGAGTGGGAAACAGGGAACGTGAGGTGCAATCCATTCCCCTGTGATCCTCAGACTGTCTTAATTAGTTCATTAGTTGACTCAGACTGTGAGAAAGCCTTCAGGTAAGCCCGAAGTCTGACAACTTGAAGGCAAAGTAGGTCTTATATAATATCTAAATTGTGCAAAGAATTTTATTGAACCCAGAGTCATTTACAAATACATATGAGTATTTTATCAGCTCTTTGGTGACTCCCAAGGTATCCTTGGGAGGAGGAATAAAAGGATGATTGGCTACTTATTATTATTTTTTTTAGACAAAGTGTCACTCCGCTCCTGAGCTGCAGTGCAGTGGTGTGGCTACAGCTTGCTGCAGCCTCAGCCTCCCAGGCTTAAGCAATCCTCCTACCTCAGATTCACAAGTAGCTGAGACTACAGGTACACACTGCCACACCTGGCTAAGATTTTATATTTTTTTGTAGAGATAGGGTTTCACCATGTTGCCCAGGCTGGTCCTGAACTCCTGGGCTCAAGCAGTCTGCCCACTTCAGTCTCCCAGACTGATGTGATTACAGGTACAGATAAGAGCCATCAACCCTAGCCTTCTTAGATTTTTTTTTTTTTAGCTTTTTTTTTTTTTCATCCTGTTCCTATTTTGTTTAATATACCACTGATGATCTCTTTTAAAAAAAATCCTAGAGTATTTTGGAGTAATGTACAAATCCCCAGAATCCATGGGATGTTTACATTGACCTTCTGGAAAAGTTTTTAAACAAATATAAGATAATGACGGAGAAAATGGTTATTGAAACATCAGTGAAGGCGGAATGAAGCCCAGGGTATTGGCAGTGGAAATTATCATGGTAATGGTGCATCTTGAAAAGCTAACTAGTCACTTTCCACTGCCTGTGGTAAAGCACATATGCCTCACACGTCATCTCAGAGCCCGCCTTGAGCCTTCCAGCCCACATCTTTAGTTTCAGCTTCTGCTGTCTTGCGTCTTCCACCACTGTCCAGCCCCTTGATGTCAGCATGACTATTTATATTGAACAGATTTGCTATTCCTAGGAGCTAAGTTGTTTTGCTGCAGGTAGTTTCATAAGCTGTATTCCCTTTCAGAAATATGCATCACTCAACTTTCTGGGTGATTCCTACTTCTGTTCTCTATTTAGACACGATCTTCTCTACAATGCTTTGCATGCCCTTCTGCCCTTCTGTCGTAGCTGGCTATAGGCTCCTATTCAGAATTGGCCAAATCTTTCAAAACAGTTGCAATCGCTGATTTATGTGTTTGCTTAGGCTATTGGACTATAAACTTCTTGAGTGCAGAAATTGAGTCTAGCTTACATACTAAATGCCTTACATGGGCGACTAGCCTCAAGAAGGATGCATGTTTGATGACTGAAAGGACAAAGGACTACGTAAATGGATGAGCAGGTTGCCTTCTCAATTCATCCCAAAGTGACTAGCCCATTTAGACACCAGTCTACTACAGAGCAAAAGGAAGGTTCCCCAAACATTTTCTTGAGCTTATTATGTAGATGGCGCTGTGCATCAGGGGACAAATCTTTGACATCAAGACCTTTTAGTTTAATAGAAGAGAACAACATTCACAGTCAGCTGAGACAAATGACAGGGTAGAGTTAAGTGGCGGTGTTAGAGAAGTTCACAAGAAGACGTTATCTGTGTGTATGGGGGGCTGGGTAACGAGGTGAAGGATTGGCAGAGAGAAAGTGATATTGAAATGGAGATCTAAAAAATAAACAGAAGTTCTCCAGGAAAATAGAGTATGTGAGAATACTCCTCATTGGAGGAACAACATGTATACAGTATTGGATACAGCAAGAGTATCCTGGGTCATAGAGTCAGCTGCATTCCCTCCTTTTAAGCTCTGGTTTGCTCATCTGTTAAAAAACAGGGAGATCCTAATAATACCTACACCTAGAGTTACACTGTGAGGATTAAACGAGATGATACAATCAAAGAGCTTATGTAGTAAATGCCACATGCTTGTTACTTCTGTACCACTTTTGTTATCATCACCATTGCTTCAGGTGTTTTTTTTGTTGTTGTCGTTATCATTACTATTTTATGTACCCTGGGTCATAGAGCCAACTTAAAAAGAGCCAGGAGCTTGTAAACCACGTAGACAACTTTAGACCTTATCCTGGGGAATGATGATGAGCTAATAGGAAGATCCTAAGTTTGAAAGTGAGATAGTGAAATGTATACTTTAGATAGCTTTCAGCTAAGCAGGAGGCTACAGAGTCCTTGTTCTTGTTCTTTTTATTTATTTATTTATTTATTGGATGAAATTTCACTCTTGTTGACCAGGCTGGAGTACAGTGACACCATCTCTGCTCACTGCAACCTCAGCCTCCTGGGTTCAAGCGATTCTCCTACCTCAGCATCCCAAGTAGCTATGATTACAGACATGCATCACACACCTGGCTGATTTTTTTTATATTTTTAGTAGAAATTGGGTTTCTCCATGTTGGTCAGGCTTGTCTTGAACTCCCACCGTCAGGTAATCCACCTGCCTTGGCCTCTCAAAGTACTGGGATTACCGTCATGAGGCACCGCGCGGAGCCATCCTTTTTCTCTTTCAACACCTTTGTGGAAGTTACCATGTTTGACATTTGCTTAGATCACAAATTGCAAAGTATTTTTCATGTCCAGTAGGAGGAGCCAAAGTCTCCACGTTCTTTCTAGCCAAAGCTGGATGATTGTAGGCCCTGGGTTTTCCTGGGAGTTGTCAACTTCAGCGTCTCTCATTTACCTTCCAGTGGCTCAGTGTGGCGAAATGACGGGAAAACTGTACCTGGAATGAGAAAGGTCACTGTGAGAAAGAAACTAATACTCTCCAGATGAATAGCATAATGGCATGCCATATTGATCTTTACTCTAATTTTGTTTTAAATTGTAATGGATGCCTCCCACACTCATATTAAGTTTCTTAAGCCATCTAGCAATACAGGTACCAGTGAGTCATGCCTGACACTCAACATTAATCTATCTAAGCCTATTTCGACTCTACAATAAATAAATCAGAGCAGACTCAAGCTGACCTTGATTTTCAGATAGCTGAATATGTTTTATTTCCAATGGTATATATATATTTATATATATATATATATATATATATATATATATATATATATATATAAAATCAAAGGGCCCAGTGATTGCCCATTTTAATGAAACAACAGCTGATGTTACTCCCTTGAATGATTGCATTCATTTGTTCCTTTCTGGAATAAAAAAAAAATGAAGGAGAATAGAGAATTCTTGTTGGTGAATTTGCACAAAACATTATATTTCAACAGAATTTCCCATTAGCTGCCATTTATTTCTTCTCTCATTATTGATAATTTGCTTTTAAATTGAGAATACCTCTTTTACAACCCATCTCATCTCCCTGCACGGCTAGACGATTACATTTAAATTCGGCGGTTTTCCCATTGTAAACAGTTTCTGGGGGAAATGATTATGATGCTACCAACCCAGATTGATGGTTTCATTTTGCTATCAGTGAAGGATGAGACTAGTATAAAGAAAAAAACTTGTTTACATAAAAATATATTATTATCAAAGTAAGTCCTAAGGAAATATGCTAAAAACCAACCCTAACTGCAAAAGTCCTGAGGTCAATGATAAAGATTTCTCTCCGGGTTTTTTTCAAAATTACTTTTTCCAATGGCGATCAAATATTACACGCTTTTAAAAGAAACCTAATCATAGACAGAAGTTCCTTTTCTTTTATCCTGAGGTTGAAAGAAACCCCAGCCTGATAGGATTGCAAGAGGAACCCCTAATCAATCTGCTCCTTCTTGGGCGCTAGGAAATACATGTACATCTTGTACAAAGCAGTGCACATCCCATGGCCCCCTCTTTTGGAAAGATGACAGCATTTCTTAGGAGAAGACCCATGCTGTAAGTGCAAACAAAATCACTTCACAGGACAGGAAAAGGAACAGGAGCCTCAGATCAAGTGCTCAAGGCTGGAATCTGGCCTTGTCCAATCCCATCTGCCCTTCAGAAGGCAGGGTGGTGCCACATAGAATTAGGTAGACTGCCTGGGGAATCCTGGTTCCTTGCCAGCTATGTGACCTTGAACAAATTACAACTCACTGAACCTCAGACTGACTTCATTGTACAACAAAATCCCCTGGAATATTTGTGGGGAAAAAAGGAAGGGAAGAAGGGAGGGAAGGAAGGAAGGGAGAGAGAGAGGGAAGACCGGAGGAAGGGAGGCAAGATGGGAAGAAGGGAGGGACAGGGAGAGGGAAAAGGAAAAGGTGGGCAAAGAGCAGTTTCTCACTCCAGTCCAGAGTGGGACCCAGGAAGGGAAAAAAATAACGCTTGAATCTAAGCATCTGTGAAATGTGAAATGGATGAACCTCCAGTATCTCCTTCCAGTTGTTGAAAAGACTCCACGTAAATTCGCTTAAAACAGCATCTGGTGGAAAGTAAGTGCTTATTAAGCGCTAGTGTGTATTAAGGCGTCAGGGGATTCTGGCCGTCAGGCCTCTGCCAGGAGGACAATTCCTAGACCCCTTCCGAGCACAGTGCACGATTAGGTGGTCAGGAAGCGGGCAGGACAGAAGAGGCCCAGCTAGGAGGGGTGAGGGGTGAGGGCGTCCGAGGCCAGCCGCGCCCACCCCAGCCCTGCATCGCATCCAGCCTGGAGAACTTCTTGCGTTTTGGATAGGGCTCGATCTCTGCCTGGCCGCGAGATTTGACGACTTGCCAGAAAACTTCCTCAGAGAAGAAACGGACTGGGACAAGAAGCTGCTTCCACTTAATGTCTCTCGAGGTGATTTATCTACGTTGATTGGGGTCAAGAGGAGGGCGCTGGTGCTCCATGACTGAGTCCACCTGGAGACCACCAGGACGCGCGCAGGTGGAAGACCTGGGCTGATGGCCCCGGCATCCAACTTTCACCCTCTTCCCCCTCTAGGCGAGCAGACCGAGGCGGCGGGTCGCGTGTCCGCCGCCGCCCGCTGGAATCCAGGGCTGCACGCGTGACCGCGGCGGCGGCGGCGGCGCTGGCGAGGGGAAGGGGGAGGGGGCGCTCCCTCGCGCACCGGATTATTTTTGGCTCCGCAGCCGGGGCTGCTTGCTGCTTGTCGCGCGCTCACACACACACACACACATTTTCTCGCGCTCTCTCCCGCGCTCCTTTGTTTATTTTCTAATCTCTCTTTTTGTTGGAAGATTTCCTCTTTCTTCTCTCCAGCCCGCCCGCAAGCGCTCTCGCCGGCCGTCTGGGTGCACACCGCTCCCTCCGTCACCCCAGCCCCCTTCCCGGCCTCCGGAGCGCGGGGTTTGAAGGTCACCTCCTTTCCAGTCCCCGTGCGAGCCGCGCTGCTGCCGCCGCCGCCTCCTCCAGCCGGAGCCGGTGGGACTGGCTGCGCTGCCCTGAAGTGGTTCTCCAAGCAGCGCGGCGTGCGGCGGACGGAGCCCAGGGGCCGCCTCGGGTGGGGAAACCCGAACTCGCGGAGGGAAATCCCTCCCCCTTCGCCCCAGCCCCCCAGCGGCACCCGTGGTGGGGCGGGGGCGCTCTGCCAGCCCCGGGAACAGCAGAGGCGGCGGCAGGGGCTGGACCCACGCGCGCGCGCGCCTCCGGGTCTGAAGAAGGAAAGAGTGAGCCGAGCCGAGCACCCGGCATCTGGAGGGGACAGCCAGCCGCGGGCCCCGCCCCGGCGTCCGGAGCAGGACAACTCCCAGCCTCCTGCCCAGGCAGAGAGCGGACCGCGCGCCCGGGATTGAAAGTCGTTTTCTCCAGACACCCCGCCGCCACCACCACCACCACCACCACCACCCCACCCAGTGGCCGCCAGGGTCCCCGCCTGTTCGGACCCTCGCGGTGCCCAGGCAGGCGCGCCAGGGCGGGGCTGACCTGCCCGCGAAGTTGCGGACAGTGCGTGAGAAGCCAGCATCCCCTTCCTCCGCCTCCAGCTTATGGTGAGTGTGGCTGTGGGTGCAGAGAACGCACGGCAATTCGGGGGTCTGGGGCCGCGGAGAAGGTGACCACAGCCGGGCTCGCCGGGAGTTCTAGGTAAGTCCAGGCGGAGTCACTGCCTCTGCATCCCCCACTTGACCTGGTCCAGAGGGTCCCACAGAGGGAAGCACTAGGTCCCTGAAAACTGGCCTCCTCCTAGCGCCAGTCTGGGCGCTCTGGACGGGAACTTTTACAGGGTTTGTGGAATGATCTCGAGGCGTGTTCCCCCCTCCCCGCTTCCGGGGGGCCGAGACCCTGAGCTCCCTCGTGCGTCGCTTCCAGAAGCGCGCCCTTCCTCGCCCCAGAGCGCCCCTCTGAAGCTCCCAGGCTACCTCGTCCGTCCTCCTGGGAGCGAGTCCTAGGTGCGGGGAGCAGCTGGATCCTGCCTGCGCACTTTGATTAGTCTCCCAGACCGACTGGAAGCATGCGTTCAGCGCGCCCCCGGGTCGCTGCCTCCGTCCGCAGGGTGTCCGGGAAGAGGCATCTCAGTGACCCCGGCGGGCGTTTAGGTGCCCTGAACCCCTTGTGGGAGGAGAGGAAGAGGAGGCTCTCTCATCTGGAGAGAGCGCCTCTGTGTTTACTGGCATTGGGATCAACGCCTCGCGGTGCCACCTCGACCCCAGGGGAGGGGGCCAGCCGGGAAACCCGCGAATGGGAAACTCCTTCTGTGTCCCTGATTCTTCGGTGTCTTAGAGCACCTTCACCCCGGAGGAGGAAACCCAGGGGTAGCAAATCTCAGCTCTGCGTTGTAGGGCAGGCCAGAGGGGCTTGTCAGCTCCAATCAACCGATTGTCCAGCGATGGAGGGCTCGCATGGCGCCTCTCTCATCTCCCCACTGCCCAGAGGGCCACTTGGCTGTGAGCTCCCGGAGCCTCCCTGGCGCCGGCTTCGGGGAGCAGGTGTCTCGCGGAGCCCGGAAGCTGTCCGCTCAGGAAGGGAAGGGAAGATCCCGATCTAACACTGTCCTGAAGCCCCCAACTCTATTACTTGGTGCCAAGGAATGGCTGGGGAGAGGGGAGGCTCATCGCTCCGATGTGGGTCAGATCTGGGATGCCCCTGCTAGCCCTGGAACATCTAGGGTGCGGCCACTGAAGAGCTTGGAAATCCTGGTTAGGAGTCCGGGCAACCAGAGGCAGGCGGGTCTTTTCAGTTGAACTTGAAAATCAGTGGGAGATGGGTGGTGGAATAGCTTTATTTCAGTGGAAGCATGATGTCTCTTCACTTGAGTTTTCCTTTATTATAATCATTGTTTATTTTTATTTTTAAACTCCATTGTGCAGAGAGGCCTGGCCTTGACTGCCAAGTTTAGGACATGCCTCAGCCTGTGATCACGTCCCTGCCCCCTGTCCTAGTTCATCCCTCTCCATTTATCATTTATCTTTGTTACAAAAGGGGAAAAAAAAAAAAAAAAGATGAGAGGGCCCGGATTCTTTCAGTTTTTAAGTGACCACAGAGGCCCTGGCTGGAGCCACGGGCAGATTTATTTCTAGCCAAGGCCTTTTATGTTCAGAAGCAAAGGACCTGGGGCCTGTGAAGGGTCAAGGTGGTGCTGGCAGTAGCTGTGCTGATAAAAATGGGGCTGACTCAAAACCTGTGTCCTCTTTGAGCTCATCAGGGAGGCCCTCGATTTGGAAGGGTCCCCTGGGCTTTCCTTAAGTTAGCTTATGGTTTGCCTTGCACTAGGAAGAAAAGGCATCATTCCTTGCAATAGTGGAAGTGACATTTTAAGGGTCCAGAGAGTGGAGCTTTGTGGCTCCTGAGAGCGCAGGGCTTCTGGCTCAGTTGTCTGCCAGCTGTGTGACCTTGGGCAAGTTACTTTACCTCTCTGAACTTCTGGTTGTCACCTGTAAAATCAGACTTTCAGTTGTAGTGCTGTCCTCAGAGGGCTTGGGGGAAAATTACAGAAAGCATTAAACATTTAGAGCTGTGTTTGACACATGGTAAGTGCCTGAATTATATGAGTGTTCTTTCTTCATTTTTTCAAGTCGATTGCTCTAATTTTTGAGCCTTGTAACGCCAAGGGGGATAGGAAAGGCGGTGGCTTGCCTTCTACACACGCGTTTTCTTTTAAATAAGCCACAGATGCCTCAAGCTCTCCCATTTGGCTCTATGCACGTTCCAAGGAGGATCGTGGACAAGCTGCCCACCCACTGGCCAGGTTGGTGGCCTTTGACTTGCTGTCTCGACAAGCACCTGAAATTCAGTTGCAGCAACAGATTTGTGTTTCTTCTGACCTGCTGGAAGATCTTCATCTCCTTGGCCCCCTGAGATGAAAGTATTACCTTAGCAAATCCTTTTTTTTTTTTTTTTAATTAGAGCCTCACTTATTTAATACATAGAGTATTTTGAAAACAGAAGAATTGAGGAATATTAGAAGTAGCTTTATTTATCATTCATCCTGGGATTCACACATTGCAATCACTGTGTTTAGATGTAAAATGTTGTGGCCTGGTGCAGTGGCTCATGCCTTTAATCCCAGCAATCTGGGAGGCCGAGGTTGGCTGATTGCTTGAGTCCAGGAGTTCTAGATCAGTCTGGACAACATAGCGAAACTCTGTCTGAACTGAAAATAGTAACAATTAGATGGGTGTGGTGGTGCATACCTGTAATCCCAGGTACCCTGGAGGCGGAGGTGGGAGAATCACCGGAGCCCAGAAAGGTTGAGGCTGCAATGAGTCAGAATGAGATCTGGGTGAGCCAGAATGCAGCCCAGGTGACCAGAATGAGATTCTGCTTCAAAAAAACCAAACAAAAACCAAACAAAAAACCCCCCACCAATTTGTGGTATCATTTAATTGTATAAACACACCGGTGGCACACATTTGCCTGTAAACAAACTGAATGCACAAATAAATACCTTGATCCCAGTTTTAGAAATAATTTTAGTTTTGTTGTGATAAGAACACGACATGGGCAGTCCCCTCTGGAGAGATTCTTAAGTATACATGATTGTCTTAAGCATAGTGTTTTATAGGAGATCTCCAGGAGATTTCCCTTTACTGCCTGAGGGACTGGGGTATCCAAAACAGTCAAACTCATAGAAGCAGAGAGCAGAAGGTGATGCCCAGGGGCTGAGGAAATGAGGATTTGCTGATCTAATCAACAGGTATAAAGTTTCAGCAGTGTCTTAGTAAATCTTGCTATGCACAGAACACACAGTTTTTACATTGCCCTGAGACCAGGGAGTTTTCCACTCAGAAATGAAGCCGAAACGTGGGTCTGAGCTGGTTGCTCCTCCCGGAATTGACCCACTCTGCCCTATTTTTCTCCTCATCATAATTGATGCTGTTTTTTTTTGTTTTGTTTTTTTTAAATCTCCTCCTGTAAGGTTTGAGCACAGGTCTTCTAGACATCCTCATGTCTCTGATGGTTTTAGAAAAAAAAAATAAATAAGCTTAGTCCTTTTAGCTTGAGCCATCCCAGGCTATTATATTTTATCAGAATCCTTTCTGAGGTTATATATTTTTTGTATCCAGAAAATTGGGTCTGCCCTGTATAGGCGTCTGACATTTCACCTTTCCAAAAATCAGACCATTTTGGTTTGCATCCTTTAAGCTGGTGTGTGGAGTAATGAACACATTCCAAGAGGGAAATCGTATTTGACACAGAAAATACTTTGGAGACACAGCGATTTCCCAGTGGCGTGTAAGGAGACTGTTGAAATCCTAGCACATTTGCTCTGAAGGACAGAGGGCAGTTCGTCCTGCCTTTGCCACCCAGCATGGGAGTTACACAGTAAGCATCATCCGCAGGTTAATACTGGCTGACTTTCCTAAAATCATCCCTGAATCTGTCGTTTTCACATTTACCCACAGCGTCGTGCCAGAGACCTCAAACACTGAGATGATGTTTTTAAAGAAGCCACAAGGCTCTTCCCGATGTCTACCTCCATTATTTAAAATACTGCCTCGAGGCATAAGTACAAATATTAAAACTTTAATTAAAGAATCAATCAGTGACGGAGCTTCACAGTGAGGGGACCCAGCACTTTCAGATGATGCTGGCTGTGAACACAGTTAGGCTCGGTCATAGGGCTAGGGGTTATTATGAAAAATGACATGTGGAGTCAACATATACATCCTCATCTTTTGAATCTGTAGTCGTTCTGAGCACTATTGCTCATTACCACTGGTTTGTCATTGGTTGCTCGTCACAGAGACGTGGGTGACTGGGACCTGTTACTACAGAAGATTGTATTGTCTTAGGGAAGGTGTGGCGAATAAAATAAATATTAATTTGGAACATACCACGTGATAGACCCTGTGCTTGGTGAATAAGACAGAAGAGAAGTTTGCTTTCTTGGAGCTTATATTGTCATGGGGGAAGCCAGATCATAAGCAGGACATGGAAATAGAGTTTTGTAAGGATAATGACTAGGGTTCCAAAAATCATAATGAGATAGTGACTGGAGAGGACATTCCAGAGAGGAGAGATTGGAGCTGAGACCTACATGAAAAGAAGTGGCTGATCTGTATGGATCCATACGTTTATCCAATACATTTATATCCATACAATATCCAGTGAGTATTCCACTCACATCCACTTTGTTGTTGTTGTTGTTTTGAAACTCACCTTGTCTCCCAGGCTGGAGTGCAGTGGTGCAATCTTGGCTCACTGCAGCCTCTGCCTTCTGGGTTCAAGCAATTCTCCTGCCTTAACCTCTGGAGTAACTGGGATTATAGGTGTGCACTGCCACGCCCAGCTAGTTTTCGTATTTTTAGTAGAGATGGGGTTTCTCTGTGGCTGGTCTCAAACTCCTGGTCTCACGTGATCCACCTGCCTCCTCAGCCTCCTGAAGTGCTGGGATTATAGGCATGAGCCACCACGCCCGGCCTCATTCACCTCTACTTTCTGTGAATTCCTGAGTATTCATCAAGCACCCACCCTGTGCCAAGCACTATGGAAAGCAGTTCAAGTGCAGAGTGATCAGTCCATGCAGACACGTCACCCTGGCGGAGCTTCCGTTCTAGGATGGTTGTCTGCATGGAAGGCGTTTCAGAGAGGGGGACCAGCAAGCACGAAGATCGAAGATCCAGAGGCAGGAATGACAATGACAAAATCATGCAGCTGAAGCTCGGTCCTCTAGGCCCTTGAGGCCTGGGCAGGGAGCCTGGCTATTCTCATGGGAAACCATTGGGGGTGGTTTATGCAGAGAGATGCCAGGATATATTTACGACTTAAATATTATGGGAACATTGTGAGGGGGTTGTGAGACGAGTTAATACACAGGCATGCCTTCCTTGCAGCCAGCGCTTTTTTTTTTTTTTTTTCCCAAAGTTTCAAGTCATCTCTGTAACCAAATTTGGTCTGTGGACTTAGTGACATCTGAAAAGGTAAGCCCTACCACGTCTGAGAAATTATACTCGATTCTCCACCACCACCTACTGTTGAGGGCTTAGACTAAAATCTTCCATTCAAGAAGAGGTATCAATTTATAGGGGGAAAGAATCTCAATTTCCAGTAATGCTCTTTGTGTGAGGGTGGAAGACTCTGGGAGGATACATCAGTATACATTAGCCTACCTAGTTTCTTTGTCTGGGGCCTCCCTTTAAAGAGGCAACATCGTGTGTGTCTGTGTGCATGCGTGAGCACACGCACCCCCCACCACCACATCCTTCCGGAGGCTTGGCTGACGTCTCTCCTGAGAGTGCCCTGAGAACAGTTGTACACAGATGTCCTTTATTGGTCATCTGTCCGGGTGGGTTCCCTTTCAGAGTGTGGCCACAGATGCTCCCATTGGTAGGTGTGGGCCAGGGTGATGACAGGTACTGACAGTACGAAGTGGGTTGCTGACGGAGAGGTCTGAGTGCAGCTGACGTTGTCCATCTTCAGAGGCTGCTCTGGCCTTGGAAGGTGGAAGTGCAGCTTGGTGGAGGGTGCTTTGGACATCTGGACAATCCAGTTTTCCTCCCACACTGGCTGTCTCTATCCACAATACTGGAACTCCATTATTGCCTATTATCTTTGCCGTGAACGTAATAATAAGTGTCCGTGGGTTGAACTCTTCCTGTATAACACAAGCTGAGCTAAGCTCTCTACCTACATGGCTGTGTATTGTGCGATGTGTTTCTGTGATCACCTCCTTCACCCTCCCAGCAGTTCACGGTGTTCACTTCCTACTTATCCTTCAAGTTACAATTCAAAAGCCCCAGGCTTAGAGAAACTGTCCCTATTTCCCTGTGTGGATTCTCCTAGTCATCCCAGGGGCATCTTATGTTTTATTGAGTGACTCTGTTTTATCCTTTTTCTCTTACTCCACTGCATGGTCAACTGCAGGTGGGCCAGGCACACACCTGTTTGGACATCAGTGTCCCCTCAGCATGTAGTGTGGTGCAAGGTACACAGCAGAAGCCCCGTATGGACGTAATGAATTATTCTGTTTGATGCTTCTCGCATACTTTGAGGTTGGTGCTTTTCAGATCCCCGTTTTGCAGACAGAGTGGGATGTAGGCAGGCATTAAGCAGTTTGTCCAAGGGCACAGGAGCAGGTAAGAGGCACTTCCAGGATTTTGAACCTGACAGTCTGGGTCCGCAGCCACTGATACGCATCACTTCACACATGGCCTCTTTTGCTGCCTTTGTCAGACGCAAGGGTGGGTGGGCGGCAGGCAAAGTGTGGAGCGTGCGCAGTGTGCGCAGTGTGCAGTGTGCAGTGTGTGCAGTGTACAGTGTATGCGGTGTGTGCGGTGTGTGTGGTGTGCAGTGTGCAGTGTGTGCAGTGTGCAGTGTGTGCGGTGTGTGCAGTGTGCAGTGTGTGTGGTGTGTGCAGTGTGCGTGGTGTGTGCAGTGTGTGCAGTGTGTAGTGTGTGCAGTGTGTGGTGTGAATGGTGTGTACCATGTGCAGTGTGTGCTGTGTATGGTGTGTGCAATGTGTAGTGTGTGCAGTGTGCAGTGTGTGCGGTGTGTGCGGTGTGCACTGTGTGCAGTGTACAGTGTGTGCAGTGTGTGCAGTGTGTAGTCTGTGCAGCGTGCAGTGTGTGTGGTATGTGCGGTGTGCGTGGTGTGTGCAGTGTGCAGTGTGTGTAGTGTGTAGTGTGTGCAGTGTCTGGTGTGAATGGTGTGTGCAGTGTGTGGTGTGTGCAGTGTATGGTGTGTGCAGTGTGTGTGGTATGTGCAGTGTGCAGCGTGTGCAGTGTGTAGTGTGTGTGCAGTGTGTAGTGTGCAGTGTGTGTGGTATGTGCAGTGTGCAGCGTGTGCAGTGTGTAGTGTGTGTGCGGTGTGTAGTGTGCGGTGTGCAGTGTATGTGGTGTGTGCAGTGTGTAGTGTGTGCAGTGTGCGGTGTGCATGGTGTGTGCAGTGTGTGGTGTGCATGGTGTGTGCAGTGTGTGGTGTGTGCAGTGTGCAGTGTGTGCAGTGTGCAATGTGTAGTGTGTGCAGTTTACAGTGTGTGCAGTGTGCAGTGTGTGTGGTGTGTGCGGTGTGCAGTGTGGTATGTGCAGTGTGCAGTGTGTGGTGTGTGCTGTGTGTGGTGTGCAGTATGTGCTGTGTGCAGTGTGCAGTGTGTGCTGTGTGCAGTGTGCGATGTGTGCTGTGTGCAGTGTATGCAGTGTGTGGTGTGTGCAGTGTGTGCAGTGTGCGGTGTGTGCAGTGTGCGGTGTGTGGTGTGTGTGGTGTGTGGTGTGTGCAGTGTGTGTGGTGCACAGTGTATGCAGTGTGCGGTGGGTAGGGAGCTCTTGAGTTGCTCTGAGAAGTGATAGACGGTTGGAGCCGCAAAAGGAAAACAAGGCACTTGCTTCTGTTTGTTGCAATATGACTTTATTGTTGTGTAAGATCCTTGCTGGATTGCTGCACTGGTGCGATCTGGCCCTTGGTACGTCGTCTGTCTCCTTGGACCCCCGAGGCCCTGGGCTGCCCAGAGCATCTCTGGCCTCTTTCTCTAGGCTGACACTCTGAGTATGATTTTGAGGGAGCATTAGGCCACCTGCCTGGCTACAGGCAGTCCTTGGGCTTCATGCACTCACAGCTGGAGCGGCTCTGATAGCCACTCCAAATGTGGTGTGCAAACCACTGCTCACGCCTTCTAATCACCATCATCTGAATCAGCTTCCCTCTTCATTTCTTCTGAGAACAAAATTAGATCTTTGCCAGCATAATAGATGAACTTGTGCAATCACCTTGTTCATTGCTAGTTCTGCCTTTCCCCACGATGTTGATGTATCTTTTCTGTGAAGTTTAGAATATGGAGTGTCAGAGACGAGGGAATGGACTTGGAGTTTTCAGAACTGTCATCTTTGTACTATGGTTGGGCCCCTAATAGCTAACATTTACTGGAAGCCCTTTCTGTGCTAGGACTCCCTGTGCGTCGTTTCATTAACTCTTCATGGCAAACCCTTTATTATACCCACTTGACAGATGAAGGAACTGAGGCCCCATGACTAAATGGCAAATCCAGATTGCAGACTCAAGCAGTACTCTCCCCTACTGTGTGCAGAGAGGGCATGTTCAGGATGAAGGAAATTGCAGAGGTACCACGATGATACACTAGGAAGGAGACAGTGCAGGGCATTTCACTGAGGTTTCAGAATCGGTGTGTCTGCCTTGAGGTCCTTGCTCCATCTCTTTCTAGCTCCATGACCTTTAGCTTCCCTGGGTTTCTCTCAACCTCAGTCCATCCCTACAAATGCAGATAATAATTATCACTACATTATACAGTCAGTCTCAGGATTAATCAGCCTCGTACATTATTTTAGCAAAGCGTCTGGCACGTAGTGTGTGTTTAGCGCAGGTAGGAGTCATGGCGTTATGATAATAATGACAATGACTATTATCCTTTGATAGTAATGATATCATTATTAACCTTGTTTTTGTTGCTAGAATTTCACAAACCCTTTGGGCAGCCAGTTGGTCCCAGAATGTGCTTCTTTCATTTTCCTACTGACTGTAACTGAGGTGACAAATTGAGAGTGAAGGGGGAAGAACCCAGCGTAGCTGCAAATGTACGGTTGAGATCATTGACAGACTTGAGGCCCTGTGTGGAGTTCCGCCTGCAGAGGATGCTGACAGCAGCCATATGCACGGGTTCTGATTGATTGGCAGAGAGAAACGCTAATGTATTAGAGTCGTTATGAAAAGTGATGGAGCAGGGGATTGAGAGGGCTCATCAGCGTCAGTACCCCAGTCAGATCCCATGGGTACTAGCTTGGTGTCGCTTTCTCTTGGGACCAGCCCCTGTTCACTGCCTGTGTTCTCTAGTGAGTCTCTTAAAGATGTTCATGGCATGGCTCACTGTTACAACTTTGTAAGTATCATACGTTTTTCTTCAGCATCCTTAGAAAGCTGGGTCCGTTTCAGGTTGCTGTTGATTGCAAAGGTTGGTAAGAGGAGGGAGGGAGTGTGTCCATGCAGCAGTAATTCCCCAGTGGGGGGAAAAGAGCTCTCATTTTCACAGGTTAGAGAAAGTGCAGGGGTTGCCTTGGGGGAGAATCAAGGGCATGGTTGATAACCCCTCTTTAAGAACAGTATGGCGGGACGTGGCTCCTGCCTGTAATCCTAGCACTTTGGGAGGCCAATGCAGGAAGCTTTTTTTTTTTTTTTTTTTTTTTTTTGAGACGGAGTTTCGCTCTTGTTACCCAGGCTGGAGTGCAATGGCGCTATCTTGGCTCACCGCAACCTCTGCCTCTTGGGTTCAGGCAATTCTCCTGCCTCAGCCTCCTGGGTAGCTGGGATTACAGGCACGCGCCACCATGCCCAGCTAATTTTTGTATTTTTAGTAGAGACGGGGTTTCACCATGTTGACCTGGATGGTCTCGATCTCTCGACCTCGTGATCCACCCGCCTCGGCCTCCCAAAGTGCTGGGATTACAGGCTTGAGCCACCGCGCCCGGCCAGGCAGGAAGATTACTTGAACCAGGAGTTCAAGACCAGCTTAGGCAACATAATGAGACCCTGTCTCTATTAAAAAATCATATTAGCTGGGGATGGTAGCTCATGTCTATAGTTCCAGCTACCCAGGAGGCTGGGACAGGAGAATTGCTGGAGTTTGGGGGGAGGTTAAGGCTGCCATGAGCTGTAGTTGTGCCACTGCGCTCTAGCCTTGGCAACAGACCAAGACTCTGTCTGTCTGTAAAAAAAAAAAAAAAAAAAAAAAGAACATGAAGCTCTTTGTGGAAGGATTTTTTATTTCCGATTTGGGGCGGTTGTTCAGTCTGAATTAAGGCAGGTAGGATGACGGTTAAATAAGACGTGTCTAGCCTTCAAGGTGATGAGGCACTGATCCAAGTTAATGGGACTCTTTTGGAGTCAGAAGAGCTTGAAGTAGACTGAATTCCCTGGGCGCCAAGGTGAGAAAGGACAAAGTCATGGGAGCTAGGTTCACCTAACTTGTGGATACAGACTCTGCCATTTTCTGGCTCTGTGACCCTGGGCCAATTGCTGCACCTCTCTGAGCCTCCTTTTACTTCTCCTTTAAAAGGCAAATGATTCTGTCTCCAAGGTTGGATACCTGGGAGGAAGTTAAGTCAAGCAGTAATCACACAGACTTCTCAGCTAGTCATTTCTTATTTATTTATTTACTTTATGGTATTCAGACAAGAGTCTCTCACTCCATGAGTCTTTGATACAAATGGTTCCCTAGTTATTGTGCTGTGGTTCATGGAAAGCTATTTTGTTTCCTAGTGAATTTCATTCATTTTGCTTAGGAAACTTGTATGGGTTTTGTCTGCATAAAAAATAGTCTTTGAAAGTACCTATCAAGGACAAGGAACCATCCGCCCCTTTCTATTAACTTATTTCTACTGAATTGTGCTTCGCTGGTATCAGTTCATAATGAGAAATAGTATAAGAGAACTAATTAGCCCCAACTTTTAAAAACTAGACATTATATATGCACACAGAAAAAGGATAGACCATTTAAAGTTTAAGAATTGTTAGAGTTGAATCTAGCACTTGTAAGAAAAAGAAACATGTTATTGAATATAGGTGAGGGGAACCAAGAAGGACAAGCAAGCTATGAAGAACTCACACTCTCTAATCTTAATTGCTGCCATTATTATTACTATTATTGTTATTTGAGACAGAGAGTCCCGTTCCGTTACTCAGGCTAGAGGGCAGTGGTGGAGTGCATGGCTCACTTGATCCTCTGCCTCCAGGACTCAAGTGATCCCACCCCAGCCTTTTGAGTAGCCAGGACTACAGGTATCTGCCACCACATCTGGCTGATTTTTGTGTTTTTAAATTTTTGTATTTTTTTGTAGAGATGTAGTTTCACCGTGTTGCCCAGGCTGGTCTTGAATTCCTGGGCTCAAGCAGTCCTCGCTTACAAAGTGCTGGGATTACAGGCATCAGCCTCTGTGCCCAGCCCTATGTTGATATTTTTTTTTTAGGATTCTGTTGGCTATTACTGTGCTAGCTTAGGTTTCAGGAACAGAAAGAGTTTGTCCTTTCTTCAGGTTCTCATAAGTATTTATGTACTAGGCACTCCTAAGTGGAACACTTGTTTATGTTCCCTTTTCACAAAGCCTGCCAGGAAGCTCCGAGCTGATTTTAAAATTGAGTCATGGTAGTATATAGGATTTGATAGCATGGACTTTGTGTATTAACCTCACTTTTGACTCAGTTTTATTTCTCTACCCATATTTTAATGTTTAACTTTTGTTGTGATGTATGTTACTTTATCAAAAGAAGCCCTTTGTAAGGTACCTAAAATGAACACAGACATTGAATAAGAAAGCAATAGAAAGGTATATAAATTATGTATACCTTTCAATATTGAATATTGAAAGATATACGTAAATTACAGCCCTTTAAAACACTAGGAAAATAGGACAATATAGCCCTTTAAGTCCTTGGTATCTTGAGCTAGACATGAAGTTAGAGACGAGATTTGGAGTCCCAACAGTGCAGACGGAAACTCTATCTTATTTTCTCCTTTTAAAAAACGTTTTCCTGGAGCACTGTGCTATATTATTTCACTTTTACTGGGTCATTTATTGCCTTTTTCATGCATTCAGCAAAGTTCCTGAGCCCATGCTCTGAGCCAGGCACTGGTAGGCCCTGGGGCTACTGCATGGGGCGGATACATTCACCAAAACTGACATCATCTCAGCCTAGTGGAGCTTATGCTCTAGCGAGAGAGACCGACACAAAATATGAATGCAGGTGAAAAGACGATGGAATTATTAGCTGTTACCATCAGTATTAAAATGGCAACAGAATGGGGCATTCGTGTTATAAAAGGGTGGGTTACCCTGTTCCATAGGAACATCAGGGAAGGGTCTCCAAGGAGAGGTATTAGATAGCGTTTAAGCTAAGGCCTGAAGAATGAGAAGGGTCAAGCTGTGAGCAGTGGGGAGAAGAGAGCAGAGGAGACCATGGACACCAGAGGTGGCAGTGTGTTCAGAAGCCTGGTCAGGAACGAGGGGGCTCTCTTCGTCCTGAGAACAGCGAAGTGGCCAGTGTGCCTGGGGCGGTGCAAGCAGGGAAGGAGTGTGGCTGGCAAAGCCTGCAGAGGCCAGAACGGGCAGCCCAGCTCTCTGGAGCCTGTGCCCTGCGTCCTTTTGAGATGGGCATGATCTTGACTCGTATCATTCTTCGTAAGCATATTCAAGATTAGTGCGAGAATGAGGTCCAAGGAGCACCCTGAGAGAAAGGCAGTGTGTGTGCCTGTGTGTGTGCGTTTGTGGATGTGTACACTTGTGTGTGCACGTGAGTGGGTGGGCACACACATCTCCGTATGTGTGCACACGTGCATTACTGTGGCCACCTCTGCACGTGTGTGTATGCATGTATATGGCATGCACGTGTGTGCGTGTATCGCAGGAGGAAGAGAAGGAGCCACGTGCAGAATGACAGTGGGGCAACTGCTCACTTGAGAGCCCATCGGAATAAGGGCCGGTGTTGCTGGGCATGCTGCTTTCTGCATGCTCAGGGCATAGCTCTGTTTTGCCTCACATCCTCCCTCCTGGATGCATCCCTTTCACTTTGGATGGTACATTCAGTGAGTGACACTGTCACAGGAGGCAGAACCAGACCCCCCAGCCTTAGGAGCATCCCTTCATAACACCATACAGTCTCCTGAGAAAGCAAAGGTCATTTTCCACCTCAGCCGACCCCTTAATCGTTCCCTCATTGGCTCTGTGTCACTGTCAGAGATTTTTCAAATTCTGAGAAATGCGTTTGGGACTTCAGCATTCTGGAGTCTGTTTTCAAGGATTCTCTTAGCGCCACAGGACCCATTGCTTCTTCCTTAAAGGTTACAATTTACGGCATCCTCTCCTGTTATCCACGCTTTCAGTTCTGCGGCCTCCTTCCTTCTGACATTCCCTCTTCCTCGCTGGTCTTGGAACAAGAAACATTTAGCTTTATTTTCCTCGTTCTCCGTAGGTAGGGTGTGGTCTCCCTGTCTCCCCATTGACTCACCATTGCGAGAAAAGGATTGGTGAAATTGCGGCTTACAAAAATAAAACCAGGAAAAGCAGCTCACAGAATTTAATTTGCCTCTAACCCAACTCTTCTACTTATTAAAAAAAAAATACAATTATTCATTCTGCAGCACTCCAGATTGCTTCACCGAATGAAAGGAAGGGGGCTCTGGGGAGAAGGGGGCTCTTGAGCTTTTTGTTCCTTGATGGTCCTGGCTTTATGTAATTTGGGGGAGCCTATTGGGGAATCCTAATTTTGGGAGACCGTGGATGTGCCTCATTGCATGAGAATAAATAGAGAGCAGTGTCTGGAATGAACGCTTGTCTTTAAAAAAAAAAAAAAAAAGTTTATGAAATGCCAGCAGATGTCACTGTGCCCTTGCCATTTGATTATTTTTCCCCTTTTAACTTTTTTAAAGCAACATTAATTATTTTCGGTAGTCAAAACACAGGTATATTCTGCTACAGTTATAAATTAAAAGATCACGAGGCCACGTTTTTTAGGTTTGGAGGAAGACCAGCAGAATGTATGTCATAAGGTAAATCCTCTAAATTACCTGTGTAGTATCATTTGTCTTTTCCTAGAAAAGTGGTTTCAAAATGCAAAACCTAGTGTAACTTTTCTTTTTTTTTTCTTTTTTCTTCTCTCCAAGCCATTGTTCGGTACTAATAATAGCCTAGAATCCAGCTTAGCTTCTGAGAACCTACTGGCTCTGCTAATTGATAACAGCTCTTTATTTTAAAGCTGGAGTTTGCAAAGGATGGTGGTGTGGGGTTGGCTATGGCCTTGCGATTTGTCATCTGAGTTGTGATGACAGCCTCTTGGAGTTTTCGTTGTAATCATGAGCACAACAAACTGCCTGCTAATAGTTAGCTTCTCTGCGGACATTGTTTGGATTAAAAATGAGGGCATCTATATGGGAAAAAGATTCCCTCAAAGAATTAAAAATTACTCATTTTAAGCAAGGCGTAATTTGCCAGCATTTAGTGCAAAAGAAGTAGGGTAGTTTCTAGGCAGGGAATGATGTATCTAACAGGGCATATTTGAGGCTTCGCTTTATTTATTAAATAGTTCTGATTAAGTGGTACAGTCTTTAAAAATGCAAGAGTATGCAGAGAAAACGAAATCCCTCTCCCCCTTGCCTTGCAGTTTATTAGAGACAACTATTAGCGCAGTTTCTCATCTTTCGTGGATGTTTTTTGCAGATACCAACATGTACACAGATATTTACACCAACAAAAGATAGCCCATGAGACGCATGGTTCCACTGTTTGTTCTTTTTTTAAAAATGAAGAACATATTTTAAGGATTATTTCATGTCAGTGTGTGTGTGTGTGTGTGTGTGTGTGTGTGTGTGTGTGGTGTGTGTGTGCACCTGTATTTTTTTACTGCTCCATTTTTGTTAATAGATTTATAGTATTCCATTCCACGTGTTTACTCTACGTTACTTAACTGGCTTCCTTTTGGTGGTTATTTATGTTGTTTCTACTATTGAGGTGCTACGTGGAGTATCTTCAACCACCCCCACTTCCCACATTTGTCTGTAGGTTAAATCCTTTGAGGTGAAATTGTTAGGGTGAAGGAAACAGGCCTTTGAAACCTTTTGCTCTGGCTGGGCTGTTCCCTTACGTATTGGTGAATGAATGGGGTTTAGAATCAAAAGAAGCCATTTGGTGATTCTGGTGCAACTTGGCTACTGTAACTGTCATGAATTACATCCCTGTTGGAAGGTGTCTTAGTCTATTCGTACTGTTGTAACAAAATACTTTACCAGGGTGATACATAAAGAACAGAAATTGTGTTTTCAGAGGTTTGAATGCTGGCACATCCATGATCAATGCGTGTGAAGTTTCGTGTCTGCTGAGGGATGCTCGCTCTGCGTCCAGGACGGTGCTTCCCAGCTGCATCCTCGTATGGTAGAAGGCAGAAGGGCCAGAGGATCTGACTAGTTTTCTACAACGTTTGTGTAAGGTTTCAGTCTCCTCCGTGAAGGTGGAGCCCTCGTGGTCTCAACAGTCCTTCATAGTGTTGCACTGGAGATGAAGTTTCATTGTGAATTTTGGCAGGGACACAAACATTCTAACCACAGCAGAATGTTTTGCAGTTCTTGTCATTGCTGTGTTTTTGCTAACACTTCCCATCTGCCAAGTAGTGTGTTAAGATCTTTAGTTCCACTGTGTGGAATAGACCCCGTTCTCATCTTGTTTCCGAATGGGGTTGTTGGGGGCTGAGCAAACTCAGGTGCTTTGCTTGGGGTTGCGTGGCGGCTGGTCAGCTCAGGTTTCACACTCACGGGCTCTAGGCTTAGCCATGGAGCTGGGAAGCTGTGGCAGGTTTTAAGCAGCAGAGAGCATACTGCTGACTCAGTGAGTTTAATCTCAACCCGATTGCGCTGTCCACCTTTTGGATTGCTTAGTTATCTATTGTGCAGGGTGTCCTATGCATTGTAAGCTGTTCAGCAGCATCTCTGGCCTCTACCTGCCAGATGTTAGTAGTATCCCTTTCACCCATCCATGACAACCGAAGACATCTCCAGATTCTGCCAAACATCCCTGGGGTGGAAGGTTGCACCACGAACTCAGACAAGGAGCACATAGGCTGTGGGCTTCCTTAGCATGACACCAGAGACATGCCTCTGACAACACGCATGGTGGCTTACGTCAAGGCATCTTCCACTCAGCCATCTCAGACAAGGGACGCTTATTGAGTTCCTCCTCAAGGATGGTACAGATGGGCTGCCCCCTGCTGCAGACGCCACTGAAGGAAGAAAAAAGATGGTGTTACTCAAACGACTTTCATCTCCATTCGATCGCGGTAATGCTGCCTAACACGACTTTGTCTTTTAACACGTAGTTTAGAAACGTCCTTGAAAAATTGCCCAGTAAAAGAGATTTATAAAAAATTATGTTCCCAACCACGGCCCAGCTTATATATTATACAACTTTTCTATTCTTGCGTTTTCCTTTGGTGCTCAGTAATGCTCTACGTTAAAACGGCAAGGGCAAGGCATCGCCCTCCCAGCCCCCTGCACGTGGCAGACATTAATAATCAATTCCTTTCCCCCCTCATCAGCGTCACCTTCTGAGAATCCTCAGTACCTCTCTCTAGGCATAGGCTGTCAACCAGTTGGAATTACTGTGTGAAATGAAATGTATTTGCCTTCCCTTTTACATGGTGCATTTTTGGCTGAGAAGGATTACGGTTTCCAAAGAGGCACGCTTATCATGAGGTATTAGTTTATTTTTCAGTTACCCTGAGAAAAGGACTTGATAGATGGGAAGAAATGTCTATTCTTAAAGCATTCAGAATTAAGATTCTATTTTGTAACAGTAATTGGGCACCTGAAGAATACTCCTGTTTCCTGAGGTGTATCGTTGTTCGGTAGTAAGGTCTCTCTCCCCTCCACCACCAAAAATTAATCCCCTCTCTTCAAAGCCTGGTGAGGCAGCCACCTGCGGGTGAGAGAAAATGCTTTGCGTACAGTGGGGACTGAGACAATCCCCTCAGCAAAGAACACTGAGAAAACTGCAGGACATTCCCGTGTCACTTGGCAGCATAGGGCAGGCGAATGAGCTTTGAAGAGATGGGGAACTGACCCATCGAAGATTTCTAGAAGTAGCTTCTGATTTATAAAGGAACGGAGGCCAGGCTGCTCTGGGAAGGTGACACACGTTTCAGAGTGGAAAACGCATTCAGGTGGCACCATGGAACCATCCATGGTAGCATAATGTTTGATTTTTTTTTTTTTATAGCTTTTTTATGGAAGGATGGAAAAACTCCCCTGGCATTGTTTGGTAACTTGGTGATTTGCTTTAGTAACTTGACGACCCTATATGCAAATAACTGATACTAAGAAAACAGGGAAACATCGTCTTGGAAAGAAAAGACCCTGGGTCAGAGAGTGTCCGTCTCTTTCTTTCAGACCGGTGGGAATGTTTTCGTTTCTCCACTTTCAGATGGTTTATTTAGTCTATGAAAGATGGGGACAAATAAAACACGTCTCCTATTTGCTCTTCTAAGAAAGGCATTTTTAACTTAGATGGGAGGCACTAGCCTACTTCAAGGGCTAACTGAAACTGTATTCACAATTTTAAGAATAAACATTTTTATCTGGGCAGAAGGCTCGTAGCTTTTTAAAAATCAGATTCTCAAAGTGCTATATGGGACACAAGAAAAAGTAAGAGCCCACCTTTTTTAGAACGGTAACTTTCAGAGTCCTCTACCACGACCCTAGTAGGCAGGGATAAAGCATACTGCAGCCCAGCCACCTCACCGTCTTAACCTTCTGGTGGGCGTCTGTGTGTTGGAGATGAGGGGGACAGGGAGACCGCAGCTCAGTCATAATGAAGCGTTGTGGTACAGCTGTGTGTGGGGGAGAGACACCTCTGATCTCGCAGTAGGAATATGTATTAATTTGAGTCACCGTTGCTGTATGTCTTGAAGTCCGATTATTTAGAAATTATCAGAAAAAAGTACAGTTAATGCTAAAGCGTTACCCTCCGAGCCCCATAAAACCACAACAGTGACGTGTTACTAAAACATTGAATTGAGTCCTGGTTAACAACTTTTATAATAGCATGAGATCAGAAAGTCCTTCCTGAAAAGTCAAGAATTATACTCGTGCACGTGAGTTTTGGGGGGAGAATATTTGCAACACTTCGGTGAAGTTCTTCGTAGCTAGACTTCTTGGTACCACATTTAATTATAGTCCTTAGTCAATTTTTGTAATCATTTATGTTGAGTTTTCAATAACACCTTCAGGTTTTCAATTTTATTAACTCAGTGAAATACTACTATTAATATCTATTGGTCATTTAAAGAGAAATAAAAGTCTGTAGAATTCATTTCAGTGTCCATAACACTAATGGAAAGACTTGCATTTTTTGGTTCAGTTGATGGCCCATTGTGAAGGTTCTCTCTAGGTCTGTGTACTGAAGCATAATTCGTTATTGCTGTAGCAAGTTAGGAAAGATGGGGGCAGAGGGCTCTTTTATAAGATCTCCATGCTACAGATTGTCCTATTTTTTTGTGGGGAGGGGTGACCGTAAAAATGGTATTTTCTAAACTTTTTCATATATACTTCCTTGTGAATATATTGGAGCTATGCCTGTATTTATTATTTTATTATTTATTTTTTGAGATGGCGTCTCACCCTGTCACCCAGGCTGGAGTGCAGTGGTACAGTCTTGGCTCACTGCAGCCTCCGCCTCCTGGACTCAAGTGATTTCCTGCCTCAGCCTCCTGAGTAGCTGGGATTGCAGCTGTGCACTGCCATGCCCAGCTAATTTCTGTATTTTTGGTAGAGACAAGGTTTCGCCTTCTTGGCCAGGCTGGTCTCGAACCCCTGACCTCAAGAGATCTGACTGCCTCAGCCTGCCAAAGTACTGTAATTACAGGTGTGAGTGACTGCACCCAGCCCCAAACTATATTTATGTACACTGTGTACCTCAATATTCATATCTACTCAATTCTGGAATATCACTATCAAATTTGTGGTCTTTCAAAACATCTTCATTGTCCAATGCTTTTTGAGAAATGTTCACTAACTATATATATCTATATAAATTATATTTATAGTATGTTATATATTATATATAGTTATATATATATGAATTAAGCATTTATTAGGAGCTTTTGTGTCCTATTATTAAGCAAAACAAAATTCATTAAAATGAAACTGTATTTGATTGCTTTAGAGCTTTTATTATTTTTCTTTCTTGAACAATTTCTGCAGAAAAGCTAAGCAGAATTATTTCCCACTTGGACGGAATTTTTGGTTATCCTTCCTATTTAAGGTCACACCCAGCCATCCTAATAGAGTTGAATGGCTTTGTGTTGAAATCTGCGGTGATTGTACTGGACTCATGCCAAGTGGCGTCCTGGATTTTCTGTGCGTCAGTGTCTACATGTGGATTAGCACTGACATGGTACACACCACTCTCTTCATGCATCCTGGTTTGCAAAAATATAAAATAAGTAGAAAATAAAAGATGCTGAATCCCACGGAAAGTTTCCACTCCCCAGACTGAACTGTGTGCATAGCGGGGAGAAGAGACCAGATGGCCAGTGGGCTGAAATCAGCCGAGAACCAGCTGGGAGGCATGAGAGGGCATTCATTGCCTCTTCCACTTCCCTGGAAGGCTGGTCAGGGTGAGTCCCGCAGGTCTGAGCAGGACGGGAGGTGTCAATGCCATGACCTCTGTCTGGCCTTCTGGATCCTTAGATGAATTGGAGTTGGATTGGAATTTGGCACACAATCTGAGGATAAGCTCTCAGTTTCCTGCTTTCTGAAAAACAGAAAAAAAAATAACAGGCCAGCTTGACGGAAGGTTCCAGGGTAAAATGCTGATGAACAGGAAATAACCACATTTTCCTTCGTTAGCAGCAGCCTGGAGACCAAAGCTCTATGAGGAGGACACATGATTTGGGTCGTTTTGAATCCTAAAGGCAGGATTTTTCCCCACTCACTTAAAGCGAAACCTTTCATTGCCACTGAATAATTATGCATTTCTTAGACTGTCAGCTTCCGCAACAGTAATTCCTACCCTCCACTTTGACAGTGGGTGTGTTCAGTTATTTTGAGGGAATCTACAAAGCTTTCAGATTCACTCACCTCTAATAAATGTTTAAAACGTGCCTTTTATGGTGCCTTTTTCTCAGTTAACGTATTAGTTATCTAGGGCTGCATAATAAATTAATGCAAAACGTAACAATGAAAACAACTATCATTTAGCATTTCATAAAGTTTCTCTAGGGCTCAGGAATCGGGCAGTGGCTTAGGTGGATGTTTCTGACTTGGGGTCTCTCCTGAGGTTGCAGTTGAGATGCCGACTGGGGCTGTGTCATCTGAAGGCTCAGCTGGGCCTGGAGGATGTCTCCAGGCTCACTTGTCCGTGGTTACTTGTCAGAAGCTTCAGTTCCTTGCCATATGCCCCACTATAGAGATGTGCTTACAGCATGGTGGCTTTTGTCCTTTAGAGCAAGAGTTAGAGAGAGAGAGAGAGAGAGAAAGAGAGTGTCCATGACTTTTTTTGTTCTTTGAGACAAAGTCTCGCTCTCTTGTGAGGCTGGAGTGCCGCAGTGTGATCTCGGCTCATTGCAACCTCTGCCCTCCAGGTTCAAGTGATTCTCCTGCCTCAGTCTCGCCAAGTGTCTGGGACTCCAGGTGTGCACCACCATGCCCAGCTAAATTTTGTATTTTTAGTAGAGACGGGGTTTCACTATGTTGGCCATGATTGTCTCGATCTCTTGACCTCGTGATCCACCCACCTTGGCCTCCCAAAGTGCTGGGATTACAGGCGTGAGCCCCGGCGTCTGGTCTGATGGTCCATGACTTTTTTGCAATTGTTTCTTCTAATAACATCTGATCTCAGTGTGGTATATTTGTTACAATTCATGAGCACATGTCAATACATTTTTATTAACTAAAGTCCGTAGTTTACATTAATTTTATCTGTGTTACATGATTCTATATTTTGATGTTTTATTGTAAAATACATGTAAGATAAATTTCACCATCTTAACCATTTTTAAGTGTATGGTTCAGTAGTGTTGAATGCATTCATATTGTCGTGCAAACGACACCATCACCCATCTTCAGAACTCCTTTCATCTCGTGAAACTGAAGCTCTGTACCCATTAAAAAGTAACCCATCATTCCTTCCTTCCCTAGTCCCTGGCAACCAACATGCTACTTTCTGTCTTTATGATTTTAACTACTCTTAAGTATATCAAATACGTGGAATCGTACAGCATATGTCTCTTTGTGACTGGTTCCTTTTGCTTGGCATCATGTCTTCAAAGTTTATCTGTGTTGAAGCAAGTGTGAGGGCAGGGAATATCTTTCCCTTCTCCCTACTCCCCTCCCTCCCTCCCTCCCTCCCTCCCTCCCTCCCTTCTTCCACTCCCTCCCTTTCTCCCTCCCTCCCTCCCTTCTTCCCCTCCCTCCCTCCCTTTCTCCCTCCCTTCTTCCCCTCCCTCCCTTTCTCTCTCCCTCCCTCCCTTCTTCCCCTCCCTCCCTCCCTTTCTCCCTCCCTTCTTCCCCTCCTTCCCTTTCTCTCTCCCTCCCTCCCTTCTTCCCCTCCCCTCCCTTTCTCTCTCCCTCCCTCCCTTCTTCCCCTCCCTCCCTCCCTTTCTCCCTCCCTTCTTCCCCTCCTTCCCTTTCTCTCTCCCTCCCTCCCTTCTTCCCCTCCCTCCCTTTCTCTCTCCCTCCCTCCCTTCTTCCCCTCCCTCCCTTTCTCTCTCCCTCCCTCCCTTCTTCCCCTCCCTCCCTCCCTTTCTCCCTCCCTTCTTCCCCTCCTTCCCTTTCTCTCTCCCTCCCTCCCTTCTTCCCCTCCCTCCCTTTCTCTCTCCCTCCCTCCCTTCTTCCCCTCCCTCCCTTTCTCTCTCCCTCCCTCCCTTCTTCCCCTCCCCTCCCTCCCTTTCTCCCTCCCTTCTTCCCCTCCCTCCCTTTCTCTCTCCCTCCCTCCCTTCTTCCCCTCCCCTCCCTCCCTTTCTCCCTCCCTTCTTCCCCTCCTTCCCTTTCTCTCTCCCTCCCTCCCTTCTTCCCCTCCCCTCCCTCCCTCCCTCCCTTCTTCTACTCCCTCCCTTTCTCCCTCCCTCCCTCCCTTCTTCCCCTCCCTCCCTCCCTTTCTCCCTCTCTTCTTCCACTCCCTCCCTTTCTCTCTCCCTCCCTCCCTTCTTCCCCTCCCTCCCTCCCTTTCTCCCTCCCTCCCTCCCTTCTTCCCCTCCCTCCCTCCCTTTCTCCCTCCCTTCTTCCCCTCCTTCCCTTTCTCTCTCCCTCCCTCCCTTCTTCCCCTCCCTCCCTTTCTCTCTCCCTCCCTCCCTTCTTCCCCTCCCTCCCTTTCTCTCTCCCTCCCTCCCTTCTTCCCCTCCCTCCCTCCCTTTCTCCCTCCCTTCTTCCCCTCCCTCCCTTTCTCTCTCCCTCCCTCCCTTCTTCCCCTCCCCTTCCTCCCTTTCTCCCTCCCTTCTTCCCCTCCTTCCCTTTCTCTCTCCCTCCCTCCCTTCTTCCCCTCCCCTCCCTCCCTCCCTCCCTCCCTTCTTCCACTCCCTCCCTTTCTCCCTCCCTCCCTCCCTTCTTCCCCTCCCTCCCTCCCTTTCTCCCTCCCTTCTTCCCCTCCCTCCCTTTCTCTCTCCCTCCCTCCCTTCTTCCCCTCCCTCCCTTTCTCCCTCCCTTCTTCCCCTCCTTCCCTTTCTCTCTCCCTCCCTCCCTTCTTCCCCTCCCCTCCCTTTCTCTCTCCCTCCCTCCCTTCTTCCCCTCCCTCCCTCCCTTTCTCCCTCCCTTCTTCCCCTCCTTCCCTTTCTCTCTCCCTCCCTCCCTTCTTCCCCTCCTTCCCTTTCTCTCTCCCTCCCTCCCTTCTTCCCCTCCCTCCCTTTCTCTCTACCTCCCTCCCTTCTTCCCCTCCCTCCCTCCCTTTCTCCCTCCCTTCTTCCCCTCCCTCCCTTTCTCTCTCCCTCCCTCCCTTCTTCCCCTCCCTCCCTTTCTCTCTCCCTCCCTCCCTTCTTCCCCTCCCTCCCTCCCTTTCTCCCTCCCTTCTTCCCCTCCCTCCCTTTCTCTCTCCCTCCCTCCCTTCTTCCCCTCCCTCCCTCCCTTTCTCCCTCCCTTCTTCCCCTCCCTCCCTTTCTCTCTCCCTCCCTCCCTTCTTCCCCTCCCTCCCTCCCTCCCTGTTTCCCTCCTTCCCTCCCCTCCTCCCTCCTTCCTTCCTTCCTTTCTTTCTTTTTTTTTTTGGAGACAGTCTTACTCTGTTGCCCTGCTGGAGTGCTGTGGCATGATCTCCGTTCTCTGCAACCTCCACCTCCTGGGTTCAAGTGATTTTCCTGTCTCAGCCTCCCGAGTAGTCACGCCTGGCTAATTTTTATATTTTTAATAGAGAATGGCAGGCTGGTCTCGAACTCCTGACCTCAAGTGATCTGCCCACGTAGGCCTCCCAAAGTGCTGGGATTACAGGCATGGGCCACCACACCCAGCCCCTCTTTAAGGCTGAATGCTATTCCATTTTATGTATATACCACAGTTGGCATATCCATTCATTGGTTGATGGGTACTTGCATGTTTTAGCTGTCATGACAGCTTTATGGGTTTGGACAAATGCATAGTTATCCATCCACCATTAAAGTATCATGCAGAATATTTTCCTGCCATAAAAATCTCCTGTGCTTTACTTATTCTTCGCTCCCTGCCCTCCCCTGCATCTTCCTGGCAACCACATCTTTTTTCTGTTTTGCCTTTTTCAGAATGTTAGATAGTTAGAATCACGCGGTATGCAGCCCCAGTAGGTTTTATGACCTAGTCTCAGAGTCAAACACTGTTATGTCTTCCTTATTCTGTTGGAAGCAATTTCAGCCTTTTTTTCAGTGAGGGCGGGGGGTGAGTAATTATGCTTCACTACTTAACAAGTTGGGTTGATGGGGAGAGGAATCATCAAAGAGTTTTCAGACATGTTTTAAACCACCATAGTTAGAATGATAAGGCTAGAAGCTCCAGCGTTCACTGGACATCCACTCTGTGCTGGACACTGTTCTTAGTGTTTTATATACAGTATTTATTTAACACACCAATGCCATGAGGTCACTGTCATATTTATCATTGACGTTTCACAGATGAGGACACTGTGACTCCCTGAAGCCACATAAGGTAACCCATAAGGGGCAGAGTCAGGAGGCAAACTCAGGTCAGCCTGAAACCAAAACCCAAGTCTTGAAATTATACCATACTGTTCCCTTTTAGTCTAGGGAGAAGTCTTCATCTAAGGCTTAGGTACAGGGGACAGGGTCTGACCAAATGCATCAGAAGATGTCAGTGCGGGATGATGCTGAACCTCTTCCAGTTGCCTCTCCAAAGGCGTTCTTCGTTCTTCCTCACTGTGTTAGTTTCCATTGCTGCTGGAACAAATCACTACAAACTTAAAATGGTATGCATTTCCTGTTTTAAAGTCCTATAGCTCAGAAGTCCAGTGTGTTCTCACTGTGCAATCATCAGGGTATCAGCAGAGCTGTCTTACCTTCTGGAGGCCCTAGGGGAGAATCTCTTTCCTTGCTTTTTCCAGCTTCCAGAGTCTGTCGGCATTCCTTGGCTTGTGGCCCCGCCTCCATCTTCAAAGCCGGCAATATGGCCCTCTCCAATCATCTCCGGAGTCCCATTTCCCTGACTCTCTCCTGCTTCTAAGAATCTCTGTGATTATACTGGGCCCATCAAGATAGTACAGAATCATCTCCCTATCTCGAGGTTAGCCGATTAGCAACCTCAGTCCATCTGCAAACTTAGTTTTCATATTTAATTTACAGGAATTTTACAGGTTTCCAGGAGTAGGAGGTAGACATCTTTGGGAGGGTTGATAAAAAGTGTAACAAACTCTGGAAGATACTTAAATAGGTAAATGGCCTGGGAGACAGTCTCCAGTGGTCCTGAGAAAGGGTGTCTGCGATTATTGGGTTATAGTTTGTTTTTTGTACATTTTAGGGAGACAGAAGATTATAGGCAAAGACAAATCAGTACATGGAAGGTATACGTGGGGTCAGCCCAGAAAGGCAGGACATCTTGAAATGGGGTAGGAAGTCCATGGATTACAGATCATAGTTGGACTCAAAGATTTTTTTGATTGACGGTGGATTAAAAGAGTTAAGTTTTGTCTAAAGACTTAAAGCCAGTACAAAGGAATGCTTGAGTTAAGATAAATGGGGTTGTGAAAAAATTTAAAAAAAAACTTAGCCAGGCATGGTGGTGTACACCTGTAGTCCCAGGTACTTGGGAGGCTAAGGCACGAGAATGGCTTGAACCCAGGAGGCAGAGGTTGCCTTGAGCCAAGATTGCATGACTGCACTCCAGCCTAGGTGACAGAGCGAGACTCTGACTCAAAAAAGTAAGTAAAAATAAGGGGTTTTGGGGAAGCCAACGTTCTTGTTATGTAGGTTAAGATTTCGGGTAGCAGGCTTCAGAGGGAATAGATGGTAGATGTCTTGCTGTCAGACCTTAAAAGGCGTCAGTCTCCTAGCTAATCCCTGCTAGATCCAGCAAAGTCCTGGCTGCATTCATGGAGATTCTTTGTAGATTCAGAATTTCCCCCTACAAAAGACAGCTTTGCAGGGTCATTTCAAAATATATCAAAGAAGCATATTTTGGGATAAAATATTTTGATTTCCCTCGGAGTCTGCTGTCTGTCATGCTCTGCTGCATCAGAGTCAGGTTGGAATTTGGTATCTTACCGCCAGTCTGTTTTGTCAGTCCGATGACGTCTGTTTGCATGTTAACGCTGGTCACTTAGATCTAAACTCAGAAAGGGAGGGGATGTAAGGAGGTGTGTCTGACCTCCCTTTCCACCATGGCCAGAAATTTCATTTTTTAGGTTTCCATTGGTCCAGGGGGAGTCCATTCAGTCAGTTGAAGAGATACAGGATTTTGTTTTTGGTTTATCACCATTCTTGCTTTTTTCCTAGGAAGCTGCTGTGGAAGGATGACCCCAGGGGCTCCTCCACCCTTTCATTGTCAGTTGAGTTCGGCTTATGGGGAGTTTCGGTGGGAGACTGGGGGGAGGAGGTTAAATGATGTCAAGGTATGTATTGTCCTGTGTCCTTCCTGAGTGGCAGAGAGGACCAGCCTCTGCTTGCTGTCACTAAGCAGCCAGCTTCCTTCCTTTCTTTCTGGGACCCCCTAACATTCTCTTCCCCTCAACCATTTTGGCCTATGGGAAAATAATTTTGCTGCTACTAATTCTAGGTCGCTGCATATCCTGGGTGGCTTCCCTGTGCTCTGCCTACACCTTTGGAAATAGTACTTCTCTAAGTAAGATCTCCTTAAATAATCCTAATTTGAGTATGCCATCTGTTTCTTATTGAGACCTTGACTGATACAGCGACTAAGGATAGTCATCTCTGAAGTTAAAACAAACAACAAAAAAACACATGTGTCTTGAATTAGGCTAAGCTGAATTTTTGAAAGCGTGGTCCTTAGCCCCTTGGCAGAGATGCTGACGTGAACCCAGAATCCTAAGGTATATGTTGTTTTCAGAAGCCAAGTTAAATTTCCTTATGAAAGCAAAGCTTTTTACCTTCTAAACCAAGATGGTCCTTAGGATGTAGAATGTTCTCTGAGTTCCTGTTGGTGTCTGTTAGAGCAGGTGAGGAATTCAAGAACGCTGCCCCTTCCGTACCCGTAAGATGTGACAGGCGATTGCTCTTGTCTTAGAATAACTGATTTGGGTGTTTTTTGTTTTTTGGTTTTTTTAATAACAACTTAAGAAAAAATTCCAATAATTCCACAGGTGAGCTAATGAGCTAATTACAGAGAGTGGTTTCAAAATATTGGCATTCCACAAGTAAACAGCATCTGCCTTTGATTAAGGTGTGAAGTTTTAAAAAGGTATGGAAAGATGAGTAGTATAGTCAGGTGGCTTCTTTTTTTAATTTTTATTTTTGATTTTGCAGAAGTGATTATATAATGGCCTTATGTATATTCTCCTGTGAGAACCAGGAAAACCAAATAACGCATACCAAGACCCTGCAGTGGCAGGAGGCTTCGACTCTGCACTACCTGTCTGGGGCAGAGCCTCGTCCACTGTCCGCAGAGCTAGGGCTTCCTAATTGTTTTCTCATGTTTCTGCACTGTTTGCTGTTTTACCTTTAGAATGAGAGTTCCCTCTGCATACACATAGACCAAGTTTGTAAAATTGTGAACTGTTGTCTCTGTGCTTTGTCAGTGGTTCTCATATTGACTGTTCATTAGAATATGGGAAGGAGCTTTAAAAAGTAGCCATGATACCGGGCACGGTGGCTCTCGCCTGTAATCCCAGCACTTTGGGAGGCCAAGGCGGGTGGATCCCGAGGTCAAGAGATTGAGACCATCCTGGTCAACATGGTGAAACCCCATCTCCACTAAAAATACAAAACATTAGCTGGGCATGGTGGCGCGTGCCTGTAATCCCAGCTACTCAGGAGGCTGAGGCAGGAGAATTGCCTGAACCCAGGAGGCGGAGGTTGCAGTGAGCCGAGATGGCGCCATTGCACTCCAGCCTGGGTAACAAGAGCGAAACTCCGTCTCAAAAAAAAAAAAAGTAGCCATGATGCCTGCCTGGGCTGTGGCCCCAGGGACTCTGAATTAATTGGTCTTGGATGGGGCATTTCATAAGCATCCAGGATTCAGACCAACGGAACTAAACCAGGGCTTCTTAAATTTTAATGTGTGTGCAAATCACCCAAGGCTCTTGTTAAAGTGCAGGTGGTGATTCAGTAAGCCTAGGGTGGGACCTGAGATCCTGAATTTATGATAAACCCCCGAATGATGCTGCGGTGGCTACCTGCAGAACACACGTTGAGTGGTAAGGAGATAGAACGTTTGGGTGGCTACAGATAGCTTTTTAGGATGGGTGAATGTTAATGCTTGAGTGTTTGGTGATTTGAATCATGGCTCCAAGAGTTGAGAGTTTTCTAGGAAGTAGGACATTTGTAGTCTAATATGGATGATCAAATTATAGACTGAGTGAGGTCTTCAATAGCAAAACACAGCCAGGCCTCTTCGCATGCCATCATTGTCACAGTAATGATGAGTCTATTGATCCATTCATGCATTCATTCATTCATTTGTTCATTCATTCATTCACTGAATATGTATCGAATACTTGTCGTATACCAGGCATCTTTTCGGTGCTGAGAATAGATCAATGACAAAATTAAACGAGGTTCTTGCCCTTGGCTATTCCAGTGTATGGCATACAAATAGATTAACTCAAGTAAATTGAGTCAGCAAAAGCCATAGGGATGGCGATATGTACTATGAATGAAATCAAGCACACTGTTTCCTTAGTGGGAGGTGTGGCTATAGAGTTTAATTTGCTATGTCTATGGAGTGCCCAATGGAAGTTTCTTGGAAGAAATGATGTTTTAGCTAAGACACGAAAAGACCCAGGGAAAGACCATTCCAGGAAAACAGAAAAGCAGGGCGAAGACCCTGAGTAGGAAGGAGATTGATTTATCGGGGAACAGAGACGGGATCCGTGTAGTCTTGGTGTCACGAGTGAGGAGATGTCGTCGTGTGGAGAGGCAGGAAGGAAGCGTCTCATGCAGGGGATGAGGACTTTGAGTGCCTTGCTAAGCACCATAGGAAGCCGTCTGATGGTTTTATGCATGGAAGAGGAACGTTCTGATTCATGTGCTAAAATGATTACTCTGGCTGCTATGTGGCAGATGTATTAGAAAGGAAGATGTCAGAAGTGGACACAGGAAAACCAGTTAGTAAACTCAGAGTAACCCAAAGGAATGATGATTATGCCCGATCCTAGAAAAGTGGCAATAGAAATGGATGTAATTTTGTGATAGCACTGACAGATCGAGGGATGAGGAAACTGGAGCAAGCTTGGATGACTTCTAGCAAATGAGTAAATAGTAGTGATTTACTCACGCAGGGAGGGCGGCAGAAGACGTAATTCGCAGGGCATGACAAGACCCCAGAGCTCCATTTTAAACAAGTTTGAGATGCCTGTTAAACTTGCAAGTGCAGATTTAAGAATATAGTGCATACTCTACAAGTCTAGAGCTTAGGGAAGAATTCAGGTCTAAAAATAGGATTTGGGGGCAATTCCTATATTTATATGAAACATTACCTTATTAAATGAGTTTTCAAGGACAGAAAAAAGTAGATACTAAGGGAATATCGGGGTTTTGGTGAAAGATTGGCCCAAGATTAGAGAGGCAACTTCGGCTCCTTCTTGGAAACCCATCTTGGCTTTGGGTAGTGCTCAGATCTTAGACTCAAGGTAACCTTTGCAAAGATTTCAATAATAATGAGTATGTAAACTTTCAGTAAACATTATTTCCCAGACATGGAACATCTGGCTGAAGTCAATGTGATTTGAAATGATGTTGGCTTTATCTCGATGTCTCTCCCAGAGGGACACATTGTGAGGAAACAGATATTAGGTTGGGTGATTATGGAGGGTGGGGAAATCAGCTTGTTGGTTCCTTGGCCAGATGTCTAAGTATATGGTAACGGAGTTAATGGATGCTGAGGAGGAAAGACACGTGCAGAGTTGGCGTCCTTTCAGCAAAGCCAGGCAAGGTTGCTGATGAAGGATGCCTGCTGCTACAGTGGAGCCAAAGATATATTCTTGGACCCAGGGAAGAAACACAGAGGACACATTATCATATGCAATGATTAGTTGGCTAATGAGCCTTGAGGGGCAGGGGGAAAATGAACCACAAAACAAATTAAACGAGTACCTGACATCCTAATGTTCTTTATAAACACATGATGATGTATGTGAGTGTGTGTGTGTGTGTGTGTGTGCGCACACACGTGTATGTATGGGTGTGTGTTGCTTCATGCCAGCCCACTTGACTGTGCTAAATGAGGCTGACCGACTCCCCCTTCCCCAAGTGCTTCCTGGGCAGGATACCACGCAGGAGGAGGTGATTTGGCTTTTAGACAGATCCTTTCCCTGTGGTGGTTCTTGGTGGAGGATGAAAGATGAGATTTCTCTGAAAAGCTCATCCCTTTGAATTGTGTTCCCGAGGAAAGAGGCCAGATGCCACATGACCAGAGTTACAGAAAAATCCAGAATTTTGGGTGATAAGCGTGCAGTACCTGGCTGTCTTCCATCTGCAGCAAGGGCAGAGCAGCAGGGAATGGCCAGGAGTACAGAGAAGAAAAGGAGGCAAGGGCTGAGGGATGACTTCCTTACAGACCAGATTATTTCATCCCCAAATGGAACAGTTCAGAGTGACTGAAATCAACTTTATATATATAGAGTAGGGGCTGCTGGTTTAGCTACCAAGACAGGGTCGCAGCCATGCTGCCTGGATTGAACTGACTACCTTCAGACTTGTTTTAAAGGTTTTTTTATTCATTGTCTGACTCCACACCAATCAGAGAAGCTCGGAGGCTGCACCATGGCTGTGCCTATTTTATGCGTGCAAAAACAAATGTTTAGAGAGATAAAGTGATTTTCTTAGCGTTTGACAGACACTAAAACTTGGACTCTAGGTTTGGAACTCAGGCAGTGACACGTCTACACGTTGGAGGCATATTTTGCTACATGATCAACCTCATACTCACTCACTAAAAAGGAAGAAGGCAATGCCCCATGGGAACAAAGGCCAGGATTTTAAAACGGTTTTACTTTAAAATAAATAAGGCCATTTGCATTATGTTTGATATGTGTCCGGAATTTTACTCTAAAATTGCCTTATCTGATTTGATTTAATCTTTATAACAGCCCCATGGGGTAGGTATTATGATCCTCATTCTACATTTGATGAAGCTGGCTCAGGAAGGATCCTTGGCCAGGGTCAGGCAGTTCAACTTGGCTGAGCCAGGATTTGAATTGGGACCTTCGTGTCTATTACACATGCCCTTCAGCTGGTATTTGGTCCTACTTAATTGTAAGTGAAGAGGCTCTGATATTTTTCTCCCAGGCTTAGAAGGAAACATGGCACAGGTCCTCGGTGTCTTTTGAAGCTCACCCATGTTTTGGAAAGAGGAATGTAAGATAAATACTTAGAGTAATGTTTTCTTCTAGATAGGTCTGATTTCTCTCCAATGACCAGTGCTTCTGCATTATCTATAGTCTGGGATGCTTAGTTTTGCTTTCAGAATCTCTCACAAAGACTGGATACCAGGAACCTGCCACATTGTGATGTCTGCTATTCTGCCACAGAAACTTCATTATTTAATGTTCCCGTTAATAATACCGGACACACATTTCGGGATTAAAGTATGTGCCTTCTCTAATGATGTATTCTGGAAAGGTTATTATTAATAAAGGTAGCATTAAAACACCACAAATAACTCTGTAACCTTGCTTGGGCTTAATAAATTCCCTGCAGAAAATTTTATTTGCAGCAAACCCTTAAAATTCAGCTCACTTTTAATATACTGTGACCTTCATTGGCCCTTATCATTCATTATATACGAGTGACCTTTCCAAAGTTGAGAAGGGTAGTTGCAACAGCTTTTGGGTATTAAAACCTGTAAGAGGTAGGTATGGTTTTCATTCGTTCCTACTGATAATTAATTCATGTACTTTAAAGACGTAGCATTATTCCTTTTATGACATGGTTGGTGGTGGTTTCACAAGGGCATGGAATGTAAATGGTTATCTTGGCTAAAGCGGGTTTCTGTCCTTTTTAGACACTGAGCTCTATCTATAGCAGGACTTAAACTGGGACTTCCCTTAGAAGGAGCAATGTCAAGCTGTTGGAGACTTGATCATCATTTTGATGATCATCCCTTTGCCATTTTGATGATCAACCCCTTACATCTTCTAAGAGCTTTTTTTTTTTTTTTTTTTTCTCACTCTGTCACCCAGGCTGGAGTGCACTGGTGCAATCTCGGCCATCTGCAACCTTCACTTCCTGGGTTCAAGCAATTCTCCTACCTCAGCCTCCCAAGTAGCTGAAATTACAGGTGCCCACCCCCACGCCCAGCTGATTTTTATCTTTTTAGTGGAGATGGGGTTTCACCACATTGGTCAGGCTGGTCTCAAACTCCTGACCTCAGGTGATCTACCTGCCTTGGCCTCCCTTTTTAAAATACTTATTACATAAAGGCTCACGCCTATAATCCCAGCAGAGGCCGAGGCAGGTGGATCACTAGGTCAAGAGATCGAGACCATCCTGGATCCTGGTCAACATGGTGAAACCCCATCTCTGCTAAAAATATAAAAAATCAGCTGGGCATGGTGGCGCGTGCCTGTAATCTCAGCTACTCAGGAGGCTGAGGCAGGAGAATTGACTGAAACCAGGAGGTGGAGGTTGTGGTGAGCCGAGATCGCGCCATTGCACGCCAGCCTGGGTAACAAGAGCGAAACTCCGTCTCAAAAAAAAAAAAAAAAAAAAAAAAAAAAGTAATGACAAAACTGCAATTACTTTTGCACGAACCTAATGGTTTTTAAGGGTATTCCAGGATCATAACCTGGGTACTAGAGGCATCCCATGAACCTTAAAAGAATCTCATCATGTTTTACCCCAAAACCATCTCCTCCAGTTACCATCATCTTGATCATCAGCCCCCCTATCCATCCAGGTACTGAGGCAAGAGACTTCAGAGTATACTTTCTTTCCTTTTCTTTGAGACAGAGTCTTGCCCTGTTTCCCAGGCTGGCATGCAGCGGCGTGATGTTGGCTCACTGCAAGCTCTGACTCCTGAGTTCAAGTGATTCTCATGCCTCAGGGTTCTAAGTAGCTGGAATTGCAAGCACACACCACCACGCCCAGCTAATTTTTCTATTTTTAATAGAGACAGGATTTTACTCTGTTGGCCAGGCTGGTCTTGGACTGCTGACCTACAGTGATCTGCCTGCTTAGGCCTCCCAAAGTGCTGGGATTACAGGTGTGAGCCACTGTACCTGGCCACAGAGTTTTCTTTTACTCATTTTTCTCCCTTAGAATCCATGCATTCATTTTTCTTTCCAGTTCCACTGTCAGAGCCAGGCCCCTGCCATTCCTCATCTGGACCGACAAGTTTGACCCCTGATAAAATTGACCTCTAGTCTTGCTCTGGCTACTCTAGCCCCCATCATGGCAACCAAGCCTGTTTTATGAAAAACAAAACAGAACAGGAAGCCAAAAGAAAACCAAAACTAGTCATGCCGTGCCCTTGCTCAAAAATACTCTGTGGCTTCCTGCTACCTAGAGAATAACTCCACGCTGTTCCAGTTCTGGGCATCCCTCCGTTTCTAGTCCCATCATCTGCTTCTTCCTTCCATTTCCTTCATAGTAGGGATTGATAACTCTTCTTAATCAGTTCCTGCTGCTCCCTTGCCTGACGTACCTGTGTTCCTCTTACCCCGTTTCACCCGGGTCATGGAGAAGTTTATGCCAGCGCCCTCTTCAGATCCTTGTTTTCTGTGATGACTTCCGCCGACCTTGGCCAGAACTGCTTCCTCCCTTAATTTTGTTCCTTTAATGCACACTTTGCTTGGTCAACCTCTACATGCCTTGGCATCTGAATCTGTAAAGTGGAGGATATAATTATCGCAATGCCTATGGCCTGGGGTTGTGCAGGCATTAGATGAGATTGTTCACGTAAAGTCCTTAGAAGTGGGCTTGGGCTCTTTGTGAGCTCTTCGTAAATGTTAGCTCATCATCTTGTCATTGTTAGCAGTCAAAATGTTTGCAGCAGTGACATTTCTTTACATCTGTTTTAATATCATGACATCTCAGTCATTTTACCTGAATCTTGCCTTTTCTTTAAACTGGAAATTTTTCTGGGAAAGGGAGTGATCTTAGCAATTCTTCCTTTTAACCCTTGGGGCTGAGCAGTGCCTTATACACAGTGGAGCATCCGCTATTATAGGCACATTTTTGTGCCGTGGATGTAGCAGAAATTATCTGAGGGCTCCTGATGTAACTCCTGCCCCCAGTCTTGCAACTTAGCTGGAAACAATAAATAAGGGGATAGTGTGGTCTGGTAACAAGGGGTGTCCCAGAGCAGGAAGTGAGCAGAGAGCTGGGTGAAGCAGAAAGAGGGAAGAGTGACTACAACCATTGGTGAGTGTCTGGCCTTGAAGAGTGGATCGAATTGGACAGAGAAGAGAAAGGAGATTATTCTAGTAGAAAGTGGCCGGGCTTGGTGACTCAAGCCTGTAATCCCTGCACTTTGGGAGGCCGAGGCAGGTGAATCACGAGGTTAAGAGATCGAGACCATCCTGGTCAACATGGTGAAACCCCGTCTCTACTAAAAATACAAAAAATTAGCTGGGCATGGTGGCGCCCGCCTGTAATCCCAGCTACTCGGGAGGCTGAGGCAGGAGAATTGCTTGAACCCAGGAGGCGGAGGTTGTGGTGAGCTGAGATCGCGCCATTGCACTCCAGCCTGGGTAACAAGAGCGAAACTCCCTCTCAAACAACAACAAGAACAACAACAAAAACTACTGAGTATGGAAGGAGGCAGCTGTCACTGCAGTGGCTGCATGTAAACAAAGAAAATGATTCCGTTGAATACTAGGGGGTCAAATCAAGAAAATTCCAATGCAGTATAACAAGCTTTAGGAAACAAGACCATTAGCTACAGTTTTATCTAATGGGAAAAAAAATAATGCGTTGGATAAATAGTCATATTCACCACTATCCCAGGTAAAGTTAAATAAATAAAACGTTATTCTGCCTGTAGTCTTTCCTTATACGTCTAAGAGATCTTCAGATCTTAAACAGTGCTTCAGGTCTCAGTCGATGCTTCACTTGTACAATCTGAATGGCACCCCTTAGGCTGGGCACAGTAGCCTGCCCTATACCTATAATTACAGCACTTGGGAGGCTGAGGCAGGAGGATTGCTTGAGCACAGGAGTTCGAGACCAGCCTGGGCAACACAGCAAAACCCTGTCTCTGAAAAAGAATACAAAAAAATTAAGCATTGTGGCATGAACCGGTAGTCCCAGCTACTCACGAGGCTGAGGTGGGAGGATCACTGGAGCCCAGGAGGTTGAGGTTGCAGTGAGCTGTGATGGTGCCCCCGAACTCCAGCCTGGGCAACAGTGAGACCCTGTCTCAAAAGAAGAACCCAGAAAATTAAAATGGAAGAAATAAACAAATGGTACCCCTTGAGCAATGGCCGTAATTGAGGAAACTGTCAGTTGGAAGCAGTGGACGAAGCTAGCATTTCAGTATCCTCCCTAATATTGTAAATTTTTGTTTCCTATTTTGGTTCATCCTGATCTGCTTATTAGGAAACGTGAATTTTTTTTTTTTAATGCAGGCAGGAAAGAATGATGATAATTACATATCATATTATCAATTTATGTAAATAGTATTTTAACATAAATAATATATTAATAATACTCAAATTCTGTAATTACAGTACTGGATTGTATGTTTCGAGTTTTTGTTATGTGTCAAGCCATTGATAGAAACACATTTTGTTGAAGCCGCTAACACCCCTAGCATCACATTTCCTCTCTTTCCCATTTGACAGACTGACTCCAGCTTTGAGAGTCAAAGCGACGTATTTCAGGTCAAATTAAGTCTCAGCTGAGATCTGCCTCCTGATTGAAACACTGGGTTGACACCATGACCATGCTTTGTATTGAATCCATGGAGGTGCAAACTGGAGAAAATCACGAGTTTGTTCTTGTTCTTGTTGGTTGAAAATAAGTCACTACAACGAAAATACTTCTTCAGATGTTGTGTTTCTGTATGCTCTTGAAGGGAAACACAGATTTGCTTGCATCTTCACCTAAGATTTGTCGGTGGACAATATTCCCAGGCTGGAGTGCAACGGCACGATCTCAGCTCACTCCACCTTCCAGGTTCAAGTGATTCTCCTGCCTCAGCATCCCGAGTAGCTGGGACTACAGGTGCCTGTACCCATGCCAGGCTAATTTTTTGTAATTTTAGTAGAGACGAGATTTTTTTATGTTGCCCAGGCTGGTCTTTAACTCCTGAGTTCAGGCAGTCCACCTGCCTCAGCCTCCCAAAGTACTAGGATTACAGGTGTGAGCCATCATGTGCAGCTGGCTACTATTTAATTTTTAATAAATATTGACAAGTGTCCATTATAGAATCGTGTCATATGAGGCTGGTCCTTTGTAGAGGACTTCGTGTGAGGATAGTGTTTCTTGTGGCATCTTTTTTAGGATGCAAAACTTACCCTACAAGTAGTTTATAGTATTTCAGAATGAGTAAAGGCTTTCTGCTGTCCAATGGAATCATTAAGAAGCACTCGTTACCTTTCTCAGTGAGTGATCTGTTTATTTTACTTTCAGTTCTCTTGAGTCAAGTGACTATGATATGCAAGGATTTGGAAATATAGAATGGAACAGTCACTGCGGGACACGTTGGCTCATGCCTGTAGTCCCAGCACTTTGGGAGGCTAAGGCAGGTGGATCACTTGAGGTCAGGAGTTCGAGACCAGCCTGGCCAACATGGTGACACTCCATCTCTCCTAAAAATGCAAAGAATACAGGCGTAGTGGCACGTGCCTGTAGTCCCAGCTAAGCTATTCTGGAGGCTGAAGCAGGATAATCCCTTGAAACCTGGGAGGAGGAGGTTGCAGTGAACCGGGATGGTGCCACTGCACTCCAGCTTGGGCAACAAGAGTGAGACTCCATCTCAAAAAGAAAAAAAAAAAGAAAAAGTGGACAGGCACAGTTTGTGCTCTCATGGAAGTTTGCAGTCTGAGAAGGGAGGCCAAAAAAGTGTGATGATTTGATAAGGAAGTGTGAAGACTCCAGCAGGAGCCATCAGCCAGCCCAGAGCTGCACTGAGGACGTGACCAATGTAAGATGAGTTCAGAAAAATAAGTGGGATTTTAGTTGATTGTAGAAAACTTGGCAAACACAGAAAAGTATAAGGATGCAAATTCCTCAGAATCCTGCAGTTACAGTCATTTCTAGCATTTTTCTGGATGTTTGATTTTACTAATCCCCTCTTGGTGAGCACTTAGGTTATTTTTTTCCTAATGTATGAAATATCTCCTAATTTTGAAAATGTTTCCTCTGTCTACTGTGTGACAGAATTTGTTTCTTTTCTTTGCACTCAAGGTTCTTGGGGTGGGAGGCAAAGTGGGTAGTTTGAACAGAGCTAAACAAATCTAAGTGATGCCATTATAAACTGTATCTGTCCATAACTACTCTCTTTCTCTCTCTCTCTCTCTCTCTCTCTCTCTCTCTCTCTCTCTCTCTCTCTCTCTCTCTTTTGAGACGGGGTCTTGCTCTGTCACCCAGGCTGGAGTGCAGTGGCATGGTTTCTGCTCACCGCAACCTCTGCCTCTTGGGTTCAAGTGATTCTCCAGCCTTAGCCTCCCAAGTAGCTGGGATTACAGGGGTGCACTCCCATACCCTGCTAATTGTTGTATTTTTAGTAGAGATGGGGTTCCACCATGTTGGTCAGGCTGTTCTCGAACTCTTGACCTCATGATCCACCTGCCTCTGCCCCACAAAGTGCTGGGATTACAGGCGTGAGCCACCGCACCCAGCTGCTGCTTCTCATTTTTATATCGGCTCCCCAAGGTGTTTGTCGGTGTCTCTAATCTCCTTACATTGTGGTCTTACCTGAGGGTTTGCATACTTTAGACTAAGTGAACGTGGGGGAGCGTAGGGAGAAAGCAAGGAAATTAGACATTCGTCTGTCAAGGATATTGTCTTTAAAATGATGTTTGGGAATCTGGTAAGCAGAAGATTCTAATGTGTTTGAACTGAACTGATGGATTCAATATTGACCTGTTTTTCTTTCTCTCTTCCTCTCTCTCTCCTTCTGTCTCTCCCCACTTTATCCTCCATCCCTTTTCTCACCCTTCTTTACCCATTTGTGTTTGAATATTGGATCTTGATCAAGGTCACATTCGTATATCTCAAGCAAGGGAAAATAAAAATCTTGTAATTTATTGATGCTTTAATTGCCTGGCCTCATTCCTTTGTTATTTAGCTTCTGCTTATTCCTTAGCTCCTGGTGGGTCTGTAGCTGTCACCAGGAGAGGAGTCTGGCATGGCCACTGACCAGATCAATGAGGATGCTCCTTTAGAGACAAGAGTTACAGTTCTTGGTTACGATGAGCATTATGAAAATCTAAATAAGATTGTCTAGGAGGGGTACATTATGAAATCGCACTCCCTTTTGATTATTAATATGGATCAGCAGTGATAAATATTTGAGACACTGGCTGACTGGACATCTGATGAAGAATTAAGACTTTTTTTTGACTCCGAAAGTGAGCTGCGTACAGAGAGAACAAAGGCGGAGTGCAGATTAATAACAGAAGTGCTGATGTGGCAATTGATTAAACTCTCTTTTTATGATACTTTACCTCAAGAGCGAAAAGTAAGTTTGTGTTTGTGAAAGCCCTGGTGACAGTCTCTTTTTCCCCAAAGAAAGAGATCTGTGTATGGCTAAATTTTCCCAGAGAACATGGTGGGGAGGGGGGAACGTTGCAATAAATCAACGGAGTTTTTATGATCCCTATAAGCAAAAACATAGTTCAGTTTTGATGGATTGTGTTAGAGAGTAAATTAGATTGCATGGAGGCTGAGTACTAAAGTTGATATTTACAGTGCTTAAATATATTGTCTGCCTCCTCTAAATGCAGCTCATTTATTGGCTTTATGTTGTGGAGGAAATATCAGAATAATGAGCTGGGTTTTTTTTTTCTCTCTGTCTTTATAGTTTAATATCATGCAACTGTTTATTAATAAGCTCCAAACCCCACAGGATTCTTCTAATCCTATTCTAATATCAGACTAAATTTAATAAGATTCATTCTTCTTCCCCCTGCATGTGCCTCATTCATTCGTTTATTCAACCAATATTTATTGAGGGTCTCCCAAAGTGACGGGCCCGGGTTAGGCTTTGGGAATACAGTGTTGAAATGAGACAGCCTTGGTCTCTGCCAACAAATGGGGACAGACCAAAAGGGAAAATGAAAAAAGAAAAAAAAAGACCAAAGGCACTGGGCTGAGAATGCGACCAGGCATTTAAGGATGTATATTGCGTCCCTAATTTAATGACTTGGAGATTTTGGGAGAGATCGGAGTTTAGCATGCTTGAAAATACTGGTGTCCTTGGAGTGCAAGGATTATCTCCTGGGATGACAGAGGGGAAATTTCTGGTGATTTTCTCATTTTGCCGAGCCCCCTCCCCTGGTACTGTTGAAATTTTACGAGGGTTTTCTATGTTTCTTTGAGGCAAACCTAACTTTGTGCGGGTTACCAGAAGTAGGCAACCGCTCAATTGAATTCTAGATTCAGGACAAGATGTCTTGCTGATGGTGAGGTCAAAGACAAGGGGGAATCTTCAGAGAGAAAGAAAGCCTGAAGGCTGCACTTCAGACAAAGGCCTGACCTGGGTTCTTCACACTTGAAAGGATGACAGAGTTCAAAGGAAGCAGTGGCAAAGGAGCAAAGGCAGACACCCGGGAAGGCTTGTGAAGAGGGATTTTATTTGAAGTGCAGTTTTTGAGGACTTGATGGGGTCGGGGGTGGCCTGGAGAAATGCAAGTGCCGTGCTGCTTCATTACAGAAATTCTCATCAGAATCGTTTTCTATCGTGAATAGGAGTGTTTATTGGTTGTCATCAGTCCCTGCGCCTCTCCTCTCTCTTGCCCTCCTTCCTTCCCCTTTCCCTGCCTCCCTCCATCCCTCCCTCCTCACCTCCCTCCCTCTCCTCCTCTGATCTGAATGTGTTTAACATCCAACCTTTGCTAACTTCTTGCACCGGCTTAGAACCATCTCTTAGACTGTGCCATTGTTTATGCTGGTTTCGATCTTTAAAGATAGAGCTTTGTGAAGATACAACATTCCTGATGACATCAAAGCTGCATTTCCAGAAAATATTGAGATTTTCCTTATATATCTGTTTATTCATCCATCCATCCACCCATCTACCCATCCATCCATCCATCCATCCATCCATCAATCATCCACCCACCCTCCCATGACCCCATCCCACCATTCATTCATACCTGCCTTCACCCACCCACCCACCAATTTATTTACTCACCCACCCAACCACACACCTGTGTGTCCATCCATCCATCCGTCCATCCATCCATCCATCCATCCGTCCGTCCATCATGTTTACATTAAAGGAAACAGCACTGTTTTGCACAATTGCTTCCCTCTAGCTTTCTCATCTATGCATCTAGAACAACTAACTCAGGCTCTGTAGCTGGAAAACCAAGAAAAATGACTGTGAGAGCATGCCACATCTTTGCAAAAGCAAACACCACCACATGCACTGCTATTAATAGACTGCTTCCTCTTTTCATATTCTTCCTGTGAAAGTCATCATTTGCATATATAGGGTTAGGTTTGGCAGAAAGGGAAGGTAGAAGGGGTGAATAATTCATCTGGACTTGGAGTGAAGGTTTTAATTTTCTCTTGCATCTGAAATGTCTGTTGGAAATGAAGGTGGCTCTAAAGGAAGATCAAAATAAAACGTGAGCAATTCTGATTTCTTCACTAAGCAGTCGCCATTATAAAAATGAATTAAATGTCAAAGCACTATACAGGACTGACTGGTATCTCTTGTGCAAGAGACTAGGATAGGGTGATTTATATAGAGATGACCTAATCAAAATCTCTTTAATGTTATTGTATGCAATATTAACATTTATGTAATAATTTATAATAAATATACATATATAAATCGCATACTTTGGTTCACTTTAATATTCTATTTACTCTGTATTTTTAAATGTATTTTAAAGTGAAAAGCAGTATTTTGAAGAGAAGTATTCAACGTTCATTCTCGCCTATGGTGGGAGAGGATGTATTTAAATGGGTTCTCTGAGTAAATAGATAGATTTTTGACACTTGAGGTCATTCAAACTGAGCATCTCTCAGTTTTATGTCTTCTGTTTCTTCGTTCTTCTGTCTACTTTGTTTTACTTTTAGAAGCTGAAACAGGGCCTCTGCCATCTGTTTATCTATTTCAGCCAAATCCACCATTCAGATAATGTACATTTCACAACTTAAGCCCACTCAGAGATCACTTTTCACCACTTAAAGAGCATTTAGCCATGATTCCAGGAATAGAAAATGTATCCTGAGACCCATAAGGACTTGATGAGAGAATAAAGGATCACTTGTTATGCAGCAAGTATAAAATTATAACAACAGCCCCCTATGTTTACAGATGAAGGACATTCTGGCTGGGGAAGGGGGAGGATTCTCCAACTTTCTGACATAAATGATTGGATGCTGTTCTTTTCCACTCTATTTGTTGTCTTGGAAACAAATATAGGATACAATGTTTTAAAAAATAGGTAATTGGCACCATTTGGCCCTAAAATTAGGAGTGGGGTTTTTTTTTTTTTAAACCTATAACAAGAATGGAAAAACATCTTGCTTACTAATTGGAAGGAATAAGTTTGTTGCTACAGTGTACTGCGTTTTGGCTCTCAAATTCTCTTCTTAGCCACAGTTCGGTGAAGAGGATTTGCACCATTTGTCCATCTGTAAAATGGTGATAATAATAGCCGATACTGTCTAGTCTTAAAGTGAGAATCAAATGAGTTAATAGATATAACACACTGAGAGCAATACCTAGCACATACTGAATGTTCGAGAAGGGATAGCTGTAATTTTTGGTTATTACACTGTTAGGAGAAGCTTCCTGCAATAGCCTTATGAGACCTGCTATCCTCATAACACTTTTGGTTGACTTTTCACAAAGTGTCTTTTCAGGTTCGACCTCTACGTTAGCAGTTCCGTAGACTTTGAGGCTTGCTTCCTGCTTTGCCTGTGGTGTTGTCAACAGGATGCCTCCACATGGATGTGTCGCTAGGTAACATAGAATCATTTGGCCGCAAGTAACTTCAAACCATTCTTAGTACCTTAAGAAAATATCCTGGAAAGACTCAGAGCTGTTTCCCAGAATTCGTGGGCACAGAGCTCAGTCATAGGACCCAAGGAGAGTAAGTTCACACAGTTACTTGAGAAGAACTGAACCCAGGAAAAGAACATCTATAGGAGGGAGAGGTCACACTGTCTTTCCACGGCTGCCTGGGCCGGTTCTCTCTCTGGTCAGCTTCTCTCTCTGCGATTATGTTCCTCTTCTCTCCATCGGCAGATTTCTTTCTCACGTATGGGACATGGACACACGGGGCTGCCCTGAACCCAGCCCTGCCCACTGCACTGCTTACAATCCGTGCATTTATTTACAGTTACTGAAGACAGAACTTGAGTGGCCCAGGGCTTTCTAGAAGTCACCCCTAGTCTAATCTGCTGGACCAGAGGAGGAGGGTCATGGTTACTAACCCAGCTGGCAGAAGAAGATATAGGGGTGGATTCTATGAGAAGGGCAGGGACCCACTTATAGCGTGGATTAATAGATCAGAAAACTAGTGTGCCAAGTTTCCAGACATACCTGCCCAAATAACTAAGCTCTGATAACCATGTTAATCACTTCAGAAGACACGACTGCAGCCAATGGATGTAAATGACAAGTGGTCAGATTTCAAGTCCCAAAGAATAAATATTTGGGCTGGGCGAGGTGGCTCATGCCTGTAATCCCAATACTTTGGGAGGCTGAGGTGGGCAGATCATGAGGTCAGGAGTTCAAGACCATCTGGCCATGGTGAAACTCCATCTCTACTAAAATATAAAAAGTTAGCCGGGCGTGGTGGTGCGTGCCTGTAGTCCCAGCTACTCAGGAAGCTGAGGCAGGGGAACCGCTTGAACCTGGGAGATGGAGGTTGCAGTGTGCTGAGATCGTGCCACTGCACTCCAGCCTGGAGACAGAGCAAGACCATGTCTCAAAAATAAAAATAATAAAATGAAAAACAAAAATATCTGAGAATAGATAATTTTCATTACATGTCTATTTTTTGTTATATATCTATATTATATACGTATATTCATATATAGCTGCATCGATTTTCATTGCACAACATGTAGTATAATGGTAATGTAGTATATTGTTATTACACATATCTTAAAATGTGTAATTTATACTATATAGTGTAGTATTATGCTATATCTACTATAATAAAAGTATATAATTACGGAAAATAAACATTTTCAGCAATTTCTTCTTAATATAAATCTGTAAATATAGACAAATCTCTATGTACATAGGTTTAAGATATTATAAATAGAAATAAAACATGTTTTTTTCTCTTTATACTCACACTCAGGGTAGCACAGAACACTTCTGTGACTAGATGTGTGAGTTTTTCCTCATCAACCCCCAATTCTCCAGCAGATACCAACAGGGTGTTCTATATCATTCAATGCCATTCTGACACTGTATACGTGGAGATAGCATCAGGTCCCGCAGATTAAGGATTCACTCCCTAAAACTGCCCCCACTTCAGACGCCATTCGCAAGCCCCAGTTTGGGACCTGTGCTTCGTGATGGATTGGTTATAAATTGGGATTCCCGTATTCCATCCTTGGGTTTGTTTACTTTGCTTGAGTGGCTTATAGAACTCAAGAAAACATTCACTTGTGTTTAATGGTTTATTATAAAGGATATTATAATGGATAGAGATGAACAGACAGATGAGAAGATGCATGGCGCTGGATGTGTGGATAGGGGTGCAGGGCTTCCTTGCTGTCTCTGGCTCTATCACCCTCCAGGTACCCCCCCCGCACCCCAGTTAAGAAGCTCTTTGAATTATCCTTTCAGGTTTTTATGGAGGCTTCATTAATTAGGCTTGATTGTTTCCATTATTGGCTATTGGTGATCAATTCCATCTTCAGCCCCACTCCCTACTCAGGAGGTCAAGAGGTAGGACTGAAAATTCCTACCCTCTGACCACAAGGCAGGTCCCCCTGGCAACCATCACTCATCCTGAGGCCATCCAGGAGTCCTCGGCCATCAGTGATCTCATTAACATACAAAAGATACCCTTAGCACTTTAGAGATCCCAGTGGTTTTAGGAGCTGTGCTCCGAGAACCGGGTACAACCGTCTGTTTCTTAATAAATCACGATATCAAACTATCTATTTGTATCTATATATCTGTATTTATATCCATATCTCAAGACATTGATCTCTTTGACTGTTAACGTGTGGAGAGATTTACTTTTAGGAATTGTCTCACATGATTGTGGTGGCTGGCAAATAGGAAATTTGTAGGGCAGATGGCAGGCTGGAAATTCAGATGAGAGTTGATGTTGTCGTCTTGAGTTTGAAATCTGTAGGCCAGCTGGCTGGAAACTCAGGCAGAATTTCTGTGTTCCAGTCTTAAGGCACAATTCCTTCTTCTCCAGAAAACCCATCTTTGCTCTGAAGAACTTCAGCAGATTCAGTGAAGCCCATCCGTATTTTTAAAGAAAATTCCCTGACGTACAGTCAGCTGTGATGTTAGATGTTAACCACATCTGCAAAGTACTTTCACAAAAACATCTAGACAAATGTTTGAGTCAACAACTGGGCACCACCACCTAGACAAGTTAACACATATGCTAACCGTCACAGCATCTTATATCATCTTGATGAGCCTGATCACTTTGGAGCTGCAAAGAGGAAAAGTGAAGTCTCAAGCAGAGGCTGCCATGATCACCACGTGACATGCCAACTTGCTAAGCCATTGAGTTGCAGTTGAGTCTCCCAGGCCAGGCTACCTTCCTCATGGTGAGGGGAATGGGGAAATCAATATGGATTCATTAACACTTAATGTAGGTTTTCCAGTCTGGAGCATGTCAGGAAGAGAAATGGCAGACACATTACTTGTCCCAAGCGTTATCCGTCATTAGTGCCTGTTCTGTTTCTTTGACACACACACACACACACACACACACACACACACACACACACACCCTCTTATATTTTTCACCTAATAGCTTCCTCACTGATCATATTATTCTCTGACAACCACCACCAAAATTCCATCCTGGGTCCTCTCCACAATGCCGCTCTCAAGACGATCTTTTACTCTGTTATCAAGCTTAGCATTTATTGTATTTTCAAGCAGTTGTATTCATTATAATGCCATTAGCATGAGGAGTGGGGTCCAGTCACCAGGGCAACCAGGAGCACAGAGTGTACATTGTCTGTTTAGCTGCTGTCTTGTTCCCTCTTGGGTGGACTCCAACTGTGTCTTTGATTCATTCCATTAGGTGGTTACTGGGACGTAGATGCTTGACAGCCTCCTCGTCCTTAACTTGTCTGTCTCTATATCGTTTTCTGGCCAAGATTTCTCTCTCCAGAATTCATGAATTTATTATCTTTTATTTCTGTAAGTATAACACATCTAGTATGTCCAAGCATATTTAACCACATGATGTCTTTACAAATCCTATAACCTCTAACCCTCTCATGTATTATTTTATATATCCTGGTGCATTTCCCTACATATTGTATACATTGTATGAGAGTACAATACATTCCCCTTTTGATCAATAGTACCCATTAATAACATGCTCATTACTACTGAAGGTATTCCGACTACATGATTATCTCTCTGTCTAGGATATTACAGAGCCTATTCTTGCATTATGAAAGGGGTTGGAAGAGTTGACCTATACATTATTTAAAAATCTTAAGCTCTAGGTTTATCCCATATCTATAACTGTCCTCCATGAATATAATTTTAGCTACAGTGGATCTCTCTAAATGAAGACATCTGGAGGATTCCAAATGCAAGCATGGATGCACAATGTCTGCTCGTAGTTTTCTATACCATCCATCCTACCTCTGCAAAATTACTTAGAATTTGTGAATAATTTCATTAAATTTATCTTTGGGGGGATACTTGATGGAGTAGTACTCTACGTGGGCTAAGGAGTGAGCAAATTCATTTCTACACTTGGTTTTCAGGTAGGCAGAATACACAGTTTTCAGCAGGTCTTTTGTGTGTATGCTTTTAAATAATTTGCCCCTGGTCTTGACTTCCATCGGTGACTTCCACACCTGACCTTGTATTTTAATTGCACACACACACTAACTTGGATGTAGAAAAATTTCAGGCCTCAAGACATGGAGAATATGAATCAACAGTTCTTGAATAAGACTCAGTATCTGTAGTAAAAATAAAAATAAAATAAAATCCTCCCTAGATGATCATTTTTCTATATATTTGTTTTCTTTTTTTCCTTATCTTGAGACAGGGTCTTGTTCTGTCACCCAGGCTGGAGTGCATGGTGTGGTCACAGCTCACTGCAGCCTTGACCTCCTGGGCTTAAGTGATCCTCCCACCTCATCCTCCAGAGTAGCTGAGACTACAGGTGTGTGCCACCATGCACACCCAATTTATTTTTTTCAATAGAGACAAGAACTTGCTGTGTTGCCAAGGCTGGTCTCAAGCAGTCGTCACATCTAGGCCTCCCAAAGTGCTGGGATTACAGGTGGGAGCCACTGCACCTGGCCCCATGATTCTTATGGACGTCTAGGAACACTGGGGAGCTCTGTTTTCCTTTGGTTGGTGGTCACAGTTTCAGTGCTGTTGTGTGTCCTTAACTTAGGTGTTTGCTTCTCTTGCCAGCTTTCTTCATGGTCATAGATGATTTCAAAGCTTCCGATACAGCACTGCTGCTTCCACTCACTTCTCGTCTTTTTCATTATGAATTAATCAGTTCGACATGCCTGTAACTTGCTCAGAAGTCATGGGGGGTTTGTTAGCAGATACAGAAACAAATCTTCATCCCTCAAACTGGATTTCATGCACCTCTAAACTTTAATTTCTTATCGTCTATTGAGATATAATGTTATGTGGTTATAAGACATGGCTTTGAATTCTTCCCCTTCCTTTGTAGACTTGCTAAGTTCCAGACAGTGTCTCTGTATCATCCCATGTAATGCATCTAACAGCCCTGTTCGATGAATATCCCCATTTTACACATGAGGAAACAAAGGCTTAGTTAGCTAAAATCACTTAAAGCCTCAGTAGTCCTTGGGGTCTGGGTTTTGCCTCTGAAGGCTAGTGTTGTTCTCATGCAGTGACTGCCAGCCAGTATCAAAACAAGGATTCCTAGTGCTGACAATTTGGAAAGTGCGCTAGGCAAGAGATAGATTTCTGACTTCTAGACTTTAATGGTAGTTTAAAGACGTATAATTTAGACGTGGCAGTTGAGAGGGTAAATAGAAAGCACTAATTAAAAAAAAAATTCCAATTTCTAAGACTGCAGAGCATCAGCTGTTACTGAAAAATGTAGGCATCAGGAGGGAAAAAGCATTTGTTCAGATACAATGCTGCTGAGTTAGATGCAGCTGGGGAATGGGAATGCGCACAGTAAGGTGGTTATTCATTATTCTTCCATCGTGGTCCACGGTTGAGCATGGATGTCATTTAAATACATTGTTCGAAAAATGGAAATAGAACGTATGATTTTCTACAGCAGGAACTCATTATGCCAGAATTTGGAGTCTCAGGATAGCCGAGCAGAAAGGGCAGGTAGAAGTCTCCCAAAATAGATGAGTGTTTGGACAAAAATGGCAGCGGGTGTACTGTGCCAGGCATTGGCCTTAGCCCAGGTGCCCGGTGCGATGTGAAGGATGCGAGCTGAAGCCGGCCATATGGTTCCCCGAGTCTCTCTGCTCATTCTGCCCTCCACTCAGAGGTGGAGACACGGGCTTTTCTTGATCTGTAGGAGAAGGTAATTGCTTTAGACTTAACAGGCCGCATTTGACCCTTGACTCACCATTACGCTGCATTATGAAATGAAGCTTCATCCTTGGTCTCTCAGGGTCGGGGGCCAGGTAGAGGGGTGGGGGGAAGGGCGGTGCCTGAACTATCAGCACAGCACAGTTTAAATGTCAGGCTGTGCAATTTACAAGTGATCGGAGATTCATGGGAAACGCAATGGAAAAGTCACTGCCAACTTCCCTCTCCCTCCTGTTATCAGATTGTGTCATAAATTTTGTGCATTGCTAAGTTCATGGTGCTTCTGTAAGGAGACATTAAAAATAGAACTCCTTACCTCCTCAGTTCTTACCTAGAGTGCATGCAGACCAAGAGTCTGTACACAGAAGTTAAGCTGCTTTTTAATTGTTTTTCGTTCTGGAGCTGTACTCTTAAAAGCCAAACACTTTTTCAGAGACATTCTGTGCGTGATACAGCTTTATTTTGTTAACAGCAGAAGTGAATAGAGGCTGAAAAAAAAAAAAAAACCCTGAAAATACAAGCAAATTCCTGGATAGGAATTCAGTTTCATTGAAAATAAGATAGAAATAAATCAGTAACCGTACTTGTATTACCTGTGTGATGTGGGTAAATTAGGTACAGTATCCAAACTATTCTGATGAAATATGCTGGGAGAAAGAGATTTTCTGTTCATCAGAGAGAAGTTTTGCTTTTTCCTGAAGCAACAGCCTCAGCTTCCCTAGAGAAATCTTTTTCCATAGAAGGAATTGTCTGCAAAGGGTGGGTTGCTGAGGGCTAAATCCATTAAAACCAATTTGAGGAAGAGCTGTTACTTGCTGAGAATGGGAAAAAATAAATAAATGAAAAGCTCATTACCTAGAGCAAAATGATTGCTTTAGGATTAAGAAATTGACAGTTACTGTTTAATTATACCAGCCCACTGAAAACTCAGAGAGTAAGCTTTCTAGACACTTAACACAAGCATATGTGCATTTATTATTCTAGCAGTTGGGGTAAATTTATGATCATAAACACCAATAACTTGAACAGCATCCAACTAGCCTTTGTGTGAATAGGTTTATGATGTTCATTTTACAGGGAAAACAGTCTTTCTATCAATATAACCCAAGATTTCCTCAATTTTCTTTTATTCTCAGAGTTGTTTTTAATTGCCTGCAATCTTTCTGATTTTAGGCTCTTCATTAATTTTTTTCTCCATTAATAGTTTCATTAAGGAAGCATGGCTCCATAGGGATGTGAGGCTGTTTTTTTTGTTTTGTTTTGTTTTTGTTTTTGTTTTTGAGATGAAGTCTTGCTCTGTCACCAGGCTAGAGTGCAGTGGTGGGATCTTGGGTCCACTGCAACCTCCACCTCTCGGGTTCAAGCAGTTCTCCTGCCTCAGCCTCCCAAGTAGTTGGGACTACAGGCATGTGCCACCACACCCAGCTAAGTTTCATATTTTTAGTAGAGGTGGGATTTCACCATTTTGACCAGGATGGTCTCGATCCGTAGACCTTGTGATCCGCCCACGTAGGCCTCCCAGAGCGCTGGGATTACAGGCGTGAGCCACCGCACCTATCCCGAGGCTGTTTTTCTTACAGGTCTGCTTCCCCTTTGGGTCTGAGCTCAACCATGACTGGCTTGTGGTCCAGTGCAGGTGCACTGGCAGCTCCAGAACTGCTGTCATTAGCCGGCTTCAGCCTTACTTTGTTTCCAAGGCTGTGGCAGGCCAGGTCTCACTAACACAGGCTTCTGTAACAACTGTCTCAGCACTGACTGGGTGGTTAAGGTACATATTAAAAGCTGAGAGACCCAGTGCCCTTATACAAAGGCTGGAATGTCACAAAAGCCCAGCCACAGTTTTACCCAGGTCTTTCCTGGGCCTTGAAGCATGACAAGGTAATGAAGGAATTCTTAACAGGCCATGTTTGGGATTAAACAAGTTTTACTGGGGGTCTGAAGAAACGCCCCAGGCCTCCACAAACAAGTTTATTGGGAGTCTGAAGGGGCTCCCCAAACCTCACTCAGACCTTAATTATAGATTCAAAGTTAATCACTTATGCCTTTAGGTGAATGCACACTTTAACGTGGACATAAGCTTAGAAGGTAAATAAGCTCTGGAAAACCTTGTAGTTTTGAGTTAGTTTGGTGATAATTTCCAGGCCTTCTCCCTGTACCAGGTCACAGAAATGAAATCCCTTCTTCCCCAGTTCACCTGCATCTTGCTATTGGGCCACGAGAATACGCAGCCCCCGCACTCAAGTTTTATCCGGGAACAGGAGGACAGGACAGCTTTTCTTCTGTTTATTGCTTTGTTGCCTAGTACAAAGTAGGCATTTAATGAAAATAGTTGTTAAGAAAAAAAGGAAGGAAGAGAGGAAGGGAAGGAGGGGAGGAAGGAAGGAGAGATGAAAAGAAGAAAGAAGGAAAAAAGAGGAAGAGGGAGAGAAGAACCACCTACTAACGTGAAGGAAGCAGAAGCCTGCCTTCCCCAGGTCATGGCAGCACATTCCATCTCTTAAAAGAAGTAAGATTATTTTTGGCATTCTTTATTCAAAAGGACCTCTAGAGTCTTTTTCTGGAGAAGTGCAAGGTCATATAAACCATCCTCAAACTTAGTTAGTTTAGAAAGTTAGAGAAAATTTCAGTGCAATAATGAGGTGTAGTTATAATCCCAAGTAATTAAGTACAAGAACATTGGCCAGGCGCGGTGTCTCACACCTGTAATCCCAGCACTTTGGGAGGCTGAGATGGGTGGATCACTTGAGGTCGGGAGTTCAAGACCAGCCTGGCCAACATGGCCAAACCCCATCTCTACTAGAAATACAAAAATTAGGTGGGTATGGTGGTGCATGCCCATATCCCAGTTATATGGGAGGCTGAGGCAGGAGAATTGCTTGAACCCAGGAGGCAGAGGTTGCAGTGAGCTGAGATTGCACCGCTGCACACCAGCCTGGATGACAGAGTGAGACTCCATCTCAACAAACAACCCAAAAAGAACGACTAAACAAAAAGTAACTACGTAGAAGAAAATCTACTTTCGTAGTTCAGATTCAATGCAATGTTTTTTAATTCTGTTGTTTTAGAAAACTGTATTTTTTTTAATTTGAAAACTATATATGTTTTAAAATTAGATTTTAAAATATCTTAAAAATAATATAAGAATGTTGTACAACTAAACTTTTCAGAACCGAAGCTGTTGTACAGAAATATGCCATCATCCCTGGGGAGATTCTAAGTAAATACTCTATATATGGTTCCCCCAAAGTATCTAAATTCATCATAAAAACAATTTCAGGGAAGACGGCACCAGAGCTAAGAATTAGTGTTGTTATTAGCGCTTAGCGCTGAGCACATTAAAAACCCAGTAAGTGCAGCCATTATTTCATAAATTTCAGAATACCTGCCTTTTGCAACCACAACTGAATATAGTTCATCAAATGTGGATATTTATAAGGATTAGCATAGCTCAGACTTTGATGGTTGATAGAGCACACTCAAATACCCCATGACAATAAAGTCTGACCAGAAGTCACTCTTCTTTTTAGATTAACTCTGGCCATAGAAATTAACACAGAATGATACAAGTCATCCTGAAGAAGCCGCTGGCTATGGAGAAGCAAACTCATGGCTGTCTTTTTTCATTGTTAAACTCTGAATAATCGAAGTTTAGCTTTTCTAAAAAAAAAATCCTGGAAATTTTTGGTCATATGCTATATAACACAATTTTGGCCTTTTATCATTGTAATTCAGAATAAATTTATTTTTTTCTATCTAGTTACCCCAAGAAGTTAGCTCCTAAGTAATAAAATCGTACACACACACACACACACACACACACACACACACTCATATTTGCAATAACTTCTTTACAAAGAATCATCTGACAGTAGGCATATAATTGAGTGTTTTTCATCTAATGCTCAGAATGAAGCACATTAAATTGAATTATTTTTCTGGTTTTCATCTTGTTCCTTTGATTTTGATTCACCAGCATTTTCTCTGCCCTAGTCGCTAAATTGGAAGGGATCACCAAATTTTATACACGCCGAAAGGAAACTGGGAGCAGTGGCTCATGCCTGTAATTTGCAGCACTTCGGGAGGCTAAGGTGGGCAGATTATCTGAGCTTAGGAGTTTGAGACTAGCCTGGGTAACATGGTGAAACCCCGTCTCTACAAAAATACAGAAACTAGCTGGGTGTGGTGGCACACGCCTGTAGGCCCAAGTACTTAGGAGGCTAGAATGGGAGGATTGTTTGAGCCCAGGAAGTTGAGGCTGCCCTGAGCTGAGATTGTGCAACTGCACTCCAGCCTGGGTGACAGAGTGAGACCCTGTCTCCGAAAACAAAATGAAACAAACAGACCAACAAATGGAAGTGTAACCTTGACATGTAAGGGACAGAAGAGAAGTTTTACAAACTATATTTTATTTTAAATAAAAATGGGTAGTAGGCTTAATACTTGGGTAACAAAATAATCTGTACAGCAGCCCCCAGTGACATAAGTTTACCTATGTAACCTGCATGTGTAGTCCTGAACTTAAAATGTTTTTAAAAATTAATGCTTCATTTGTTAAATAACCAAATTAGCTGCAAATTAGTCTACAGTGAAATATTGATAAACTTAATCTATCAACACATTTTAAGGGCATAATACAGTATTATTGACTGTAGGCACTGTGCTGTGTAGTAGATCACTGGAATTCATTTTACACAGCGTAACTTTAAAGCCAAGTGAATAACCTCCCATTTCCCCCTTCCCCTGGCTCCTGTTGACCACCATTCTTTCCTCAGCTTCTGTGAGTTTGGCTATTACAGACACTTCATGTAAGTAGAATCATGCAGTGTTTATCCTTCTGTGCCTGGCTTATTTCTCCAGAATAATGTCCTCCAGGTTCATAAATGTGGTTGCAAATGTCAGGATTTCCTTCTTCTTTAAGGCTGAATGATATTCCATTGTACGTATGTACTACGTTTTCTTTATCCATTTGTTTTAGTCAGTTACCACGTTGTTAATAAAGATATACCCAAGACTGGGTAGTTTACAAAGAAAAAGAGGTTTAATGGACTCACAGCTCCACATGGCTGGAGAGACCTCACAATCATGGCCGGAGGTGAAGAAGGAGTGAAGGCATGTCTTACATGGTGGCAGGCAAGAGAGCTTGTTCAGGGGAACGGCCTTTTTTTTTTTAATTGCATTTTAGGTTTTGGGGTACATGTGAAGAACATGCAAGATTGTTGCATAGGTACACACATGGCAGTGTGGTTTGCTGCCTTCCGTCCCCTCACCTGTATCTGTCATTTCTCCCCATGCTATCTCTTCCCACCTCCCCACCCCCCCGTCCCTCCCCCATTTCCCCCCAACGGACCCCAGTGTGTAGTGCTCCCCTCCTTGTGTTCATGTGTTCTCATTGTTCAACACCCGCCTATGAGTGAGAATATACGGTGTTTGATTTTCTGCTCTTGTGTCAGTTTGCTGAGAATGATGGTTTCCAGGTTCATCCATGTCCCTACAAAGGACGTGAACTCATCGGAACTGCCTTTCATAAAATCATGAGATCTCATGAGACGTATTCACTATCAGAGAACAGCATGGAAAAACATCCACCCCTGTGATTCATTTACCTCCCACTGGGTCCTTCCCAATATATGTGGGGATTATGGGAGCTACAGTTTAAGGTGAGATTTGGGTGGGGTCACAGCCAAACCATATCACCCTTCACCTGTCAGTGGACACTTATGTTGCTTCCATATCTTGGCTGTTGTGGTTAATGCTGCAGTAAACATAGGATTACACATACTTCGTTGCTCTCATGATTTCATTTCTTTGTATATGTACTCAGAAGTAAGATAGCTGCATCATCTGGCAATTCCATTAAAAAAAAATTTTTTTTTGATTAACCTTTATGCTGCTTTCCGTAGTGGCTACACCATCTGTATTCCAGTAAGCAATGACACAGGGTTCCGGTTTTTCCACATCCAGACCAACACTTGTTTGTTTGTTTTTTTTTAATTTTGCATTTTTTGATAATAGGTATTGTAACAGGTATGGGGTAGTATTTCATTTTGGTTTTGATTTACAGCTCCCTTAGGTTTAGTGATCTGTATTATGGACTTAAAATTTGTGAAGGTTTCTCTTTGGTAAATGTTCTTTACCACCTCCATGTTAAGATCTCATGTTGAATGTTCTTAAACACCCTCTACCCCACTCCACATACCAAACAAAGGGAAAGTTCTGGACATGAAAGATATGTCCTGTGATTGCGGGGATGGTTTCACAGCCATCTGCATATGCCCAAGCCCATCAAATTGTGTACGTTAAATATGTGCAGTGTTCTCTAGGTCCACTATACCTCTATAAAACCATAAAAATCTTTGATACTTGGCCGGGTGTGGTGGCTCACGCCTGTAATCCCAGCACTTTGGGAGGCCGAGGCGGGTGGATCATGAGGTCAGGAGATCAAGGCTATCCTGGCCAACATGGTAAAATCCAGTCTCCATTAAATATATACATATATATATATATATATATATATATATGTGTGTGTGTGTGTGTGTGTGTGTGTGTGTGTGTGTGTGTGTGTGTGTGATACTCTTTTTGTGAAAGCCTAGAATATTTATGGACATATCTCAGTCACATTTTGTGACTGGGCATGAGGAGTCAGAAGTTGTATCTAATGAGTTTCTTTACCAGTGTTGTGAATTCTCAGAATTAGTTACAAACCTTAATCTCTAGTGAGGGTTGGCCACAGGTTGGCAGCTGAGCCTTCATCCCTTAATATCATCTACTCCACTCGGTTCCGGGCTGAGGTGAACTTCACAGGAGGCATGGTTAAGGAAAACCTAATTCCAATGAGCAGGTGTGAGGTTGGTGCAAATGGAATAGCGGTTTTTGCCAAATCTTTCTACACCAACCTGATAGAATTCTCTCTCATATCTGGGATTGGTCATGGGCCCCAGAGAGACTGTAGACACTAGCATGTCTTAACTTTCAGTTAGTTCAATCTGATGTGGCTTTTGGGGACTGAAAACCAAGGAAGTTCACTATTACTATTATTATTGTTTTCAAGAGTATGTTAATAGAAGCAGCTGCTTAGCCCAAAATGTGTGTATCATGTTGAATTGGTGTAAGCATTTCTGCCATGTTTCCTTTAAAATGTAATATACTTCAGTTTCAGAACTGAAATAACAAATTTTTGGTGCACAAATACGTTAAAGGCTATTACAGAAAACAGAATGTATAATCTTCTTGGATTCGTATTTTATCATAAAGGTATAAATTTTGAATAGAGTTTTTATATTAACTGTTCTTCCCAACTAATTATTTTTACATTGCTGGAATGTTTTGAAGTAAAATCATAAAGGGTATACATATATTTATTTGCTAGGACTCTTTCAATTGCAGGTGATAGAGACTCAATTCAGCAAGGCTAAATCAGGTAGGAATTGGCGATGGGACTGGAGGTAGCACATTATGGGCACTGGCTTCAGCCACAGCATGATCCAGGAGCTCCCATCAGTATAGTCAAGGCTCTTTCTCTCTCTCCCTCTCTGTTTCTTGCATAGCTGTACTGACTTTCTGAATGTGACCACGTTTACCTGTGACTATTTACTAATGCCACGTCAAGCATTTCACCCCATTATAGCTCTGCATATATATCATGTGCAGATATGTTCTAGAATGATTGGAAATGGCCTGGCTTTAGTCTGGTCCATTACTGAACCGATCATGGTGAAATCGCATTGGCTGGTTCTGCCTCATGCATTAATTCCTGCTGGAGCATGGGCGTCTGGACGTTAAGGACAAAATTGACCGTGATGCTTGTTAAAGACAGTAAGAAACGTCAGGTGCGGTTGGCTCACCTTTGTAATCCTAGCACTTTGGGAGGCCAAGGTGGGTGGATCACGAGGTCAGGAGTTCAAGACCAGTGTGTCCAACATGGTGAAACCCCGTCTCTACTAAAAATACAAAAATTAGCCAGGCATGGTGGCAGGCACCTATAATCCCAGCTACTTGGGAGACTGAGGCAGGAGAATTGCTTCAATCCAGGAGGCAGAGGTTGCAGTGAGCCGAGATGGTGCTGCTGCACTTTAGCCTGGGCGACAGAACAAGACTCCATCTCAATTAAAAAAAAAAAAGAAAACAGTAACAAATACATTATTCAAGAAGGACTGTCATGATAGGTGCAATGGGATTTTGCAACAGGGGAGAGAGATGGGGCTCAATTCTGAACACAACAAGCAAAGGTGATGATTTATAGCCACGAAGCACAGTGAGAGTCGGTGGATGGAGACAGCAGAGGTAAGGGAGGATTCTGGCTAAACTGACTAACAGGTTCTTGCTAAAATTGTACAATGCAGAGGCGGCACAGAAGCTCAAGCGTCAGGCCTCACCGGGAAAAGGATGCAGATGAGTCTGAAATATGCTATTCATGTCTGTAATTTCAGTGACTCGAAAGGCTGAGGTGGGAGGATTGCTTGAGGCCAGGAGCTTGAGACCAGCCTGGGCAACATAGCAAGATGCTGTCTCTAAGAAAACATAACTAAAAAGTAAAAGAAGAGTGTGACTGGAATCTGGTCATGGAGAAAATCTTTTTCAGTGCCTACCCTGAAAACATGGAATGGAAACCCCAGAACAGAGCGGGGGTTCTTTTACTAGAGAGGCTACATGGTCAATAATAAAGAATATCCCTGCTTCTACTGCTCCCATTTATCAGATGCAGAGAATGAAATTTGTAGAAGTGATGTGACTTGAACAAGGTCACTCAGATAGTAAGCACGGAGGTGAAATTAAAAGGTTGAATTTAAAAGGAATGCTTTGTAATGTCAGTAGAGATGCATAAACTTTGATGAGCTTTGAGAAGTAAGATCCCCACATTTCATCTAGCTTTCTGGGGAGGTGCAAAATAAATAGAGAAATTTACTCGTTTGCTCATCTGTTTGACAAATATCAATTGTTAGTCTTTATGTACTAGGTGCTGTGACAAGCACTACAGAAACAGCGGAGAACAGTATAGAGAAAACGCCATGTCTTGTAAATCTTACATTCCTATACGCCATCAGAATAAAGTACTGCTTTCGAAAATATAATGTGTACATTGTAGTAATTGAACACATTTTGCTGTTTCTGAGATGTGAGAAGTAAATCATAAGATTTACACCATTGAACAAAGATGCGATTCTTGTTACACATACACACACATTTAATCAGGACATAAATCGAGATTTTGTGATATTAATCCAGTCCATTCAACTAAGGTTGAATAATCTGTTGCTATTTTAAATGTAGTTCCTCTCTCCTTAAAATCATTAAATCATAGCCCCAGAAGGAACTTGAGGAACTTGTAATCCATCCCCATGTCATGGATAAAAAATTCACGGAATTAGCTGCAAGTATCTCAGACGAAAACACACAATAATAACCACCGTTTATTCTGTGCCTGCAAGGCACTGTGCAGATTATATATTCTGCACTGTCTCATTTAATGCTTGTGACAACCTAATGAGGCAGGTACATTTGACTATCAGTCCCATTTTATAGTAGACAAGACAGAGGCTTATAAGTTACATATACTTAATATTTTTTGAGACCGCATTTCACTCTTGTCACCCAAGCTGGAGTGCAATGGCACGATCTTGCCTCTCTGCAGCCTCCACCTCAAGTGATTCTTGTGCCTCAGCCTCCCGAGTAGCTGGAATTATAGGTGCCCGCCACCACGCCCAACTAATTTTTTTTTTTATCTTTTGTAGAGACAGGGTTTCACTATCTTGGCCAGGCTGGTCTCGAACTCCTGACTTCAGGCGATCCACCTACTTTGGCCTCCCTAAGTGCTGGGATTACAGGCGTGAGCCAACACACCCAGCCAAGTTACATATACTTTTTAACTTCATGGCCTTTGGTAGGTCAGCAAGTGACCATGCAGTGTTTGCCTGAGCTCTTGTATTAACCTTGCCTGTTTTTTTTTTTGTTTGTTTTTTTTTGAGTTTGAGTTTGAGTCTTGCTCTGTCACCCAGGCTGGAGGACAGTGGTACGGTCATAGCTTACTGCAGCCTTGATCTCCTGGCCTCAAGGGATCCTCCCACCTCTGTCTCCCAGCTTTGCCTTTTAAGAGCCTTAGGACTCTTAACCTGGGAAATCTATACAATTTTTTTTATTATATGTAAGGAAGAACACAACTTTTCTTCTGTGAATACTGCTTCAAAGACACAGAATCCTATGTAGATAGGCAGGTAGATAGACAAGCTCATTGTCAAGCTCGTTACGTTGATGGAATGGGACAGATGGGGTCACCTGAAGGGTTCTTGGTAAAGGTACAAAAAGCAAAGATCAGGCCAGAAACGGGAGCAGAAACAGCTGGAGCTCAGTGAGTGGGCTTCAAAGCTTTGGCTTAAGGTGGGAACATGGAAGTTGATGGTCAAGTTCATTGCTCAGTAGTGCCTTGAATGAGATAAACAGCAATGCTAGAATCCCGAGGATCGCCATCCCTGGAGCTTCGCAGCCAGCATTTAGCCTGCTTGAGAGTCCAGATGAAGCGCTCAGCGAATTTAGTTTCATTCACAGCCTGCTAAGCCTCCATTGGTAGTCCTCTGTGGTGTCCTTTACTGGAGAACATGAAACGGGGATGACGACTTTAAATACCTTCCAGAGTGAGATGGCTTCTAGACACCGAAGTCCAGTCTCTTGTACCATACTGCATGTCAGACCCTGCCACAGTTCCCTGCTGACATTTCAGAGATGGGCAGACACTATGACTATCGTATCGTTAAAAGGTCAATGTGGTATATACTAATTATATGACTATTGAAAGGCACAGTTTGGGGCACGCCTGTTTATTATGTTTCAAATTAGAGAAGTGATACTGCTTCATTGCAGAGAACCAGGAAGGGAAAAAGAAAGAAAAATCACCCATAGCCACCACCATCCTTCTTGGAATTAGGTTGTGCCCTCCAGCCTCCTGAAGATGATGGTTTCCATGGAACATTGCTCTTGAAGTTATCTATACTTTTTAACTACATCGCCTTGGGTAGGTCAACAAATACCCATGCAGTGTTCCCCGAGCTCTCATGCCAACCTTGCCTTTGTATTTTTTTGCCAGGGAGGGGTTTGGGTCTTGCTCTGTTACCCAGGCTGGAGTCCCATGGTGCAGTCGTAGCTCACTGCAGCCTCAACTTCCTAGCCTCGAGTGACCTCCCACCTCTGCCTCCCAGCCCTGACTTTTGGGAGTGTGTGTGATGTGATGGTTGTGACTGATGTTAGCAATATCCAAGGAGTAGACGTTGGAAGAGCTGCTGTCATGCTGCCATGCCATGCGGTCACCAGGGAATGAGTGATGTCTCAGTACAATGGAGAGAACTTGAATCCCAGGCTAGACATAGGTGAATCTGAGATGGAACATTTTGTCAGTAACACACCAGTCATCTGGGGTGCCTTGACCATGCTCATCTTTTTCTAATCTTTAGGTTCCCCCTCGTTCAGGGGAGGGTAAGAGCTGCTGAGTCCTTTCTCAATCCCACCCCTTGAACATGTGGTATAATGTATGAGGAAATGGTTTGCATGTCGCAAATCGTGAAAATAAAGCATGTTGTCATTGCTATGAATATTATTAAATAGAGTTTCTAGTATGTCATGTTGGTTAACAGCGAGTCTCTAGAGGAAGCTTCTCCAACCCATGCCCCAAAGCCAGGCTGCGAGTGGCCCAGGATGGCACTGAATGTGGCCCAGCGCAAATTCATAAATTTTCTTAAAGCCTTAGGAGGTTTTTGTAAATTGTTTATTCAGCTCATCGGCTATCGTTAGCATTAGTGTATTTTATGTGTAACCCAAGACAGTTCTTCTTTTTCCAGTGTGGTCCAGGGAAGCCAAAAGTTTGGGCATTCCTGCCAGTCCCAACTCCGCTGTTTTCTACCTAGCTGTGTGACCTTGGGCAAGTTCCTTAAGCTCTCTGATGATCACTGACTTCTCCTGGAGGTGCTGCTGCATTCTCACCTCTCTCATGAGACTGCTGTGAGGATGCGGAGACAGCAGGCCATGGTGTTTGCCGCAACAGCCAGCAGGTAGCAAGAGCACCACCAATGGTAGCTATCAGCGTTGTTATCTTATGATCCAGAACATGTATCACTTTTGTCGTACTTTGACTGGTCTCTCGTCGTTCTGGCTTTTCCATGTCTTTAAGTTCTTTGCCGTCTTAGAAGCAGTTTATTTTCATGGCTGTAAGAATCTATCTGAAAACTATACATGGTGAATCATGTTAATGCGGTAAACTGTAAACATGTCATTTATCACAGCATCCCAGATCATGATTTATCCTTCCACAGATAGCCTTTATTATATAAGCTTGTAGTATGTATTTAATGAACTGGTGTGAAAGTTCTTTTGTTCTGGCTGGTTTCGGTGGCCAACGCCTGTAATCCATTACTTTGGGAGCTGAGGAAGACAGATCACTTGAGGTCAGGAGTTCGAGACCAGCCTGGCCAACATGGTAAAAACCTCATCTCTGCTAAAAATATGAAAAATAGCTGTGCGTGCTGGCATGTGCCTGTAATCCCAGCTACTCAGGAGACTGAGGCAGGAGAATCACTGGAACCAGGGAGGTGGAGGTTGCAGTGAGCAGAGATCGTGCCACTGCACTCTAGCCTGGGAGACAGAGTGAGACTCTGTCTCAAACTAACTAACTAACTAAATAAATAAAAATAAGACCCCTTTTTTTCTTATTCTTTTATTTATTTTTTTGAGATAGGGTCTTGCTCTGTTGCCTAGGCTGGAGTGTGGTGGCATGAACATGGTTCACTATAGCTTTGACCTCCTGGGCTCAAGTGAGCTTCCTGCCTCAGCCTCCTGAGTAGCTGGGAGCACAGGTGTGTGCCACCACACCTGGTTAACTTTCTAAATTGTTTATAGAGGTGAGGTCTTGCTGTGTTGACCAGGCTGGTCTCAAACTCCTGGGCTCAAGTGATCCACCTGTCTCAGCCTCCCATAATGAGCTACCACTCCTGGCTGTAAAAGTTCCTGTAAAATGGTATTCTCTGGCTGAGTGTGGTGGATCATGCCTCTAATCCCCAGAACTCTGGGAGGCTAAGGCAGGAGGATCAGTTGAGCTCCAGAGTTCAAGATTAGCCTGGACAACACAGGGAGACCCTGTCTCTACAAAAAATAAATTAGCCAGATGTGATGGCACACACCTGTGGTCCTAGCTACTCAGAAGGCTCATGTGGGTGGATGGCTTGATCCCAACAGTTGCAGGCTAGTTGGAGCTATGATTGTTATCACTGCACTTCAGCCTGGGCAGCAGAGCAAGACCCTATCTCAAGAAAAAAAGAAAAAGCATTTTTCTTGTAAGTTTTAAAGACTTCCTTCCAGTACAAAATACTGTCTAGTCTATTGAGAATTAACTTAGAATGCTCATATGTCTTGGATTGACTTTTAAAACCCTGTTCTGCATTCTTGAACCATTTGTGATTGAGCCTTACAACCATATAACAATCCTTCGAAGTTCTGAGAGTGAATTTAAGTCCAGTAATGCTATTAAGGAAAGAGAGAGGTGTCTGTTTTCTCATATAAAGAGGATATCTTGAAGGGAGCCATGTAGGCATAGTTCCACCTTGGGGTATACTTGACAGAGAGAGGCAAGGAGGGGTGGCAGGTTCAGGATTTCCCATCTCAATCTTCCCTTGGTGCCGGGGAGGCAGAGGTTGCAATGAGCCGAGATCACACCACTGCACTCCAGCCTGGGAGACAGAGTGAGACTGTCTCAAACTAAAAAATAAATAAAAATAGAAGTCCTTTTTTTCTTATTATTTTATTTATTTTTTGAGATAGGGTCTTGCTCTGTTGCCCAGGCTGGACTGTGGCAGCATGAACATGGTTCACTGCAGCCTTGACCTCCTGGGCTCAAGTGAGCTTCCTGCTTCAGCCTCCTGAGTAGCTGGGAGCACAGGTGTGTGCCATCATGCCTGGCTAGTTGATCCATGATTTCCTCCTTGATCCCACTGAATAGGCAGTGTTGACTGTGTGTGGATCATGGGTAGGTAAAGGTGGTTGATACCACTGTTTCCTGCTTCACAGGAATCAGAGAGCCTGGGTGTCTCTGGCCTGCAGGGTTCTAGCCCTTACCTAAGGTCAGCCATTGTGTGAATCCTCTATTGACCCACTGGTACCACTTGATAGATTCACCAGAGCTCCTGTTGTGTACCAAGCATTGGCCTGTGTGCTGTTGCCAGCAAAACAGGTGTGATCCTCAGGGAGCCTCAAGTCTGGAGGGGCAGGCAATCATTGATTGAAGAAACTTACAATGAATGCATAATTAAGATAGGGACATTTACTGCAAAGGAAAAATAAAGAGTCTTTAAGTCAAACGACACATATCACCCACTTGGGCTGAGTTGGAAACGACTAGTTTATGAACAGAGAGATATTTTTAAAAAGATTTACTCTCCTCTCAGTGAATAATTTATTAAATACGAAAAGCAAGAGAAACATGATTAAAGGAATGCCACATTTTTGGGGAAACAGTTGTTGAGAGTTTGAAACAGACTTTTTGGTAACCAGCCAATTGCACAGGCTGGTGCCGCGTTTTCAGTGCCCTCTGATACGTGCATGTGAAAAAGCTCGTTATTTTCCTGTTTAATATCAATCTGTTAATTTAAAAATATGCGGAGAGAAAATCAGAGACATTGCCTGCATTTGGAGATACCCAGAAGCACAAATGTAAATCTTAGTACCACCCATTTGAAGAACGCTTGTTGTGACCTGAAGCCTCCTGAGAGGGGAATTTTATTTACTTACCAGAGTCGTGTAAGGTTGATTGGTCTAATAAAACAGGATTTTAAATGAATGTGGAGCATGGCGTCCCTTTGCCCTGGGTATTTAAAAATAGACCAAGAATTTCTCCTAGGGCATCTTTCAGATACACTTTAGCAGACTCATGAAGGCTGTTCCTGGGACACATTTAAATCTGAAACAAAATGAGCGTTTAACAAGGTGAGTTGGTTCAGGTTAAAAGCTCCTCCTCCTTTCAGCTCATCCGAAATAGTCTCTCACTGGACACAGTTCCCCCAAGACTGGCTAGGCTGGTCCCCTGGGTGCTGAAATGATCAGTAAAACATTCCGGAGTTCAGGTCTCTGTTACCATGTTTCTCTGCCCGATGCCTGGAAATGTGAATGTGCCTACACATTTTGAGATATTTTTTACACTCGCATGCTTCTGGGCTGAAGATGAAGGTGGTTGGTTTTCTTCCCCTTCCCATTTTCAGTATTGTAGGGACCAAGCGGTTTGTTGCTCTCTGCTGCCCCCTGTTGCTCCTGAATGGGAACAGCTGGTTTTCTACTGAAGGTGATTCTTAAAATAACCCTTACAAAGAGCTTCCTATGAGGTTGAACACTGGGTTCCTAGCTTCATGTGAGGTGGGCTGATTTTTTTTTTTTTTTGAAACTGACTTTTAAATGAAAGATGAGCTAAATGGGGAAGAAGGTATCTAGCAATAGCAGGAATCCCAGGGCTAATGGGATACCCCAAGAAGAAAGTAAACGGCTGAGAGCCTCTCTTTGCATCACTGGGACATTCCATCTACCTGCAGCTAAGCGTGGTTACCTGAGAGCCCTTGTCCTTTTAATTGATCCCTGGAGTTAAGTTCATTTAAACAAACATCCTCCTAGCTCCAGTTTATCCAGGTCCTGCACGAGTGGCTGGGGTTTCCAGAAAGGAGAGATTATAGGCACATGGTGAGTCGTTAATATTGTGAGTTCAGAGTCAAACCACAGCTTTTTTGTATTAGCTTTAACTCTTTTCAACCATATGGCTCTAAGCCTTGGTGTCTGTGTCTATATAATGAGGAATATGGTAATACCTGATTCAGAGGTGGTTGTGTGAAGCAGTGAGAAACTTAAAGAATTCATGATTTGTTGATCAGTTACTATTGCCTGTGCTTTTTTTTTTTTTTTCCCTGACATGGAGTCTCACTCTGTCACCCAGGCTGGGGCACAGTGGCACGATCTTGGCTCGCTGCAGTGTCTGCCTCCTGGGTTCAAGCAGTCCTCCTGCATCACCCTCCCAAGTAGTAGCTGGGATTACAGGCATGTGCCACCACACCCAGCTAAGTTTTTTTGTATTTTTAGTAGACACAGGTTCTCACCATGTTGGCCAGGCTGGGCTTGAACTCCTGACATCAAATGATCCGCCTTCCTCTGTCTCCCAAAGTGCTGGGATTACAGGTGTGAGCCACCGCGCCTGGCTGCCGGTGCATTTTAAGCACTCCACGTTCAATAGCTTTTTAATCCTTACAAAGACAGCAAAGATGCTTGTCTCTTCCCTTTCAAATCGGAGGGAAAACCGTTCCTAGCAGCCCTTAGCAAACCTTCTCTTCATCTCCTTGACCAGGTTTGTATCCCAGGCCTTTGCCTAAACCAACCTCTGGCAACAGGGATGGAAGGATGAGCTGTGCTTAGATTAATCAGCATGATTCCTGAGGAAGGGACAGTGTTCTCTGAGCTCACAGAGAGTAATCATTCAAACAGAACTGGGTCTGAGTCAGGAAGAGAGAACACTCTGGGGATGTCAGCTTGGTTAGCAACCAGCATGGTCTACCTTACATAGCTGCAAGATGATTCTCTTGAACCCAATAGCCCAAATCTCATGGGTGCCATGGGAAGTGCTTGTCACAGGGTGTAGTAGCCCATAGCACTCCCACTCTACAGATTCACCCAATCACTGCTCTCAGGAAGGTCATGCTCGTTATTTATTTATTTATTTGTTTATTTATTTATTTAGACATGGAGTTTCCCTTGTTGCCCAGGCTGGAGTGCAACGGAACCATCTCGGCTCACTGCAACCTCCGCCTCATGGGTTCAAGCAATTCTCCTACCTCAGCCTCCTGAATAGCTGGGATTACAGGCACGCACCACCACACCCAGCTGATTTTGTATTTTTAGGAGAGACGGGGTTTCTCCATGTTGGTCACGCTGGTCTCGAACTCGCAACCTCAGGTGATCTGCCCACTTCAGTCTCGCGAAGTGCTGGGATTGCAGGCATGAGCCACTGTGCCTGGCCATAAGCAGATATTTTAATGGCAAGATGGAACATGCTTTATTAGCTGTAGTCACAGACACTTATGGAGACTCAGAAGGTCCCTCATGTTATAAACATGTGTTCCTAGATAGGCTGTTCACATTTATTTCTTTCAACTATGTATCAATTCTTGCCTTCACCCCGTCTTTGGTCCAGTTTTGATTTTGCTTTTGGTTTTTGAGATACGGTCTTTCTTTCTCATCCAGGCTGGAGTGCATTGGCACAGTCACCGCTCACCACAGCCCGAACCTCTGGGACTCAGGTGGTCCTCCAGCCTCAGCTTCCCAAGTAGCTGGGACCAGTGACACGCACCACCATGCCCAGCTAATATTTTAATTATTTGTAGACGTAAGGTCTCACTGTGTTTCCCAGGCGAGTCTGGAATTCCTGGCCTCATACAATCCTCCTGCCTTGGCCTCCCAAACTGCTGGGATGATATGTGTGAGCCACCGGACCTGGCCCCACCTCTGGTCAGAATCCCTCAACTCCAAATATCCTTTTTCACCCACTCTCCCGTCTTCCATAACCCCAGGGAACACTAGCAATCTTTAAGCAGAATAATTGGCTGCCTGAAAGCCTGTGGATTTATTTGGAGCATGCATCAAGAAGAAATCTCCCAAAGGAGCTTGGGGGCATTCTCCTTTTGATTTCATTATTCAAAAAATGACGTCAAATTTTAGAAAAGGAGAAAAACATTCAGTAGCGTATAATGGTTACAGTCTCAGCTTCGCTACTCGACACTGTTTATACTTGAACAACTTGGAGTTATGGGCCTGAGCTTTTCTATCTGGAAATAGGGCTAATAATGGCACCTCCCTCTTGGGGGTGTTCTGAGCAGTCATGGAGAGTTTTTGCACAGTGGCGAGAACTTTACCATATTTAATGGTCTTTCCTCATGATTTTTATTTTTATTTGTTTTTATTTTTTGAGACAGGGTCTCGCTCTGTCAACCAGGCTTGAGTGCAGCAGTGTGATCATGGCTCACTGCAGCCTCAGCCTCCCAGGGTCAGGTGATGCCCTCACCTCCGCCTCCCAAGCAGCTGGGACCAGAGATGTGAACCACCACGCCCAGCTACTTTTTGTATTTTTTTTAAAGATGGGGGGTGGGGGGGTCTCACCATGTTGCCCAGGCTGATCTCCATAACTTAGGCTCAAGTGATTCTCCTGCCTCGGCCTCCTAATATGCAGGGATTACAGGCAAGAACCACTGCACCTGGCCCCTTCCTCATTCTTTTTTAAATATTTTAACTTTCGAAAGGTTAAGGACTCTTTTTAATGATTTGCTAGTTTAGAAAGAAAAAAAAAATAGTGACATCATGAAAAAATAAGCCTGCTCTCTCTTTCATTTTCTGTGATTGTCTGTTGGGATTCCTTGGTTAGGAGCTAAGGTCAGGCATTCTAGGGTGTTCAGGGGGCCCACCTCTTCACGGGGAAGACCAGGCTTTCTTGTCTGCCTGCTTTGCAGAACAAACATCTTAGAACTCCACAGATGGGGAGTCTGAGACCCTGAGTGATTAAGTAATTTTGACCTTGAACTATTTATTTGACTTGAAGTGGCTAATGGCCAGATAAGTACTCTGAGATGGTATCTCAGTTTCTGCTATCTTTCCTGTGAGAAAAAGAAAAAAAAGATCTTGATAGTGATCAGAATTCATTTGCAGAAGTGGTTTCCTTTTCCCCAGTCAACTCGTCAGAATTGCCTCTGTCCTCGGCGAGCATGCTTCATTCATTCATTCAACTCATTCAAGGCTGTCTCAGGCACCGTGCTGGGGACTGGGTGAGAGTGGGGAGTCCTTTCTTCAGGGGCTCAGTTCTGTTCCTGTGCGCGTTCTTCCTCCGTAACTTTCAGATCCGGGACCTCTCCTGCGGGCAGGACCTGCTCGTTTTGTCCATATGACTCTTTGGATCAGAAATATTTGCCTGACTTTGAGGCTAACACCCACGTTTTTAGGACACCCTGGGTTTTATGCGCACGTAAAGAGATGGTGCTTTCCATGGTGCTGAAATTTTGCCCTTCCGGAGAGTTGGTTCCCTTCAACAAACATTCATTTTCTCTCAACTCCATCTTATCTTTGTAAGACAGAAGTGTTGATTTTTTTTTTAAGCTCTAGAATACACGTGCGAACGTGTAGGCACGTGGTGGTTTGCTGCACCTATTAACCCATCACCAACGTATTAAGCGGCACATGCATTAGCTTTTTATCCTGATCCTCTTCCTCCCCTCAACCCCCCTACACACCCCACTGTGTGATGTTCCCCTCCCTGTGTCCATGTGTTCTCATTGTTCAGCTCCCACTTATGAGTGAGAACGCGTGGTGTTTGGTTTTCTGCTCCTGTGTTGTTTTGCTGAGGTTGATGGCTTTCAGCTGCATCCATGTCCCTACGAAGGACATGATCTCATTCCTTTTTATGGCCGCATAGTATTCCATGGTGTATACGCACCACTTACCTAATAATAGGCAAGCACATGTACTGAGTTTGAATTTTGAAAGTGAACTGTTGGAAGGGAACTCCTAGTTGTCATTTGCATGCTGAGTGCCTTCCCATGACCATGTTATTTGCTGTTCACCCAGCCCCGTGCATTCTGTTTCTCTTTTTTTTTTTTCATGCAAGTGTACTGCTGCCAAAATTTACTCTGTATTGCATTTAAAATCGACTCTGAATCAGTTCTGCAGAGCAGTCGGTGGCAATCTCCTTTTACCAGCGCCATCTGAGAGTTCCTGTGACAACAGCATCCCTATTTATTGAGGACTGAGCGTTCTTTTAGATCCTGCTTAAATAAAAACCAGTAGTGAACGAAGGATCTTTAGTAACTGTCATGAAACAGAGCTTATGTCTATGCTACTGACTTGGCTGGGGGTACATGCTCGGTTGGGGTTCATTGTATCTGGACTCATATCGGGGAGATGATTTACTGTTTCTCAATAAAAGATGGAGTTTTGAAGAACACCCTCCTTTGTGTGAGATTGAAACATGTGGCTAAGTCCATTGCATCACTTTGCACAAAAGGGATATTCAGCAGGTATTTATTAAGCTAAACTGAATCATGCTCAAAGATGCACCTTTTCCCTATGTACCATTCAGTTGAATGTGACATGAAAGAGAGAACACATCGTATTCATTTGTCTTTAGGGTCTTATTTTATTTTAAATTTTGTCCCACAACTCAATATTCTGTTATTTTTATTATTATTATTATACTTTAAGTTCTGGGGTACGTATGCAGATCATGCAGGATTATTACATAGGTATACACATGTCGTGGTGGTTTACTGCATCCATCCCCCCATCACCTACGTTAGGTATTTCTCCTAATGTTACCCTTCCCCAGTCCCCCTACCGCCTGGTATCCCTCCTCTAGCCCCACCACCCCGCAACAGGGGGACTTTCCTTGTTGAAGGCTTTCTGTTGTTTAGAGAAAGAGCCCGATATAATAGTCAGGAAAACACAGAGCTGGCAACTGAGTCACAAAGGGTGTAGCAACAGCTCATGCTAGAGAAACCCCTCTGACCCAGGTAGATACACATTGAGTGGTGATGTGGAGTGAGACACATTGACATCCACGGTGTCCCAAAAGGAAGAGAGACAAATTTGACAGAAATCCAATTTCTGTCACCAGATTTAGAGGATGAGATGAAAAGTTAGATTTATGAGGATAGATTCACTCTCTCTAGGTATGATGACTTCAGAACGGCTGCCAGGTGAAAAGTGGCACATTTTTTGGGGAATTTAGGTTCAGTGGAAAGGGGTTTCCTTAGGCAGAAAGTGAAATTTGATTCGTCTGTCCATATTTTTGTGCTTTTGAGCACACATGTGCATGCAAGCTTTTAATTAACCAAGAAGTTCTTTAACATTTATATATGTACATGTATATAGTATATATTTATGTGTATATATATATATATATATATATATGATAAAAAGAAGTTCAAAATTCAGCTGTGATTCCAGTATCCTTAGTTAATTATTGCTAACACTTTCTAGCCTTTTTTCTCTATGTGTATATACGTATTTGGAAATTTGGAGTCACTGTAACTTGCTTTGTCTTAAGACAGAATGAATTTTTTTTTTTTTTTTTTGAGACAGTTTTGCTCTGTCATCAGGCTAGAGTGCAGTGACACAGTCTTGGCTCACTGCAACCTCCACCTCCTGGGTTCAAGCGATGCTTCCACCTCAGTCTCCCGAGTAGCTGGGACTACAGGAGTGCGCCAGATGCCCGGCTAATTTTTGTATTTTTAGTAGAGATGGGGTTTCACCATGTTGGCCAGGATGGCCTTGATCTCTTGACCTTGATCTCTCGATCTCTCGATCCACCCGCCTCGGCCTCACAAAGTGCTGGGATTACAGGCTTGAGCTACCGCGCCCGGCCATGAATATTTCTTAATGCTCTAAATGTGCTTCTAAGATGTAGTATTTTAAATAACCATATATGTTCCATTATATGGATGCAGAATAGAAAACTCATTCCCCTTTCCTAGGTATTCATCTTATTTCTTATATAAAAACTCCTCTGTGTGGGTGTGTAACTTTTATTCTAATCAAGCATATTTTTTACAATTTCTAGAGCAGCCACAACAAACTTTGTACAAGGTGAATTTGAGAAAGGGGACTGCAGTCTCTTTATTTCAACCTTATCATCTCTAACAGTGATCATAGAACCTATTCAGATGTGCTCTACCGGAAAACTTACCCTCTTAGTTAACTTTGTGTTTGTTTCAGCTGTATTGCATCTGATGGATCATGTCTGTTTTTCCTTAGGAGTGTTTCTGAAATTACTGAGCAATGTGGAATGGAACATGTCAGTAAGGGTGTTTTTACAGATACCTTTTTGTCACACAGGTGTCTGTTAGCCAGAGAGGTATGATTAATCATGTTCTCTGATGTGGTTTAGTGATCTTCATTTGTCTATCATTAGGGGAATTTCCAGCTGAATCTTTCCAAAGGTGAATAAACAAATTCATCGTTCACTTTCCCATCCACCTTTTAACCATCTATGCATTCTCCCTCCCTCCCGCTCTCCTTTCCTTCCTTCCCTCTTTCCTTTGCTCCTTCCTAACTTTCTTCCTAACTGTCTTTACAGTTTTGGGGTACATGTGCCGAATGTGTAGGTTTGTTACATAGATGCTGTGGTGGTTTGCTGCACCTGTTAACCCATCACCTAGGTATTAAGCCCCACATGCATTAGCTGTTTATCCTGATTCCCTCCCGTCCTCCCGTCCTCCCGTCCTCCCGTCCTCCCGTCCTCCCGTCCTCCCGCCCTCCCGTCCTTCCACGTTTATTAAATATCAACTGTATGTTAGATGGTATGTTGCATGCCCAGGATAAATACATGAACTAGATTGAATGGGTGAATCCTTTCCTTTAGAGCACTCATATTGTAATGCTGGAGGTATAATGCTGAGGTTCATTGCTTTTCAGGGAGCCCTGAACCCCTGCAAGTACTTGCAGACTATAGGTATTACATGTAAAATGTGTGTGAGTCATTTTCTGAAGGAGTTTCATTCTTCACATCCTCAAAAAGATCGATGATCCTAAAAAGACACTGATATTAAAGAGTAATGATGGGGAGAGAACACCAAGCGATCATTTGTAAGATGCTGCGAGAATTGCTACAGCTGAGGCGTGGGTTCTGCACTACAGAACAAAGGAAGTAGATCCTGATGAACTGAGCAGCAGGATACTGGGGAAAGAGCTCCTTGTAATGATTCTGCTGAGTCTTTTGCAATGAATGGGGCTTGGGTAGATGAACACACATTAGGAGGCATCAGTTCTGGGCGGAGGAAACAGCAAATGCAAAGGCCCAGAGGCGTAAGAGATTCAGATGCACTAAAGAAACATCCCATCCTTGAGGATGGTGGGCATCTACACAGAGGGCCTATGAGGAAGGAGAAGAATCTGAGGCTGTAGAAACTGGTGGGGACTGGGTACTGAAAGGCATTGTAGATCTTAGACAGAAACCGGTGGGAGACTTTGAACGACAGAAAGACTTTACGCAGAGCGACACAATGGATTTGCCTTTTGAATACAAATATTGCTGGGGGCAAGTCTTTTGTGTTATGGGCTAACGATCTAGTTGGTGGTTACCTGAGGGCTGCGTCAGGTATATGTTCTTAGCTGGTGGGGCCCTTGGGGCTGTAGAAGCAGAAACAGGCAAGTCACTGGAAAGTTAGGTGAAAGTTCTGCCAACATTAGACTTGAGGGTTTACAGAAATTAATGAGAATGACCACTGAGTGTTTCCTAAGACACTATCCGCTTTGCGTAAATCACGTCACCGAATCTTCTTAACACAAACAGGAGCAGGTATTGTGTATTCGTTTCCCATGGCTGCTGTCATAAATGACCAAGTCTCAGTGACTTGAAAGAATGCAGATTTAGTATCTTACAGTTCGGGAGGTCAGAATTCCTAAGTGTGTCTCATTGGGCTAAAATTACAGGGTAGGCAGCAATAGGAAACGAATCCTTCTGGTGGCCTGGGGTGCAGTCCCTTTCCTTGCCCTTTTCAGCCTCTAGAGCCCACCTGCATCCCTTGGCTTGTGGCCCCTTCCTCTGTCTTCAAAGCCAGCATTGGTGAGTTGAGTCCTTTTTCATATCACATTGCTCCATTCTTCTGCCTCCCTCTTCCATGTTTTAAGGAGACCTGTGACTACATTGGGCCCACGTGGATCATTCAGAATAATCTCCCTATTTTGAGGTCAGATGATTAGTAACTTTAATTCTACCTATGCCCTTAATTCCCTGTTGCCCTGTAAGGTAAAATATATTGACCGGTTCCAGGGATCAAGATGTGCACATCTTTGAGAGGCTTCTCTTCTGCAGGTAACAGATCATTTCCACTTTTCTGAATGAACCAGCAGGCTTTTAGGTTAATGTAACACAGCTGTAGAAAGTTGAAACCAAGATTTGAACCATGATGTTTTTGGCTCCAAAGTCAGCAGGTCCTAAAAGGTAAACTTTGGCCCCCAATTAATGATCAAAGGCAGTGGAAAAATCTAACATTCTGATGACTTCATAAATCAATGAATTTTGTTTCACAAGTCTAATGCATTAGGTTACCATATTGATCTTTATTCCTTAGATTCTGAACACACCTCTGAAAGCAGGGTTTACTGTTCTTTTGACAACCTGACATCACTAATTAGCTCCAGGGCCCCTTAGTGCAGTAAACAAATCTGCCGAATGACTCAGTACTTTTTCTCTCTTTTTTCTGACGGTTGGGTCCCTTAAGCTCTGCAAATGTTGTCTATGGTGCAGGGAGGGGTGAGAGCAGAGGGAAAGAGAGGGGGTGCACAGTGGCTCCCCCCATCATCCTGCTTCTCCAAAAATAAAAGCCACATTTAAAAACAGTATTGATTTGTCCTTATGTATGGGGAGCATTTGTTATTTTGGTACATCCTATGCACGCAGAGTGATCAAGTCAGGGTATTTAAGATATCCATCATTTTGAACATTGATCATTTCTTCATGTTGGGAACTTTTAAAATATTCTCTTTTAGCTATTTTTAAATGTATAAGGCCAGGCATGGTAGCTCATGCCTATAATCCCAGCACTTTGGGAGGCCGAGGTGGCTGGATCTCCTGAGGTCGGGAGTTTGAGACCAGCCTGACCAACACGGTGAAACGCCGTCTCTACGAAAAATACAGAGATTAGCCTTTTCTGGTGGCACATGCCTGTAATCCCAGCTACTCGGGAGGCTGAGGCAGGAGAATCGCTTGAACCTCGGAGGTAGAGGTTACGGTGAGCCGAGATCTCGCCATTGCACTCCAGCCTGGGCAACAAGAGCGAAAGTCCGTCTCAAAAATATATGTATACACACATACACATACACACACACACACACACACACACGCACGCATACACACATAGTTGTTAACTGTTGTCACCCTACTGTGCTATGGAACATTAGAACTTAGAACTCAGGGCTTCTATCTAACTGTAGGTTTGCACATATTAACCAATCTCTCTTCATTTCCGCCTCCACCCCCATGCCCTTCCCAGCCTTAGTCACCATAATTCTATTCTCTTACATCCATGATATCTACTCCCAACTCCATTTTCCTGGTCCACAAAGTCTTTAAATGCTCTTTTATCTGAAGACGATTTCTCTGGACCCCTTCCCTATGTAAATGCAGCACAGTGTCATACTCTCTCAACACGCTCTCATTTCTCTTTATAGAGGTCACCAGACTTTAATTTCTTTACAAGATTTTTCACTCTTTTATAGGGCGAAGGGTCTATATCTATTTTATTGCCACTTTATCCTTTCACTCCTCAACTGAGCACGTGGCAGCTATTCAAAAAAATATGTGTTGAGGCCAAGCACAGTGGCTCATGCCTGTAATCCCAGCACTTTGGAAGGCTGAGGCGGGCGGATCACCTGAGGTCATGAGTTTGAGACTAGCCTGGCCAACATTGCGAAACCCCATCTCTACTAAAAGTGCAAAAATTAGCTGAGTATGGTGTCACACACCAGGAATCCCAGCCACTTGGGAGGCTGACGCAGGGAGAATTGCTTAAACCTGGGAGTTGGAGGTTGCAGAGAGCCAAGAATGTGCCACCGAACTCCAGCCAGGACAACAGAGTGAGACTCCGTCTCAGACAAACAAAACAAAATAAAAAAATTGTCAAATAGATGGTGCTCTAGTATATTAATGGCTTTTTATTTTGCTTCTGCTACTGGTCCTTGTTCATTCATCTACCCACCCATCAATCCATCCATCTACCCATGCATCTATGTGTCCATTCATCTACTCATTAATTCGTCAACCTACCTATCCACATATCCACCTCTCCACGCATCGTCCTTGAAGACATACCTAAGAGTACTTAGCGATCCTTCTGGAGTTCCGCATTCTGCTTTCTATGTTCTTCAGCCTGAAGTCCCGAGTGGTACATGGGCTTGGTGTTGGGGAGCTAATAATTGCTTATCATGAGAATAATAACAGCTAGGATTTATTTATTGAGTACTATCCATGTGGCAGCCAGTCTCTAAATGCTTCACATGCATTAAGTCAGTAAGTGTAAGAAGCCCTCTGAGGTAGGTATTGGAAATATCTCTAGCTTGACGATGGTGAAACTGAAAGAGAGCAGCCAGGGAAACACAGGGACTGAGGGTGGGATGATTCCCTGACAGGTGAACTCTTAATTGTGTATCTCGTATCTTCCTGTTTTCCCTAGCCTGCTGCAAGTCCAGCCTACAGGAAGGAAAGGTCTAATAAATTTAAATTGTTAACTCTTATGTAATGGACACTTTCACATGCCTCAGATTCAACATCCTATAACTTCAGCATAGTACAAATTACCGTTATGAGTTTATTTTTGTATATGGTGTAAGGAAGGGGTCCAGTTTCAATCTTCTGCATATGGCTAGTCAGTTATCCCAGCACCATTTATTGAATAGGGAATTGTTTTCCCATTGCTTATTTTTGTTTGTTGAAGATCAGACGGTTGTTAGTGTATGACATTATTTCTGTGCTCTCTGTTCTGTTCCATTGGTCTGTGTGTCTGCCTTTGTAACAGTAGTGCCATGCTGTTTCGGTTACTGTAGCCTTGTAATATAGTTTGGAGTTGGGTAATGTGATGCCCAGGAAGTTCTATTTGCTTAACGATTGCCTTGGCGATTCCGGCTCTTTGTTTTGGTTCCATGTGAATTTTAGAATAGCGTTTTCTAATTCTGAGGGTGGGAGGAAAGTGTGGATCCGAAAACTGCCTATCAGGTACTTTGTTGATTATCTGGGTGACAGGATGATCAGTACACCAAACCCCTGTGACATGCAATTTACCTATATCACAAACCTGTACGTGTACCACTGAACCTAAAATAGAAGTTTTAAAATATAACCCTTTTGTTTTCTTCATTTTACAAGAAAACTGGTTGGCTTCCATAAAAAGATGCTATTGCCACCCATCTACCCATGCATCTATGTTGATTCATCCATATACCTGTTGATTCATCCATCTACCTACCTATCACTGAATGGTCTGTAGGTGAAAAAAGCATGTTGAGATGAATTTAAGTCCTCAGGGTTTAGGATTTTAGTATTAACTAATTAAAATGAGCATCATGTTATTATTCAATGAAGAAAAGAAGTGATTGATTTTAAATCATAGCCAGTTGCAGTGGCTCACACCTGTAGTCCCATCTACTTGGGAGGCTGAGGTGGGGAGGTCTCTTGCGCCCAAGAGTTCAAGGTCAGCCTAGGTATAGTGAGCTGCCATCTCTTAAGAAAGTTAATAAAATCCTAAAATGTAATCATGCTTAGGGTAAGGATCTGGAAGAATACTCAGTATACTAGAATTTCCAGGTTATGGGGGTAAGGGGGGTTAAGGGTAGTGATCAAATGGAACTTGAATCCTGTGTACATTTTTTCTAAGAAAGGAAAGGTATTCATGTATTTTGTAATCAAGGGCATGGGGCAGTCTGAGAGTTCTGTCATCTTTTCCTTTTCTTTTCTTGGGGCACGGTGTCCTCTGTTGACCAGGCTAGAGTGCAGTGACTTGTGACATAGCTCACTGCAGCCTGAACCTCCCAGGCTCAAGCAGTCCTTTCTCCTCAGCCTCCCAAATAGCTGGGACCACAGGTGCATGCCAGCATGCCTCACTCATTTTTATTTTGTAAAGATGGGGGGTCTCACTCTGTTGCCCAGCTGATCTCAAACTTTGAGGCTGAAACGGTTCTTCCTCCTCCATCCCTCAAAATGCTGGGATTGCATACTTGAGCCACTGTGCCCTGCCTGCATATTGTTTGAGAAGTCATTTTTTTTTCACCTCTGCCTGCCCCTGCTTGCTTTTGAAAAAGTGAAATCATGCCCCTCTTTTAGGTAATTTGTGTTCTGTGGAGGGTTTGTAATTTACTTTTAAAATTAGTGGTCCTCGAGATGACTCGTCCCGGTTCTGCCATTGAAGAGGCCCCAAATGTGCATGAGAAGTCCGCTGTGAAATAGGTTTCCAGTTTTGACTTGAGCTTTGTCCCAATGACATATCTGTGTCAGAGGGGCAGATCCTCCCAAAATGTGCTTTCCATGGATGAGCAAGACCAGACGTTTCCCTTTGGCGGTCTCCTTTCATTTTATCATTCCCTGAGCCACCGTTCCAAAGGAAGGGCGATGACGGGGGAAATGATTTTGAGAAGAGGTCTATCATCCGTTCCATTTCTTTTGAACCCCAGATGGCACTTCTCAGCAACAAGGAGGCATTTAGACAAAGAAGGAACAGTTTGTATGTAAAAGCTAAAATGCTTGGACTCACAGAGAAAGGCAGAATTAATCCCTCCCCTAAAGTCAGCAGGGGAGAAGCAGAGATGCTCACTAGACACTAGAGCAAGCGTTCCACTGGAAGCTTGAAAGAAGTTATTTTAGGACAAATAAAAGCAAGGGCTAGTTTTGAAGCAGGTAAGTCATAGCTAAGAGCTCTGGAATTCAGCTCCTTCTAGTTTTTATTCCATGTTCTGCAGCACTAGCCGTTGAGATCATGGGCACTGCATCACAGCCTGTCTATGACTCAGTTTCCTCATCTGCACATTGAAAATAATGACGGTATAAACCTCATGTGTTTTGAGCATTAAATGACACACATGGCAAGGGCTGGGCTTGGTGGCTCCCGCCTGTAGTCCCAACACCTTGGGAGACCAAAGTAGACAGATCACCTGAGGTCGGGAGTTCAAGAACAGCCTGGCCAAAGTGACTGAACACTGTCTCTACTAAAAATATAAAAATTAGCCTGGCATGGTGATGTGCACCTGTAGTCCCAGCTACTCGGGAGGCTGAGGCAGGAAAATCACTTGAAACTGGGCGGCGGAGTTTGCAGTGAGCCGAGATGATGCCCCTGCACTCTAGCCTGGGCGACAGAGTGAGACTCCGTTTCAAGAAAAACAAAACAAATAAAATGAAACGCACACAAAACCCAGTGGATTCCTTGGCATCTAATAAATAAGAGCCGATACATATATTATGCTCCTCACCTTTACTTGAGTTTATTAACAGAAATGGGTGTTAATAAAGTTTAAATAAACTCAAGTAGATTTAGAATTCCCTTACAAGTAAAACACTTAAAATAACTTGGAAGGTGAATATACAAGTAAGTGAAGTCAAGATGCTAAATCCTTCATGGGTTTGTAAGTGAAGCAAAGGGCGTTTAGGACAGCTCCCTTATTTCTAAGAATAGGGTATCATGAAGCTCCAACACCTCTGTGTTTTCACAGACTGTGTCTGTGCAGTCTCTGTGGAGCTGATTGGACCCTTGGGGAATGGCCTTGCTAGTCAGACAGTGCCAGCATCTTCTGTTCACTCTTTATCTTTCCGTTTCTGGGTTTTCACAGCCCAGGAAAAGGACTGGCAGAGCTGGAAGCAAGTGGGAGTGCTTGGTCTGCCATTCATCTGGGAAGGCAGACACCTCTAACAGGTTTGAACCTGATAAAGCCTCTGCCCATGAAAAGAACTTGGTGAGCAGCCAGCATCGTGCTTTTTTACGTCTGATCAGTTCTTCCTCCATTCTCTCCTCTGAGATGGAAAGAAAGAAAGAAAAGACACGGAGCCGAGACAGCAGAGAAGCTCCCAAACTGGGTGATGCAGGGGAGCAGGTTAATGACCTGCCTGGGTTTGAGATCGTCGTCAACACTGCCTGGATTTCACAGTGACAAATATTGAAGGTGGTCCCACGATTAGTGAGAGAGTTGGCTTATCTGTCTCCTGGCCTGCCCTCTCACAGGCTCCGAGTGGTGTTTGGTCACCAGTCTTCCGCCTCTGGAGCTTGGACCCAGATCTCAGCCACCCAAGCCATGGTGGGGAGGCGCCTGGCCTGCGCCAGGGGTGGCCCTTTCAGAGTCGAAGGTGGTGGAGATACAATGGGAGTCTCACCATGTGTCACTCTGCCTTGGGCTCCATGTTGCCATGGAAACAGAACACGACTTGTTCATGGTGAACGACCTCGTCATTGATTTTGTATAGGTTCCTAATTATTGTGGCATCGTTATTTATAACCTGATGGGGAAGGAAATCCTGGGAGAAGAGCATTGTCCTGCTTAATTGTTCCATAGTGGGGAAGGAGAAGAGTTCTGCCCCAGAGAAAAGGAAAGGAAACAAAGATGAAAAATGTTATTATTTTGGGATGCAGTCTCGCTCTGTCACCCAAGCTGGAGAGCAGTGGCGCGATCTCAGCTCACTGCAACTTCCATCTCCCGACTTCAAATGGTTCTTCTGCCTCAGCCACCTGAGTAGCTGGGATTACGGGCACATGCCACCATGCCCGGCTAGTTTTTGTAGTTTTGGTAAAGATGGGGTTTCACCATGTTGGTCAGGCTGGTCTTAAACTCCTGACCTTGTGATCTACCCACCTTGGCCTCCCAAAGTGCTGGGATTATAGGTGTGAGCTACTGCGCCCAGGTGAAACTTTTAAACATAAATAAATCCTTCTGGAAAACTGTTCCCCAGCTGCATTATTGCGTTATTTAGCACCACTTCTACTCCACTGTGTTTGCCTCAAAATCTATTTTGAAGGTTTTGTGTGCTGTGATACCCCTAAATCTCTTTAGGAGTGCTGTTTCCCCGTGTGTCCTCTGTAGAACTTTGCTAATAGTTCATATTTTAGCAACGATGATGGAATTCCTGGCTGAAATAAGGGGCTTTGCGAATTCTCGACTCCTATAATTGCCTTTGAGGAAATTCTGCATCTTTGGTTTGGAAGTTTTCGGATTCCGTGAACGAACATTTTCTTTTCACTGGAGTTGATCCAGTGGCATCAACCTTACAATCTATCATGTAAGGGTGTTTAAAACCCTAACCATTGGTTATCTGTCTATCATCATTGTCACTGTCAAATAAAGGATAAGAACTGTAAAAATGCTGTCATAGATAATGCACTTGGTTATCTACCACGTGTCAAATACACAAACCTCACTGCTCAAACTGTGGTTGGTTGGCCAGGACATCAGCCTCTGCTGGGAAGGAATTAGCGCTGCAGAGGCCCAGACTCTTGCTCAGATCTACTGAACCAGCCCTTGCCTTTGAATGAGAGCTCACCCCTCAGCATCCCTGACGCGGCTTGGCTGGGTCCCCACCCACAGCTCATCTTGAATTGTTTCCGTAATTCCCACGTGTTGTGGGACATAATTGGATCGTGGGGCTCATTTCCCCCATACTGTTCTCATGGTAATGAGTAAGTCTCACCAGGTCTGATGGTTTTATAAGGAGAAATCCCTTTCACTTCGTTCTTACATTCTCTCTTGTCTGCCGCCAAGTAAGACGAGACTGTCGCCTTCTGCCATGCTTGTGAGGCCTCCCTACCCCTATGGAACTGTGAGTCCATTAAACCTCTTTTTGTTTAGAAATTACTCAGTCTTAAGTATATCTTTATCAGCAGCGTGAAAACGGACTCATACAACCCCCTTTCCTTACTACCGCTGTGATTTGGGGGGACATTGAGGTTTTAGAAGCCCCCACTCTAGAGAAATGCCCGTCAAACCTTGGTATGCAGACCACCTGTGTTAGCATGGCCTGGGAGTTTGTTAGAGCTTCAGGTTTTCAGTGCCCATCCAGACCTACAGAAGCGGAATCTCTGGTGACAGGAACCAGCAATCTGTGCTTTTAACAAGCTCTCTGAGTGGTTCTTGTGCGTATTAAAGTATAAGAACCTCTGCTCTAGAGGGAGAACTCATTTTCATTATTCTCGTTTCACAGACGAGTAAAATGAGTCAGAAGGAGGAAAAGTGGTTTGCTCAAGTGCTGAATAAGGGGCTAAGCTAGGATGTGACCCTTGGGGCTGTGAACCTGGGGCCCATAGACTTGACCGCTGTGCTATACTGCCTCTGTGTCTTTGGTCTGTGCTCTCCATTTGTTTTTTATTCTTTTTTTTTTATTCTTTTTTTTTTTTTTTGAGACGGAATTTCGCTCTTGTTACCCAGGCTGGAGTGCAATGGCGCGATCTCGGCTCACCGCAACCTCCGCCTCCTGGGTTCAGGCAATTCTCCTGCCTCAGCCTCCTGAGTAGCTGGGATTACAGGCACGCGCCACCATGCCCAGCTAATTTTTTGTATTTTTAGTAGAGACGGGGTTTCACCATGTTGACCAGGATGGTCTCGATCTCTCGACCGCGTGGTCCACCCGCCTCGGCCTCCCAAAGTGCTGGGATTACAGGTGTAAGCCACCGCGCCCGGCCTTATTCTTACCACCCTGCAAAATTCTTGTTTACTTACTTTCTATCGCCCTACTTACTGGTGGAGTAGAAGTCCCTTGCAAGTTGGTGACTTGTCTGATTGATGCATGGCTGTGTGGCCATTTGCCACTGCTAGAATATTTAGCAAGCACGAATGGGTCCCGGAAGTCTGTTAAACCGCAGATGATCAGGGCCTGCACTTTGTCTAGGGTGGAGCCTGAGATTTGTGCGTTTGTGCCAGGCTCCCGGGGGATGCTGAGGCTCACTCGGCGTAGCAAGGGCTCACGTTATGTTTCAAAGGTGAGAGAAGCGTGCTTGTGCTTTAGAGAAGGGGTCGGTGACCGTTTTCTTTGTGCTTCTTGCTGCCCTTTGTTGCCCGGAGTTCTACACACTTTGCAAACTTTACCTCATTAATCTTCCCCACCCCGGGAGGGCCTGTGTGACGGACACTGCTGCCTTTATTTCACAGATGGAGAGGCAGCAGTGCCAAGGGGCTGTGACAGGCCCAAGGTCACCTGGTGAGTCCCTTGCATGGACCCAGAATAGAAACGCCACCTCCTGTCACAAACCCCGCTCCTCTGTCTCCTGTGAACCTTTGAGCCCCCAAGCCTGTTATGCCTCTTCATGTCCTCTCTCTCGGTGCCCACTTGCACTGACTCCAAAATTAGCTTTGTGTCTTTAACCCCAGCCTCAGGAGGCCCAGGTTCAAGGTTAGCACTAAGCACCTTTAGAGTTCCTTGGAACTTGGACGCTGGAATAATTCTAAGTCAAGAGCAATTAATTATAGAAGCATTATCCTGCGGAAGAGCTGCTCAGGTCTTTTGTTTCTGACTGCTGCCAAGGGCTATGCACATTCTCTATATTATCTTTCTCTGCATGCTTTCAGAGTTCATACATTCCTTTCCACTGACAAGCTCATCATCGGAGACTCTTAACTACAGATACAGATGTCCAGGAACCACGTCCAACTTTAAGATCCAGGATCAAGCACCGTTTTACCAGCAAGTTCCTCACGGGACTCTGAGACACACCCATCCCAGAGCATTCCTAAGTGGAGCAAGGTGGATCAGCTTCTGGGAGCACTTAAACAGCTGGGAGGAGTGTGGCTTGGTTGAGGGATGTGTCTTGGTTGAAGGATGTTTGAACTGCACTTCATAAGCCACCTCCTGTAGTTGTGACAGTATTAATACATGATTTAAATCAAGAGAGGGTGGGCTGGGTAGGCGAGTTCCTGGTTCTTGGTCAGGCAGAAAATGTTTCTCCATCTGGCTGAGAATCTGTCAGGTTATATGACTCCAGTGGGTGATGTATTTTAGAATTTGAAAATACGTTGAACCTGATTCGCTTTTTTTCCTTAGGCAGCACTCACCTAAGGGAATGGAAAACTCCATTTGGTTCAGTCAAAGTGGAAATTGGCCAGAGAAAATGTTAAGAGGGCCTGCCATTTGTTCGAGTTGGACCATGAATGTTGGTCTGCATTTTAGCTTGTGGTGCATTGGAATATAGATGATTTCGTGATGACGTCACTGAAGGGGCCATGAGAAAACACGCTACAGCGAAATTGACATCTGATCTGGTCTTGTTGCCTGTGTAGCCACGGGAAGGTTTGCTCTGAGTGCGTCTGTGGCTAATTAAGAGTTCAGTCAGATGATTTGATGATTCTATTTCTATGAACTATCCAGAGGAGTTAAATCTGTAGAGGCACAATGCTGATTGCTGGGGCCTGCGGGGAGGCGAAGCGGAGAGCAACTGCCTAATGGGTATGGGGTTTTCTTTTGGAGTGATGATAATGTTTCGGAACTTGATAGAGGTAGTGGTTGTAAAACATTGTGAACGTACTTAGTGTCACTGAAGTATTCACTGTAGCATAGGAAATTTTGTTTGTGACTGTCACTTGACAGAGTCACAAAATTCATGACTGTGATTTTGAGAGGAGACTGTATACAGGAAAATGCTCTGTGACTTTTCCAAAACAAAGCAAACCCGAACCGCACTCTGAGCATCCCTCCCTTTCCTGAAAGACCTTACCCTAATTAAAGACAACATTAATAACAAATATTTATTTCCATATTAAAGGAGTTCTTTTCTCTGTACGTCATTTATCATCATAGCAAACAATAAAATGGGTATGAATCATCATCTCTACATGAAGGTGGTGTAACTTAGCATCCTTCTGAATCCAGGAGCCATCACTAGGCAAAACAAGATGTGTGGAAGATCTGACTTCCACATCTAGAAGTAATGTAGAGGAGCACGTATTATTCTTTTATAAAATAGCAGACTTGCATGTTGGAGATGCTCTAACATAGTCAACTTCAGCTTAATTGAAATGTGATGCAGGCTTAATTTTTTTTTTTCCTGCTTTATTCTAGGGTGATGATTCTTTGGTAAACCTGGGCTCCCTCCATGCACTGCACACACACCTTGCACTTAATATACTCTGATTCAGGGTGCATTCAGAGTTCAAGATAATCAGTTTGGTTTCATTTTATTCTCACATAATGCTGAATATTTTTTGAGTTGCTATACTAGGGTTCATAGTTTCTGTATATCGATCTATCGTAGCGTTACAGCAACACTTTAGAGACTACTATTGTTTTGATCTTTTAAAAGAAGAATCCCAGTTGGGCAATCTCAATGAATTTGACTAAGTTATCAATGCTGGTCAAAATAACATAGTTGAGATTTGAACTCTGGGTGACCTGAATACCAAATCCTGTACTGTTACCATCACACTCTTAAGGGAATATTCTTTAAGTGTTCTTACATGTAAGAAGAGTCTGAGATGAACAATTCCAGAGGGATAACTATGTGGCCAATCTTCCCTATAGGCGCCAAGGGTTTTTTTTTTTTTTCTTCTTCTCAAAATTGTGAGCCTCCTATTCAAAAGGTACAGATTCTTCCTACAGAGTTATAGGGTCAGATGTCAGTTTTACCCCAGGTCCCTCACTTGCTGGCAGTTTGACCTTTCCCAAGCTCCAAAAACCATCTTTGCCCATTTTCTTCGTCTGTAAAATGGGCATAATACTGACTTCCTAGAAAGGCTGTTAGAAGAATTCAAATAAATGGTATTTATGAGAGCATCTAAGTGCTGGAGCGTCCTGACCCACTCTCTCAGTTTCCCCTTCTCTGTCCTCAAAACAGCATGCACCCTCAGTAGGTGTCGGCCTCCGGGTCTCCAACCTCTCCCCACCGAATAATGACATACAGACAATTGTAAAAACCACAGGGCATTTTCTTGTACACTATGTCCTCATCCTGAGCCAAGAAGTTCTTAGCATCTACTTGTGACTTCAGTTTTCCTCACAAGGCAGCCTAGAAAATAAATTTCTTTGGGTATGATGATTTTTGTATCTTCTCCTTTTTAAATTATTTTATTACTATTTTATTTATTTATTTATTTTTGAGACAGAGTTTCACTCTTGCTACCCAAGCTGGAGTGCAATGGCACAGTCTCAGCTCACTGCAACGTCCGTATCCCAGGTTCAAGAGATTGTTCTAGGGCCAGGCATGGTTGGCTCACGCCTATAATCCAAGCACTTTGGAGGCCGAGGCAGGCGGATCACCTGAGGTCGGAAGTTCAAGACCAGCCTGACCAACACAGTGAAACCCCATCTTTTAAAAAAAAATAAAGATTCTTCTGCCTCAACCTCCTGAGTAGCTGTGATTACAGGCACTCACCACCATGCCCAGCTTGACTCGGCTGTAATCCCAGCACTTTGGGAGGCCGAGGCGGGTGGATCACCTGAGGTCAGGGATTTGAGACCATCCTGGCCAACATGGTGAAACTCCATCTCTACTACAAATACAAATTGTTTTTATTGTCCTGAAACACTCCTACCCCAGCCCAAATCCTGCACACATCCATAGGTGCCCTTGCCCTCATCTGCCAGGGCAGCTGTAGTGGGAATCTGTGGGGCCAGATTGTCTGTTCCTGGGAGATGATTATTCTGCCAGCCCAGGAGTAAGGGCGCTGCAATAGGCCTGGCTCTCGAAGGCCCAGTGTGGTAGCTGATTGCTTTGGCTTGATCGCCTTCCTTGAGAGCTTCACATTCTAATAATTAAGACCCAAGATGCTGTGACTGTGGCACTGACTGTTTTGTGTTTCCTGTGTGTGTGGCAGAACAGCCTGATTTCCTTCCTCATAATCAAAGTATTCTGAGCATTAGTATGAGTTTCGACCTGAAGGAATTTATTAGGATAATCTTTCCTCTTTCAGCCAAAAAAAACAAAACAAAACAAACAACAACAAAAAAAAAACAAACAATGCACCCAGAAATGCATTTAGTTGAAACTTCCAGTGACAAGCAATATTCTTTCTTCCTTTCTCCTTTCTTCTTCTCTCTCTCTCCTCTCTTTTCTTCTTAGAAAGAATGTTGAGACTTCATTAGGCCTGTAGTAAGGGTTTGTTAATTTTTCTTAGGAATTATCTTTAACATTATATAAACTCAGTTTTTATTTCATATGATCAGATTTAAGTTGGTGGTTCGGTCTCTGAAAGTCTGACAAGGGCATCATTTGCAACAACATAAAGCAGCAAATGGCATGTCAGCTGCTGAGGACATCTTTCTCCACACAGGTTAAGTTTGCTTTCAGGCAGGTGGATCTGGATATGAGTTTCAGGAGAATCCTCTCTCTACACCCATCTTCCACCCCTTCCACCCCTTCCACCCCTTCCGCCAGCTCACCCCACATCTTCCCTCTCCCTCTCTCTTTCTCCACCTCTCATGTTAATGTAAATCATTGACTTTCAGATAAGATTGTTCCCTTGAGAATTTTGTAGAACAGTTATTGAATCATTTTCACCTTGATTTCCAACTCTGCTACCTTTACAAAAATACCTTTGTATTTTTGTAGCAAATCAAAGGTAACAAATACCTTTTTGGTGAATCACAGCTATTAAACTGTGTCTCATGATTTTCATTTTAGAGTAGAGTCTGGTGTTTATTATAGAATATGTTTATCTTTTCTAAGCTCTGTGTCCTGACTTGTAGGACAGGCTTGGGGTTGGAAGACACTTGGGATCATTTGTTTTTTTGTTTTTTTGTTTTTTTTTTTTTTTTTAGTAGAAAATGATGTCGTCTGAGATTTTTCTCTGCAGCCATCGTAGGACGCTCAGGGCCATTATAATGCTTTCCCTTACTTCAGTCATGCAGGACTTACATAATTGTGAGCAACCCGTATGTTCCCATCTGTTAGACAATAAAAGGAATTAAAATAGAGATCAAAGCTGTACAGTGGTTGCTGGCTTAGAAGATGAATGATATTGTTGTGTGTCAGGTATGTGAGAACATGCAATATTTGCTCAGGAGTTAGTAGCATGAGCCAGTTCCGTCCAAGTTATGGTGCCTAAGAATGAAGAGGAGGCTTGAGATCTGAACTCTGTGGGTTTAATTCTGTCTCTAACAGTTACCAGTTCTGTGACCTAGAGCAGTTAATTTCACTCTGCAGTACTCACATGACAAAAGATGGGAGAAGTGATCATGGTATTCCCTCCATAGATATTTTTGTGAAAGTTAAATGAGATGACATTATGTCAGAGATCTAACATATGCCTGATGTATCATGATTACGCAATAATAATATTATAACTTACTATATGTATTATTGCTGTTGCTGTCAGTCAGGCTAGGTTGATGCTGTAACAAACATCCCCCAACTTGTCAGGTATTTAACAGCATCAAAGTTGGTGCCTTGCTCATAAAAAGCCGTGAACAAGTTTTCCAGATCAGGTGATAACAAGCAAATTCAGGTTCCTTCCATCTTCTGACTCTGCCGTTTCCTGGACTCAGTCACCCTGGAACCATCCAGCCAGCAGACTGAAGCAAGAGTCAGTGAGGTAAGTATCTGGGGGTGGGAAGTGCAGAGGTCAGGTCTGGAGCAGACATTTCTCACTTCCACCAGCATGTCATTGGCCAGAACCAGTCATGTGACCTGTCTCACCGCAGATGAGCGTGGGAAAGAGTCTCTGTGGGGCCCCAGAAAGAGGAAACAGGAATGTTGAGGTCTATCTGCCGCAAGGTTACTTTTTGGTAACTGAATTTCCCCTGTTTTGCTCTGTACCAATTTGGAAGAAACCTTTCTTTTGTCTTTGGGCTATTCTGTCCCCCTACCCATTGAGGCTCAACATCTGTGGTCTCGGCTCATTGTCCTCTTCCTCTGTTCCCAGTCCTTGCCTTGACCCTGCAGAATTTCAACACTCTGGTACTCAGACTAGCAGGATAGTCCACTCTATCCTGATGAGTGACAGTCAAAAGGTTTCTCATTAGGGACATCATAGATTTCCCCCAGTTAAACACACACACACACACACACACACACACACACACAATTATATATATATATATATATATATATATATATATATATAGAGAGAGAGAGAGAGAGAGAGAGAGAGAGAGAGAGATGGGGTTTCACCATGTTGGTCAGGCTGGTCTTGAACTCCCGACCTTAGGTGATCCACCTGCCTTGACCTCCAAAGTGTTTGGATTACAGGCATGAGCCACCTCACCCGGCCACAAAATAATATTTTTAATTGACAGACAATAATTATATATGTATATATTTCTGGGGTAAAATGTGATGTTTTGCTGTCTGTATGTAAGGACTGGTGATTAATGGTTCCATTTAAAACCCAGCTTAAGAAGAATATACTCCATCAATACTCTTTACATTGCAATATTAAGAGAAACCTTTAGAACTTCAAGTACGAATATCTTCTTCCAAGAGCCAAGTGACAATATCTTGGAAATAAGGTAATATTCAAAGTAGGTTTTTAAAACAGTTTTATAGAGGTATAATTTATATAACATAAAATCCACCCTTTTCAATTTTACAATTCAATTATCTTTAGAAAATTTACAATCTGATTTTAGAACATTGTCATCTCCTTAAAGAGAGCCCTCCTCCAAGCCCATCTGCAATCAATCTCTGTTCCCGACCTGAGCCCCAGGCAACCACTAATCTATTGTGTTCCTAGCTGCACAATTCAGAATAGCTCAGAAGTGTAAGCCATCGAAATGTCCATCAGCTGGTAAATCAACAAAAGTTGCTGTATTCATACCCTATAATACACTGCAGTGAAAACAAAGAGATAAAACAAAAAAACAGAATGCAAACACCAGCTACATCACATAGACGGACCTCAGAAAACATTATGCACATATTATGTAAAGTGAAGGAAGTCAGATGCGAAAGACCATCTATTATGAGATTCCAGTTTATGAAATTTCCAGAAAAGTCACCTGATGTTAATTTTGACTCCAATTTCCCATTAGGCAAATACCTAGAACTTTCTGTTCTAGGAGCCTGATCTGCTCACATGCCTTGGGCCCTTGGGGCTGATTCTCTTTAATATAAGAATGGCTGATTTGTCACTGCCTAGGTTTGCTTTGTCATTTTGTTGACTGAGGGAAGAAATTCAGAAGCCACGAAGAAGGTGTTGGCTTTTCTGGAGACATACTAAAAAGGAAACCATCTTACAGCTCATCATTCTTCTCCTACCTGCTTCTTGTTTGATTTATCAAAGCCCATGTGGGACCAACCTCCACTTTTAAGATACTATGTTGGAGAATATGTACAGTGTCTACTGGGCCAAGGCGGCAGGCAGGAATGTTTAAGCTGATCACTTGTTTTAAACCTAATCCATTTGTAATGCATGATTCATCTATTGCTAGAAGGTACTTGGCATCCTTTGTGTGTACCATGACTCAAACAGTGACAATGTTCATAGCTCAGAAGGTAAAAAGAAAAATAGTTTTGTTCATCAGAATTATCTCAAATTCCACAGTTTGGGAATTGAAGATAATGCCATCTTAGCCTGTTTAAGACTGGCATTGTAGAAAGAGGCATGCTGATGTAAGCAGAGCAAAGACAACCCCAAAATTAACCTGCTTTAGAGATGAGCAGCCACATGTCTCCTAGACTTCAATGGTTATTTTTATGGACACCATCCCTTATTTTGTTTTTTGTTTTTCTGTTTATAAAATATTATATACTAATAGAGAAAAACTTGAAATATATAATATATATGATATATGTCATATATATTATATATTATATATGTCATATATATTATATATTATATAATATATATTATATATTTTATATATTATATATTTTATAATATATAAAGTTTCCAAGAATATATATGAATATATATATGAATATATATGGATATATATAATATGTATTTATATATATGGATATATATAATATGTATTAATATATATGAATATATATATCAATGTATATAATATATGTGAATATATGAATATATATGAATATATATAATATATTTGAATATATATGAATATATGAATATATATTCTATATATATAAGGCTTGGAGTCTTTGTTCTTACTACTCATGAAACTTCAAAAAAAATATATAGATAGATAGATATAGATAAATAGATAGATAGATAGATATAAATTTTCCAGGAAAAAAATATATATAAGGCTTGAAGTCTTCCTTCTCACTACCCATGAAACTTGAAAAAAATCTATATATATATTTTTTTCCAAGAATACACACACACACACACACACACACACACACACACACACACACACACATATATATTCTTATACGTCTATAAGACTTGACGTCTTCCTTCTCACTACCCATCAATTGACCCTCCAGGCAAGTCACTTACCTATCACAGCCTTAATAGGTGTTGCTTCTTTGAGATACGCTCTTTCTTAGCCACGTGCTCAGGGCTGATATCTTTGTGTTTTTATTTAGTAAGATACAATCTTCTGAAGCTAAAGTTAATGTTCAGAGATGTCAGATGATACATGTATCCCCTAGTTTAGTGTCATAATATTAATGTCCTCTATGTATTAATTAAAATGCAGATTGGTATTGCTTTTCAGACAGTATTAGTTCAAGCTGTGTTCAGTACAGGATTAATAGATGTGTGGATGCATGGATGGATGGATGGATGGATAAACAGATACATGGGTGAGTGAATTGGTAGATAGGTGAAAGGATGAGTAGATGAACAGGTGAATGGAAGGATGGTTGGGTGGGTGAGTGGATGGGTGGATGAGTAGCACTTTCTCCGTCTTACTGCCTGTACCCTACTTTGAGTACTGAGAAGGAAATAATTAATAGTTGATTCTATTAATTTATGCCAGTAAATGCCAGTTCCCTGAAATTTAAATTTCAGTCAGTTTTAGCCATGCTTCCTCCAAAGCTCAATCATTGCATTTCTTGCCTTATCAATTAACATTGGGCAAAAAAAAAAAAAAAAAAAAAAATCCCATCTGGGATGTCTCACACAGCTACCATTTGCTATTAATTCTGGTGACAATATTAGGCTCACTATTAATTAATCAATATTTCATGGATCGTAAGAATCAAATATCAAACGAAGAGACCAACACACATGTATTACTTCTTTAGGAAAAACGTTGGTGACTAGGAACGGATTGTCATATTGGTGATCCCTAAACTTCATACAATCTACATGTCTCTGCTCTTTTTTAGACCCAGGCTTTTTCTCCTTGAGGTAAAGAATGGCGCTCAGGATAGTGTGGCAGAGTGGCTATAGAACAGGGCCCTGGGATCAGCTTTCCGAGTTATGACAGCTGTGCCATTTGGTACTCATGTGACAGTGGATCATTGCTTCCTGTTCTGTGTAATAGAGAACCGACTACTTGTAGGGTGGTTGCAGTATGAGGGTGGAAGAATGCACCACACCCAAGTGTTTGACGGAGCGCCTTTCACACAGCAAATGCTGTCCCAGGGTAGGCGGTGCTGTGCTATTGTGTGACATTATCATCTTGGGGTGGATTAGGAGCAGGCACTCGGAAAACATGGTGGGTTTATAAATGTTCTTTGGTGTCACACAGTTGGTGGCTTGGCACAGCACACATTTATTCTTCCACAGTTCTGGATGACAGAACTCTGAAGTCATATAGAGGTGCTGGTGCGGTCTCGCTCTTTCTCGAGGTCCTGGGGCACTGTCTGCTCCTTCCCGTTCTGGCTTCTGATGGGTGCTACCGTTGACTGGCTTGTGGCCATATCACTCATTCCAATCGATGTCCCTGTCTTCACATCCCCTTCTCATCTTCTGTACCTCTCGAATCACCCTCTGCTTGCTCTTATTGGGACACTTGTGATTGTATTAATATTTCAGACCCACTTAGATAGGCCAGAATAATCACCCCATCTGACAATTCTTAATAGAATCTCATAGGCAAAGGCCCTTTTCTCTCACAAGTTAACACGCACAGGCTACAGGGATTAGGACCTGACGTCTTTGGGTGGCGATTATTCAGCCTAATACAGCGGGTTAGAAATAAACTCGATTTTCCGTTGTACAAGAATGGAGGCTTAGTCTCAACAGTTTCATCATGCGGCATGCATAGCCACTGTCAGTATCAGCAGGGGCGTTTTCTGAATCGTGCTTGTTGTTTTCTGTGAGCTCATTGCTCTTTTCCCCTTTAATATTTTAGTAAAGCTTATTTTACAAAAAAAAAAAAAAAAACATGCCTGCAGCAGAAAGCATTTCTTGATCCTCTTTGGATCAACATGTATGTAATATTTATATTGCACTGACTCTTCATGCCATATTTCAGGTTGAGTTTCTCTGTCAATTTTGAAATGATCTGTGGTAAATTCCATGTTGGAAAGACGTGGGTCTTCTCTACTGACTCATTCTTCTTGTTCCCTGAAAAGCCTTTCTTATCACCTCAGGAATTGCAGAAAGATGTTTTTTTTTTTTCACTCATGAGGCATAATATAGTTAGTCAGTGATATATTTGTTATAAAAAAACTCTTTTTCCATTGTAGTCCAAACTTAAATTTCCCTAGTGTTCATTCGCTTTCTCTATTTTCGAGTGCACTTAAAAATACATTTGCAGTCACGATTGCCTGGGTAAGTTATAAATCCTAGATATTAGAATTTTTATGCTTTAGAAATAATAAATGAGGGCTTACCAATTAAAGATAAAAAATTACTTGGCTGGGCATAGTAGAATATTTTATCAGTATTATTAAAATTTAAGGGCAGCTGAAATGCCACAGGAATCTTTGTACAACATTTTAGTTTAAAAAGTTGGCTTAAGGATAACTTACATTCTTTTCTTCAATTTTACATCAAATAGGATATTATATAAATTTTTTAAAAAAAGAGTAGAAATCTTGTTGAACTGAATCAAATACACAGCTTCTCTCCAGTTGCAGCCCTGTGGTTTTCCCTTTTATGTTTGGAAATCACTTCTTTATGTATCTTGGGTCTCTAATTATCACCATTATTACTTTATCAAAAAAAATGTTAATACCACCCAGGGAAAAAATAACCTCATGTGATTTATTATAAAATCAAGGATTTTTAAAACACGACCAGATTTAATCTATTAGCATACCTATGGTCTATGGATCAGGGTATATTTTGTGGATGATCACAATAGGTTTTTCACTTTAATTTTTGATTTTCTGTATTTTCTTCATTTTTTTTTTAGTTCATTATTCTTTCCGCTGTCTGGTGCTCTGGCTTTTTCTCTGTAGGTCACTGTGACTTCTTTGCAGCATCATCACAATTCTCTATAGCTTCATAAATAACCTCTCTGGAAATTGATGATTGCTAGAGAATAGCACAGAATTCTAGGTAGGTGCTGAAAAAAATATATATAAAATAAAATAAAAGATTGCCTTTTCAGAAGATGATCCTATTAGGAGAAGCAGAATTCTGTATCCTGCACAAACACAATTGATACCTAAGTAGTGTGCATTTTTAAGCAGTCATTTGTGAAATGATGTGGACTTAATGGCAGATTAAAACAACTACCCGCTGGGCTGTTTCAAAAAACAAAACCCTCCAATTAAGATGGATCCATGAGAATGTGAAATCAATCCGCCATAACATTGAGCACTTTCTATGTGAAGGACACTCCACGAGTGACATGAAATGGGAACGGGGAGGAGGGGGTTGGATATCATCTCAGTCTTCGAGAATTGTATAAGCTGGAGCCGTGGTTCTCAATGGGGGACAGTTTCATCCCCCAAATGACTCTAGGCCATGCTTTGAGACATATTTCATCATTGCAACCAGGGAGGCAGTGCTGGTGGCATCTAGTGGGCAGAGACCAGAGATGCTGCTAATCATCCTTCAGTGCACAGCACGGCCCCCACCACAAAGAATTATCTGGCCCAAAACGTCCATAGTGTTGAGATTGCAAAATGTTACTGTGGAGGAAAGGGAAAAGCACGTGTAGAAAATAGTATTTCCAGGAAGTCACAATAGGTACCAGCATGTTTATAAGGTTTCAGAAGAAGGAAGAGATTCTTGTGGGTGTTACAGGGATGGAAAGGGGAGGTCAGATCTCATGCTAGACTTAGGAAGTGTGATTTGCCTGGAAGGATGGTCAGGAGGGAACGAGAGAGCCTGAGGGCATTTCGCTAAGAGAAATGGCAACACAGGAATGATAGTCATCATTCTTAATAAGAAGTATGCCACATACACTGACTTGCTGGAGCAGATGTCTGAGCAGTCAGAACAGAAATGCAACGTCACCCCATTGTTGGACATGCAGGTCTCATATCCGCCTTGGGACAACCAAGAGATTTTCTCGAGATTCAGTCAGCTGTCTTGTTAGAACTAGTTTTGTGGTGAACTGGGATGAAGCCCTTGAATAAGAAAGTCGTACCTCACCTGACACACAGTGGGCTGTGAAATCACCAAAACCTTTTGAGTTAAGGAGTTTCTGAGAAAGTTTGTCATCCTACTTCCACCCACTTTGTCAGTGAATTTCTTGAAAGGAAATTAAGTGTGTGATGGAATCTTCTTATAGGGATGTCCTATTGCAGGTACAGAGCAGAGCCCCAGGAATGTGGCTTTTGACATATGTCTCATCAAAATAAATTGGATATTTCTAATATCAGTAATTGGCGGTGGCAGGGAAGGAGAAAACTGTGACACTGAAGGAGGTATTGTAAGGAGTTTAATTCTGGGGCAAAATGCAGGATGATTTGGAATGAGAAGAAACAAGAAAGGAAGACTTAAAAAAACCGCTTGGGTATAGGTAGTGGGATCAGAAATAGAGACATATGCTAGAGGTGTGATTACTAAAGAATCAGTACCATCTAAACTCTCTTAACTTCTTTTAAGTGGTTTCACAAAAAGGGATAAGCGTATGGATTGATAGAAATAATTCACATACAGTACCTGGCCCAGAGGAGAAGTGGTTTTGGACCAAGAAACATATGCTAAAGATGTGATTATTAAAGAATCGTTAAAACCTAATCTCTCTCATTTTCCATTTACTGATCTGATTTTTAAAAGGTAGTTAGTGTTACAGATTGAATGAAATAATTCACGTAAAACACTTGGCCTGGTGGAAAAGTGTTTTCAAAGCCACTGACTGGTATATTCCAGACCAAAAGCTAGCTGGAGCCAATAAACAATTAAGTTTTTCATTGTTGTGAAGAAGGTAATACATTTTGTGGACTTGAAGAATTTCTACTATAAGGGTTATAGGATGAAATGCAGGTAAGAACTGAGAACATTATCTGAAAACTTATCAGTGTTCAGTAAATGAATGCTGTAGATGTTACTTCTAATGTTTATCCAATATGTGAATTCTAATAGAAAAATCAAAGTTAACCTTGAAATGTTGAGTAGTAGTCACTTGAGTAATAAAGGTGCATTCAAGAAGTCACACACAGATCAGTGCAGTGGCTCACTCCTGTAATCTTGGCTCTTTGGGAGACTGAGGCAGTTGGATCAACCTGAGGTTGGGAGTTCGAGACCAACCTGACCAACATGGAGAAACGCTGTCTCTAATAAAAATACAATAATTGTGGTGGTACATGCCTGTAATCACAGCTATTCAGGAGGTTGAGGCAGGAGAATCGCTTGAACCCAGGAGACGGAGGTTGTGGTGAGCCAAGCTGGCGCCATTGTACTCCAGCCTGAGCAACAAGAGCAAAATTTCGTCTCAAAGGAAAAAAAAAAAAGTCAGACAGGAAGTCAGTTCTGAGGTGATAGATGGAATGGAATCAGTTTTACATGCCCAGAGTTTGATGTAAAGAAAGGACATGTCTAAGTAAAATGCTTAGCAGGCATTCCAAGGATATTATATCTGAGAGATCAGAGCAGGTTCGACTGGTTTGGAAATCTTCGTAGAGGGGACTTGGAAAGTGTTGGGAAGTTGGAAAGTAATTTCCTACATCAGCTTTCGGTTCTGTCCTGTTGATTGTTTGCATTTATAACTCCATTTGGGCCTAGAGGTAGCAGTGGAGCACAATTGAAGCCAACAAAAATGTATCATACAGCTGTTGCCAACATGGTTCTGTCTAACCAACTGTCCTAAAATATAGTTCCTCATACACTGTTCCTACTCAAGGTGTGGATGAGCAGACATGTGGATGCTGTGTGGTTAGTCCAGGCTGCATTGCAGACTCCAAGATGCAAGCTGAGTTCAGATCTTCCCTGGTCTCTTTCATCCTCCTTGGAGCAGAGACTGTGGACATCTTGTTCTCTTAGTGAATGACAGACGGACAGGAAAATAAAACCTATCGTGAGAGGACGTTTTCAGCATCTGCTCATATCACATCCTCTAACGTCACCTAGGCCAAAGCAAGTGATGTGGCCAAATACCAGGTTAAGCGTCAACATCCACCGTTAGGCAATGAGAGCGATGTGATGTTTAATGCCACTTTAGGGAAGTGAAGAGCCAGAATCACAATGACATAAAAGAAAATTTTTTTCTGGATGGTGACAAGTCCAAGATTTTGTGTGGATTTGTGGATGGTACTGTGGCCGCCAACCTGTGGACATGCTGGCATAGCCGGGAGCATCACAGCTATTAAAGCAGAGGCAGAAACCCACCCCTCCGTTTGCCTTGACTGGTTTCTTATTTTATGTGTAACCAAAAACGAGTATAAGTTGCTATAAATATGGTTGTCAGTAGCCCCTATGTTGCCAACTCTGGGTGCAGTGCCTATGAATTAGCCCTCCTCTGCAAGGAGCCGTATTGAACACCTGTGGAAGGTGTGTACTGTTTTAAGGGCAGAGAAGGTGAAAGTAAGAGTGGACGCAGAGGCTCCAGCCTCTAGATGCTCTCCTCAGTCCCATTTCTTTTTTCTTTTTTTTTTGAGATGGAGTTTCGCCCTTGTTACCCAGGCTGGAGTGCAATGGCGCGATCTCGGCTCACCGCAACCTCCGCCTCCTGGGTTCAGGCAATTCTCCTGCCTCAGCCTCCTGAGTAGCTGCGATTACAGGCACGTGCCACCATGCCCAGCTAATTTTTTGCACTTTTAGTAGAGACGGGGTTTCACCATGTTGACCAGGATGGTCTCGATCTCTCGACCTCATGATCCACCCGCCTCGGCCTCCCAAAGTGCTGGGATTATAGGCTTGAGCCACCGCACCCGGCGCCATTTCTTTGAATTCTTGTAACAACCTTTCTAGGAAGTCAGTACTGTACCCATTTTACAGAGGAAGAAAATGGGCAAAGACAATTTTTGGAGCTTGGCAAAGGTCAAGCTAAGGCACAGCTATTGAAGCAAAGGCAGAAACTCTGTGTCTCCAGATTCATTGATACTGAAGCCATGAAGTCGCACTCTCTGTCCTTCACCGTGAAGAGCAAGACTGAGGCCACGCCACGGGTGTGAGGAGGAAGCAAAGAAGAAATGAAAACTCAACCTTGGGTTTCATCCACATGTGGGGCACGGGAGTGGCATCGTGCCTAGCGTGTAACACGCCCTCCACAAACGTTTGTTGTCTTGAATTGATTTGAAGGAGTCACAGAGGCCGTGGTCCCTGCCTCTCCTTACATCTATTATTCCAATTCCAGGCCATTTTCCTTTGCTCCCATCCCAGAGAAACGTGTATCACCACCGGCATAATAATGACATTTTATTATGATGATCTGAAACCCTAGGGCTGGTATCCAGCTGTTCTAAATAGAGCAGGTCTCTGTCAAAGAGATTTCACTTAGGGCTAAGCATGACTATTCAAACTGCTGCCGCCTGGGGAGAAAGTCTTTATTTACCATTCTTTCTAGTTGTCAATCTCTAGATGGGTATGTACTCATTATGTTTTTTTCTCCCTTCATCTTTTCTCATGTTCACAAAGAAAAAAGTTTTGTGTTATTACAGGATGATCTGATTTCAGAGATGAGATTCTTCTCTCATTGGTCATTTTACAGTTAGATTCTTGGACGAATATTATTTCCATCTTATGCAATTAAGAGTAATATCTCCTCTGATTTCAGTGAGGAAATTCTTCTGTCGTTGGTCATTTTACAGTTAGAGTCTTTGGTGACTATTATTTCCATCTTATGCAATTAAGAATAATATCTTATGCGGAATTAAATTGTTGGACTGCCTTTGAAATTGAAGGCAGTGAGAAAATTCTAGCATGAGCATCGCCTTTTCATGTGTACATAGCTTTTAGGATCTCATTCCTTCTGGTATGATAAGGCAGCCGTTGCTGCAGTTGTATTTATAATTGTTTATTTCTCCTTTTTTCATAATGGAACATGCCAATTAGAGTTAATGGCATAAAAGTTTTCTTGAAGAGGGGCATAGCTTGCGGACTCCTAACACTGCCTATAGGTCAGTCTTTCTGATACCGTTTTTATCAGACAAACAATGATACGCTTGCCTTGCCTACTGGCACAAACCCCTTTGAAGTGTATTTTAGAATGTATTAAGGTTCAAGATGACTAAAGGCTAGTGATGCAGGACAGGCAAGCCCAAAAGGTGGGGCTTAGCCTGAGACAATTCTTGGCTTCACCTCGAAAAGAATGAATATGCAAGCATTTGGTGTGAGGCAGTAATCTTCTGTTGAATGATATGGCTCCTTGCAGAGGACGGCTGTCTCATAGGCACTGCACCCAGAGTTGGCAACCTATGGGGTACTTGCAGCTATATTTATATACCCGTTTGCAATTACATGCAATTAACTGACAAGTTAATGTAAACTGAGGGGTAGGTTATTTAGAACTTTCTAGGAAAGGAGCAGTAACTTCCAGGTGATTGCCATGGATTTGTAAACTATCATGGCCCTGGTGAGTGTCTTATCGTAATGAACAATGAAGGTACCTGAGTATTGCTTTCGTCACCATTTAATAGTTCCTGCTTTTTTTTTTTTTTAACTTCATCCTGTCAGGACCCAGAAATATGTCCTGCCAATCTCCTACCCCACTAGGATTCTTTTAAGAAATAGCTGGCATAATGTGGAGTAGAAACTTCAAGTTTTAGGATTTCACCGCCCCTTAGAATTTAGTAAGTACAAATTTGAGAGCGTGCAGAGGCTTGTGTGCTTTAAATCTTTCCAGAGAAATGCACTAAGGTAAAAAGAGGTAGCTGGGTGCCATGGCTGACACCTGTAATCCCAGCACTTTGGGAGGCTGAGGTGGCCAGATCATGAGGTCAGGAGTTCGAGACCAGCCTGGCTAATATGGTGAAATACTGTCTCTACTTAAAAAAATAATAATAATAATTAGCCAGGTGTGGTGGCGCATGCCTGTAGTCCAGCTACTTGGGAGGCTAAGGCAGGAGAATCCCTGGAACCCAGGAGGTGGAGGTTGCAGTGAGCTGAGATCACACCACTGCACTCCAGCCTGGGTGACAGAGCAAGACTCTATCTCAAAAAAAAAAAAAAAAAGATATTATTATGGTAATTTTATAAAATAAAGTGAATTGAAGCCATATGCAATAGTAATGATATCATAACAGAATAGCCCTTTAATGGATTTGTGCATGTTGGCTAGCCCAGGGAGTGGCTATAGTGAGATCGGTCCTTGTCTGCATAACATCCATTTTTTTCCCATTTGTCCTTGCATGGCAGCAAGGTGGTATGCAGAGATAAATTCCCAGGATGGCATCTCATTACTCTAAGCTAGTGGTCAGCAAACTTTTTCTATAAAGAGCCACGTTTTTTGTCCTGTCGGCTGAACAGTCTTTCTTGCGACGTCTTATTGTTTATTTGCAAAGTTTATTTACCTCGTTACACAGTGGGCTGGGTTTGGCTTGTGGTCATGATTCCCCAACCCCTGGTCTCAATCACATATGATAATCCCCAGAGTCTCAGGCCTCTGCCGTCCTGAGCTGTGGCATTCTTCTGGCCCACACAGATTTGTTAAGGAATAGGAAAATCATACCATGTGAACAAGAGAGATATGCATATCTCTTTCTAAAGGCTATTAATTACAGTTTTGTTTTGTTTTTTATTACCAAGAAGGCTGCAGGATGATACTACCATGCATTGCAGTGGAGATTTTCTTCATAGATATGATAACCATGACCGCTGCAGGCAGTTACCCACCTGCTTGGAGATGAAGCCAGTGCAGGTGAGGAGAGAAGCAGAGTGAACAGGAACTTCTGAAACTAAAAATATCCACTAGCTCGTATAAATGGTAGAGTGCCCAGGGTTTCCCCTTACGTGAGACAGCCTATTTCATTGCTGTTTAATCAAGTGTGAGTTGGGCTTCTTGTTATTTGCAAGTGCACCTATCTCAGCTAATAGGGGAGAAGACAGAACCCCCATGAATAAGATATTACTTGGAATTTAGAGAAGTGGGACAGCAGAGGAGAGATGAGAAGATGAAATTGGGCGACAGAGGAAGAGAGATGCTGGAGGCTCTGTGGTAAAGATAGAGTTAATCTCCACTGGCAGATGCTAGAAGTCCTTTCAAGAGCTAGGATATTAAACATATAATTCTGAATAGGGTACATGTCCAAGATTTAAAATTCCTCTGCAACCCCAGACTTCTTGGGGAGCATCAGTAAAGTCTGATACTCTCACCAAAGCCACCTTGGCGTCGTTGTAAATAAATAAAGGCTGAGATGCTGAGTTCCATTCTTGGGTAAGTTAGACCCAAATGAAAGGGAGTCCCTATGAGAAGGGCGAGAGTTCAGGGGGTAAAGAATTAAAGCCGCAAATTACTATGAGTGTGTAAATTCTTAGGAATTTGTGGACATCTTTGGAAGGATGCCAAATATACAAAAATATATATATGACAATTACCTTCAAAATTCAGAAGACAGTTTCGATGTGGAGAAATAGGAATGCTTTTACATGGCTGGTGGGAGTGTAAATTAGTTCAACCATTGTGGAAGACAGTGTGGCGATTCCTCAAGGATCTAGAACTAGAGATAGGATTCGATCCAGCAATCCCGTTACTGGGTATATACCCAAAGGATTATAAATCATTCTTTTATAAAGACACATGCACATATATGTTTATTGTGGCACTGTTCACAATAGCAAAGACTTGGAACCAACCCAAATGGCCATGAATGATAGACTGGATAAAGAAAATGTGGCACATATATACCATGGAATACTATGCAGCTGTAAAAAAGGATGAGTTCATGTCCTTTGCAAGGACATGGATGAAGCTGGAAACTATTATTCTCAGCAAACTAACACAGGAACAGAAAACCAAACACAGCATCTTCTCACTCACAAGTGGGAATTGAACAATGAGAACTCATGGACTCAGGGAGGGGAACATCACATGCTGGGGTCTGTCGGAGGGGTGGAGGGCTAGGGGAATGGTAGCATTAGGAGAAATATCTAATGTAGATGATGAAATGATGGATGCAGCAAACCACCATGGCACAAGTTATATCTATGAAACCTGCATGTTCTGCACGTGTATCCCAGAACTTATGGTATTAAAAAAAAAAAAAATCTCAGAAGACAGATTAACCTTCATTTCCAAGTTCACCATTTGTTTCAAATGATCCCAAATAATGACAATTATGTCTACCATGCAAAGTTAGATCACCTCTATGGTTTGAATGCGTCTTCTCCAAAGTTCTGGTGTTGTCATTGTGATAGGATTAAGAGTTGGGGCCCTTCAGATGTGATTAAGCCATTAGCGCTCCTCCCTCATAAATGGGATTAAGCTCCTTGTAAAAGAGGCTTCTGGTAGCATTTGGCTCTCTTGCCCTTCTGCCTTTTGCCATGTGAAGACACTGCGTTCCTCTCCTCTGGAGGATGCAGCTTTCGCTAAACAACGGATCCTATTGGCACCTTGGTCTTGAACTTCCCAGCCTCCAGAACTGTGAGAAATAAATTTCTGTTCTTTATAAATTACCTATTTTCAGTTATTTAATTATAGCAACACCAAATGGCATCAGACACCATCTAAGAGGAGTTAGCTATGAAATATTCAGAAAAAAGACTTAGTCAAGTTTTCCGTAAGAATTTTTATGTACTACACTTCCTTTAATGATCTCATTTCCTTCCCACCTCCAGGATTAAATATTTTCTTCTAAAGACAGTGAAAGCAGTAATTTTGTGGGTGATAAAGTGAAATATTTCTAGTAAGAACACAAAATGGACATCTGTAGCTTTTGAAGTAGCAGCTGTAAATAATTTAAAAAATTTTTGAGATAATTTTGTAGTTTCACAAGAGTTGCAGAAGTCATACCAAGAATTTCTGTATAGACTTCACCCAACCTCTCTGAATATTAACATCTTACATCACCATCATGCAATAACAGAAGCGAATAAGCTAGCATTGGGACCGTGCTGGTAACTGAAGGATAGACTTCATTGAGTTTAGAAGATTTTACTCTGGTCCTTTTGCCCATTTCCTCTTCCAGGATCCAATCTATTTCCTCTTCCAGGATCCAGTCCAATCCATTGTCCTACACTGGTTTTAGTTGCCAGATCACCTTATGTGATAGTCTCAGTCTATTCAGGCTGCTATAACAATACCGTACATTGGGTGGGGTTTTTTTAAAAAAAGAAATTTATTTCTTATGGTTTTGGAAGATGGAAAGTCCAAAATCACAGCACTAGTGTATTCAATGTTGGGTAAGTGCTGGTTTCCAGGATCATAGATGGCATCTTCTTGCCATGTGATCACATGGTGTAAGGGTCAAGGTAGCTCTCTTGGGGAGCAGTGGCGGAGGTCAGCAGTGCTGGAGGCTGCTGCTACTTCCACCTCCTCTTCCTCCTCCTCCTCCTTTCTTTCTTTCCCCTCCCTCCCCCCTTCTTTTCTTCTCACCTTCCCTCCTTCCCTCCTTCCCTCCTTCCTTCCTTCCCTCCCTACCTCTCTTCCTCCCTCTTCCTTTCTCTCTCTCTCTCTCTCTCTCCCTTTCTTTCTTCCTCCTACTGCTTCTCCTTTTTGTCCTCCTCCTCCTTTTTCCTCTTCTTTCTTCTTTGTTTTTTTCCTCTACTGATCCTATTCATGAGGGCTCTGGTTTCATGACCTAATCACCTCCCAGAATCATTGCACTAGTGATTAGGTTGAGGGCACAAACGTTCAGATGTTCAGACCATTGTACCTTACTTACCTCCAATCTGTGACAGTTCCTCAGGTTTATTGTTTTTGTTTGTTTGTTTTTTGTTTTTTGTCTTTCATGATTTTGATACTTTTGATGTTGCCTGTCATGGGATCTTGGGTGGGTCATATAATGTGTCTGAGCATCAGTTTCCACATAGGTTTTATAGGTATAATGGTAATACCTACACCATGTTTCTTAGGTGAGGATTATTTTATAGAACTATCTTGGCTAAATGAATATTAGCTGTTTATACTAATTGTTGTTATTAATCATTAATATTAATTTTAAATCTTTTTAAGGGATATTTCTCAGTTGGAATTATTTGTTGTTTGACCCTGATTAGGCTGAATTTATGTGTTATTGGAAAGGATGCCACAAAAGAGATGTGTCCCTGGCAGATCCCGCTGGAGAGTCAACACCGTCTCTGTATCTTATTACTAGTGACATTAACCTTGATCACTTAGTTGAGAAGGCATCTGCCAAGTTTCTTCATAATAAGATTGTTTTTACCTTTGAATTTAAAAGTACCCTAATTTATTACTTTGATAGTCTAATGGTGATTCTCAATTTCCTCTCATGCCCTGTATGTGTATTAATTGGAAAATTTGTGTAAGGAAGCATTTTTTATTCTTCTCCATTTATGTATTCACTGTTTATATCACTATTGACTCAATATTTATTTTGAAGGTGAGCTATAATCTAATATTGTCATTATTTGTTTCTGTTGCTCAAATCATTCCACAGGCTGTCTGTTCACAGGCTGGCTTCAGACACCTGACCCCAAGAAATCCTGCCTCATCCTCCCAAAACACTAGGATTACAGGCATGAGTCTCCATATCTGGCCCCATTAACCTTTTAATTACAATTCAAGGGAGTTTCGCACATGCGTAATGTTAGGCAACTGCTACCTCTGTCCAGTTCTAAGACATTTTTATCACCCTGAAGGTGACCCTCGATCCACTAACCAGTCATTCCTGTTCCTTCTCCTCTGCCCCAGCCTCTGGCAGTCACTAATCTGCTTTCTGTCTCTATAGATTTTCTTATTCTGGATATTTCACATACAGTATATGGCTGTTGGTGTCCATCTTCTTTCATTTAGTATAGTGTTTTTTTGAAGTTCAGCCATGTGGTAGCGTGTATCAGTGCTTCGTTCATTTGTATGGCTGAATAATATTCCATTGTGTGGATAGACCACATTTTAGACCACATTTTTTTATCCATTCATTAGTATTTAAGGTATATTCATTATTTCCTTGAGGTGAATAGCTGCTATAAAGATTTATGAAGAAGTATTTGTTGGAGTACATGTTTTCAGTTCTTTTGGGCACATAACCTAGGAGTGGAATTGCTGGATCATGCAGTCGTTCTCTATTTAACTTACTGAGGAACCAGCAAACTGTCAAAACAGCTACCCCATTTTACTTTCCCATCAGCGATGTCAGAAGATTCTAATCTCCTTGTAAGGGAATTTCTCATGTTGTGGTTTCCTAAGGTAGCACTGGAGTGAATGGCATCTTCTCCACCATCCGGCCTGTCATTGGATCTTGGGTGGGTCAAATAATTTGTCTGAGCATCAATTTCCGCATGGGATTTATAGGTATAATGGTAATACCTACCCTGTATTTCTTAGGTGAGGATTATATCAAGAAATCATGTTGGCTCAATGAATATAAGCAGCATATAATAAGTATTGTTATTAATTATTAAGATTAATTTTGCCTTTCCTTCTTAGCCTCTTTTATTCTCTTGCTGCCTCTTTGCATGTGGCTCTGAATTCGGATGGCTGAGTCATCTTTTAGCAACTCAGTTCTATCCCTGGGTTTCTCCTCTACAAGACATCAGTTCTGGTGCTGCTCACCTTCCCTGAAGCTCCCTACTCTCTTCTTCATCCAAACATTTCTTGTGTAAAGAACTCATGCTTCTGGATTTCTGGTGGGGGATGGTGAAGGTTAGAAAGGAGGACAAGGAAGTCTGAGGCTGTTGTGTGAAATGGCTTGTTCTTCCTGCAGATTTCTTGTTATTATTTCCTAGAGCTTTCACACTTCATCGTAAGAGAATGCATTTTGTGATTTTACATTCTACTTTATGATTTATCCATGCGTGTCCTAATAGAACCATGCACCATATCCTGATAAAAAATAAATCTTCCTGTCCAGCCGGCATGTTGGGAGTGTGCACACAGTGTGTCCCCTACATCCAGGGACAGCCTTGCCACCCTATCGAAATCATGCACCGCAGTTTTACAGGAACTTCATGGTACACACCACACACCTGGAGAGCTGGTCAGAACATGGGACTCTGGGCTCTGCTTGGAGACAGAGACTTAATGTGCCTGTGGGGGCTCAGGAGTCTGTGTTCTTTACAAGGTGCCCCAGTGAGTGTGATGTGGGCTGGCCTATCTACATGGTGGGGCCACCTCTAGCGTACTGAGTGTGCTGTGGACCACCTTTGGAGAAACGCCACGTGAAATGATGATGCCTGAAATCCTGGATCCTACCTCCTTCTCTTCATCTCAGGCTGCTGCCCACACCCAGCATCCCCCAATCCTAGCCTCTAAGAGTGATCCAGCCACATTGGCCTTTTGTTCTCAGCGTGTCTGACTGCACCATTCCATTTGCTTGTCTGCTGTGCCTGCTCTGTCCAAGGGAAGCTTCCTGCTCATCCTTCTAAGGCTCAGCTCAGTTCACACGTCTGTTCCTTTGAGAGCTTGGTGTAGCATGGTGGTTAACAGGTGAGGAGCTTTTAAGGCCAGGGGTTGTCAGGGCCAGTTGGCCTTCTACTTTTAGCAGCTGGGTGATTGTGAACAGGTTCATTGATCTCTCTCAGATTGTTTCTTCCTCTATAAAAGGAGTACCTAGGGGTACCTTTCTTTATAGGATGACTATGGGATTAAATGAGGCAATACCTATAAAATGTCTAGGGCAGAGTTAGTACTCAATGATTTGTTTTGTTGTTATTTATTTATTTATTTAGAGATGGAGTCTCCTTCACTCTCTCACCCAGGCTGGCCTGCAGTGGCATGAGTTCTGCTCACTGCAACCCCTGCATCCTGAGTTCAAACATTTCTCCTGCCTCAGCCACTGTAGTAGCTGGGACTACAGGTGCCCCCCACTACGTCTGGCTAATTTTTGTATATTTAATAGAGATGGGGTTTTACCATGTTGACCAGGCTGGTCTCAAACTCCTGGCCTCAAAGGATCTGCCTACCTTGGGCTTCCAAAGTGCTGGGATTACAGGTGTGAGCCACTGTGGCCAGCCCTTCTTGTTATTTTTTAATGCTGTTTTTCCTTTTAATTCACCACTTGATTGTCTCCTCTGCTAGTCTGTGAGCTTCTTGACAGTGAGGAAGACTCTTCAGTATTTTGTGTGTTTCTGTTATTTATAAAAGAACCTTGTGTCTAAAAGATAAGCGCACGCACACACACACACACACACACACACACACACACACACACAATTTTTAAAGGAGCTTTCCACGTGCTGGGAATTCTTGAATGAACAAATGCATTTTATGAATTCCCTAATCCTTTCCTTTACTATGTTCACTATTTTCTCATTCGAGTTACTCTCTGAAGACATAATACCCTGCCATGGAGCCTCATCCCTGCATGGGCTATTTGTCACATCTGGGCATATATTGTGCTGACTGGGCCTTCCTTGCAACATCTGCTCTCCATCAGTGATTGACCGACAGTGGATGGCCAGTGTGCTGAGTCAGCACCCTGGGGCTCACTGACTCTTCCCTTATTGAAGGGGGAGGGAGTAACTCTATCTTTTCAGTTAATGGGAAGAAAAAGCCATGGGACCTTTGTCATGCATTCTGCTGGGTTGCAGAATGTGATCCCTGTGGCAGCGAGTGTGTCTGTGTGTGTATAAAATATACTCTGATTAAAGCACCAAAGCTACTGCCGATAAGCTTCAGGATAAGTAGAAAAGATATTAGTTGAAAACACGGAAATATCACTAGTAGAAAAATAAAACTGTTTTTCAGCAACCCATAAAAAAAACACTATTGGAAATACGTAAACTGTTGCTTTTCTCTGGAGAATATTAGCATTTTAACATGCATACTATCGGAAGAAAATCTTTGCGTAACTTAGGGAGATACTTTGGAAGCATTTCCAAATTTTAGATCTTCAAAAGGCTAAACCTAAAATTGCCTTTTGATGCAGCAATTCCATTTCTATGAATACATCCAAAGGAATTGAAAGCAGAGTCTCGGACAGATACTTATATACCAGTGTTTATTGCAGCATTACCTACAATAGCCAAAAGGTAGAAACAACCCAAATGTCCATACATGGACGAATGAATAAACAAGATGTGGTACATATATACAGTGGAAAATCATTCATCCATAAAACATAATGAAGTTCTGACTTGCTATAATATGGATGAACCTTGCAAACATTATGTTCAGTGAAAAAAACCAGATATAAAGGGACAAATGTTATATGGTTCCACTTCTAGAGATACTACGGTAGTCGAAGTCATAAAAATGGAAGGGAAAATAGAGGTTACCAGGGGCTGAAGTGGGGGGAATAAGGAGTTCCCGTTTAGTGAATACAGAGTTTCAGTTTGGGAAGATGATAAAATGATGGAAAAGGATAGCAGTGGTAGTTGAGTAACATTGTGAATTCACTTAAAAGTAGTTAAAAGTAACTCCAGCACTTTGGGAGGCTCAGACTGGGGGATCACTTGAGCTCAGGAGTTCAAGACCAGCCTGGGTATCATGGCAAAATCCGACCTTTACAAAATGTACAAGAATTAGCCAGGTGTGTTGGCACATGCCTGTAATCCCAGCTCCTCAGGGGGCTAAGGTCAAGGGATCTCTTGACCCTGGGAGGTGGAGTTTGCAGTGAGCTAAGATTGTACCACTGCCTGGGTAACAGAGTGAGACTCCCTCAAAAAAAGAATAGTTAAAAGATAAATTTTATGTTAGGTATATTACATAACAAGAAAAAACATGCAAGGAGAAAAGAGTACACAGCTTAAAAAAATGAATTCTTTGCTTAGCTATAAGGGTACATTCCCTTCACGGGAGGCTGACCGGTTTCTAGCTGCCCTCTAGCGTGAGACAGAGGCTGGAGACTGGTGACTGGCAAGCTGGAGCCCCCCTTCTAGGTGTTTTGTTTGCACCACACAGTTTGTATTGTTTGTCAACATTTTACTAAGAGGTATTAGGTATCAAAAACAAACTGTATTGTCCTTTTTCTTGGATGGTTTGTCCATGCTGTGTCCACATTCTCCCCTGTCACCCAGCCCCCTCTGCGGGGAATCTTCAGTGTCCGTGGGCACCTGGGCCCTGCAGAGCCTTGCCTCTATAGCCCCAAAGTGAAAGTTTCCACTGTGTCTGTGAGTGGACCCTCTGCTATTGCAGTCATTGTCTTTGTATTGTAGGTTTTGATTATTGTGATGTAAATGAGCCTAAGATGACCTCTAGGGATTGACCCCTGGGTTATTGCTTCACTCCAGGCTGGGACCTGGTAGCTGGAAAACTCAGCGTTGCCCAACTCAATTTTTCTTTTCTTTTTTTTTCTTTTTTTTATCTTTTTAAGACAGAGTCTCCCTCTGTTGTGCAGGCTCGAGTGCAATGGTGTGGTTTCAGCTCACTGCAACCTCCACCTTCCGAGTTCAAGCAATCCTCCCACCTCAGCCTTCCGAGTAGCTAGGATTACAGGCGTGCATCACCACACCTGGCTAATTATTATGATGATGACTATTATTACTTTTAGTAGAGTCGGAACTTCACCATGTTGGCCAGGCTGGTCTCAAACTGCTGACCTCAAGTGATCCACCCCCCTCGGCCTCCCAAAGTGCTGGGATTACAGGCGTGAGTCACCTCGCCTGGCTTCAATTCCATTTTTTGATACATCCAATTATTTTTAAAAATAGCCCAAACAAGTAGTTTTTTAAGTCATCTACAACCAGCCTGCTTTGTGGATTTCACAAAGCCTCACCAGCAGTACTCATTTGGTGAGATAGGGCATTGTAGTTACTTTTAAAATTATTATTATATTTATTTATTTATTTATTTATTTATTTATTTATTTATTTTTAAGATGGGGTTTCACCATGTTGGTCAGGCTGGTCTTGAACTCCCGTCCTCAGGTGATCCACCCACCTTGGCCTCCAAAGTGCTTGGATTATAGGTGTGAGCCACTACGCCCGGCCAGGGCTTTGTAGTTAAAAGGCCCTAAGTTGCCCCAGCCCTTTGGAGGTCTCCAACCCAGAGACTCCCCAAGGGTCTGCTGAATGATATCACCTAGACAGGTGATCCCCTCCTCAGAGTTCCCTCCCCTGCGCATGCACTGCTGGATGATGACTCTCTCACGCCAGCCTCTGGATGGTCTCATGCTGCCAGGGCATTGCGTAGCTCCATGCCTGTGTGCTCCTGCCTCTTACAGTCATTTCTTTTTCTTTGACCAGCCCCCCAAATCCTTAAGCTCCCTACAGTTATTACATTTTTTTCTAATAGGAAAGTATAAATATAATTCACTAGATAGAGGAGAAGAGGTGGCCTTTTTGTTTGTTTGTTTGAGATGGAGTCTTGCTCTGTCACCCAGGCTGGAGTGCAGTGGCGCTATCTAGGCTCACTGCAATTTCCACCTCCCTGATGCAAGCCATTCTCCTGCCTCAGTGTCCCGAGTAGCAGGGATTACAGGTCAATTTTTTGCATTATTAGTAGAGACAGGGTTTCACTGTGTTGTCCAGGCTGGTCTCAAACTCCGGATCTCAGGTGATCCACGCCCAGCCAATTTTTTGTATTATTACTAGAGACACCACGCCCAGCCAATTTTTTGTATTATTACTAGAGACACCACGCCCAGCCAATCTTTTGTATTATTAGTAGAGACAGGGTTTCACTGTGTTGTCCAGGCTGGTCTCAAACTCCCGATCTCAGGTGATCCAAAGGTCGGTCTGTTTAAGGGGAACTTTGTCTTCCCTGTTGAGACCGGAAAAGGAGTAGAATAGGTGTGGAGGATGCTGGTGTTTGCTAGGGCCTGGAGAGAGTCTGTTGTTTGTCTGCTTTGGGCACGTGGCTAGGCCTTCCCAGAGTCAGCCTCATACATGTGTGCAGTTTGATGTTTTACAAAGGGCCCTACACTGAGTATAACCCTTGGATAGTTAAACGATGTGAATGGCCTATGCCTGGAGTACACTTGGTCAAGGATTAAATTCAGGGGAAACATGAACCCAGAGCAGATACAGCCTCCTTGTAGGTTCTGAATCCACGGTGAAAAGGCCATAGGAGCTGATTGCAGTCAGCAGAAACCTGTGCCTCACCTGGATTGATGGTTCTGGTTGATTAGGATTTGCAGGAAATAGAGTAATGCAATTACCATCCGCAGCTCACTCTCTGTGGGATGTTCTCACAGATCAGTGGCCAAGGGTTGGTAGGCTATTTTCCTCCCCATTGTATTGTGAGATGTACAAACCTTCCTACTGATACTGCTGGGGAGAGATTTTCTAACGGATTATGAGGCTGCTATTTAAAAAAGTGATTTCCAGTTAAATACCTTTCAGTATTAAAATGGCAAAGCTATAAGGAATGGGGGCATATTCTTCCATCATAATTGCTTCTCAAGGAGCTTAGTCTGATTGTCTTATTAACAACTTTAACTTCATTCTTTTCCTGTGACAAATGAGAAAAGAATTCTGTGATTCATTGAACAGTCAGATTTCCAATATGGTGTTTACATGCGTTTTCCTTTCCACTTCAGCCGGGAAATCAAATCTGAGGGATTAAATACCCCATTTGAAATGCAATGCAGAAAGACACCAAAGAAGGAAAATTCACCCGCAGATGATAGAGACCTCATTCAAAGTTTCCATAGGATAGTCAAAAGTGCCGGCAGACCGAGCAGAGGTGACCTCACTTTCCCAGGCCGTTGGTGTTAACCCTCTCTTACCTTCCTGCTGGTGCCATGAAATTCACTTTCTGGCAGTCGTCATAGCTGATAGTGGCTGTACATTGAACGTTTACTGTGTGCCAAGTCTGGTACTTTTAATTCGTTTTTTTAGTTTAAATTTTAAAACTCTGTGAAGTAGATACTTCTAGTCTCCCATTTCAGGAGGAGCAATCAGACAAAGACAGTGACGTAATATGCTCAAGATCACAGACATAGTACACAGTAGAGTCAAGTCAGACAGTAATCCAAGTCAGCACGTGTGTGCATGCTACCAGGGTCAGGTATGATGGGATACCTCCCTTTACTTAATATGTGTATTCAGGGGTCTGGCTCCTCCACTGATCTTTACTGGAGCAGATTTTTTTTTTTTTTCACACCAGAGCTCTCTAAAACCCAGAGGTTTAACATTCGCATCATAGTCAACACGTACATATCTCAAGGGTCTACTGGAGACCAGGTACTGAGCTAGGAGCTGGAGGAAGGGAAAGACAGTAAAAACAATGCTTCTGCCCTCACGGGACTTACACTCTCCTGAGAAGCCAGATTACAAAGAAGCAAACAACCCAGGAACAGATTATGCCTTGTGCTAGGTACTGGGAGAAACAATCAAGGTTTTTGTGAGCTAGAAAACAAAGAGAGGCTCGTCGAGATAGGGTGGTTGGGGAAGGCTCAGAAAAGATGGTGTTTCTGGTAAGGCTTGGAGAGGGGCACGGGATCAGGCTGTGCCCACAGCTATGGGAAGAACATCTCAGACAGAGGTGACAGCATGTGCTGAGGCCTCAAGTGAGGAGCACGTTTGACCTGCTTGAGAAACTGCAAGGAAGTCAACGTGGCTTGAATGGAGTAAGAGAGGAATGGGGAGGACGGACCTCGATGGAGTCAGTGGCTGGGGTTTAAAAGGCAGAACAAACATATTTCATATCTCAGATTATTTCATCTCCTTCTTTTGTAAAAAAGTTATTTTTCTGTCTTTTTTCTGTCTTGTTTTCTCCTGTTCCACCTTAGTCAAGCACCTGCTCCAGTTGCCATTAATTTAAAAAATGATTTGCTCTCTGTTCATGTAGGCCTTTTAATTCAAAAAATGTTTGAGCATTCCATGCCAAGCCCTGAAGTAGGTGAGGCAGGGATTCGAAAGATGTAAAGCGATGTGTCTGTGGGCCTTAGAAACATGTAGCTTTGAATTCCAAAAGTGAGAATTAAGTTGACCTTGCAGAAATGAATTACAGGTTAGGTGGTGGTAAGCCTCTAAAGAAGATTCATGTGAGACCTTTTCAAATAGTTCTGTTCTCCAGTCAGTTTTAAACCACCCTGCATCCCAGCAAGGACAGTTTATGGCTTTGTTCACATCGTAGATTTAGAAATCAAGACCTAAGTAAGGTCACACCATTAAGTAAATGTTCAACACTCAGGGAGAGATGGGATGTTAATAACAAATTCTCAGTTGAGTGACACTGACTTGCTACTTTTATAACAGCTACTTTCTTTTGTATTTGTGAAACCTAAAACAATTTTTTTTTTCTATATTTTGGATGGAGAAAATGGAAGCTTTTGACCTGAGTATTTTCTCACTTCAGAGAACTGAATAAGGGAAGCGTGCATTGATTAATATTCTTAGGGGTGCTACAAATGTATCTGAAAACCTCTCCAGTCTAGTGTTTCTCAAATTTTAATGTGCTTAAGGATATCTGGAGCTGTGCTGTGAAGTCGCTAGCCACATGTGTCTTCTAAGTACTTCTGAATACTTGAAATATATAGCTAGATGGAATTGAGGCGTATTCTAGAAAATGCACATGTATGAAGAATATTGTGAAAAAATAACGTAAAATATCTTGATAATTTTTCTATCAATTATGTAATAAAATAATCTTCGGATATATTTCGTTAAATTCAATACATTGATCAATTTCACTTACTTGTTTTCACTTTTTAAATGAAGCACAGCTATTGGAAAAATTAAGATATTATATAGCTTACATTATGTTTTTATTTTACCATATTACTCTAAGAAGACTTCTCTGTCCAGTCATGATGCTACAGCTAAGACCAGGTTGTTTCTCATAGTGAAAACAACAAATTATATAAGGCTACTCTGAGCATTGATCAAAAGGTAGCTGCATGATCCTGGAGAGAAGGGGGACACCTGAGCCTCATGAAAGCCCTGGCTTTCTGACCAGGAGCCCTTCTCTGCTGAAAAGGCAGGTAGGTGATGCCAAAGACAGTGATGTTCTCACTGACCTGAATATTTAAAGACTGGAGTTTTGGGATTCTGAAGTGGAATTGTTTGGGGGTCAGGTTGCACAAATGAGGAATATCTGCATGGGGAGTGCTCATAAGTCTGCACGGAATTTTATGCCTAGTCCTTGGCTGACTATCCATGCACAGGGTGAGAGACTTCACTAGGGAGCAGAAATCAGTTGATGCAGGGCTCAGAGCTAGATAATAAAACAAGAATATGTGTATTGCTGGGACACTTGGGATCCAAGGAAGTCGGAGTTGGGAGACCTTGCGAGACACTTCATGAAATCAGTTGAAACCCCAGAATGTCCATGCTGAGGACTGAGTTCCAATTCCACTAGAATAAGACCATGCCTGATGACTAAGTTCAAGATGGAAATAGACCCACCTGACAAGGAGCAAAACCTAGCACCACAGGATCAAAATGACACTCTAGTCATTTAACCTCTTGCATGAACAAAATTAAGCACGTTTCAAAAGAAAGCATTAATAGCACAACCTGGATTTCTGTAACGCATTATGCATATTATTCAACATATTACAAAAATTATTAAACATATGAATAAACAGGATCATGTGACCCATAAGCAAGATATAAAATAAACAGAAACAGACCCTGATATGTCATGGATGTTAGCATAATCAGAAATGACTTTAAAACAACTATTGTAAATATGTTCAAGACTTAAAGAGAAGATTGTGTTACTTAAATGAATAACCAAAGGATCCCAGGAAAAAAATGGAAATCATGTAAAGGAATCAAATGGAATATTTAGAAAGTAAATGTTGAATATTTGAAATAACCAAGGCACTTGAACAGTTTAATGCTAAATTGAAGACTATAGAATAAAGGATTAGTGAATTTGAAGACAGATGGAAAAATTATGCAATCTGAAGAATACAAAAAGAAAAAGAAGGGTCATGAAATAAAGTCACAGCGTTCTGTGGGGTAATGTCAACTGGTCTGATGTATCTGCAATTGGAAGCACAGAGGGAGGGAGAGGAGAGAGAATAATATAGAAAAAAACAGTTGAAAATATAATGATGAAAATTTCCAAACTTAGTGAAAATCATTCATTTGCAGGTCCAAGAAGTTCAGTAGTTCAGGTTAAATACAGGTTTAATTAAAAACACAAAAACTGGACCTGAACATGAGTCATACTGATGAAAAAAAAAAGGTACTGAGATAATATTGAAAACAGCCAATGAAAAGGGAAAATTAAATACAAGGGATGAATGGACAAATATGCAGCTGATTTCTCATAGAAACTGTGGAGGCCAGAAGAGAAAGTTGAGAAAGAAACAAAACAAAACACTGTCAACACAGAATTGTATGACCAGCAAAAATATTCATAAAAATTAGGTGAAATAAACACATTTTCACAGAAAGAACAGTAGAGAAAATGTGTCAGCAGCACAAGAAATACAAGGGATGTAATCAAAGATGAAACACGAGCAGAAGAAAGCTCTGATATAAACAAGTAAAAATAGTTGAAATGGTAGACACATAGGTAACTCACTTCTCTTAATTTATTTGGAAAAAAAAAACCCAGATAGTTTAAAATAAAAATGACCCAGTTTTATGCTTGGGTTTAAGTATGTCGATGTGAAATTTATGACAACTAATATGCAAATTTATGATGCTGAGTAGGATATACAGTTTTATTATATTATGGTTTTAATATTTTAACAGAAACTATACAATATGAACTCTGAAGAGATTGTGATATGATACGGATATGTGTTGTTTATTCTAGCATGACTAAAAATGAATATAATACAGCTTTAAAAATTAATATAAATGTAATGCAAAAAGGGTTTGCTTAATAAAAAAGAAGTCAAGATATAAGTAATAAAATGAAAAATGTGGATGTGAGAATTAAAATGCAAAAGCTTAAAACACAACCATAGAAACAATTACATCAAGTACAAGTGGACTAGATAGTCCACTTAAAGAGTGGAGATTGTCAGACTAGATCAACAGGCAAGAACCAGTTATTTGATGACTGCAAGAGTCTCGTCTTAAATACGGAGACATAGGTAGATTGGGTAAAAGGGTGGAAAAATATATCCTATGTGAATAGTAGAGATAAGAAAGTTGGTTTGTCTGTATTACTGTCAGAGTTGACTTGAGGACAAGCAGTATTACCAAAGAGGAAAAAAGACATTCCAGAATGATCAGATGGTTAATTCATGAGGAAGCTGTAACAACCCTAAATATGTATGCCACTAATAAAGAGCTTCAAAACACATGAAGCAAAAGTTGACAAAAGTAAAGCCAGTAATAGACAAATCTGCACTCATTGTTTTAGACAGATTTGCAATCAACAACTCTTTCTGATTGAAAAAGCATACATAACCAGATCAGCAGTGATATATGCCCTGATGTGGATGAATCTCATATACATTATAAAGAGCATACAAGGCCAGACAAGTATGCATTTTCTGTGTTTTCATTAATATAATGCTCAAAAATAGAAAAACACATTTATGGTGAGAAAGTTTACAATACTCGCTACTTTAGAGCTTTGGGTTCTCACTAGGAAGGGGCACCAGAGGATTTTCTAGGGTGATGGAAGTGCTCTGTGTTTGATAGGAGTGTTAGTTATATGGGTGTACACATTTATCAAAAGTCTTTAAATTTTTATGAGCCTATGCTTTGTGTATTGCCATCTGGTTTTGAAAATAAAATGTTATTGATACTCTGCTGTACTGATTTATCTACCTATTGTCAATGGCTGCTTTCACATTAGAATAATACAATTGAGTAGTGGAGATAAAGACTATATGGAAGAAAAAGCCTAAAATATTTATGACGTAGCCCTTTCTAGAAAGCTTGCTATGCCTTGCCCTAGCGTCATTGTTTAAATGCAGCTTCTGGGATGATCCAAGATAGCTGAACAGGAACAGCTTTGGAGTGCAGTTCCCAGGGAGAACGTGGAGGGTGAATGATCACTGCATTTCCAAATGAATTTTTACTGCCCACAGACCAGGAGATTCCCAGGTGGAAAAGCGCCACAAGTCTCCAGCATGGTTGTTTCAGCTGGTGCAGCAGGTTTCCCCACAAAAACTCACACAAATCTGGGCACCATTTCAACTGGCACCTGGAACACCTGTGAGGCAGAGTCACCCATTCAACGGAAAAGAAAGGGGGGCTGAAAAAGGGAGCTAGGTGATCTGGCTCGGTGGGTCCCACCCCCACAAAGACCAGCAATCTGAAACGCTCTGGACTGAGAGTTTCACAGCAAGCACAGCTGGACCCAGGATTGTCCAGCCCTGTGGGGGGAAGGATGTCTGCCATTATTGAGGCAGTTCGCCACTACTGAGGCAGTCAGCCATGACTGAGGCAGTCCACCATTACCGAGGCAGTCTGCCATTACGGAGGCAGTCCGCCATTTCAGAGGCAGTCCACCATTACTGAGGCAGACTGCCATTACCAACAGAGTTCTAACTATACCTCTAAAAACAAAACCACAAGGAAGTTCACACAGCAGCTGGGCAGAGCCCATGGCAGCTCAGCAACACCTCTGCTGGCAGACTGACTAGGCTACCTCCTTGCTGGGCAGGGCTTCTCTGACAAAAGGCAGCAGCATGTTAGGAATTTATAAATAAAGCCCCAACTTCCCAGGACAGAGCACCTGGGAGAAAAGGTGGTTATAAGTTCTGCTGCAGCAGACTTAAACATACCTGCCCAGCAGCTCTGAATGGAATAACGGAGCTCACAACTTAGCACTTGAGCTCCTATAAGGGATAGACTGTGTCTTCAAGCAGCTCCCCAATCCTCATATATCCATCAAGACACCTCATAAAGGAGAGCTCAGGCTGACATCTTACAGGTATCCTTCTGGGACAAAGATAACAGAAGAAGAAACTGGCAGCAACCCTTACTGTTCTGCAGCTGCTGCAGGTGTTACCCAGGCAAGCAGGGTCTGTAGTGGACCTCCAGCAGTCCTGCAGCAGAGAGGCCTGACTGTTAGTAGGAAAACTAAGACACAGAAAGAAGTTGATCATCAAGAAAAAGGATGTCCACTCAGACCCCAACTGAAAGTCAAAAACTACAAAGACCACAGGTAAATAAATCCACAAAGATGGGAAGAAACCAGCACAAAAAGGATGAAAACACCCAAAACCAGAATGCCTCTCCTCCTCCAAGGAATCACACCTCCTCACTAGAAAGAAACAAGACTAGATGGAGAATGAGTCTGATGAACTGACAGAAACAGGCTTCAGAAAGTGGTTAATAACAACCTCCTCTGAGCTAAAGGAACAAACATGTTCTAACCCAATGCAAGGCAATTCAGAACTTCGAAAAAAGGTTTGATGAAATGCTAACAAGAATAAATAGCTTATAGAAAAATATACATGAATTGATGGAGCTGAAGAACACAACATGAGAGCTTCTTGAAGCACACACAAGTTTCAATAGCCAAATGGACCAAGCAGAAGAAAGGATATCAGAGATTGAAGATCAACTTAATGAAATAAAACGAGAAGGCAAGATTAGAGAAAAAAGAGTAAAAAGAAATGAACAAAGCCTCCAAGTAATATTGGATTATGTGAAAAGACCTAATCTGCATTTGATAGGTGGGGTGTACCTGAATGTGATGGAGAGAATGAATCCAAGCTGGAAAACACTCTTCAGGGTATTATCCAGGAGAACTTCCCCAACCCAGCAAGACAGGCCAATATTCAAGTCCCGGAAATACAGAGAACACCACAAAGATATTCCTCAAGAAGAGCAACCCCAAGGCACATAATCGTCAGATTCACCAGTGTTGAAGGAAAAAATGCCAAGGGCAGCCAGAGAGAAGGGTCGGGTTAGCCACAAAAGGAAGCCCATTAGACTCACAGAGGATCTCTTAGCAGAAATTCTACAAGCCAGAAGAGATTGGGGGCCAATATTCAACATCCTTAAAGAAAAGAACTTTCAGCCTAGATTTTCATATCCAACCAAACTAAACTTCATAATTGAAGGAGAAATAAAATCCTTTATGAACAAGCAATTGCTCAGAGATTTCATCACCACCAGGCCTGCCTTACAAGAGCTCCTGAAAGAAGCACTAAACAAGGAAAGGAACAACCAGTACCAGCCACTCCAAAAATGTACCAAATGGTAAAGAGCACCAACACAATGAAGAAACTGCATCAACTAATGGGAAAAACAACCAGCTAGCATCAAAATGGCAGGATCAAATTCACACATAACAATACTAACCTTAAATGCAAATGGGCTAAATGCCCCAATTAAAAGACACAGAATGGCAAATTGGATAAAAAGTCAAAACCCATCTGTGTGTCGTATCCAGGAAACCCATCTCACATGCAAGGATACACATAGACTCAAAATAAAGAGATGGAGGAAGATAGATTTACCAAGCAAATGGAGAGAAAAAGAAAAAAAAAAGAAAAAAAGGCAAAAGTTGTCATCTTAGTCTCTGATAAAATAGACTTTAAACCAACAAAGATCAAAAGAGACAAAGAAAGGTATTACATGATGGTTAAATGATCAATGCAACAAGAAGAGCTAATGATTCTAAATATATACGCACCCGATACAGGAGCACCTAAGAACACAAAGGAAGTTCTTTACCTACAAAGAGAATTAGACTGCCACACAATAGTAATGGGAGACTTTAACACTCCACGGTCAATATTAGACAGATCAACAAGACAGAAAATTAACAACCAACATATGAAAAAATGCTCATCATCACTGGTCATTAGAGAAATGCAAATCCAAACCACACTGAGATGCCATCTCATGCCAGTTATAATGGCGATCATTAAAAAGTCTGCAGACGGCCGGGCACGGTGGCTCACGCCTGTAATCTCAGCACTTTGGGAGGCCGAGGCGGGTGGATCATGAGGTCAAGAGATCGAGACCATCCTGGTCAACATGGTGAAACCCCGTCTCTACTAAAAATAACAAAAATTAGCTGGGCATGGTGGCGCACGCCTGTAGTCTCAGCTACTAGGGAGGCTGAGGCAGGAGAATTGCTTGAACCCAGGAGGCGGAGGTTGCGGTGAGCCGAGATCGCGCCATTGCACTCCAGCCTGGGTAACAAGAGTGAAACTCCATCTCAAAAAAAAAAAAAAAAAAAAAAAAGTCTGCAGACAATAGATACTGGAGAGGATGCGGAGAAATAGGAACAGTTTTACACTGTTGGTGGGGGTGTAAATTAGTTCAGCCATTTTGGAAGACTGTGGCGATTCCTCAAGGACCTAGAAATAGAAATTCCATTTGACCCAGCAATCCCATTACTGGGTATATATCAAAAGGATTATAAATCGTTCTATTATAAAGACACGTGCACATGTATGTTCATTGCGGCACTGTTTACAATAGCAAAGTCCTGGAACCAACCCAATGCCCACTGATGATAGACTGGACAGGGAAAATGTGGGACATATACCCTATGGAATACTATGCAGCCATAAAAAAAGATGAGTTCGTGTCCTGTGTAGGGACATGGATGAACCTGGAAACCATCAGTCTCAGCAGACTGACACAAGAACAGAAAAACACAGCATGTTCTCACTCATAGGTGGGTGTTGAACAATGAGAACACATGGACACAGGGAGGGGAGCATCACACACTGGGGTCTGTTGGGGGGTGCTGGGGAGGGACAGGGGTGGGTAGGGAGTTGGGGAGGGAAAACATGGGGAGAAATGCCAGATATGGATGATGGGGATGGAGGCAGCAAACCACATTGCCATGTATGTACCTATGCAACAGTCCTGCATGTTCTTCACATGTACCCCAGAAACTGAAGTGCAATAAAATATTAAAAAGAAAAAAGAAACTCGAAAACAAGGGAAAAAAAAAAAGCTTTAAATGCCCTATGGTTAGCCACACACACATAAAAAAGTAAATAAATGCGGCTTCTGAAACTCGCCCTCAGAGATTGTGATACAGAACATCTGGAACAGAGGGAAGCATCTCCAATCTATTCCATACCCCAGATGACTCTCAAGTAGATGAAACTGTGTAGACAGAAGGTGCAGAATTGCTCCTTTCAAGATGCACCATGTCAACATGTCGCTACTCTTTGGTCATAAAGATATTTTACTGACTAATCTAATTGAATCACGCCGGAGTTATAAAAGCCTGTTTCCTCCCCACTGGCCTTCCGTGGAAAGTGAGAAAAGTTCCTTCTCATCATAGTTATGTAATCATCCTTCATAAACGTGGAGAGGCTCACATGTGCTGGCGTTGTTAACACAGTCTCCTGCCACTCTCTGGCTCTCTGTAGGCGGCTGCTTGGGAGGTTAAAGATAGGATGAAGGAGAAATTCACAAAACACTTTCCCTGCACGTCTAGCGGATAATCACACTTAAGAAGCTTTGCTTAAAACTGATCTGCCTTCATGATGATTTGAGCTTGCACTTTAATTAGCTTTTAGGAGCATATATTGTTTAGTATGGTTATTTTATTTTGCCAAATAGAAGCTTAACACGTTTTAGTTCACAATGGAAGCAGATGTACTTCATACCAGCTTTTAACTACCAATTGAGGGAGAAGAAAATATCTTATTGCCCTGGAAACTTGTTCCCCATGGGTGGTATATGCCTTTAAGATTTCACGATTGTGGGGGATACTTTTGGCAGCAGCATCAATGCTCAGTAAATATTCCCGTTGCTATTCTTTATTTCCAACATCCTTGCAGTTAGGCGGAGCTCTGGGACTAGCTTTGCTCACGGAAATGTATGACTTCTGGATTTCTTCTGCCATAGAATCATGCGAATGCATGGTACAGTTAGCACAGCATGCACACACCCGGGTATAGTGACCATAGGAGTGAAACGAAGCAGCTTGAATTCCCAAGCTAGTTTTATCTGAGCAGGAAATTGATGTTTTTTTGCATTCATTGGTCGAAGTCTTGGAGTCATTTGTGAGTGTGGCATAGCCTTCTGTCTCCCAACCAGTATGATATTCACTGGCGTAAGTTCAGTTACTCACTGGGAAATGTAGTCCAGGATTACATGTGAGGCTTGTAAAAATGTACATTTCAAATAAGCGAAAGCAGGATGGAATGTGAGATAACAGAGGAAGGAAAAGTGACTGTATATTTGAGAGGAAAAAGTTACGTCTCTTTCTTCAACTATATAAAAATAAATTACAGTTGAATCAAACCAACATACATATGAATATGAACATGGACATACAAATACATGAGACATGTATGGACTACAGAAGACTATTGCTTGCTGGGTACAGTGGCTCATGCCTGTATTCCCAGCTCTTTGGGAGGCTGAGGTGGGTGGATCACCCAAGCTCAGGAGTTCGAGACCAGCCTGGCCAACATGGCAAAACCCTGTCTCTTCTAAAAATACAAAAATTAGCCAGGTGTGGTGGCAGGTACCTGTAATCCCAGCTACTCGGGAGGCTGAGGCAGGAGAATCACTTGAACCCAGGAGGCAGAGGCTGCAGTGAGCCGAGATCACCCCACTGCACTCCAGCCTGGGTGACAGAGTGAGAGTCTGTTTCAAAAAAAAAAAAAAGAAGAAGACTGTTGCTTTTCGAAAGGTCTCTGCTGTGTATTATATTGTATAATTTTTTTTGAGAGACTGCCTCAAAAAATGCAAGTTTTTAGTCTCCATGTCATTTAAAAAGTATCCTCTCTGGAGGAATCCAGTTGGAAGAGAAAACTTCTGTGATACTGGGGTTTGATTCTTTGGAGCTCTCTGTAAGCCAGGCCGTTATCTCAATTGCTACGTCTAACATCGCCTGTGCTGGCAGCAGTCTCCTGATTGCTCCCTGCCCTGCAGAGATGATTCTGCTGTCTCCTACCGCATGCCTCATGCTGGCTTCCACACTGGTCTCTCTAGCATGTGGACTTCAGAGGCAGAGGCTGCATTCTTCATTTTTAGAGTCTGTCAGGCATGTGGCTGGCACTGAATACGGGTTTCTGAATGAATATATACATGAAATCCTTCTACCACCTCTATTCCCTGCCTCTTGGGATGGTACCATCTCCAGTGCAATCACCCTGATCTAAGTTAGTGTCAGTCAGTCAGCCCTGCCTTGATTCCCGAGATAACGCTACATTTACTGTTACCCCTCCCCATTAGCTCTTCCGTTGAAGTCGGGGAGATATGTTTAACCTGTGTATCTTATTTCACTCATTACATAAAGCCCTTTGGTGGTTTCCCATTGCTCTTTGAATGAAGGCCCAAGTCTTTAACGTGGTATGAAAGATGCTACCTCTGCACCCTCACCTTGTTCACACCTTGGAGTCGGGACAGATTTATTCCTTAAAGTTGCTGAAGCACACCCAGGTTTATTCTGCTATAGGGTTTTTACCTGGGCTGTGCTTCATGCCTCATGTGCTCCAAGCCATGGTATACACACACACACACACACACACACACACACACACACACACACAGTGAAACACACATAAACACACACAGTGAAACATACACAGTGAAACACACAGTGAAACACACGCACAGTGAAACATACACAGTGAAACACACACACAGTGAAACACACAGTGAAATATACACACACAGTGAAACACACACAGTGAAATATACACACACAGTGAAACACACATACACATAGTGAAACACACACACAGTGAAACACATATACACACAGTGAAACACACATAGACACACACGGTGAAACACAGTGAAACACACACACAGTGAAACACACACACAGTGAAACACACAGTGAAACACACACACACATACACACACTCACACACATTTGCTTACCTAGTCTACTTCTAACTTACTGTTCAGAACCCGGCTCAAATTAGGGGACATTCCTCTTTTATAATTTATAATTTCTTTTCTTTCTTTTTTTATTTTTTTGAGATGGAGTCTCGCTCTGTCACCCAGTCTGGAGTGCAATGGCACAATCTCAATTCATTGCAACTTCCACTGCCTGGGTTCAAGGGATTCTCCTGCCTCAGCCTCCCAAGTAGCTGAGATTGCAGGCATTCACCACCAGGCCCTGATAATTTTTGTATTTTTAGTAGAGACGGGGTTTCATCATGTTTGCCAGGCTGGTCTTGAACTCCTGAGCTCAGGTGATCCTCCCACCTGGGCCTCCCAAAGTACTGGAATGAGCTACCACAGGTGTGAGCTACCACACCCGGCCCTGATTTCTTTCTTATGGTATTCATCACCCCTTGTCTGCAGCAGACATTGTGGTCACAGTTTTACCTGTATTTTTATGACTATTTGATTTAGGTCTACAAGCACCAGACAAAGAGGATTTTAGTGTAATCTTGCACCCCAAGAACCAATTACAGTATCTGGTGGATATCCACTCAACAAATAATCTTGTGTAAATGAATGGCTTGTTAGGGGTATTGTAACAGCTCCCTACCAACCAGGGAGGCATGATAAATCTGCCAGGTCCTGTGAGCTCAGGGAAACCCAAAGCTTTCTACAGGAGTGGTAGACACCAAAGACATGGCATGGTTCATTCTGCCCTCCTCATAATGTGTGGGCTGGGACAGGAGTGGAGGGGGTGAAGGCCACTAACGGGTAACTGTCCCTGCTCCTTATGGCCCAGCAATGTTTGTATTTGCACTCAGAGTATTTATTTATCTGGAGACGGAGTCTCCCTCTGTTGCCAGGCTGGAATGCAGTGGTGCAGTCTCAGCTCACTGCAAGCTACTATGCCTTCTGGGTTCAAGGAATTCTCCTGCCTCAGCCTCCCGAGTAGCTAAAACTACAGGCATGCCACCATGGCCAGCTAAGTTTTGTATTTTTAGTAGAGACGTGGTTTCACCCTGTTGGCCAGGATGGACTCAATCTCTTGACCTTGTGATCTACCCACATCAGCCTCCGAGCATGCAGGGATTAGAGGCATGAGCCACCGTGCCCAGCCAGTCAGAGTATTTTTTAAGTGAGGGGTCCATTCTCTAGCATGTTGCCCTTGGCAGGCCATGGTAGGGTTTCAGAAGCCCACACATCCCTTCTGACTGGCTGAGCATTCAGAAATGGGTCCTAAACAGTGAAATACAGATGACATTCCAGTGTGTCCACTGAAGAGGTTTTCATCTGCAGAACAGGCATTCTGAGTTAGAGTAAGTGGTTATTTTCCATTGTACAACGTTAGTTCTAGTTTAAACTCTTTAGGCTTCATTCTGATGAGGGAATAAGGTGACAAGGTGTGGGAAGAAAGTTGCCCAGGTGCCATGGCAAGCGACTGAATGCACAGTTTGTCCCAGCATCATAAATAACTGATTACTTAGTTATAGCTTTGAGACCGAATAGATTTACTGCTTACTTAGTTATAGCAGTGATATATTTACTAATTACTTAGTTATAGAAATGAAACCAAATAGATACTAGACTCAATCACATAAGCAGTTATATAATTAATCTTATGACATCATTATTCTCTGTTAATCTTACCTTTAGTGTAGGAACATTTTAGTCTTATAGTATAGATATCATTGGGTGAAATGTAATTCGGAACTGAAGGGACATTGTGAGAAGTGATGAAGAGGTGAGAGTGAGAGCCTTGTGGTAGCACCAGCGTGTGGGAAGGTGTCTGTTACTTAGCAGGCTGGCCGTGTGGCAATGCCAGAGCCTGGGTAGGAACCCGTTACTTAGCAGTCTGGCCTTGTGGCAATGCCAGAGCCTGGGGAGGTGCCCGTTACTTAGGCTGGCCTTGTGGCAATGCCAGAGCCTGGGTAGGAACCCGTTACTTAGCAGTCTGGCCTTGTGGCAATGCCAGAGCCTGGGAAGGAACCCGTTACTTAGCAGGCTGGCATTGTGGCAATGCCAGAGCCTGGCAAGACGCCCATTACTAGCAGGCCATGAGGGGGAGTCTCCCTTTCACTGGGGAGTTCAGAGAAAACTCTGCTCTGTCCAGCTCTCGAAGAAGATTTTCCTCTCCGTGGTGCTGTGCTCTGATGGTCACCATCCTTGTCCACTGTCATGTTCCTTCCCGCCCAGTGCTCTTTTGTAAATTCTTAGAAGCTGTGGGAAGTAAGAATAGAGGAATCCTCAAACCCTTTAACGTCTCTGATAAGCGCGTAGAAGGATAATAAGGTATGTGCCTCCCCTCCTTGCAGTGGCTATCTGAAAGGGAGGCGCTCCGTGTACTATGCCCACGTGGCCCCCCGTATTGTAAGAACGTGATTTGCTTGACCCCTACCGATCATGTCAGATGAGTCACTCTCCTGCCCCTGCCCCGCTTCCTTGTATACAATAAATATCAGCATGTCCAGGCATTCAGGGCCACTGCTGGACCTCGCCCCTTGGTCCCCTGAGACCAGCTAAATTCTTCTCTTATGTCTGTGTCCCTGTTTCTTTCTTTTCTATAATCTTTCATCTCCATATGAAAAAAAAAAAAAAACAAAACACCCACAAGACCCTGAACCCTGCAACAAGGTACCATAGAATTCCGTGCTGGCATTTTCTTCCTCCCCCTCCTCCCCCTCCTCCCCCCGTCCTCCCCCTCCTCCTCCCCCTCCTCCTCCCCTTCCTCCTTCTTCTCCTCCTCCTTTTCCTCCCCGTCCCCCTCCTCCTCCTCCTCTTTTTCCTCCTCCTCCCCCCTTCTTCTTTCTTTCTTCTTTCTCCTTCTCCTTCTCCTCCTTCTCCTTCTCCTCCTTCTCCTTCTCCTTCTCCTCCTTCTCCTTCCTTCTTCCTTCTTTCTTCTCTTTCTTCTCCTTCTTCTCTTTCTTCTCCTTCTTTTTTTTTTTTTTAAACATTTTGCGTTTTGCCTGCTTTATTGAGGAAGAGTGGTAAGAGTATATGCAAATGTCCCACTTGTTCTGAATCCCAGCATTTTGAGGCAATAACAGCTTCAACAGGGCCAGGTTTGGATATGGGGGATATTCATTGGATATTTGGATGAAAGCGTTACTCTTTATATTTAGAATTTAAAAGGACAAATGAAAAGAAATCATTGCGTTTAAGTGTGGATAAATCAGGATATCTGGGAAAAAAAAACATGGAGACTAATAGCTAATGAAAGAGTGGCTGATCATCAGGAATAAAAAGGGGGAGTAGATGTAAACAACAGAAATCTCAAGTGTGGCTGAAGGTGGCAGGGGAACTCCTGGTGATGACGCTTGTTTTGATCTTGTTTTCTCTTTTTTTTGTTAAGGCCGAGTCTTGCTCTGTCGTCAGGGCTGGAGTGCAGTGGCATGATTTCAGCTCACTGCAACCTCCGCCTCCCAAGCTCAAGTAATTTTCCTGCCTCAGCCTTCCCAGTACCTGGGACTACAGGTGCCTGCCACCATACACAGCTAATTTTTATATTTTTAGTAGAGACGGGATTTCACCATCTCGGCCAGGCTGGTCTCGAACTCCTGACGTCAAATGATCCATCTGCCTTGGCCTCTCCAAAGTGCTGGGGTTACAGGCTTGAACCACTGCGCCTTGCCTGTTTTGACCTTTTTGACATTGACTTTAGGTACTGTGTTAGACCATTGCTAAGTTCATGATGATACACCTATTACAGGAAATCCTCTAAAAGTAAGATCTGGAGATTCGGAGGTGATATGTACTTGCTTCTCCAGCAGTCCAAGACGTATATCCTGCCCTCCTCTGGCAGGGCCATTACCATGCTGGCTCCCCTTGGTTCAGGCTTGGCTTTCTCTTTGATACAACTTTCTCCCAGAGCGTCCGGTGATTCCAGTTGAACCCTATTACAGATAAATGTGAGCCATACCTCTCAGGTGTTCTAGAGTAGGAAACAAGTTGAGAACTACAGATGTAATTACAGAAAAAGGGGGGAAAAAAAAGAAGAAAGCAAGCATGGAGAATTGCAGTGATGAGGGCTTATGCTTCATTTTGTATAATGTCTCTTTTCTGACCATATTTTAGATTTCCTAGAAACTACCCATTATTATGAATGCCTGAGTTCTGTGCATTTCTTCAGAGCTCAAGTCTAAACTAATTTAATGTAAATTATACATTTGCAAGTAATATTCCAGGAAAACCTTTATCGGGCCCACAAACACAAAATGCACAAAGGAAATGATGATCTGTTTTATTCATAAGGAAGCATTTCTCTTCAAAATTCTTCTACAGCCCCCCAAAATACCTAATGCATCATAAGCCGACATTTGTACTGCTGGCTTTCCATACACAGAGAAGCACTGTTCCTTTTAATCAAGTAAGTTTATTTTGCTGTGAAACCCTTTGTATAATATTGAAAAATAGTTGTGTTCCTTGGAAGCTATTTCAGTTTTCTGAAATGATCTTTTTTAATCATTCTCCTAGCAAAACAATTTACCAAGCAGTGGAGGATAACGAACCATAAAGTTTAATTTGCCTTTTTTAATTGAGTTGTTAATTATCACCCTCCACTGTTGGAAACTCCCAACTTGGTTTTTTATTTTGCTTCTGATCCGAGACGTTTTAAAGAATCTAATCTATCATATTTTCTCTATCCAGGTACTTTCATGAATCACATCAATAAGTGATTATTTTCTAAATCTGCTAGAGCTTCCACAGATGCATACAAATTTTCTAACTGGTAAATAATTAGAAAATACCCAGTTGTGTTAAGATGATAAAGTTATCTGTCATTTATTGAGTTCCTACTATGTGCTAGACACTGATCTAAGTTCTTAGCATATATTATTTATCTTTCACAGCATTTTTGTTTTTTGTTTGCTTGTTTGTTTTGTTTTAAGACAGAGTTTTGCTCTTATCACCCAGGCTAGAGTGCAGAGGCGCGATCTTGGCTCACTGCAAACTCCTCCTCCTGGGTTCAAGTGATTCTCCTGCCTCGGCCTCCTGAGTAGGTGAGATTACAGGCACCCGCCACCATGCCCGGGTATTTTTTATTAGAGACGGGGTTTCACCATGTTGACCAGGCTGGTCTGGAACTCCTGACCTAAAGTGATCCACCTGCCATTGTTTTTTTTTTTTTTTAAGCTGGGGTGTGACTTCGTTGCCCAAGCTAGAGAGAAGTGGCACAATCATGGCTTAAAATAGCCTCAAATTCTGGGGCTCAAGCAATCCTTCCACCTCAGCCTCCAAAGTAGTTGGAGATGTACACCATTATATGCAGCTAATTTTTAAAATTTTTTTGTAGAGACGGGGTTCCACCATGTCATCCAGCGTGGTTTTGAAACTGCGGGGCTCCAGTAATCCTCCTGCCTCAGTCTCCCAAAGTGTTGGGATTGTAGACAAGAGCCCCTGCACCAGGCCGACACAAAATTTTGAGGTTTAAACGGTTATCTCCATTTTATATGCAACCAAAGTGAGATTCAGTTTTGTTAAGCATCTTTTCGATCATCATCCAGCTCGTCAGGACTAGAGCAAAGCTTCAGTGCTAGGTGGTCTGGCTAATGGCTTCACAGGTAATTTGTTTAACCGTAAGTTGCATTTTTGAGATCCTTGGTGTCACAGAAACCTGCATTTGAATTGTAGTTCTGTTGTTAATACTGATACTAAATTAACCACATCTAGTTCAGGACCCGTTTGATGGGTTGTGCAGTCTGGGACCCTGCCCAACCACACCCTGTGTTTGGTTTTATGTTGTTTGCTGTTGCGTTTCTGGCATTCTAAATCATTTTAAACAAGGTGTCCCATATTTTTATTTCCTACTGGATTTTGTAACATATGTAGCCAGTCCCAATACTGTTATTGTTTTAACATCTTTAGGGGCTTATAGGGCTGAAGTGAAGGTGGCAACCTGGTTGGGTTCTCATATGGTGGCTTACCTGGTAGAGATTCACTTCTCTGCCCACGTGGCAGCTTTCAGTTCCTTGCAGTCATAGAATGTATGGCATGTTCATTTCTTTAAAGCCGGCAAAAGGAGAGACAATGACCCGGGCAAATCTGCTAGCAAGATGGAATCTTACATCAGATAGCATGATGACAGGAGCAGCATCCAGTCTCCTTGGCTGTATTTTATTGGTTAGAAGCAAATTACAGGACTTGCCCACAGTCAACAGGAGGGAATCACACAAAGGTGTGAACATGAGGAGACAGAGACTGTTGGGCTATCTTGGAGTCTGTTATGTACAGTTATCATTATTACATAGTTACTAGTGTTATTACTGCTGCTGTTGTTGATAGCAATTCTATAGAGTACTGTGTCCCAGGCTTTGCTGTGTGAGCTTCACTTGTATGAAAAGCCTTATGTGTTTAGCATGGACCAGGGACCTCAGGACTGAATCCAGGGACATCCCCTCTCTGCACGTTGAAATCAGTAGTTTCCAGGGCAACTAAGCATGAGGCACTTGTCGTTCTCCTGCATGATACGAATGTTTTAGGAAGTCATAAAGTATATTCAGTTAGAAACATGGAATTCTGCGTCATACAGACCCAGGTGAGATCCCAGCTCTGCTGCTTTCTGGCTGTGTGGTCTTGCCTGAGTCGCTTTATCCATCTGGGATGCTCCAGGAGACTTTTGGCCACCTGCATCAAGAGTAAGATCTCTAAAACCTGCCAATTCAGCACAGTTCAGCCAGAGGAGAGTCATGTTTTTATGTTTAAGATACTATTACCCTGCTAAATCCCAAGAGCCCACTGGTCTCAGGCTCTGCGTGGAGTTTGAAACAGACAAACAAAATACAATGAAGAAATGCAACAGTTATCCCCCAGATTGTCAGCACCCGTGTGACCGCTTTCTGCTCTCCTCTGTGGTCGTTCGTGGTGTGGACTGGCTTGGCCATGTCACCTTTCCTCCACCAGCCTCTTTCTTGCTCTCTTCCTCACTCTGTCTTTCTCAGACTTTTAAAAAACTTTCTCCTTATGTATTTATTTTTGTTTCTCCTTCTTCCCCTGTCCTGTTCTCCGTTTTTATCCAAATGTCATGTCAGTGATTCTCCCGTCTCAGGAGGAATAAAGCAGAAGAGGGCAGACACAGGAAGTAATTGAATAGCATTCGATCGTTCTCTTTAGCAGGTGTATATCTAAAGCTCTTCAGAGACGGTCTTGACAACAGCAGAGAAGGGAACTGCTCCTCTCAAGATTGAGCTGGGAAAAAAATACAGACAGAATATTTTGCTAATTTTCCTTCCTTATACTCGTCTCCTCCCATTTTCCCATTGATTTCTCTGAACGTTTGGGAGGCATGCATTTTGCTGCAGAAGAGAATCAAGTCTTCTTACCTCATCCTTGTTAAAATACTACTGTCTGATAATTTGTAAACTTCTAAAATTTTTTTCATTGGAAATGCTTTTTTTTTTTTTTTTTTTCTGAGTCAGGGTTTCACTCCTTCCATCCAGGCTGGAGGGCAGTATCTCAGTGCCAGCTCATTGCAGCCTCCACCTGCTGGGTTGAAGCAGCTTTCCTGACTCAGCCTCCTGAGTAGCTAGGATTACAGGCAGGCACCATCACACACGGTTTTTTGTTTTTTTTGTTTTTTTGTTTTTTTTAATTCTTTTGTAGAGATGAGGTCTTGCTGTGTTGGCTAGGCTAGCCTCCAGTTCCTGGGGTCAAGGGATTGAAGCGCCTTGGCCTCCCAAAGTGTTGGGATTACAGGGGTGAGCCACTGTGCCCAGTCAAAAATGCTTCTACTTTCTCCTGTAGGGCAGTCCATAGCTGGATCATTCATTCACATTCCCAAGTATCCTCCTTCCATTTGATTGGGCAGTTATTCCTTTAGTGAGAAGAGCAACCATTAGGCCAGAAAAGATTGACCACCTCCTTGTCTTGGTTCCAGCTTCTTCCCTTCTGTCTGTGTAACTCAGGTCTCTGAATTGTCCCCTTTCTCCAGGATAGGGTCAATCCCGTTCCTTCTAGTAGATCTTCCCTTTTGGCCCATGAGCACCTCATCCTATAGACAAAACATCTTCAGACCCTTTCACTCCTTCAAGCTGTGTTTCTTTCCTACTTCTGAAAACAGATCGATCTGTGACTTGATTTCTTATCTCCGGCCACTCATTGACTCCTGTCAACCCTTTTTAATCTGAGTGCCGTACAAATAACCATCTCACAGGTCAGCAAAGGACAATCCAGGGGTCAGAGTCTATTCTCAGCTCCTATTCTCCCCAACCTCTCCGCAGCATCAGAGGGCACTGACCTACCCCGACACTTGACTCTCTGCCCTCTCCATCTTTTCTGAGAGTGGAGCTGTGTGTCAGTTTCGACCTCTTTATTTTTTTGTTGTTTTGTTTTGAGATGGAGTTTTGCTCTGTCACGAGGCTGGAGCACGGTGGCACAGTCTTGTCTCACTGCAACCTCTGCCTCCTGGGTTCAAGCGATTCTGCCTCAGCTTCCCGAGTAGCTGGGACTACAGGTGTGCGCCACCATGCCCGGCTAATTTTTTGTATCTTTAGTAGAGAAAGGGTTTCACTGTGTTAGCCAGGATGGTCTTGATCTCCTGACCTCGTGATCCGCCCACCTTGGCCTCCCAAAGTGCTGAGATTACAGGCGTGAGCCACCGTGTCCAGCCTCTTTCGACCTCTTCTTAGTTCTCTGTGTCTATGCTCATGTCTCCTGTCTCAGGCACAGGCTACAGGGAGGTGGTGCTCCTGAACTTGACCCTCCTTTGTCTTTTGGCGTTTCTGTGATGTAGTACCTTGACCCATCACCATGGCCACCAGTTGTAAGCACCTTCTAAATCTAAACGTCAGCCTCTCTTCTCAGTGCTCTCCCTACATAAACCCCTCTAATCCTCCCCAAGACCTTATGAGGTAAAAACGATTGTGACTGTTTTACAAGGGGAATATGGAAGAGCTGAGAGGCTGTTTCTCTCTTTCAGATCTCTGGGCATAACCCTGACTGCTCTTTTAGATTGTCTTTGATTTCTGCTTGTGGCTTATTCGTTCTCTCTGGGTTATCTGTTAGGGACCACACTCAAAACGAAACTCACCTCCATTTCTCTTCTGTCTTTATTCATCCTCGGCAGCTTCTGGTTTGGTTCATGCACTGCCCTTCGTTCCATTCGGTACTTCCTGCGTTTTGTAATTTTCTGTCTTTCCCTGCTTGTCGAATCCATCACCAAGCTGTGTTCATTTCACTCCCAAATATTTTCCTTTCTAATTCCTTCTAAATTCCAAAATGTTATTTTCATCCATTTTTACTTCTCTTACTGTAACATTACAATGAGTTCCTTTTAAAGTTAATTTCATTTTTCTCCATTGTGCAATTATTGTATGTTGATCTATTTGGACAAAAGGTGAAATAACAATTTTTTAAAAATCTGCAGCCTCAGCACTTTGGGAGGCCGACATGGGTGGATCACTTGAGGTCAGGAGTTCGAGACCAACCTGGCCAACATGGTGAAACCCTGTCTTTACTGAAAATACAAAATTTAGCCAGGCATGGTGGTGCATACTTGGAGTCCCAGGTACTCAGGAGGCTGAGGCAGGAGAATGGCTTGAAGCTTGGAGGTGGAATTTTCAGTGAGCCAAGATAATGCCACTGCACTCCAGCCTGGGTGACAGAGCGATTCTGTCTCTAAATAAATAAATAAATAAAATCTGTAATCTGATCACCTAGAATACTTGTTGCTTCTGACCTCTGTCTCTTACTTCTCTATCCCTGATTAATTTCTCTAAAAAAAAAAACAAAAAAACAGCTTTTCTATGTAACCCTCTTTAGAGATCCTTGTTGCAGGTACAAAAAAAATAAAATCCAACTCTTTAGAAAAACACTCAAAGCATTTCAGGATCCCCTAGAAGGTAAGTTTCAGGAGGACGATGACTTTGCCTTTTGACCGGCACCTAAGAACGCCAGAAACAGGATGAGTGCCCGTTGGTTGTATTCATAAATGAGCGAACGAATGAATGAGTGAATGATGAATCCATTTAACTTCTCTAATCCCTGGCTTCATCTGGACCAAATTCCTGCATTTTCCTAAATGGTTCCATATTTTCCGCTTCCGCACACTTCCTGTTAGTAGCCGAGATCTGCTCCTGTCCTTGTTGTTTGTACGTTGTCTCTGTCATTCAAGCCTCAACGCCTTTTCCCAGGCTTTCTCTCAATTCCCCTGATGTTCTCTCACTGCAAGGAGATCTTCCTTTTCTTCCCTCCTCTGTTACTTTTGAAGCGCTTTTTAGTTTTCATTCTAATTCGTTTCTCCCAGCTTCTGAGCATGGTGGAATGACTTTTGTTTCTTTCCTTTTTTTGAGACAGAGTTTTGCTGGTTGCCTGGGCTGGAGTACAGTAGCGTGATCTCGGCTCACTTCTACCTCCCAGGTTCAAATGATTCTCCGGCCTCAGCCTCCCAAATAGCTGGGATTACAGGCGTGCACCACCACACCTGGGTAATTTTTGTATTTTTAGTAGCAATGGGGTTTCACCATGTTGGCCAGGCTGGTATTGAACTCCTGACCTCAGGTCATCTGCCCTCCTCGGCCTCCCAAAGTGCTGGGATTGCAAGTGTGAACCACCACGCCCGGTGAGCATGGTATTGGTATTTTTTTCAGCTTGGCTTATGTTAGGTATTTAATAAATATTTGCTAAGTGAAAGAGTTCATTAAATAAGTGTTTGGGATAACAGAGCTGAGGTTAGAACTAATAAACTCTGCTTACTTCTGTGTCTGAGCCACACTCTGTTCAAAGATTTCCTTCTTGAGTTTTTATTTACAAATGCTCTTTAGGAATAACATGTAAGAGAAAGAAGCTGTCATTGAGTGCATTGAAAAGTTGAATTGCGGGTTTCCATGGCAACAGAGTTGAGAGCTGAGATTTCTGTACATAATGTTTTAATGAAAACGTATCCTTAGCCATTATAGATGGGCTTGTGTATCAGATGAGAAGTGCTTTATCTTAATTTACCATTATGTTCATAAGTTAGATTGATGGTCTCAAGTATTATTTCATCAAATCACAATACATTATTGTGGTTTTCTTTCAAGAACTGATCCCAGTGCTCACAAAATGAAGGCCGTCCTGGCTTGTGGAGGAAAATGTTTCTTCAGACTTGCTGTTCTTCCTTTTGCTATTGAGAAGTGGCCTCTTTATTTATAGCCAAAGCATCCAACTTAACTATAAGCATCCAAGTGATTCTGTTCTTTCTTGGAGGATGATAATTGCCCCAAATCATACATGTATCTTACATATTGTTGACAATTATCAAGCAGTTTTAAGGACTCCAGGATGGTGGTGGCAGCAGTAGTGGTGATTCTGTGGGAATGCTCAAAGTTTGCTCCCAAAGTCCTAAGTAGAAGAGTACCTAGGTACCCACCACTTTGCTTTCCACTGTGTGTTTATTGGTTCTGTTTTTCAGAGACAGGGTCTTGCTCTTTCACCTAGGCTCGAGTTCAGTGGTGCAGTCACTGCTCACTGCAGCCTCCAACTCCTGAGGCTCAAGCGATCTTCCAGCATCAGCCTCCTGAGTAGCTGGGACCGCAGGTGGGCACTGCCATACCCAGCTCTTACGGGAGCCTGATGTGGGAAGATAGCTTCACCCCAGGAGTTTGAGGCTGCAGTGAGCAGTGATTGCACCACTGAACTCCAGCCTAGGCGAAAGAGCAAGACCCCGTCACGAAAAAACAAAACCAACAAGCACACCAGTGAAACACATGAACAAAATGTATATGTATATATGGTCTCACTATGTCATCCAGGCTAGCTATGAACTCCTGACCTTTGATCCTCTTGCCTTAGCCCCCCCAAAGTTTTGGGGTTACAGGTGTGAGCTACCTGTAACTCGTGCATGGTCACACCTACCATTTTTGGCTTGTACTGGTTGTAAAGCACGTATTCCTGTAGCATGGATCAACAGATAAGACTCCACAGATTACAGTCATTAGAGTGCTGTGGACTAGAAGTGGTGCGGTCATAATTAGAAAATTTTTATTCTATTTGTAATGTTCTGTTAATTTGTTAGGCATCATTTTCCTTTCCAGAGATGAGCATCCTACTATTGTTTTTGGCAAATTTAGGGTACCATTTTGCTTACCTATTGAACATCTCTTTTAATACAGGGATCCAACGTATCACTCTCCTCAAGTACCTTTTAATAGGAAATTTCCCAGTAAACCTATTAAAAGCGTAATGAAAACCTCTTTCAGTCTTCTGTCAGGCTTCGGAGCTGAAAGTGGCTTCTAATTTGCACAAGATCGGAATAGCACCGAAGAATCACGGTAACTAAGTGGAACACTCGGATTTTCAGTTTTCCCATAGCATCCCATGTAATTTCTTGCAGCGCATTCGTAGCCAAGGGAGGTGACACATGTCAAGGCTCACGCTGCAGCTCCTGCCCACATCAGTGTTCCGTGGAGAAGCTTATTGCTGTCAGCTTTCCTCATGAGCAGGGGCCAGATAGGTGTCTTTGTTTGGCCTTGATGGATATTCCATTATGCGCAGTCCTCTGAACAATAGCCACATAATTTTAACAGCTCAGATGGATGTTTTTGATGCTTGGCATTTGACTTCACGTATTTGTTGGAACAAACTGTGAATCATTTCTCCCATGCAAGTGCTTGACAAAATATATAGTGTGTCCACCTGCGGCCTGTCGTACCTATGGAGTCTATTTATAGTCTGGAAAATGAATTCCCTCTAGGAAGAACCAAGAGAAACATAGGGCGTTATGGCTAGAATCCAGGAAGATAAGACTCTGCATTTTGCTTTTTCAAATCATAGTATCTCTTTTTGTTTTTAACTTTGAAGTTCAGGGATACAAGTGCACGTTTGCTACATAGGTAAACTGGGTCATGGGGGTTTGTTGTAAACATTATTTATGTCATCACTCAGGTATTAATCCTAGTACCCGTTATTTTTACTGATCATCTCCCACTTCTCACCCTCTACCCTAGGAAAGGTCCTGTGTGTGTTGTTCCCCTCTGTGTCGATGTATTCTTATCGTTCAGCTTAAAAGTGAGAACATGCAGTATTTGGTTTTCTGTTACTGCATTAATTTGCTAAGGATAAAGTCCTCCAGCTCCATCCATGTCCCTGCAAAGGACTTGATCTTGTTCTTTTTTATGGCTGCATAGTATTCCATGGTGTATATGTACCATATTTTCTTTATCCCAGCTATCATTGATGGGCATTTACGTTGATTCCATGTCATTGCTATTGTGAATAGTGTTGCAGTGAACATATGTGTGCCTGTGTCTTTATAACAGAATGATTTTTTTAGGGGGAATGTATATGCCCAGTAATAGTATTGCTGAAAATCCTGTATTTCCTTTAGCATGTTACGTTTTATCCACAGGCTGAAATGATCTGCTTTTCCCCTTAGAGGACCTAAATATTTTCTTTTAACCTGTAAAAGGAAGTGTCTTGTAACTTACCTGTAGTATTTTCAAGGTTTGTGGCATATGCTCATTATTTAAAGCCTCAGGGGGAGAAAAGCTAGTAATAAAATTGCAAATAGACTAATCATACTTTGCAAAGATTAAAAAAAAATTAAAGAAGCTAACTAGGCTTTGTAATCATTAAAATAATTAATGGTGTTGCTGCTGTTTGTATGTGGGCCTGACAATACTCTCTCACTCTTGGAGCAGGTATTTTGACTTATTTTTCACCTGACAGGATGAATTTGTACTAACCCAGCTCTGTACTCTCCTGGGATCTTCTTTGTGACCAAAGGCATTTAGTTGTGAGGTAGTAGGGTGGAGGTTAAGATGACAGTCTAAGGCCAGAGACAGTGTCCAGCTAATGAGCTTTATGTGGGGATCCCAGCTGTATTCTAACTACGGTGCTTACGAAGCCAGAAGCACCTTTCTGACCCTTTATTTCATCCCTATAACAACAAACATTTATTCAATTCTCATGGGGTCTGGTGCTTCATGGGTCAGGGCAGGAGCAGCCAGGAAAGACTCAGTTTAGCAAAGCAGGCACTTCTTGGATGTTCACAGCAGATAGGAATCCATGCTTCTTTTTAAAATACATGAAAGAAAATATTATTTGAGTCTTTCCATTTTTATCTGTCAGTTGGGTGGTGATGGAAAGTAAGTCCAGATTAGCTTCCAAAATTCTAGATCCGATGTTTTCAACCTCAACACTATTGACATTTGGGGCTAGATGATTTGTCAGTGTGCGGGCTGTCCTGTATGTGTGGGATGGTTAGCAGCTCGAGATGCTGGTAGAACCCCCTCCAGTTACGACAACCAAACGTTGCCTTGGCTGAGAACCCCTCCCCTCTGGATGGCTTCCCAGTGGCTACTGATACTGGCATTTTCTGCTTTTTGAGAGAGTCGGTGACTGTTTTCACAAGTATAAAATATAAAGTCCTTAGGACAATGCTGGGCATGGAACAGGATTCAAAAGTAAAAGGGTTAGCTTTTCTGTATATGAGTTACATCTCAGTCAAGCTGTTATTTTTTAAAAAGCGACATTGAACTAGAAGTTCCATTTAATCCAGCAATCCCATTCCGGAGTATATACCCAAAGGATTATAAATCGTTGTATTATAAAGACACATGCACACATATGTTAATTGTGGCGCTGTTTACCATAGCAAAGACCTGGAACCAACCCAAATGCCCATCAATGATAGACGGGACAAAAAAAATGTGGCATATACACACCATGGAATACTATGTAGCCATAAAAAATGGTGAGTTGGAGTCCTTTGTAGGGACATGGATGAATCTGGAAACCATCATTCTCAGCAAACTGATGCAAGAACAAAGAAACAAACACCACATGTCCTCACTCATAGGCGGCAGCTGAACAGTGGGAACGCATTGACACAGGGAAGGGAGCATCACACACTGGGGTCTGTTGATGGATGGGGGTAGGGGAGGGACAGCAGGGGGCGGGAAGGTTGGGGAGGGATAACACTGGAACAAATGCGTGCTGCAGGTGACGGGTGTGGAGACAGCAAACCACCAGGACGTGTGTGTACCCGTGCACCAATCCTGCAAGTACGAAAATAAATAAATACGTACATAAAAAAATAAAAAGGCTTGGTAAGAAGAAAAATGTACTATCATCAGCTTTGCTGTTCATTATACCTTTACTGAACCTTCCAGGGACTCCATGTCTTACAGAAAGGAGTCAGCATCCTCCAAGGACGGTTTTGAGCTTTAAGTAGAGATTCAAGCCCCGCTTAACGGCAGAAACACGAGAAGTATAGTGATTAGTGTCTCGGGCGCATAAAGAAATGGTAGACGGTTCTGAAGCATGGCGTCGCCTGGCTATTCATGTTTATGTTGGCACAGCGTCCTTAGCACCTCCTCGTCCCACTGGTCCCGCATTAAACCTTCCTCACCCTAAGGGCCGTCTGTAGACCGCCTGTATCAGCATCGCCTTGGGAGCTTGTTTAGAGACTAGAAACTCAGGCCCCAGCTTCCAGCCAGGGAATCAGAATTTGCATGGATACAAAGCAAGAGAAACACTTTCTTGAAGGATGTCTTCCTTCCCACTCTAGCTGTTACCTAAACGGACCTCTTCACAGGCTCCTTTCATAGCTGTTCACTCTCGCTGGCTGAATACTCTCTTTGCATCCTCTGCTGGTCACTATCGGTGGTGGTGGTGACTGGCTTTGATCCTTTCCCTTACTTACCGTTCTGTGCTCTCACAAGTACAGGCCAGATTTGCTTTTCTCTGATTCCTAGCTGTGACCTAACACAACCCTTTTCCATACAGATCTGGTCCCAATCACCGAGGCTGGGTTAGCGTTCCAGGGCCCCTGGACATGGTCTGCAGAACTAGCTAGTCAGTATGCCAGAATTCTTTTATTTATTTTTTTTGTTGAGACAGAGTCTTGCTCTGTCGCCAGGCACCAGGCTGGAGTGCAGTGGCGAGATCTTGGCTCACTGCAACCTCCGCCTCGCAGGTTCAAACAATTCTCCTACCTCAGCCTCCCGATTAGCTGGGACTACAGGCACGCACCACCACTCCAAGCTATTCTTTCTATTTTTAGTAGAGACGAGGTCTCACCATGTTGGCCAGGATGGTCTCGATCTCTCGACCTCGTGGTCCGCCTGCCTTAGCCTCACAAAGTGCTGGGATTATAGGGATGAGCCACCGCGCCTGCCCAGCCTGTCAGAATTCTAATTCCCCCAGGGGTCAAAGCCAGAGAGACTGTGTATCCACCTCTACACACATGTGCCCATGTTGAATTTAAAGGTCCCCAATAGGATCTACCTCAGAAACACCCAACGGTTAACGCTAGAGGGATGACAGCAGGAAAGACCAGGATAAACTGATTTTCAAGATGTGGTCAAGGTTGGGAAAAAAAAATGAAAAAGAAAAAATCGGAAAGGGCATCGGACTTAATGCCTCCTTGAACATGTTACATTCAATTTAAAAAGCCTCCCCAATCCCCACATCAAAATCTTTCCTGGTGTTGTAAATGGTACCACTCGGTTGCTGAAATTAAAACCTGGGCATTATGTGTGATTCCTACTTTCTCCTTTCCATCTATCAACAAATTGTGTTGTACCTACCTTCAAAAGAAGAATCTCAAACCCCCCCCCCCCAACTTCTCGTCTTCTCTATTGCTATACCTTGCCTTCAGTCCCATCTCTCAAGGGTCTACTGCAGCCTTCTACTAAATCGATCTTCCTGACCCACTCCTGCCACTCTCAGACCCTCCCTCTGGCAGAAGCCACAGGCTGGTTTCTAAACTGCCAATGTAGGGGGGGCATGGGGGCTCATGCCCTGTAATCCCAGCACTTTGGGAGGCTGAGGTGGGTGGATCACCTGAGATCAGGAGTTCAAGACCAGCCTGGCCAGTGTGGTGAAACCCTTTTTCCACTAAAATACAAAAATCAGTGGGGCGTGGTGGTAGGCGCCTGTAATCCCAGCTCTTTGGGAGACTGAGGCAGGAGAATCGCTTGAAGCTGGGAGGTGGAGGTTGCAGTGAGCCAAGACTGTGCCACTGCACTCCAGCCTGGGTGACAGACTGAGACTCCATATCAAAATAAACAAACAACTGCCAATGTGCTGGTGGTACTTCCTTGTTCATTTTGCTTCAGTTTTCTATCTATTTCTCAAACTCTTCAAGCTCATTCTAGCCTTAGAATTTTGTTCTGCTCCCACCACCTGGAACACTCATCCCCCAGCTGCTCGCATGGATGGCTCACTGTTCTTTGAATCTCGGGTTGAATGTCACCAGCTTCAAGGCAGAACCACCTTATCCAGTTAGGACAGGTAAGAGCCACGTGCCTGGCACCTACGTGGTACTTGAATGTCTTTTGAACAGTTACCTCGCTGACTGACTGTGTCCCCTAAAATGCTGGTAATGTAGAAGAGGCAGGACACAGTTAGCCTGGGAGAACCAGCTAGAAAAAGGTGGAGAGAGCCAAAGTGAAGTTCATGTACCATGCTTCGCTTTATCTAACAGTGGGAAAGATTGTCTATCAATTAAAACCACAAGGGTTGAGCTGGGAGGCTGTTCCCTAGAGATCCAAAGCCGTTTCATCAAATCCGGAGCAGTTTTAGAATTCAGTAATGCAATCCGGTTTTAGTATCCCCCCCTCCCCACCACGTCATGATTCATGTGCCATGAAATTTTTTCATTAAAAAATTCCAAGGCTCACAAAATAGAAAAAAAAAAAGAAAAAGAAAAAAGAAAAGGGGCCTCACACCTCATTTCTTCAACCATCTCATTGAGGCCCCAAATGATCATTGAAATGGAGCCTTGGAATTTTAAATCAAGTTTTACTTTGCAAATTTAATGAAATGCAAACAAATACTTAGCAGTTCTAAAGGGCATGAAGTCATTAAGGTTTCTCATTTTGTTAGGCACTTTGGGGGCCTCCATAATTTTTGGAGTAAAATCAATTAAGTTCTGTGTGTGTGTGTGTGTGTGTGTGTGTGTGTGAATGTGTGTGCGTGCGTGCATGTGTATGGCTACTCGTGTAGCCAGTAAATAGACCAGGTGTACTTTGGGCTGGAATGTCTGTTGTTTCCCGTACCAGCTGTGTGTCCTTGGGCAGATTCCTTCATCTTGCCTCCTGTGTAAAATGAGGAAGATTGAAGTTTGGCTAGGAGGATTCAGTGCACGCTTTATTTAAATTTGTAGTATCCTTCATGGTTTTCCGTTATTGGCCAGGAAAAAGAAAAAACCACGCTGAAGATTAGGTATCCATCAAAGCTGATGGAATACACATATAAAATCCTATGTCGTATTAAAATGTAAAATGTATGCTGAGGTAATACTGTACACTCTTAGAAGTACCCCAGCATGCTTTAATGCTGTGCTGTTACCATCTTGAAATTCTTTATAATTATTCAGTGATGGCATGTGCATTTTCATTTTTGCATTGGGCCCCAGAAATTCTGCAGCTGGTACTGATGGGATGAGATCGTGTGAGTAAGGTGCGTGTGAGCCTCCCTTAGATGACGTGATGCTAGCTAGGCATTGGCTGTCTTCCTTCCAGGTTTGAATAGCTGTGTCTTGCTGCTCCCCTGGGTTAGGCAACATGTAGAATGCTGACACTTTATAAAGCCACACCCATAAGAGAAGCAAGTTATCTGTTGATTACCTTTAAGACTGGAGCAAGATACTCAATTCTCCTACCTGCACTTCAGCAATGCTGGGAAGATAGACCTTATTTGGAGAACCTTGATGGCCTAATAGCTTGGTAAAATGTGAATCTTCGTGAAAGTGGTTTGCCAACAATAAATTGACATACGCATAAGTCCTGATTATGCTGACTGAACAAAAGGCTTATGGAACAGTGACTGTGATTCAGATAGAAGAAAATAGGTCAGACTCTTATGGAATCACGGACATTCAAAATCATAGCTCCTGAAATGTGAGCATTCCCTCTGTTAGTTCAGCAGATGTGGCTCGGTCCTGTGCACTGTGGGGTGGTGCGTTGGGATGGTTGGTTATGATAATTTGTGGCTTTTGGTCGCAGGAAATTATGAGATGGTAACAGCCTGGAGCTAATAGCTGAGGCTGCTGGAGGCGGTGCTGAGAGGAAGCTTATGGTGAGACCAGAGAGGGTTGGAGAGAGGATCTGGAGGTCTGTGTGCACCTGAGGTCCTCAGTTATGGGTTAATAGAATCTCCAGGAAGCTTTCCCAGATAGTTACGACTTTTTCCCAGAGTGAGAACCACCATTGATTCACACTTAAAGGGGCTGGCACAGAACCAGGAGAGAGGAGTTGAAGTTGTAAGGCTCTCAAGGCATGCGCAAACAGCAGTGTCCAGGTGAGAAGGGGAGCTCTGCTTCTGGATATTCTTTCTCTTTTCCATTAAAAAAGAAAAAGGATAAAATTAGTGCCTTTATTGATCAGCTATGTTCTCGATTTTTTTTCCTTCTCCCGCCTCTTTTTTTTTTGAGATAGAGTCTGGCTCTGGTGCCCAGGCCGGAATGCAGTGGTGCAATCTTGGCTCACTGCAACCTCTACCTCCCAGGTTCAAGTGATTCTCCTGCCTCAGCCTCACACGTAGCTGGGATTACGGGTGCGCACCACCATGCCTGGCTAATTTTCGTATTTTTAGTAGAGACGGGATTTTACCATGTTGGCCAGGCAGCTCTCAAACTCCTGACCTCAGGTGATCCACCACTTCCGCCTCCCAAAATGGTGGGATTACAGGTGTGAGCCACCACGCCCAGGCCGTAATCAGTCTTTTCTGTAATTCTCCATCTTCATGCATTTCATAGATTACAGTTCAGATATCACAATCCTAATTGAAACACATTTGTTTGTTAAAAGAGGGGGAGGTACCAATGAGGCTATGCAGGCACTGCTGTGAGCCAGGAAAACCACACAGTGTGGGTATGAGAGAGTGAAGGAATACGTTTGTGTTTTAGGTCTTGCTTTCTTCTTTGCTTATGTTGAGTAGCAATGGGTGGAACTAGCAAGATATCTCTGCATCTAATGGTTCCGTTGCAGCTTGGTTGAACTGTGTCTTGAAATCCCTGAAGAGCCCTATTAAGATGATACAGAAGGCCAGGCGCGGTGGCTCAAGCCTGTAATCCCAGCACTTTGGGAGGCCGAGGCGGGTGGATCACGAGGTCAAGAGATCGAGACCATCCTGGTCAACATGGTGAAACCCCGTCTCTACTAAAAATACAAAACATTAGCTGGGCATGGTGGTTCGTGCCTGTAATCCCAGCTACTCAGGAGGCTGAGGCAGGAGAATTGCCTGAACCCAGGAGGCGGAGATTGCGGTGAACTGAGATCATGACATTGCACTCTGGCCTGGGTAACAAGAGTGACACTCTGTCTCAAAAAAAAAAAAAAGATGGTATAGAAGTTGCTTCCTTAAAAAGGGAAAAAAAGCTTTCACGTAGACAGCTGAACAGCTGAACACTAATGAACTACTGTTGCAACGTGAATAGCCATTCCTTGGGTTTCTACATGATTTTCACACTTCCCACACTTTATTTAAATTTGTAATATCCTATATGGGTTTCCTTTATTGGCCAGGAAAAAAAAAAAAAGCAAACACACCCTGAAGATCTAGGTATCCATCAAAGCTGATGGAATATACTAATAAAGTCCTATGTCATATTAAAATGTCAAATATATGCGGGGATAATATTGTCTGAGTCGATCCAGTGGAATCACGTAATTAATAGAGGCTTTGATAATTAATTTATAGTAGCAAGAAGCTGAGGGCTACTTAGTTCTTTCTCTTTCTCTATCATTCTCACCCCCTCATCTTTTCTCCTGCTTTCTCTTCTCTCTCTGCTTTTTTAACTAGCTGCTGTTTGATTCATCCAAATATGCGTAGAAAAGTCTTAAGTGGCGGTTGAAACTCCCAGAGGCCTGTTTACTTCAAGGTAGGAGCAGGCAAGCTGCTATAATTCAGAAAGCAGCTTCTGGCACGAGATGAAAGTCGGATCAGCTCAAGTTTGGGTCAGAATTTAGAGGCCCCGCTGGAGTGTTTATGCTTGTATCTGTAGTCCAGATAAGTTAGTGGAAGAAATGGTTCCCTGTGGCAGGTCACGAATCCAATTACCCTAGAAACATTACAGGCGCTTGATTGAAAATTACTAAGCAATGTATGCCGTGTATGGCTTTCCCACCTTCAAATCGCATATGATATGTGGACCACGTCACCCACCTGGGCCCACGGACCCATAACTCAAGGTGAGCCATGTTTTCACAGCAGAAAACAGACCCAGAGAGCTCCTGTTCCTGAACATCTGTCCAAAAAAAAAAAAATTTGTCCTCATAGAGATGAGAGAAACAGAGACTCTTCCTGAACAAAGAGAGAGGAGCACTGAAGCCTCAAGAGCTGGTAAGAAAACACAGAGAGGAAGTTAAGTGGCTGGTTTTAAGAGCTAGCTCAGTGCCTCCGACCGTTGCGATTTAGCTTCTGGATCTAGGCCTGTTTTCTGTTTTATGAGGATTTGAATCTCTCTCTTAAAAGGGGCATAGTTTTTTTTTGTTGTTTTTGTTTTTTAGTTTTCTATATTTTTTATTTCCATAGGTTTTCGGGGAACAGGTGCTGTTTGGTTACATGAGTAAGTTCTTTAGTGATGATTGCTGAGATTTGGGTGCACCTATCACCCGAGCAGTATACAGTGAATTCAGTTTGTAGTCTTTTATCCCTCACCCCCTTCCCACCCTTTCTGCCAAGTCCCCAGAGTCATGGAGTCTCTCTCCATTGCCCAGGCTGAAGTATAGTGGTGTGATCTCGGCTCACTGCAACCTCTGCCTCCCAGGTTCAAGCAATTCTCTTGTCTCAGCTTTCCTGGTAGCTGTGATTACAGGTGCCCACCACCAGGCCCAGCTAATTTTTGTATTTTTAGTAGAAACAGGGTTTCACCGTGTTCAACAGTGATCTTGAACTCCTGACTTTAGGTGATCCACCCACCTTGGCCTCCTAAAGTGCTGGGATTACAGGTGTGAGTCACTGCACCCTGCCCATTATATCATTCTTACGCCTTTGCATTCTCATAGCTTAGCTCCCACTTATAGTTTTCCATTCCTGAGGTATGGTGACTTCATTCTAATTTTATCACATACAATATGTCCCGAAACAACAAAATGAAAGAGTGTAGTTATATCTGGTTTGAATAGAGGCTGTCGGTTGAAAATCAGGATAAGTCCAGTCCTCGTGGAAACCGCCATTGGCGTAGCCTGGTAATTCACATAGCAAGGGTTTTGCAGTCAGATATTCCTGCATCATAATGTCATGCTGACTCTTACTAAGCCTGTAATATCATGCAGGATACTTATCTCTCTAGCCTTGATTTGCTCATCTGTAAAATGGGCACCAGTCACATTACTTGCCTTACGAGATTACTAGGTTGGTGCAAAAGTATTTGTTTGTTTTGCTTTTAAAGACAATGACAAAGGTTGCAATGACTTTTGCACCAACCTAATATACAGATAGTGGTATAAGCAAGGTTATGAATAAGTGTTTTCTATGATGATAATTGTAGATCAGGGTATTGTATGCCACAGAAGCAGTGTAACTGTAAGACAGCTACAAAGCAGGCAGGGTATTGTATCTGAATAAACCAGATAGTGAATCTATTATCATACATGTATTTTTTTTTTCCTGTAAGGTCTTTGAGGTAAGGTGGGAACAAGGGGTGTGGGAGCCAGTGGTGATGAAGATGACAAAATGATCTAAATCTGCTACGTCTCAGGCATTATTGCTGTTTATTTCCTTGGGGAGGGAATCTACTCTTGATGTTGGAATCAGAAACAGGGAAACCAAGGAATGAATATAAATGTCAAAGAAGAAATGAGATGCGTGGTTGAGCAAAGAAAATATTAGTTAATTAATGTTTTAGGAAATTTGCAATGTCTGGAAGGTAAACTTCTTTCTCATTATTAATGTGACCATAGGCCGTACTGCGTGTTAATTTGAAAATAGCCCGTGCATTTGAAAATAAGAACAAATGCAACACAATGGAAAAAAAATGAAAGGGTAATAAAGAGCAATTGTGTGGCTCTGTGTTTAAAAAAGAATTCAATTAGCAAGCAACTGTATATTTTATATTTAATATTCATAATCGTTTCCTATTTTGTTTTATTGAATATTCTCCATATTTCCACTGTTGATGATTTTTGCTAACGAAGGTCAATTATATAAATTTTCATTGGGGCAAATGTGAATGCTGCATAGTTTTAATTCTATTCTGGAGCTTCTTTTGTTGAGTCTTTCTGTATACATTTTCTGTGTAGAATAAAATCCATTGTACATATTTAAAAAAAATATTCTGGAATGAGTCCTGCCCAATGACTGCTTTGGACATTACAGTCAGCCACCTGTTGCTTTGGGGCATCCAGGAGACGGTAGGAGATGCAGACAGGGAATGGTGATTTCCTAATAAAACAAGAGATAACAGTGCTGTTCATTGTTCAGCGCTGCGGAGCTGGGCACGATGGAGGAATACATCAGGGCATCCTGGCCCACAGATTTAGAATCAGAGTGAGACTAGAAGGACCATCTGCTGAATAAGTAGAGACCTCGTGATGTACAGCCTGTGCTTTATGAACCGGAAGGTCGGTTTTCCCCCTGTTCGTGTAAACCACTTCAAGGACTTGGTAATGGGAGAAGGAGCTTTTAACCTCCAGGTTACTGGTTAAGAAATGTCCCATGTTGGTAGTGATCAGAAGGCTTTGCCATCTGCTGACTGCACAGTGGCCTATGTAAATGACATCCAGGTCTCAAAGCAAACCATTATGGGCCGACTTTCTATCCCAGCAACTCTCAACTCCGTGTACAGTGACCCGGACTCACATTCCTTGAAGTGGTCCCCGGGGCGTCTGACGGGAGGGCGGCAGGTGGGAGCCTAACAGAGGAGGCTTCCTCCTGGAACTCTGTTGTGCCAACCTTTTTTTGGAACGCATTTCTTTTTAAAGTTTCAAAGAACTCACTTTATTTTTCACTCTGGTGAGAGACTTTTTAATTATTTCTTTTGCTACGCGTTTCAAGATGATAACGGCATCTGACATTTGAAATGTGTTCTATGCCAGTCACTGTGATAAGTGCTTAACCTGTAGGGTATCGTTTAATCCTCCCCATTCTCTGTGAGTTAGGAACTCTGTTTCTTGTTTTATAAAGCAGGAGACTGGGACAGGGAAAAATGAGATCTGCCTGAAGGCACAGAACCAGGGTAAGATTCAAGCCCAGCCCTTCAGTTAGGCAGGATTCGTGTTCATTTCATTATTCCATCCGGTTTTCTAAGACATCTTTAGGAATCAACATCCTTTCATGTTTTTTCCTAATAGAGGTTTCTATGACCTCTTAGGACCCATGAACTAATGCACGAATGTGCAGACCCTGTACATCACCCACCCCGCAGTTACCTCTCCTCCTCCCACAGCTAATGCAACATGGATTTTGTTTCAGGATTAGGAAGCCATTTGTTTCATAGGAGCCTTTTCTAACCACACCCAGTGAATCCTGGTTGACTCTGACTGATCCTAGAAGGCTTTGACCATTGATAAAACATTTCCTTGCCAGTGATTTGCCTTAGGTGAACGTGTCTGTGTATGTGCAGAGGTCAGAAGGGGTATGCCCTTGAGGAGATTTCCTGACCTTCAAAGAGCTGTAGAGAAGCAAATGCTTATTTTCTTTCATTGGACACAGTTGTGTGGGGAGCTGTTGAGTCCAACACATAACAGTGAGAAGAGGGAGGCACGCCACTGTGGGACGATGCTGAGGGTGGTGGGGAAACGAAACGGACTCCCCTTCCCACTTCCCAGAGGCTCGCTCTCGGCCACTGACCTGTCCCGTACGAGTTGTTCTCTCTCCGTCCTCATCTTGTTGTATGGGCGAAAAGAGAGACATGCTTACTTACATGCACTGGGGGCCCTGGTGTCACTCATAACTGCGCATTCTTGCTGAAATGGATGGTCTGTATAATAGATTTATTTAAACGTGTTTTATTTCTTATTATTGTAAGAGCCAGGGTCTCCTTCTGTCACCCAGACTGGACTGCAGAGGCACAATTATGGTTCACTGTAGCCCCGACCGCCTGTGCTCACGTGATCCTCCCACCGTTGTCTCCCAGGTAGCGGGGACTATAGGTGGGCAGTGACTAATTGTTTTTCTCATTTGTTATAGAGTTGGGGTCTCACTCTGTTGCCTAGGCTGCTCTCTAACTCCTGGCTTCAAGTGATTCTCCCAAGATGGCCTCCCAAAGTGCTGGGATTAGTGGTGTGAGCCACTGCGCCTATAATAGAAATAAATAATCTTATAAGTTATTTATAAAAAGAAATTAAATTTATTTGTGTAATGATTTTGTTTATGGTCTTTTTAGAGTGTACAAATAAGACATAAATGCAAAGGTGAAGATACAAGTTTCAGTGTAGTCAGCCAACAGGTGATCAAGACAAGCCCAGAAACCATGTCCCTTACTTCACCAGTCAAAGGGTTGCCAGATACAGTACAGGAGGCCCAGCTAAATGAATTTCAGATAGTCAGTGAGTATTTTTCTTTATTATCAGTATGGCCTGAATACTTCGTGAGGGCATACTTACACCGGTCATTTTAGCTGTTTAGTTAGCTAGGCTTTCTGTATTTTTATTTGCTGTGGTAATCGTATTCTGCCGGGACTATATGCTTTTTACCATTTGTCTTCCTATTTTTGGCCTCTTATTTAAAAATATTAAACACGTGGCCACCATTTACTTAAGCCAAAGAAGTTTATTTGTAGGCTTAATTTCTAAGTTTATTTATAAATAAATAAATAAATAAATATATATATATATATATAAAATACATGTGCTATTTATGTATATATACTTATATATAAAACAAATGTAACTACATTATAATTACATGGTGCAAAATTTAATTTATAGGTTTGAATTACTTATAGGCTGATGTAACCCTGCTGTCTGCTGTGTGATGTTTCTTGCCAAGTGGATTTTGTTAGGATAATTATCAGCAGTGTCAGACTTACGTCCTATCATCTTTGTGAACTCCGGCGAAAAGAAAGCTGCCTTTTTTTCCAAGAGTTGAAAGCGCCAAGGTTAGACCCTGCTGGTTGGATTTGAGTCATATGTGGATCCCTAAACTAATTACTGTGAGCAGAAAGGTGGGATATACTGATTGGCTGAAACTGGTCATGTGACCCCATTTAAAACCGGAGGATTATGATACAGCAGGCCATGTCCAAACCACATGGAAACTAGGAGAGGGGAGGTTCCCTGAGATAAAAACAGGATGCTTTTGCAGAAAGAAAGTGGAGTGGCTTCTGGGTCCCCAGGAATGATCTCCATTTTTGTCACTAGGCATCAGAGAAGATGCTGATCTGAAGAATACCGTGCTTGCAACTGGCAGGCGGCACCCTGGGTGTGTCTGAATCCGTATTTTGCTGCAAATGCGTGGCTGGAAGTGAAGGTTATGCATCACACGTGATGCACCTATAGCAGTCAGATGATTGCGAGCAAGGCTGTTGACTTCTGTCTTGGAAGTTTAGTGATGTTCAGCTTGTTAGTCAATAGTGACAGAAATAATGGCAGCCTGAACCAGCCTTGCCCTGCCTGTGAGGCTTCCTTTGATTTTCAGTCGTAAAGAATCTCATTTGATTTTTATATAAAAGTCAGATCTCAATTTTATTGGAATACTTATACATAATTACCTTTCATTGAAACTTACTGTCATTTTAACTGTAATGTTCTAGCAAATGGTGTGGCTTTTTTTTACTTTAAGTTGTTAGTTTCATTAAGCAAATATTTACTGAGCAGCGCTTGTGAGTTAGATGTTGTGGATGACAGAGAAAAAAATCAGACATAAGTCCCTGTCTTGAGGAGCTTACCTGAAGACATTCTGTGGTGTGTGCGATAGAAGTAAATGGTCCAATTTTCTGCATTTAAATACTATGTTCTCTACAATTATATTACTCTGTGAAACTGGGGAGAGCGCGTGTCTGGGAACTTGAATTCTAAGAGAGAATAGTTGAAATTTCTCTGTTATGGGATTACAGGAGCCCGCCACCATGCCTGCATAATTTTCTCTTTCTTTTTTTTATTTTTATTTTTTGAGACAGAGTCTCATTGTGTCACCCCGGCTGGAGTGCAGTGGTACCATCTCAGCCCACTGCAACCTCTGCCTCCTGGGTTCAAGCAATTCTCCTGCTTCAGTCCCTTGAGCAGCTGGGATTACAAGTGTGTGCCAACACGCCCAGCTAATTTTTGTATTTTTAGTAGAGATGGGGGTTTTTCCATGTTGGGCAGGCTGGTCTCAAACTCCTGACCTCAGATGATCTGCCAGCCTCAGCCTCCCAACGTCCTGGGAGTACAGGTGTGAGCCATTGTGCCTGGCCTAATTTTTGTATTTTTAGTAGAGATGGGATTTCTCCGTGCTGGCCAAGCTGGTCTCAAACTCCTGACCTCAGGCGATCCACCTGCCTTGACCTCCCAAAGTTCTGGGATTACAGACGTGAGCCACCCCACATGGCCTCTGTCGTAGGTTTTCACAGGGACAAGCTCCTTTCTTCTCAGTGTTTAGCATGATTGTGATATTACTTTTACCATGGGCATTCTTTGAGGATGCCTGTGTTCACCAGAGGAATGCAGGCGCTTGAGGGCAGAAGCCATCCAGTTCCAGTGCACGGCACAAGGTCTGCCATATGTGGGGAACCCAATAAAGACTCGTTGAATGGAGGAAAGTTTGCCCTTCTCCTGCTTTTTTTCACTCAGTCCATTGACCTTCCCACGTCTCAAGCAGATGAGGAAATGTCATGTTAATATCAAGAACTACGTACAGTGAATGTGCTCTTAACCTCAGTTTTCTGCGGCTTCATCCTGTGTTTCCTTAAAGATTTGGCAGGGGTGTCATTTGGTTCCACCCATTGCCCACACATACAAAAATGACAAATAGAAGCTTGGCTTGAAGTGGGCATGCACAGTAACATTGCTTCTCCAAAGTACCAAGAAGAGGATATTCAGTATTCGATCACTATCTCCTTTTGTGTGTGCTGCTCTTTTCGTTGGCCCGTCTGAAGGTGGCCGTCATAACTGTGGGAACTAGTGGCCTGGTGCTTTCTCACAGAACCTGAGATTTCCTTAAATCTCTTCCCACCTCAGGTCCATAGAATATCCCTGTGATTGTTCTGGCTCTCTGTGAAAATGCTTATGCCTCATTGAGGCATTTACCAATATGTAAAAACACCAGGCCGGTCTGACGTCTTCACCTAAATCTACAGGTTTTATAAGGTAATGCGCACCTGCAGGAGTATTTTTGCCTAACTTTAATTAAGTGCAAGGGGAGCAAAGGAGTTCCAAATTAGGGAGGAAGTAAGAGGTCCAATTCCTGGCTGTCTGACGTTGCGTCTGTGTTTTCTTATTGTGTATAATTGAGGTTTACAATGTGATATTATGGCATATATATAGAGAGGGTAAAGTGGTTATGAGAGAGAAGCAGATTAACATATTTATCATCTCACATACTTTTTTTTTGAGGGGGGGACAAGAGCAGCTAAAATATACTTGCCCCACAAAGGGAAGTCAACCTTGATCCTTCACTTTCCTTTTGTATCTGGAGCTTGCTCACCTCTTGGCCCTTCCAGCACCATCACCCCTGGACAGACAGACACTGTCATCTTTGAGTCGTTATCACCAGAGCATCCTAAACAGCTCCTGCCATCTCGATTCTCCTCCAGCCAGCCCTAGTCATGCTTTAAAAAGACACATCCTTTCCTGTCTCTTCCCAGTGACTTTATCATACAATGAGTTTGTGAGAACAAAGCTGGAAGTCTCCATCCTTGTTTGCAAGGCTCTCCATAACCCGGTTCCTGGCTTCACTCCCATCCTGCAATCCGTCCTCTAGGAGCGAACCTTATTCCATCCCCTCCTGGGCCTTTGTACTTGCTGGTCTCTCCTGGAGATGGTCTGCTCCTGATCCTCCCAAGATCAACTCTGGTGTCCCAGGAATGCCTTAATCTCAAGTGTCCCTTCCTCACACAGCCTTCTCTGAGCTTGCCCACATCACTCTCCACACATGATACTGCTTTATCACGACCAGGACATTTACCCCTTGTTCATTTGTGTTCTATCTCTCTCCTCCTTTCTCTTGGCAATGGGAAGGAAGCTCCGTGACCACAGTGACATTTCCAAGCTTTATTCTGAAGCCCTGCTCGATGATCAGGCCTTAATAAATAATTGTGATATACATGACTGGAGAAGTGATCACTGGCTGGGCGCAGTACCTCATGCTTGTCATCCCAGCACTTTGGGAGGCTGAGGTGGGTAGATCACCTGAGGTCAGGAGTTCGAGACCAGCCTGGCCAACGTGGTGAAACTGTGCCTCTACTAAAAATACAAAAATAAGCTGGGCATGATGGTGGATGCCTGAAATCCCAGCTACTCAGGAGGCTGAGGCAGGAGAGTCGCTTGAGCCTGGGTGGCAAAGGTTGCAGTGAGCCAAGATCATGCCACTGCACTCCAGCCTGGGTGACAGAGCGAGACTCTGTCTAAAAAAAAAAAAATGATTATTTTGTCAATAAATCGTCTTACTGTCTCTCCATCCCATTGGCTGGGGCAGCTGAATAACAAACGAGCCCACACTAGGGGAGCAGAGATATGTCCTGCAGAGTAAACCTCATAGAAGTTAACATCCATGTCCAAACAAAAACACTCAGGAAATATATCTGGAAAGGAATTGCATATGTCATCCGCTTCCCTCCACGGTGACTTTCAAATGACAAATGCCCAACATTATTTAGGGCGGTAGAACCCCTTTGAAAGAGCTGGAGCTGATTGCTTCTCTCATGCCCAGAAAAAGTCATTGTCCTCTACACGCGCCTGGCTTACATTTGGAGGAACCGAGCTTCTGGCTTCTGCCTTGCTCCAAGATTGAAATTGCCATGCTTTGCGTTACTATTACCAGCAGATATTTTTCCTTTGTGAATCATCTAGCCAGCCCCCTAATCGCTGGGAACAAATTTTGAGTAAGTTGAACCATTGGAGGTGTCGGAGTACATGCTTTCCAGCCAAATGCACTTTCAGAAGCTGCAGGGGCTGGAAGCCCTCTCAGTCCTTCTCAGCCTTCTTTTTGAAAGTCGGACATCTTTTCGTAGTTATTAACCAGCATTAGCTGCAGAAGCATTATAGAAAAGAAAACGCCTTTTGTATGACTGTCAGATGCACACGATGCAGATTTTCAAAGAACAGGATTTCTGTATTTTTTTTTTTTTCTTTTGTTTTGGAGACTGGGTCTCTCTGTCGTCGCCCAGGCTGGAGTGCAGTGGCACGATCTCAGCTTACTGCCACTTCCGCCTTCCAGGTTCAAGTGATTCTCCTGTCTCAATCTCCCTAGTAGCTGGGATTACAGGCGTGTGCCACCACGCCCGGCTAATTCTTGTGTTTTTAGTAGAGATGGGGTTTCACCCTGTTGATCAGGTCGGTCTCTTAACTCCCGGTTTCATGTGATCCACCCACTTTGGCCTCCCAAAGTACTGAGATTACAATCATCAGCCACTGCACCCTGGGGCATATAGTATTCTGAACAGGAAGTGCTAGGCATGCTCGTGGCTTAATGTTTAAGTACGTGGTGAATATATATAAAGTGACAACTATTGTCTGCTTAAGGAAGGAGGTGCAGGGCCACTGAAATGTAGATCACTCCCAGTGAAATGCTGCAAAAGCAACAGGGTTCCACAAAGTTGTTCTTCCTTCACCCCAAAACAGTGGTAACAATGTTTCCGAGGAAAGAAAAACCCAAGGCAGAAATTCAACCCCAAAGTTCATGACGTTATATGTTACCAGATGTTTGTAAACCACAAATAGAGGAGAAGGGGCATACAGTGTGCTTTTGACTTTGTTTGTAGGGTTTTTGTTGGTGTTGTTGTTGTTTCTGAGATGGAGTCTTACTCTGTCACCCAGACTAAAGTACAGTGACACAGTCTCGGCTCACTGCAATCTCCACCCCCCAGGTTCAAGCAAATCTCCTGCCTCAATCTCCCAAGTAGCTGGAATTACAGGCATACACCACCGTGCCAGGCTCATTTTTGTATTCTTAGTAGAGATGGGGTTTCGCCATGTTGGGCAGCCCGGTCTCAAACTCCTGACCTCAGGTGATCCACCCACCTGAGACTCCCAAAGTGTTGGTGTGAGCCATTGCACCCAGCCTGTATTGAAATATCTTAGTTGCCTGTAAACACACTAGTGGAGCTCATTATAAGAAAACTGTCAATGTACTTGAAAAGCTTACTTCTACATAATGCTAAATGCCATGTCAGAAATCACAGAACCCTGTGAAGTTGAATTTTTCACTGAAGGATGTTAAGGAAAGTTTGGGGGTAAAGTATAAAGCTAGTTCACTAGTTCTCAATACAAAAAGGCATATAGTTAATAATATGTGTATTTAATATGATAGAAAACATTTTCGCTCTAATTTTAGCATTTGGATTCTGATTCTTTGGAGCATGAATATGGTATTGTCATTCACAGCTTAGCTGTGTCATCTCAGATAAATTAATGAAATGTCCAAGCCTGTTTCCTCGCGTATTAAATGGGGATAATAGTATTACTTCCCAATCAACGAGATTTTTTTGAAGATAAAAGAAGAAAATGTAAAATGATGAATGAAGGGCTCTGCATACAGTAAGTGCTTAACAAATGATACCTCATTATCGTTAATGTTTTTATGTTTACTTATTTGGGTTGAAAATATTAGTCTTCCAAACTACCCTTAGCAGTGCCAAAACCACCATAAAGAAACAATTGCACAGTCCTGTTATCCACGTGGCATGAGTTACAGAGTTCGTTATGCTGAGAACAATAAAACCCGAAAGAAAAGAGCACCGAGGAAGGAGCTGTTTGCAGAAGTCTCACTCCTTGAAGAGTTGAGAATTCAGAGTTCCAAACCTAATAAAGATAACACGTCTGCCCTCTGGTGGACATTCATTTTGAGTTAGAATTTTCTCTGCTAAGACTAGAGATTTTCAACGTCCCTGAATATCAGGGCTGTGTAGCTGGAATAGCACACGGCTCTATCTGCTTCTTTAGAATTTTGCCTGATAAATATGCAGGCAGTGTCTCAGTTGTCTAAACTCACAACACGCTTGGGCCAATGAAATGTTTTATGGCTACAGCGAAATGCTCTCCTCATTTCTGTTCAGCTCCTTCAGGAGTTAGCGGTTGCTAAGGGTTATTTACAAGAAATCTGAGCTGTCTGATCACTCACCTGTGGAAGGCAAATGAGATTTTTAAGGTGTAGGGAAAAGGAGAGGCAAATGGTAAAATCGGCCAATGCATGAGAAAGAGGGAGACGTCAAACTTAGGTCCTGGGATTGCCAGGATGTTGTCAGCAACGATTTGATTCGATGGGAAAGAGATGGTTAACGTTTCTTCTGTGAGGCGTGTGCACAGAAGGTGTACCACACACTTGCACACGTACAGTGGAGTGGCAGTTATTCCTGCAAAGGGCTGCAGTTCTCAGAGGGTAGTCTTTTTCTCTTCCTACTCACATAGGTAAAAATAAATAAATAATCCAGACTCTTTCGGCGGCTTCTGTTTCTCAGAGTAGACTGCATCTTGGTCGCCAGTTCAGTGAAGTCACCGACCTTGAAATAGGACACCAGACCTGCTGCTGAAACATCTTCCCCGTCACGGACCTTCCGCTGCTGCTGTCCTGTGGAACGTATTGACCCTTAGGCACATAAGGACTCTCTAGTGTCCAAATGACGGGGGCCAAACTCAAACACATCATTCAGTGAATCGGCTGGCTCACCTCACTGAAAGTTCCACAGGCTCATCTAGCTGTAGGTGGCTGGATTCCACGGTGGGGACGATGTAAATAAGGTCATCAAGGTCTCTCTCTCTGTCTCTCTCTCCCTTCCCCACCTTCCATCACTTGTCTCTTCTTTCTTTTTCCACGTTGCTTTCGTTCTCAGGTAGTGATGACAAGGGTGACCTGAAACTCCAAACCTCTGTCTTCGTCACTGCCTTTGTTTTTGGGAATTGGAGAGACCCTTACCCTCGGCGTCACATTGGTCCCTGACTACGGACGACGTTCTCCATCTGTATCACAGCCCGCTTTCACACCAGTTACCCCTTTGGTGGCAGTGGGTTCCTCTGAACGTCCTGAGTCCTGTGCCCAGCCCTGTGTTCTAGGAGGCAAGGCCATGTGATGAGAGGAGAGGGTATGTGCTAACAACTTGTGGCCTTGTGTTCCTAAAAGGACAAAGGGTGTTGGATTGGAAGAGGCAAAACGCACACGCAAGATGTTCAGCGTCCCTAGTCCGTGTTCTTTTTGCCTCTGCAAGTTTGCCAAAGTCTGTCCCTTGGATAATCGCCCTCACCTTTCCATATCACACCTACCCTTCCATGCATAGCTCAAGTTGTACTTCCTCTGTAGACTTTTTCTCCCAGCCTGCCTTCGGCTTCCCTCCCGTTTTAAGCTGAGAGCCCTTAAACGTACTGCTCATTGGCTGTTTACGTGCTAACAGTAGCTGCTGCTGTTACTGTTACGTCTTATTCCAGCCTTCTAACATTTTGTCTGCTTTCCTTCTTCCCTTCTTTCTTTCTTTTCTTTTTCACTTTCTTTCTTTCATTCTTTCTCTTTCTTTTCCTTCCTTCCTTCCTTCTTTCCTTTCTTTTTGTATTAAAGGTTATGTTACTGTTTGTTTTTGCGTCTGACAAGTTTTTGTATGCCCGTCTTATCTGACACAGGCAGTGCTGCCTCTTTTGATGATACTGAGATGGGAATTTCAGGAGACCAAAAAAAAAAGAGCTTTCTCAAAGATTTTTAACTTGGCCTTTAGTCACTTTTAAAATGTAGTGTCCAAGCACCCTTTTAGTTCTTGGTGGAACTGTTGTCAGGCGTCTGCTTCGAGGTGGGCCTCATCATTCATGGACCTGGTCCTCGGGCCTTGGAGTGGGCTTTGTTCCCTTAGGGAATGGGGGCCAGAAGATGTAGGGGTGCCCCCATGCTGTGCATTTGAGGCTTTGGGTGGTCAAAGCACTGCTCCGGGATGGGCTGGAGGAGAACTTGTTTGTCCTTTTAAAAATTTTTGCCTATGATGCAAAGATTATGGGTCACAGTCAAGGTCGTTTATAAACTCCACCCATGGCAAAATCCAATTATAAACTTTAACCTCGGTGAAATGTCATTAGAGCGTGCTTTTGCTTTATTTGGGATGGAGACCGACAGTTTCATCTGTGATATATTCAGGGAGACATATCTATTAAAGCTAGCCTAACAATAGGGGCACACGCGGATTTGCATTTTAATTCATTTTCCCTCAGTGCTGATATGCGGCTTATCTTTCAAGAACAGGCTCACATCAACCCTGATATACGTTGCTTAAGAATAATGCTCATAATCTATTAGTTTAATCTGTTCACATGAGAAGGAAGGAAGAACATCGTGCACCTTGTGGAGGGTCTCAGGCTCCAGTGGGGGATTGTTCGGAGGATTTCCCATAACAACTGTTTTCAACTTTGGCTTATTTTCCTTTTCCCGTCTTAAGTATCAACAGCTTAGGGAGAGAGTGTGTCTTCCTTCTGCATAGAGCCAGATAGGCTCACGTTCACAGTCAGGCTCCCAAAGATATTGGCCATATGCAGACTCCTGAAGTTGGACTCCATTTTCATGATCTGCAATAAGCATATAACAATACAACCTTGAAAATGGGTTTTGATCATTACAAATTATGTCTAAAAATCTAAAGCCGCTGTCAAGACCTTTAGGGCTTTTTGATTCCTGCAACTCTGCTTTATTTTTTATTTTGTCTGAGATAGAGTCTTACTCTGTTGCCCAGGCTGGAGTACAGTGGCACGATCTCTGCTCACTGCAACCTCTGCCACCCCGGTTCATGTCATTCTCCTGCCTCAGCCTCCTGAGTAGCTGGGATTACAGGTACCTACCACCGTGCCCAGCTAATTTTTGTATTTTTGCGAGAAAATTTGTGTTTTAGGGATGGGATTTCACAATCTTGGCCAGGCTGGTCTTGAACTTCTGACCTCGTGATCCACCCACCTTGGCTTCCAAAGTGCTGGGATTACAGGCATGAGCCACCATGCCCGACCCGCCTGCAACTCTTTCTACTGTTTCTCTCTCCTCTGCCAATCCTAGGGGAGAGAAGGGGGTCTTTGCGGAGTGTGTTTAATATTAGGAGTTTTGTTTAGGAGAGTTCTGCCTCACTTTGCCCAGTGTTCTGCATTTTCACTGGTTCTTTCACTTCTTTACCTTTTTTTTAAACACTCTCCACCAGGAATTCTCTCTAAGGGTACAGTGACCTTGATGTTTTCAGTCAAGGGCGGATGGCTGAGGCATCTGAGCAGCAAGTCAGGAGTAGGAAGAATGTATCGATAATAGAGAAGTTTTGGAACTGCCACAGGGTATTACAGCATGAACTAGAGTTGGAGAAAGTTGCCTGAAAAGCGTGCCTGCTGGTTTCATAATGAGCCTTATATAAACTATATTTATCGCTTCATTTAGTCACATTTGGATTTGTAGAAAAATGGATAGAAGGGATTACTGCAGGCAGATTAGCAAGGGGACCGCCGATCTCGGGGTCACGGGAGTGCAGGAAAACATGATCACTGACCTTCGGCTCTAGGGCCGTTGACATGGTAGATGTAACTTGAAATCAAAAGTAGAAGTTGGGAAATGTGAAAGATAAAACGTGGTCTGGATAGGTCTCGTGGACCGCTAAGGATTCATGCACTTTGTAATCGTGGTGAAGGACGAGAAACAGTGGAGAGAGAAGAACGTTTCAGGTTTGAATTTTTACACATGGAAGAGTTTAGAGAGGTTATGTCAGTGGAAGGCAGAGGTAGAGAAGGAGGCTTCTGATGAAGGAAGGACTTCAGCCAAAGTAAATTTAAAGGAGTTTAATTGAGCAATGAATGATTCATGAATCAGGCGGTCCCTAGAATCACAGCAGATTCACAAAGTCTCCAGCACAGCCATGTGGTGGAAGATGTATAGACAAAAAAAAAAAAAAAGGGAAATGAGGTACAGAAACGGGAAGCGAGGTACGGAATGGCTAGATGGGTTACAGCTCGGTGTTTGCCTGATCCGAACACAATTTCAACACTCAGCAATGTATGAGTGGTTGAAGTAGTTGAAGAACGGTCATGGGGATTGGCCCAGGCTCAATTACTGTTACAGGTGCATTCTCCTAACTTAGGTTTTCTCTCTCTTTTTTTTTTTTTTTGATGTGAATCCTCCCTCAATCACCCAGGCTGGAGTGCAGTGGTGCAATCTTGGCTCAACCTCTGCCACCCAGGTTCACAGATGTGATCTTGTCTACTGATTAAGCTAGGTTGCAGTTCATGGACAAGTACTCAATTATAGAAGCAGGGAGTCCTGGCCAGACGCAGTGACTCACTCCTGTAATCCCAGCACTTTGGGAGGCCGAGACAGGTGGATCACAAGGTCAAGAGATCGAGACCAGCCTGGCCAACATGGTGAAACGCCGTCTCTACTAAAAATACAAACAATAGCTGGGTGCGATGGTACGCGCCTTTAGTCCCAGCTACTCGGGAGGCTGAGGCAGGAGAATCCCTTGAACCCAGGAGGCAGAGGATGCAGTGAGCCAAGATCATACCACTGCACTTCAGCCTGGCAACAGAGCGAGACTCCATCTCAAAAAGGAAAAAAAAAAAAAAAGAAGAAGTAGGAATTTCTTCTCAGGCTGTATTTAGTTTGCTTAAACCGTGCTGAATTCTATGTGTGAGGCTAAGCATGAGGAAGGGTATCAGGATGAGCTTGAAGTCTGTAAGATAATGAGAGACTGTGAAACCCGTGTTTATGTCATGTGTTTGCCATTTGCTTGTCTGTTTTCTTACGTGCTGTGTCATGTCCCAAGAGAGCCTGGTCTGTCTTGCTCTCTGCTCCTTCTCCAGTGCCTTTGACAGTGCTTAGCATGTAATCAATCTGCAATAAACAGCTGCTGAATGAGGGAATTAATAAAGTCACCAAGGAATTGTGGGCTTCTGTTCTCCTCTGAGCCCCGTGGATGCATTGTTATGCGTAATAACTGTGAAATGAGCGTTTGTTGATTGTATTCCATATCAAAGCAAAAAATAAAAATAAAATAAATGCCAGAATACACTCATGGTGCTTAATTATGATGTAGAGCTTTTTAAAAAAACTTTTATTTTAGGCTTGGGGGTACATGTATGGTTGTTTTTCTGAAGGTAAACTCATGTCACGGGGATTCATTGTACAAATTATCTTATCATCCAGATCCTAAGCTTAGTACTCAATAGTTATTTTTTCTGCTTCTCTCCCTCTTCTCACCCTTCACCCTCAAGTAGGCCCCAGTGTTTTTTGTTCCCTTCTGTGTGTCCCTGTGTTCTCGTCACTTAGCTCCCTTTTATAAGTTAGAACATGTGGTATTTGGTTTTCTGTTCCTGCCTTAGTTTGTTAAAGATAAAGGCCTCCAGCTCCATCCACGTCCTTGCAAAGGACACGTTCTCTTTCTTCTTTCTGGCTGTGTACTATTCCATGATGTATGTATGTACCACATTTTCTTTATCCAGTCTATCGTGGATGGGCATTTAGGTTGAGTCCATGTCTTTGCTCTTGTGAATAGTGCTGCAGTGAACATTCGCATGTGTGTCTTTATGGTAGAATGATTTATATTCCTCTGGGTATATACCCAGTAATGGGATTGCTAGGTCAAATGGTAGTTCTCTTTTTAGGTAGAACTTGTCAGGGTCTCTTTTTCTCTCTCTCCTTCTTTGTCTCTTTATGCAGGCGTAACAGCTAAAACATATATGGGATGATTGTATGTATTTTGTCAACGTTTTTCAAGTCAACGTTTTTCAAGTCAAGTTATCAGTCTATAACATCCATTTCAAGGCTTCACAGTTCAGCGGCCCCACAGTATGTTTTAACGGCTCCCCTACTGTTGAGCATTTAGGTCGGTCCCAGTTCTTACCAGTTTCAATTCCCAAGGGGTTCTAGATTCAGCTGTAGCCTTTGGCCAAATCTCAAACTCTAGCTCAACAGTGCAGCAGCCTGAAGGATGAAAGATAGACACATTGCTGGCATTTGGTGGGACATTTGGCTCCCTGACTTGTTCGACCAGCAGTTAGATTTGGACCTCTTCTGCAAATGTCTCACCATACATATGTGATATAATGCTTGGAGCCCAGGGTCAAATGTTAAAAGCATACCTGGATTTTAGGTCCCAGCCTGGCCTAGAGCATAAGGAGCTTGTAGAAATTCTGAAAAAGAGAACGATTCTTTGGGATAGTGGACAAGTGGCATGCATCCTAAGATGAACAGCAAGGGTGATTGTGAACAAAAGGGGTTGGGTGACTTGGCTATTATAATTGGTCGAGGGCGTCACACTGCATGGTGGCAAAGCAGTGTTGAGAATGAGGCCCTGCAGCCAGTGTGTCACTTGGGAGCCTGTGAGCTAAGAGGACACTTGCAATCGTGTGTAGGGAGAGTGGGCCCTGGAGAGCGGGGAGATACAGGGTCCTCATCTTCTGCAAGTTGCTCTGGTGGGAAAGAAGGGAAAGCAGGAATGAGTAAGGGAAGCAGAGGAAACTGAGGCCTGAAGCCCAATCTCTGTTTCATCTCTCATCTACATTTCCATCCATGTGAGCAAACCCCGGGTGCCTGGAGAGCAGAAACATCACTTCCCATCTTCCCTGGCTAGCAACCAAAAAATGCCCCTGTGGCCCCACCTAGTGCCTCTGAACTTCATTGCCTGCAGTTTGAAGTCCTCCGTAAGCTGTTCAGGATGCTCTCTATAGACTATTGAATGCGCTGCAGCCTCCGTGGTGGACTTCCTGAGTTCTGATTCTTTCTCTCTGGGTTATTCAATATAGAAGCTTCATCACATTGTTTAACCCTCCCAGATGGGTTTGCTGTTCTTCGGTGTCGGGATAACACTTACAGAGCGTATCCGTAACAATGTAAGCTCTGTGAGGGAAGGGTTTTGTGTTTTCCAGCATTGCATTTATTTTTTTATTGCTGCTATAACAAATTACTGCCGACTTGGTGGCTACAGCCACACAGATTTCTTCTTTTATAGTTTGAGTGGTCAGAACTCGATACTGGTCTTACAGTGCGGTCAGGGCTGCGCTCCTTTCTGGAGGCTGACATGGACAGCCTTTGCCTTTTCAAGCTTCTAGAGGCGTCCTGCAGACCTTGGTCATGGCCCCTTTATCTGTCTTCAAAGCCAGGGACATAGCTCCTCTCCATGTCTTCCTTTGGTATTAACGGCAAGAAAAGGTTCTCCGATTTTAAGGACTCATATGATGACATTAGGCCCACCTGGATAATTAAGACTAATTTCCCCATCTCAAGATCCTTAACTGCGTGCCTCTGCAAATTCCCTTTGCCATGTATGGTGACATAGTCACAGGTTCCGGGGATTACGGCGCAGACAGCTATCAGGGGTGGAGTGGTCGACAGGAAGAACGCTCTCAAATATTTGCAGTAGGAAAGAATTGTGAGTATTGAAAGGATCCGACGTCTTTAAAGTGCCTAGTGGAATACCTGGCACAGGGATGAGACCTTGTTTAGTGTTATGTGTTATTTGCAGGCACATTCATCACTCAAAGGGAAATTTATAAGCACACATGCATGCAGGTGTACACGCAGACACACACATACTCACATTCACCTGTAGATATGTCTTCTGGATGCTTACTCCCTGGCTACCCAAATCCATTGTTCCTGCTGCAGGGGACAGGGACAGAGCTGTTGAGTTGTATGCAGTGGACACTGACCATTCTACATATCAAAGTCCCTATTTTTTTTGAGACAGAGTCTCATTCTGTCACTCAGGCTGGAGTGCAGTGGTGTGATGTTGGCTCACTGCAGCCTCCTCCTTCTGGGTTCAAGTGAGTCTCCTGCCTCAGCCTCCAGAGTAGCTGGGACTACCAGAGTGCACCACCACACTCAGCTAAGTTTCGTGTTTTCAGAGATGGGGTTTTATCATGTTGGCCAGGCTGATGTCGAACTCCTGGCCTGAAGTGGTCTACTCACCTCAGCCTCCCAAAATACTGGGTATTTTTTTTTTTAAATAATTATGAGTCAGAGGAAACAACTGTCCCTTTTGGAGTCATTAGTGTTACAAAGCCCTTCACAGTGATCCCCAAACCTTGGAGAATTTTGAAAGTAACCCAAATTCTCAACTCTGTAGTAGTAGACTCCCAAGACCCTGTACATACTTTTATATTCACTTGAGTTCATCACCCTGTGGTTGAGAGCCGACTTCACAGGTTACTGGAAATTGTCTGACTTGGTTTGCGTTTCTATGAGTCGGCCTCATGTTGTGGGCAATTTGCCTTTATTCCTCGAATTTGCTGGGTTTTTGTTTCAGGAGGTAGGATCATTACCTTGTCGTCCTCACTGTTACGCTGTCACCAGAAAGCAAAGTGTGTGTTTCATGTTAAGAATACAGAAGTTAGGTCCGGTCTCAGTGGCTCATGCCTGTCATCCCAGCCCTTTGGGAGGCTAAAGAGGGCGGATCACTTGAGGCCAAAAGTTTGAGACCAGCCTGGCCCACATGGTGAAACCCTGTCTTTACTAAAAATATAAAAGGTATCTGGACATGGTGGTGCATGCCTGTAGTACCAGCTGCTGGGGAGGCTGAGGCACAAAAGTCACTTGAACCCGGGAGGTGGAGGCTGCAGTGAGTGGTGATCATGTCACTGCTCTCCAGCCTGGGTGACAGAGTAACACCCTGTCTCAAAACAAAAAAGAAAAAAAAATACAAAAGTTAGAAAATCAGCACAAGACCTTCAGCGTCAGAGGTCTGCTCTGACCCTTCATTACCTTCCACAAATGATTTGAATGTTCAGCACCTATGTCTCGTGCTGGATGATGAACTTGATTGCAGGTGCTAGGATTGATGCTGCTTTTGCATCCTGTGGCTCAAACTTTGGGCTGATCGGCTAAGCTTTCTCTATGTGCCAGTCTCAGGATGCCTTTGAGAATAGCTGGGAGGTAATTTGACACCTTTTCCAATAGTCTAGTGCTTAAAAGGAAGACTCTGGTGGCAGATGGCCAGAGCTAAGCTCCTGTATCACTGTTTAGTAGCTGTGTGACCTTGGGCCAGCTGCTGAAGTCATCTCTTCCTTGGTTTCTTTACCCGTAGCGTGATAATGGAAACCATACCTATCTAACAGAGTTGTTACGAAGATAAAATGAGTGACCACCATGTAAGCACTTAGAACTATGTCTGATATACGTAGTAAATGCTTGATAAAGGCTTACTGTGATTCCGTGACTATGGCTAATGTTCATTTTCACAAGCAAAGAGCAAGAACCTCACTGAAAAAAGGTAGCCATGGAGGTAAGAAAAAGGATGGTCTCCTTTGGATAAATATTTTCCATAATACGTCCCTAGGAACACATTGTCCACAAAAGATGTTAATAGGAGTGCTGAGTTAAAGGATACCATAGTCATAAATATTTGGGAAATTTCTCCTCCTAGAGATTTATGATGCACATTAGTATGTTAACATTACAGGTTCTGCTGGAGCTCAGAGTAGAGAAACTAATATAGACTGTGTTTAATCCAGTTGGTCCCAGATGTGTTTGATGACCTGGTTTTTCTGTAGGTGGTGGGTTGGGGGGCGCTGAGAGGCTGGGCGTAGAGGTGGTTGTAATTGTTGTACTTTTGTCGTGCTTGGCACCTAGTAATATCTGCAGCAAATAGTGTTTTCTCTCGAGGGCATGCCACAGGGTAGTACTCGAATTTAAAGTGCATGCAGGGATCTGAATAAAATGCAGATTTTGATTCAGTCTGGCACGAGGCCTGAGATCCTGTATTTCTAAGTGGTTCTCCATTGCTGTCGCTGCTGCTTCTGCTGGTCTGTGGACTGCACTTGGAGTAGCCAGACCTTCTGAAGCAGTCTCTTGGTGATAAGAACAGGACACATATGGGGACAATCAGAAATGTTAGCAGTTGTGCACCTGGGAGAGAAGAGAGCCTGAGGCAGAGGTTTGCAACCATGGCTGCCTGTTAGAAACACCTGAGATCATTCAGAAAGCTGCTGTTTGGACTCCACCCCCAGAAATGTCAATTTCAGAGGTTTATCGATGAGTCCTGGGTATTGGTATTTCTTTTTCCCACAAGCTTTCTCTAAGGGACCACTAGGCTGGAAAACTGCTGATTTCATAGTGATGGGCTTAATTTCTCAAGTTGAAGAGCCTCTTTCTAATCCCAGCCCTAAATGACTACACGTGATTGAGGAATTTTATTTATTTTCTATTTGAGATCTAGTCTTGCTCTGTCACCCAGGTTGGAGTGCAGTGGTGCGATCTCGGCTCACTTGCAACCTCCGCCTCCCCAGTTTAAGCAATTCTCCTGCCTCAGTCTACTGAATAGCTGGGGTTACAGGCGCCCACCACCACGTCTGGCTAATTTTTTTGGTGGGGGCAATATCGTTAATAGAGATGAGGTTTCACTGTGTTGTTCAGGCTGGTCTCAAACTCCTGCCCTCTGGTGCTCCACTCGCTTCAGCCTCCCAAAGTGCTGGGATTACAGGCGTGAGCCACTGCACCCAGCTTCATTATTTAGGAATTTAAAGTTTCTGTGCCTCCGGTTTTTCCAGCTGTAAAAGGAGGCAATCAGGATACCTAAACCAGGATCTCAAAGAGTCTTGATGGAGATTTGATGATATCATGTTTGCAACCCAAAAGCTTGGTGTCTAACACTTGGTAAGGGTGCAATAAATGTCAGCTGCAAGAACAATTACTGTTAGGAGTATTATTGTTATTTGCTGACAGCAATTCTTAGGTTATTTTTATTTCTCAGTCCAACCAAGATATGGCATTGGTTATAAGCTAAAAGCAGATTAACATATATTCAGTTTTCTTAATACATGGAGAATTGTGTGAAATGTCTGTTGGGCACACATGTCCTTACTGAGGGAGAGCTTGTTTTAGCCTAAGTTACCCCCAACAAGCGTTCATGGAGGCTGTGATTGCCATGAGAACAGGTAACGAGCTGCTTTTGATAACTGTGATAACCCCAGTGCCTGGACATAGTGGTTCAGCATATCTTGCTGGTTGGCAATGAATAAAGGATGGTAGCCATTCCAAGTGGGGATGTGTCAACTTCTGTCTGCAGCCATTCATTTAATTTAACAACTGAACAAAACATATTAGTCATTTAAAAAAACTGCGGAATACCATATTTGGGACTATTTGTTCTAGTGATTTTGTCAAGTATGGATGTATGGATTTCCTTTGTTAATTATAGAAGCAGACAACCAAATTTCATGTCTGGTACTTTTTCCCCCCTAGAATCAGCTTTGTCCCTGTCCTCTGCCACCATCCTGCTCATACACTAAATAAAATAAATAGCTTTTTGTTTTCCTGCCTCTCTTGATTCTTTCTCCCTTTGCCCTCCACCCAATTTCCTATTCCCACTGAAGTCTGTGATGATTTATCAGCTTACTTTTGCAATTCTAAGCCTTAGCTTCATTGATCTTTTTCTTATTTGACGATTGGCTAATGATTTGTGGGGTACAGGAGGTGGTCTGTATATTTTTATCTTTCTAAAATATCGTGAATGGAAGGGCTTAATAGTTTTTATGTTGCTTCATAACAAATATATATTGCATTCAGGGTCAGTGAGTGCCTTTATAAAACCATGTAGGAAAGTGGATTTCCGTCCTGTTTCATCTTCTATGAAAAACAGAAAACAAGGGCTCTTTCCCTCACTGTCATCCCAAAGAGATACGAAGATGCTCAGGTGGACGTTTGTGGAAGGACTCAGAAAGACTAAGCATTATTTTACTCGCTAATATTTTGAGTATCATGAGAGTCAGAATTAGGAATGAGTACACCCAAGCACATAATCGGTTAAGGAGACTTTCGTACTCATTGTGGACACTGCTCACAGGCAGAATTGATGGTGCGGCTCCAATTGCTAAAGCCAAGGGGATTTGAGACCACAGCTACATCCATCTAATTCAGGAAGGACTTGAAATAGCTCGTGCATTTTCAGTGCTCGAAAAATAGAGCCTTTTCACATTTATCCTGAAGATGGAGCCATTTAACATTTCGGATACTTTCTGATTTTAAAATCTATAACTTTGAATTCACTTTGTTTTGCGACCTTAGTGTTTTAGGCTTTTATTTTTCCCTAAAATATGACGATTGCTTCCTAACCAACAGAAAGAAGAGTAGTGTGACTATTTGGGGATGGTTGTGGAAGCCCAGCCTGTGTCCTTGCCCGTATTTTCAGAGGTCACTCTTTCTTGTTTACCTGTTTCTGCATATATATATATATATATATATATATATATATATATATATATACAGAGAATTATTTACTAAGCATTTCTAAAATGTATTTAAAATTCCCATCACTGATGGTTTACTGTGAAGGAGAGCATACGTTTAAGGCCATGTAAAAGAAGGAATAGGTTTAATCTGGTTTCTCTTGTATTAATCCCTTGGTTATTGGATCTAGAATCTTTGAGCCTGTATTATTTTAAAGGGTATCTAGTCTACTTTCTCATCCAGTTCTTCAAGCCTTGGACTTACGTAGCTGGTTGTCATGGCTGGATTCACGTATCTGTGTTTACTCATGTAATGCTCAAAGCTCTCTTTAATTGATCTCTTTAGCGAGGGCCTGTTTTCCACTTGCAAATGAAGGTGAATTAAATATAGATGGGTATTTTCTGTCCTAAGCAGCCACCAGCTCCCACAGCTGAACACTCTCATATAAGGAAGACAAAATGAACAACAAATGAGGGGCCAAAATTCCTTACTTAGATGAGTTGTCCAGACTGGGAAGGATTGAAAAATATTCCTTTACTGCTCGACAAGTCATCTGGAGACCTTCATGGGCTAAGCTCAGGTGAAATGTCTTGGTATGTGGTGGGTAAGGTACTGGAAGAACAGCTGTCTTACTCTGGGGAGGGTGGATGTGGAAAGAAATCCAGCAATCCAAATCTAACAAGGTGCCCTTAAAGCAGTTGTTGGGCAACTCTTGTAGCAGCAGAGACTGCACTGGGGTTCTCCAGGGCTCCCTTTAACTATTCAGGGCTCCCTTTAACTAGTCAGAGGCTCCCAGGCTCTCTGATGATGATGTAGGCATGTGCTTAAGAACAAGTATTGTTTTGGTGGTTTTTATTTTTCTGGAAGGCTGGATCTCAGTTCTCTCTCCCATATCACCTGTGTCCACAACTGGGGACATTGATGTTTAGAGCTAGGCTTATCTCTACAAAGGACCGATTCTGATCTTAGGAGGACACGAAGTACAGGAGAGCTGACCCTATGTTGGGACTCCATGATGCCTTGAACATAGATTATCTTCTGGGTGCAGGGCGCCAGCATCCCCTCATCTCATAGTCTGGAGTCTCGGCTTGGAGCCCTACTGGACTCAGAGACCGTGGTTCACTACCCACCAGTGTTATCAATCCAATCCACGTGCATGCCTACAACAACAAGAACAAGAACAGCGAACAGAAGCAGTCACTATTCCTGCTGCTGCCTCTCCTTCTCTTTTTTCCCCACCCTCTCCTATTATCGTTGTTGTTGTAAATATTTATTTATCTGTAGCTAAAAGGAAAATTAGGGTATCAAGATGGAAACATGTTATCTTTTTTTTTTTTTTCTTTTTTTGAGACGGAGTTTTGCTCTTGTTACCCAGGCTGGAGTGCAATGGCGCGATCTCGGCTCACTGCAACCTCTGCCTCCTGGGTTCAGGCAATTCTCCTGCCTCAGCCTCCTGAGTAGCTGGGATTACAGGCGCACGCCATCATGCCCAGCTAATTTTTTGTATTTTTAATAGAGACGGGGTTTCACCATGTTGACCGGGATGGTCTCGATCTCTTGACCTCGTGATCCACCCACCTCGGCCTCCCAAAGTGCTGGGATTACAGGCTTGAGCCACCGCGCCCCGCAGAAACATGTTATCTTTCAAAGTTTCTGTAAGTCAGGAATTTGGGAGCAGCTTAGTTGAATTTCACCATTTAGTGTGATCACAGCTGTAGTATTTTGTAGATGGCCCTTTATAAAGTTAAGGTAGTTCTTTTAATTTCTAGTTTGTGGAGGGTGTTTTTTTGTTTGTTTGTTTGTTTGTTTTGTTTGTTTGTTTTTGTTGATTTTTTTGGTCATGAAAGGGTCTTGGATTTTGTCAAGTTCTTTTTCTGCATCTGTTGAGATGATCATATGTTTTTGGCTTTCATTCTATTATGATCCCATATTACATAGATTGATTTTTGTATGTCACAGTTTAAAATTCTTTCCGTTTGTTGCTGCATTTGGTTTGGTAGTATCTTTTTGAAGATGTATGCATCTATGTTTATCAAATATGTTGGTCTGCAGTATTCTTTTCTTATGAATTTTTTGTCTCGTTTTGATGTGAGGATAATACTAGCCTCAGATTTCTTCCTCTTCTATTCTTTTGAAAGATATTTACAGATGTTAGTAATAATTCTTCTTTGAAATTTTGGTAAAATTCACCAGTAGAGGCATCTGAGTCGATTGTTCTGTGTCTTTGTGTGTGTGTGTGTGTGTGTGCGCGCGCACGCGTGTGCGTGCCTTCTAATTAAATCTCTTTGCTTGGTATAGGCTTGTTCGTGTTTTCTATTTCCCCTTGAAATTTTGGTAGTTTGTGTCTTTCCAGAAAAATTTTAATTTTATCTAGGTTACGTATTTTTTTTTTTTGCCTACAATTTTCCTTAATATACCCTTATATTCCTTTATATTTCTGTAAGATTAGTAGTAATGTCCCCTCTTTATTTCTCATTTTAGTAATTTGAGCTTTCTCTCTTTTTTTACGGGTCATTCTAGTTAACAATATGTCAGTTTCATTGATCTTTTCAAATAATCAATTTTTGGTTTTGTTTATTTTTTTATAGTTCCAGTTTAATTTATTTCTGGTCTAATCTTTATTCTTTTTGTTCTCCTACTTGCTTTGAATTTACTTTGCTCCTCTTTTTCTAGCTTGTTAGGTTGAGAAATTTGATTATTGACTTGAGATATTTCCTTGTTTAAAATATAGGTGTTGACAGACATAATTTCCCCTTAATCACTGTTTCTGCTGCATTCCATAATTTTTGCCACTTGTGCCTTTGTTGTTTATCTGAAAGTCTTCTGTAATTTTTATTGTAATTTCATCTTTGATTTTTTGATTATAAGTATGTTACTTAATTTCCATACGTTTGTGAATGGCCCAGAATTTCTCAATATTTTCTTTCTAATTTTACTTCATTGTGGTTGAAGAATATCCTTTATATAACTTCTGTATTTTTTTTAATGTATTGTGACTTGTTTTGTGGCCTAAGATAGAGTCTATTTTGGCGAATGTATTCTCTACTGCTGTTAGAGGGGTTCCATGGAGAGAGGTATGTTAGTATACAGTGATGTCTAAGTCTTCCATTACTTTGTTGACCTCCTGTTCGATTGTTTTATCTGTTATTAAAAGTGTTGTATTAAAGTATCTGTTATTGTTGAAATGTCTATGCCACCTTTTCATTATTCAGTTTTTGTTTTAGTATTTTGAGACTACTTTATTAAGTGCATATGTGTTAATATAATCATTGTCTTCTTGATAGATTGACTCTACATTATTATAAAGTAGTCTTCGTTGTTTTCAGTAATAATTTTTAAAGTAAAATGTTTATTTTAGATGATGTTAGTATAGCCACTCCAGCTATTTTGCTGCTACTGTTTGAAGTATGCCTTTTTTCATTGTTTTACTTTCAACCTACTTGCATCTTTGAATCTAAACTGTGGCTCTGTAGACAGAAAAAAGTTGGTTCAAAGATTTTTAAAATCCTTTCTGCCAACCTACTAAGTTAATTTAAATAGTATACAAATACTTTTGCCCTATATAGTTGTTTTTCCTACTCCTTTCTTTATATTTTTACTTTATATTCAAGTTACATGTTTATAGGTGGTGAGTTTTTAAATAAAGTTTTACAGTTGTGACTTTGTGTGGTTGGCTTCAGGTAAGAGAAAAAAGTTACTCGGAGAAATGCACTTCTACTGTTTCCTGTATTTACCTGTGTAATCACCTTTACCATGTTTTCATTTCTTCATGTGAATTTGACTTACTTTTTAGTGTCCTTTTATTTCAACTTGGAGAACTCTTTTATATTTCTTGTTCGGTAGATCTGCTAGTGGTTAATCCTCTCAGGTTTTATTTGTATGTGAATGTTTTAGTTAGTTTGTTTGTTTTTAGTTTTTGAAGTATAGTTTGTTAAGTATGAATCTTGAATGATAATTTTCTGGCAGTATTTCTGAATTCTCCTGTCTCTGGCCTCCATGGTTTCTGATGACAAGTTAGCTATGTGTTTTGTTTTGTTTTGTTTTTTGTTTTTTTAGACGGTTTTACTCTTGTTGTCCAGGCTGGAGTGCAATGGCGTGATCTTGGCTCATTGAAACCTCCACCTCCCAGATTCAAGCAATTCTCCTGCTTCAGCCTCCTGAGTAGCTGGGATTACAGGCATGTGTCAACATGCCCGGATAATTTTGTATTTTTAGTAGAGATGGAGTTTCTCCTTGTTGGTCAGGCTGGTCCTGAATTCTAGACTGCAGGTGATCCACCCACCTTGGCCTCACCAAAGTGCTGGGATTACAGGAGGAAGCCACTATGCCCAGCCAAGTTATCTGTTAATCTTATTGAAGATTTCCTATTATCTTATGAATCACTTTCCTCTTGCTGTTCCCAAGATGTTCTGTTTGTCATTTGACTACCTTTTCTCTGAATACTGGTCACAGTTTCTTTTCTTGTTTGCATATCTCATAATTTTTTTGTTTAAAATTTCACCAAGTGCCTTGTAGTAACTCTGGATTCTGATTTTGCACAGATTATTTATTGTTTTTGCTGGCTTTATTTATAAACTTGCTGGGCTGAAGTTGTGAAATATGTTACCTTGATGGTGTGTGGCCATTGATGTCTCTGTTTTGTTTTTGTTGTTATTGTCATTCTTTTTCTTCTTTTGTTTTTAATCTTGGCTTCTGAGAGTTTTTATATTATCTTTGTAGCTTAATGACCAGCCAAAAAATCAGCTAAGATTGTGTTCTGATACCGTGAGCACTAAGAAGTCTCTTGTCCTCTACTGATGTGTCTGTGCATATGTGGGGGTGTGCATTGACATTTTAGGCCATTTTCAAGTCTTCTCAAGTATTTAGATTCTACCAGCTCTTTCGTATCACTTCTGCATCTGCACACTGCCTCAGGGTTAATCAGAAATGCGTAGGTTAGTAAAATCACTGGCCTTTTGAGTTTTCCACCACTGAGAATATTATCACTTCTACCAGTAATGCTGCTGCATATAGCCATGGCCCTCTGCTTGAAATCACATGAGCCCCTTTTGGAGCATGGCAGCTGAGCTGCCAGTATGATAACCTGCTCCACCCACACAGAGCCTTTGTGTTAACTAGGGATGAAGCCATCATCTAGAACACCAAAGAGTCCCACTGTTCTTGCCTGAAGTCCATTCAATTTTTGTTGAATACTTGTCGCATTATTGGAGTTTTTTGGTTGATTTTTAGAGTGCTGAAATGTTGGGGGATCAGTTTTGTCCACATGTATTATTGTTATTTGCAGAGAGGAGTGTCTGACTTCCTCATTCAGCCGTAGCTAGTAGTTCCAAACATTTTTCATGTGAAGTTGCATCCTGTTATCAAGGAATGAATACAACACATTGTGAAAACTTGTTTGAAAACAATAACCATAGTCTATTCCTGTGGTGGGGAAGAAGGGGCCCCCACATGTTTACATTAGAGGCCTTACTTGAAACCAGTTGGGATTTTCCTCAAACTTCACCCATAGTACTGTGGTTCTAAAGGATAAGAAACTCTTACGCTATTAGTCAGTATGGACAACACCACGTGCATGCAGTTAACCCACAAAATCTCAATGATGTCACATAATTAAGATATATTTCTTCATTTCATCATGGTATGATGTGAATGGGGTCTGTCTCTGGTTGTAGGTTCCTTCCAGCTATGGTAATATCATCTTGCAGCATTTTGGCTCAGTTTCCATAGATAGGGGGTGTAGAGATCATTGGCAATTATGTGGGATGTTTCCAGAAAGTGTTTTATATCATTTTTGATCATACTGTATTAGCCAGAGCTCAGTCACGTGGTCCCATTAAAATAAAACAAGACCAGGAAATGTAGTATTTCTGTGTGTCTAGGAAAAATAAAAAAGTAAACATTTGATGAATACGGTCTGTTCTGTTTGCCACTCTTATTCTTTGGAGAGCCCATCAGATTATTAACCTTATTCTCTGGAAAAGAAAATTGGGACAGAAAAATAGTGAATAACTTAAGATGTGTTGTTTTAAGTGAGTTATTAGAAGATTAGAAACTGCAAATATTTATTGGCTTCTAAGTTAGTTTTTTTCCTTCCAGTTTACTTTGTTCTCCCTCATTTTCATAAAATGTCACTTCTTAATTGACATAAATAATACTGCATATCAAAGTCACCCTAGCAAAAACAAAAATCATTCAGAATTCCATCAGTTTCAGATTATGTTTAATGTATGCATGCTTTCTTTACAGATGTATGTTTATATAATCAAATAGCTAATAGGCATTTGTTTCTTATTCTGTTTTCCAACACGGAAATATTATTCATATATCTACATTCCTTTTCTAATTACTAGTTTGATTGCCACACAACTTTGTATTGAATTGATCTAATATTTACTTACCCATTTCTCCTATTGTTATAAATATAAGTTGTTTCAACTCATTTTAATCTATATAAAACAGTGTGATTTTAAATATGCTTTAAAATATTTTTTTGGCAGCAAAAGCTGATGAAATTGCATATTCTGACCACCTGTGGACATTTAGGAGAGGCTGTAGTTAAATAGTGTACCTCTTACATATATCCTTTATGCTCTTACTGAAACGTGTTTGAATATAGTAAAGTACTGTTTTTACATAATTCTTTTTAATGAAAGTATTTAGCCTGTGAAGAATAGACTGCATTCTAAAAAAGAGTTGAATGAACCTGTTAATGTAGTTTTATTAGCTTCATAATGTAATATTTCTTTGAAATATATTTATGCTAATTTACTAGCATGGGGTGAATGATGAAAAGAAACCCAGAAATGTCAGATTATATACATTAATTCATTGACAAATATTTTTGAGTGTTTACTAAGTTTCAGGCAGTCTTTTAGAAACTAAATATATAGCATGAAGAAAAATCTTTCTCTCAAGAAACTTATGTTCTTCTGTGTGTCGAGTGGCCTGTGAGAATACAGTGTTTGTAATAAAAACAATGACATGTGTAATAGTATTAATCGGATGGCCAAATAGGAACAGCTCCGGGGTGCAGTTCCCAGTGAGAACAGTGCAGAGGGTGAGTGCTCACTGCATTTCCAAACAAGTTTTCATTATCCACAGACCAGGAGATACCCAGGCTGAAAAGTGCCGTCAGTTTCAGCGTGGCAATTTCAGCTGGGTCAGCACACAAAAACTCACACAAGTCTGGGCAGCCGTTTTGACTGTCACCTGGAATACCTGGGAGACAGAGTGCCCATTCAACTGAAAGGGAGGGGGCTGGGAAAGGGAGCCAGGCGATCTGGCTTGGTGGGTACCACCCCCACAAAACAACATTGTGAAACACTCTGGATTGACAGTTTTGCAGCAAGCATAGCTGGACCCAAGACAGTCCAGCTCAGTCAGGGGAAGGGTGTCCCCCACTACCAAGGCCGTCTTCTACTACCGAGGGAGCTCACACAGCAGCTGGGCAGAGCCTGCGGCAGCTCAGCACCACCTCTGCTGGCAGATTGTGACTAGACTACTTTGTGCAGGGCAGGGCATCTATGAAAAAAGGCAGCATCACGACAGGAACTCATCAAGGAGAGCTCAGGCTGACATCTGGGGACAAGGATAGCAGAGGAAGAAACTGGCAGCAACCCTTGCTATTCTGCAGCCCCCACGGGCGATCCCCAAGTGAGGGGTCTGGAGTAGACCTCCAGCAGTCCTGCAGCAGAGGGGCCTGACTGTTAGAAGGAAAACTAAGACACAGAAAGAAATAGCTTCAATGTCAACAAAAAGGACATCCACTCAGAGACCCCATCTGAAAGTCACCAATTACAAAGACCACTGGTAGATAGAGCCACTTAAGATAGAAGAAACAAGCTTGAAAAGGATGAAAACACCGAAAACCAGAGTGGCTCTCCTCCTCCAAGGGATCACAACTCCTCATCAGCTAGGGATCAAAGATGGATGGAGAATGAATCTGCTGAATTGACTGAACAGACTTCAGAAGGTGGGTAATAACAAACTTCTCAGAGCTAAAAGAACATGTGCTAACCAATGCAAAGAAACTAAGAACCTAGAAAAAAGGTTAGATGAGATGCTAACTAGCATAAACAGATTAGAGAAGAATATAAATTACTTGATGGAGCTGAAAAACACAGCATGAGAAGCATACACAAGTTTCAGTAGCCGAATTGACCAAGCAGAAGAAAGGAAATCAGAGATTGAAGATCAACTCAATGAAATACAATGAGAAGACAAGAATAGAGAAAAAAAGGTGAAAAGAAATGAACAAAGCCTCCAAGAAATATGGGATTATGTGAAAAGATCTAATCTACATTTGATAGGGTTACCTGAATGTGACGGAGAGAATGAATCCAAGCTGGAAAACACTGTTCCAGGTTATTATCCAGGAGAACTTCCCCAACCTAGCAAGGCAGGCCAATATTCAAGTCCAGGAAATGCAGAGAACACCACAAAGATATTCCTCAAGAAGAGCAACCCCAAGGCACATAATCATCAGATTCACCAGGTTGAAATGAAGGAAAAAATGCTAAGGGCAGCCAGAGAGAAAGGTCAGGTTACCCACAGAGGGAAGCCCATCAGACTCACAGCAGATCTCTCAGCAGAAACCCTACAAGCCAAAAGAGAGTGGGGACCAATAGTCAACATCCTTGAAGAAAAGAACTTTCAACCTAGAATTTCATATCCAGCCAAACTAAGCCTCATAAGTGAAGGATAAAGAAAATCCTTTATGAACAAGCAATTGCTGAGAGATTTTGTCACCACCAGGCCTGCCTTACAAGAGCCTCTGAAAGAAGCACTAAACAAGGAAAGGAACAACCAGTACCAGCCACTCCAAAAACATACCAAATGGTAAAGAGCATCGACACAATGAAGAAACTGCATCAACCAACAGGCAAAACAACCAGATAGCATCAACATGGCAGGATCAAATTCACACATAACAATATTAACCTTAAATGTAAATGGACTAAATGCCCAAGTCAAAAGACCCAAACTGGTAAATTGGATAAAAAAGTCAAAACTCATCAGTGTACTATATCCAGGAAACCCATCTCACATGTAAGGACACACATAGGTTCAAAATAAAGGGATGGAGGAAGATTTACCAAACAAATGGAGAGAGAGAGAAAAAAAGGAGGAGTTGCAATCCCAGTCTCTGATAAAATGGACTTTAAACCAAGAAAGATCAAAAGAGACAAAGAAGGGCATTGCACAGTGGTAAAAGGATCAATGCATCAGGAAGAACTAACGATCCTAAATATATTCACACCCAATACAGGAGCACCCAGGTATATAAAGCAAGTTGTTAACGACCTACAAAGAGACTTAGACTCCCACACAGTAATAGTGGGAGACTTTAACACTCCACTGTCAGTATTAAACAGATCAACGAGACAGAAAATTAACAAGCATATCCAGGACTTGGACTCAGATCTGGACCAAGCAGACGTAATAGATATTTACAGAACTCTTCAACCCAATCCACAGAATATACATTCTTCTGAACACTGCATGACACCTACTCTAAAACTGACCACATAATAGGAAGTAAATCACTCCTCAGCAAATGCAAAAGAACAGAAATCACAGCAAACAGTCTCTCAGACTACTGGGAAATCAAATTAGAACTCAGAATTAAGAAACTAACTCAGAATTGCACAACTTCATGGGAACTGAACAACTGGCTCCTGGATAGCGACTGGATAAGCAATGAAATGAAGGCAGAAATAAAGAGGTTCTTTGAAACCAATGAGAATGAAGACCCAACATACCAGAATCTCTGAGACACACTTAAAGCAGTGCCTGGGGGAAAATTTATAGCAATAAATGGTCACTCGAGAAGTGAGGAAAGATCTAAAATCGGCACCCTGTCGACAAAATTGAAAGAGCTAGAGGAGCAAGATCAAAAAAACTCAATAGCTAGCAGAAGACAAGAAATAACTAAGATCAGACCAAAACTGAAGGAGATAGAGACACAAAAAATCCTTCAAAAATCAATAAATCCAGGAGCTGGTTTTTGAAAAGATCAACAAAATAGATTGCTAGCCAGATTAATAAAAAAGAAAAGGGAGAAGAATCAAATAGATGCAATAAAAAAACGATAAAGGGGATATCACCACTGACTCTACAGAAATACAAACTACAATCAGAGATTACTACAAACAGCTCTATGCACATACATCAGTAAACCTGGAAGAAATGGACATATTCCTGGACACTTGCACCCCTCCTAAGCCTAAACCAGGAAGATATTGAAACCTTGAACAGACCAATAACAGGGGTTGAAGTTGAGGCAGCAATTAATAGCCTACCAACCAAAAAAAGTCCAGGTCCAGACGGGTTCACAGCTGAATTCTACCAGATGTACAAAGAGGAGCTGGTACCATTCCTTCTGAAACTATTCCAGATAATCCAAAAAGAGGGAATCATTCCCAGATCATTTTATGAGACCAACATCATCCTGATACCAAAACCTGGCAGAGACTCAACAAGAAAAGAAATCTTCAGGCCAATAACCATGATGAAGATAGATGCAAAAATCTTCAATAAAATACTGGCAAACCGATTACTAACAGAACATCAAAAAGCTTATCCATCACAATCAAGTAGGCTTCATTACAGGGATGTAAGACTGGTTCAACATATGCAAGTCTGTAAATGTAATCCACCACATAAACAGAACCAAAGATAAAAACCACCTGATTATCTCACTATATGCAGAGAAGGCCTTTGACAAAATTCAACAATACTTTATGCTAAAAACCCTCAACAAACTAGGTAACGAAGGAACATATCTCAAAATAACAAAAGCTATTTATGACAAACCTACAGCCAATATCATACAGAATGGGCAAAAATTGGAAGTATTCCGTTTAAAATTGGCACTAGAGAAGGATGCCCTCTCTCACCATTCCTATTCATTATAGTGTTGGAAGTTCTAGCCAGAGCAATCAGGCAAGAAAAAAAAAAAAGGATATTCAATTAGGAAGAGAGGAAGCCGAATTGTTTCCTTTTGCAGATGACATGATTGTATATTTAGAAGACCCCATCATCTCAACCCCAAATCTCCTGAAACTGATAAGCAACTTCAGCAAAGTCTCAGGATACAAAATCAATGTGCAGAAATCACAAGCATTCCTATCCACCAATAACAGACTTAAAGAGAGCCAAATCAAGAACAAACTGCCATTCACAATTGCTACAAAGAGAATAAAATACCCAGCAATACAACTAACAAAGGATGTAAAGGACTTGTTCAAGGAGAACTACAAACCACTACTCAAGGAAATAAGAGAGGACACAAGGAAATGGAGAAACATTCCACACTTATGGTTAGGAAGAATCAATATCATGAAAATGGCCATACTGCCCAAAATAGTTTATAGATTCAATGCTATCCTCATCAAGCTGCCATAGACCTTCTTCACAGAACTGGAAAAAAACCACCTTAAATTTCATATGGAACCAAAAGAGAACCCACATAGCCAAGTCAATTCTAAGCAAAAAGAACAAAGCCAGAGGCATCATGCTACCTGACTTTAAACTATACTACAAGTCTATAGTAATCAAAACAGCCTGGTACTGGTACCAAAAGAGAGAGACCAGTGGAACAGAACAGGTACCTCAGAAGCAACACCACACATCTACAGCCATCTGCTCTTTGACAAATGTAACAAAAACAAGCAATGGGGAAAGGATTTTCTGTTTAATAAATGGTGTTGGGAAAACTGGCTAGCTGTGTGCAGAAAGCAGAAACTGGACCCTTCCTGACATCTTACACTAAAATTAACTCCAGATGGATTAAAGACTTAAACATGAGACCTAACTCCATAAAAACCCTAGAAGAAAACCTAGGCAAAACCATTCAGGACATAGGCGTAGGCAAGGACTTCATGATTAAAACACCAAAAGCATTGGCAACAAAAGCCCAAATAGACAAATGGGACCTAGTTAAACTCCAGAGCTTCTGCACAGCAAAACAAAAACAAAAACAAAAACAATCATTAGAGTGAACCAGCCACCAACAGAATGGGAAAAAAATTTTTGCAATCTACCCATCTGACAAAGGGCTAATATCCAGAATCTACAAATAACTAAAACACATTTACAAGGAAAAAACGAACAAAGCCACCAAAAGTGGGACAAGGATATGAACAGACTCTTTTCAAAAGAAGACATATATGATGCCAACAAACATATGAAAAAATGCTCATCATCACTGGTCATTAGAGAAATGCAAATCAAAACCACATTGAGATACCATCTCACGCCAGTTAGAATGGTGATCATTAAAAAATGTGGAGACAACAGATGCTGGAAAAGATGTGGAGAAATAGGAACACTTGTACACTGTTATTGGGATTGTAAACTTGTTCAACCTTTGTAGAAGACAGTGTGGCACTTCCTCAAGGACCTAGAAATAGGAATTCACACAGCACTTTGACCCAGCAATCCCATTACTGGGTATATACCAAAGAATTATAAATCATTCTATTATAAAGACATATGCACACATATGTTCATAGTGGCACTGTTTACAATAGCAGATACCTGGAACCAACCCAAATACCCAATGATGATAGACTGGACAAGGAAAATGTGACACATATACACCGTGGAATACTGTGTAGTCATAAAAAACGATGAGTTTTTGTCCTTTGTAGGGACATGGATGAATCTGGAAACCATCATTCTCAGCCAACTGGCACAAGAACAGAAAATCAAACACTGCATGTTCTCACTCATAGGCTGGTGTTGAACAAAGAGAACACATGGACACAGGGAAGGGAGCATCACACACTGGGGTATGTTGGGGGGTGGACTAGGGGAGGGACAGAGGTGAGTAGGGAGTTGGGGAGGGATAACATGAGGAGAAATGCCAGATACAGGTGATGGGGATGGAGGCAGCAAACCACATTGCCATGTATGTATCTATGCAACAATCCTACATGTTCTTCACATGTACCCCAGAATCTACAGTACAACTAAAAAAAAAAAAAGAACTAAATAAAACTACACACACACACACACACACACACACATACACACACACACAGAGAAAATAATATTAATCACAATGAAGAACAATAGCACACACACACACACACACACACACACAAAATAGTATTAATCACCATGAAGAACAATAGCACACGCACACACACACACACACACACACACACAAAATAGTATTAATCACCATGAAGAAGAACAATAGAGGTAAGGAAAATAGGATATAATCAGTTGGGTAAGGGATGTTGTTATATATAAGAGAGAGATCTGGTAATACATCTCTGTTGTGTGGCATTTGTGCAGAAACCTAGAGGTAGTGAGGCAGAGATTGACATGGATGTCTAGAGGACCAGAAAGAAGGAACAGCCAGTGTAAAGACACCTAGCTGCAGATTTCTTGTCACATCCGTAGTGAGGAGGTCAGTGTGGCTGGAGCCTGGGGTGGAGGTGAAGAAGAGACAAGAGTCATACCACATCAACAGAGTGTTAGCTAGGGTAGGAGCTTGGAACATGTAGGGCTTTGACGGTCATGGTATTGTGACCAGGTTTTGGGGAGCGGGGGAGGCTCAGCTCCCCCAGGGAGGATGTTCTTCCAGGTCCTTCTTCTCTCACTCACCCAAGAATGGGAAAGGGGACCACACTGGGCACAGTGCGCTCGCAAGTAAATATTGGACCCCAAAGAGTTTTGAAGAAAGTGATTTATTTAGGCAGAGAAAGAGAAAACGGGGAAAGAAAAAGGTAAGAGAGAGAAGCTTCCACGAGATCATGGAAGAGGATCCAGATGGGGAGTCCACCCCCGTGAGAGAGATCAACCGTGGAGGAATTCCCACGCTTCAGGTTTTCTGGGCCTATGAAAGGAATTCCTTCAGACATCTGCTGGAGTGATTGATCTTTGATGTTTTTCCCGTGAGCGTGAAAGTGTGAACAGAGACCTTTAAGATCCCAGATGGAGAGGTGGCTTTGCTGGGGGGCCATGGGAGGTGTGGTGCTGGGAAGTGCTTGCCTTTGAAACTACGCCCCTTTGTGGACTCGGGAAGAGAATACATTTTCTTAGTATGGACCTGGGATTTGCCTCTGAGCAGTAAAGGAAGCCATTGGAGGAGGTATTCGTCCATTTTTGCACTGCTGATCAAGACATTCCCGAGACTGGGTAATTTACAAAGAAAAAAGATGTTTGATGGATTTCACACTTCCACATGGCTGGGGAGGCCTCACCATCATGGCAGAAGGCAAAAGGCACGTCTTACATGGCAGCAGGCAGGAGAGCATATAAGAGCCAAGGGAAAGGGATTTCCCCTTAGAAAACCATCACATCTCCTGAGCGTTATTCAGTACCATGAGAATAGTATGGTGGAAATTGCCCCCATGATTCAGTTACCTCCCACCGGGTTTTCTCCCACAACACGTGAGAATGATGGAAACTACAGTTCAAGATGAGATTTGGGTGTGGACGCAGTCAAACCATGTCAGAAGATGTTGAGCAGATGAGCAACATGACATGATTCCCATTTTAAAAAACTGCTCTGACTGTTGGGTGGAGAGTAGGTGAGGTGGAACCAGGGAATCCAGCATGGCGGAAACAGACGTTACAGTCAGAGGTGAGAGGTCATGGTGAATGGATCAGAACTTGCAGGTATGAGAAGTGGTCAGAGTTTGGGTATATTTCCAAAATGTGGGACATGCAAAAGAGTGGAGTCAGTGGTTACTACAGGATTTTTTTTTTTTTTTGAGGTGGAGTTTCATTCTGTTGCCAGGCTGGAGTGTAGTGGTGCAATCTCAGCTCACTGCACCCTCCACCTCCTGGGTTCAAGCAGTTCTCCTGCCTCAGCCTCCCAAGTAGCTGGAACTACAGGCATGTGCCACCATGCCCATCTAAATTTGTATTTTTAGTAGAGACGGTGTTTCACCATGTTGGCCAGGATGGTCTCTATCTCTTGACCTCATGATCCACCTGCCTTGAGTTTTCAAAGTGCTGGAATTACAGGTGCAAGCCACCATGCCTGGCCTAGTACAAGAATTTAAGCTTGAGCATTCAGAAAATGGAAATGCTGATTCCAAGATGGATTGCAAGAGGGGCAGCTGTTGAGGGAGGAAGAGAGGGAAAGAGAGAGAGAAGAAAGGAGGGAAATTGCAAGTTTATGTTTCGGTGAATTCGGCATGAGGTACCCATAGGATTTCCAAGGAGAGATGTCAGAGAGACAGCTCTGTGCGTGTGTAGAACAAGAAAGGTTTGATATGGAGATACAGATTTAGGACTTTTCTTCTTATGGATGGCATTCAACACCTTTAGACAGGACAAGCTCACACCCATCACCATGTGCACAGGCTGTAATATATTCAACATTTTAAAAAAATTCTCCTGTGACTCTACTTCCTCTCCATCTGTCACTCTCTTTCTCTTATTTCCTTTACAAAACTCTGAAATAAACCTTGTCTATATTTGCTATACTTTTTTTTCTCCTTCCATTCTCTCTTGAATTCATTCCAACAAGGCTTCCCTCCTACCCACCCTCGAGGTGATCTTATCCTGTTTCAAGGCGTTCAGTACCGACAATAAGCTGATTGTCTCCATTTTGCGATGAAGAAACCGAAGTTCAGAGAGGTTAAGGCCACTTGAGTATTCAATAACAGAACTCAAACTAGAGACTTGCTTTCCTCTCTGATCCACAGCCTGTCTCTTTTCACTGCATCCTTGTTCACGATGAAATTGGCGTTTGTAGACAAGGTCTTGGAAGGTGATCAGTGTGGGTTTAAGTACTGATACACACAGAACATTTTAAAAATTCCTCATAGCTAAATAGAATATAATATTTCACCCCTACATATTGGTGGGTCTAAATGGTTAATGTCTGTTTTCTTAAAAGAAATAAAACTTGGAGAAAGACTGGGCTTGTTCCTTAAAACACTATAATTTCATATAAATCATTAAAAATTTTTTTAAACTCTGTGATAATGACATGGTTGATGAGCATGAGAGTAGGAGACAGGAGGAGAGTCGGGTCTTCTTTTCTTAAACATCCTACAGAAAAGAGAAGACAGGAACCCTTCAGAGCATGATGACAGGGTATGTTACCCTCCTTAGAGCTGAGGACAGGCAGACCCACATCTTCTTTCTTACCTAAATAGCTGTGACTTAAAGTCAATCTTGTGCTATGGTGAGATGATTACTTCTCTATTCTCTATCGGTGTGTACTTCTTGCAATGGAAGGAGGATCATCCAGAGGACTTGAAAAATATTTTTTCTGACATGATCTTGTCTTTATATGCATTCATTTTTGCGGAGATCTTGTAAACAGAACAGAACAATGCCAAACAACTCAAATGTGGTGAAGTGCTTTTTATAACTCAGGGGTCATCATCAGTCTAAAATTTACTCATTTATAGATAGATTCATTAAGAAAAATGTAACTGGTGACTCTGGGTTAGAATGTGCTTCCAGGGGATAGTTTTTCTTTGCAAGTGAATTTGGTGTGAGTTTGAAGAAGGAGAGCCTATGAGTTGGCGAGATAAATAGAGAGGCTCGTCTGCATTTGAGGAATGTTCCATGCAGAGGTGTGGGCACAGAAATGAAGACATTGTTCATAAGGGTCTATAAAGATACTTTCTGATTGAGGAGACTGCAGAAAGACGTAACTGAGAATGCAGATTGGGTGTAGTAAGGAGAGGGGCAGGGAAGAGTGTGAGGTCAAGGAAGAGAACTGGACATTGCCTCTAGATTCATATTGAAAGTAGAGATACGGAGACTGGGGCTTGGCGTGGACCATGCCATTGGCTGTATCTGGATGGATTATGGGTTAGTGTGAGGAAAGACTGAAGTCAGGAAACAAGATGGAAGCTCCGTAGCAATGGGCACGTCTGAAGGTGATGTTGACCTTGCCTGTAGGAGGGGAGCAGTAAATATGGTAACACTGGTGCCAATGGGGAGTGAAAGAGAGAAGAAGAGATTAATCTTCCATGTGTGCCATATTGATCATAGCAGAATATGCAGATAATGTAGGGTCACACTGATGAACAAAGGCCCCTGAGCTGGGAGAAATCTGATCTTCACTCAATACTCTTATGGTTCAAGATCCTGACAAGTCATGGGGTGTTTTTAAAGCTCCATTGAACTATTTATTTAGATATATTTATCTGTGTACCTAGTCAGTGATACAGTTGAAGTGCAGTGATTTGATATCCATTTGGCATGTTTTTGGGGATCAATTATGGACCAGTAGAGGAGATGCAACGGTATGTCAGACACCTTTATCATAGATTTACAATTAGAAAGTTATTGTCACACTTGGCCCTATCATACAGAGTCCTGATGCTTTCATGGGGGAAACAGGATGCCATTAGATGAGCTATAACAGGCCGTGGAAGGCATTCTGCATTCGAGGGAAGTGAGTTGGGATAAGAGTAGGTGTTTTCATAGAGATGCTTCGATCTAAGCCTTGAAAGGAGGAAAGAGTGAGGGGATGGTATTTTAAGTTAAGGTGATAGCATACACAACACCCCCGGAAGTGACCAGCCTGAGAAACTGGAGGAAGGGTCAGGGCAGAGATAAAAGGGGTAAAAGATTGGGAAGCTTTTCTCCTGATGGGGAATTTCAGAATTACTGTAATGGAAGGGATAAGTGGCTCTCAGAAGCATTGTATAAAGTGTCTCTGGAAAACAGACTGGAGAAGATCCAGCTGGCACCAAGGACATCCGTTAGGAGACTTCCGTATTAATCCAGGTTGGAGATCAGGGTATGGGGGTGCCGGTGGGTACTGAGCAAGTAGGTGGGTTTAATCAAAATTTAGGAGGAAAAATGTACCTTGCTTGGTAACTGCTTAGATATGATGGCAAAGTGGAAACTAGAGAGTGAGAGAGGGAGGGCCAGGCTAGGATAATGTTAACATTTGCCAGATGCCTGGAGCAAAGTCAGCGTTCTTCTGTGGTTCTGGTATGAATGTTACCAGCGTTAACGGTTTTGTACATGTGCCTGGGGATGTATGTATGTGCGTACGTGCATTTGAGTGTATTTAATCTGAACTATTCTTATTTTGCCATAAAAAAATCTTTTTTTTCTTCTTCTTCTTTTTTTTTTTTTTTTTTTTTGAGATGGAATCTTGCTCAGTCACCCAGACTACACTGCAGTGGCGTGATCTTAGTTCACTGCAACCTCGGCCTCCTGGGTTCAAGTGATTCTCCTGCCTCAGCCTCCAGAGTAGCTGAGATTACAGGTGCCTGCCACCACGCCCAGCTAAATTTTGTAGTTTAAGTAGAAATGGGGTTTTACCATCTTAGTCGGGCTGGTCTCCAACTCCTGACCTCACGACCCACCCGTCTTGGCCTCCCAAAGTGCTGGGATTACAGATGTGAGCCACAGTGCCTGGCCTCATAAAAATAGTTTGACACAAATGTGCTTATGTGTATGTATATGTGTATAGCCTCATCCCTTGGTATCCACAGAGGACCCCCACTAATGCCAAAATTCTGGCTCTGTGGAATCCGTATATATAAAAAGTTGACCCTCTGTGTTTGTAAGTTTTGCATCCCATGAAGACTGTATCTTCCATTTACACTCAGCAGGAGAAAAAAATCCATGTATACGTAAACCTGTTCAGTTCAAACTGGTGTCATCTGAGGGTCAGCAGTTTATGTCTACCCACACGTTAACAAGTGGCTACTTCCAGGTGGTCTATTTACATCCTTCCTTCTAGTTTTTCTAAGTTTTCACCAGGAGAAAAAAAAAAAAAAGATTTTTTCTCCAGAAGACCAAGAAACAATTAGAGGTTGGAGAAGAAATTTATTCGCTGTTATTGATTTTGTTTTAGCCCCCCCAAAAAAGACTAAACACAAAATACAGGTTTTATAAACCTGGCTGGCAACCCTTCTCTGCCGCTATTGTGTATTTCAGACAAAGCGAAGAGATGTATGATACCAGAAACCTTCAGCTCTGAGGAAAACAAAATAACCATCAATATATTTTGTTTCTGCTTCTGTTTTCTCCTAACTCCTTGTCTCCAAGAGAGCTGTCAACTTCAGGAATTAAATTTAAAAGTATAAAACTGTGAATGAAGAAATCTTGGAAGTACTGAGACTACACTGAATGAAGTGGAGGGGGAAAAATGGAACCCAGGAAACGGCACGTGTATCAGTGTCATCTTTGAATGCAAATCGCAAAGTGGCAAACCTTCCTAAGGCTGATACTTTGAAGCACATACAGTTCGTTTTCTGCCTGACGTATCAGTTTTGCATTGCCAAAAACAGTAGTGGACTAGAAGACCTGTGTGCTTTTCTTTTATTAGGAGATCTGTAATAAGAGAGGCTGAGAGGAATTTTTCAGCGCCAAACGAGACCCCAAGCACACTTTAAGACGAAGCTAGTCGATTCGGAAGTATTTGAACATGTTTATTTATCTAACTCACCCTGAGCCTTGGCACAGATGCTGAGTCTCCCACGTTCTTTGTGGTTTCGGATGACCTCTGAAAACTACCTGTGCCATTCTAAACCACCAAATGGTTCCATTTTCCATCTGTTGTCATGCAATTGTTTTGCTTACCAGCAGCTGTCACATGGCTATTACAATGAATGCTTTCATCGCAAATGTTGTGACATCAAACATAGCAAGCATTGAGGACGAAGCTGATGGCACAGGGGCATACACAGAGCTTATCAAGGGACTGGAAAGGCAGCCCTGGAGTCTGCATCGAGACACCGTGTGCCATTCCTGGAGTGCATTCAAAAGTCTCCTGTGCCCTGGTTCACAGGTGTCTCTTTCTGCCAGCTCAACATAAACTCCTCAGCTGTTAATGCAAAAGTCGCTTGCTGCAACGGTGACAGTGAACTGTTGGGTTGCTGGGGCTAATTGCTGTTTAGCCCTTTCAGAAGGGTTATGTGCATTGGTTAGCTTACTGAAGGTTTGGGAGACAGCCTAGGTGTGGGAGCGCTCAAACCACAGGGATGTGGCTGTCCCACCTGCTCTCATTGTTTGTATAGGTATAAATTCGAGTGTGCATTTTTATTATGTTTTGCTCAAAGTAGAAAGGAAGTAGAAGCTGTAACAAGTCTAGTACATAGGACTATTTTTTTTTCTGTGTACTTTCAAACTGAAATACTCTTTGAGAAGTCCTTGGTGCATGGTCCTGTGCTTCAGATTCTGTAGATGTTCAGTAAGTGTTTAAATGAATGAATGAATGGCAGTCATTTTAGTGAGTCCCTTTTAACACATCACTTGATGCTATTGGAAGTATCTACAAGGGGCAGCTGGTGGTTACATTTACCTGAAGGCTTAATTTACCTGTTATCTCTCTCCGTTTGTGGTTGAGGTTAGAAAACTCTCACTCCTGCAATTCATACATTCCACTAAACAAGTGAGATATGATGTTTGGTTTTTGTTTTTTTTTTTTAATTGTTCCATGTGTATTTTTTTCCCATGGGGTGGGTTGTCTTCTCACTTTGTTGAGTGTATCCTTTGCTGTGTAGAAGCTTTTTATCTTGCTGTGATCCCAGTTGTCCATGTTTTCTTTGTTTGACTGTGCTTGGAGGGGTATTGCTCAAGAAAATTTGTGCCCAGACCAATATCCTGGCAGTTTTCCCCAGTGTTTTCTTGTAGTAGTTTCATAAACTTAGATTTAAGTTTCAGTGAAAGAGATAATCATTTTGTGAACTTATGTATGTTTGTATATGTATGAATTTGAGTGTGCTCTTGTATTATCTTTTGCTCAAAGTACAAAGTAGAAGCTGTCACAAGTCTAGCACATAGAACTGTTTTTTTTCTGTGTACCCTTAAACTGAAATACTATTTGTGAAATCCTTAGTGCATCCTCCTGTGCTTCAAATTCTATAGATGTTCACTCAGTGTTTAAATAAATGAATGAAGGAAGGGCAGTTATTTGAATGAGTCCATTTTGGCTTCATGTCTTGTTTGGGATGTTGAATTCAAAGTTATTATACCCAAACCAACACTAAGGAGTAATGTTAGGCTGTGTCCTGTAGTCATTGTTCCATATGTAGTATTGACAGAATTGTGTAGTGTTAGGTATGTGACATCTGAAGTCCTGTTGCCTATATTTGAATCCTGGCTTTAGACAACAGACTGGGCAACCTGGGATGGGATGAACTACTTAATTTTCTCATCCTGGGTTGCTTATTTCAGAAAATTGGGATAATAAAAGGACTTACTCAAGACGAGTGTTATGAAGCCAAAATGAGAAAAATCTACTTAAATCTGTCAGCACTGCCTATGACATGTAAGCCCTTGATACATGGGTGATGGTACTATTATTATTTGCCTAACATTTTGCTTTTGGGGAACACACACCCACCCGTTTCCCCTCTCAGAGATGCCACTTGACTTAGTTGCTGTTGGTCCCACCCTTAAAATTATTGAACCACGTGCTATAAGGCATATTGCAGCAAAATATGGTGTTCAGAATATCATGGCTTATATATTTTATCTTGCTGGCAAAGAATTCTAAAAGGTTTAAAGCTTAAATTAGAGCCCACATTTAAACTGAGTTGGGAGAAATGCACCATATGCCTCTCCATCTTGTGTGTGGTGTGACTGCAAGTGAGAGTGAATGACAACACGCAGGGGGCTCCAGCCAAAACTTGAGGCCGGCAGTCTAAATCCAGATCGGGCAGCCTCCCAGCCTTTTCCAATTCTGTCTGCTTGTGCATTTGACCTTGACAGCCAAGGTCTGTGTGGTTCCTCTCTGCTTTCTGCCATTAATCAGTCCTGAAGCATCTTCTAAACAGACAGCTTGGTTGGATTGAATAATGTGTCTGTGTGTGTGTGTGTTTTTTTTTTTTTTTTTTTTTTCATCTGATACAAGCATGAGTTTAACTAGAGTCACCTCCACTGGCAAACTTGGCTGTTGGGCTGGGCAATATTTTCAAGTGGAGCCTTACCTGAAAATAGTCTGTAAATGAATTCTTCATATTTTTCCTTCACTCTCATAGTGCTGTGATGATGATAACTGACTCTTGTAAGTTTTCTCCTATAGCAGGAATTGTTGCCAGAGGAGGGGGAGGGATGGCATTTCCTTTCACTGGCAAATGAGGCCAGGTTTTTGGCTTTGAGTCACTCTTGAGAATTTAGGGCTGGGCGCACAGTACTGTGCAACAGGAATTGATATTTATCATGGTAAGTGATGTTTACCATACCCCCCTTTACAATTGCCGTGTATACCCCTGAACGTATTCTTTATGGGATAGAGAAAACAAATTAGCACTGTATAGAGAGATAATATAGTTGCTAGAATTGAGAAAGGCTAGGAAAACGAGTAATCTGTAATTTTTTTTGTAGGGTCCAAAAGGCAGTTTCTGCTGGCTTTTATGGTGATTTGTAGTTTTTAAGATGTTTTGACTTATTTAACAAGCTGGAAACTCAGGCCAGAGAGTGTTTATGACTTGAAATTCTTAGAGAAGTTCATGACAGAGCTCTCTTTGGAATGCAGGTGTCAAGACTTTTGATTTTCAGAATTTTGCGCTAGATTTAACAGAAACCTTATGATTTGGAGAGGGGAGACTCGTCCCTTTGCAATTATGTCACTGCCATGCTGATGTAGTAACAAAGAAATTAGTGACTGCCTGGAAATTCTGTAAATATGTCTAGAGACAAGGCGAGGTGGAACTGCATCTAGTACATTGAGGAAGGAGGTCACGGAATGACAACATTTGTGTTACTTTTCGGTATATTTTTCAGGACCGAGGAACTGAGCATGGGCTGCATCTGCCTCCTGCTTCCTCCTACTCTATCCCCTGTATCAATTACTGTCAGTTCCGTTTCTTCCCCTTTGCCATTTAGTTTGTAAGAGGTCAGTGCTGCTTAATAAAGTGAGATCTCCCCAGCACACCGCTGGGGACCAGTCTTGGGGTGTTGGGAGGGCATTCTTACCCTGTTATCTGTAGGGAGCTGTGCTTGTTCTCATGCCACATCAGATTGGTGTTGGTAGCTCGATAATGAGTGGGTGGAGATGGGCTTGGCATTTTGCCTTCTGGAGAAACAACAGATAAGATGAGTAATGTCATTCTTGGTTCTAGTTTTGTCTCTTAGCATCTTTATTTGAGCCCCTCCACCGCCCTCATTTCTCCTTCCTTCCTTCTCCATTTTCTCCTTCCTTCCTCCCAACCCCCATGCACACATGCATAGCTCAAACACACTTTTACCTGTCTATTAACTGATAGCTTTAATAAGAATGGTCATTAAACATATTCTTATAATTTATAGTAGAAACTGGTATGCAAACTACAGAGACACAGCGGTGGAGATCCAAGTTTATATCTTGATTCTACTGGATCATTACTGGGTAACTCTTTTTTTTTTTTTTTTTTTTGAGACGGAGTTTCAATCTTGTTGCCCAGGCTGGAGTGCAATGGTGCGATCCTGGCTGACCGCAACCTCCGCCTCCCGGGTTCAGGCAATTCTCCTGCCTCAGCCTCCTGAGTAGCTGGGATTACAGGCACACACCACCGTGCCCAGCTAATTTTTTGTATTTTTCGTAGAGACGGGGTTTCACCATGTTGACCAGGATGGTCTCGATCTCTGGACCTCGTGATCCACCCGCCTCGGCCTCCCAAAGTGCTGGGATTACAGGCGTGAGCCACCGCGCCGGGCCATTACTGGGTAACTCTTAATATGTGCTCTTGACACTCAGTGTCTGTTTGGTTATCTATAAATCAGGGATGATAATTATACTGACCTAATAACGTTGTTGGAATGACTCAGTAAGATTATGCATGTGAAGTGCTTAGCACAGGTTCTCATATACTAAATGATTTCTGTAAACATTGTTTATTATCATTAATAAAAAGCAACTTTATTGGGCTCCATCTCATAAGATGCAATGCTAAAGCTAATATTTCATAGCAGATAAGAACCCTTTAGGTGATATATTATATCTAAATTCATTTAAATGTCCAAACTCAGTGTGTTGGAACTGGTAGACTAAAAAAATTCCGTTCATCTGATGTGAAATAATGAGAATGTTTATCTTCATTTCACAAAGAAATGTATAATTAACGCAATTTGTGACATACCTCTTTAAGATTCATCTCTAACCCTATAATACGTTTAGTGATTTCATTGCAAATGGATACTGTTGGTGAGACAATGTGTTCATCCTATCTCCTTGTCTGTTTTTGGAAAACCTCATCCCAGGCTTTGGTGACTCTCCTAGCAGATTGAAAATCCCTTTGCTGGCAGCAGCTGATGAGACAGAAGAGACATGCGTGGGGCTGGCCAATCAGATTATCTCTTCCTGGGAGTTAAGAAATTTGACAAAACCCCAATATCCATATTCTTTATTTAAAAAAAAAAAATCAGTGAGAAGGGTATCCTGAAATGGACTCTAGGAAGACCAGAAGTGGGCAGACATTAACATTTACTAGCTAAGTGACCTAGGGCAGGTCACATATCCCTGGGAACCTCAATTTCGTCATTGGCAAAGCAAAGATGCTAATAGGGGCGACTTTAAAAAATGAAGAATAAACATGACAAAACAGGTGAAGCATTCAGTGACTGGGACAACAGTGAGTGTGCAGTAAAGGCTAAACGTTCTGACTTGTATTCAGCCTTCATTTTTCAGCCTAACTTTTTACCTTGATTCTCACGTTCAAACTACCCATTTCTTTGGGCATTTCGAGTCTTTTCGTCTTTTTCTCTCCCCGCTGGGTTTGTCACTGCCCATGCCTCCTTCCTTCTGAAAGCTCTGTCCTCCCTTGATCCTCCTGGTGAACTGCCCAGCGTCTCTGCCTAGTTCTTGTCTGTCCTTTTGCATTGCCTCGTCTTCCTGTGTTCACGCCTAAGCGAAGTTGCTCTGCAAGGTTCTGACCTCTGCCTTCTGGTCTTCCTCGTGTTTTCTCACGGGTGACCTAATTCTCACAACATGCCTCTAAGCTGATGAAGCCCAGAATCTCATTCCTATATACTAACTGCCGCTCGGATGTCTCTGCCTAGATCTTGACATTCTAAGTGGAATTCTACATCCAGTCATCATTTAAAACCATTCCTTCCCTCATCCTCTCTAATTGATGACACTCAGGTCTTCCATTTAGAAACCTGTTGTTCAGGCTCTGCAGCTCCCCGACCCCAACCTCAGGTCCTACATTCCCTCCTGAAGAGGCACAGAATCCAGCATTTTCCTTATTCTCACTGTTCGTTGTGACCAGTTCACCTCTCACCCAGGCTACTGCAGCTGCCTTCTAATTGGCATTTCTTCTGTTTCCCCTTCATATTCCTCATGCATGAAAGTAAAAATTGGATCATGCCCTTCCCTCATTTAAGTATCTTCAGGATTATGACCAAGCTTGGTAACGTGACTTGTTCCTCTCTGCTCTCAGGAACACTCCTCATTTCTCATTTTCAAGACCAGCCTACCTACAGTTCACTGCTGGTAATGAGCCTGTACTCATTTCTCTGACTTTATATATGCTTCAGCCTGGACCCATCGCATTCCCTTCTACTGTCTTTACCTGAAAATACCTACTTATCTTCCAACTCTCAATTCAGAGGTGTCCTTCCTCCAGGCATTCTTTCCCTGAACGCCACTGGCTCTTTGCCTCATTTTCCTTTCATGGGCACTCAAAATACTCTATCTCTATATATCCAGTTTATATATAGAGATAAAGTATTTGTGTGTGTGTGTGTGTGTGTGTGTGTGTGTGTGTGTGTGTGTATGTGTAGTATAGTATCTGTATATATGGTATATATATGTACCAAAGATAGTGTATATATATACATATATGTATATATGCATATATAATATATATTATATATAATGTATATAATATATATACTATAATATATATACTATATATGTTATATACTATATATACTATATATAGTATATATATGCATATCCAGATGCGTAATTGTAAATACTGTTTATCTGTCCATTTTTAGCTTTATGTGTGTCTTTCGTTGAGAGCAAGAGGTTCGTGTTTATCTTTGTCCTCTGTGATTAGCATGGTATGTCATGTATACCAGGTGCTTTATAGCTGAGTGACTAATAGAATTAACGAATGAGTAGACACAAATTTTTTTCAAGATTTATAGGAAACCAACCCTATTTAATTTACTCTATGAAGATTGAATCTTTCGGTTTTTTTTTTTTTTTAATTTATGGCCTGTAGTAGATGCTCATTAAGGCTGTAGAATGGGTATATACTCTCTCTGAGGTCCTAAGGTGGGCAGAGAGGCCAGAGTATGCTTATTTTAAGTCATGGAAGCAGTGCCCATTTAAGAGCCTTCAAAGGGCCGGACTTCATTTATGTGATTGAGGAATCATGGTCCTAACACATCTCCAGAAAGAGAGAAACGGGCTTGAGAAGAAGTAGAGCCATGCTGGGAAATAGATTGGGTGGAATTTAAACAGAAGTCTGGATTTGGAGTCAGAATCATAAAGACTAGGAGTCATTGTAACATTTGTAATATAAATAAATGCTATGAGAACCATTAGTTACCTTGTACTGTGTGCCTCAGTGGGCCTGGTACTGGGTCCGGTGCTTTGCATACATTCTCACTTAGTGCTTCAAATAGTTCTGTAAGTTAGGCGTCATTTCAAATGCAGAAACTGAGGCTGTCAAGAGTTAATTCAGCCATTTAAGGGAACAAAGCTACACGGGCTTTGAATTCAGGATTCCACAGCTCGTACTTTTTCATCCCTGCACTGGAGGAAGCCGTGTGCAGGTGTCTGCATCTGTCAGCCTCCTGGCTATGTTATTTAGAGTGAGTAACCTAACAGGGCTTCAGTTTCATCATCTATGAGATTGACAGGGTAACATTATCTTTCATATTTTTGTGGGTAGTTTAAATAATTTGTGGAAAACATTTAACACATTGCATGGGATACAGTAGATGATAAATCTGGACTTTTATTAACAATAAATAATTAGCTTCCTGTTCTAAAATATTTCAATTTGGATACATAGCTGTGACATTCAAAGCCAAACCCACCCCCAAATGTGAATTATTGCCAACTCGATCCCTGAAATTGGAAATAGAGAAATAACACGCAATTCCAGCAGTATCAACATTATTATTTTCATTTTTTTCCTGATGCTGTCAGCTTGTTATTTGTGCTATTTCTTAGAATAATAGAATTTATTCAGGCAATTTATCCTTAATACAAGTGATATAAATGGGACTATGCAGTGCTTATATATCATGCTAATAATGTCTGGTTCATCTTTTTTTATTTCTCTCTCTTTACAAATGGAGACATTGATTTCCTACTCCATCCTGTCTTTTATTACATTTTCTACATCGAGGTCATCTCTGTCCACTGCCTACACTGGATTCCAGTAGCTAAAGTGGTGGGTAACATCATTCAACAGCATTCTTAAAGCATCTACTATGTGCTTTCTTCAACAATGTGTGTATTAGAGTGGAATAAGAAAGAAGAAAGCCATATATAATTACAGTCCTCGGCTATATGTTAAATCCATTAATTAAAAGTGTACACGTTGCCAATGATTTACGGACAGATAGAAAGCTTTATATTTGGAGATTCTGGAATAGTGTCAGCTAAATGCACACATGTCAGAGGATGTGGGTACTATGCATAGCTCTTATTTCTTCTTCTGCATCCTCCCTCTGGTGTCCCCCAACTGTCTCTTGGTGGCTCCCCAAACAGAGATTTACAGCCCCAGTGTTGTTTTTTTTTTTTTTTTTTTCCTCAGCTTGGGGCTCATATTTTATCACACATATCTCCACTGACCTCTGGACATGAATATCCCATGGGCACCCTTCATTCGCTGTATCTCACACTGAAATCAACACCTCTTCACCCGATCCCGGATCTGCACCTTTGGTGAATCACATGTGCATTCAGCTTACCCAAGCTGCTGACCTGCAAGTTAGCACTGGCTTACTTGTCTTTTCCCTGCTCTCCACCTGAGCACAATTAATGGTCAATTCTTATCAACTAACTTCTCTAGTATTTCTTGAACTCAACCTGGCCCTTTTCTTTCCTGCAAGGACAAATTGAGATCATAGTTAACAATCGGGGACCAGGATCACTTTGTTTTGATGCAGAATAAGTTTCTTTCTTTTAGCTTTTATTGAAGGTTCAGAGGTACATATGCAGATGTGTTATATGGATCAACTCATGTCACGGGGGGTTTGTCATTCAGGTTATTGTCTCACCCAGCTATTAAGCTCAGTACCCAATAGTTATTTTTGTCTGCTCCTCTCCCTCCTCTCATCCTCTGCCCTCAAGTAGGCCCCCCGTCTATTGTTCGCCATGAGTTTTCATCATTTCTTTGTGTCCATGAGTTTTCAATCATTTAGCTCCCACTTATAAGTGAGAACATGCGGTATTTGGTTTTCTGTTCCTGCATTAGTTTGCTAAAGATAATGGCCTCCAGGTACATACATGTTGCTGCAAAGGACGTGCTTTCATTTATTGCTTTTCCAGCACTTTAGAGCAAAAGGTCTTTAATCTCTTTAATAATGTAATGGTTTTGAATTAACTAAATCATACTAACCTGATGCAGATAATTTAAGTTGCCTGCACATTCACCTGGCTCTGTGCCTTTCAGACTTTTTGGGGAGGGGTGAGGGGTGGCAGGTGAGTTGCCATCATTCAGCTACCACTTACAAGTGAGAAAATGAGGACAATTTTCATCATGCTTCGGACAGACCTTCAGAGGTTAGCACCAAGACAAGGATATTGAATGTGCACACTGAAAAAGAAAAGCTAATTTGAGTAGATAAAAGGAAGAAGGAATCAGGGAGACTGGATGACAAGATACATTCAAGGGAATAACACATAGGTAGGAATGATCTCTAAACATAATCAGCATATTACATGTTTTGTCTGTGCCTTTATGAATGAAGCCCAAGGGAGATCTTCTTAAAGAAAATAAAGAGGGAGACTCTTTTTTAAGATGTTGAAATAGAGGACAATGAATGCTTTTGTGATGAGTTATCTCTGTGGAACTGTGTGACCTTGAGCATGTCACTAACCTCTGTGGGACTTAATTCATCTTCCAAAAACAAGAGATGGGATTAGAGAATTCCTAACATTCCATGCTTTTAAATAGACTTTTATGATTAGGAATTGGGCAGGTGAAGGGGGATGCAAGCATAACATTTAAAAGTTGGTGGTGATTGAGCCCAGTTAGAAGTGGGTTGAATTATTTTTGGAACTAAAGTGTACCCGTGCTGAAATAGAGAATAATAATGAGTCTGGTATTAATATAGCCTGGCTTAAGTGTAATGCTAATATAAACAAAATTATATTGAGGGAAAATGATGTTTATACAGTATACCATCACGATGAACTCTAGAAAAAAGAAACTAACCCTTCTCTAAATAGGTTTTTTTCTCTGTCGTCTCCTTCTTTTTACATTATCATTATGTTTTCCAGGTTGGCAGATGAATATCAAATCTGCTTCTGATTGAGCATTTTTTAAATCTCTCTGATCGAATTTATATTTTTTTCATTTATGAAAAGCAAATGGATCACGTGTTTTCTCTTCTGTGGCAAAGAAATATAGTAAAAGTTTCTATGCTCCATTTCAGCTTCTTATTGAAAAAAATATTTAATATGAATGAAAAATATTCATTTAGTTTTTGAACAAAGTTTCATCACGATTCTCTTACTTGGAAGTAAATACTCCTTAAAACAAGCTAAATGCAAACCCTTAATAATTTAAAGTCAGAGAAGCAGCCATGTGTAAAATAGGTGTATGTTCACATAATTGACTACAGTATTTTGCTACGTGGTTAAATGCACGATTTCCCCTAATAGAATGCCACTGTGGTCTACATCACATTTTCTAGTTCATAAAAGTCAAATGAGCTGTGACCATAGTCTCCCAAACTTAATAGGAAGTTCATTTTGTGACTTCTGAGTTTAAATTGTGTCTTTCCAGGATGAATCAATACATCTGAAGCACATTAATGGATCACATCACCAAAAGGTCTAATCCTGAGTGACTAAAATGGTAGATCTAATTCAGATTTATTGCTTTTCTAGCACGTTGGACCAAAAGGTCTTTAATCTCTTTAATCATATAATGGTTTTGAATTAACTAAATAATGCTTACCTGATGCAGATAATTTAAGTTGTCTACATATTCACCTGCACTGTGCATTTCAAACTTTTTTGAGGAGAGATGCGGGGGTGGCAGTTGAGGTTAATCTGTGAAACTCAGCAAAGAAGCAGAACTTTATAGACAGTCTTTAGGGGGACTCACAGTACATTTTTCTTTAAATCTGTATGGGATGCTTGCTAGCACAACAAATTTACACACTGCCAACACTCTCAGCCACAGCTACCTATCAGAAGGTTATCAAGACTAGAAGAAAAGCACATAAGTTATGTCCTGGACTGTGCAAACATTCATGAACACAGCCATAAACTACAGCTGGATGTTTGCCAACAGTCAGCTATCCAAGGCTTTTGACCTTGGGCAAACAGCAGGGGTTGATGGAGATGCCCAGGTCTAGAAATGGCACTATTTGGAAGATACAAATGGAGATGTCTAGAGATTGCTGGCAGCGAGCTCCTGCAAGGACCCCATTGGAAAGGAAGCCAAATTGTTTCTGTTATCTCAGGAAGCACCTTGATTCTGAAAGACAGTGAGAGAACATAAGGCTACCTGATACTTCTGGAAAGATGAATACAACTATTAATATCAATGTTGCTATCTCAAGAACAGCTGGGATTCTTCCTAATGACAAGAGAGTGGACGGTCTCTCTGCATCCCTTTCCTCAAGCCTTTTGTTCAACTCTTTTCATTGTATGCCCCTAAAGAGGGCAGTTTTAAGAATCTGAAATGTGGTAGGGTCACCTGACATGAGTGAATGAGAGAAAGAGAGAGAGAGAGAGAGAGAGAGAGAGAGAGAGAGAGAGATACCTGATATGAGTGAGTGAGTGAGAAAGAGAGAGAGAGAAATGAAATCAAATGGTGTGGGTAATTCCAGCCGCCTTCTTCTTAGCAAGAGTGTATACCACCAATTTTGCTGTAACACAGCATATGTGTTCCTAAAAATCACTCTTTCTAAAATCACATAATATAAATCATGGGACGTACGGGGGAAATGGGATTAGAAGCGCCACACTGAAAAATGTCATCAGTGACACATTAAAAAAATACAGTTTTACACATGTTAAATGATTAAGAAATAGGTGAATACTACAGGAGAGGTAACCCTTTACCTTGAAGAAGATCACAAGTTTGCTTGGGGAAGTACACGTCCGAAGGGTTGTGTCTTGTGCGTTATGATGATGAGATGGACAGGGAGACTTACCTGAAACCAGACAGTAAGTGGTAACACCAGGTATGGATAGGTGTGACTGAAAAACACACATTGTGAATTGAGGTAGCAGGTAAGCGTTTGAGGTGTGTGCTTGTGCTTGTGTGTGTGTATTTGTGTATTTTTATGCAGCTCATTTTTGCTGGATAGAGTTTTCTCTGTTAACCTTAGTGGGTGGTTTTTTGTTTTTTTTTTTTTTGTTTTTTTTTTTTTTTTTTTTTGGAAAATGAAATTGAGCATGAGCAAATGTGAAATCCTCATTATGCTCAAATTGTTCCCTACTTTTTTTAGCTCCCACATATGAGTGAGAACATGTGATATTTGTCTTTCTGTGTCTGGCTTATTTCACTTAACATAATGTCCCTCCAGTTCCACCCATGTCATTGCAAGTGACAGGCTTTCATTCTTTGTGTAGCTGAATAATATTCCATTGTATCTATGGTTCCACAGTAGTTTTATCCATTCCATTAGTGGACTTGGAGGTGGCTTCTTTACCTTGGCTGTTGTGAACAGTGCTGCAGTGAACATGGGGGTGCAGCCCTCTTCTTTATACAGAGTGCCTTTTCTTTGAGATAGATACCCAGCAGAGGGATTGCTGGATCATATGGTGGTCTTATTTTTAGTTTTCCAAGGAACCTCCATACTGTTCCCCAGAGTGGTTATACTTATTTGCATTCTCAACAGCAGTGTACAAGGATTCCCCTCTCTCCATATCCTGGCCAGTGTTCATTATTGGACTTACAGAGACAGAGAGGGATGATGGTTGCCAGAGGCTGAGATGGGTAGCAGGGAGACAGGACAGGCTTGGGATGATTAATGGGTATGAAAATACAGTTGATAGGATGAATAAGGTCTCATGTTTGGTAGCACAATAGAGTGACTGTAGTTAATATTTTATTGTATGTTCTTTTTTTTTTTTTTTTTTTTTTTTTTTGAGACAGAGTCTCACGCTGTCCCCAGGCTACAGTGCGGTGGCGTAATCTTAGCTCACTGCAACCTCCCCCTCCTAGATTCAAGCCATTTTCCTGCCTCAGCCTCTTGAGTAGCTGGGATTACAGACACAGGCCACTGCACCTGGCTGATTTTTGTACTTTTGCTAGAGATGGGATTTTACCATGTTGCCCAGGATGGTCTTGATCTCATGACCTCATGATCCACCCACCTCAGCTTCCCAAGTGCTGGGATTTTAGGTGTGAGCCGCTGTGCCCAGCTGTATTGTATATTCTAAAATAGCTAAAAGAGTGGAATTAGAATGTTCCTAACACAAAGAAATGATAGACGCTTGAGATGATGGGTATCCCAGTTACCTTACTTTGGTCCTTACACATTGCATGTTTGTATCAAAACATCACATGTATCCCATACATATGTCCATCTATTTATTATGTGCCTATAATTAAAATTTTTTAAAAAATTCCCTACTCTGTCAACTCACAGATGCACATATGCATTTTCAAAACAAGCATTATGGAACTGACCATATAACTCACAGCATGAGCTGGGGCACAAATATTGAGGATCCCCTCGGCCAACTCAGGTCCCCTCTGTGAACCTGTGAGAGTATTGGAAGTGTCCATGGTTCCCCTATAGCTTGAATGCAAGCCACCCCTTCATCACGTGCTCAGCTGAAGTAAAAACAAAGCAGGCCAGGCATGGTGGGTCACGCCTGTAACCCCAGCACTTTAGGAGGCAGAGGCAGGTGTATCACGTGGTCAAGAAATCGAGACCGTCCTGGCCAACATGGTGAAACCCCATCCCTACTAAAAATACAAGAATTAGCTGGGTGTGGCGGTGTGCTCCTGTAGTCCCAGTTACTAGGGAGAAAAACGTAGCTATGTCAGATTATTAAACAGTTTCTAACAGAGCACCTTCCTAGCTAAGGCTATGTTTGAATCCACGGGATGTTTTTGCTTTACACATTTATTTAGAGCCCAACTTGCACATGGCTGTGTCCCTACTGGTCACTTATCTCAGGTATCTATGCCCTGAGACAACTTCAGTCCAACAATCAAAACTTGTGTAGGAAGACCCGATTGCCCTGAGAGATTCGCCTTGTGATGTGATCATCTCTTGCCATGCATATAGACTGGCGATCTTCATGGCAGCTTTAAAGGAGCTTTGAGGTTATTCAGTCTGTCTTCTTTGTTTTACAAAGGCGGACACTGAGGCTTGGAGGGGAAAAGAAGACTTTATTCAAGAACTAAAGACAAAGGCTGTTTCAGAAACAACTCATGTACCTCTAGAGTTTTCTTAGGGAAATGCTTAACAGTATCCCTGTCGGGTCAGTTTCTTTCTTTTACATTGGAAAAAAAATCGCTTTATTGAGGTATAGTTGACTTTAAAAAGCTGTATATGTTTAATGTATACAGCTTGATGGATTTGGAAGTAACTATTCACCCATGAAACCATCACCACAACCAAGGCTGGGTATTTGTATGTATACATCACCTCCAAAAGCTTCCTCCCAACTTTTATTTAATTTATTTTTTAATGTTGATTTTTCATTTCATTTTGTTTCTGAAACAGGGTCTCACTTTGTTGTCCTGGCTGGAGTGCAGTAGCACAATCATAACTTATAGTAGCTCAAACATTCCTTCTCCTGCTTCAGCTTCTAGAGTAGCTGGGACTACAGTTGCATGCCACAATGCCTGGCTTATTTTTCATGTTTCTTTTTTTAGAGGTGGGGTTCTCACTTTGCCGCCAAGGCTGGTCTTGAAATCCTGGGCTCAGGTGGTCCTCCTGCTTCGGCCTCCCTAAGTGCTGAGATTATATGTGTGAGCCATCAGCTCAATGGTGATTTTTCTTTTGTGGTGAGGGCACTTGACAAAAAAAAAAATCTATCCTCATAGCAAATGTTTACGTCTACAACACAGTACTGTTAACCACAGGCCTTACGCTGTACAGATCTCCAGAGCTTACTGCATGACTGAAGCTTTGTATCCTTTGACTGACACTTCCCTACTTCTGCCTCTTCTAACATCTGGCAACCACTGTTGCACTTTCTGGTTCTGTGAGTTTTGATTATTTCAGATTCCTCTGAATAATGGGATCGTGTAGTATTTGTCCTTCTTTGTCTGGCTTATTTCACTCAGTGTCCGGTCCTCTGAGTCCATCCAAGTAAATCCAAAAAGGATTTACTTCCTTTTGAAGACTGAGTAATATCCCATTGTGTGTATGTCATTTTCTTTATCCATTCATTGTTGATGGACATTTAGGTTGTTTCTGTATATCGGCTATTGTGAATAGAGCTGCAGTGAACATGGAAATGCATATATCTCCTGGAGATTCTGACTTCAGTTCCCTTGTATACACAACATTGGGGAAATGCAATCAAAATCATAACAGGAGATGACCTCACACCTATCAGGAGGGCTACTGTAAAAACAAACCCCCAAAACAAAAGATAACAAGTATTGGTGAGGATGTGCAAAGAAGTAAACCCTTGTCTCTTGTGCATTAGTAGAGATGTAAATTGGTGCAGCCATTATGGAAAACAGTTTGGAGGTGGCTTAAAAACTTAAAAATAGAACTACATCTGATGGAGTGATCTCACTTCTGGGTCAGCTTCTTTTATCTGTTGTGGACCTCAAGGCAAAGCAGTCTGCCTGTGTCTGATCCCTGCATACACAGACACAGAAAAATCTTATTAACTCTCACTTTGTTGATGGCTCTGACATTTGTTTTTTTTTGTTTTTTTTTTTTTCCCATAAATCACCAACAACCTACCATCCAAAATGACATTCAGAAAATTATTTCTCTACACAGTTGTTTCTTTGTTTCTTATAGTCTCTAAACATAATAGGTACAGGGAGAGGGGAACACAGTTATTCCTATTACCACTGATGTTGGTGATACCAGCTTTGAAATCTTCCCCATTCCTCCCCCACACTCAACTCGTCTTTCATCGCATTCTTCACAAGGAAAGTTTTACAAGCTTTAACTGCTTCCATTTTGCAGTGGGGAAAATGAGAATACAGAATTTGGAACTGGATTGAGTCATTTCATGAGTCAGTGTTGTGACAAGATTGACAGTAGCCCCTGCAACCACTCACCCAGATGTATTACTGAAAACATGAGGGAGCAATGTTGCGGGAATCCTCTTTTGTTATGGTTTATTCTAGAAGGGTCTAGAAGCTTCTGAACTTGCTAGGCACTTATGACAAAATTGATTAAAAATAACAACATCTATTCGAGCAATAAAAATAGACTGAATTATTGTTTAACAGGAATTGGAACTAATATTCTAGGGAGGTTATTTGAACCCAAGCATAGAAGTATGAGCGTCACGATGATCAGAGAGGGAAGCAGGTGACATTAGAGACTAATTTATAGACACATCTACAGTTTTCTTAAAATTAGCCATTGGTGGGGTAAAGAAAAGCTGATCAAATTGAGATATTTTAGACGGTGTACCGTGTGAAGGGATTGAGTTCTTTATAATGTTTTTAATTGAGTTGGATGACCTTATTGACAATGGATACCTCTTGTCAGCAGGTTGCAAGTGTGTGCCTGCGTGTGTGCTCCCCATAAACCCTCAGCTTTCTGCAAAAAGGGCATTCCAAAAGAAAGAGATGAAAGAAAAATGCATAAATGCACGATAACACATGATTAAGTTTTGACCCCATAGATTGTTAACCTTCAAAGCTAACTCTGCAGTAGCACAATATTATTAGCAATAAAAGGAATTTGCTTTGCCCTTTTTTAAATTACCATAAACCGATTGACTGAGACAGAATGATGTTAATATTTAAGAAGTAGGACACTAGATTCTATTATCTCAGAAGCTCTGTCACCAGGCCCTCTCTGTAGTCCTGTTATCTAATTATTGGGCTTAAATTGCATTAGTGTGCTAGCAATTTGTCTACCACTGGAAAAGTAATTGACATTTGGGTTACTGCTTCATATTTGGGAGACTTGCTAGCTAGTTCCAAAGAGTCCTCTTCTGTCAGGGCAGATTAGCTTAATGTTTCCTAGAAGCAAGGGAAGCTCCGCGTTTTAAGGTATGCTGCCCCTGTAGCTGGTTGCAATTTGGTATTAAAATTTCGGTTCTGCATCAAAGCTGATAAGTCACCTGAGATGAAATTGAACAAGGTTGTTGTGACAAAGTAATTAATGGCATTTTTTGACTTTCAGATGACTTTAGGGAAGGCACACTTCTTCTCTGCGTCTGCTTCTGCTGCCATGTTTATAAATATGTATGCACATTTACAAAACATCTTTAACTGTTGTCAGATGTTTTTGCAGGCTCCAGATTTACCGTTCCTCTGAATTAAATAGGACCAGGTACATTTGGTGTGCAACAGTGATCTGGCATTGATGGTAAAGGCTGTGAGTCTTCATAATATTTCAATCATATTGCTTCTCCTGACACGGCACATCATTCATAGGCTTGCGCTCTCTCTCTCTCTCTCTCTCTCTCTCTCTCTCTCTCTCTCTCTCTCTCTCTCTTTGTATAAAACTGGAAAGCAGGGTGCTTTGGTTATTCCATTTCCAGACTTGTTTTCTCCCTAACTGGTTTCAGTTTGTTTAAGAGAACACTTACGTACATTCACAAATATTTTGCATTTCCCTTTGAAGAAGAGCCTAGTAGATCCTACGGGGGTTTTTTGGCAATGTGGAGCGCATAACTGGAAAACAGATGATTTGGATGTTTCTGATAGCCAGTGCACCTGAAAGTAACAGCCTTCTTTCGCTTAGATCTAGAGACTACGTAATCTAGGGTCGTCTAAACAGCAGAACATTGAGGTAGCCAGCCAGGATTTTGTTTCCTTTGCAAACTGACGATGAGTCTTCAAAGTATTCAGACATTGATTTAAAAAGTTGGTATTTCTGTCTTGTAAGGCGCAGGTCAAATCTGACTCAGGACAAAACTTCTTACTATCTTCTTAGCCTCCTCTCTTGCCTCTCTCTCCTGGCTCACGTTAGCGTTGCTGGCTTCCTTTCAGTGCTGTGAGCAAGCCAGGCTCTTTCCTGCTGCCAGGACACTGCGCGTGCTGTTCCTGCTGCCCGGGCTGCTCCTTCCTGCACACCTTGCCAAGCCCGTTACCTCCTATCCTTCAGGGATCTGCTAAAGCATTATGTCCTTAGAGGGCCCTCTCTGGTTCCTTCCTGCTCTGCCCCAATTACTCTCAATCTCAGCATGACTGCTTCCTTCTCAGTTCTCGCCATGATAAACAGTGAATGTATGTACTCACTGCCATTTTTTAATCATCTGCTTCCGTCATCAAAACACAGGCTCCCTGGTGGCAGAGGTATCATCTGTCCCCCTTGCTGTTCCCATATCTCCAGGAGCTGGCAATATTCGATGTTCAACCTTTGTTGAATAGATGAAATTACACCTTTCCCAAATTTCCGCCACGATACATTTTTTAAAATTTTCATTTTGGAATAATTATAGACTCATCAAAAGTTGCAAAAATAATGCAAAGAGTTCCTGTGTACTCATCACCCACCTTCCCCTGTTGCAGCCTCTTACGGTCTAGTAAAATGTTAACACCAGAAGGTACAACAATCTCTCTCTCCCTTCTACCTTAATAGTGGGTGATTTCAACAGGCAACTGTTAATGGCTTAATGTTATCCTTTGCCATTTTATATTTTGGGACATTTTCTCCCCCCTTTTCTCATGCTTTCTTCAAGGACATCAGCTTTTTCAGCACATGGTGAGCACATTGTAATATGCTGAATTCTTAAAATAGCAAATTGGAATGTCATCAGAAGGCTACTTTATTTTTTGTGTATGTGTGAAATGAATGCATTTGCTTAAAAAAACATTAAAAGGTAAACAGTCTCAAGTTTTATTTGGAGTTGCTGAGAAGTTTACCAGGCACACATTTTAGCTATGACCCTGCGCTTTCCTGGTAAACAGGCTCCTGACTTGATTCACCCATGGTGGTGTTTGAAATTAACCCTGCTGCTGCTAAATTCTTTCATATCCCCGCCTTTTCCCTTTAGGTTTCTAGGGCTGTTAGTGGCTTCTGAGATTCTCCCTGTTCAGTGAAGCATTTTGCATAAGGCACACTCTATCTTTTATCTCCCAAGAAATGGCAGTTAATGCAATCTATAGAAAGCCATAAATGAGGCTGATAAAATTATCTAGCAGCCAAAAGGTTGCTGCACTCATTTATCTCTGCATAATTCAGAAGCTAAATGACAAGATTAGAAAAGAGGCAATCGGTTTGACAGAGGTGTTACAGGAATGATGAAAATCAAGGTTATTTTTGTTTCTTTTTTTTTTCTCCCCATACTTTTTGTAGGGAGGTGGTTAAGTCAGGGCTGATTCAAGGAGAAATCAGTTTCTAAAATTGTTCTCTTCATCCCAAAACATCCCTAAGAAACAGATTGCCATGTATTAATTTAATTATTTGCCTGTTCAATACTAATGCCCTTCCCATTTGATGTTCAGATTGCAGAAAGGTGAGGTGACAATAGAGATTTTGTTTTATTTATTTTTGAGACAGGACTTCACTCTGTTGCTCAGGTTGAAGTGCAGTGGTGTGAACGTAAGTCACTGTAACCTCAAACTCGTGGGCCCAAGGGAGATTCTTACCTCAGCCTCTTGTGTAGCTAGGACTACAGATGTATGCCACCACACCCAACTAATTAAAAACATTTTTTTTTTTTTTTTTTTTTTGTCAGAGACAGTAGTCTTACTAAGTTGCCCAGGCTGAGTGATGCAATTTTAAAATGTGACCCCCAGTTATCAGTTTGCTTCATAATTAATTATTAACAGTAGGGAGATGTTGTAGTGATTAATCGCCCTTAAAATGTATGTGTGTGTTTATGAGTATATGTGTGTGTGTGTGTGTGTGTGTGTGTGTGTGTGTGTGTGTATATATAGAGAGAGAGAGAGAGAGAGAGAGTCTGAAGATCAGCAGTTCCTTTAGCTTCTAAAAACTGAATGATAGTATATAATGAAGTATAACGTAATTATATGTTATGTTTTATATGATAATCTAGAGTATGATCTTTTTTTTGGTAAAACTATAAATTTTTTAAAAATACTGACTACTGGGGCTGGGCGTTGTGGGTCATACCTGTAATCCCAGCACTTTGGGAGATCCAGGCAGGCGGATCACCAGGTCAGGAGTTCAAGACCAGCCTTGCCAACATGGTGAAACTCCGTCTCTACCACAAGTACAAAAATTAGCTGGGCATGGTGGCAAGTGCCTAATATCATCTCCTTGGGAAGCTGAGGCAGGAGAATCGTTTGAACCTTGGAGGCAGGAGGCAGAGATTGCAGTGAGCTGAAATGGCAGCACTGTACTCCAGCCTGGGCAACAGAGCCAGACTCCGTCTCAAAAAAACAAAAACAACAACAAAACAACGAATTACTGACAATGAGTGATACACATTTCTGGGTGTTGGGATATGGGATTTTTTTAAACCTTTTTCTTTATATATATGTGTTTTGTTTAATTTTTTTGATGAAAGCAGACACCTGTTGCATTGAAGGAAGATATTATAATCATTGAGAAGAATATTACATCGAGGCAGAAGCCATTTATTCGTTCAGTAAGCATGTGCTTAGTGGCTAAGGTATATCTGAAGCTGAGTAGACGTTTAGTGGTGGGTGAGCCCAGAGGGTCCCTGCTCCTTTGGAGCTCAAGGCTTTACTCCTCTGTCCGCATCTGGGAATAGGGACTCGTGCAGACACAGTTCTCTCTTCTTCATCTTACAGAGTGCCTCGTGTAGACGAATCCACCCCTGTGCACTGGCTGTGTCATGAAGAAATACATAGTGCTGCAGAGGAGCCATGTTTTAGTTGTTCTGCAATTTAAAAATTCAAATAAGTGGCCACTGCTTTAAAAAGTCTGAACTTGCCTTATTATTATTATTTTTTAATGTGTGTTTCTAGCTCTTCTTGCAAAACTAGACTCTCTGGCAACACTGAATTCCCTTCTTAACAAGGCAAGATTGATGCAGAGTAGCGGCTTTCACCTTTGACTGGGGCATAGCCTACCCAGTTTTCCCCAATCCTCACCACTCCCTAGAGTGTTCCCCTACTGTAAGGCTAAGTATCTGTGTATCTCTGGGCCATATATTGTTACACTTGCTCACTTCTCCTATTTATTTTATGTTTTTATCCAGCGGGATCTTTGAAGCGTTTATGCTTTTTGTCCTCTGTCTTACACCCTTGAAGGAGAATTTTGAAAATGTTTGTGTTACAAAATTGGAAACTTTTCTGAGGTTTTTGAGAAGAGCAGAGGACAGCATAGGAGGAGGGACAAACCAGTGACAGGGGAGGTGTCAACATTTACATTAAAGGTCAAAGCTGAGTCCTTCTCTTCTTGTAGGGAGTGAAGTACTGGAGAATGTGAGAGCGTCTTCACAGACAAGCAGAGCAGTGGGAAGAGGGGCCGTGTTTTGTGGAATTAACCGAAGTTTTCAACCATCTTTAGCACTTGGGGGTGCATTTTGTTCCACTGGGCTCTGGGTGCTTCTTCCACATCAGGAGAGATCCCTGCCCACCTGCAGAGAAACTTGATCACAAACAGAGGATGCAAATCACTTCCACACTTTCTTGTTAATCCATCTGTTTCCTTCCCTGTAGTTGAGCTTAATGCCATCTCATCTAATATACATAACCTCTCTGGTATGAGGGGCCAAGGCCAAGCAGGCAATTTGCAGATGAAGTGTAACATAATTAAGCATTAAAAACTCCAACCATGCAGGTGAAACAAAGGCGGCAACCAGTTCTGATCTTGCCACCATCCTCCTTCCCTAAAACGAAACTCCCTTTTCTCCTGAGATCTTCCGGATATCAGGAAAGCTAAGCACAGGCTGCCTGATCTTCAGGAAGGGAGGGGCATGCCATTGTCACTGGATGATTTAATTATCCTTGTCTGGAAGCAGGTTGGGAACCAGATGATCTCTCAGGTTCTTCCAGCCTGAGATGTTTTAGCTGCTTGTCTCACAGTTAGGCAGAGGGAATCCATAGCCACATGGTATGAAAGTCTGTGCTCAGTTTCTTATTAGCTCTGTTGCTTAATTCTTGCTTAAGTGTCTGTTGCTATTATTGGTGACAAGAGCTTGTATTTTCGTCTCTTTAAGCTTTTTCTTTTTTTCACTTTAAAGGATTTTGTATTTCTTCTCCAGATAGGAACACGACAAAATTAGAAATCTCACAAAGGGGCCAGGCGTGGTGGCTCACGCCTGTAGTCCAAGCACTTTGAAAGGCTGAGGCACAGAGATCCCCTAGGGTTAGGAGTTCAAGAACAGCCTGGCCAACATGGTGAAATGCTGTCTCTACTAAAAATACAAAAATTAGCTTGGTGTGGTGCTGGGCACCTTTAGTCCTAGCTAGTCAGGAGTCTGAGGCAGGCGAATCACTTGCACCCGGGAGATGGAGGTTGTAGTGAGCTGAGATCACACACTGCACTCCAGCCTGGGTGAAAAGAATGCAATTCCATCTCACTAAAAAGGAAGGAAGGAAGGATGGAAGGAAGGAGGGAGGGAGGGAGAGAGGGAGGGAGGGAAGGAGAGGCAGGGAGAGATGAAGGAAAGAAAGAAGGAAGGAAGGAAAGATAGAGAAAGAGAAAGAAAGAAAAAAGAAAAGAAAAGGAAGAAAGAAATCTTACAAAGGTATCAGGTACAGTGGCTCACTCCTGTAATCCCAGCAATTTGAGAGGCTGAGACAGGAGGATCACTTGAGCCCAGGGGTTTGAGACCAGGCTGGGCAACATAGCAAGACCCTGTCTCTACACAAAATACGAAAAATTACCTGGGGGAGGTAGCATGTGCCTGTAGTCCCAACTACTTGGAAGGCTGAGCTGGGAGGATCACTTGAGCCCTGGAAGGTCGAGGCTGCAGTGAGCTGTGATTGTGTCACTCACTTTAGCCTAGGGGATGCAGTGAGACTCCATCTCAAAAAAAAAAAAAAAGAAAAGAAAAATCTTTTGAAGATCTTGTAACAAGGCTTGATTCTTCAAAGACGTGGGCACAGACTGGTCAGCTCCAGACAGTCCTTAAGCTAAATGTGCAATGGCCCTAGAGGTATCAGCCCAGCTGACCGGTTCTACTTCCTCTTAGGGAAACACACGGTCTTTTTTGTGCATTTTCTTTGAAGGGGCCTTGCATTCCAGGTGTGCACTTGAGGAACTCAATGTTGCAGGAGCAGCTGAACCAAGCACAGGGAAGACACCCTTTGGTTTTGACACTGAAGAAAACACACATAAAACTGGAGCAACCTGCTGATGGGAAACATCAAGGAAGATCTGACACTCTTACTCCAGGAGATGTGGTCCAGCCGCAGACTGGGCAATAGCCATAGTTTGCTTCTATGAGATGGAGTGTTTTTTCTTTTCTTTTTATTTTTTTTAATGTGGGGAGGGTGGTTAGTGCCTGAAACCTAGTTAACTCTTTTTATTTTTTATTATTTTATTTTTTTTGAGACAGTGTCTTGCTCTGGTTGCCCAGGCTGGAGTACGATGGCGTGATGTTGGCTCACCACAACCTCCATCTCCCAGGTTCCAGCGATTCTTCTCCCTCAGCCTCCCGAGTAGCTGGGATTACAGGTGCCCACCACCATGCCTGGCTAATCTTTGTATTTTCGGTAGAGACGAGGTTTCTCCACGTTGGTCGGGCTGGTCTCCACCTCTCGACCTCAGGTGATCTGCCCGCCTCCATCTCCCAAAGTGCTGGGATTACAGGCGTGAGCCACCACGCCCGGCCAACTCTTGATCTTCTATATTTGTTAGAATGGTTTTGGCTTTACAGACAGAAAATTTGAATAAGGGAGACTTCAGCAATGGGCCAGCTCCCCTGTGTGTAAAGCAAGCTGACATGGGTACCTCTTTGCTATCTAGGTATAGCCTTTCCTGGTGGCCAGGTGGGTACCACCTTCTGCTACGCTGTTGATCATTGCTGAAAAGTTGCATAAGTCGTGCCCATTGTTTTCAACATGTGTTTAAGCCATGTGTGAACCTGGGAGCCATGGGTCTGTGCTCTTACTTCAACCTGATAAAGAGAAGAAGTACTATTGGAGGGTTGAAATAATTCTGTACTTAAGAGCAAAGCCCGGAACCCCAGGAGGTCTCGTCGAGGCTGGGTGGTTATCTTAACCTGTATCCCTCGCCACTGCCTGCCAAGCGAAGGCCCATTCACCATGCTGAGTCTCTGCCCCTAAACCATGGCTCCCAGCCTCAGCACTGTGGACACTGGGGACGGGACAGTTCTTTGTTACGGGAGGGGATGGGGTGAGGGATGTCCCGTGAATTATGGGATGCTTAGCAGCATCCCAGTCCTCTACCTGCTAGATGTCAATGCAACCCAGTCTCCTAATTCTGAGAACCAAAATGGCTCTAGATATTGACCAAGATCCCTCGGGGAAGCAAAATCACCTGTGCCTGGGGGTCACTCCTCTCAGCACATGTCCCGCCTGTCTCTCAGACTCTCAGACCTGCTTCTTTCACTCCAGGAACATGAGTAGGTCCCTCTTGCCTGGTTCCTCAAATGAGCCAAGCCCCTTGTGATTGAGACATTCCATCTGTCCCTCTCCTCTTCCCTCCCTCTCTCTCTGCATCTTTCTCAGGTTCCCCTTCTTTGACCCACCAGCCCTACCTCCATGGCTTGTTCTTCGGAATCTTTAATATGCTAATGTGCGTTAGAAATCTCCCAGGGTGAGTGAGTAGGAGGGAGAGAGGCAGAAAGAGAGGGAGAGAAGGAGAAGGAGGAAGATAGGGGGAGGGGGAAAGAGAGAGGGAGAGGGGGAGGGAGAGGGAGGGGGAGGGAGAGAGGGAGAGGGGGAGGGAGAAAGGGACAGGGGGAGAGAGAGGGAGAAGGAGAGGGAGAGTGGGAGTGGGGAGAGAGAGGGAGAGGGGGAGGGAGAGAGGGAGAGGGGGAGGGAGAGAGGGAGAGGGGGAGGGAGAGAGGGAGGGAGGGGGGAGGGAGAGGGAAAGGGGGAGGGAAGAGGGATGGGGGAGAGAGAGGGAGGGGGGAGGGAGAGAGGGGGGGAGAGAGGGAGAAGGGGAGAGGGAGAGAGGGAGGAGACAGAGAGAGGGGGGGGAGAAGGAGAGAAAGGAGAGACTGAGAGGAAGGAGAGAAAGGAAGAGAGGGAGGAGACAGGAAGAGGGAGAGAGAGAGAGAGAGAGAGAGAGGAGAGGGTTGGGTAATGGGAGAGGGAGAGGAGACAGAGAGAGTGTGCACCCCCCCCATGTCTTTTCCTGAATTTATTTAGCCATGAAGTCTTCCCCAAATCCCTTGCATGACACATCTCTTGGGACTAGCCGCTGTAAACACACCGTTGAAAAGCCTGCATTCCTTTCTGTCCTTATCAAGACTGTTTCCTCCATCAATCCTGTCTTTCTTCCTCTGGATTTTTGCGGCACCGTTTTGACTCTCCCTCCCTTATGGATTGTTCATCCCGGATGATGGTCTGTGGGCACCTCTCATTCCCCAGGTGCACGCCGCTCTGTGAAAGCAGATGTTCTGTGTTCTTTAACCCAGCCTGTTTTCTTACGTGGAGAACGGACTACATCAACATCCCCGTGGGTCGAATCCGTTTATAACCCAGTATGAATCGACTCGCCACGTGCCCACTGAAGGGATCCACAAGATAATCACCATGGAGTAAAAGGCGGTGACAACTCTTCAACTTTGAAGAGTAAAGCCATGAAAAAGAAAGAGATCATGTCCTTTGCAGGGACATGGATGGAGCTGGAGGCCATTGTCCTTAGCAAACCCAGGAACAGGGAGCCAAATACTGGATGGTCTCGCTTATCAGAGGTAAATGCTGAGGACACATGGACACATGGAGGGGAACAACACATACTAGGGTCTTTTGGAGGGTGGAGGGTTGGAGGAGGAAGAGGATCAGGAAAATAACAAATGAGTACTAGGCTTAATACCTGGGTGCTGAAATAATCCAGCAACAAACCCCCATGTCACAAGTTCACCTGTGTAACAAGCCTGCATTTATACCCCTGAACTCTCATGCCTGTAATCCTAGCACTTTGGGAGGCTGAGGCGGGTGGATCACAAGGTCACGTGTTCCAGACCAGCCTGGCCAACGTGGTGAAACTCTTGTCTCTACTAAAAATACAAAAATGAGCCAGACGTGGTGGTGGGCTCCTGTAATCCCAGTTACTCAGGAGGCTGAGGCAGGAGGATCACTTGAACCTGGGAAGGAGAGGTTGCAATGAGCCAGGATCGCGCCATTGCACTCCAGCCTGAGCGACAGAGTGACGGTCCTTCTCAAAACAAACAAAACTCATATAGATTTGAACCATTTGGCAGGCAGAGATGATTTCTTTTATTAGGCTGTATTCCCTCTGGGTCCACGCAGATTAATAGACATGAGACAGCCACACTGGTTGAAAGAATAGATTCTAGTGAATAGTTTGCCTTTTGCCAGCCCCATTAGCTCCCCCTGTTCATCTGAACTGCTGTATCACTCGCCAGAATGACCCTCTTCATTTGGCTTGGTTTTGTTTTCGTGGTTAGCCTCTGCTGGAAATGTCCACGAGTGACAGCTTCAGCCTTTGAGTGAGCAAAAGCAAAGCCTCCAACAAACTCCAATGATACCACAGTCTTGAAATGCTGTAACTTTGATTTTTATTTTTCTTCTTTCTTGCTTGCTTTTTTTTTTTTTTTTGCATAGACGGATATCCCCTTCTAGCTGTGATCTCTGATCCCACTTTTGTTTGTCTCTTTATTTCCTCTGCTTACTCTGCTTGAAAACTGAAAAGCAAATTCTTTTTTCTCTCTCATAGATGCCTTCGAATGATTTATTTTTTTAAATGCAGCTTTCCTTGAATGTTGACTTTTTGAAAACTTTCCCTATTTCACTTTTTTTTTTTCCCTCTCTCCCTTGGAAGCTCTTCTTTGATAACCAGGCTGGTCTTCTGTTCTTTCTACTTTCCTTCTGATCGTTCACCTTTTGCCCACTTAAACTGAAGCCCTTTGGTGTGTGCTTGGAATTTCGGCAGTTCAAGTTCAAAAGAAAGCCCTCTTGAGGTAACCTGTTCTGACATAGCCGCATCTTAACACAAAGCTTTGCTGGATTAATGGGTTGGCTAAAAATGTCTCTTCTTTGCTTCAGTCATGATCGCCTCTGTGTATGAGGATAGCCTCGTGTCTATTCATTTAGGGATTCTTTTTTTTCTTTCTTTTTTTTTGTGGAATTCGTCTGAATCTAGAAGCAAATGTTATTTTATTGAATGTCCCACTTTCAGAGATATATTTGAGAACAAAAACGTTGCCAAAAATGTCTGAATACTACCATATTTCCTTTATGGGAGCATGCATGTATTTTCTCTATTTTAACTTTTCTGAAAAGAGGGAAGCTGAAAAAAAGTTGAGGATGTCTCCTACCATCTCAGTGATCTCTCAGAATTGGGAAAATGTGACCATCACACATTTCAGTATTATTGGGACATTCCTGGGGCTGAGCACACGTGTTGAGGGGAGCACCAGGGAAATAAGGATCACGGTGAGGAGTTAATTTTCAGTTTGACTCCCCATGCTCCCTGCTCCTTTTCATCCAGAAGAAGGCTGTGTGCCTCCTTCCCGGGACCCTGGGTGTGCCCATGTCACGGTGCATCACACTGCATTTTGACGGGCTGAGTAACCTACTTGTCTCTTTGGACCACTTCATTTCTCAGCGTGCTTCAGTATCACACAGATACTTGACACCTCGTAGGCCCTCACAAATATGTCACATAGGCCGGGCGCAGTGGCTCATGCCTGTAATCCCAGCACTTTGGGAGACTAAGACGGGTGGATCACTTGAGGCCAGGAGTTCGAGACCAGTGTGGCCCACGTGGTGAAACTGTCTCTACAGTAAGTACAAACATTAGCTGGGTGTGATGGCGTATGCCTGCAATCCCAGCTACTCAGGAAGCTGAGGCATGAGAAGTGCTTAAACTCGGGAGATGGAGGTTGTAGTGAGCTGGGGTCGTGCCACTGCACTCTAGCCTGGGAGACAGAGTGAGACCCTGTCTCAAAAAACAAAATAAAATAAAAAGATTGCATGAAGGGAAAGTTGTGTGGTCAGTGCTGGAAGAAATTTTGAAAGGAATGTGTCTTTGCTTTCGGTGCCATTAAAATGAGTCCCAAACACGTTTTTATCAGCTCATTTGTTGAGCCCACAAGCATTTTCAGTAGAATAATATTAAAAATGTCCTCCATTCTTCTTGAGTATGCCAGGTGAATTCTAGAGTCATTCGTCGAGCTGAGACTATAAACAGGACTAGCGAAGTCTTTATTTTTATTTTTTCGAGACAAACTCTTATTTGATTACTCAAGCTGGAGTGCATTGGCACGATCTCGGCTGACTGCACCCTCTGCCTCCAGGGTTCAAGCAATTCTTGTGCCTCCATCTCCCGAGTAGCTGGGACTACAGGTTCCCCCCAGCCCACCTGGCTAATTTTTGTATTTTTAGTAGAGACAGAGTTTCACCACATTGGCTAGGCTAGTCTCAAAATCCTGGCCTCAGGTGATCCACCCACCTTGGCCTCCCAAAGTGTTTGGATTACGAGCATAAGCCTCTGTGCTGGGCTTAGTAAAATAAAGTATTTTGTCTTGTTTTTAGTAAGAGGAAAGCCCAACTTTTGCCATACCTACTTCACAACCTGCAGGATATCATGGTTCCAAATGGAGAATTTGTGTCCATGGAATTAAACGATATCATCCCTGGGAACTTCCACAGGTTGCCCATCTCTTTCTTCCCGTATCTTATCTGCTAAAACCAAAGTCAGAATCTCAGTTAAGCTTATTAGTAAGTCCCAAATGGAACCAACTGAAGCCAGAAAGAAGAGGGAGAGGGAGAGGGAGAGGGAGAAGAAGAAAGAGAGAGAGAGAGAGAGAGAGAAAGTCCTAATTACAGTTTTTCTTCTTAAGTGCTGCGTGCAAATATGAATAGAGTATTAACTGTGATTTTCAACATAAAAGCATAAAGGTCAGTAGCACATATGTCAAAAGCTTGGCATACTAGAAGCTCTTAGGTGACTCAGGGGCCACATCTGTGAAACAAGTACGTATTTTTCCTGAGATACCGAGTCATTAAGAGGGACAATGAAAAAGTCAAGTGTAGATTGAGAGCAGAGGTCCCATCTGTGGTTGGCAGTTTTTGTTATGTCTGGCACCAGCCCTTGCTACTACTTCTTTAGAAAATGAGTGCCAAGGACAGTGGCTCACACCTGTGATCCCAGCAGTTTGGGAGGCTGAGGTGGGAGCCCAGAAGCTCAAGACCAGCCTGGGCAGCATCGGGAGACCTCATGTCTACAAAAATACACACACAAAATAAATTATCCTGTGGTCACCAGGGCCCAGTTACTCGGGAAGTCCAGGGGGTCAAAGCTGTGGTGAACCACATTCACGCCACGGCACTCCAGCCTGGGCAACATAGCTGAGTCGGAAGGGAAAAAAAAAAAAAAAAAAAAAAAAAAAAAAAAAAACAGAAAACATATCTTGGTCAAGTCTAGGCTTCATTTTCAGCTGATCCAGTGGTGTTCTTTTCAAAGGGAATGATTGTGTAGAGTCAACTCAGGCAATTCATTTAACTTGTCAATTGCTTTACCTGTAAAATGAGAATAGGCCAGGTGAGGTGGCTCACACTTGTAACCCCAGCACTTTGGGAGACTGAGGTGGTGAATTAGTTGAGGTCAGGAGTTCAAGACCAGCCTGGCTAACATGGTGAAACCCTGAATCTGTTAAAAATACAAAAGATTAGCCAGGTGTGGTGGCAGGTGCCTGTAATCCCAGTTACCCAGGAGGCTGAGACAGGAGAATTGCTTGAACCCAGGAGGTAGAGGTTGCAGTCAGCCGAGATCACGCCATCACACTCCAGCCTGAGGAACAAGAGCGAAACTCCATCTTAAAAATAAAAAAGAGAACGAACTAATTCTCATAAAGGATCAATTGTGATAATACATGAAAAGCTCTTAGCACAAATGTAATGTAAGTGTTCAATACACAGGTGTCTGTGTGTGTGTATCATCTGTCCATCATCTGCTACTACTCATTCCACCTGTCTTTATCCATCTATCATCTGTCTGTCTCTATATGAATAATGTAAATGTATTTATCATCTATATTTCCTTATATGTACTTATATGTGTGCAATTATTTTTATCATTTATTTCTGTATCATCTCTCTGTACATAGGTATCCATATGTGTGTGTGTGTGTATGTACATCCCTGTGTGTCTGTGGATATGTATATATGTGTAGATATATTCATCTGTCCGTCCATTTATCTTCTCTTTCTCCACAGAAACACGAACACACAACATACATTTACTTTCTTGAGTTGCTAAATTGACTTATGCAAATTCATGTACATTTTTGTCCCATCTTTATGTGCCTAAAGGAATTGTGCTGAGACCCAAACTCTTGCCTCTTTCTGCCTTTGCTCCCAACATAGATAGATAGTAGGCCCACTCCTTTATTCTTTAAAACTCAGTTAACACAACCTGTTGGGTTTCGAAGGCTCCACTGACACTGGAGGTGCTGAAGGAAGAGAAAAGGAGGAATTATACTTGGTAATAGCTTTCCTGTCTCCTGGATTCCCTCAGTACTGTAGATTATGTTGATTTATAAGTCTTGGATAATTTGTAATTTGTATCATTAATATCTCTCGCAGTCAATGAGATCTTTTGATTAAACGAAACACAGTCAAATTTCTGAAAAGCCTGTTTTATTGCAGCCATAAACTATGTTTATAGAGCTATTTCTTCTAAGAGCTTCAAAATGGTTTGCGGTGTGTGTTTACTGTAAACGTATTTTTCATTAAAAAGTAAGATAATGCTATGACTAACCCCCCAGTGGAAAATAATGAAGAAAACAAAAGCATTCATCACAGGACAATCAGCATTAAGTGTGTGGTGCGTTTCCTCTACTCTCACGTGTATTCTTTCATTTATGTGGTTCTGATCATAATGAACATTTGTTGTTTGTAAGTAAACATCGTCCTGTAGGAACCAAGTGATCTAGTCTCTATAATCATAACCTAACCATAGTTAAGTTATATATTGGCTAGCAAATACTTCAATGTAATGGCTAGCAAATACTTCAGAGTGTGTGTGTGTGTAAAAGCTGTATAACATTTAATTGTCATTGTATTAGGTAGATTTTATCCTTTTTATTCTAAATAATGCTCCAACAGGCAATTTTTTCCATATTTAAAATTATCTCTTTAGGCCGTATTTCCAAAAGTGTAATTATAGGATTAGAAAAACGGAGCTATCTTGCACAACTCTTTACATGCATTTCCAGCTTGCTTTTCAAAGGGGTCATACAAACGTATGGAGCTACTAGCAATGCATATAAATGCTAGTTTCTCTACATCCTCACCAGCCTTGGGTTTTGTAATTACTTTAACATTTTCCTAAGAGGAATTGTATCACTGCTGTTTAATTTGAATTTTATTACTAGTGAGGTTGATTCTTTTTATATGCTTAATCTCTGGGTTCATCTTCCTAATAGAGATCTGCCTTGGCTTTTAAGAATTCAGCTGCCTAGATAACACTTAGAGAGCCATGACTAAAAATGCTCTACATTAAGCAAAATAAGAGCACACATTCTCAGACTGTACTCTATAATTTCAGTATGAGTCAGTATTCCAAAGTGTCATCCAAACATTTCCTATCATTTATTGATATGATCTTAAGCAAAATTAATCTGTTAGTCTATTCTCGTGCTGCTAATAAAGACATAGCTGAGAATGGGTAATTTATGAAGGAAAGAGGTTTAACTGACTCACTGTTCCACATGGCTGAGGAGGCCTCATGATCAAAGTAGAAGGAGAAGGAGGAGCAGAGTCACATCTTCCATGGTGGCAGGCAAAGAAAGTTTGTGCAGAGAAACTCCCATTTATAAAACCATCAGATCCTGCAAGACTTATTCACTGCCATGAGAATAGTATGGTAGTACTACCGTAGAACAGGATGGTGGTGCAGTAATATATGTGTCACCCCCATGATTCAGTTATCTCCATCTGGCCCTGCCCTTTACACATGGGAATTATTACCATTCAAGGTGAGATTTGGGTGGGGACACAGCCAAACCATATTAATCAATATATGAGAAGTGACTTATTTACTTTGTTCCCTATGATAAGGGAAGCAGTGGTCCTTCTCCACATTTCCTCATTTCTCTTTATAATGAGTAACTCATGCACAAGATACCACATTTAAGAAGTCTGAAAGGGCACACAGTGAAAGATGAGTGACTGAAGACAGGTTCATGTCCTGCCTGATGTGTTTCCAAACCACTAGCCAAATATTTAGTCCAATGGGAATGGATGTCTTAGAGTAGAGAGGTATTTCTTTTATAAAATACAATGTTATGAAACAACTCTCACAAGTCCTTGGTATCCAGGTTTGGCAAACACTACTAATTTCTAACTCAAAGTTATTTCTCACCTTCTGTTACCCTTTCCGTCTCCGGCTCTAGAGGGTGAAAGGCTAATTTTAAAAATGTCATGCAAGCTTGAATCTTTCTGGACAGAAACATAATGGAAAGAATTAGACAAGAGTGATGTACCTTTTCCTTTTTCTCTTTCTGCTTGTCTGGATCATAGATGTGATGACTGGAGCTGTAGCAACTCTGTCATGATTGTGAGGAGAATGTCAGGAGGATTGCAGATAAATCAGTTTTGACACAGCAACCATCTGCTTCTCGATGAGGACTTTCCTAACTTCAGTGCACATAAGAATCCCCTGAGGGTTTGTTAAGCCCTGGATTGCTGGGCCCCTGTCCCAGAGACTCTAGTCTTGGGTGGGATGTAAGAATTTGCATTTCTAGCAAAGTCTTAGGCACTGCTGATGTGGCTGGTCCAGGGATCACACTTGGAGTAGTAAGATGCTCGATTTTTGATGTGAGAACAATAAAACCCTATTTCTAAAGTCACTGCAGTTGGTGTAGCTGGTACCTAAAAAAAGTGAACGAATTCACCTGCTAGGTCTCTTTATTTCTCCTTCGTGTGTACCACCTGCTCTAGAAAGAGATGAGGCGTTCCATCTAATTGAATGTATGTGAAGATGACAGCAGCAACAATCAGATGGTCAAAAGCAGATTAAGAATCACTCACTTGTCCAGGTGCGGTAGCTCATGCCTGTAATGTCAGCACTTTAGGAGGCTAAGGCAGGTGAATCACCCGAGGTCAGGAGTTCAAGACCAGCCTGACCAACAGGGGAAACGAAGTCTCTACTAAATACAAAAAAAAAAAAAAAAATAGCTGGATATGGTGGTGGGCACCTGTAATCCCAGCTTCTTGGGAGGCTGAGGTGAGAATCACTTGAACTTGATGGGGGGCGGAGATTGCAGTGAGCTTAGATTGTGCCCTTTCACTCCAGCCTGGGCAACAAGAGTGAAACTTGGTCTCAAAAAAATAAAAGAAAATCACTCACTCCGGGGATGCGGGGCCGTCTCCAGTCCTCCATAGTCTTCTTTCCTTCTGGGAAGTGATGAGCTACAAGAGAGGTAGAGAACAGTGGAAGAGTTTGAAGGTGGTCTTTAACAGTGGCAGGGATAACAGCTACAAGCCCAACACCTGCTTCTGAGCTGCTAACTGAACTAGCAGGGTTTTATATATACGTATGTATAAAAGAGTCTCCCTGTTCTGAAAGCTTGGTATCAAAAACTGCAGGGTTTGATGTTCAACAGCAAAGCATTGCTATAACTTGCGTATCTCCTAAAAAAATGTGCCCACGTCCTCCCAGTTTGCCTTGGGAACAGAGAGAACTTGGTTGTGAAGCCTCTTTCTCCAAGGATTAATTGAATCAAGATCAACCCTATCTGGAATGTACATTTAATACTCGGGAATGATGTCAGTAATATATGTAAGAGATTTTTATATTAGATAACTGCTCATTAAAAGTCAATCCTTTCCCCCAGGGTTTTAAAATAGAAAGTATTCACCTTTTGCAAATGAGGATAGTGAAATTTACTTTAACTGCTGCCACAATGAAAACTGGAATAAAGGGAATTGCTCACAATACAATATAACTCCACCAAATTTGCATAATTTAGGCGTAAAATGTAATACCCTGCTCACACTCTTTTGTCTTGAATGAAATTGGTTTTCGAGTAATGTGGGGAATCATAACCAGCTTTAACAAAATTGATCACATCAGAAAGCGAAAGTTTCAACTAGCTTAGGAGGCATTGCTAAAGTGTGAAGGCAGCGTGTAACGTCTTCAAGAAAGTTTTTTTTGTGTGTGATTTAATGCAAAAGGCTTTGTAGACTTCACACACACACTTAGGCCATGCTTTTTGATAGCTAATGGAGTCATGAACCATTTGATACCTTAAGACAATCTTTCTCTAGAATTCTTAACGTCATGGGACGATATTAAAAATGATGTATGTTCCCGCAACTCCTTTCCAAAGATCACAGACGTCGTCACGTAAATTCGTGTTTCCCATAAATTCTCAGTAATGTGGAGTCAGCCTGCTTATGTCTTTCCTATGGCACAGATAGTGAAATGGAGATCTCAAAAAGGAAGGCATGGCCGAAGGCCACTCGTTGAAGTGGTGGTAGAATTTTTAGGGCACAGACTTTCTGAAGCATATTGTACGAATTGGTTCTTGATATGGTATGGATAGCAATATAGTAAAGATATACAAGTCAAAAGAATGACTCATTGAAAGCGTTGGCCTCCCAAGAGCATTTTCTTCACAAACCTGTTCAGTGGTCTTATATGAAGTTTCAATGTTGATGTTTTCTATTTTCTGGCCTGCTGTAGGCTTTCACTCTCACTTTCTTTTATCTTTAAAATGAGGTTGATAATAGTAGATGTCTCATGTGCTTTCTGTGAGAATTCAACAGTTTAACTGATAATATTGTGGCCAGGCATACTGGCACACGGCTGTCATCCCAGTACTTTGGGAAGTGAGGCAGGTGGATTGCCTGAGCTCAGAAGTTTGAGACTAGGCTGCCTAACATGATGAAACCTTGTCTCTACTAAAAAAAAAAAATAGAAAAATTAGCTAAGTGTGTTGACGGGCACCTGTAATCACAGCTGCTTGGGAGGTTGAGGCAGGAGAATTGCTTGAACCTGGGAGACAGAGGTTGCAGTGAACCAAGCTTGTGCCACTGCACTCCAGCCTGGGTGACAGAGCAACACTCTGTCTCCAAAAAAAAAAAAAAAAAAAAGATAATTACTGCCTCATATATCGTTATCTTTCTGTTGCAGACACTATTGGTTATGTACCCTGGCCCTGCTCAAAGTTGAGTGTTGAACCAGAATTCCCTGGAGATCCTCTTAAAATGCACCCTCAGAGCTTTTGCTTCAATAATTCTAAGATGGAGCCTGATAATGAGAATTTTTTTTTAGGCAGAGTCTTGCTCTCTTGCCGGGCTGGAGTGCATTGGCATGATCTTGACTCACTGCAACCTCCACCTCCCAGGTTCAAGCAATTCTCCTGCTTTAACCTCCCAAGTAGCTGGGACTATAGGTGTGTGCCACTACATGCCTGCTGATTTTTGTTTGTAGTAAAGATTCACCATGTTGGACAGGATGGTCGCAATCTCTTGACCTGGTGATCCACCCATCTCTGCCTCCCAAAGTGCAGGGATTACAGGCATGAGCCACTGTGCCAGGCCAGAATTTGAATTTTTTAAAAGTCCTCATGTGTTGCAGATGCCGCAGGTTTTAGAACCACATTTTGGGAACAAGTATTTTCTCTTGTGTCCATTCTCCAATGTGCCGTGTTTGTTAGGTATGACAGTGTGTCCATCTAGAACAAAAACGAACAACAGAACTAAACCGTGATTTCCTGGGCTTTTTTTTGCAGTTGGAAATGGCCATGGAGCCAATGATACAGAAGTGAGAATCTACAGGGTAGGGACGGAAGTCAGCTTGTACACACCTTCCAGCCACCTGTCCTTCTCCTTTCAGGCTTCCTCTTGCCTGGAAGAAGTATGCTGGTCAGAAAATAGAGCAGCCATATGTGACCAAGAGTCCAGAAGCCACCTTGGACAATGGAACAGGAATATTGAAGAATCCTGAGTTCCTCAAGAATAGCTGCAGTAGCTCTATAGGGCCAACCTCCAAACTTCTGTTTTGTGATAAAAAATGAATATGTGGTTACTAACTATAGCAATCCTTAACAGAATTATTTCTCTCATGTGCACATAAATCTTTTGGACTTTTAACAAAAGGAGAGGTAAACAGTATGGAGGTTCCTCAAAAACTTAAAAATAGAACTACCATATGATTCAGCAATCTCATTGCTGGATTATACTTCCAAAGAAGATGAAATCAATATATTGAAGAATTGTCTGCACTCCTGTGTTTATTGCGGTACTATTCATAATAGCCAGGATATGACCAGGCGCAGTGGCTCACAGCCATAATCCCAGCACTTTGGGAAGCTGAGGTGGGCAGATCACTTGAGGTCAGGAGTTCGACACCAGCCTGGCCAACATGGTGAAACCCCTGTCTCGATTAAAAATACAAAAATTATGCAGCCGTGGTGACATGCGCCTGAATTTCCAGCTCCTCGGAGAGGGAGCTGAGGTGGGAGAATCGCTTGAACCTGGGAGCCAGAGGTTGCAGTGAGCTGAGATCGTGCCACTGCACTCTAGGCTAGGTGACAGAATGAGACTCCATCTCAAAAATAAAAACAAAATAGCCAGGATATGAAAACAAACTAAGTGTCCATCAGGAGATAAATGGATAAAGAAAATGTGAGATATATACATGCCAGAGAATACAATTTAGCCTTCAAATAGGATGGAAATTCTGCCATTTGCAACAACATGGGTGACCCTGAAGGACATTATGCTGACTCAACTAAGCCAGACATAGAAGGACAAATGCGGCATGATCTCACTTACACGTGGGATCTAACAGAGTCAGACTCATAGAAACAGAGAATAAAATGGCGGTTACCGAGGGCTGATAGCAGGCAGGATGGGGAGATGTTGGTTAGCTACAAAATTTCAGTTAAGTAGGAGGGGTAAGTTCAAGAGATCTATTGTATAATATGGAGAAATCACAGTTAATAGCAATGTATGGTGCTCTTGAAAATCACTGAGAGTAGATTTTAAGTGTTCTCACACAAAACACAAGGATATGAAATAATGCATACATTAGCTTGATTTAGCCATTCCACAAGGTATACGTATTTCAAATCATCGTGTGGTACCTGATAAATATGTATAATTTTATTTGTCAATTAAAAATAATTACAAACCATCATTCTCAGCAAACTGACACAAGAACAGAAAATCAAACATCGCGTGTTCTCACTCACAGGCAGGTGTGGAACAATGAGAAAACATGGACACAGGGAGGGGAGCATCACACACTGGGGTCTGTTGTCAGGGAGCCAGGGGAGGTTGGGGAGGGATAATATGGGGAGAAATGCCAGATATAGGTGACGGTGGGTGGAGGCAGCAAACCACCTTGCCATATATGCAACAATCCTGCATGATCTGCGCATGTACCCCAGAACCTAGAATACAATAATAATAAAAAAAAAGCAAAGCTGCCATTAACAAGAATGGATTTTTTAAAATCCTATATTTTGTATGTATATTTATGATGTGAAATTCATTAGGCAGCCAGAGCCCAGATAGGGCTGTCAATTTTTCACGAACAATCACAGGCCAATGTTATATGCCATTACAATAGTATACAAATAAATGTTATTTATTTGTAAAGGGAATTCCCAGTAGCATACACAGTAGTACAAAGCTGATCACTGTCAACTCTTTCCTCAACTTCACTTATGTGGAATTTTAGGCTGAGGTTAAGAAAGGCTTGTTAATAAACCATAGAGTGTGGGAAAAAATAATAATTAGAAACAGAAACAAAAGTAGAGGCAAGGAAAAAAGTGATTGGCGTTTATTTTAAATGATGCAGAAATCCCCCTGCTCTGCCCCACGGTTCTCGGAGGACAGTAGGTGGATTAGACACACAGAATAGACCCTTCCTGGGCCCGTCGTCCTGAGAGACTACGTTGTGCAGAGTGTCATCCTCTGAGACGTAGTTAAGATACACGACATCGCCTTACCTCTCACCCCCAAGACTATAGTGTCATTCTCTAGTCTGAAAGGTCATTTTTAAAGCTCACAGGATTTCTTTTTTTCTTTTTTTCTTTTTTTTGAGACGGAGTTTCGCTCTTGTTACCCAGGCTGGAGTGCAATGGCGCGATCTCGGCTCACCGCAACCTCCGCCTCCTGGGTTCAAGCAATTCTCCTGCCTCAGCCTCCTGAGTAGCTGGGGTTACAGGCACGCGCCACCATGCCCAGCTAATTTTTTTGTATTTTTAGTAGAGACGGGGTTTCACCATGTTGACCAGGATGGTCTCGATCTCTTGACCTCGTGATCCACCCTCCTCGGCCTCCCAAAGTGCTGGGATTACAGGCTTGAGCCACCGCGCCCGGCGATTTCTTTAGCTATTAAAAAGAGAGCAAAAGTCAAAAGCAAACCTCTTTATCCAAGGAAAATGCTTTACTTTGAATGGTCTCATCGTTCTCCTGCGATTCTAAACCACTTCCTCTGCACACGACGCAGAAACCAGATCTCTCTTGGCACTCGGCTCACAAGGACTCTCGTGGACCTGGCTTTTCCTCTCTCTTTTGTCTTAGGGTTTCCACCCCACCTTTTGTTCTGTGCTTTGACAAAGCTCACACTGATGTTTGTGAGCGTTAAGTGACGCAAACACAATAATGGATTTTGCTTTTTGGAACCGCTCATAAAAAGAGATAAATTGCTTTAGCTTTTCATGCATGTGGAAAAATAGAGTATGAGCTAATAGTACTGACTGAAGAGGAACCAGAAGAAATTTAGTATGCATATAAATTTAATGTGAAATAAAAAGCCAAATGTAAATATTGGTTTCCTTCCAGATTTTCAAGACTTACACACACACACACACACACACACACACACACAGAAGATTTTCTTTGCTTGTTATATTTCTGCTGATGGAAAACATCCTTTCCACCGTTGGAAAATGAATCGTTTTAAATACAGAATATATACATTTTAAACTCAATGGTCTTTAAAACTAAGAGTGAGGACTTTTCTTTTGATAGAATGTGGCTTGTAGCATATTGCGTGTCTTAGAATATTATTTGTTCTTGTGAAAGTGATCCCAATCTCTTATTTTAAAGAAAAAGCAAGGGTATGATTCCTCTTTTGTGCATTCAGTACAACAAAAAATTGTTTGTTATCTAGTGTGTACTTGACTATGGATCTCCTTTTAAGTCAAGACTACACTTACATGATGGAAATAATAATAGAAAATTGCAGATAATAATAAATATATTTTTACTCCATCTTCTTCTTAAAAGACTTTGTGGCAGAGAGCAAATAGCTTTTACCTTTGCAAAAACAAGATGCTAGGAGCATAGAAGAGATAAATTTAAGAAATTAGTGATTGGAATGAGTGGATCTTTTAAATTTTTTAAATAGTAATCACTAAATCTTTATTGGACACTTACTATGTACTTGGTACTTCATGTATATTAACTCAGTTAATAGTTATAACAACTTTGTTATAAAAAAATACTTGCTATGTCCATTCACACATGAGAGAATCGAGACTTTAATATGGCTCTGATCATGCTATTATTCCATGGAATGCTCAGAATGGAAGCTCAGACTACCCTATTCTAGAACCTTTGCTCTTAACCTAGTAGTGTATCAGTCAGTATCTGCTGTATCAAACTACCCCAAAGCCTAGAGGCTTAAAACCACCATTTATTCAGCTCACAATTCTGTGGGCCAACAATATGGACTAGGATCAGCTGGGTAGAGGAGTGAGCAGACGTATAAAGAGGTCTGATGCTGGAGTGAGGTTAGAAGCTTAATTTCTTCATGCATAACAATTCAAGGGTACCTTCATTTGCCTGATTGAGCAAATACCTTATGTGGATAGCTTAAGAACTGTACACCTGGGCTCTGACCTTCTGGGAGATACAGTCCAAGGACATTTTTAGATATGAACGTGCGTGGAGCAAAGAGATGGAATAAAAATGCTAAAGCAACATATACATAAACTCCAGGGTATGGATGATTCACTCACTCACTGTATTGTATGCCAGCCTTTTTGCAGACGGTGTCAAATGCTGGTAGAAACTAAAGCAGATCTGGCCCCCTGACTTTATAGGGGCTTGCCGTATGGGAGGAGAAAGAGTGACCCAGTAAACTGTTATATAAATGACCACTTGTGGTACATGTTAGGTAGAAAATAGGCTGTGGAGATATAAACTAATTAGAGGAGGATCCATATGAGTAAGTTGACCAGGAAAGATATTTCAGAAGAATGATAATGAACTGAAATCTGAATGTTGAGAAGGGTACCAGCCATGGAAAAAAAGAAGTCAGGGCTGTTTTAGAGATAGAGATAGGCGTGTGTGTGTGTGTGTGTGTGTGCGCGCGTGTGCGTGTGCACGCGCGTGTGTGTGTGTGTGTGTGTGTGTGTGTTTTCCTTACAAGCCAACAGGTGCCGAATTTAGTGCAGGTCTAAGGGATATGTTGAAAGTTGAAGGTTATAAGTGGAGGTTTCCATGTTTAAACTCAGGGATGAGACTCTCTTTAGCTCTTCTCATTTTCTTAAACGTTGCTTAAAGAATCCCATAAACGTGGAAGGAATCCTACCCAGGTTCTATATAAAGATAAGGATAGGGAGCCTCTTGCAGATATAACTGAGGAGCACCAGATGGGGAGTGAAATTTGGTTTCTCATCTTGGCATTAACACTTACCATGTGTCCTTGGCAAGGGCACTCTGCCTGTCCAGAATTTAGTTGTCTAGGCTGCAGTGATTGCCATTTCTGAATGGTGAGTGAGAGCTATGTGGAGGAAGGAGTCTGAGGCCACTTACAATCTCTGTGAGCCAGAATTCTGTAATTGTTTAGACATGTCTGCCTTAGACTTGGAAGGAGCTGGTGGTGGTGTGTATGCTATATACGTGCCATTCCCGGATGGCCTTTTATTTTTCCGCACAATGTTTTCTATGGCTTTTATGACTAATTGGAAAAATTCTGTAGCTTTCCAGTTTTTTTTTTTGTCCTGATATTTTAAAAATGCAGTAATAATTGAAAACAATGAGGGAGGGAAAGAAATACATCAAAACAATACTCTGTACACTTACTTCAAAGGGATCGAACAAAGCAAATTATGCACGGGAGGGAGGTGGATTTGTACTTCCCTCGTTTGCAATATTATTAGTGTGATTAATATACAAAGACCAATATTTTCTGAAATTCATAATTTGCCCTATTCCTCCGTGAGCTTTGTGTTTCCCAGAATAATCATGCTGATCCATTTCCTTAAAAATGTATTGAATGCCTAAGTGCTCATTTTGCAAGGGCAGCAGCATAATTGGACACAGTGGGGAAACAGCAGCAAAGTGGTTTGCTTCCTGAGGAGAGGAGAATGTGGTGTGAGCACCGGCTGGACGGAATGTCACGCCAGGAGGGACCTCATCTCTGCACCCGTGTCACTGAGCAGAATGTTTAAAGGCTATTTATGGAATTAGGGCTGGCAACGTGCAGCTGATTCTCAAAGAATGGAGGGCTTCCCTGGATTCTAAAATATGTGTTCTTTTGAATAATGGGACCGAATGAAGAGTAGACTGTTTTAGCATCTTTTCCCCCAACATTGACGGCCCTTTGGGGATCCTGGTGATTTTACAACTGGATTTCATCTTCATGAAATTCTGTGGTGTGTGATCGTTTCTGCCCCACCCTGCCCCTTAGCCACTTTAAAAGCATCTGTATCTTGCCTTGGAGATGGACTTTCTTGTTACAAGTGTCTAGAAAAACATTTCTATGATGTGAGCCTTAGAAATTAGAAACAGAAGAGGAAGATCGGAGCCCTTAGGTTCAAACCTATTTAAGGTTCATCCTCTGCCCTGAGCCTGCCTGTCTCTGTGTTTCTCTTAATCGTTTTCCAAAACAGTTCATTAATGCAGTGACCCCGGCGTCTTGCTCAGATTTGCTTCCACCTGCACTGGTCGGAAGCGCTGCTCATGAAGCTGCTGTGTGTTTGCAGGTCTGTTTCCTAGACTCGACTTCTGCCTCTCTGGCATCCATACCTACAGGCTCTTCTGTGAGAAGAGGACAGTGTCGATGCCCTGGTTAGGGAATCGGGGTTTGGGAACTCTCAATATGGCCAGGGTAGCCATGCTGTAGACCCATGGTACACTATTCCCATCGAATTCTACGTTGTCTGCTCAGCACTATGTAGGCCCCTGGTACAGGTCTAACAGAGGAATTCTTGAAGTTTACTGAAGCTAGGGCAGCCACTAGGTGAGCCAGAGAGAGATAAAGGCTGGAAGCGGGGTATGAGCCTGATTGCAAAGCATGCTGTGTATTGTGATTGGGTTTGGAATTCATTCTGAAATCACTTGCCATCAGTAGCATTTCAGAGAGGCCCCTTTAGTTGCCCTTGAGAGGATGAGTTGGAGAAGCCCAGAACTGGAGGGAAGATGCACTGAGACGTTATTGCAGTGTGACCTTTCTGTCGATTTCTCCCATCTCTATGGCTTGCACCAGTCTGATCCAAACCACCATTTCCCCTGGGTGGTTGCGATAGGGACTGGATGAACCCCTGCACCCCACTTGTCTCCACTTCCACACTGCAACCCAAGCCACCTGATCATATTACCCCATAGGAACCCTTCAGGGGTAGGGAGTTCACATTGCTCTCTGAAAGGAGACAAAAGTCTGTCGTGTGGTTAGAGGCAAGACTTTGCAAGATTTAGACCTCCCCAACTTCCACATTGTTCAGTAACTCTCCACACCATACCAGTTGCCTTGTTGTTGTTGCTGTTGTTGTTGTTGTTGGTTTTTAAATTAGTGAAATGGGGTCTCACTGTACCAGGCAGCCTGGTGCATAGCAGAGCAGTCATTGCTCAGTGCAGCCTGCATCTCCTGCCCTCACGTGATCCTCCTGCCTCCGCCTTGCAAAGTGCTGGGATTACAGGCATGAGCCACCATGCCCAGCCTACCCTTATTATGATTTTTTTTTTTTCTGTTCCTCTTCTGACCTCCTCCACAGTCTCTCTATCACTAAATGCAGTTCACTCTCTCTGGAACTTTCCTAAACCATTTTATTTTTCCTGTCTTAGTCTGTTTTCTGCTGCCATAGTAGAATACCTAAGACTGAGTAATTGATGAAAAACAGAAATTTATTTTATCACAGTTTCGGAAGTTGGGAAGTCCAAGATCAAGGCAATGGCAGGTTCCGTGTCTGGTGAGAGCTGAATCTTCTGGAGAGGAGGAATGTCATGTCCTTACATGACAGAAGGCCAGGCTGGCCAAACACTGTAAAGCCTCTTTTATAAAAGCCTTTATCCCATTCATGAGGGGAGAAGCCTGTATGAATCAATCACCTTGTAAAGGCCCCGCCTCTTCCCACCATCACAATGGCCATTCTCATCACCCTGCACCACACAGTTATTTAACCCACTTAATTATTATTTATTCCCCAAATTCCTTCCCAGTGTCACTTCTTTATGGAAGCTAAATTTCCCATCTGTTTTCTGTCTGAAGCAAGTGTCTCTCCTTTTTGGCATTTAGTTCGATTGTAAATTTACACATGTTTATTTGATTCTTTGATTATTATCTTCCTTCCAAAACTGTAAGTCCCACGAAGGTCAGGGCTATTTTTATTGGATCATTATCATTTATCCTCCTTGTCACTTAGCATGGTGATGTCTCATAAGCAGCAGCGTTCAGAAATAGTTGTGAGAGAATGGCTAAGAGATGGTAGAAGTCTGAATGAATGCATCAGGAATAGGACCCGAGAAATGGGTTGGGTTTGTGGGGTTGACAGTTTCAAAGAATGACAACTCACAGGTTTCATTTGGGTGACTTAGTAATGGTGGCATTGTAAACTTAAACAGGAATTGTTGAAGGAAAACAATGTTGGAATTAAATCCAACAAAGGGAACTTTTCGTGGTAAAGAAGTTCTGCATCTTGATTTTGGTTGATGTTACATGAATCTAGACATACACATGAACTACACACAGACACACACACAGTGAAATCTGAACAAGGTCTGTAGATTGTACCAATATCAGTTTCCTGGTTTGGATATTTTGTTACAGCTATGGAAAATGTTTCCACTGGGAGAAGCTGGATAAATTGTGCATAGGAGGACTCTGTACTACTTGGTTAATTCCTGCGAGCCTATAATTATTTCAAAATAAAGGTAAAAAGGGAGAGATTTAAAGATTGGCAGGGACATCGGTAAACTGTTTGCAGGGTATGGAATATAATTTGCTCCTTACTGACTTCGCTAAGACCTCACCTCTCCTTTTTGACTCAGTTATTAGCCTGAAATCCTTGTAGACTCTTCCTGCATTGTAAGAGTGCAGGGCTCTGCTGACCTGTCCATCTGGCTTCATTTTCATCCTTCTTCCATGTGGTCATTCACATCTCAGAGGGACCCAACTCCCCTCCACAACACATGATGACTGACATGGTGCAATGCTTGCTTTCCACCTGTTCCGCACCATAAAAGGTCCAAGCAGGTAGGATTCCCTCCCTTTCTTCCAGCCCCAGCTGTCTGTCTGTGTGTCATGCCACATATCTACCCAGAGCAAAAGAAGTCATTATACGAAAAAGACTCTTACGCACACATGTTTATAGCAGCACAATTCGCAACTGCAAAAATATAGAACCAGCCCAAATGTCCATCAGTTGAGTAGATAAAGAAGCTGTGATGTGTGTGTGTGTGTGTGTGTGTGTGTGTGTGTGTATGTGTGTGTGTGTCTGTGTGTGTGTAATGGAATACTACTCAGCCATAAAAATGAATGAATTAATGGCATTCACAGTGACCCGGTTGAGACTGGAGACTATTATTCTAAGTAGGGTAACTCAGGATTGGAAAACGAAACATGATATGTTCTCATGCATAAATGGGAGTTAAGCTATGAGGATGCAAAGGCATAAGAATGGCACAATGGACTTCCGGGCTTCAGGGGGAAAGAGTGGGAAGGGGTTGAGAAATAAAAGTGTGAGAATTGGGTGCAGTGTCTACTGCTCTGGTGATCTGTGCACCAAAACCTCACAAATCACCATTAACTAATTTACTCATGCAGCCAAACACTGCCTGTTCCCCTACAACCTATGGAAATAAAAAATAATTTTAAACATACAGTAAGAAAAAAATGACGCTGACAAAATGGGAGGCTGTTTGCTGGACCAGAGTTTCTGTATAGGCATAGTTTTTTCTGTTGTTTAAAAACAAAACATATGGCCGGGTGCGGTGGCTCAAGCCTGTAATCCCAGCACTTTGGGAGGCCGAGGCAGGTGGATCACGAGGTCAAGAGATCGAGACCATCCTGGTCAACATGGTGAAACCCCGTCTCTACTCAAAATACAAAAATTAGCTGGGCATGGTGGTACGTGCCTGTAATCCCAGCTACTCAGGAGGCTGAGGCAGGAGAATTGCCTGAACCCAGGAGGCAGAGGTTGCGGTGAGCCGAGATCGCGCCATTGCACTCCAGCCTGGGTAACAAGAGCGAAACTCCGTCTCAAAAACAAAAACAAAAACAAAAAAAAAAACTTATTACATAATTTCTTTTTCTAATAAAGAGGAACAACGCCTGACTTTTACTGAGCTCAGTATGCCTTTGTTGTTAAAAGAACAAGCTCTGGAGTCAGCCCTGATTGAATTCAGATCCTGGCACCACCACCTTGACCTTGGGAAAATTACTGCAGCTCACTTTGTCCTGCTCACGTTTGTGAAACGGGACTAATAGTTCTAACTCATAGACCTGTGGAAATCAACGACGAGAATGAGCTCCAAGGGCTTAGCAGAGTGCCTGAAATACAGGAAGTACCCAGTAAATATTAGCCTTTACTATGATGTTTATTTGTTTTTTTGAGACGGAGTCTCACTCTGTCACTCAAGTTAGAGTGTCACGACACTATCTCAGCTCACTGCAACCTCCGCCTCCCGGGTTCAAGTGATTCTCCTGCCTCATCTCCCAAGTAGGTGGGATTAAAGGTATATGTCACCATACCTGGCTAATTTTTTTTTTCTTCTTCTTTTTTAGTGGAGGTGGGGTTTCACCATGTTGTCCAGGCTGGTCTCAAACTCCTGACCTAGGTGATACACCTCAACCTCCCAAAGCTCTGGGATTATATGCGAGAGCCACCACGCCTGGTCTTATTAGGATGTACTTTTTGCCAGTTGCTCTTTGTGTGTTATGTTCACACATTTTAAAATGTATCCATAAAAGCAACCTTCCCAGTTGGGTATTTTATCCCTGTAGTATAAGTGAGGAAATAAAGGCTCAGAGTAGTCAAGCAGTATGTCCAAGGTCACACAGCAGTACACTGCACCATGGAGATTGCAAACCCAGGTCTGTTTGGCCCCATCGTGGGTCACAATATTCTATTTCATCTCTAAACAAACTGAGGGAACCCAAGCATTATAAATGCAAAAGAATGAGTAATTCAGATAATTCCTTCACAAAATGGAGTGTCTAAGGAAGTCTTTGCGTTTGCTTTTGTTCTGCCTGAACCATATAATGGCACTTACTAAAATCTTACTGGCAACGGTGATTTTATTATAAACAAATCTTCCTATAAATTTCATTAAGCATTTCATCTTTGTTATCTTGCTAAAGCAGAAGGGTATTGCTCTGGCAAGTAAAAATTTGTGAAATGACAGTGTTAGAAGGTGTAAGGCCGGGTGCGGTGGCTCATGCCTATAATCCCAGCACTTTGGGAGGCTGAGGTGGGTGGATCACGAGGTTAAGAGATCAAAACCATCCTGACCAACATGGTGAAACCCCGTCTGTGCTAAAAAAAAAAATGCCAAAATTAGCTGGGCGTGGTGGCATGTGCCTGTAGTCCCAGCTACTCTGGAGGCTAAGGCAGGAGAATTGCTTGAACCCGGGAGGAGGAGGTTGCAGTGAACAGAGATCGCGCCACTGCACTCCAGCATGGCACCTGGTGATAAAGCAAGACTCTGTCTCAAAAAAAATAAAATAAAATAAAATAAAGAAGGTGGAAGTAAATCCTGCTTTTCCTCAAGGAAGAAGTTTGAGAGGCTGTGCGTGGGCAAGATTCATCCTTATATGGTCAGGTCTGACCCTGTAAAGATGTATGGCTATTACAGTGGGGCTCAGAGACTTAAACCCACGTGCCTCAGGTTACCTAACTGGTAACTGAGCCCCCACCCTTCATCAACTCTTAAAAAAGAAAATACCTGCCTTAAACCAGAAATACCTTTCTTAAACCAGAAAAAGAAATACCTGCCTTATAGGGCTGTTGGGAATTAGGAATGTCTACAAAGCGTCTGCCACTTAGATGACATGAACATATTGCTATTACGGTGATGGGATCAGGTCTGCCTTCACAGTGGAATTACAGGATGGCGAGTCATCTTATAATGAAGGTTTTTAACTTTCTTAGAAACTAAATGTGTCCCTTGAAACTCCCTCTTCAGGTTTGCCCTTCATCCAAGAACCTCTATCACATTACAGGCACCCAGCAGCACATCTTAATACCTGTTAATTCCCTTTATTCCTGATGCTGGAGAATTTAAATGGTGAGTCACTTCATAGGATGCCTCCTGGCATGGTAGAAATTGCCAGAAGACAAAATAACAGATTTTTTGGTACTTTGATGTGATTTTTCCATATGTCTAAACCCTATCCATAGCTTTCATGACCCAGATGAAGTGTCATTAAGTATATATTAGTGGTTCTCAACCCTGGCTTCAAATTGGAATCAGTAGGGAATGCATGAAAAACCATCAAAACTGGGCCCCAGTCCACACCCAAAAAATTAGAATCCCAGCAGCTTTCTGCTCTTTTCTTATTCTCTGGTTTTATTTTTTGCAGTGTCTTCCTCTTGTAGTTTTCTGATGGATTTTTTTTTTTAAATTTTTTAAATGTTTAATTGTGGGTATATAGCAGGTATACATATTCATGGGGTACTTGAGATGTTTTGCTATAGATGTGCAATGTGAAATAATTTTATCATGGAGAATGGGATCTCCATCCCCTCAGGCATTTATTCTTTGTTTCATAAACAGTCCAATTATATTCTTTTAATTATTTTAAAATGTACAATTAACTTATTTTTAGCTATAGCCATGCTGTTGTGCTATCAAGTAGTAGGTCTTATGTTTTCTTCCTGTTTTTTTGTACCCATTAACTTATTTTTCAAAAGTTCCTCAGTTAAGTGATTTTAACGTAATAGTAAAGGTGAGAACCTCTAATATAAAGCGTACCCTAAAGTCCACCCCATACCTGCCCACAGCTTTATGACAGTATATACTCTCAACTGTCATGTCACCTGTTCATTGATGGGAATAAATAAATTACTGGTATGGATGAATGAATACCCCTCTAGGCCACTAAATAATGGTTATCTTGTATTTTGTTTTGACATTCATCTTATCTTTAATCTCCCCTCATAGATGGGAGATACAGTCTGTGTTGGGGTAATTTCTGGGCGGCACCATGTTCGAAGGGGACCACAGTGTCCGGGAGAGAGTGTGTGCTCAGTAAACATGTGGTCATATGAATGAAAGATTTCTCATGAATACCTGTCTCATGTCAGAAATGTTAATGAATAACTTACCGTTAAGAATAACTTACTTTTCTCCTCCTGAGTCTTAAAAAAGTTTCTTTTAGTGAATCGATACAACAAACTTCATTGACTCATAAAAATCGGTACGTGAGTGTCTGATATAGTTTGGACAGTTGCCCCCTCCCAAATCCCTTGTCGAATTGTAATCCCCAGCGGTGGAGGTGGGGCCTGGTGGGAGGTGTTTTGGTGATGGCAGCGGGTCTCCCCAGGCTTACTGCTATCTTCACGACAGTGAGTGAGTTCTCATGAGATGTGGTCATGTCAAGCACCCCCCTCTCCCCCTTGCTCCATCCCTGCCGTGTGAGATGCCATCAACTGTTTGACGTTCTGCCATGAGTGAAAGTTCCTTGAGGCTTCCCCAGAAGCCAAACAGCTGACAATGCCATGCTTCCTATGTAGCCTGCAGAGCCTTGAGTTAACTAAGCTCTTTTCTTCCTAGATTCCCCAGTCTCAGGTATTTCTTTATAGCAGTGCAAGAACGGCCTCACGCGGTGTCCTATATGGGGACTAATTGTCTCTGAGGCTATTGAGGTAGTTCTTCAGCTTATCTTAAAATAACTATTGGCTCTCACCTCTGGGTGATGTGTAGTGGGGGTGGGAAGAGCCGTCTATGCTCCAGGTCAATAATTGATCCATGGTGAGGGCGTCAGTCTTCCTCCTCTCCTTGCTTGATGGTACCCCAGGCCCTCACTCAAGCCTGAAGGCTCAAACTCACTCTTTGGCACAATTTTCAAACTCTTCATCATCTTGTACCTTGTCTGCAAGTACAAACCCTACTGAAACTTCACCGCAAGTCTTTTCCCAGCATAAACCTTGCTTGACCACCTGCAGCTGCCCACAGTTACTGTTGACTTCATTTGTTTCGGTTTAATTTTTATTAATTAATTAATTTATTTATTTTTATTAAAAACTTGCCATCGCTGTAGGGAAGGGGCTCGCATTTTCCAAAACATCAAGGTCTCAGGTACTCGCGACTCAGCCTCATTTGGGTTTTTCTTTTTTCGGTCTGTCAGTCTCCAACTCTTTCTTGACCCTCCTGAGATTTTTCAGTGAGGCATATGCAGACATTACGCAGTTTTCCTTTTTTTAAATTTAGTTTCTCACCAGGAAGTTCTCAGTGAACTCGCCCTGTTGATTGTATTCTGGGACATCACATGTCTGTTTCTACCTACTCACCCTGATGTCCTTGCCCTGTCCCGCACCATCGATACTCCTTCCGACTGCCTTCTCTGATCAATACTTCCCATTCCCAGTAAGGTGTATTGATGTAAATATGCAGAAAACATCTTTCACAACTCTTCCACTTGCCCATCTTGTAAATAAAACCCAATTGCAACAGTCTTTGGATATGAATAATTAAGGAAGAGAATTCCCAGCACCCCAACTCCCTGAACGGATAAAAATAAATAAGGAAAATATGCAAGTTCCCATTCAGACTAGGCACTACTGGAATGTCCAGTGAAGCCATGCTTATTTAAACAGCAACAAAAAAAGTGGATCTGGCCTATGGATTGCTAGAATGTTGCTGGCACAATTCTTGCTGTCCTCGTGGGTAGTAAACATTTAAAACGTGGAAAATGAAACAGTGTTGTGAGCACTGAATATCACATTTCGAACGTGCTCATGGTACTTAATAAATTGTCAAAAATAATAAGACGGCTGCCAAGTCTGAAAGCTATAGATAGCTTTAAAAAAATCAGACATGACTGCTGTGGATTCTTTTGAAAGATACTTTTCCTCATAAGTACTTTCTGTGAGCAATATGCAGTTAGACAGTAAAATCTACATTCCTGGCTCCTGAAGCGAACAGCCTGTGAATTAGAATGCTCCCAGAGACGTGATGTTAAACAGAGTTACAACTACAGGGTGGCCATTACGTTAAGTAATTTAATGAACACTGATACTGAGGAAATAAATCAAATGCAAACAATCAACACCAATCAAGGAAGCTGAGCTTTTCAGACACTTAAAATGTATTAAATGAGTGTTTCAATCACAGTGGGTACTTTTTCACAAACTCTCTTAATCAGCTAGCATCATTCTCAACAAAGTGCCCATGCATGTACACATGGTGATCTTTCGAACGCCAACAGTCCGTTCACACGTGGACACTATTAGGAATGGAAATTCTGCTTAGGGTTTTCACAGATAGGATAAACAACAGCAGATAGATTGGGAAAGGTCAGTGAAAGTCCATGTTGTAAAACAAAAAAGAGCGTTACACAATATTTTGCAAGTAGTTAAAAAAAAAAAAAGAGTTTCAAACATTGACTGCAATTTGAGGTCTAATTCTAGGCAGCTAATGCACCTCCTAAAGGTGGTTTTTAATGTATCCTTACATAACATTTCCATTCATCTGTAAGTCCTTATAGGCGAATCTTTGTTTGTGTGTTTATTATGCATACATGTTATATGCATCGTATATAGTTATCAATACTATAAGCCTGGGAAGTACATCTTCTCTCTATATAAATATATATTATTTATTCAAACAGGATCATACCCAAGCCCACTGCTTTTGCTATTTAATCAAATATCTATCATGATCTTTCCCCATCAGCCTGTACAGGTCTGTGGTCTATTGCATTCTGCTTAAGGTTTTTTTTTTTTTTTTTTTTTTAGCTTTTGTTTTTACTTTTTGTAGAGACAGGATCTTGCTATGTTGCCCAGGCTGATCGCAAACTCCTGGCCGAAAGTGATCCTCCCACTTAGGCCTCCCAAATTGCTGGGAGTACAGGTATGAACTACAGCATATCGCGTGGTTGGAATAATACTTTATCGTATGAGTTCATCCTCATTTATGCAATTATCTGCCTGTTAGGCATTAGTGTTCAGTTTGGGAGATGATAATTTATTGAAAACACACACACATTTTATTTTTTAATATAGATTCTTTTATTTAATTCTCATTTAAGTATAATTCTCATATTAAGTATTACATATTCTCATTTAAGTATTTAATTCTCAAGTAATATAAGGATTGCATCTTTTTATAGCCTATGATCCCAGGAAAGAGAGAGGTTAGCTTGTCAGAAAGCACCCACATAATTAATAAACACATAACCTTTCTTTTAAACCCAGATATCCTTTTAATTCTGACCCTATGCCTTTAATCACTACACCGACGGTTGAGTTCTTAACCAGTGTTAAAACTTTATCAGAGTTGCAATATATGTGTATACACTACAAAAGATGTGTATATTTGGAAATATTGAAGAAATAAATTTCCTTGTTTTGATTTCTCTCTGGATAAAAAGCCAGGTATATTACTGTAATCAAAAGGAGTGTCTGAAGTATAAGAGATACTATCAGTGTTAACAGAAAGTGAAGGTGAATATTCCCACTCATGTAAGACTCTTACGGTATTCTTATTAGTAGCTGCATTTGGATAAATTGATATTTATACGTTTATATGTGTGTATATATGTGTGTGTTTTTGTGTGTGTATGTATGTGTATATATTTGTATGTGCGCGTGCGTGTGTGTGTGTGTGTGTGTATATATATATATATATATATATATATATATATATATTTTTTTTTTTTCCCCCCCCAGGAGAAAGCTTTTTCATTTGAAAATATTAAGTGAGTCAGAAGTGCATTGCTTGTTCTTTCATTTCTGCTCTACATCTTCACATCTTTGAAGAGATTTTGTTCTTTGTACTTTCAAGGAATTTTAGTTGAATTGGGAGAAATAAGATTATTTTGATTCTTTAAACTCCAAGTACTTCTGAAGGCTTGGAAAGCATATTCAAAGGTTCTTCCAATAATGCCTATTGTAAGTGCACTTACAATCATGGCCCTGCTGTTCAAGCTTACGTGAGACCTGCTTTCTGGTTCCAACCTCCTTCCCTCTGCGCTCCTGAGGGAGTCATCTTCCGTGTTAACCTGCCCAATGGTCAGTTGTCGTTCAGCAAGAAGCAGTGTATCATGTCCTCCAGTCACGGTCCCTCCAGACTTGGGTGAGGCGGACCCGTCTCAGATTCCCATGTGGCATGTAACCCAGACCTGGCCGATTAGCGTATCCCAACTCCTGGCCTCAGCGCGTGGCTTAGGGATGAGAACCTGGTTCGGTCAGGCTGGTACCACTCCATCTGGAAATTGCTGGGCGGACATGGTAACTTGGTTTGGTTGGTAGGAGTTTTGATACTGGGGGCTTAGAGTAGTCGTGACCCCAGTAATGGGAGATCCTACCGCACGTGAGACCACATAGAGGAGAGTGTATCTGAAATGAAGAGAGATCAGGTCCAGAGGCAATTGTATCAACACCCATGTTGGGTCTATAATCTACCCTTCGATGTTGAGTTACCTAAACCAGCAAACTCCTTCTCTTTCCACCTACTTAATGAGGTTTGAGTTGGCCTTTGTTGCACATCGTCTCTTAGAGTGCTGAGTGACACAGTCTTCCCTCATTTAGTAAGTTGTGTTTCTGTATATCTTGTCATCTTTACTAAATTCCTTGGAGACTCTTCAACTTTTTAATATAAAATACAGTCTATTGCTCCATTATCCCTTCTCATCTACCCTCTTATTCACTGTCAATTTTTTTTTGTTGTTTTTTGAGATGTAGTCTCTCTCTGTCGCCCAGTCTGGAGTGTGGAGTGACGTGATCTTGGCTCACCTCCACCTGCTGGGTTCAAGCAGTTCTCCTGCCTCAACCTCCTAGGTAGCTAGAACCACAGGCACGTGCCACCATGCCTGGCTAATTTTTTGTATTTTTAGTAGAAATAGGGTTTCACTGTGCTGGCAAGGCTGGTCTCGAACTCCAGACCTCATGATCTACCCACCTCGGCCTCCCAAAGTGCTGGGATTACAGGCATGAGCCACTGCACCTGGTCCTGTCAACATTTTGTTTTCATAACCAAAATGCAGATGAATTCTAGCCCTCTATTCCATGAAAAAATGTTAGTGGCCTGCCATTTCCTACGGAATGAATTTCATGTGTTTTCATTGGGCTGTCAAGGCCTTTGGACATCTGCTCAACCCAGCTTTCAAACCTCCGTGTCTCACTCACCTGCAGTCTTTGTTCCAGAGAGATCAGAGAGTCAACCCTAGCGCAAGACAGCATGCCCTCTGCCTCTGGGGGTACCGTGGTCTGCAAGGCAACATCTAGTGGGTTTTATAGTTGGCTCCCCAAACATGGCATGTGTGTCTGTATCTTCATACATTTGTTCATGCTTTTGGTGTGCTGTTTTCTCCTTCCGAGATTTCTCTCTCCTCCTGGTCTATTTTGGCACATTCTGGTCTCCGTTGGCACACCGAATACCCAGTTTTGTTTTGTTTTTAGTTCTGGACTCCTTAGTATCTCTGACAATAGGATATTTATTATATTTGATGAGAGTACCAACAAATATTAATATTCTTCCTCATCCTCTTGTTTGATGGCTTCTTGGCAGCAGTGGTATCTTCCCTGGGATGCAGAACATTGCTGAATCATAGTAGAAACTGATGGGTGAATGTGGGTGAACTCACAAATAAATGCATGATTGAATGAATAATGCACTCTTTACCCTCTATTTCTTTGTAAGCAAGTCATGTGGGTTCATGAATACAAGCAGAAATGATTGCTTTGCATTTTTTTTTTTTTCTTATTTGTCCTTTATTGCAGGTTTTCACTCTCTTTAATGAAATCTGGTACTGAATACCTTGCCAGATACATTTTCCTTGAGGATATCGATAATGGCTTTTTATGGTTATTTAAGATTCCCTCTAAGGCTATGTATCCGCACCAATGATTCCATTTTTCATTTATCTATTCATTGACTTTTATTAAGCACTTTGTAGAGCGTAGACCCTGGGCCAGGCCACGGCAGACCAATGACAAAATAGCATGCCCTCTGCCTCTAGGAATACCACGGTCTGCAGTGCAACATCTAGCAGGTGTTACTGTCGAGTGTGTCTCTCTATTGCCCTTCACACAATAATAATAATACCAATATCCTTCTGTGTGCCAGGCGTGGTAGTGGGTGTTTTGTGTGCACTCCTGTTAATTCTCTTAACAACTCTGAGAGGTATTAGATTTCTGTCTTCATGAAGGAGGACAGAAAACTCCGAGAGCTAAAGATACCTGACAGTAACACCTACAGCTACTCAGCAGTGAAACAAGAATTTGAACCAAGTTATATATATGTGTGTGTGTGTGTGTGTGTGTGTGTGTGTGTGTGTGTGTGTATATATATGTTTTTTTTTTTTTACTTTTTTAAAAAATTTATTGCATTTTAGGTTTCAGGGTACATGTGAAGAACATGCAAGATTGTTGCATAGGTACACACATGGCAGTGTGATTTGCTGCCTTCCTTCCCATCACCTGTATCTGGCATTTCTCCCCATGATCTCTCTCCCCAACTCCCCACCCCCCGCTGTCCCTCCCCCATTTCCCCCCAACAGACCCCAGTGTGTAGTGCTCCCCTCCCTGTGTCCATGTGTTCTCATTGTTCAACACCCTCCTATGAGTGAGAACATGCGGTGTTTGATTTTCCGCTCTTGTGTCAGTTTGCTGAGAATGATGGTTTCCAGGTTCATCCATGTCCCTACAAAGGACACGAACTCATCATTTTTGATGGCTGCATAGTATTCCATGGTGTACATGTGTCACACTTTCCCTGTCCAGTCTATCATCGATGGGCATTTGGGTTGGTTCCAGGTCTTTGCTATTGTAAACAGGGCTGCAGTGAACATTCGTGTGCACGTGTCCCTTACAGTAGAACGATTCATAATCCTTTGGATATATACCCAGTAATGCGATTGCTGGGTCAAATGGGATTTCTATTTCTAGGTCCTCTTGAGGAATCGCCACACTGTCTCCCACAATGGTTGAAGTAATTTACACTCCCACCAACAGTGTAAAAGTAAACCAAGTTATATTTGAAGCCAAAGTCACCACACGATAATGCCTTTCCTTGGTCATTCCTGCCTCCATCAGGATCTCCTTTCGTTTTTGTGGAGACACAGAGTATCTCATTCTCACATACTTATTCATAAGGTGACGCTCTCTAAAGCCCACTCAAACTATCTCACTGAAAATATGCAGCTTACTTTCCTCTCTTATTTCTAACTCCTCTTTCCCTTCAATGTCCTAGCTTCCTTAGAAGTCCTATGTATCTGGATAATCAGAATCATTATGGTTGCAAGTAACAGAAACCCAGTTTACAGTGGTTTTCATAGAACAACAAAACCCAAATGACCATAGCATGTATTGAATCACGGAGCTATGACACTCGTTACAGTGGCCCACAGAACAGAATGCATGACTGCTGAAATGAGGGTGTCTAAGGCTGTGACCTCAAGCTTTGTGACTGGAACTGATGGCTTGGAGTTGCTGGGACCTGCTCCCTTGGTATTCACCTCTCATCTCTACTTGTGTCCAGCTCTTGGTGGGCTGTCAGTTACTCCTGCCGAAGACAGACCTCTTCCAAGTGGCCAAGGAACAGTGATCAGGCAACTGCAACATTTCATCTTTTAAGCGTCGTGATCTCTCCTCCCCCCCAAAGCAAGGGATTGCAAGTAACAGAACCCCTTGCCAGCTCTAGCATAAAAATTCCTGGGAAGGACTCCAGTTGGCTTGGCTTTGAGCTCATCCATCACCCAATCTTTGAGTCTGGGAAGAAGAGTGTTACTGTGATTGGCAGCTCTGTGGTAACACCATGGGTTGGAAAAGTAACTGGCCAAAAGAAAGAGAGGTGATTCCACCAGAAGAGAGGGTATGAGAAAACATGGCAGGATGTAAAATGTCAGATGGTCACAGTCCACTATCGAAGCAGGAATCAGAACTTTATAACTATGTGGACGATAGACAGGGAACGTTTGTCCAGGAAGCTGGTGCTGCCATAGTCTGTATCTCGTTTCTTAGAGTCCTGTCCACTGTACCGCTGTAGCACTGATCACTCTCGATCATATCAAGCTTTAGATAAGAAGCAATATAGTCACTCTGACAATAAAATGCATATCTGAAATTGCCACTGTCTTGGAAACACCAGAGACTCACCTTCAGCCCCTCGTCTCCCAGGATCTTGCTGCACGTGTAATAGCTACCCAGTCTTCAGTGGATTAGGGAACAACCCAGAACAGTGGACAAAGCCTTGGTCTGGAATCATGTGGCCACTTCTCTTGTTCAGACTACGCCAGCTGGTGTCATGTGTGATTTGGAGCCCATAACATCACCTATAAAATGGTTGAAGTACCAAACATTCTGCCTTTTTCTCAGAAGAATTACGGAGAGGCAGTTAGCTCAGAATGAGAAAACATGTTATCATCTGTCCAGTTGTGCAGTCGTTACAATAGTGACAAAAACAGTCACCATGCATGTTGAATGCTTAGTCTGTCTTGCCCATGGCACTAAGCTTTGTGCAAGAATTACCTTATTGTATCTGCCAAACCACCCCACAGGAGTCATAGTTCTTATGTCTGTATCACAGATACAAAGAGTGGAGCGTAGAGAAGCAAAGATACTTGACCAAAGTCATGTAGCAAAAACTTGCCAAAGCTTGGATTCAAACCTAGATCCCAGTCCTTCTCTACCAGGCAATGTTGAATTACCCTACAGATGAGAGAGAGAGGAAGAGGGAGGGGAAGGGGAAGGGGGAGGGGAAGGGGGAGGGGGAGGGGGAGGGGAAGGGGGAAGGGAGAGGGAGGGGAGGGGGAGGGGAGGGAGGGGGAGGGGGAGGCAGGAAGAAAGGGAGAGAGAGAGAGAGAGAGAGGGAGTGAGAGAGAGGGAGTGAGAGAGAGGGAGGGTGGGGAGACAGAGAGAGAAGGCGTGCGAGAGAGAGAACTTTCTTAGCTCTGCCATTTCTCTGGCTCTGATCATAGGAAAGCAGTAGCCATGTTGTCGTAAGCCCCAGTCACCCTCCAAGATGGCAGCACCCACCAGCACTGGTTAATGGCTCTGGGATGATCCTATATAGAGGGACATCCGTCCCTTTGTGTTCTGACATTGATGTTACTGTCAGTTGACAGTGAGCTTTATCGTCAATCCCTTCAAGTACAAAAGGCCACTGTTCAGAAACTGTCATTAAAAGCAGCCTCTCTTTTTAAAAGCTGTCTGCCTTTTATTCCCTCCAGAATAGGAGCCAGTGTACCAGAAGAGGCTGACCTTAAGTTGAGCCTGTTTAGTTAAACAAAAAAAAAAGAAAAGAAAAGAAAAGAAATAGAATAGGTTATGTTTTTAATGTATTTAAGATTGGAGACCCAGAATTAGAGTGGAATAGTGGGTGAGGGGTGGAAGGGGAGGTGGGAGGCAGGATAGGGCAAAAGTACAAGTGGCCTTGGGTTTTTTTTTTTTCTTTTGGATAATGGGCATTTCTAGTTAAATCAACACAGTCTGTTTCACAGCCTGTCTCCCGATGATGTATATACTCTTTAGACAGGGTCGTCGGCTGCTTAACGTTCTCTTTTCGCCATGGGACATGGGTGTAAATAAGCTTTATGTAGTCGCAGCTACTAAGAGCAGTGTGGGTAGACTCTATTCTGAAAAGACAGAGCGAGATGCTCATTGTCATGGTGGATGAGGTCAAGAGAGAAGGCAGAAAATCCCTTAGGGATGCAAATGGAGGAGGGTTTTACCAAACAAACTTCCTCCAGGGTCTTTATCACATTTTAATAAACTTTGGGTGGAGGTATTTTAATTTTAAAAAGAGGCATGTCATGGAGAGGTGATTTAGTGTGGAGGTTTAGAGTATGGATTTTATAAGTGGTCTCCCAAGATTCACATTCAGCCTCTGCCGTCTGTGAGTCAAAGAACTCATGTGTATGTTACTTAAATGTTTTGTGTCTGTCTTTGCATCCGTAGCCACGTGCATTAGCTGTGAAGATTAAATGCATCAACACATGAAGAGAGCTTACAAGAGCCCCTGGCACACAGGGAGCACTCAGAGAACATTTGCTGTTACTGCTTACATTTTCTGGGGGGCTTTCCTTGCGCAAGGCTCTGACACTGTTTGGAAACTGTCATTAAAAGCAGCCTCTCTTTTTAAAAGCTGTCTCTCTTTTATTCCCTCCATCATAGGAGCCAGTGTACCAGAAGAGGCTGACCTTAAGTTGGGCCTGTTTAGTTAAAAAAAAAAAAAAAAAAAGAAAAGAAGATTCAAGGAATGATGGTGGACGAGGCAGCCACAGTCTGCCTTCATGAGCCTTAAGTTCATAGGTGAAAATAAGGCAACAGACATAAATTGATCATTATACATTTAGCAAATGCTGTGAAGGGCATTCATTTGGGATGAATTTCTACCCTTCCCCAGGCAACCTATCAAGATTGTTACGAAAACCTTCCATGAGGAGGTAGCCTTTGGGCAAAGACGAAATGCGTGACCAGTTATGGGACAAACCCACCAGTGGAAGGTAACAGAAGGTGCATAGGTTTTGAGAGCAAGAAAGAGAGAGACTGGTATTTTAGAGGACCCAAAAGGAGCCAGTGTAGCTGGAGAGTAGCGATTGGGCAGGGGAGTGGCCCCTGTGGATGGCGGGCATGCAGGCAAAGGTGAGATCTAGCCAGGTCCTTCCATGCCAAGTAAGGACATGGTTTTCATCTTAGAATGTTGGGAAGCCACTGGGAAGGTTGAAGAGTGTCCTAATCAGCTTCACATTTTAAGATTACTCTGGCTGTGGAGCGGGAAATGGCTTGTAGGTGCAGTAGAAAGGCCAAAAGGAGGTTCTTACAGTTGACTGAGCGGGAGGTGATGTTCACTTAGTCCCGGCAGGTGGCAGGGAGACCTGCCCCTAGCAGGTAAGGCCTGTGTTCTCTCTGTGTTCTGTGTTCTCTCCACCCTCCTGACCTCCCCATCTTCATTTGCCATTGCTCATTTGCTTGCTTTCAACAGGCTCTAAGAGCAGGGATCATCTTTCTTTATTTCCCTTCTTCTTTATACATTCTGTTCCTAGACCAATGTCAGACTCAGGGTCAGTGCTGGGTATGCGTTTGATGGATGAAATATGCACTCTCCTGCTCATTACAGGGTTTAATTTTGCAAGCCCATGTTATTAGAACATCAAGTGAACTACTTCATTCACGACTAGGAAAGTCACGCCTCTTGACATTGCAGTGTTTGTGATGGGGAGGTGGGATTCTAGATTATCTTTATGTCAGAGAAGATGAGCAATGCTGTGGACCTTGCGCAGGGCACAAGCAGTACATGGCTCAGCCATGTATTTTCTGTAGGCAGATGTCCCCTTGGCTCCTTATCTGTGGCATGTCAACCAGGAGCCCTAGTTAATTTTCATGCAGGAGAAGCCTTTGAAACTCAGACCTCTTTTATGCTCTGGGAAGATTTGAGAGGGGTCAACCCTGTTCAGATTGGTTCTCTGCATCATTCGGGGAAGCCTGCTGGCTGTTCTCAGCATGGAGTATGTTGCAGACAGGAAACAGACCAGAGAACCAGGGCACTTCCCAGCTTGAATCGGCCCCGACTTGTGTGGGTTCATTATTTTGTTGGAAATTAATCCCCCGTATGGCAGACATAGTGTATTTCAATGTGAACTGACACTGCGTTGTTTGGCCAAGGGAAAGTGGTTTTTGGATTATCCAACCTGGTTGATTATCCCTGTCTCTGAACCCTTCCATTAGTGTAGATCATTGAACGATACCCTATTTTGTTTTTTCATACCCCATTTGATGTCCTTATGGCATTTGATGTTGGGTGGGGAGTGTGAGGTGATCAGAATCAGCTTGCTGTCACTCACAGTGGAAGCAGTGAAATTTGCGAACAACAGTATCACTTAATGAGAGCTTGTCGTGATATGGCCATTGTGCTCAGCTCTTAACCTTAATGACCACATTCACTCCTCACAACAACCCTACAATAATAATAATACTGAGAACTTACTTGGCATTTACTGGGTGTCAGGTGCTGTTCTAAGTGCTGACAAATATTAACTAACTTAACTCACAACACAAATGCCAGAGAGTGAGAGTCACGTGGACTAGGATCTGCACAGCATCCTTGGTTTGAAACTGGGGGGAAGCCCTGCTTGTGATATAGGTACCATTACTATTCTCCTGTTATAGGAAGTTCAGAGGGGTTAAGTCACCTGCCCAAAGTCACACAGCCACTGTGTGGAGGGGGCAGGAATTGAACTAAGATCTGTTGGTCTCCGAAATCCCCTTGTTTTCTTTTCATGACAGCAGCTTAAGAACCGAAAGTTAGATATTTATTATATTGGGTTTGGGGCACTTGAAAGTAGGAAAAAATATATATACTGCTTTGCTAAAGGCTCCCCCTACTCCTTGCAAAGAGAGAGAGAGAGAGAGAGAGAGAGAGAGAGAGAGAGAGAGAGAGAGAGAGAAAGAAAGAGAATAACAGTGCAAGCTAAAACTCTGCTCCCAGCAGAGAGTTTGGTACATCAGTACGTGTGAATTAAATGAACAACCAAATGACTAGTTAAATGAATGAAAAAAAACTGGACCCAGACTGATGCTTCCCCTTCTTGCTGCCTCTAATGACAGAGCCGGAGTTACCTCACTTTGAGACTTCTCAAAGCCCAGCCTCTCGTTGCCAGAGATTTACGCCCAGTCTGAGTATCCTTTAAGTTTTCTTCTTTGTGGAGGATTCTGTGACTTTACTTACAAGGCGGCTGTGTGCTTTCTCCTAAATTCCATCTCCTGGTTCCCTACTCATTATTTCTGATCCAACCAACCCTGTAATATCAGCGTGCATGAAATAATGGAAAGAGAGACTTAGGGAAAAGGAATTCCAGCGAGAATTTTAGATCACCTTGCTTGATGGAGGTTCGTGGCCCTGAGCATTTTTAAGCATCTCCATGTGTTTCTCCAGCTTCCCCTATGACAGTCCAGCCCTCCACATGGGAAAGAGAACATGTTCTCTAGGCCTATCCTCTCTATTGCCTCCCTGCACCCATCCCACAACTTGATAGAAAAGGCAGAGAGCCCTTCTTCTCTTAGTATACCCCTCCTCCAAAATTGAAATGTAGAAGAGGTAAAATGGACTATTCAGTGAGGAGTCTAGGTGTTGGGAAGAAGAATCTATTTGGAGAATCTGAAGTTGGAACCTGCCTCAGACCTTATGATAAAGATAATTATCATGTGCAGAAAATTCAATTAAAAAAAAAAAGAAAAGAAAAGAAGAAGCGGCTTCCAAATTGTTCTTAAAGTGTAGTTTTGCAATGAGCATCACTGAAAGCTACGTGTGGAGATCTGTTCAGTTCTGTAAGTGAGTGGGGAAGTTGACCTGAAGGAATTTCAGAAGCCCCAGTCGGCCAGGAGAACAGGATATGATAGGATGCTGCTGATTTGCTTTCTTTTCCATGCCACGGTGTTTCTTGTTTTGTTTTGTTTTGGGTAAACTTCCATTCGTGACTGTGTACAGGCAGGAGCCAGAAGGACAGCAGTGGCTTTGTATATTTGCAACAGATATTCAAACAAGATAAGTACATAATTAGCATGGAGTGGCAGATGAGGTAGTGTGGAAGATTTAAATTCTGTGTAGGGAATTAACAAACAGTTCCTGATAACCACATTCTAAACATGTTGCTGTTCCATGAGTGTGAATGGGTTGTGTGGGCACAGCCCATCTAGATGGCTAATAATAGAAGGGATTATTCAAGAACAGCAATATATTGTGTGCTTACCATGTGACTAATAATATGCTAGGCTGCTTAGCGATGTAATGCTTTCTTCATAATATCTCTGTGAGGTAGGCACTGCTATAATCCACTTTTACAGATAAGGGTGCTGAATCTCTGATTGTTGAAGGGACATAACCCTACCGTCTCTCTTTTTCAATCTATATACATATCTCTGTCTGTATCTCACTCCATCATACACACACATGCATCTCTAATAAATGGCAAACCTGGGATTTGAATACAAGTCTCATCTAACTCCAAATTCTGTTTCTCCTGGAGGAAGTTGAACGTTAGGGGTTTCAACAAAAAGGTTATTAAAAGCCGTCTGATTTACTTTCGCCTAACAGATCTATCCTTCCTCATCACCATCGTTTTAGCTCTCTGCAAAGTCATCACAGCAGTTGACAGTGCCCCTGCTGTGACTCGGGCTGTGGGCTACACAGCACATGCATGGACTCCGGGGAACCTCACAGCAAACCTTCATAAGTAGGCATCGTTATCCTGACGTCTGACTCAGGTGAGAAGCCGGAGGCTCATTTTCCAAAGTCACATATGTAGAGATCCTGCCAGGACCCAAATTTGGTGACTCCGAGTCCTAAAGTTTGCGTTCTTCCAACCACGCACTCTTTTATCAATCAAAGCTCAATCAATGGTTGAAGATAGATAGATGGGTAGATACATAGATCGACAGACAGGAAGAATAGATTAAAAGAAATAGATGTGTGTGTTTATGTGTGTGTGTGTGTGTGTGTGTGTGTGTGTGTGTGTATGTATGTATCTATATAGAATATACTCCTATGTCCATATCTGTATACATTTGGAATTCCAGATTGTGCTTTCTCTTTCTTCTGAGTCACCTGACCAGCCTGCTGCATTTGCAGAGGCCGCCTTGCACTTAGCTCCTGCATTGGTATTCCTCTTTGGAACAGCCCTGTCACAATGGCAATTGGAATAAAACCCAAAGAGCAGTGCAGGGAATATAAATGGGTTATTTTTCTCCTCAACTCGAGTAGGACAGAACCCTCATAAAGAACCGGGGAAGAAAGGTTCCGTGACAAACATACACCAGGGGACTTTAGCTCTGTGTGATGCAGCCTGTGTGACACAGTGGGATGACAAACTTAGGATCAAGGAATTCCTGCGAGAATTTTAGGTTGCCTTGCTTGATGGAGGTTCTCGGGCCTGTGCGTTTGTAAGCACCCTCGTCAATAGCATGTATCGAATGTCTGCTCTCTAAGCGAGGCAATCAGATGTGGCCTCCCTGTACAGCTTATGATGCAGCGAGCCTGGATGTAGATGAACTAAACAGATGTATTCAGGGAGAAATTTTCTCTCTCAAAATAAGCAATTGTTTATCAACAATCTAAATATCTGTCTACAGAAGTGATTGTTTTTTATCAAAATCGTGGGACTAATTAAAGAGAATTTACAGCCCTGAGATGGGAAACAAGAGCTTTCTGGGTCATTAAAAGCTAATGTGAAAGTAAATCTTTTCTTTTCAAAAGCAGAGTAGTAGAGCACTTAAGGTTATGGGCTTGGTAATCACCCTGGCTGAGTTTGAAGCTTGACCCCAAGGTCATAGGATCTTGGGTAAGGGGGCTAACTATTCTTAATCTTGGCTTCTTTTTCTATGAGAGGAGGACGTTTTAATATCTGTGCAACCCTCATAAACCCTTGAGTGATGCAATCTAGTTTCTGTATGAAATCCCGTTCAACGGGGGAAAGCAATAATAAATGTTAAAATTGAACATTTTAAAATATTTTTAAACATTCTGAAAAACCTCTTTAAAAATTAAAGTGACTTAAAACAGTATACTTGTTTCTTCTGAAAAAAAATACGTATAAAAGTCAATTTAGTTTATTATTCTTAGTGACACTTCTCATGCCCCCTTTCCTGCCCTGGTCTTTGGATTTATATGGTGCTACAACAACCTTTTCTTGGCTTTCCCCCCATGCCCACCCCCACTGTCTACCCTTGACCCATTCAGATTCTCTCCCTTCATTTCCAAAATGATTATAATATATACTGTTTGGGCGATTTTTCAGTAAATCCTCCTATTTCTTCTCTTTTGCCTGCCATCTCTCCCACCCCTTCCTCTGATGTCATTTTAAAACCTCAGCATCAGATAGGTCCAGGGACCTGTTTGTCTGCTCAGTGGGCTGGGGAGGGAGATGAACAGAACAGAAAATCTGTGTATTAGAAGATGGGAGAACCTGGAACCATTTCCATATTAATACTTTTTGGGTGAATCACCCCCTTTGCTTTGACGTCTACCTGTCAATAGCACACAATGAAGACCGAGCCTCAGAGCTTCCGTTCCCAGCCGTCGGAAAACTCTGTGGGTAGCTGAGATGCAGCAGTAGGCGGGTTCACTTGGGGCACCTTTCTCCATGGTTGTGACAGGATAGGTGAGATGTGAATGGGCACAGGACAGGAGGGGAGTGGAAGAAATGCAGATGGGTGTGAAGCTGTAGCTATGGTGAGAATAATGTGTGAGATAAGTGAATGCATGGTGATTTTGACTATAAGACCAAAGAGAACCACTCCTCCTATATGTGGATACAGGTGTGTGCCAGTAGGAGAGGAATGTGGTGTTCAGTTTCCTGTAAAGTTATCAATCGTGTCAGTTTCCAAGTCCACACAGAAGTGGCACCTATGGTCAACCTGGAAGTATGATAGACTGGATAAAGAAAAGGTGGCACATATATACCATGGACTACTATGCAGCCATACAAAAGAATGAGTTCATGTCCTTTGCAGGGACATGAATGAAGCTGGAAACCCTCATTATCAGCAGACTAACACAGGAACAAAAAACCAGACACCACAGGTTCTCACTCATAAGTGACAGTTTAACAATGAGAACACATGGACACAGAGTGGGGAACGTCATACACCGGGGCCTGTCAGGAGTGAGGGGCAAGGGGAAGGAGAGATTTAGGACAAATCTGATGCATGCCGGCCTTCAAACCTAGATGATGGGTTGGCAGGTGCGGCAAACCACCACGGCACATGTATACCTATGTAACGAACCTGCACGTTCTGCACGTGTATCCCAGAACTTAAAGTATAATAAATAAATAAATAATAAAATGGAAAAAAAAGCAAGTAGGATTATTTCCATATAGTCTATTATCTATAACAACTCCAGCAACAATCAAAATATGGTAGAAAGAGAGGATGGTCCAAAAGGGGAAGAGGATGGATAACAGGACTGAGGCAGAAGGAGGCAGGTGTGCCCAAAGTTCCCTGGAACCCTTGACCTTTCGAGAGCCCAGTCCCGCTGCTCCAGAGAAGTTGATGAATCAGAGAAGTTGATGAGACCAGATTATATGGATTTGGAAAGTCAGTCTAAGGCTTTGAACTTGACATTGGTTGCAGCGGTGAATTTTGAAAGGTAGTTAAACCGATACAGTCAACATGGCAACTTCTGCTTAGGACAGGGGCTGGGAGTGTCAGCGCTGGTGACGTTTTAGCCAGAGTCCTTTTGCTGTGGGTTTCTGCCCCGTGCATTTTAGGATGCTTGGTGGCCTCCCTGGCTGCCACTCATGAGATGCCAGCAGTGTCTTCCTCGTTCATTTTGACAAGCAAAAATGTCCCCAGATATCAACTGATGTTTCCTGGAAAGAAAACCACCTTTGGCTGAGAAACGCTGGTTTAGGAAGATATTGCTAAGAGCAGTAAGTGGGATGGATAGAAGGCATAGGAAATCAGAGGCAACAGGACCCCTTAGAAGGCTGCAGTAAAACTTAGGTGGAGAAGTCATAAGGATGTGTGTAACCCAAAGTGTACCCCTGACACCCGCCTGCCATGAGTAGATGTGGCATTTATAGGAGCTTTGAGAAAGGAGCATGAGGGGTCGGGGTATTTAGTAGAAAGCACAGGTGTCATTTTTTTATGTATTTTAGTTGTTGATTGATTTGTTTATCTGATTTTCTTTTTTATTTTTCTAATTTAATTTAAAGGCCCAGGATACAGGTGCAGACCATGCCGGTTGTTACATAGGTAAATGTGTGCCCCAGTGGTTTGCCGTAACTATCAACCCATCACCTAGGTATTAAACCCTGCGTGCATTAGCTATTCATCCTGATGCTCTCCCTCCCCATGATGTATTTTATTTTTCTGAATCTATTATCATGGCTTCTCAGCCAAAGGAGCAATACATTTTCTCCCAGCATGAATGTGAACCAAATCTTTTCCCCACCCAAATTAAAAGACAGCATCAACAATCTTTAATGTTGAGTTCCTTTGTTTTTTTCCTTTTTTAAGTTCAGGGGCGCACGTGCAGGTTTGTTAGATATGTACACTTATGTCTTGGGGATTTGTTGTACAGTTTATTGCATCACCCAGGTATTAACCCTAGTACCCACTAGTTATTCTTCGTAATCACCTCCGACTTCCCATCCTCTACCCCCAAGAAGAAGGTCTGCCTTCAAGTGGACCCTCAAGTGTCTCTTGTTCCCTTCCATGTGTCCATGGAGTCTCATAATTCATTTCCCATTTATAAGTGAGACCGTATGGTATTGAGTTTTCTGTTCCTGCATTAGTTAGCTAAGGGTAACGGCCTCCAGCCCCTCCCCATGTCCCTACAAAGGACATGATCGTGTTCTTTTTTATGGCTGCATAGTATTCCATGGGGGGATATTATGACGTTTTTTAAATCCAGTATATCATTGATGAGCATTTAGGTTGTTGCCATGTCTTTTGTGTTGTGAATAGGGCTGCAACGAACACACACGTGCATATGTCTTTATAATAGAATGATTTCTATTCCTCTGGGTACATACCCAGTAACGGGATTGCTGAGTCAGACGGTAGTTCTCTTTTTAAGTCTTTGAGGAACTGCCACACTGTCTTCTACAATGGTCGAACTCATTTACACTCCCATCAACAGTGTGCAGGCGTTCCCTTTGTCTCTGCACGAGGTCGAGTTTCCCAATAAAATTCACCCACCCTTATTCCATCATCTTGTGTAATGTTTTATTTGTTTTTAAAACTGCTTAGAATTGTACATTTTTGTCTAGGGTTCACTCAGTTCTCCAATGCCAGCTGGCCATTAAAGACATTAAGAAAAAAACATGCTGAAGCAACTATGCTCTTGTCTGTATTGCATAATCAACCACAATAACCCCGGAAGTGATTATGCCGGAAGTGACAATGACGGCAAAGATACACTGTCACTCACCTTGACCCCACGTAAGATCCTATCATGTACTTGTTTATTGTTTTTCTAAAACGCCAGTTTCTCTTAGAATGAGTGTGTTTTTGATTATGTGCACCTGTTTGCCCATGGGCGTGTGTGCATTCACCAGTGAATTTTACGTTCTGTTTCCAAATGAATCTTCCTCTAGTTACAGTTCAGCTCATGTCACTCCTCTGCTCAAAAACCTTCAGCGGCTCCCTACTGCTTCTAAGGTCAACTCCAAGGTGGTGTTGGACTAAATACCTTCCATGGTCCAAACTCTGTTTTCCTAATTTCATCTTGTCCTGCAATATTTTGTGCATTTCTCTTTTTAACTAAGCAGGGTAATTTTTTATGTTTATAATTTTAACAGGGTGACTATAACTGATAATCATTGAATTGTACATTTTTTATTTTTATTTTTTGAGATGGAGTTTCATTCTTGTTGCCCAGGCTGGAGTGCGATGGCATGATCTTGGCTCACCACAACCTCCACCTCCCGGGTTCAAATGATTCTCCTGCCTCAGCCTCCTAAGTTAGCTGGGATTACAGCCATGTACCACCACACCTGGATGATTTTGTATTTTTAGTAGAGACAGGGTTTCTCCATCTTGGTCAGACTGGTCTTGAACTCCTAATCTCAGGCAATCTGCCCACGTTGGTGTCTCAAAGGGTTGGGATTACAGGCGTGAGCCACTGGCCTGGCCTCGATTATAGATTTTAAAATAACTAAAAGCATTTAATTAGAAGGTTCACAACATAAGGGATAAATGCTTGAGGCAATGGAGACCCCATTTTACATGACATGATTATTATTCGTTTCACACCTGTGTGAAAACATCTCATGTACCCTATAAATAGATACACCTACTATGCATCCACAAAAATGAAAATAAGTTTTTCTAAATGTTTATAAAAATGAAGAAATGAATCAATGCAATTCTGAGTTCATTTAGACCGTGAGATGAGCAATATACAATAACAAGATATAAACTTTCTTACGCTCACTTTCTAAATCAAAATGGTGATTTACTTCTGACAGGGCGTTCGGTATTTAATTTTACTATGTCAGACAGGAAATCTAGCACCGAGCATTCCAAGTGTGCGTGTTTATGAATTTTTCATTAATTGCTCTGACTGAAATTGGACACAAGCCTGGCTTAGAAGATCACCCATTGCTTACTGACTCAGACTGTTATCCGGATCACCTCCTAGCCAGTGAGATCTGTCATTATTCCTTTTGCTTGTTTCCTTTGCCAGATGCTTTGCTGGGGGTCTTTTCAGTCTCCTCCTTCTCCTCTATATACTTTAGGCAAAGTTCAGTAACTGGTCTCTTGAAACATTCAACGCAGATCATAGGCTAAGCAAGGGAAATAAGCTGTGTTCTTGGTCAATGTAGACAGATATTCTCACGTGTCTCTATGTCCACTTTCTTCTCTTAAATAAACTTGTGCAAGAACTAGGTAAAATTTCTTTCTTCTTTCTCCCTCCTGCCGACTCACTTTGTCTTTCTGTTCCCTTTTATAGCTTCTGGGACTTGGGGAGGGTGGCGCAGTAGACACAAACGTGCGAGTGAGTTGGCGACTGAGAAACATCTGCAATTGTGTACAGAGAACAAATACAGGTGAAAACACTGGGGCCAGGCTCGGTGGTTCATTTCTGTAATACCAGCACTTTGGGAAGCCAAGGTGGGCAGATCACCTGAGGTCAAGCATTCAAGGCCAGTCTCGCCAACGTGGTGAAACCCCATCTCTACTAAAAATACAAAAGTTAACTGGGTTGGGTGGCTCGTGCCTGTAGTCACAGCTACACGGGAGGCTGAGGCAGGAGAATCACTTAAACCTGGGAGATGGAGGTTGCTGTGAGCTGAGATTGTGCCGCTGCACTCCAGCCTGGGCAACAAGAGTGAGACTATCTCAAAAATAAAAAATAAAAAATAAAAAAAAACTGATGAAAATAAAACTGTTCCCACTTTCGAGTCTCTGCACATGGCCCTTTAAAAATAATTCCTTTATCTTTGTGAGAAATGGCATTTGAGTCTTTGAATTTTGGTAAACAGCCATCACTATAAATCTGCTGGCTCTTGATCCTAGATAACCATTGCCTCTGTAGAAATCTGCTGAGCTGGGGGAAAGTTCTCCCATTGAAAATAATACTGTACTTTATATGCAGCCTGTGGTCCATGACAATTGATATATTGCCACAGAATTAAACATGCTTTTCTTTGTCATTGCTGGGCAAAGACGACTTTGGTTTATGGATGTTCCAGATTACTTCCTACCTGCCTCTCTCTGCTAGTACAGAAAAGTGTCATGACCCAGTGCCTGCATCTGATTCCAGATGACACATTGACCCTGAAATATTGCTGCCAGACTGGAATGAAGAGGACCAGATTGGGATGGACTTGAATGGATTGAAATGGAGTGGGCAAGATTGCGATGGACTGGAACAGAATGGTAGAGAGAAATCAGCCCATAGGTTTTAATTAAAAGCCATCAAGAAAGAAACTATATTAAATATCTGTATTAAGAAAGCATACATCCAGGCCGGGCATGGTGGCACACACCTATAATCCCAGCACTTTGGGAGGCCAAGGCAGTTGGATCACTTGAGGTCATGAGTTTGAGACCAGCCTGACCAACATGGTGAAACCCCATCTCTACTCATGAATCTACAAAAATTAGCCAGACATGGCACGTGCCTATAATTCCAGCTACTTGGGAGGCTGAGACAGGAGAATCGCTTGAACCTGTTGGTTCAGTGAGGTTGCAGTGAGCTGAGATTGCACCACTGCATTCTAGCCTGGGTGACAGAGCAACACCCTGTCTAAAAAAAATGAAAAAGGAAAGAAACCATGCACCCTTTGAGAAAATGACATAATGTTGCTGAAAAGGAGGGAGTAATGTTGACTTTCCCTCTGGACATGGACATAATATATCTCTGCATATATATTAAAATTATGGAGAATATTTTCTGCTTAGAGTGCTATCATCAACTTGTATAACTTGCAATGTGTCCAACCTCCGAACAAGAGGGAGAATTTACCTGGAATATACAATAGAGCATATTTTTTTTAAAACCTCACAAATTACAGCCAGTCTCTGCATGGGCTTGTGAACAGATGACTGGAAGGAGTTTGGTTTTCACGTTCTCCGTGGATGAGACAAAAATTGGCAGTTGCTTCTTCCCTTTGGAAAAGCAGAAAAATCTTGGCCTATCCCCACCGTTTGTGTTTCACCAAAATCAATGTCTTTGAGTCCTGGTGTTAGTCTCATCTTTCAGTTTTTCCATCTTGAGGGAGGTTGTTTTTTCTCTATTTAGTGGCAAAATAGTAGGTCAGAGCAAAAGTAGCTTCCAATCAACTGGCTGTTCCAGCCTCTCCCAGATGTCAGATGATGAGTATGATTGTTTTAGTGGCTCAGATATGCCCTGTGAGATTCATCTTGATTGTACAGCAGACAGAGAAAGGCTGCTGAGCCATTTGCTGGGTCATCCTCATCCCGGGAGTCGAGCCTTCAGTTCTCAGCCGGTCCACCAGGCTTCACCGGTTTCGTCTATATAAATGCCCACATTGTGGTGTTTTCTATGCCCACGGGATCGGGGAGGGTTAAGTTAGGCTATAAGTGACAGAAAACTCAGAAAAACAGTGGTTTTTACAAGTTAGAAGTATACTTTCTTTGGGCCGGGAGTGGTGGCTCATGCCTGTAATTCCGGCACTTTGAGAAGCTGAGGTGAGTGGATCACTTGAGGTCAGGAGTTCAAGACCAGCCTGGCCAACATGATGAAACTTTGTCTTTATTAAAAATACAAAAAAAAAAAAAAAAAAAGCTGGCTGTGGTGGCATACATCTGTAATCCCAGCTCCTTGAGAGGCTGAGGCACTGATAGTTGCTTTAACCTTGAGGCAAAGGTTGCAGTGAGCCCAGCTCACACCATTTGCACTCCAGCCTGGGCAACACAGCAAGATGCTGTCTGAAAAAAAACCAAAACAAAACAAAGCAAAAAGAAGTCCAAAGATGACAAAGACAGGCCAGGTGCAGAGACTCCTTGACCTTGCTTCTATCAAGGCGCTCCACCATCCTGAACTTGGCTTTCACCTTCTGATGCAGGACAGTAGCTTGATTTTGGCCATTACACCCTCACTCAGATGGGCAGGAAAGAGAATCAGGGAAGTTAAGTCACATTTCCTCTCTTTAAGAGCACTTCCTAGAAACTGCACATACCAATTTCACTTGTATTTCATTAGCCTGAAATTAGTCACATGGGTACCTCTACCTGCAAAGAAGGCCTGGAAAAAAGTAGCAGATACTATAGCTGTCAGGGGTGGCGGGTATGCCCTGCTGAAGTAGTGAGTCTCTTCCCAAAAAAAGGGGCGTGTGGGGAGATTGGGAGGAACATGACACTCTTTGCCTCATCCATACTGATGGAGGCAGTGTTCCCTGCAGTGACATCTCATAAACATCGGTTGAAACTATGTGTTTGTTTGTGATTATTTTGCTGTCAACTAGATTGCCACATCTTTCCCAGTCATTGCTCGCTCACTTTTATGTTCCCCATTTCATTAGGCCTGGATCGTGTTATGTTCTGGGAGGAATCAGAACAAAGGGTTGAGGGTTGTGATTTATTATTTCAAGGTTAGGTGCAAAGAATAGGAATAGGCAAAGATGTCTTTGCCAGCAGGGATGGCGTCTTGCTCATCTTTGGTTCTCTTTGCATCCTTAATGCTTCGTTATCCAAGAAAGCACCCATTCTAAGCGCCAGGGTTACAGTGGGCAACAAGGCAGGCCAGGTCACGACCTCCATGGAGATGACAGATCGAGGTAAGTACCACCAAGGAAATCAGTAGGATGAAGTTGCAGAGAGGCACTGAGTCAGGGAGAGGGCCTGCTTTAGATACGGAATAGACAGGGAGGGCCACTTTGAGATGACATCTGATTTGTAGGCTGAAGGATGAGATGAAAGTCACCCACTCAAAGAACCAGGGACAGAGCTGTAATATCCCCAAGACTGAAATGGGGAAAAGTGTCCTATGTTCAGGAGAACACAGTGTCCCTGTGCCGTAAGGGTTGAAATGAGAAAGAGACACCTAGTATAGAGAAGGTGCTTCTGGTTCTGCTCCATATTGGAGGGTTCGACTTTCTGCTTCTCCAGGGATTTTGTTTGAAATCCATTTTTGCCCAAGTTGTTTGTCACCCCAGTCTTTGCTGGAATCATTCTAGCATAGACTGTTCAAACTATGGGGCCGGTGTGGGATGGCAAAGAGAAGGATATTTATGTTTTCACGGAACGGTATAAAGAGAGAGGCTCTGATAAAGACATTCAATTGGTTGGAGAAAGAATAAATTTATTTGGAGGTACATTTCTGGAATCGCCTGATTTGAACTGAGCAGTTCAGCCTCTCGTTATGAAACCATTTCTCTCCATGTTTCTTTTTTCCAATCTGTCTTCCATTCTGACAGATGTGGCATATCTTGTGCCCAATTCAATGAGAACTGGTCTCCCTCCCTTCCTCCCTTTCTCTCTACTTCCTTGGAGCTTAGAGCTTCTGCTGGTGTCTGCTTCCTTCCTAGCTGGCATGGTGGCTGCTCCATTTGTTTTCGTAAATCGGGGAATTTTCTTTTTGTTTGTAAATTTGTCATTATCTCCCACTAAACGCCCTGCCATGGTTTGTTAAATATCTTGGTGTCTTCACATTGGAAGCACCACTCCATCTGTGCACTAGATGCTTCTGTCCCAAAATGCCTTTTCGAAGGAGAAAGTTGGAACCAAAAGGGTTGGCAGCAGTGGCCACCACCAGCGACATCCACTATTACAGGATTAATAGGAATTAAATCTGCTTCAGCTGTGACATGAGCCAGCGCTTTACTTGCAAGTGGGGGCTGAAGCATTTTTTTTTTAAAGGATTTAAATCAGGTTAGTTGTCGGCTACTGTTTTGACTTTAATTTGACTGAGGCTGAATTGGCATTAGGGGTTCAGTAATGATACTTTCACAGAGTCTTGACACTTATATTTACATGACTTCTTCCACTGCCTGCCCATGGCTTCGGGGTCCTCTCCTTGTAAGACGCAATTTGTTTGGTTTTTCAGTGTTCTCTTGGATAATCCATTTGGGTCACTCTTGGACTGTCAATTTTGCAGCTTCATGTCATGAAAGGAGAAAAACTGAGGTCTAAGGAAGTATTTAACCCTTTCTATAACCATGCCATATCTCTGCATGAACACGGCTTGGCTTTCTCCCAGCAAAGTTGGACTGGGTATGCAGTGAGCTCCAGGCTCATCAAAGTGGCTTTGCCCTTTAATAATCATTTTATTATCTTGTTCTCTTGTTGCAAACCCATCAAATAGTTTTTTTTTTTTTTTTTTTTTTTTCCTGAGTCAGAGTCTCGCTCTGTCACCCAGGCTGGAGGGCAGTGACGTGATCTCGGCTCACTACAACCTCCACTGTTCAGGCTCAAGTGATTCTTTTGCCTCAGCTTCCCAAACATGCAGATGAGCTGGGATTACAGGGGAGCACCACCGTGCCCAGCTAATTTTTATTGGTACTAGAGACGGGGTTTCACCATGTTGGCCAGGCTGGTCTCCTCCTCCTGACCTCCGCTGATCCGCCCATCTCAGCCTCCCAAAGTGCTGGCATTACAGGCGTGAGCCACCGCGCCCAACCTGTTTGACATTTTCAGTAGCTCACAACTTGTATTAAACATTTAAAAACCTGGAGCCTCCTTACATAAGTGTTTCTCAAGCCTCTCTTTTGCAGAGTATGTGGATCAACCACCACATTAGCTTTGGGACACCCAGGGTGGGAAAAGGAGCTTTTCTTTTCCATGCTCGCTCTCTCAGCTGCTTTCCCGGTAGTCATTCCTTCAACCTTATTGAACCAGCTACTCTGAATCCTACAAACTCCCTCTGTCTCTCTCTCTCCCTTCTGGCCCCTCTCCCACCCAGATTCTTCTTGCTCCCTCTCCTCCTCGCTACTTATACGTTTATAAATCCTGTCTTCCTAGAACACTCTTAGCACATTCTCTTCACACACAGCGTCCTTCCTGATATCGTGGGTCCATGGTAGATTTATTAATCCTTACAGAACATTCTGGCTTCTCTTCTTGCAGCATTTCTTACTACAGGAGGGTTTTTACATCCCCAGCTTTTAGAAATCAGAAATGGCCACGCAGCTTCCTTCAGCCAGTGAAATGTGGGGGAAGTGAGATGTGTCACTTCTGGACGGAAGCTTTAAGAACCTCCGTCTGACTCAACTTATTCTGTTCTCCCTCTGCAGAGAGATCAGTGAGTCACTTCTCTGTCAGCCTGGACCCTTGAGAGAAGATGACATGTAGCAAAGCCAAAGCTAAAACACAGCCCACATGTAGCCTAGTAAAAAATAAACCTTTGTTGCTGTAAGCTACAGAAAGCCTGAGGTCAGCTGTTACTGTAGCATACTTAGCCCATCCTGAATGATATTCAGTTGTGTCTCAGAAGCCATTTCTTTGTAGAACCTTCTCAATACCTTCTAAGGCTCTAACAGAATCTTAGAATCTAAGAGAGAAGGTGAGGTGGCTCATGCCTGTAATCCCAGCACTTTGGGAGACCAAGGTGAGCAGATCACTTGAGGTCAGGAGTTCAAGATCAGCTTAGCCAACATAGTAAAACCCTGCCTCTACTAAAAATACAAAAATTAGGCAGTCCTGGTGGTGCATGCCTGTAATCCCAGCTACTCGGGAGGCTGAGGCAGAAGAGTGGCTTCAACCCAGGAGGCAAAGGTTAGTTGAGCAGATATCATGCCATTGAACTCCAGCCTGGGTGACAGAGCAAGACTCTGTCTAAAAAAAAAAAAAAAAAAATCTATTTAATAACAGAATCTTAGAATGTTAGAATCCTAAAAGTCTGTCACTTTCGTCATGTGTTCCCATGACATTCCCTTATAATTAGTTTTTTTTTTTTTTTTTTTTTTTTTTTTTTTTTTTTGTCTGTCTCCTGTATTACACTGTCAATTCTGTGCAGGCAGGAAGCTTGATTGATTCACTTCTGAATCCTCTACTCTTAGCAGAGTGGCTTATAATCTGTATTGAGTAAATCACTGTGACTTAAAGCAAATGGACCAGTGAAAAGAGATCTGTGGCTCCACCACCATCGTGAATATTTTTGGTGGGACAGATTCTATTGAAAAGCAGACCTCTGTGAAAACACTGTGGTGTTAGAAGAGTTCCCCACTGCTGTGGAGACACCCACTTCAGACTGAACTGATTATTTATGGCAAACTCTGGATCCTAGTTGGGAATTGAATAAGGGGGAAAGATCTGGGGTGGTGATCAAAGGAGAAGTATTTGGATTATATGGGCAGAAAAAAACCCAATAACTTGTCAGGGACATTAATTTGAATTAACAAATCGTATCCTAACAATTGTAGGATCGTGTTTCTTAGGTCAATGAATGCTAGTCAGATTTTTTGGTGATTTGTTTTACCACTCCTGATAAACCCCAGCCTCAATATCTCCTATGTGTCCCTCCTCTGCTATTCTTTATGGCTTGAGGGGTGTTCTGGACATCTTATCTCTTTCTCAGTAGCCTGAGAGAAACAGACTGTGGATCTATCCAGTTGCAGCTGAATCCACTTGATGCCTTTGTGAAAACGGGCAACAGTCCTTTCTATAGCAGAGAAGCTGGAATCTCATCTGATAGATTTCATTTTTTCCCTTAAGTTTTTCTGAAGCTATGGGCGGAAGATTGGAAAACCCTGAACATTCACATGCTTCGGTGTTGCAGATAGGAGAAGAGATCTCCCCCTAAAATCAACAAACAAAAGTTCAGTTTTTCTCTTCTTCCTACGAAAGAGTAGACCAAATTCAGGTGAAAGTAACGTAGATTTACCAACTATGATAACCAAGTGTGTGGCTATTCCGAGCATCCATAGCTGGAACCCACAGGTTGGACATCCTGTGACAGTTTCTTAGCCTGCAAAGAACAGTGAGCATGATAGCTTTAAATGGGCTATTACCTTTTTATATTTATCCCAAACTGCTAAGGTCAGCGTTAAAATTTGACCTTTTCCCTGCCAGCCCGTTCGAAGTAATTAACCCCTGTGTCTTGAAACACAAGGAAGCTATGACTTTGTTATTAAATTCTCATAAAGAGCCTATTTATATTAAAATTGCTTCACTCTTGGGCTGAATGTATTAATGGCCTTGCACTGGGTAAACACAAACCCTCAACTCAGTGTTTTAAAATGCATGAGTTGAGGGCAGAGCATGTACGTCCAGCTACCTTTTATGCAGCAGAACGTTACGCCTTTTGTGACTATTTCCTCTCCGATTTGTTCAAATGCGTTTATTCTGAATCTATGTCCCTCGATTTCCATCTGTTTATGGGGAAACTCATTTCAGTGCTAGCAGGTGTGCAGCAAGTCGAAGGAAGCAGAACCCATGATGGCCTCTGCTCTTTTTTTTTTTTTTTTTTCTGAGACGGAGTTTCGCTCTTGTTACCCAGGCTGGAGTGCAATGGCGCGATCTCGGCTCACCACAACCTCCGCCTGCTGGGTTCAGGCAATTCTCCTGCCTCAGCCTCCTGAGTAGCTGGGATTACAGGCATGTGCCACCATGCCCAGCCCCTTTTTTGTATTTTTAGTAGAGACGGGGTTTCACCTTGTTGACCAGGATGGTCTCGATCTCTTGACCTCTTGATCCACCCGCCTCGGCCTCCCAAAGTGCTGAGATTATAGGCTTGAGCCACCGCACCTGGCGGCCTCTGCTCTTAACACCCTAATCATTGCCTTCCAGGACAGTGCTCAGACCCTAACTAGCTTGGTGTGAAACACAGGTTGTGAGTATTCTTTTAGTGGGTCCAAGATAGCTGTGTCCAGTCACCCATGAAATGTGCTTAAAAATGCAGATGTACGCGATCCAGCATAGACCTCCTGAATCAGAACTGACAGAGACGAGACCTTCCTGAATCTGCAGTATAAATTAAATTCTCAAGGGTTTACTATAGTAAACCCTACTGTGAACCTGACTAGAGTTCATTTTGTTAATTCAATCATTCTAAATATGCATCAAACAGTTATTATATGCCAGGGTTTGTGGCCTTGAGAATACAGTGGAAAATTGATAGAGTCAGGTGCTTGTTCTTGGGGATCTTACAGTTCTTTGGAGAAACACACAACACACAAGCATGCAAGTACGTAATTCAAAATCGTTGTAAGTGGACTTCGGGAAAGATGAAGTAAACATCTGTTTTCCCGATTCCTCCAGTGAAGTACAAACAAATTGCCTAAACAGAAGTACCGTCTTCCGTCTGTCTCAGTTGGGGATGGTTCCAGAGCAGTCCGAAATCCGTGGATGCCCGAGTTCGTGATAGACGATGGCATTGTGTTTGCATATGACCTACACACCTCCTCCTGCATGCTTTGTTGGGGCGTCACTATCAGCTCAAGCATTTCTCCTTGTATTTGTGTCATCCTGTAGACTTTAAAACATCTTTCCATGACTTGTAATACCTGACATACTATAAATGCTATGGAAGCAATGTCAGGAAGGAGGAAATCAGAAATGAGCATCGATGTGGTAGATTTTCCTTCTCTGCTGTTTTCAGAATGATGCTTTATGCTTAAGCAAAAATTGTAACACTGTCTTACATAATTGATAAATATATGGGTAGTTGTTATACTGTCATTTAAATTTGTATTATTTTTATTATTGTGTCATTATTTATTTATTTTTAAATTTTGGAGATGTTTTTGATCTGCGGTGGGTACCTTCTATGGATGTAGAGCTCACAGGTATAGAGAGCTGTCTGGATATAGTTTCAAATCACCGAGTAAATCTCAAGTAAGATTAACTGAAGGAAATCCACAGCAAGTCACATGATAGTTAACTTCTGAAAAGTGGAGACAACGAAAACATCTTGGAAGTAACCAGAAAAAAATGGATGCCATCCTTATAAAGGGTAAACCCTTTGAAGGAGAACAGGTTTCTCATCAGAAGCTACAGAGGCAGATAAGAAATGGCAGGGTATTTTTCAAGTGCTGAAAGGAAATACTTGTCAACTCAGAATTCTGTATTGAGTGAAAATATCCTTCGGATCTGAAGGAGAAATCAAGACATTCTCAGCTGAAGAAAAACTAAAAGAAATAGTTGGCAGCTGGTCTACCTTAAAAGAATGGCTGAAAGAAGTTTTCTAAAGAGAAAAGAAAGGATAGAAGATGGAATTTTAGAACATCAGCAAGGAGGAAAACAAAAATAGGCATTAATAGGATAAAAACTGCAGAAAACATAGCAGCAGTAGAGTGTCATAAGGTGTCTGTATGTTGCAATACCTGCCCAAAAATCTGTAAAAGGAGTTTCACTCAAACACACTATAGACTAACTAAAATTTAATTATGAAATTATTTCAGCAACCTAGAGAAAGGCAGAAAAAGCAAACTGAAAAACACACAACAGAGAGAACAAATAGAAAAAAAGAATGAAGTGGCAAAGTTAAGCATTAACATAGCATTGATTACATTAAATGGCAATGGCCTACATACACATGTTGTGAGAGAGTGGATTACAGTGCACAGCCTGCCTATATGCTGTTGACAAGAAACTCCTTGCAAATTTAATAGTATAGGTAGACTGAAAGTAAAACGATGAAAAAAGATATAGTATGCATACCCCCAATCAAAAGAAAGCAGGAGTATCTAGATCAGGCGTCCCCAAACTATGGCCCGTGGGCTGCATGCAGCCCCCTGAGGCCATTCATCCGGCCCCCCGCCGCACTTCAGGAAGGGGCACCTCTTTCATTGGTGGTCAGTGAGAGGAGCACAGTATGTGGTGGCCCTCCAACGGTCTGAGGGACAGTGAACTGGCCCCCTGTGTAAAAAGTTTGGGGATGACTGATCTAGATTATTGATACAGTAGATTTAAGAGCCACAAACCACCATAACTAGAAATAGAGACACGATGTAATGATACAGTGATACAGTGTCAGTCCAACAAGAAGAATGGCAATCCTAAATGTGTACACATTAAACACAGAGCTAAAAAAATATGTGAATCAAAAAATATATAACTCAAAGGAGTAATAGAAAAAAATACAATTATAGTCAGAGGCTAAACACTGTTAGCAATTAATAGGTAAACTAGACTGAAGGTCAGAAGGATAAAGAAGAACACAGCCTTTATCCATCAGCAAGTTCTAATCAACATTATACAACACCCCCGTGACAGCAGAAGGCATTTTTTTTTTTCATGTCCATGGTACATATCCTTGGCCATAAAACAAACTTTAACAAATTTAAGATAATTCGAATCATACAGTGTCCACAATGGAATGAAGTTATGAATTAGTAATAGAAAGATAATAGGGAAATCTCCAAGCATTTGGACACTGGACAACACACTGATGAACAAAATCCATGGTTAAAGAAGGAGTCTCCAGGAAAGTGAGGAAGTGTACTGGGCGGAATGTGGGAATATGTCACCATCTGTGGGTCACAGCTAAAGTAATGCTGAGAGGAAAATTTATAGCAATAAATGAATACATTAGAAAAGAGGAAAAGCTTCACATCAGTAATCTAAGCTCCCACCTTAAAACCTAGAAAAAGAGGCTGGGGGTGGTAGCTCACACTTGTAATCCCAGCACTTCAGGAGGCTGAGATGAGCAGATCACTTGAGATCAGGAGTTCAAGACCAGCCTGGGCAACATGGTGAAACTTAGCTGAGGGTGGTGGCACATACATGTAGGCCCAGCTACTGGTAAGGCTGAGTCAGGGGAATTGTTTGAAGCCAGGAGGTGGAGGTTTCAATGAACCAAGACTGGCCACTGCACTTCAGCCTGAGGGACAGAGCGAGGCTCTGTCTCAGGAAAGAAAGAAAGAAAGAAAAAAAACCTAGAAAAAGAATAGCAAAACCAACCCAAAGCAAATAGGGAAGGAAAGTATAAAGATGAGAGCAGAAATAAATAAAATTGAAAACGGTAGAAAAATAGAGGAAAGTCAGTAAAAAGGAGAAGCTGGCTTTTTGAACAGATGAATAAGATAAACCTCTTGACAAACTTCTAGCAAAACTGATACACAAAGAGAGAGGACACAAATTCTCAAACAGGGAATATCAGTACAGACTTTGCAGATGTCAAAAGGATAATAAGAGAATACTGTAAATAACTCTACAAATTTAATTTGACAGCTTAGATGAAATGGACCACTTCCTTATAAAATAGAAACCATCATATTGTACTCAGTAGGAAATGGATAATTTGAATGTTCCTATAACTATTAAGGAAATTGGGGTTCTAAATTAAAAGCTCCTAAAAAATAACCTCCAGATCTGGAGGTTTATGTTAGAGAATTCTACCAGATTTAGAAAGAAGCATTAATACCAAGTCCACATAGCCTCTTCCAGAAAACAGGAAACAAATACTTCGCAATTTATTTTATGAAGCTAGTATTATTACCATGACAATGATACCAGACAAAGCCAGGAGAAAAAAAAGTCAAGGAAACTATAGACTAATATTCTTCATCACCATTGACTGTAACAGGACGTTATCAAATAGAACTCAACAATATATAAAAATAATTTTATACCTCGACCACAAAGGGTCTATTACAGGTACGTAACGCTGGCCCAATGTTTACAATTAAATCATTGTAATCCACCTTACCAGTAGGCTGAAGAGGAAAATCAATCACTGAATTATGTTAATCTATGTAGAAAACACACTTGATAAAATTCAACACCCATCCATGACAAAAACTGTCAGAAAAACAGGAATAGAGAGAATTGAATTTGTTAAAGAATTAATACGAAACACCTACAGCCAACATGGTGATACCACAACTAAAAATACAGTGCCATGTACAATCACTCAAAAAACATACTTAGCTGAAATTTTAACAAAATACAACTTATATGCAAAAACCTACAAAATTACGGCAATAATTTTTTCACGAATTTAAGGGGAGACATCATTTTCATGGATTGGAAGACTCAGCTTAGTAAAGGTATTCATTCTCCCCAAATTGATAAACAGATTTAATACAATTTCTGTAAAAATCCCAGAAACCTTTTTTGTGGATAGAGACAAGACTATTCTAAAACATACATGAAAGTGCCATGAAATTTAAAAAGCTTAACAATTTTGTAAATGAAGTATAAAGTGGGAGAAACGAGTCTGTTCAAAAACAAGCCTTCTTATATAGTACAGTAATCCAGTGTGGCAATGGCAGATGGATAGACACATAGATCAATTTTTAAAAAATGTATAGAACCCAGAAATAGACCTACATAAATGTGTCCAACTGATTTTTGACAAAGGTGAAAAGGCAATTCAATAGAGGAAAGATAACCTTTCAACATATGGTACTAGAAAAACTGGGAATTCTTGACCAAAATTGTACATTTTATACAAAAAAAAGAGAGGGGCTTAAAATGGAGCATTAACTTCAATATAAAACATAAAACTTTAAAACATTTAGTAAAGAAAAAAAGAGGCGGGCTGCAATGACTTACGCGTGTAATCCCAGCACTCTGGGAGGCTGAGGCAGGCGGATCACCTGAGGTCAGGAGTTTTGAGACCAGCCTGGGCAACATGGTGAAACCCCGTCTCTACTAAAAATACAAAATTAGCAGGGCGTGATACTGTGCGCCTGTAATCCCAACTACTCTGGAGGGTGACACAGGAGAATTGCTTGAACCCAGGAGGTGGAGGTTGCAGTGAGCCAAGATTGCACCACTGCACTCCAGCCTGGGCAGCAGAGTAAGATTCTGTCTCAAAACCAATAAACTAAAAAAGAAGAAAATCTTTGGATGTAAAGCTAGGCAAAGAGTTCTTAGAATTCACACCCAAATTACAGTTCATAAAGAAGAGGAAATTATAAATTGGATTTCATCATTTTTTTAAACTTCTTTTGCTCTGCAAAGCACCCTGTTAGTTAAGTGACGGTAAAGAGACGCTATATACTTGGAGGGAATTTTTGCAAGCCATGTATCTGACAAAAGACCAATATCTAGAATATATGAAAAACTCTCAAAACTCAACCAAAAAAATCAAGCAATCCAATTAGAAAATGGACCAAGAACATGAAGAAACCTTTTACTGAAGAGGACACGCAGATGGCAAGCAAGCACATGAAAAGATGGTCTACCTCATTAACCGTTAGGGAAATGAAAATCAAAACTGCAATGTGTTATCAGTGCACACCTATCAGAAGGGCTAAAACTGAAACAGTGGCAACCCCAGTGCTTGCAAGGATGTACAGCATTTGGATTATAGACACGTTGCTGGAAGGGGTGTCAGATGAAAGCTTCCCATAGCCACTTTGCTGTACAATTGAGCAGTTCCTTTAAATCTAAACATGCGATTATCACATAAACTAGTCATTGCCTTCCTGGGCATTTATTCTAGAGAAATGAAAACATGTTCACACAGAACCTGTTCACCAATGTTTGCAGTGGCTTTATTTGTAATAGAACCTGGTAACAACCTTCATATATATCCCTGGGCAAATGGTTAGACAAGTCGTAGTACATCCATACCATGAAAGACAATCCAGCAACAAAGTGAAGTGGACTTTGTTGATACATGCAACAACCCAACAGCCTGAATGAATCTCCAGAAAATTATGCCAAATAAAAAATTCAATTTATTGAGTTCATGTTCTTTGCAGGTACATGGATACACAGTATCGTGTATGACTGGGTGTAGATGACAGGGTGATGGATGAAGTAAACCACCATGGCACGTGTATACCTATGTAACAGACCTGCACGTGTATCCCAGAACATGAAGTATAACTGAGAGAGAGAGAGAGAGAGAGAGAGAGAGAGAGAGAGAAATCAAACTTATGCCCACACACACACAAAATCCAATTTATACAAACTCTTGAGATGACAAAATAATGGAAATGGAAACCAGATTAGTCATTGCCAGGAGTTAAGAGGAGACGGGGAGCAGTAAAGAAATGGGTGTGGTTATGAAAGGGGAACATGAAGGACCTTTGTGCCGACGGAAATGTTCGATATCTTGACTGTGTTAATGCTATCATTGTACAATCCCCTGATATTGTATTATGGTTCTGAAACTGCCCTTGTGGGAGGAACTTGGTAGCTACTGAGGATCTGTGTATTAGTGTTGCCTATTACTTCATATGAATCTAGAATTATCTCAGAATAAAATATCTAATTAAAAAGGGACATTTGTGAAGTTAATAAAAATAAGTGCTATTTAGAGAATGAACAGAAGGAAAATGGTTGAACTTGGCTAGATAGCCAGTTTAGATAAAGTTTTTTTTTTTTTTTTTTTTTTTTTTGAGTTGGAATTTTACCCTTGTTGCCCAGCCTGGAGTGCAGTGGCATGATCTCAGTTCACTGCACCTTCCCCCTCCTGGGTTCAGAGGATTCTCCTGCCTCAGCCTGCTGAGTAGCTAGGATTACAGGTGCGCACCGCCACACCCAGCTGATTTTCTATTTTTTTAGTAGAGACAGGGTTTTGCCATGTTGGTCAGGCTGGTCTCAAACTCCTGACCTGAAGTGATCTACCCGCCTCAGCCTCCCAAAGTGCTGGGATGACAGGTGTGAGCCACCATGCCCAGCCAAAAGTCTTTTTAAGAAGAAGACTTCGTCACCGATCCTTTAACAATGAGAAGGAACCAGTTATGTTGAGTAGAAAAGCATTCCGGATGACAGATTGAGACACTGAGACCCTGTGCTGTGAAAACCCTTGACTGAGATTTGTCACTGTGGTCTGCCGGGTGAAATGGAAATATCCAGTCTTGCTTCTACAGAGGGTCATGCTGTCTGGTCACTCTTCTCCCAGTGTAAGACAATGTACGTGTGTCTACATCTCTGAGATTATTTTATCTGCAAGCTTCAAGGCTTGCAAAGTTAGCATCTTTCAATCAACGTTTATTGAACACTCACTGTAATAACAGCTGCTGGTATTTCTGTGGTGCTTGACTGCTTTCAGAATTTCTTTGCACGCCTTATCTCATTCGAATCTCATAACTACCCCTTGGAATAGTAATTATTAACACCTTTATTTTCATTTCATATCTGAGGGCACTGAGACTGAAAAAATAGTATGTTGACGTGCTTGACTGTGCTTGATGTAGTAGACGTGGTGTGGGTCACAGCTGTACACCGAGTTCTAAAGTCTAAGTTTATTTCCACTGTGTACCCATGATAGTACATGTTATTAAATATAATAATGGAAGGGACATATGTATTTTTGAAAAAATACTGCCTTGGGGGAATTAACAATTTTTTAAGGATACACAATTGCCATAGAAAATATTAGCAAGCATTAGAAAAAAGTGATTATTTTGACTGCCAATAAATATGATAAAGGTAACTGACCTTGTAAAATAAAGAGCAATATAATAATATTCAAATATTGTAAACATTTTTGTCAATATTGTTTACCACATAACCCTAATACTGCCATCCCTACTGATATTCGGCGGCAAGCCAGGGTGAGTTTTTATGTATTGCACTGCCTTAATTCATTGGTTGATGCTGGTACTACAGGCATTTGATTATTGTAAGTTTAAGGTATACTTTAGTTTTGCAGACAGTAAGTCTTTTCTCATTGGAGGGGACAGATATGAAGGGATTTAACTTTTTTTTTTTTACCTTAAAACATCACTTCTCATTAAATAACCACCTTTTTTCTTGCAGTGACAAAAAACATAGGTAAGCAGATGGCTGGAAGTGGAAGAGAACAAGTGATTTTGTTATAGTCATCAGAACTGTGGCAGAATCATTTTAGATAAATATGACAAATGTGTGGAATATCACAGAAGTAGCCCTTTTTTGTCCTCCCAGCTTGGGGCATAGGCTAATATAAATTTGTGTTGGATGATTTAGAGTCCCCCCAACCATTTTTTTTTTTAAAAAAAAAAAAGACAATCTTGCTCGGTTGCCCAGTCTGGAGTGCAGTGGTGCAATCTCAGTTCACTGCAGCCTCTACCTCCTGAGTTCAGGTGGTCCTGGTGCCGTAGCCTCCCAAGCAGCTGTGATTACAGATGTGTGCCAATACATCCAGCTATATCTATATATCTATATATCTATATCTATCTATCTATCTATCTATCTATCTATCTATCTATCTATATATATATATATATATATTTTTTTTAGTAGAGATGGGTTTTCACCATGTTGGCCAGGTTGGTTTCAAACTCCTCACTTCAAGTGATCCTTCCACCTTGGCCTCCCAAAGTGCTGGGATGACAGGCATGAGCCACTACGCCTGGCTGAGAGTCCTTTTTTTAATGTTGGGTTTGTATTTATCTCATGCATTGACTGGGTATTTAGATATTGGTCACAATAAGTTCCCAAGCAGTTTTCCCCTCTGCTGCTGTTTTTTATCACAGCATCTTCCATTTATCTGTTTCCCCATGTGTATTACAGTCTGTAATTGATTTGTTTGTTTATTAACTATACTCTTTCTAGGAATAAAAGCTCCATGAAAACAAGGACCACACTCATTTTATTTCATGCTTTATATTCAGTACTTAGATTGGTGATTGCCACAGAACAAGTGCTCAGTAACCATTTGTGAAATAAATTTGATTTAAATAAATGTACCTTTCCAGAAGAACTGGGAAATAGACTTATCTGGTTAAGTGAGTGTTTTTATCTTAAGTGGACATGGGTTATCACTTTGTAAAGTAAAAGTAATCCCATCTCGGTACTATACCACACATAACTGCCAGTGGTTCAGAAAATAATCAGAGTTTTGTAATGAGTTCTAAATTGCGTTATTAAAAAAATCCGTTTTCATCTGGGCATGGTGGCTCACATCTGTAATCCCAGCACTTTGAGTGGCCAAGGCAGGCAGATGGCTTCAGCCCAGGAGTTCAAGACCAGCCTGAGCAACATAGCGAAACCCCATCTCTACCAAAAATAGAAAACGTTGCCAGGCATGGTGGTGCCGGTCTGTAGTCCCACCTGCTTAGGAGGCTCAGGTGGTAGGATTGTTTGAGTCTGGGAGGTTGAGGCAGCAGTGAGCCATGATTACACCACTGCACCCCAGCCGGGGTGACAGAACAAGACTCTGTCTCCAATTAAAAAAATTAAAAGTCAATTTTTATCAGGACACAGAGGCTCACACTTTTTATCTCAGCGCTTTGTGAGGCTAAGGCAGAAGAATCGCTTGAGCCCAAGAGTTTGAGATCAACCTGTATAATATAGTGAGGTTGAGGCTGCAGTGAGCCATGATTACACCACTAAAACCCAGACTAGTCTACAGAGAAAGTCCTTGTCTCAAAGGAAAAAGAAAAAGAAAAAGAAAAAAGTCCATTTTCAAAATCCTTGCTGACTCCTTGGATTCCAACTGCCATGTGTAACTGCTGATTTCCCTGTCTTTAATGTGCCTTATAGAGAGGAGGGGTGGCGATAAAGACATGCTGGAGACATACAAGATTCTGATTATTACTGAGATTACCTTAGAAACTTTTGATCTGCTGGGATTGAGTCATGATGCCGTAAAGCCCTTGAAGAAATACGGTCACCCTCGTGTTAAGCTGTCTTTCCCGGCTCACTTTTACTTGGCCCGGAATTTAATTCCAAGTAATCACTGGGTAGGTGATGAAGTCCCGCTGCTCCTTGAGCCGAACGAATTAAAATGTGAAGTTCCCTCAGTTTGTAAGTGGGTAGGAGTTCATTGGACATAGGCCATTAGTCACTTAATTTTTATGCCATATAAATGGGACGTCTCTTTGCCATTTTGCATGAAGGGATTTTATGGAAAGCCATAAAGAGGGGCAGTACATTTGCAGGTGTGTACTCTGTGACCACATTGCCCATTTTGGCTCAGCCCCTTTTTGAGGGATGGTTCCTTGCAGGCAATTTCCTGCCCCTGTGCCAGGAAGTAGGCATGTGCTTTAAAATCCTTCCTTTTAAGAATGATTCCTTGCCCTGCAAGGTTCCTCCAAGTTATATTTTTCCCCTCAAACTGGAAGAGATTGTAGGACTCAGAAGGAAAAAAAAAAATTTCATCTAATTGCATACAGCATAAGTCTGTGCATGACTTCTTACCTTAATAAATTGCTCTTTAGTTTGAAAACTGGCGAGTTTAAGCAGGCTCCCCCAAAAGAAAAATATGGCAGTTTCACCCTTATCTATGAATTTTTCTTTTGAGCTTTTTCATAATTATCATGGGTCTCTACAGAGATTTCCTTTTACTTTTATTTTTAGGTTGTAAAAAAAAAGTCACACTGTATACTTTTTTCTCATGATCTTTATTTGTCATTTGAAATATAAATAAATCATAGATATTTGCATATAGCTTAGAGCAGAGTAGTGGTTTTTTTTTTTTTTTTTTTGGTTTATATCAAGGAGAATGGAAATAAAATGGAATCTAGATATTTTCTAAAGACAGGTTAACAGCATTGTGAGGTTCATAAAAGCCCAACAAACTATTCTTGATGTTAAATTTTAAATTATTGGTGAGTTTCATTTAGATGTTTTTTAAATCACCAGTAAGGTTGAGATAATTCTAACCCATTATGTGAGTTTGAAACCAGGTTTGTGTCCTATTTTCCATTCCTTTGGTCTAAAATTTTATTAGACATTTTCTTAGTGCAAAATTAATTGATCCTGGTGTTGGGGTGGTGATAAATCATTGGAGGTGAAGGGAAATTGATTTTTATACCACCTCTCGCTTATTTCAATCTTAGTGGAATTAACTCTATTAGGTTCTGGGGGTGTTTATGGGTGTTATAAAACATTTACATCGTGATGTATTAAGGTACTTGAGTGGTTTTTAGCCATGATTAAGGGAATTATGTTAGGATTAGTCTGGTTATCAATCTCTGTATCTGGCACCTAGCTAAGGAAATGGCTGTTTTATCCTCATTAGAGCTATAAATAGAACTTTATTAACTAGCACGTACCAAGTGCCAAGGCTGGTAGTGAAAACTCTTTCTGCCTTAAGAGGAGACGTGAGATGTTACATTAGGAACTCTTTGACAGTCTATAAAGAGCTTCCTCTGCAGAAGAGCACCCTGTTGCCTTGGAGTTTGAAAATACTGCAGGGGATAAAGATTCCATGGAAACTTTAAACAACTTGGACTGGTGGATTTAATCCCTCTGATGTGCTTGTATTAGTCTCACTGAATACGGATCTGATCCTCTTCTGGCCTTGGAGAAGAAACACTGAGACTGTCCATATGGAAGATTATTAGGAAGAAGAGTTAAACACAATGTTAACTATTAACTATGCTATATTTTTTATCTTTACCGAGGCTCTTGATGTCAGGGCTTGGTTTTATTTATCTGAATTTTCTTTTGCCATCAAGATTAGTTTTAATCGGCTTTGATGAAACCTGGCCGAAAGATTATAAACAAAAGATAATGATAAATGGTAATGTTCCCACTTGGCTGGGATCTGGGGAGAGAGGAAGGGAGATTGATAATAGCTTGGTCTAGGTGAGGATTTTTTTTTTTTTAATGATCTGGAAGAGAAAATAAATTGCATGCTAATGAAATTTACAGACGACATTAAATTGGAAGGTGTTGCAAACAGGAGCGTGGACTGGGGATGTTACGCAAGTCTACCCTAAGCAGGTTAGAAACATGAGCAGCAAAGATTAAAACACAATTCAATCTAGAAAAGACAGACTCATGCATTTCTCAGGGTTGGGAAAAGTGGATAAACTGAATCCTGAAATGGAACTGATGGGAACACAGAAGGAAGAATATGGGCCAGAGGTAGAGGAAGCTACAGCACCATTTTGTCCAGGCTGCAGGGTGCGTGTTATCCAAATACTCTCTGTGGTTCCACGGCCTGAGCGAGATCGACTGCGTCCTCCCAGAACACAGGGACAGCCGCCTCCCTCCATCCTCCCTTTGCACGACTTCTGGGGCTGCCTGTCTGCTGTCTCCGTCTTTGTTTTCCTCTTTCTTCCTTTTTTTTTTTTGTTCCTCCACATCTATCAGCTCACCCACCCCTAGTCTGGAGCATTTATTTCTGGTACCTTTAGTAGGAGAAAGATGGAGACAGATTGGAGACACGTTGGCAATGGAGAGCGAAAAAGATTAAGGGAAGGGGCGGATTGGTACATGAGGAGGAATAAACATATTGCATTTACATCATGGCTCCACACAGCATCCAAAGGAGGACGTAAGCACACAGGCACTCAGGAAGGTGGCCGTGATGCTATTTAGCCCCATGAGCCAGAATATAGCTAGAAGTGATTACGATAGGGAAATTAGATGACGAAAATTCATTGCAGGGGAAAATGAGGGTTGGAAACATCATGCTTTATGTGTTTATGCCAGTCAAAACATAAACCAGCCACATCTGAAGGGCTCACAGTCACACTGAACAGGGAGTTACTTATAAACAAAATCCTGAGGACAGACCTATACGGAGAGTATGTGGCGATTTCCTTTTCCTTTGAGATATTTTGTTAATATATATGTCTAGGGGGATGTTCGGTCTGAAATCTCCAAAGCTGATCTGCATGCTAGCAACGTGTGTGTGTGTATACATACATACATATATATATATATATATATACATGTATATACATATATATATACATGTATATATACACACATATATATACATATATATACATATATATACATATATACATATATATACATGTATATACATATACATGTATAGATGTATATATATATACATGTATAGATGTATATATATACATGTATGTATATATATACATGTATGTATATATCTGTATATCATGTGTTTACATATATATTATATAAATATATATGATTTTAATAAATATATATAGTCATTCAGATGTTCCTGGTTTATGTTTTGACTAGCATAAACACAAACAGAGGCTGGGCACAGTGACTCACGCCTATGATCCCAGCACTTTGAGAGGCTGAGGTGGGCAGATCACAAGATCAAGAGATCGAGACCATCCTGGCCAACACGGTGAAACCCTGTCTCTACTAAAACTACAAAAATTAGCAGGGCATGGTGGCACACGGCCACAGCTGTAATCCCAGCTACTCAGGAGGCTGAGGCAGGAGAATTACCTGAACCCAGGAGGCGGAGGTTTCAGTGAGCCAAGATCACATCACAGCCCTCCAGCCAGGGTAACAGAATGAAACTCCGTCTCAAAAAGTAAATAAATAAATAAAAACCAGAAACAGAAAATCCCCAGGACAGGTTCATGCAGAGAGTATGTGGCTATTTTCTTTTCCTTTGAGTTTTTTTTTTTTTGTTAATATATGTGTCTAGGAAGGTGTTTATATATATACATATATACATACATATATATGTTCTATATTGTGTTTATATGTCTATATGATATATGCTGTCAATATGCAGGTCTGCTCTGGAGATGTTAGATTGAGCCCCCTTCTAGAAATACAGGTAAAATAAAACATGTTATCACATGCAGATCTTCTTTGGAGCTGTTAGACTGAGCACCCTCCTAGACATATACATCTAGTGCAGAGAGCAGTGGAGAGCAGTGGGCTAACATCTATTGAGCAGATGGTGGGGATGTTAGTAATGAGATATAATTGATATTGAGCAGTGAAATTTCAGAGGTGCTTACTCCATGCCAGGTGCTAGGACAAGTAACTTGCAGATGTGATCCCACTGAATTGTCACAATAACCTTCAGAGATGGGCAGTTACTGATCCCATTTTTCAGCGGAGGAAGGTGCGTCTCAGAGACGTGATGTACACTGGGGAGTGTTTTCAGCGTAGAAGTGGGATGCAGCCAGGATTTTCCACACCGACTCTAGATCCCACACCTTGTAATACCACGTTGCATTGGTGAATCGGTCATTCAGACAATTATTGTGAATGTGTCACGGGAGAAACAGCTTCTGCCGAGGGTTGTGGGCCCCAGAGTGCTTTGTTCTGGAATTCATTGCAGGGGAGAGCAAGAACCTTCAGGATAAAAGAAACAGGTGTGGTGTGGGGACCTTTGCATTACTCTGTAGGAGAACAGGGAATAAAAAATAGTGGCAGTGGTGCTGGTGGTAGTGGTGAAAACCTCACTCACGTTTCCACCAACCTAATAATAACACTATTCATAATAGTAAAAGTTGAATTTTCAGAGTGTTTGCTGAGTATGATTAATAATGTGGGTGCTTTCTATGCATTTTTCACTAATTCCTCTTAGAAAGCCCCTGAAGACAGTGAAGATTAGGATGATTAAGTAACATGCCCAAAATCCCACTGCCACTCTGTGACCTGATCCAGGTTGGAACCCAGGCAAATTAACAAGGCTACCCCGCTGCCCACCTGAGTCGAATAAAGAGAAAAGTGGAAGAAAATTAGGCCATAATGGATGTAGAGAGACAGAAATGGGTAGCATTTGTTATCAGGCAAAGTAAAAATGTATCACTCTATAGAGTGATAACATATTAACTGCTGCTGAGTGGAGAAAGCGCATTACCTCTGTACGACGAGAAATAAGAGTTGTGAATTAAAGGTATCATCTCTGAGTTTTAATTTTTGCAGAAGCTATCTTCCTCTGAATTCACAAGTATTGACTAGTTCTTGGGAAGAATCCCAGATTGTACATAGACCAGCATGCTTGATCTTTGAGACAGATGGACACGTTGTAATCTTAAAGTGACAAATCTAGGGAACATTTTACAAGGTAATTCTTGTCTCCTTTTCTGGACAGCAAGTTTGACATCTAGCTATGGCTTCAGGGCCTTCTCATTCCCTGTACCTTGCCCCTTCATTTTATTTTGTTTAAGTTCTGGGATACATGTGCAGAGTGTGCAGATTTGTTATACACATACATATGTGCCATGGTGGTTTACTGCACCTCCCAACCCGTCATCTAGGTGTTAAGCCCCACATGCATTAGGTATTTGTCCTAACGCTCTCCCTCCCCTTGCCCCCCAGCCCCTGACAGGCCCCGGTGTGTGATGTTCCCCTCCTTGTGTCATGTAGTCTCATTGTTCAACTCCCACGTATGAGTGAGAATATGCGGTGTTTGGTTTTCTGTTCCTGTGTCAGTTTGCTGAGGATGACGGTTCCAGCTTCATCCATGTCCCTGCAAAGGACATGACCTCATTCTTTTTTAAAACCTACCCCTTCTTTTAAGAGCTATTTAAATAATCTGTCAGATTCCTGTCAGCCTGTGAGTCTTCAGAATCGAGGAGAGCAAGCTTTGTACTTCAACAAGGTCTAATCGTTTCTTGAGCATTTTTTTATTTGCCAGTTACTTCATTAAGCATGTTTCGTCTATTGTCCTATTTCATGAATCCTTACAACCTACTCAGTTTATAGGTAAGAGATCCCACACTTAAAGAGGTGATGCATCATCGTCACCCTGTTGCAAAGTGACTGAGCCAGGATGTGCTCCTGCATCTGACTCTAAAATCCTTACTCGGCCAAGCATGGTGGCTCTTGCCTGTAATCCCAGCACTTTGGGAGGTCAAGGCAGCAGGATCACTTGAGCTCAGGAGTTGGAGACTAGCCTGGGTAACATAGTGAGACTCTGTCTGTACAAAAAAGGGAAAAATCAGCTGGGTATGGTGGCTCAGGCCTGTTGTCCCCGCTACTTGGGAGGCTGAGGCAGGAGGATTGCTTGCGCCCAGGAGGTTGAGCGTACAGTGAGCTGTGATGGTGCCACTGCACCCAACCTGGGTGACAGAGCGAGACCTCATCTCAAAATAAGATAAAATAAATAATACCCTTAGGCCTAACCGTTCTTTCCTGCTGCAGAGAATGGGTTAAATTTTTATTTATTCTGTTTTATCCCAGTCTTTCTCAAGCAGATTCTGCCACTGACGTGGAAGCATCAACAATCTGAGGCCCCTTTTCTTGGTTTGATTGCACCGGTTGAATTCCGTTTAGTATAAATAGGTATTACCCAGCCTCAAAAACAAGCAAAAACTAAAAAATTCCCTCCAAAATTCGAGTGGGTAATTAAAACTGGAAAGGATGCCTAACTTTATAGATATTGTACCACTTCATTTGTGTGTCCCCATATGCCATTAGTATCGGAATGAAAGAGTTTCACCGTGGCACACACAGATCCTTCCACGAGGAAGACATCACGCCCACACCTACTTTTGTTTTTCTTTCTTTCTTTACAATACTCTAATTAGAAGTCGTATATCTGGGAAGTCCTCTGTGGTTTGACAGTGAGTGGCAGAGATATGGCCAAATTACCTGCAATGGCACTTCTAATTCATATTCTCCTCTTGGCTTGTCTCATGCTAAACCCACTTTGTTTCTGAAGCTGTTCTCATTTGGAGTGAGTGGAAAAGGAAGGTTTTCCAAGTACAGGACTGCTGTGCAGAAAGTTTCCTTACCGTGTTGATCTTAGTGGGGTGTGGACGGTGCTGGAATGGGTGGAGAGAAAGGATGTTGCCTGTTGTTTTTAACGTTATTCCATAAAGAGCATTGAGTATTAATTAGACTCACAAAACATCTAGACCATTGGTGCTGAAATGATAGATGGTCATCACTTTGCCCCGTTATTCCTATTATCTACTTAGCAGCTGGAAAATAGAATTCCTCTTGCAGTTTGTGTACCTTTTCATGCTTTGGCTTTGCTGAGGTACTGAAAGGAACCCGTTTGCTTCATCTCTTTGCGTACGCCATCCGGGCAGCTCAGGGGTAGTTCCGAAATCAGTTTTCAGTCGCTTCACATCTGTACCTAAACCAAATCCCAATGATGCTTGCTGGTACTCTGCCGATATTTAGAAGAGTCACTGTGCTAATGAGGCCCTCACCTATACTATCTGCATAAATGGAGGGTGTCATTCAGAACCAGCGTTGAGGACACCAGCCTACAGATCTGCAGGTGGGTGGGTGTGCTGCAAAGTTGGGACAAATGTTTCATTCATTTAATGCCATTTTTATCACCTGTCTGCCTGAGGAAGAAGCCATAACAACAATATTTTATAGCTTTTAATATGGTAGTGATGCGTTCTTGAGTCACGGCGAGTCGGGTGTACATACAGAAGGTGGGGAGGTCCTTGGTTTCTTTTGTGCCACTTTGTAAAGCTGAACAACTCTTCAATCATGGTGCAGAGTACCCCTGACCTTGTAAAATCCAGGGGAAATGGAAATTATTTTCCCTCCTCCATCATTGGTGTTCAGTTAAGTGGTTTATGCTAGGTTGTCTTAGAGGTATTGGGACTCCATTCACATTATATACGGGTGTGTGGAGAACGCAGTGTTCTTCTCATTAAAAGCTTATTAACTGCAGTTTGTGAAATGGGGTGAAAACAAATACACTTCCAAATGGCTAGCATGCTTATTATCCTCTTGCCTGACACATAAAACCCCAGGGTGTAGGGGAAATTCACAGAAACAAAGGCTTAAAAGAAATGTTCAAAATGAGGCCGTCTTAAACCTAGAGAGGCAAGGACACCACAGAAACGTTGATTTTATCATCATTGTTTCTTTTCAAATACTTACTGTCGGAGTCAAGGAAAAGGAAAAGGAAAAATAATGGCTAAAAGTATTGAAGAAACTGCATGGTGGTCCTGGATGAGGGAGAAGCGGGGATCCTGTTAATTTGCAAATTTGGAATTCCTGATATTAAATGTATTAAGCTTAGTAGGAAGTACGTTCTGCAGAAGCCTGCGTGACAAAGGCATTTGATTAGAAACAGGAAAAGAACTACAGACTGGAAAGTGTAACACTATATCTGGAAGTGTGAGTTCTGAGGGTATGAACTGAATAAAAGGAACCACACATCGTGGTAGTGATGAGTGCAGTCTTCATGCTGACAGGGTTATTTCTAAGTTCATGGGAGCCAAACACCCTGAAATCTCTACATATGGCGTCTCTACATATGGCAAAAGGTTTTCATTCCTAAAACACCTCCTGGGCATTGCCGAGTGCTGATCGCATGCACAAGGAGCGACATGGCTGTGGTCTTTGCCTGACAGATTCTGAGATGCATACTAGCTTCTGGTTTTTGTTCTGGTGAGAGGTTTGCTTTCGAGGATGTCAATGACCATCATCACCTTGGCTTGAGTCCGTTCCCTGCTTCTTCCGCCCATCAATCCTTGAATATCTCACAGGCTGCATGGCTAAGGACAGTAGGGTCTGTTGGTAACCTCAGAGGAGGTTGGATTCTGGTAGGTTCCACGTCTCTCCTCTCCTCTTTGTGACTGTCATTGTTGCACTGGAGACTCACATCCCACCCTGAGCATCTTATTTACATTGACGGCCCACTAACGCAACAAGTAACCCAGGGAGGAACGCAACAGGTAACCCAGGGAGGAACGCAACAATAAATCATCAGTCACGTAATTAAATAAATGGAGGCTTCTTGTCTAAAAATGGGATAACGCACAGTCGGCGGAGGCTTATTTAGTTCAAGCCAAGCTAATATTGTTAGAGTAAACATCAAGGCAGGTGACGGTGCTGCATCAAAATATTAATTATACACCGTTTTGGCACTGATAGTAAATACTCATGTAGGGCCTTCTTTCCAGGGGAAATGCTGAAATATGTTTTAAAGCAACATTTTGAATAATTCAAGGGAGTTGGAGTCTCCATGGGAGGGCTCCACTGACATCAAAGTCATGGTGTCCATGTTCAGCCCCCCATCCCTGGCTTCTTGTCTTCTCCAAAGGGCTCTGAATGCCAAGTCTCCATGTGTCTTAAATGTATCATTAAAAACACATTCCAAGACAGTGAGAAATGCAGTGTCAATAACTTGGGAAGAGTTCAGAAATCTTGACTCAGATGTGTGAGAACATTAAAAAACAAAAAAAAAAATCGCCGATGTTGGCATGAAGCCAAGTCTGTGTCCTACAGCCTGGCTACCTTGGCTGAGTTGCTGAAAGTCTCTCAGCCTCCCTTGCCTCCTTCATACATCAAAAATACTCAAGCCTATCTTGCAAGGATTGGAAATGAGACATTTACTACATTTAGAACATTAGGTTTTGGGAGTTCTGGAAGATACCAGTCATCTCCTTAGTAAGTGTGGTGATCACTAATGATGTTTACATACCTGAGTTCTCCATAGCCTTGCCTAGACTCTGAGCAGAAGGCTATTGTGCATTCTTCTGTTTACCCACTGGACTGGAGACTCAGCTGGTGTTGTTCTAAATCAGGAAACTGCACAGGCTCACTTGAGTAGCAGATTCTTTGATCCTAGCCAGTAGGTCTTCATACAAGCAAGTCTAGACTTGGAAGAACTTGATCCAAGATGAAAGGAGTCACTTCTTCACTTCCTACAGATTCTGCAAAGGGTACACTTTTGCGGGGGAGGGGCATTATTCTTGGCATCACCAGTCACAGGTAGATTGATGATGTAAAGAATAACACCTGTATCCTAAATGATACTGTTTGTTTTGTGCCTTCTCTAGCTCCCTGCAGTAGAATGCAAGATATGTGAGAACAAGGATTAAATTTTCCCATTCATGGCCATATTTGCTCAGCAATTAGATAGTGGTAGAGTTAACTTGAAGGTTATATTTAAACGACTCAATCAGGAGCGAACTAGTTGGGGTGTTAGGTCCGTCTCAAACTCAGATGTCTACAGAGATCTATAAATTTTGAGTTGGGCTGCGTAAAAAATGATAAGGGAACAGCAAAGTTTATGGCAAACCAAAGAAGACACACCTCACCCAAGGGCATTCAGAGTCATTTGATCATTACCAATGACAGGCATGAAAAACTACATTTTGTGCTGATTCAGCCTCCAAGGATGAACTCTGTGAACTTACTGTTTTCAAGTTAAAATGGAGGGTTAGGGGAACACAGTGGCTAATCAGTATTTCAAATGGCCAACGAGTGCCAACAAAAGTAGTCATTGTGTTGCCAGTTCTGTCTTTGTCTACCTGTTTGTACTTGAAATTATCTTGGTTGTATTTTCAGTAGAAAACAAACATGCTAAGAGTCCTGTATTATAATTGCTGTATGCCAGTATGATATTTAGTAAGTTAGGCAACACACGTGTTTTGAGGGCATGCTGCTTGCCAAAGACGATGCTAGGGATCAGGGCTGTAACACCAAATTCTACAGCATTAGCAGGTCCATGGGGTTCATCTAGCATCATTCTCACAACTGCCAGGATAGGGCAGTGCCTGATGTCTAGTTGGACTTTAGTAAGCGTTTGATGAATGACTAAATGTGTAATAGGAAGAGGAAAGTGAAAATCTTGCAGATGGCCAGCTCAAAGTATGTATGCATATACACGTACATGCACACACACATGTAAACATGCACCTATGTGCTGCAAATGAAATGGTATATTGAAACCGTCCTCCATGTATCGTCATCTGATGGTCTAGAATTAAGAACATTACTTACATGTGAAGGAACGCCAAAATTATTAGGTTATTGTTTCTAATTGAGAAAGAGCTTTAGGAAATAATGGTAGAACTTCGGATCTTCAGATGAGCTTTTGCAGTCTAGCGTACACGTGCTTTCCTTTTCTGAAATGTGCTAAGTTTCGACATCTTGCCAAAAGAAAAATGAACAGCATTAAGCATGGGTGCATTTTGCATGCTTCAACCTTTTCTGTCTGTAAACAGGCATCTGTCAGGTACCTGAAACACTCCTAACGCAGCTCACACGTTCCACTTCTTGACTTGATGTAACTCTTAGCTGTGTGTGGCATGCAGGTGAGATGTAAATGCTCTAATTCAGTTTACAAACAGTGAAATGGTTGTCTTTTAATAATGCATCTCTATGTTGTTGAAATTTATGGAGAAAATGTTTGTGGTCAGCAATGCTTATCAGAATGGTGTGAACAGTGTTATTTTATAGCAGTGCTTCTCAAGTTATGATGTGCATATGAATCATGTAGACTTGATGCTTGGGAAATCTTGTTAAAAACATTGCCTGGGAGATCTGGTTAAAATGTAGATTCAGGTTTGGAAGTTCTGGGTTAGAGCTTGAGATTCTGCATTTCTGCCGAACTCCAAGTGATGGGATGGTAACAAGTTATGGACTACACCTTGAGTAGCAGGGATCTTAGGCAAGTAAGCTCCACATACCAAACTTACTAGTGTACATACATGATTTTATGACAAGCCATATACATGTCCTGTGCTAGATACTGTACCATTTTTATTATCTCCAGTTTACAGACTAAAAACATGAAATGTAGTCAGGGTCGCGCTTCTAGGAAACTGCAGAATTGAGATTTAAATCCAAGAACTCTGACATGGAACACATGTTGTGAATTTCCCCATACATTGCTTACTGTCTCTGCTTTTGCAGCTGAAGTGAGGTCGCAGGGCTGTAAGCAAATAGCAGCTGAATGCCCCATCTGCCTCTGTACTGGGCTGCATTTTAGAATGTGTTTTCAGTAGTACCTGCTTAGAATGGTTGGATTGGAATTCTCGAGGTAAGATCTACTGGAACCATCAGAGAATCCTGGACATTAGTTCTCAAGGCAAGAATGGTTGGATTGGAATTCTGGAGGTAAGATCTACTGGAACCATCAGAGAATCCTGGACATTAGTTCTCAAGGCAGTGCTTCTCGCTGGGCTGCTGTCACCCCAAGGAGGGTACAGACCAACCTGTTTAGCTCCAGCGGTGTGAGAAGAGTAAGCAGGGATGGAGTGTGTCTCCAGACCCTGAACAGAATGAGCTTTATCATTTTTACAAACTATGCCCTTGATTTGTGTGCAAGACACAGAATAACTTTTTGGAGGGTGTTATTTTGGGAATAACAAGGAAATGTATCGATCTGTTTGGTGATGGGGATGATCTTTCCTCCAAGTCACACTGTGGAACAATCTCCAAATGACAGAATTTTTCTTTGCAGATGTCATAGAGGTATTTGTTTGGAAGTGTGGATATAGGGTGGAAAAGGTTTGGAAGACTGGCTATAGGATGGAAGGGTGGATGTAGGCATTATTTATTGCATCATCAATCTACCTGTGACTGATGATGCCAAGAATAATGCCCCTCCCCTCCGAAAGTGTACCCTTTGCAGAATCAGTAGGAGGTGAGGAAGTCACTCCTTTCAGCTTGGATGTTAGCAGTCACCATCCTAATCAGTCCCCATTTTAATCACAGAAGAGAAAGAGAATCATTCATGAGTCTGCTAATGCCATGCTACAGAACCACAGCTATTCATTGGTAATGGCTGGAATGATGCTCTCTTATGCCCTTTTGATTGAATGTCTTTCCGTCTTCTAGCTGTCTAGTATCTGTCTAATCCACAAACAAAACTAATTTTGATTCAACACATACCTGGCTGCAGTACAAGAAGATACATTGAATAATAAGAATTATAAAATGAAAAGGTAAGAATAGTTGCATTCTGGGGGGAAAATGCCTTCCCAGGCAATCTGAGCAAACAAAATAATGCTGATGTCTTCTGAATGTAGTACAGATTTAAGGCCATTGGCAAAAGAGAGCAAATTGAATGAGTAATGCAAAGAATCAGTCCGCAGTAAGAGAATAATGATTTAATGAAGCAGTGTAGAAAAAGAAGGGAGAGTAGAGAAATCTGAATGCCTTTGATAGTCGAGAATGAAATGGAAATGTAACAGCTTCACAAGGTGAATATGGAGAAGGGATGGGGAAGAAGAATCAAGATCGTTAGAGATAACCAGTGGATTTGAAGCAAAATGAGGGGAAGGCATTTAGAAATTTGTAAAACTGTGACCACAGCATTTTTTGACAATGGAGATGGAGGAGGGTGCAGCTTGGATAGTTGTATTTAGAAACTCTCTTTTTATGAATTTTGGTGCATTGCCTGGAAGCGAGCATTAGTCACTTGTATAAGCAGCAGTGTAGATTGTTATGAGGCACAGCAGTGATGCGCATGTGAATAATATGTGGGATGTTAGAGAATTGTATGAGGAAAAGAAAGGGAAAGGGACCACATAGTAGTCCTCCTTTTGTGGCTAAAATGAATTTAACACACATGGGCAAAAAAGGAAATTGTACCTATCAGGCGTTCCGTGAACACTGGAGGTGTTTGTCGTGGCGGCAGTGGTGGTAGTTTTTGCTATTCTGTAAAATGCAGTTTCAAAGAAAGGCTATTGTTATTTCCACATTAGAATACATAAGAAAAGAAATTCTTCTTACCAGAAAGGGGTGTGAATCCAGACCCCAAGAGAGGGTTCTTGGATGTCAGGCAAGAAAGAATTCAGGGTGAGACTATGAAGTGAAAGCAAGTTTATTAAGAAAGTGGAGGAATAAAAGAATGGCTAGTCCACAGACAGAGCAGCCCCAAGGGCTGCTGGTTGCCTATTTTGTGGCTATTTCTTGATGATATGCTAAACAAGGGGTGGATTATTCATGCCTCCTCTTTTTAGACCATGTAGGGCAACTTCCTGATGTTGCCAGGGCATTTGTAAACTGTCATGATGCTAATGAGAGCGTAGCAATGAGGACACCCAGAGGTTACTCTCATCACCATCTTGGTTTTGGTGGGTTTTGGCTGACTTCTCCACTGCAACCTGTTTTATCAGCAAGGTCTTTATGACCTGTATTTTGTGCCAACCTCTTATCTCACCTTGTGATGATTATTATTTTTTTTTTTTGAGATGGAGTCTCGCTCTGTTGCCCAGGCTAGAGCGCTGTGGCATGATCTTGACTTACTGCAATCTCCACCTCTTGGGTTCAAGTGATTCTCCTGCCTCAGCCTCCCAAGTTGCTGGGACTCCAGACACACACCACCACGCACCACGCCTGGCTAATTTTTTACATTTCATAGAGGCAGGATTTCATCATGTTGGCCAGGATGGTCTCCATCTCTGGACTTCGTGATCCACCAGCCTCAGCCTCCCAAAGTGCTGGGATTACAGGCATGAGCCACTGAGCCCGGCCTCATTCTGTGAATTAGAATGCCTTAACCATCTGAGAATGCCGCCCAGTAGGTCTCAACCTCATTTTACTCAGCTATTATTCAAGATGGAGTTGCTCTGGTTCAAGCACCTCTGACATTCTTGCTGAGAGCCGTGAGTTCTTTTGCGGGGGTTAGACGGTATGAGATGGTGGAGGCCACAGGGATGGAATTGTTTCTCTTCTAGATACCTTCCTTAGTTTACTTTCCTTCTTCCCTTTGTGAAAGGAAAATAAATCTTGGACCTCAGACTCATTAAGCCAAAAGGAAATGTCAAGCTGGGAACTGGGTCATGAAAACCTGCCTCCTGGTTTTCTTCTTCAATGTGATGGCTACAAAGATGGAAAGCTACATACCTCCCTCACATTTTGCCCACCTGAGACAAATACATATTCAATTGCATCCTTTGGCATATTATCTACATTAGCTTACGTAAACATGCAGATTAACTGAGACAAAGGGATAAGTAATTATTTCCCCCCCCCACATGAAAATTGTATACTTCCAATTATCCTGCCCTTTCCTCTTTAAATATTAAAATCCTTAAAATCATCTTCCAAGAAAGATACAGACCTGTCGTCCAAACAAATGTTCTTAACATTGGCAAATTAAACCTCCTAAAATGATTGAGACTTGCCTGGGTCATTTTCCTTGACTGACATCTCTATAATCTTTCAAAACTTTTAGACTCCATGTTGGAATGAGTGTCTGTGTATGTGTGTGGGCAGTTTGTACAGGTTTTAAAAAAGGTCTTTATGCCCGCTGTCAGTGAATCCCGCTGTGGCTTTGCACTCCAACTTTAAACGAAAGAAGATGCAGTTGATAAAGAAACTAGAAGCCAGGCATGGGGGTATGCAGCTGAAGTCCTAGCTACTTGGGAAGCTGAGGTGGGAGGATCACTTGAGCCCAGGAGGTCAAGGCTGCAGTGAGCATTGCAGGCTGGGTAAGAAAGTGAGATGGCATCTCTAAAAAGAAAATTAAAATAAAATAGAAAAAGAGTCTGAATTTTTCCAAAAAGTCCCACATCCAACTGTCTAGTAGAAAGACCACCAATGGGCTTGTCATTGGTGGAAACCTCTTAAAATTTTTTTTTCTCTGATAAAAGTACCTCTGGTAGGGCACAGTGGCTCATACCTGTAATCCCAGCACTTTGAGAGGCCACGGTGGGCAGATCACAAGGTCAAGAAGTCAAGACCAGCCTGGCCGACATGGTGTAACCCTGTCTCTACTAAAAATAAAAAAGTAAAAAAAAAAAAAACACTTAGCTGGGTTTTGTGGTGTGTGCCTGTAGTCCCAGCTACTCGGGAGACCAAGGCAGGAAAATCGCTTGAACCCAGGAGGTGGAGGTTGCTGTGAGCCGAGATCATGCCACTGCACTCCAGCCTTGTGATGGAGCAAGACTGTCTAAAAAAAAAGAGTAGCTCTGGGAGTTTACCAAGAAATTAAAGTTTCTGAGTAATCCAGTGTCAAACACACACATTTGAATACTGAGACCAGCTTATTAATACCCATGTTCTCATTGGCCTTTGGTCTTGCTTTATCTTATAGAGTTTTTGATAATGTCTAAAGGAAAACAACAAAATGGTTGAGGGGAAAACCTCAAGGAGTCAATTTTTTTATCACTCTGGAAAATTTCTATAGTTAGACTGATTTTTACCCCTTCCAGACGAGTTGTTATATTTGCACACATTGTCCGAAAGTCATTGAACTATCTATTTCTGGTGATGGCACACATCCCTGTGACCAGCTTTGTAGTCCTCCGGGTTTGGGTATGAAAAGAGTTGCCTGAAATAAATAGTTAACTGAAACTCCGCCTGGGAGCTACATTTCTGAACACTTCAGTTCTCTACTTCTTACAAAATACAGTTCAAAAAATTCTAGACTGACATTCAAAGTACTTTTTCATCTGGCTCCAGCCTGTTTCAAACTTGTCCTTAACTACACACAGTGTCACATACCGTAGGGTAGAACATTGTTGTACCCTGGGCACTTACAATTTCCTTCCTGTCTTTATACTGTTTCCCCCACCTGGGGGAATGTCTACCCCCTTCAGCTCCAAAACTTTTCTTTTTTCTTTTTTCTTTCTTTCTTTTTTTTTTTTTTTTTTTTTTTTTTTTGAGACAGAGTCTTTCCCTGTCACCCAGGCTGGAGTGCACTGGCGTAATCTTGGCTCACTGCAGCATTTGCCTCTTGGGTTCAAGAGATTCTCGTATCTCAGCCTCCTGAGTAGCTGGGATTACAGGCGTGCACCACCACATCTGGCTAATTTTTGTGTTTTTAGTAGAGACGGGGTTTCACCACGTTGACCAGGGTGGTCTCAAACTCCTGACATTGTGACCCACCTGCCTTGGCCTCCCAAAGTGCTGGGATTACAGGCTGAGCCACCGTGCCCGGCCCAGCTCCAGATCTTACCTGTTCTTCATAGCCAAGCTCAGATAATGATGATTAATATTTATATGTGTTCACTATGTACTTTACATATGCAGAATCTTTGTTTTCATAGGATCCTATTTACTGGGTAATATTAATATTGCCATTTTATAGATGGGAAAAATGAGAACCAGGGAGATTAAGTAACATGTACCAAATCACAGAGCTAAGAGGTGTTGGATCAGGGGTTTAAACCTAGACACTCTGGCTTCAAAGTCGGCCTCCTTAGGTACTATACCAGACAGCCCCTCAATACTTACATCTGCCATGCAGCTGTTCTTCATCTTCTCCAGCAAAATTTAAGCTCGCTTTCCCCCCGCCCCCCAAACATTCCCATCTCTCCGCCTGGGCTCATCATTTTCCATTTTGAACATTTGTTATTCATTATGATTAAATGAATGCATTGTCTGTCCACCAGGTCCTTGGATGAGCTCTTGGGATGCAAAACTGAACCATTTTCTCCCTTCAGGAAACTCACAGTCTAGATTTGGAGGGAGCAAGCAGTGGACGTCTGTGAGGTAGATAACTATGTGATACCTTAGGCATGCCATAGCTTAGTGTCTCTTAATAGACGTATGAATACAAGATCATAGAAACATAGGGAAGAGAGGCTGGTTCAGCCTGCCTGGTCTGTGGTGGGCAGGGAGATCCTCTACTGAGGAAACGTACTTACTTGATCTGGACCTTGAAGCAAGCATGTCGTTTTCCTATCCAGAGGGTCCAACAATAGGATTCCAGTCAAAGGAAGTGAAAGAATAAAACCTCAGATACCAGAGGAAGAGAGACACAGCGGAGAATACGTAGGCAGCATGATAGCTAGACGGTAGTGGGAAGCACTTGGTGAAGGGACACAGCCCAGAAAGGTAGAGTGAGGTTAGTCTGTTGGATCTACAGATGAAGTTCTAAGGCATTTACCGATATCCTTTAGGAAGCGAGGGATCATGGCAGGTGGTGTACGAAAGCCATGATGGTCCTGGGTATGGCTTTCAAAGCCCAGCCTAATAGATGAATGTTCTTGTCCCCTTCAGAATATTCAGCAATCACAATTTACTAGCATACAATGCCATCAGAGCCAGCCTTTCACTCTCTGCCTATGTCAGTGTGCCGGGATGGGTTTGCTGCATCTCGGAAATACAGGGAGGGGGGAAATAGAGGAATTGCAGGAATTTTTAACCTAAGAGTCAAGAAAAAACATTTCAGTGAATAAAATAAAGACATAATGTTTGCCTTACCCTCTAAATATTTAAACCAGAGATCAAAAAGTCAAATTTCAGCCAGGTGTGGTATTGTGGACCTGGAGTCACAGCTGCTCAGGAGGCTGAGGCAGGAGGGTTGCTTGAGCCCAGGAGTTCCAGGCTGCAGTGAGCTGTGATAATGCCAGTGTACTCCAGCCTGAGCGACAACACGGGACCCTTTCTTTAAAGAAAAAAGACAAGAAAAAAGTTGATTTTCTACATGGGACCAAATAGGAGAAGGGAAATATTCTAGAGGCAATAGAGAAGGCTGGGGCCTGGGGAGAGCCGAGACTCTTCCTAAACGAAATATCATCAGCTTCTAAGCTTATTAGACTTGAGGACACAAAAATATAGTCCCAGTATGGTTGGATGAGTTGGACTTGTAGATATTTAATGTTGATTGTTAAGCATTGGTAACTTTTTATAAGTTGTTTTAAGCAGTGATTGATTCAAATATTTTATAAAGACAGGTCATGTCGATGCCCTCACTTGCAGTTTGTGGTCTGTGATTTAGACAAAGAAGACTTAGCTCAGAGTTTCTGTGAAACAGGTAAAACTAAATACGAAGGTGCTTGTTTGTAGACAAAGTCTAATCCTTCCGCAATTCCGAAGTGCCTCCTTGATGCTGAGCCTTGTATGAGATCCTATAGAGGCTATAAAAGTAACTGGATGGTGTAGGGGGCTCTTAGGTTAATGCACGTTTAGAAAATTGTGTTTTGGCAATTGGCATACAAATACCAGGTTGTTCTTTTGATCTCACTCTGTTAAGATGTATAATTCTGGAAATGTTCCTCTTATTTTGAGTCCCTGATGGGAAAAATAATGAGTACCATCATAATGCATATAAATGAGAGGAATGTGCTATTGTGCTACATTCTTACACCCTTCTCTATCATTTAAGGAGACAAGCTGATAAGAAAGAAACGTGTTTATTTCATTTATTCCTTCCCTAACCCCTGCTACCACCACCACCATCAATTTGCTGGATTACTCTTGGGGATTTTCAGGAGGAATCAGCATGGGATAGGAATCAGCATTGTTTTCATCATGACCATGCTTTTTCCAGTACACCTCTCTCTCTCTTTCTCCCACTCTTTCTCCTCCAACTCCATCTGTGGCAAAGAGCTCCGAAGTGATTCTTTATGCAGGAGATTCGCATGCTCAGCCCGCCAGCCTGTGGATCCATGTGCTATTACCAAGTTTTACCCTCTGAGTATATAGCCTGTAGTTGGGTTTGAATATTAAGTGTCAAATTCCAATACACTGGTGAGAGATTTGCAGCAACCAGTAGGTAACTTCTGCATCCCCCAAAGCTGCAGAGTGCTCTCTGTATTGATAAGTGGTCTCATTTTACATGTGTCCGATGACTGGGGCGAAGTTGCTGATCCAGTGTGTGATGCTGAGGGTACCATTACCTGCGGTTGTCCTCTTTCCTGAAATAAGGAGGGGGACAGGGGCAACGGTTCAGGAGGAAAATGTGCAGAGCCGGCTGTTCACAAATGTGAAGGTTACTCCAGAGAGTGCTGGGAGCATTTTGTCAGTTTTGTTTGCAAAGAGATAGGGAATGAAGGATTATGATCCTCGGCGCTCTTAATGTTCCCTGGGCCACAATCTAATCCAGCAGGACACCTGAGGTAACACAGCCATTTTATTCACGTATTTCTATATGGTTATCATAGCGGGCAGGAATGGAATAAAAAGGCTTAGGAGATAATCATCAAACAATGTCTGTGTCTTCTATAAAGGCAGCTGAGCCCAGGGTCTTCATCCATTCAGCCATAGAAGCAGTTGCTCTTCCCACAGACATTTATCAAGCATTTTGCTGCAAGCCCTGGGCACCGTTTGAAGGACCCTCACTTCACAGAGACCCCATCCATGGTTCTAGTCACTCACACACTTATCCATTCACTAAACACTGCTTATCACCTTGGTGCCAGGTTCAGTGCTAAACTTTCAAAGAAGAAAGGGGATAAACATTCGGCTCTGGAAGCAGAATCCTGGCTTTATCACCAAAAAATTGGGTGATCCTGTCCCTAGCAGCCTCACTATACTGATCTAGAAAATGGATATAAGGGCAGTTCCACCTCATAGGTTGCTGTTATGATTATGGAGGCAGGGGATGTACTTTAAGAATACTTAGCACATGGCTGTGGCCCTGTTAGTGATCAGAGCTGCATGAGTTTCCTTTCCAGGGAAAGGCCATGCCTGTGTTACTGCACAGAGGTCCCAATCCAGACCCCAAGAGAGGATACTTGGATCTTGCGCAAGAAAGAATTCAGGGCAAGTCTGTAAAGTCAAAGCAAGCTTATTAGGAAAGGAAAGGCATAAAGAATGGTTACTCTATAGAGAGAGAGCAGCCCCAAGGGCTTCTGGTTTCCCGTTAGTATGGTTATTTCTTAATGATATGCTAAACAAGGGGTGGATTATTGATGCCTCCCCTTTTTTGACCATATAGGGTACCTTTCTGAGGTTACCATGGTATTTGTAAACTGTCATGGCACTCGTGGGAGTGTAGCAGCAAGGACAACCCGAGGCCACTCTCGTTACCATCTTGGTTTTGGTGGTGGGTTTTGTTTGTTTGTTTGTTTGTTTGTTTGTTTGTTTTGGTGGGTTTTAACTGGCTTTTTTACTACAACCTGTTCTATTAACCAGGGCCGACCTCCTATCTCATCCTGTGACTTAAAATGTCTTAACCATCTGGGAATGCAGCCCAGTATGTCTCAGCCTCATTTTACCCATCCTCTATTCAAGATGGAGTTGCTCTGGTTCACATGCCTCTGACACGAGTCACCATTTGGTGAGCACAGGGTAGGCTCTCATGGATCTGCTGTTTCCTTGTGGTTTAAATCCCAGCCTCACTACTTAATGGTGGCCTTAGCATTACTGTGATCTTGGGCATTTTATGAAATGCCTCTGAATGTCCCTGAGCCTGAGCTTCCTGATCTGTAAAATGAGAATAATGTTGATTTGGACAGGAGACAGGGAAGTGGTGGGTAGAAAGGGGCAGTTTCCTGGTAAAGACATCACCTGCAAGCCTGGATATGTGTGGCCCTAAATAGGAACAGACATTCCTGTTGACTTTCAGCCCACCACACCCCCCTATCCTATAACCATATAATCCCAAACACCTGGCTTCTGAAAGAGCTGAAGAAAAAAACAGAAGAGCAGAAGAATGGCAGAATGGCATGGCAGAGAGAAGAGAGGGAGCATCTGAATGCTGAGAGGAGTTCAACTGGGATGGTCAGAGAGGAGACTGGCCACTGGGCAGCCAAACTGTATAGGAAGATCAGAGTCCCACTCCATCCCCTTTCTAGCTCTCTATCCATCAATCTGAGAGCCACCTCCACCACTCATAAAACTCCCGCATTCACCATCCTTCAAATCCATGTGTGATCCAATTCTTCTGGGATGTTGGACAAGAGCTCAGGATACAGAAAGCTGTCATACTGACCCTGCTGTGTTAACCCTTAAGCTGTCCGTGTATGGTGGGCAAAAAGAACACACTGTAGCAGATGCCCACTTGGGCTCCTGCAGCTGTCTGTCAGTGTGCTCTCCCTCCTGTAAGGGGTTTGAGCAGTGGTGGCAACCAAACAGACAAGCCACACCCCTGTCTCACGTCCTGTGAGGGGGTCCGGGAACTCTCTTGTTTCAGTGGTAGTGTCTGTGAATGCAGTTCTGCTGCATAGGGTGCTCCGTAGATGCCCTGACTTGTTCTTGATTTTCATCACACTGATGTGTTAGTCATACCTCAAACAGTCACTCACAGCTCCCCAGGTATATCCCATTGTTATGCACTTCAGGTAGACAATGCATCCCTAAGACATAGAAAACAATTGTCAATTTATTTGACAAATCCTTGCTTTGTTTATAAGTTTTCACAATAATCAGGGTGACAGCTGGTGAGCCTTGATTCCTTTTCAAATTCAGTCGAGTGCAGCTGTAAAGTGTATCAACTTCCCCTTTAGCTAAGCAGATCCTAATGGGTTCGGTTAGCATTGCACATGCATGTGATTCACCAAAACCTTCCTTCTGGGTTGGTAACAGCACTGATTAAAAAGTGAAAATACCCTTAGTGTTAATTTACCAAGCAGTGTTCAAGAATGACAAGACATCTCAAGAGACTGTTTTCCAAAGGTTAGCTTTTGAAATTAAACAAATTATGGTGAGTTTACATATTTGTTGGATGCAAATCCAATCTGATATTTAAATGTATCATGCCACCCTTTGGATGTTTGTGGACAATTTGGAATTATAATCTGTTTCAGTTTTTTGATGACCTGACATTCCTTATGAGGTACTTTAGAGGTTAAGAACCCAGAGGGGATCCCTGGAAGGTACTGGTATTCACTGGTGATAATGGATAAAAAAGAATATGAGGGTCTTGACCCCTTCCCTGGTACTATTTCTGCCCTTGTCTCTGATACTCCATCTCTGTGTCCAGGTAAAAGGCATCTGCCAGTTGCAACCCGCATTCTGATTTGCAAGGAAAGTAACCCCAAGCAGTGCAGCAGCTGGTGGTAACATTAGCATGAAAGGGGCAGGGTGAATACTCCCACCGTGGGGAAGAAAATGCAAGTGGCTGATGCAGGGGCCTTAGCTCCAGAAACTCATCTGTATCAGTGAATCCATTTCCTATTTTTGCTTTTCAGTCTCTCTTCTTCAGAGGATGGTAAATAATGTAGTAACAGTGTTATTTGTTAACACCATTGTTAAATGGCTACAGTTGAACAGGTCGATCTAATTCCTTTAAATACATCAATGGTAATTCTAAAAATAGTCTTTTGAGATGAGTGACAGTATCATGACTCCTATATTACAGGTGTAAAGACTGAAGCTCAGAGAGGTCGAGTAACTTTCCCGAGGTCATAAAGCCAGCACACGGTGAAGCGCATGTAAGCCACCAGATAGAGTGATTTCAGAGACCTCATTTTACTGTAATTTTCCAAGACTCCATCATGACCACTCTGGCTTCTAGTTCATTATCTACCCTTTGGCCAGTTTTTCTCCTAAAATATGGTCAGAACAAGTCATTCCCCTTCTCAGATATCCCTATTGGATCCTTAATGACTGCTTGCCGAATGCTGAACTGTTACTTGCAGTGGCCAAAAGCATGCACTCTGGAGTCTGCTGGGTCTCAGTTAAAGGCATGGCTCTTCTTACCACTAAGGGGTCTTTGGGAAACAAGTCTGTCCCGTTTTCTCACCTGTAAAAATGGCATCAAAAACAGCAACCTCAGATGGGTTCACTAGAAGCCCGAACCCTAGCATTAGACAATATAACTCTGTAACAAACCTGCATGTGTACTCCCGGAATCTACAATAAAAAATAAATAGAAGCACCTGCCGAACTCACATAGACATGAGCAATGGGATACCATTCCGTTTCGAAAGAGAAGGACATTCTGTCATTCGTGATGACATGGATGAACGTGGAGGGCATTATGTTAAGTGAAGTAAGTCAGGCACGCAAGGACAAATACTGCATGATATCACTTAGATGTGGAATCTAAAAAAGTCAGAGTTACAGAAGCAGAGAGTAGAATGGTAGTTACCAGAGGCTGGGTGTGGGAAGTAGAAAAGTTCCTCTTCAATGTGTTGTAAGTGTTAGAAATAATAGTTTGTTTTAAAGACTTTCTTCAAAGCCCTCTTGCTTTTTGCTAATAATTCTTTGTTAAGTCCTATCCTATGTAGCTGTTAGGCATGCTTATAGGCACATAGTACATTCTATGTCCTCATACTTTAACCAAGATATCTGTGCTGCACGTGCTCAAAGGCACGTCCCAGCGTGCAGCCCATGTCCCTTCCTTATTTAGAGTTTTCTATTCTTTTTACCTGTTTAGAAAAGTTTTAAGTTGTTAACCAGTCGGGTTTCAGTTTAGATCGTGAGGTCTGGCTCCAAGCAGCGGAAATCAGACACGGCAGTAAGGACAACCCCAAATGTGTAAGGGATAAGTACGCCTGCTTTTCCTTTGTTCATTATACTCTCATGGCAAAATGGCTGGCAAGGGTACCCTTCCTGCGGGAAGTAAAAATTGCTTTGCTGAGAGATCCTTTGTCTCAGTGCTAATTTTTCTTTGCTGTATGGAACATCTGTTTCCCAGGGAGAGGGGAGGAATTGAGGAGATGCTGATCAAAGGATACAACAGGCTGGGCGCGGTGGCTCAAGCTTGTAATCCCAGTGCTTTGGGAGGCAGAGGCGGGTGGATCACAAGGTCGAGAGATCGAGACCAACTTGGTCAACATGGTGAAACCGCGTCTCTACTAAAAATACTAAAAATTAGCTGGGCATGGTGGCGTGTGCCTGTAATCCCAGCTACTCAGGAGGCTGAGGCAGGAGAATTGCCTGAACCCAGGAGGCGGAGGTTGCGGTGAGCCGAGATCGCGCCATTGCACTCCAGCCTGGGCAACAAGAGCGAAACTCCTTCTAAAAAAAAAAAAAAAAAAGGATACAACATTTTGATTAGACAGAAGAAATACATTCAAGAGACCTATTGTACAACTATAGTTACTAACACTGTATATTTGAATATCATTCAGAGAGTACATTTTAAGTGTTCTCACGAGAAAAAAAGTGGTAAGTATGCACATTTTCATTAGCTTGATTTAGCCATTCCACAGCATATACATATTTCAAAACATCATGTTGTACACCATAAATATATGTTACTAAAAAATAACAATAAAAAGAAATCCCCTCCGTCAGCTACCTACATTGCAGTTTTTAGCAAGACTTACACAAGTGATACGTATAAAGTAAATAGCAGAGTACTCCTTAAATCCATACTGTTGTACTGCTCTTATGTCGGACTCATGAAGTCTCCTTCATCTAGTTTCATTTTTCCAGTTTCCTTCGTTATCTTTCCCACATTCTGGTTCCAGAAAACTGCTCCTGATTGCCTCATATGGCATGGAGATTCATGCGTCTAGCTTGTAGCCCTTCTCCTTCATTAAATGACAGTGTTTTCCATCCATGAATTATCTCAGTTGCTACTTTTACCACACAGATTTACTCCACCACCCGAGTCAGAATGCATTGCTCTTCCATTTTTCTGCTGGGAATCTTGTTTTACTGTGTCTTCTATTAGCTATTATTAATGTGAGCTTGTTTAGAAAATGGAGTGCCCCATTTATCTCTGAATCCCTAACTGTACCTGGCACCATGCTTTGATGGTTTTCACAAAGTGGGAGCTCAAAAAAGTGCCAAATGGATTAATGAGTGGATGCGCACATTACAATGAACACGAGTAACTTACATTATGCTCCTTTGAAAAACATTTACTTCCTGTGAATTGTCATTGAAAAAAAAATATCCTTGAGGATCAGAAACAGAAGCTGGAAACTTTGGAATGTCGATTTTTTTCTTTGCTTTTTTAAATTGTAGGCTTATTTAAATCTCTACATATTTCAAATCTAAAAGAAATTATGCACAACCAGACTCTAAATCCATGTGGAATAACTCAGTGTTTCACATAAATGAGTTCTGTATTTTTGATGGGTATTACATGCCAAAGAATCTAGACTATGGTCAGAAATTGAGTTGTTATTTTTTTCTTTTTTCCATTTACCTAGCTAGGTTTTTGCTTTATTAGGATTAAAGACTGCTTTCTTATTAAGCAATGCAGATCTCATTGAAATAAATACCTTTATGGAAAGGATGCTTTTCTGATTTTTTTCTGAAAGGTTGAAGCATTTTAGGGTAACTTGGAATGTTACGAGATCTAGTTTCCTGAGATGTGAGTAAAATTAATCCCATGTCACGAAGATTTTCTAATGAAAAAATATTATAGAAAACATTTAGGAGAGGCTCTGCATGTGTGGGGAGGTGTGTGGGAAATCTCTGTCCTTTCCTCTTCATTTTGGTGTGAACCCCAAAACTATTCTTAAAAGAGGAACATGTTGTAAAAAACAGTTTGGAGAATGCCTAGAACTTAGCAAATGCTCTGTAACTTAACGTTCTGTGAATGCTAGGATCTGCTTCTCTGCTAGATCTGGTCCCAAAACATGGGGTTTTACCTATTAAAAGTTACTGACATTTATCAGAATTATATGCAAGCATTCTGTGAAGCATCGCATACGCAATATTTCATTGAATCCTTGGAGCAATCCAATAGCACTGGTACTCCAGCCACTTGCCAGAGAACATCCTGATGTTTGCGAGGGGTCTGCAAGTGCCCCAGTGTCAAACTCAGAGAAAAATCAGAAACCAAGCTTTGCTTACTGTAGGTTTTGGGTTCTTACCATCATATGGTATTGTCCTTCATGGCAAGAACGGAGATGTAAATATTTTTTATCTCAAAACTTCCTACATGTCCTGTGGTTTCATCCACAATGTTTATTTCTTACTTGAAATCATGCCGTAAAGAAAATGCTACCCAAAACACATTTGGATGAGATCTCATATTAGATACATAACTTTTGATGGTTACCTGAGGTGACCCTCTGAACATTTTGCAAACCTTTCGTGACCTGACTCTAGTTTTATGACTTTCCTTTCTCCCACACGGAGATGCTGAGTGCTGTATTGATCTTTCTGCTTCACGGTTTTCCCTTCATTTCCTTTATTGTCTATTTTTCTGGAACATTGTACCAAATGGATAGGTTGTTCTTTGCTGAACATGAAGGATTGACTATCGGGAATTTTCTTTTATCTTCTGAAATCTGTTGGCTTTTTAAAAAAGTTAGATATCCCCTTCTGACTAGATGGATTTTATGTTTTAATTTTTCTCTCCTTGTGAGTAGGAATGTGTCACACTGAGAGGCCCACAGTGTACCTGTCTTGGTATTGACAGTGTTGAAATATATGTACATTTTTGAGGTATTTTTGTTGTTAAGCTTGTTGATTTTCTTCTTAGGAGGATGCATATGAATCAGATCATCTGTTGCAATTAAAAAGAAAGAACATTTTTGGAACAAGAAAGTCTAACCTCTTTCTTTTGCAAACAGGAGACTGAAGCCCAGAGAGAGTTAAATAACCTAATCAAGATCAAATGGCTAGTTATTAGCAGACATGAGACTAAACTCGTGCCCCTTTTAGTGATTAATTTAGAAAAGTACATTTTTAAGACATTTTTCAGAACACTAACCTAGGGAGAACTTTTAGATGTAAAGAATATAGCAAATGCATCTTTGAAAAGTAGCCAAAATGACTTGAAAAAAAAATGGTATTATCGGTGAAGACACTTCACATACTTTATGTGAGGGTGTCTCCCATACTTGAGAGCCGACCCCACCGACAATGATTCTGCTGGGATATGATACTTGCGGTTTTTATCCTTAAAGATAACTGCACCAAGGTTGCCTTGATAGTTTTACTATTTCCTTGAGATTACATTCTTGAGATGATGAGACCAGCCTGAATTTTCAGTGTCGTTGTGAGACCTTTCTCTGGTTGAAATGAATGCTGATAAGCTGATTATCTCTCTGAAGAAAATATGATGTCCACATTTCATAGCTTAGTTCTGATCACTTCAGTGCCATTTTCATTCTGAAACATCTTCCCGGGTCTGAATTAAATAAGGAAATAAGGTGCTCTGGAGTCCAATACATATTAAATAGAATTTTTTTAAAAAAAATCAAGACCTATAGAGTGGAGGATGGGCTTTCTTTATGGTGTATTTTCTTTCTCCATGTTGCAGTAGGTGGCAGCTAGCTAGTTTCTTTTTCTTTATGGAGCAATGAGTTATGAAGCTCAAAAATAAAGTGTTCTCAGTGGTGTAAATAAAGCGGTAATCTGAGTAAATATATCACACTATGTACTGAAGGTTTGCTTTTTGCCTTTTTTTCCTCTTTCTTTTCCTTCTCTGCTCGGGTCCAGGATATGCCACTGTGTATTGTTCACACATTAATCTTGGTAGTAGAAATGGAAAGCTACTTTTCATTGAGAAATAGATTCAAAGTAAAAGATGATTAATGGGCCGGGCACGGTGGCTCTTGCCTGTAATCTCAGAACATTGGAAGGCCGAGGCAGGCAGATCACAAGGTCAGGAGTTCAAGACCAGTCTGGACAACATGGTGAAACCCCATCTCTACTAAAATACAAAAATTAGCCAGGCGTGGTGGTAGGCACCTGTATTCCCAGCTACTCAGGAGGTTGAGGCAGGAGAATCCGTTGAACCCAGGAGGCAGAGGTTGCAGTGAGCTGAGATCGCTCCGTTACATTCTAGCCTGGGTGACAGAGTGAGACTCTGTCTCAAAAAAGAAAAGAAAAGAAAAGAAGATGATTAATGAATGAAAGTAGCATGCATTCCGAATGATACATTTTGTATCTTGGCTCTATAAATCTGTCTGCATTGCAACCTCTTGTGAGCTCCCAGGTTACTATATCCCTTCTTTATGGAACTGGTGGATTTAGCTCCCAAGCTACCTGGTGTTGCTAACAGAGAAGGAAGGCACTTAGAATCGAGGGGACTGTCTTCCCTACAGAGCCGCATGCCTGAGGAGGGGAGACCCACACCTGGGAATGATGTACTGAGAGAGGAGATGTTACTTAATGACTCTGTCTATGACCAGCATGGTGGCGTTTGCCTATAATCCCAGTACTTTGGGAAACTGCAGCAGGTGGATCACTTGAGGCCAGGAGTTTGAGACCAGCCTGGCCAACATGATGAAGCCCTCTCTGTCTACCAAAAATACAAAAATTAGCTGGGTGTGGTGGCAGACACCTGTGGTCCCAGCTACTCAGGAGGCTGAGGCAGGAGAAGGGAAGTGGAAGTTGAACTGAGCCCAGATAATGTCACTGATTATACTCTAGCCTGGATGACCCAGCAAGACTCTGTCTCAAAAAAATAAAAATAAAAATAAAAAAAAGAAAAAAGAAAAAAAAAGAAAAAAAGAAAAGAAAAGGAATTTCTATGTCTGAGAGGCTTTGTTTTGTAAACCTGTTTCGCAATTTCTCTGTCCAGTGACAACAATCAGCAGAACTAGTGGGATGATGGGTAATAACCAAAGTGAATCACCTGGGAAGGAGTGGTCCACAGTGCAGCAGCTTACTGTGTGTGTGAGAGCCCATCGTAGCCTCATGGCACCTCTGAGCTCCTTTCTTGCAAAAGCACATAAATGTCCTCCTGAGGTTATTCCTAATCCTTCCTTGGGTAGTCATGAGCATGTGATGTCTGCTTGGGATGGAAACATTCTCATTGACAGCAAATGTAGCACAATTGCCCTTCAGACTACAGTCGAACCTGTGGCTTCTCACTGGAAACATGCACCAGGACTGACCCCCTCTGAGCATCATGCTTCATCTGTGAGTTGGAGATAATGATGCCCAGGGCATAGGGATGTCAGGGCATTGCTGCCTGCAAATTGTTTGTCACAGTCCGTGACACAGAGTAAACATTAGATGCTCCTTCTCCTTCTTTTTCTTCCTGTTATGATTATTTTCTTGCTATTGCCATTGTCTTTATTTATGTACACTCACATACGTATGTCCCTATCAATCCCAGATAGATATTTACTGAATTCCTGTAAGTCACAATAATTTCCATCACTTTTACTCATTTCTCAAGGCCCTCTTCAGCTTGGGAGGACTTGAGTATGACTTAAGTAGATACAGCTTTTTAAACACACACTATAGTCATACTCTAAGCATTTTTTCCCTTCTATTTGATCATTCTGAGAACACTTTTAAAAAGTACTTTTTTTTTTTTTTTTTTTTTTTTTTTGAGACAGAGTTTCGCTCTTGTTGCCCAGGCAGGAGTGCAATGGCACGATCTCTGCTCACTGCAACCTCTGCCTGCCGAATTCAAGCGATCCTTCTGCCTCAGCCCCCCAGTAGCTGGGGTTACAGGCACGTGCCACCACACCTAGCTAATTTTGTATTTTTAGTAGAGACAGGGTTTCTCCATGTTGGCCAGGCTGGTCTTGAACTTCTGACTTCAGGTGATCCACCTGCTTCGGCCTCTTAAAATGTTGGGATTACAGACGTGAGCCACTGCGCCCAGCCAATAAAGTTTAAACATTTTGATAATTTTGATGGCGCCAAAGATTCCCCCAACATTAATCTTTTTAGGTTCCGTTTTTCTGTCTAATGTCAGGAACAGACTTAACGCTTCCCTGTCTCACAGACTCAGGACAAAGAAAGTCGCATACTGGTAAATTCCATTAGTGCTTTTTGGGGTTAGGGTGGAAGTCACGAATTCATTCATGAATGCACACCACAAACAGGGATGGAGTTGTATTAACACGTGACCTTCCTAGTCCTGAGTGGAAACAGGGAAGGGTTCAACCTATTCCTGAGATTAGACAGAAAAATAAAACCTCAAGCGTACTTTTTATTTCTACCTCGTGCTTGAGATAATTGAGGCCAAAGATGAACAGTAACTCACCCAAGGTCATGCAGCTAGCAAGTGCTGGAGCTGCCAGTGCCCCTCAATGTGTGTGATTTCCAAGGTCAAAGCTCTGTCTTCACTTATGCACTTGTTTCTTTGAATATCATGATCTGTCCTCTATCTGACCCCTTAGGAGCTGCACATGAGGTAGGTAGGAAGTTGGGCTTAAAGAAAGAGCTGTCAGTGTTGGGTGGTCGGTGAAAGCCTCTGGGTCTCAGATTGAGATCCTTGGGAGGCAGAGACACGTGGTTTCTTTCAAGAGTTATTCACTCCTTCACTGAGCCAATATTTAAAGAGCATTGGTTTTGCTCTTTAGGTACTGAGTTGAGCGCAAAGTATTTGGTAGGGAGCAAAACCTTCCACGTCTGAGTCCTCAGGGAACAGTCAGGCTAGTGGAATAGACAGACACTAATCAAATGCTTATGTTTTGCTGTGTAGTTATAACTGAGCTCAATGCAATGGCAAGGGAACCTGTCCTAGATTTGCTGCAGAAACCGGTCAGAGGAGGCTTTGCTAAGGAAGCAGTATTTGAGCTGAGAGTTGACTCATGGGTGGAAATCACACAGGGGGGTCTCCTTTCTCTTCAAACTCTGTTCCTGGAGCCTGGAAAGTTACAGAGGACACCGAGCCCTCTCAGTTACTGCTTGTGCATCGAAAGGAATGGAACTTTCCGCGTCGAGTTTCTGCAGAGATTAGCCTTCCTTTTATGTCAGAGTCTTTTATGTAAGAAGTCTAGTGGTTTCTTCATGGATGAAATCCTTTGGTCTTCTTAATAGCAAGTGTGTGCCCAGCCAGCTCCAGAGGCTGATGGATTCGGGTAAACTCAGTTCATGTGAACTCAAGAGCATTTGCTAAAAAGCCTCATTCCTCTTGGTCAAAAGAACTCACTGGCCATTTCTACTGTTGGGGGAAGGAGTATTTTCATCTCCCAGACAATTTTATGCAATGCCTATAATCAGCCAGCAGTTGCCATCCATTTCTGCCAGTCTTTTATCATTCAACCTAAAAGAATCTGTCTGCAGGAATTAAAAGTCCGCCTTTTCTGTAATAAACTGCGCCCTGCACGCAGTACCTCTGAGGAAATGTCACAGACCACCCAAAATGCCCCCATTTAAGTGGTAGAAATGTGGCATTCTCTAGCTTCGTGGTGGGATTGGTAAAGGAAGACCCTTTAGAGAAGCTGCTTTGTGAACCTGGTGCTTATAGCTTCTCTCCTTTTGCTAGACATGAACCTGAACACACCAACCAAAAAGTCAAACCAGACAACATCTCTATTTTTTGAAAATTAGAGGCAGACTAAATATTACATCAGCGTATGGATTTTAGAGCCACACAGAGCTGGATTTGCATCCTGGCTTTGCTGATGACTGGCAGTAAAACCTGCAGCAAGTTCTTTCAGATTCTTAAACACCTACCTAGGTCATCCTCAGAAGAGAAATCATGGTGGTCATGCTTAGAGGGCTTCTGCAAGTAAAGCACCTAGTACATGGTAAATACTTGGGTTAGGATAATCCTCATCATTAGAGCTATTAATATTGTCTAATACTAAATGAATAAGAAATAGTTTATTATTTATACTAAGTTATTTCTAAGTCTAATTGGTCTAAATAAATATATAAATAATAGTATGTAATATTTAATAATATTTTAAGTCATTATATAATCATATATAAAATGATCAAACAACCTAATACATAGATAATGAGTTTTAATTACTTTTGTTTATAAATGATAATCATTTATATTATTTATAGCTTTAGATTATTAATATTTGTGTATTTTTAATCAATGATAATCATTTGTTATCTATTTCTCTATTTCCGTAATTCTACATTTTATACGTGATGATTGTTTATATTATTTATATGTTAATTTGGATTGTTATTTACATATTTGTATTAGTGATGATTATATTTATATGTTTATTTGGTTTATTACTTATATATATTTTATAAGTGATAATTTACATTGATATATTTGGATTGTTATCTACATATTTTTATAAATTATAATTATTTATATGTTCATTTAGCTTGTGATTTACATATTTTTATAAATGATAATCATTTATATTATATATAAGTTTATTTGGATTATTTACATATTTTTATAAATCATAATCATTTATTCATTTACATATTTACATAGGTTATTTACGTATTTTATAAATGATAATCATTTACATCGTACATTTAGTCGGATTTCTGTTTGCATATCCCATAAATAATCACCGTCTATGTTATTTTTGTATTTATTTGAATCGCGATGATTATTTGTTTCTTCCTTATGTAGATCCTTGATGCCCTGTGTGTGAATCCATGTTTTTGACCTTGCAAGCCACGTATTGGATCTACTGTTTGGTTTTGCCTTTGTGCCATGAAAGCGATCATAGATAACATGTACATAAATGAAGGCACATGACTGCATTCCAGAGAAACGTTTTTTTTTTTTTAATACAAATACTGGCTGTGTGTTGACTTGACTTGTGGCCCCTAGTTTGCTGACTGATAGGGCTGCCTGCGCTTGAACATCCTGCTCCCGTGGCTCCGAGTAGGTCTTACCTGGATGGCTTAGTCACCAAAAAGTATGTCAGAAATAAAAGAATCCCGTTGGAGCCAGGCTGAGCCATAGGGGCAGTTTCTTGGGGAAGGGCTTGGTATCCCTTATTTATGTGAAGAGCGGGATACTGGACCAGGCATCAGGAGTTGTGGAAGGAGAGATGCAAATGCTGTCTGGAATGGCAGGTGTCATTCTTAGAAAAACAGATGTGCGGCAGGGGGAAGGGCGTGTAGAGGAACACCAAAAGTATTCCCCAACCATCACTTCTAAAACAAAACTTTGCTCAGGAGCCATTTCCTTTTGTCTTTTTTGACTCCACAGCACATTTCAAATGCCTTGTCTGAGCCTGGCCAGAGGGCCATCTCTCTGCTTACATGAGAATACGTTGATGGTATTTCCCAGCAGAAAACACTTACCTCTCTCCTCTCACCCTAAACCCAGGAAGTTTTAATTTTGTAGAGATTGAAATAATCAGGTCTCACGTGTATATTCCCTTTCTAAGCATTGAGATCACATGTTTCGAATTCAATGGCTTATCTTATGTACTCGGTAGAGAAATAATATAAATATACCTTGAAATTTCCCTGGAGTTCAGCTTCCCTTTTCATACTGGGTCTAGCTAAAGTTCAGAATCAACTAAAAGGAGCCTCATTGCCTCACACACACCCTGTTATCTCTGGCGGGTTCAAATGCAATTTCTCTGAGAAGGCTGTGGTATCTCTGCTCTCTCTGGCCTTGAATCTGAGAGTCTAAGGATTTCTTTGGAGTACACACAGTTGCATCCTTTTGACAGACAGTGCAAATTAAAAGATCTGGCACGGCCCAGGAACCAGGGACCCAAACCTGCCCCTTGGGTTTTCATTTACAGTTAGGCACTGCAGACACAATTATTGCTGACAGGGAAGCAGAGCTGGTGGCAGAGTGCGCCTGACAGGAGGCTCACGCCAACCCGTAATTGGGAGGATTATTTTTAATCAGAACATACCCTACAGCCCAAACATTAGAAATCTCCTGTAAGGCCAAGACAGGAAATTAAACACACCAACAATAAGGCTCAAAGGGGGGCGGTTTGTGGGGTGTAATATTATTAGTCTCTCGGAGGTCCCTGGAGCTTTGGGGAGAAGTTTGCTTCCCTACAGAGGGAGGCTGGGAGCAACCCTTCCATGATGCAGACACAGAGACTATACCTGAGCCCTTTTTGAATGGGCATATGCAGCCAAATTAAATGCAGCAGAAAGACGAATTGCATTGGAGTGCAATGTGTATTGCATTTGCTTATTACAAATGCAATGATGCTTACTGCCTTTAAACAGCGTAAAGTCACATATAAACCTTAGAGTAGCGGCTGCAATTGTATTTCACCAGTAAGAGAAGAGCCTTCTGGGTTCCTTATTTTATTTTATTTTTTTGAGATGAAGTCTCATTCTGTCACCCACGCTGGAGTGCAGTGGTACAATCTTGGCTCACTGCAACCTCGGCCTCCTGGGTTCAAGTGATTCTCCTGCCCGGGTTCAAGCAATTCTGCCTCAGCCTCCCGAGTAGCTGAGACTACAGGCATGCACCACCATGCCCAGCTAATTTTTGTATTTTTAGTAGAGATGGGGTTTCACTATGTTGACCAGGCTGGTCTTGAACTTCTGACTTCATGATCCACCTGCCTCAGCCTCCCAAAGTGCTGGGATTACAAGCGTGAGCCACTGCACCCGGCAGGGTTCCTTATTTTTAGGAATTTTTAATGAGCACTTACCATGTGGCAGGTGCAGTAATGGCTTCTGACACTGGGCTATGCTGAGAGTCATCTGGATGATCTCACCACCCTGGCAAAATTTTGCAAAGCACAGTAAGACTTGGTTTATTGAAAGGACTGTTGTTGAAGTAGGTCTTGGCTGTTTGGCTTGAGAAATAATTACTTAGTACTAGTGCCAGGTAATTTAGTTGTAATGTTCTCACATCAATCCTCTGAGATGGGCATTATTATACCCATTCTATGGATTAAAAAAAAACCGAGGTTCTGAGCAGTCAAGCAGCTTCCCCAGAATTAATAAGAGAACTGATTTTGAAACGACATCTGTGTCGAAAACCTGTAGCATGTCAAACTGCTTGTCAAACTGTACTGTGACTCATGAAAGACCAGGCACAGCCTGAGCTTTGAGGTGCTGCCACTCCAGAAGAGAAGACAGATGTAGAGACAGATATCTACAAATTATGAGTCTTTCGAGATACTAACTGGATTCCATGGGTGGTAAAGAGGGCATGATTCACTGTGCTTGGGACAGTGAGCGAGGACTGCCTGAAGCTGTGAAGAACAGGTGCACGTTTACCAGTGGTTAAAAAAAAAAAAAAAGGAACAGAATCCCAGACATAGGAAACAGGCGGTGCACAGGCACAGTGATACCAGAGACACTAGGACATTTCATTGTAGTTTAGATCTGTTGGCTTTTGGGTTTCATTCTTGTTCGGCTCATGCACTTACATTCAACAAATATAAAGGGAGAAAAAGAATCTGTCTTTGGGGAGCACTCATCACAGACCAGGCATCTGATGTGGGGATGGGATGGGAAGCAAAAGGAGATGACCTTGGAGAATCAGCTCCTGAAGTCAAAGGATATTCCATGCTGTCCTCACTGCGTGAAACGCCTACCCCTGATGGCAGAGAAAGGTGGTGCTTTAACCCATGGCTCTTCTTAGAAAACGAACCACTGGTCTACAGTAAAATTACATATTGCTTCTGAGGCCGGAGCTCAGGGTGCAGTGATCCTGCAGTGAATCCAGGAACACATGAATCACTTGCACGGCGGGCTGAGGCTGATCAGATAATCTGACTGCCATGCCGGTTATTGGTCAGCAGTTTTCTGTTATGTGGCTGGGAGTCACTGGATTCCCATGGGGAGGGCGTCTATCTCCAATCTAAGCAGGCTTCAGTGTACTTCCTGTCCTAGTTCGCTCCTCCCATCCCAGCTGTGATGTGCACTGACCTCTCCACCACCGGGAATCTCGCATCTTAATCCCTGAGTGGTACCGAGCAACCCTGGGCAGCTTGCTGATGCTGCTTCACGGTTCTTTTCAGGACAGTTAAAACTCCAGACACCTGAATGAGGTCTGGGGCTGCTGTGAGGCTTCGAGAGGGTGCATCCCATCACAATCCCTGATGTGATCAAGATAATCAAGATACAGTTTACTTCCCAGAATGCGGGGCAGGTACAAAATCCCAGCTAGGTGAGGCACCACCCTCTGAGATGATTTTATATATAATTCCGTTGTTTGCAAGCAACAGAAACCTACTCAAACTCACTCAAGAAATGGGCGTATTTTCTTACACAGCACAGAAGCACAGAAGTGAGTTTCAGTACTAAAAATCAGGAGGTGTGCTCAGTCCCAGGAGGGGCCAGCATTTTTGTACCGCTGTGTAATCGAGAAACGAGGCAGCCCTTACTCCCGCCCAGAATCCTCCTCCATGGCACTTCCACTCTCTTCTTCCCTCTGCTTATTGCTACTTCTGATGTTTTCTGCACACGTGTCAGAGAATAGTGACCCCACAGTTACTGTCAAAACTTAAATGTCCCTTGCAAATTCCTAGGAGAAAATTGAACCTAGATAGGGTGAGGTTTCATCCCTGCTCAACATAGCGCTTACTAATGGAGCCAGGATCAGGCACTTGAGACCCAGTTTCTGGCACTATGCTTGACAGAGATAGGTTTGTGGAGGGAAACGACTTTTGGGGAGGCTGAGTAGTCACCTGGTGTGTGTCTAAAATTAGCCATAGGATGGCTAAGCTGAGAGTTCCGTCCTCCCTCCCTGTCTCCCTGTCTCCCTGCCTTCCATCTTTTCTTCCTTAAGTAAATATGTATTGCATGTCTTCCATATCCATGGCATTGTGATCAGAGTTAAAATAGTGAGCAAAACCCATACATTTCTTTTTTTTTTTTTTTAAGATGGGGGTTTCACCATGATGGCCGGGCTGGTCTTGAACTCCTGATCTCAGGTGATCCACCCACCTCGGCCTCCCAAAGTGCTAGGATTACAGGCGTGAGCCACAGCACCCGGCCAACCCGTACATTTCTTGCCCTCGTGGAGCTAACTAACGTGCTGATGAGACAGGCAAACTTTTGTCAAATGACTTTTAGTTGGATGCAAAGTGACGGCTGGGATATGGGCAATGAAGAAAGGATAATGGCCTCTTGAAGCCGTGCACTCGGGGTGGGGCTTGCATCAGAAAGCAGCAATGTATCGGAGTTGATTAGGTGCAAAGAGCATCCCCAGTCAAAGGCATAGCATGCAAGGCATCCCTGTGGCAGGTGGGGAGTTAAGTAGGGTGCAGAACTGGAAAGTCTATGGAGCTGGTATCCGGGGTTGATGGGCAGTATGACCCCCTTATGCATAAATAAATAAGGCTGGAACTGTGTCCAGGAGAAAATCACTTAGGATGTCAAACTGTTATCAGGGTAGGTTTGGAATGAAGTGGGAAGCCAGTAATGTAGGATTTAAACAATCAAGTAATAAGGTCATATTTGCATTTTGTAAGGATCACACTGTTTGTCCTGTTTGGGGGCAAGGGGTGCGAGCCTGGAGGGAGGAGGAGGAAATGGCATTGGAGTCATCGCCTGGGGAAGTCTATGAATCATTTGATCGCAGAGTCTATAGAAATAGAAACGTTGCAGTAGCCAGCCCTGTTTAGAGAGTCAGAGTTAGAAACTTAAACTACATTCTGGCTGTCCAGGGGTCATCAACACCAGTGTTTTGGAAGTAATCGGTCTGCTGTTTTGTGCATCCATTTGGATGGAGTGCAGAGGTGAGGGTAGCTAATGCGTGAACTGAGCATTCACCTTTCTTCTGCCTGACTTTGCTTCATTGTCCTTTGAGTCTCCTTCACTTGCAGCTCTTTAGCTCCACTGTAGTCTTGGTACAATGAAAATTCCACCCAATTCCACTGGGACTGGAGATTCTCCCTGGTCACAAATTGCTCTTCACATTAGTTTGCAAGAGTAATTGCAAACTCAGAACAATCTTAGTTAAAAAAAAAATAACACGACATCATCATTCCTCTGGAACTCTAGAGAGCATGTTAGGGTTTTCTTGCTGTCTGGTGCTATTGTTAATGATCATTTCTGTTCTCACTTAATAACAATGGTTCTCAGCCTCTGTTTTTTTTTTTTTTTATAAAATAATCCCCCTAAAGGACTTGACAGATTCTTATTAGTGAGAAGGAGGGGGCTAGAAAATTCATTTCAACTGCAGGTTGGATTAAAAACAGATGTAAAGGTGTGGGTTTAGACTGACATGGACATGAAATTAAATGTTATTACCTGGGTACTAAGCACGGTACCACCAGAGAAAGCTGTGTTGCTCAGAGAAAGCTCTTTCTGGAATGAACGTCGGAGTCTTTTCTTGGTGCTTTAACCCTCTGGGGCAAGGAGGAATCACTTCTTAGGCTACCCAGTGTAGTGAGCTGCTCCTAAGGGGCCTTGTCCTAGACTACAAAGTTACAGTGCTGAATTAAACATTGCCCTTGCCTTCCAGGAATGCACAGCCTGGGTAGGCCAGGTCCGCAAAAGCTTAGAAAGGATGTATAATTCTGCTTCTGATAGAAGAATATGTGAGTAACCATAGGGACCTCTCCCAAAATTCAGTCCCACTAGAAGGGTCAATGAAAGCTACAAAGAGCATCCTTGAGTAGACATTCAAGTCTAAAGACTCAAGACCTTCCATGAGTTCAAATGGGGCCAGGTGAAGAGCAGTTTATGATAAAAGAACGTTGTAATAAAAGGGCTAAGGGAATACCAGTGCATTGTGTCTTTTAAGTATTTGATTTAGCTGGATTGTAGCCTGTACGAGTGTGTTCACAGATGGAGGAAGTGATGGGGAAGAGGGAGTAGGGGCCGAAAAGGTTGAACCTGACCATGGTAGTGATTATTTTCAATAAATGAGAGGATGCATAAAAAGTTTGATAAGAAGTTTGGGATATACTATGGATTCAATAAAACTACAACCCCTGTAATTATTAGGACTCAGATTATCCTCCAGTTGAGGCAAACTGAATTTACAGAAGAGAGCCATGTATTTTGACTATATTCTAACTGTTCTATTCTTCCCAGATCATATTATCCCACTTCTTACCTTTAAGATGTCTCTTCATTGCTCCTTCTTTCATGGAGACTTCCCCAGTGTCCCCACTGAAGATCTGTCTATCTGCCCCCCTGAACTGTGGGCCTCAAGGGGACAGTACCTGATATTAAAAAGGCTTAATAAACCATAAACTTTTTTAAAGTGCTGACTTTGTGCCAAGCACAATGCTAAGTGTTTTACAAATATTAACTTTTAATATTCACCTGAATTCCTTGAGGAAGGTACTGTTTATTCCCATTTTAAAGATGAAGAAACTGAGACAAAAATAGGTTGAGTGACTTGGTCATGGTCACAAAGCTAGAAGGTAGTGAAGCCAAGGATGATTGGAAAGATTGATGGATGGGTGGGTGGATGGATGGATGGATGGAGGCCAGGCAGACATATATGTGGGTGGGTGGCTGTGTGGGTGGATAGATAGATTGGTGTGTGGGTGGATGGACAGATGGGTTGATGGGTGGATGGGTGGATGGATGGATGGATGGATGGATGGATGGATGGATGGATGAGTGGTTGGGTGAATAAGTGGATGGATGGATAAACAGATGAATGGATGAATGAATGCATCATTGCCTTTTGTTGACACTGACCCATGAGATTGGTCATTTTTATGAGTTGAAAGAAATTGAAAGCATCAAAATGCAAATGAGAAGGCTATTGAAGGGTAAATACTGTCACCACCTTTTCAACCATTTAATAGCTCTACCTATTCTTATGTCTTTCTGCAGGTCCTCCCTCTTCCCAATACTTTGAAGTCACCTGATGTTCTTAGATGTTGTAATTTATCAACATCAGGGGACTCACCAGATTTGAAGACTAGACACACATGTATATACACATACATACATATATGTGGTCTACATATATATATATATCTATATACATATCTACATATACTTATCACATTAAGAAAGAGGGTATATTTTCTAAATATATTTGCAAATAATGTTGAAAATGTACCTCTGAATCTTGTGAACTGTGTTGAGTCTTGGTGTTAATTGCATTGCTACTTTATAGGAGTAATTTAGTGAGCACTGGATCAGGATGCCAGAACCCTACAAAGCAGTCTCATCTCTGCTACTTAAGTTTCTCCCTAGAAAGGAAGCAAGTCAGTATCCCAACCCCCTTAGGTACAGGATGCCATAAATGTCTTTCACATCTACCAGGAAATCTGGATTTTTCTGATAAGAGATGACCTCTCTTTCAACTCACTGAACTATAGGAGATTATAATGCCATTTGCAATTCAGGTGATATTTGATTTATTTAAATACCAGTGAACATGAATGTTACTCCCTCTGATTGAGTGATGATAGCCATATTTTTGCAATGTATTACTACTGGAGTACCTTATAATTCTACTCATTGCAAAATGAAATCATTTCCATCTTTGGACTTCATCACCTGAATGAGCATTATAGAATCCTGCAGTTCTAGAGTCGAAAGGACATTTAGAATTTATTTTATCCAAACTAATTCCCAGGAGGAAAATCCACAATGATATATCTGAAATGTCAACTTCCAGTCTTCCCTCGAACACCTCCTGCGACAAGAGCTCATGGTGTAAGAGAAGAATACAGCAGAGTAGTTCCAAGCTTGTTGTGTAATTGTCCGAGTTCAAATTCAGGCTTCATGATGTCTATGCATGTCTTGTGAACGATGGGAGCTGTCTGGGCCTCAGTTTCCTCTTCTGAAATAGAGGAGATAATAACACCTTCTTTATTGGGATCTGAGAGGATGTAATGAAAATCTATTGAAGAACTGAATCATTTTCTTTTTCTTTTCTTTTCTTTTCATTTATTTATTTATTTATTTATTTTGAGACAGAGTCTCGCTCTGTCACCAAGGCTGGCTGGGGTGCAGTGGCTCTGTCTCAGCTCACTGCAAGCTCCCCTTCCTGAGTTTAAGTGATTCTCCTGCCTCAGCCTCCCAAGCAGCTGGGACTATTGGCATGCACCACCATGCCCCACTAATATTTTTGTATTTTTAGTAGAGATGGGGTTTCACCATCTTGGCCAAGATGGTCTTGATCTCCTGACCTCATGATCCACCCACCTCAGACTTCCAAAGTGCTGGGATTACAGGCGTGAACCACTGCACCCGGCCTCATTTTCATGGTCATGATCATCATCATCATCGTCACCATCATTGCATCATTGCCGTTAAATTCACAGTAGAGTCAGAACTTATTTTGGAGGGTGTTCAATATTACTGTAACAAAAACCTTGTAGACAAAATTCAAGAATACATTCCTTGATACTAAAGTCTTTCCCCATTTTCTTCTTCAGGAAACTGCTCGAAGAACTCATGCAAGTGGAACTTACAGCTTCCTTGATCAGACTCAGCATTCAGTAAGTGCAACCCATTTAGAACATTCATTCCCTAAATATATCCATTTTTTGATCTTGTTCTCTGTGAAAAGCTCTTTTGTGAAGACTTGAAGTTGTTACAAAAACTTTGCTGCCTGCTTGTGTCTTTCTCTTCTGCTCTATTGTACCAGAGATGAGCAGAGGGCTGGCAAGGTAAAACCGCCCTCTGTAAGCCCTCCCTCCCCAACGAACCTGGGAAATGGGTGAGATTATCAATGGGTTAACTGCGCTTTTATCAGCTGGGGATTAAAATATAATGTGGTTTTGGTTTCCTTTTCCCCCTCTGAGGTTTTCTCATCTGGAGACATTCTGTCCCCCTTCTGAGACACATGACCCTGCAAAGTAGAAAGAAATGCCAGCAAACACAGATCAGTTACTGAGAGCATGTGTTTCTTGAGGCATTTAGGAACAATTCATTTGCTCTTTTTGAGCTGGAATACGTGACTGTGATACAAAAATGACTGAAAAATAAATTTCGTACTTTAAGATGCTGGGGTACATTTTAGAAATTTCATTTGTTTTCAGCAAGTAAGCACTTTTCCGCTTTCTGCCTTCCTTATCGCATGCAAGGACTTTATTTCTGGTGAAGCTAGCAGTATTTTGCCCAATTTTCTCTGCTTTTTTTTTTTTTTTTTTTTTTTTTTTTTTGTAATACATATGTGCACTAGCATTCGGGGTATCACCTTCACAAAGTCTCTGATATCAGCCCTCCTCGGCAATAGTTTTGTGGGTAAACACCTTGCTGTAGGAATAAATCTATAATAATTTAATAATAAATATCAAAATTTTAAAAGGCTAACTGAAAGAAATATTTATTTTTCAAGATGTAGCTTCCTTCATAGGAATGCAGAATTTCTTATCAGGTTCTACTTCTGAAGAGTGCTGGAGTATAATTTGATACATTAAATATCAGCCCATGTCATAAAGGAGCAGGTAGAATTGGAGGTCATGGGACTCCAGGCCTGGGAGAGGCTGATCAAAGGGAATTCTTTTGCCCTCAGTGGGATTGCAGGACTCTTTCTATTGCCTTAGAATTTGCATATTCAAATGCAGAGAAGAAGAAGGCGGGGTTACAAAGAAGTAAAAGAATGGTGTATTCGCTGTTAGCTACATCAGAATTACTTAGTGTAACCCTGATCAGCTAAAGCTTGTATCACACGGGAGATTAGACTTGTATCTTTTGTTCCTGGTAATAAAGGAAATTCCATCTCTAATTCCCTACATGCCACATCTATCTTTTCATGTCTTTGAAGTTCAGGCTTCAGCATTTCTTGAAAACTGGGAGGTTTTGTAGGTAAAAAGGAGGGGCCTGTTTGGCTTGAAGTCTGTTCAGATCTATTTGGTGTAAAGTTAAATATGCTTCTTACTTTATCTTTTCCTGTTTCAAGCAGCATCTTTCTCCTAGATGCCTTCGTTGGTGCTGGGGCAGGGAGGGGAGGGATGGAGGACAGAAGGTTTCAAGGATGAGTTTTTAGATCATATATGACCTTCCCATTCCTCTGCCTGCTGAACGTGATTCAAATTGCTGCTTATCTGAAAGAAATTATTGTTCCAACCCTGCACGGGGACTGAAACTTCTAACCTAAGGGAGGCTGTGGTCCCTAAGATAATTAGTACAGGGAGCTCATGTTAATTTGTCTATGGATATGGTATTTCCGTATCTACAACTGCCATCTAAAGACAGACATAAAAAGGTATTAATTGACTGCTCTATGCCAGTGAATATATGTGATCATTTTTAAAAAATCATTTTAGAAAGGAATAGGGGCTGGGCGCAGTGGCTCACACCAGTAATCCCAGCACTTTGGAAGGCCAAGGAGGGTGGATCATGAGGTCAGGAGTTTGAGGCCATCCTGGCCAACGTAGTGAAACCCTGTCTCTACTAAAAATACAAAACAATTAGCTAGGCGTGGTGGCGGGCACCTGTAATCCCAGCTACTTGGGAGGCTGAGGCAGGAGGATCACTTGAACCTGGGAGGTGGATCCGAGACAGCGCCACTGCACTCCAGCCCAGGCAACAGTATGAGACTACATCTCAAAAAAAAAAAAAAAAAAAAAAAAGAGGAGAGACCTAAGCTAAGATGCATGCTTGCCATGCAGTGCCCTGTACTGCCTCACCTGGACTTCCCAGAGTCCCTCTCAGCAGGAAGGCCCTCACCAGACATGCCTCCTTTACCTTGGACTTCTCAGCCTTCAGAAGTGTAAGAAATAAATTCATTAAAAAAAAAAAAAAAAGAAAAAGAAAGGAAGAAATGGCAAGATGCCTCACTGGGAGGTTTATGGGTACTGACGCAGCTCAGTGTATCTAGTAGGTTTCCAGCCTTGCCTTGGGATTGCAGCTTCTCTGGTACAGAGAATCTCAGTCCACTTCTGAAACCGAGAGGACACTCACTTCCCCTGGAGCAAAGATTGAGTTCTGGGAGGCCACTTGGTTATCAGGAAGGCAGATGATTTGGTATCTAAGCTGGCCACATGCCTGGGTTTTGTGTGTTCTTTACCTATAACATGTTGGATACATGCTGGTTGAGAAATTGCTCCAGCCTCTCACAGGATTTTAGCAGAAGTAATGAATTAGCAGTTGGAATTTGTTCATGGCTGACACGGGGCTTGAACTGATGTTGTGAAGAACTCCGTATTTTAGTCTGAATCACGGTTTTGATGTATCCATTGGCTTCAGACAATTACTTTTCATTTCCTGCTTCCACAGTTTGGTTTATTCTTGTTTAAATTTTTTTCTGGAATGTTTCCTTGGCCTCAGGACCCTATGGATTGCTGGTTGTTCAATACTATATTACATCTGATTACATCCACAGCATTTACTGTAGTGCCAGTAGACCAGAAGTACTTGTTGGATGTAACAATGGTCAAACAGGTGCAAGAAGCGAAAGACGAATAGGTAGATAAATGCATCTTAACTCCTCATGGAGTATTGTGTAAGTGGGAGAAAGATAGCTTTCACATTAGACAAGACACCAGTATGGGTCTTTCCCATGCTTGATGTTTATTCCCTCAATATTCTTCCAAGCTTTCACTTCCGTTTTGACAGGTTTAGATAGAATAACAGATTGATTCATGCACATGATGTAGAGAGTCAGGTCCCAGAAACCAGCATCTGTTTTGCAGCCATTCGCATCCCTTTGTTGTAATCTGTACGCTAAAGGGAAAGCCACACAAAGCTCATAGTACCAGGGTCAGTAGTGGAACTTAAGCCTCAGCGTGATTTTCTGCAACTTGAAAATTTAGCTTCCAAGTGAAGGTTCCCTTGACCTCTGTTTATCTGTCAGGTTAAAAATCTCATGGCTTGCTGTGTCACATTTATAATTAATTAATTAACTGTGCAAACCTTAATTTTACGTTTGTCTTTTTCTTTGGTCTAGTGCCATCCAGTACCCATTTCTGTGATTATAGGACTATTTTTCTTTCTCCAAGTCTTAAGGAGGTATAATGGACAAATAAGAATTACATCCATTTCAAAGGTATAATAATAATATAATGGGCTTTGGTGACTCAGAAGCGGAAGGCTGGGAGGAGAGCAGAAGGAGAAGGGAGGGATAGGAAGAACTGAAAAGACGGTGGATTTGCTGTTAGCTACATCAGAATGACTGAGCATAACCCTGATCAGCTTATGCTTGTATCACACAGGAGATTAGACTCGCAGCTTTTGTTCCTCATAATAAAGGAAATTCCATCTCTCATTCCCTACCTGCTACATCTATCTTTTCACGCCTTTGAAGTTCAGGCTTCAGCATTTCCTGAAAATTGGGAGGTTTTGTAAGTATTGGGTACAGTGTATGCTGCTTGGGTGATGGGTGAGCCAAAATTTCAGAAATCACCACGAAAGGACTTATCTATGTAACCAAAACCACCTGTACCCTCAAAACTGTTAAGAATGAAACATTTTTTTAATTGTATAGATTTAAGGTGTATATGAGATACGTTAATATGCATATACCTTGTGGAATGATTACCACATTGAAGCTACTTTACATACTTATCACCTTACATAGTTCACCCTGTTAAGAGAATAGATTCAGAATACTCTTTGTCTGTGCTGTTCAATATGGTAACTACCAGCCAGATGGAGCAATTGAACGCTTGAAATGTGGTTATTGCACCTGAAAACTAAGTGGTTTTTTAAAAACACTATTTAAAAATATTTTCTATTACTTTTATTACTACTATTATTATTATTATTATTCTAATTAGACAGAGTCTCACTCTGTTGCCCAGGCTCGAGTGCAATGGCACAATCTCAGCTCACTACAACCTCCGCCTCCCGGGTTCAAGCAATTCTCCTGCCTCAGCCTCCCAAGTAGTTGGGATTATAGGCACATACCCCCACACCTGACTAATTTTTATATTTTTAGTAGAGACATGGTTTCACCATGTTAGCCAGGCTGGTCTCAAACTCCTGATCTCAGATGATCTACCTGCCTTGGCCTCCCAAAGTGCTGGGATTACAGGTATGAGCCATCACATCCGTCTGTGTTACTTTATTTTTAATTGACAAATAATAATTGCACATATTCATCGGGTACATAGTGATGTTTTTATACATATACTGTATAGTAATCAGATCAGGTAGTTAGCATATCAATCATCTCAAATATTTATCATTTCTTTGTATCGGGAGAGTTCATTAATTTAAATTGAAGAACATGCGGCCAGTAATCTGCTGGTGTATTGTTGTTCAGGATGGCTTTAGGCCAGAGGCCTTATAAATACAGGGGCTAGGTCAGAATTGTCCGTCCTTGTACCTAGGCTGATACTTAGTTGTTATAGATCAATTAGGACTCTGATTGATAAATTGCTACTGTCTCAAGCCCCAAAGTGTCCTCTATTCCCTGCCTTTCCATATGTTCTGCTTCCTTGCATTTACCCTTGATCCAGAACTAAAGGTTTAATAGTCCCCTGGGACACTGCTCAATGCCACAGCATCCGTCTATTCTAACTGGTTGGTGCCTCGTGCATGCTGATTATTCAATAGTATATCACCTCTGGTTATTTCCACGGCATCTACTGTAGTGCTGGCGTATAGCTGACCATCAGTACATGTTGGATATAATAATGGTCAAGCAAATAGAGGGATGGAAGGATGAAGAGATAGATAAACGCATCTCGCCTTCTGATGGGTTATTACGAAAGTGAGAGAAATACAACATTGACGAGATGAGAGACACTATTGGTCTTTCCGATGGCTGGTTTTTATTCCCTCAGTATTCGTCTTCAAAGCTTTCGTTTCTATGTTGATAGGTCTAGAATAAGAGTCTCCAAATCCATCACTGAATTCTGATGCCATATGCAGCAAGGATTGCTATATGCATCTTCACTTATTTCTGTCGGTCACTTATGGCTCCCAGTGCCTGACGCTTGAAATCAGACCACATCTCACTCACTCACCCATGGGCACTAGTCTCCTCCCTGGAACTTTGGTCCCAGAGCTTTAGTTGTTATTGACATCGTCTTGTTTTTCATCCACCGCAAGGGATAAGTGAGTGTTTTCTCTGTATCTTCTAGGAGCCTTGTTTTCATTTCCTCTGTTGGCATATTGCTCCAGGTACTTCTTACTTACATATCTGGGGATTCTTTTTAAGTAGCCTTCACACCTAAAACCACCTTCCCCTGGATCCCATCCCACAGATTGAGGGAATGATACTCTTGAAATATGAATATCATCTAGTTAGTTGGTCAATAAACAAATCCCTACCTAATATTTTACCTTCTCTCCGTGAATCCCTAGATACCTTTTATTCCAGCGAAGCAAGTTGATCTCTTGATATCTAAACATGTTGATTTCCCAGCTCTAAGCACTTGCCACACTTGGTCTCACCAGCTGGGATATCCTTTCCTAGTCTTTTAGTCAACACTTCTGTGTAGATCTCTGTTAAGCCCTCCTGATAATAAATTTTTTCTCTGTCTACTTCAGTTACTTGATTGCCCCTTGTAGGATAAAGAAAATCCTAAGCCAACTTTCAAGGTAAAAAGTTGACCCTATGATCATATTTCAGAGTCTGGGTTTCAGTGCAGCAGGCAAGAGTGGAACAGGGTAAGGAGGTATCAAAAGAAAAACAGCAATGATTGCCTTCCAGGGAGGTGCGATTCTTTCACATGCAAAATTCAGCAGATGGGTTGCAAGTTGAAGAGGTTAAAAGGTGCCAGTTGGAATACAAGAGGGAGAGAGAACGTAGTCTAGCACACAGAACAGGCATGACCTAGGGCATTACCTTAATTCATGATCAGCCACAGGGTTGGTTTCATGCCAGATGCATTCAGAGTATGTGGTCTGGAAGGACAAACTCATTCAGATAATGCCCACTGACCATCCCGTTTGCTTTGACACTTCACTGTCCCCCAGCCACCCCCACACACTCTTGTTTACACTTTCCCTATCAATGTCTCTTATCTCTCCTAAGCTGCTGCATAGCAGAGCTCTTTTCCTGGCTTCCCTCCACTATACAAGGGGCAGGAACTCTGCAGATCTTTTTTGATTGAATGAGTAGGTGAGGAAGGGAGGAGAGACAGAGAAGGTGGAGAGAGACAAAGAGAAGGGAGAGAGATAAAAGAACAAAGATTCCTTCTGCTTCTTTATTGTTAGGACAGAGGAGGATGATAAAGAATGGAAGGTTTAAGGGAAGTCTGTATGGTAGTAGTTTGGGTAAGGAAGAGGGAAGCCCGGGCAGCACCTCACTGTCAGCCTTGTTCTTCTCCATCATTTTCACCCCGTTAAAATCTGCCACAGGGCTCATGACACTCTCTGATGACCACCTTTACTGCCTGTGCACAGTCTGCCTTCCCAACTGGACTGGAGGCGTTCTGAGGGCGTAGGGTGTGTCTGTCTTGCTTACTGCTGTATCCTTAGCACCTATAAAAGTCACAAGCAGGTGCATATTTTGAATGAGTTTTTTATTGAATTGCATGAATTAGTGCTGTGATGGTGATCACAGTCTGTACTTTTAAATGACTCTTCTGTCATCAGTGACTGCCCAGAGTACACCCACACCCCAAACATAGATCAACCTTTGAAAAATGAAGGGAGCAATGCTTGTGATTTGACCACATAAGTGTCTTTTGAAAATATTGTCTATTTGTTTAATGTTTTTTAATTTCGGTAAATTTAGAGGTTGCAAGTATGGTGTCCATGCATGGATGTATTGCATAGTGGTATGGTCTGGGCTTTTGTGTGTGTGTGTGATGGAGTGTCACTCTTTCACCCAGGTGGGAGTACAGTGGTGTGTTACCCATCAGCTCACTGCAACCTCCACCTTCAAGGTTCAAGCTATTCTAGTGCCTCAGCCCACCAATTAGCTGGGATTACAGGTGTGCGCCATCATGCCCAGCTCGTGTTTGTATTTTTAGTAGAGAGAGGGTTTACCATGTTGGCCAGTCTGGTCTCAAACTCGTGACTTGAAGTGATCCACCCTCTTCAGCCTCCAAAGTGCTAGAATTACAGGCGTGAGCCACAGCACAGGCCAACTCTGGACTTTTAGCATAACCATCACCTTAATAGTGTACCCTGTATTCATTAAATAATTTATCATCCCTCAGCTTTCCCCCACTCTCCCACCCTTCTGAATCTCCATAGTTAATACTCGAAGTCCACAGGTCCACTTGATTTGGCTCCCACGTATAAGAATCACACAACTCTTAACAACACATTTGACCAATCTGGTTTCACTTTTCTCATTGCAATACTGATAATAAGAAATTGAATCAGAATCAAGTGTCAGTTCATTCTCACATTGCTATAAAGAGATACCTCAGACTGGGCAATTTATAAAGAAGAGAGATTTAATTGGCTCACAGAGGCACAGGCTATACAGGAAGCATGATGCTGGCATCTGCTCAGCTTCTGGGGAAGCCTCAGGAAACTTACTATTATATCAGAAGCCACAGTGGGAGCCGACCTGTCTTAAATGGCCAGAGCAGAAGCAAGAGAGACAGAGGAGGCTCCACACACTTCAAACAACCAGATCTTGTTATAACTCACTCATTGCAAGGACAGTGCCAAGGAGATGGTACTAAACGATTCATGAGAAACAGCCCCCATGATTTAATCACCTGCCACTTGGCCCCACCTCCAACGTTGGAGATCACAATTCAATTCTGATTTGGGTAAAGACACATGCTCTATATCAAATGGTCTTTAACTAGGGCCCCATCCCACGTGGAATTCAGAAAACAAACAAGAGATACAGAAACCAGGCCACAGAAGTGAAGGTTGAAGGGAAGTATCATTATCTCAGCAAGGCAGAGATGAACGAGTTATGACCAGAACCAGTCAGTCCCTCCCAGGCCCACTTGTGTACAAAAATTAGCCCATTTTCTCTTGGACAAGAGAGAGTACTGATTGCGTTGGGGTCACCACCTGAGACACTGATCACCATCTGCGCAGGTCTGTCCTGCAGACCCTGACTCAGCGATGGATGAATGAAATAGACATGTGCAGTACAATGATTTGAGTGGGTGAGGGATGATCATCAGTGGCTCAGAGGGCGACTGCAGCTAACCGACCCCTACTTACTGTTTCCGTTTGCATTTATTCAGTACAGATTTAATAATAGAGGTTCTAAGTCAACATGCTTGTGGATATTAACGTGCTTAAAAGAGTGGTTTTACGAATGATAAAAGGTTTTGGTTTTGGGGCCAAAATAAACACCATTAACCAGTAATCCCCTTTCTTTTTTACTTTGTTTTGAGATGGAGTTTCTCTCTCATTGCCCAGGCTGGCATGCAATGGCATGATCTCGGCTCACTGCAACCTCCGCCTCTCACGTTCAAGCAATTCTCTGTCTCAGCCTTCCAAGTAGCTGGGATTACAGGCACGTGCCACCATGCCCATCTACTTTTTGTATTTTTAGTAGAGACAGGGTTTCACCATGTTGACCGGGATGGTCTCAATCTCCTGACTTCGTGATCTGCCTGCTTCGGCCTCTCAAAGTGCTGGGATTACAGGCATTGAGCCACTGCTCCCAGCCAGTAATCCACTTACAACCTCACCCCAAGAGGACCATTCAGCACAAAGTTTACATGAGTAAACAGAGTCAAAGACAAAGGAAATGTGAGGCAAACAGACTTACTTAGAGAAGCTTCTGTTTATCCATAATCTTCATCCTATTACTTAATGCTCTACAATAGAAACTGACTGCCTTCAGCCCATTCCATAAGTTAATAAAAACCTTTGGGTCTTCCAAAAGGTTTGAGACTATAATCTTGCAACTTTCCCTAGCATTTCCCTTAATATTTTGCCAACCACACCAAATGAATCTCAGCAGTGTACGACATAGCTAAATTAGGTTTGCAACTACAACAGAACAGACATTTTGCTTTCTCTTGGCTATAATGAGAAACTGATGTTAATATAGTTTGATCCACATTCAGGGTTGTACTAAAGAATCACAGGAAAGGTACCCAGCCTTGGTGGCTCATGCTTATAAACCCGGAACTTTGGGAGGCTGAGGTGGGAGGATCACTTGAGATTAGGAGTTTGAGACCAGCCTGGGCAATATAGTGACACTCTATCTCCAAAAAAAAAATGTTTTAAAAAGTTATCCAGGCATGGTGGTGTGCACCTGTGGTCCCAGCTACTTCAGTAGCTGAGGCAGGAAGATGACATGAGCCCAGGATTCTAAGGCTGCAGTGAGCTGATTATGCCACTGCATTCCAGCCTGGAGGAAGCAAAGCCCTGTCTGAAAAAAAGGTGACTTAAGAATTGTAAAGAATGAAAGCAAGTTTCACCTGCATTCACCTTCTATTGGCTTTAACACATATGAGGTGAAATCTTTCTATTTATCATAATCATTCACCAGTTACCAATAAAAGGAAAACAGTAATGGTATTTTTGCTGAATCCCTTCATTTAAGCTATAGAATAGCTCTGCTTGCTGTCTCAACCTGAGGATGTAGGGTTGTTTTCTGAAGACACTGGTGAATCTGGAATCACTTGATTCCTACTGGTGATTCCTGTAGAAGGCTATGGAAGTCGCAAAGAATGAACCAAAATTTTGATGAAATAGGCTTGTTAATAAGATACAGTAAAGGAATTTGGTTTCTCCAGATGCAGGAGGCTAGGAATTTCTTTCAACTTTTGAGAAGCTCCAAAGCAAAAAACAAAAACGAAAACAAAAACAAAAAAACCCACCAACTTTGTCCATGTGTCGATAGCCAGAATGTTTTTTTTTTTTTTTTCTTTTCTAAAATGTATGCTTAGTTTCTTTTGAATTCAGGTGGTTATTTGCAGATCCTTGCTTCAGAAAATACCAGCCCAACTCCATGCCTGACTTACAGTTGGCACTCATTAGACAGTAATAATGATTGCTGCTATTGCTGTTCAGAATGATTACATACTGAGAAGGAATCTCCTGTCCTACTGATTGACTTGTGTGCAGGAGGTGTGTATACATGCAAATGCATTGGTAGAAAATTGGTTAACTCTCATTGGACCTCAGTCCATCTGTCTAAGGATAATAAATTGTCTTGCAAAATGGGATGGTGGTACATTCCAGCTCAGGTTGCAATGACATTGATGTAGAAGTCAACATTTTTGTTTTTGTTTTGAGATGGAGTTTGTTCTTTTTACCCAGGCTGAAGTGCAATGGCACTATCTCAGCTCACTGCAACCTCAGCCTTCTGGGTTCAAGTGATTCTCCTGTCTCAGCCTCCCGCATGCTCAGATTAGAGGCACCCACCACTACACCTGGCTAATTTGGGGGATTTTTTAGTAGAGACAGGGTTTCACCATGTCAGCTAGGCTGGTCTCAAACTACTGACCTCAGGTGAGTCACCTGCCTCAGCCTCCCAAAGTACTGGGATTACAGGCAGGAGCCACCACAGCTGTCCAGAGGTCAACATTCTTGTATTAGTAATGCCATCATTCCTTCCTTCGGTCATGCACAAATAGCTATGGAAAACTTTTGATGTTGGATTCTTGCTGAGTACCAAGGATATCATAGTGAACAGACAGACATGGTGCCATACAGTCATAACATTGAAAGGTAAAGTGAAATCTTAAAGTAAATAAAATGATCCATGTTACATTAACTGTCACTAACTAGCCATTCCCAGGGAGGGCTCAGAATGATGTGATTAGTTTGATTTCAGACATGAGGGAGAACCAAGGAGTATCCCAGATAGAAGTACTTTCTTCTCTTTGTCCCAGCCCAGCTTTTCTCTTTTCTCATCTAGCTGTCTTTCTTCACCCTTCCCGGAGGACGTTGCCCTCTCAGGGTTGTTTCCTTGTCCAGTAATGACCATTTACACTTCACAGGGGGCAGACACTCCCACCGAGTCCATAAAGCTGCAGTCTGTGCAGAATCAATGCCCATTTACAGCTGCTAATGCGTTAATAACAGAAACGTCCGTGGCCATGACCTACCTGAGTCATTACGCGCTAATCATAGGAGGCAATTTCGAGCAGATCGACTGGTGATCGGTGTCCTCCCTGATGTGCAGGCAGTAGGACACACGGCTGCCTTCAACAGCCCCGGAGCAGATGGCCCGGGAGCATGATCACGCTATGGCTAGCGCAGGTCTGGCTCCAGGAAGGGGATTCCCCATGTCTTGCATGCAGAGTTGGGCTTTCTCGCCTGGAGGCTGTGCTCCAGATGCTTGCCTTTCATTTTGGAACAGAATCCAAATCTCAGTGACCTTCTTTGTGCTCATGTTAGACTTGTCACACAGACAACTCTCTGACAACATTGAGGACATGACATTCACCTGCGCCTGAATTGCTCTGATGCGCATCGCTATCCAGAAGCTACCGTCATTCCTTCTTGACTTTCCTCTGCAATCCCGGTCCAGATACATGGTCCAAAGCTGTGGTCCTCGTGGGCTTGTGGTTTGTGTTATTATTTCTTCCCTGAGCGGCTTGAGCATTATTTTACTTTACATGTTTCTCTCTCTTTCCCTGCGATCATAATTATAATGGCCACACAATATGTCATCAGTATGATGTTTTGACCCTTTATCTTAGAATATCTAGTAGGTTTCTGCTTTTCTCACTAACACCAGTATCACTAGAGTTCATTTCTTAGGACCTATAGTGTTTTCCTCTTTGGGGTAAGTGCCTGAGAAGTATTATTCAAAGGATAGAAGCATCTTTATGACTTTGGATATGTTTCGCTAACTCACTTTTTTAATGGATGTTGCTAATTTACAGTCAGTTCATTGTATTTTGGGCTTTCGACTCTTAGCTGCCTTTTATTTGCCCACAATGAGGACTCAGATTATATTTAAGAGGAACTAGGCAATGACTTTGAAATATGAGTCAAATAGAATCTATACCTTTAGGAAACTCACATAATAGGGAGGGAATCTTGGTTGGAAAATAACTCATCGGTCTATGACGTGATAGTGTCCAAGAAAAGAAAAAGGAATTTCAGAATACGTAGATTCTGGTGCACGACATTATTTCTGATGCAGATGAAAGCCAGGAGCCTCTCTCGTTGACTGATCTGTGATGAATGTTGTGTTATTTCCTGGCAACGGTTAGGAGAGTCTGGAAATCAGAGGTCTAATGGTTCTCCAATCTCGTGGATTACTGTTCTATCCGTAAATTCATGTATAAGGGCTTTGTTGCATGCCCTGTGTTCCCAGTCTAGTTTTATGGAGCATATACTCCGATAATAGCTTCTAAAAATTCACAGCCAGGCGTGGTGGCTCAAGCCTGTAATCCCAGCACTTTGGGAGGCCAAGGCGGGTGGATCACGAGGTCGAGAGATCGAGACCATCCTGGTCAACATGGTGAAACCCCGTCTCTACTAAAAGTGCAAAAAATTAGCTGGGCATGGTGGCGCGTGCCTGTAATCCCAGCTACTCAGGAGGCTGAGGCAGGAGAATTGCCTGAGCCCAGGAGGCGGAGTTTGCGGTGAGCCGAGATCGCGCCATTGCACTCCAGCCTGGGTAACAAGGGCGAAACTCCGTCTAAAAAAAAAAAAAAAAAAAAAATTCACTTGATGGAAACGTATAAAAGTTGTGCATTGACAATTTGAAATTGCAAAAATCTGGAACCAGCCCTAATGCCCATCAATCAATGAGTGGGTGAAGAAACTGTGACACACACACACACACACACACACACGCAATGGTATACTACTCAGCCATACAAAGAAATGAATTAATGACTTTTGCGGCAACCTGGATGGGATTGGAGACTATTAAGCTAAGTGCAGTAACTCAGGAATGGAAAACCAAGTATCAAACATTCTCACTCGTAATTGGGAGCTAAGCTATGACGATGCAAAGTCATAAGAATGGACTTTGGATACTTGAGGGGAAAAGGTGGAAGAGGGATGAGGGATAAAAGACTACAAATTGGGTGTGATGTATGCTGCTCGGGTGATGCCAGCACCCAAATCTCACACATTACCACTAAAGAACTCTCATGTAACCAAATACCATAGGCTCCCCCCAAAAAACCTATGGAAATAATTATTTTTTGATGTTGTGCATCATGAGGCAAAATAAACTAGGATTCTTTTGGATGTTTATGCTCAATAGACCCAATGGGTCACATCTACTAGTTCATTAAGATTCAAATAAAGAAGCAGCAGTCCCAGTAGAAAATGCATAGCCCAGGAGACAAACAAGCAGGGATTGAAATCTTGGCTCTCTATTCACCATATATGCGAAGTGGGAAAGTTACTTAATCCTTCTCAGCTGCAGTTTCATCTTCTGTAATGAGGATGACGATAGGAACTCATGGGTCCCTTGTGACCATTAAATACAAATTCCTTCTTGGGAGAAGGGGATGTCTGTTAGGGATAAATCTTTTAGTATAGAGAGTGGGACCCGGGGAGTATAGTTGGGCAGTGATCATTTCAACAAAAGGGAGTAGTGATTACTGCTCTGCTTATTTAGAGACAACCTTGAGCTCTGATGAGGAGGAAGAGAGAAAAGAGAAAATGAAAGGCAAGGATCCAATCAGCAAGTGGGTGGGAAGCAGATGTCTATGTGAAAGCTGGAGTCCCTAGGAAGTCAGTAGCTGGTTCTGAAGTTCATTTCGAAGTTGTCTGCTGTGTGGTCATCCAATCCCTCCAACTCTGTCTGTCTTTTTCTACCCTTCTTTCTAAAGTGAACCTTTTCTTTCAAAACTCATACTCAAAGTGGGTGACAGAGTGAGATTCTGTCTCAAGCAAACAAACAACAACAAAAATTAAAAAAAAAAACTAAACAAAAGGTGTATGAAGTTGATGTCTAGTATGATTTTTAAAATACAAACTTCTGCTGTGGAGACTTTCTTCCTCTTTCCCTTCTTCCTTATGTGAAGAAAGATGAGGAACATGAGCACACTGTACTATAATGTATATATGTGTATGTGTGTGTGTGTGTGTGTGTGTGTGTGCATATCTGTAGTTTAATACTTAGTATGCAAATATTCTAATAAAAAGTCATCAGGATAGGGAAGTAAAGGAAGGAGAACTATTCCAGGCTAAAGTTTAAAGATGCCTCATTATTCAGTGCACATGGTCCTACCCCTGCATAGTGGTAGCTGAAACAGATTGCAAGCTCCTTTCCTGAGGCTGAGTCTGCAAACATGATGTTTTGAAGAACTTGAAGGTTTCACACCTGCACAAAGGCTTCCAAGAAGCCTTGCCCAGCAGCCCTCATAGTACTGAGCTCAAAGTCACTGACATTTCTGTTCAAACTCTCTATTCCCCACTATGAGAGCTTTGATCAGGGATATGGTCAAACGTGAGGAATCAGAACACTACCCCTACAATTCCTGTGATGCTCTTCCTCGTCTCTTCCTTACTGGAATTGCTCTCTTACTGGATCAAGCAGGGAGCTGGAGCAATTCATTCATTCAGCAAATACATAGTGAATGCTCCTCTGTGCTAAGCATGTGCTAGCCACGGGAGACACACTGGGAAAACCAGACACACGTGCTGCCTACACTCAGGGGTCTTACTTTCTCCAGAGGAAACAAATATTAGATAAGTAATTGTACAATAAAAAAGTTTAATTACAAGTCACGGTGAGTGCTGCAAGGTAAACACGCAGTGTGTGATAAGAGTGTATGCCGAGTGTGATCATTTAACGTAGGTGATGAAGGAAGTGATATTTAAATGGAGATGTTCTAGGGGAACGTCTGTGGGCAAGGAGCAAGATTTTGGTGCTTTTCGGAGTTCAAAGATGGTGTGGTTAGAACAGAGTCCTTGAAGAGGGTGTAGGATGGAATTGAAAGAGCAGATGTGAGAGAGATATCATGAAGGTACAGGCTTTGGATTGTATCCTAAGTGCCTTGGGCATCTATTAAGGGATCTGAAGTAAGGCAGGTAATAAAACTTGTGTTTTTAAGAAAGTGTTGATCTGGCTACTGTGTTGAAGAAGGCTTGAAGAGGAGGCAAAGAGAACAGTTGAGAGGGTTATTGAAATAGTCTGGGGCCAGGTGCAGTGGCTCACACCTGTAATCCCAGCACTTTGAGAGGCCAAGGCAGTTGGAGCACTTGTAGTCAGGAGTTTGAGACTAGCCCGATCAACATGGTGAAATTCCATCTGTAATAAAAGTACAAAAAATTATTTGGGCATGGTGGTGCTCTCCTGTAATCCCAGCTACTGGGGAGGCTGAGGCAGGAGAATAGCTTGAGAACAGGAGGTGGAGGTTGCAGTGATGCAAGACTGCACCACTGCACTCCAGCCTGGGTGACAGAGTGAGACTGTGTTCCAAGATAAAATAAAATCAAATAAATCAATGTCATTTGGCTTGGAATAGGGCTGAGTTATGGGGATAGAAAGAAATTGGAGAATTCTTCATTTCCCTCTGTCTGTCTGTCTCTCTCTCTCTCTCTCTCTCTCTCTCTCTCTCTCTCTCTCTCTTTCTGTGTGTGTGTGTGTGTCTATCATCTCTCTGTTAATCTATCTATCTGTTTTCTATTCAGTGTTACATAAATCTCAATCATTTGCTCAATTCTTTGGTGCATTAGAAAGTACCACCAGAATGTTCTAAGTCCTGCAGAAATCATGTGATTATTTTTGGTTTTACCATTTAGTTATTCAATTATTTCTTTATTTTTTTTTATGGTAGAGTATTGCTCTTGTTGCCCAGAGCAGAGTGCAGTGGCATGATCTCAGCTCACCACAACCTCCACCTCCTGAGTTCCAACAATTCTCCTGCCTCAGCCTCCCAAGTAGCTGGGACCACAGGCACATGCCACCGTGCCCACCTAATTTTTGTGTTTTTAGTAGAGACAGGGTTTCATTATGTTGACCAGGCTGGTCTTGAATTTCTGACCTCATGATCTGCCTGCCTCGGCCTCCCAAACTGCTGGGATTATAGGCGTGAGCCACTATGCCCAGCCTACCTTTTATTTATTTATTTTTAAATTGTATTTATATCTGTATTGCCCTGGAAGTGTATAAACAGTTTCTTCTTCCCCTATTAAAGTTTGCTTGGGGGGTGTCTTGCTGGTTCCTGAGCTTCCCTTTGCTGCCGTCTTCCATCCTGCCTAGGATGCCACCATTTGTTTCACACAAGTTTCTCACGCATCGAAGGCTGACATTCTTAATAGTTCTGTCACTCTTCTTACAACCAGCTGCTGAAAAGATACAAGCGATGCCTGCAGGAGATAGGGCCGTCTCAGCGGTTTGTGTAACACCAATGGGGTGTGAGGTAGCAGGGAAATAATTAGTTTAGTTAGATGTAAATGGAAGATGAATGAAGCAACTGCTAATATGTGGATGCCTGGGAGGAGGGGTGGCCTGCCTCATTTAAGGTTTGAGGAAGAATAATTGAATGAATAGCTATGAAAATGAAAGCAATATTAAGAGACTTGTGTGGCAACGTAGAAGGTGGGAAGAGCTAAATTCAATCAACCGGCATTTACTGAGTGTTTATTATGTACCTGTCACTGTGTGAGGCATTTTAGCTACACTGGAGGGAAAAAATAATGGTAAGACATAAATAAGGCTTTAGACTCTCCATGAGAGCCAAAATTTCAGAACATGTGAATGCATCAAGCAGACATTAGAAAGGTTGAGTAGCAATTGTAAGCTACATTAATAGACAAAACCATTAGGGATGGCAGGAATAATGCTGAATGTAAGAGACCTGACTGACTCTGTGACTATGGTTAATTGATTTACATTCTCTGCACATGACTTCTTTCCTTCCTAAGATGTTCATCTCACAGCATAGCGTGCTGTTGTTACATCTCCATACACACACATGCACACACATACACATGTGTGATCAAGGCTTGGGCGGTTGCATTAGGGGTTCTGGGAACAGAAAGGTGGTGGAGAACAATACTCTTTCCTGACCATTTGCTTTTAGGAGTTTACTATTTTAATGAGTCATAAAGAATATTCTGAATGTTCAGAGAAGAGAAAGTCGGTATAAACTGTGCCATGAGACTAGAAGGGTAGATGAAAACGTGTAGAGATGAGTCCTTCATTGATCATGCCACCCTCTTCTGAAAGTTACAGAACACAGATAATCAATGTATTAGCTACGCCTTACAGCACATGGGCCATTCTAACAGATCATAACCGTTATTTAAAAATCTTACTATGCCCAGCCAGGCATTCTTTCTTATGCTGTACCCTTTCGTATTGTTTAAAGCTCTTTTGTTGCTGGACGAGGTGGCTCACACCTGTAATCCAGCACTTTGGGAGACAGAGGTAGGTGGATCATGAAGTCAGGAGTTTGAGACCAGCTTGGCCAATATGGTGAAAGCCCATCTCTACTGAAAATACAAAAAACAGCTGGGCATGGTGATGTGCGCCTGTAGTCCCAGGGGCTCAGGAGGCTGAGGCGGGACAATCGCTTGAACCCGGGAGGTGGAGGTTGCAGTGAGCCCAGATCAGTCCCCTGCACTCCATCCTGGCAACAGAGTGAGACTCTGTCTCTAAATAAATAAATAAATAAGGAAGCTGTTTTGTTTTTTGGATTGCGACTTCTATTGTTTCAGTCCTGAGATTTCTCCATTTCTTGTGGGCTTTGTATTCAGTGTTTATTCAAATCTCCCTTTGTTGTCATGACTTCACCCTTGCCTCACATTCTTTTCTATCAGTTGTCACATTTCTCATTGGCTTTTCATCCTTGGTTTTTTGTAGTTTGGTTTGTGAAATGGTCCAGTCATTTCTACACCTCTGAAAACTCTTAAAACGAAATAAATAAAAAAAAATCAGAAATGGATACAGACTTCTGTGTGTGTGTGGAATTCAGTTTAAAATAGGTGACATGTTTAAATTTTTAGATGACAGACATTAGAAATTGGCTTTTAAAACATAATGGTTAGAAAGCAGTGACATCGTTTCTAGATAGACCTTTGTCATCTGTCAGATTTATTTATCAGTTAATAACAAAGTGATTTTTCATATCTCTAGATGATTTTCTACTGCCTCATTAGTTGAAGAAATAAAAAGAAAGTCACCCTATGCTGAAGGGGAGCATAAGTACTGAGTGTCCTGGGGGCCAAAGAGCAATTAAAGGGAATTAAAATTATTTTATTTTTTTGGTGAGGCGGGGAAGGGGTGCAGGAAACAGAATTACTAGACTCAAGGATTTTTCTAGAGAAATATTTTAACCATTGAATAAATTTCCCTTGATTAAAGAAGGAAATAAGAACTTGGAGAGGAAATTTAAGTATTACTTTAGGGTTATTGAGAAATGCCTGCTAATGGTGCTTAGGAAGATAAGGACGAATTGTCAGCCACTCCACGGAGAAGCAGTTTTATTAAAAGTCAGTGAAAGACGCGGGGTGCGCTGGCTCACACCTGTAATCCTAGCACTTTGGGAGGCCGACGTGCGTCGATTGCCTGAATTCAGGAGTTCAAGACCGGCCTGGGCAACATGGTGAAACCCTGTCTCTACTAAAATACAAAAAATTAGCTGGTCCTGGTGGTGTGTGCCTTTAGTCCCAGCTACTCAGGCGGCTGAAGCAGGAGAATTGCTTAAACCCGGGAGGCGGAGGTAATGGTGAAGCGAGATCATGTCACTGCACTGCAGCCTGGGTGACAGAGTGAGACTCCATCTCCACACACAAAAAAAGAAGGTCAACGAAATATACCAGAATGGTCTTTACATATTGAGAAATAAGATTCAACATTCCATAGATTTAGGCACTCTTACATCCATGTATCTGGATTGGGTCATAGGGAGTTTTATTCCAGGCTGAGTGAAATAAGACAGACAGTCAAATAGATTTGTTTGCCAGTTCTGATTTGTAGAGGATCCTGCAGTTCTATTGAGAAGAATTCATGGGAGCTCAGCTGGAAAGTGCTGTGATTGATTAGCAATGTCTTCCATGGGTACAGGTAAGGGGGGTGGCAGCATACACGCCAGGTCTTGCCATTCTGCCCTAGACAGAAGAGCCTTTTGCCCTGTGGTCAAAGAGGGAGAGAGATTTGCTTCTGGAGACTGAATCTACTTGGGTTAGTGAATGCATTTTAAGATGACCTGGTTGCATATTACTGCCAACCAAGAGTGAATAATGTCATCCTAGAATCCCAGGAGTCACGTTACAGTTCAGTTGGGAATACCTATTATGCCTGTTAGTATTTCTAACTAAATCCCCTTACAACATGATAGTTTAATTGTAGCAAAATTTTTCTGTGGTTTTGTTTAGGGAATACTGTTTGCTTAGCCCTTAATCAATTTATACTATTGAATTTTGTTGCAGATTACACTCACATTGGAATGTGTGTTAGACACATAAGGCAGACAGGAAGATGGTTCCATTCATTTCAGAGAAATATGAGTCAAAAGGGAATAGGATGGCTTTCAAGGTGGTGGTCTTATTTTTGAATGTGCCTCAGGCCCCAGATGGTAGGTCTTGGCACTATGTGCTGTTGTATTCTTCATGCGTCTCTCTAAACAAATACATCCTCAGAGAAGAGAGCCAGGAGAGGAAGAAAGCTGTAGAAATGTGCTGTTGTGAAAAATACCTACAGATAGTGGCATTTCCTTAACTATCTTCATCATCATGAGAAATGCAGTGAATATGAAAATAAAAAATAAAACAAAAATGGAAAATATGTACTCAAGACAGATAACCTGCATTGTGATATTTTATATTTCCATGATTGTTCTTCAGGTATTACCTGGTGTCCTGGCCTTTCAGTAGGCAGATGTGGTGGGTGTGAGAGGCAGCATGCCAGGAGAGTGAAGCCTTTGCCCCCATCTTTGAAGCCAGTCTCTGACCTCGGCAGCTTCTTGACCTCTCTGAGCCTTGGTCTCCTCCTTTGGAATATGAACCAACAGATGGATACCTGCAAATAAAAAGGCTTAATGACTGTGATATATCTTCATTTCCCCTTAAATGGGGACACGACGGCTCTGAGAAGTCAAGACCCATTGGTGATTCTATGTCAGAGCTAGCTTTGAACTTCAGCATTCCTCCTACAGAGCTGATATCTCACGATGTGCTTTAGAGAGGGCTAGATTTATAACCAGCAGAGGGCTGGATGTTGAATCTAAAATGTGTGTTTCAGTTCCAGCCTCATCACACACCACCCGGGAGAACTTCACCAGTTCTCTGCTTCCTTGGCCTCTGTCTCCTCATCTCTGAAAGCCATCATATTCTCCAAAGAGGTGCGGGGGAAATTGGATGAGATGATTGATGTGGAGACAGTTTACACAGCAGGACAGACTGTGCAATGGTAAACTAGCACTGTAAGCAAGACTAGATGTGTAGCTTCAGAAGGTCAAAGAAGACATGGAAAATCCTTTAGCACCTGATTGGAAACGATCCATGACAACTGAAGTTACTTCATTTAAAAAGAGCCTAGTCAGACTTGTATCGTATTCAAGAAATATCATTTATTGGCAATCGACTGTCTCCAAAATCATGACTCCAGTTTTTCTTTGTGATCCAGAGCAGTTTACAATGCAATCGTTTTTCTAAAGGAACTTAAAATGGCAATGAGAAAAGCATTTTCCAATCTGACCCATTTTTTAGAACCCAAGAGTTTAGAGCACTTTACATTACTCAACAGTTTATGTTCATAGAGGTAGTCTATCAGTGCCTCATATTTATCCACGTTATGAATTTATGCATTCCTGAAGAAATCCACCCACCATGTGGCAGGTTGATTCCCCTTTGATTCCCCCAAAACACCAAAGAAGGAGGACCCTATGCGGTTCACTGGTCTCCTTTCATGCTGCATTTAAAGTAGACATGCTGATACCAAATCTTCCTGTATGGCGCCTTCCCAACAGCGATGGTTTCTTAGCAGTGAATCTGGGATGAGGAATATGAATCACTGCCATCCACCTGAAAAGCCAAAGTTGTTCTATGATGACCCAAACCAGAGCAAACCTAAAATGTGTGCAAGTGATGGAACGAGAATCCAAATATGTATTGTGGACGGGGAGAGTCAGAATGGCAAAGGAGTGGAAATAAATGAATGGAGGAAAACAAGTGGTCTGGAAGGAAGTCTCTAAGAGAGTTGTACCCCTTTAGGCTACATCCTTTTTTTTTTTTTTTTTTTTTTTTTTTCTAATGAGATGGAGTTTCGCTCTTGTCACCCATGCTGGAATGCAATGGTGCGATCTTGGCTCATGACAAACTCCGCCTCCCGGGTTCAAGCAATTCTCCTGCCTCAGCCTCCCAAGTAGCTGGGATTACAGGCATGCACTGGGCTAATTTTGTATTTTTAGTAGAGACGGGGTTTCTACTAAAAAAAGAGACCAGACCTAGACTCAGGCTGGTCTCAAACTCCCGACCTCAGGTGATCCACCAGCCTCAGCCTTAGAAAGTGCTGGGATTACAGGTGTGAGCTGCCATGCCCGGCTGGGGCCACATTCTTGCAAGCAGCCCAGTAGAGGCAGACGTATAGCCTACAGGGACACATGCTGTCAAGCAGCAAGTACCACGTATTGTCTCTTTTTTCTCTGTAATTTATACATGTCTTAGGAAAGATTAGGTAATCACTTGGCACATGCGTCTTTATAAGACCATCTCTGTAAAAATAAAATGAAAGTATTAAAGTGACAGGAGCAGAGAGAATCTTAAGAAGAGTGTTCCACTTTTCTTGATGTGCTGTAGAGAGAGGGCTGGGTTTATGACTTACAGAAGGCTGGATGTTGAGTCTAAAACCAGTCCTTCAGTTCCAGCCCCATCACACAACACCCAGGAGAACTTTGCCAGTTCTCAAATTCTTTGATGTCTGTCTCCTCATCTCTGAAAGCCATAAGATTCTCAAAAGAGGTCGGGCGGGGGAGATGGGGGTGGAAATTGGATGAGATGATAGATGTGGAGACAGTTTGAGAGGAATCCTCCAGCCTGTTTTTGAGAGTCCTTCCAAAGACATTCTGTATGTCTGCCTTGTGGGATAACACCCCTTGGATACCAACTGGTCAGTATCAGGAAGGCAGCATCAGTCTCAATGCCTGCCAGCTCACCAAGTGGGTAGCATTTTCACAAAGTCAGAAAAGCAAGATTTTGATTCTCAAGGTTTTGTTATACATTATGCTTCATAATGTGTAAGCAATATTTTGGGCAATTTTATCCAGATGGTTTTGTGTAGACCATTTTTGTCCACAGTATATGAAATGTGTGATATACTACTATCAGATACATTCGATTACTCTTGTTTAGTGATAACAATAAAAAGGTATCTTCCTTTTCCATTTGGGTATAATATTTTATGGATATTTTCTCCACCTCTTCGCTGGAATACCTTCCCACTCCGACATGCAAACCTACACGTGTATTCCCTTTGATCCATAATTATGAGCTTTTGAAGGGATGATGTCAAGATGACCTGTTTTTAATACCATATTAATCATTAGACGACTTGCCAGTTTTGAACTTTGTTAGGGTTCTCTCCGTCACAATTCCTGGGTAATTACTAGAGTATCAGTCAGTAGGTTCTAAAGCAAAAACTCTGGGGGTGTGCCTAGAAGGTAATCTGAATTTTTAGTAGTCATATGACTTTATTTTTATTTTTATTGTTTTATTTCATTTCATTTCTGAGATGGAGTCTCACTCTGTCACCCTGGCTGGAGTGCAGTGGCGCAATCTAAGCTCACTGCTACCTAAGCCTCCAGGGTTCAAGCAATTCCTGCCTCAGCCCTCCGAGTAGCTGGGATTACATGTGCCCACCACCATGCCTGGCTAATTTTTTTATTTTTATCAGAGACAAGATTTTACCATCTTATCCAGGCTGGTCTTGAACTCCTGACCTTGTGATCCATCTGCCTCGGCCTCCCAAAGTGCTGGAGTTACAGGTCTGAGTCACTGTGCCCAGCCTGGTTTTTATTAATAGTAGTCTGAAAACTACAGCCTAACTCACTTCAAGCAAAAACAAATTCTCATACAAGTGAGCAATGGGACCAAAATATTTTTTTAAAAAACGTGGTGACAGGATGAAATCTAAGTTCTTGGCTTTCTCTTAAAGAGTACTTTAAAGGTTAGAAATCCCCAACAGAGTCTACCTGGTTATGTAATTCCAAATTCATTCCTCTTCTAAGACAAAAAATAGCACTCAAGAGACTTGAAAAAATTAATTCTTCTCCAAAGAGTCCATGTTTAACTAACTTCTCAAACCAGGTGACCATTATTATTGTTTATGTTCACTTTCAAAAGCACAGAACAATTTGAACCTGTAGAAATGTATCCAGAGGTGCTTAATCTTTTCTTTTGTGGTAGATATATAATAAAAGTTTTCTTCATTGAATGAATGAGCCAAGAACTCATTCTCATAATGCAGGAGAAGGAAATGGGAGGCGTGGTGGGGGTGGGGGGTGGCATAGCTCTGGGAGACTGGCATGATTACAGATTTGGGTAATTCCCAGGATACAGTATGCTGGGGCAGACAGACAATCAGATAGAAGAATCAGTAGAGGTGTGGAATATGGTAAGGAATGTAGGTGCAGGTAGTGAAATATGGCAGAAAACAAAACCCATTGACTCATTAATTGAATATTTTATGGAATATTCACTATATGCCAGGCACTGTGCTGCAGTGGAAGGCCAAGTTGATAGGGTAACTGATCGTCCTAGGATTTCCAGAACTGAGGAGTATCCTGAGATGTGGGACTTTCCCACTAAAGCCAGGGAAATGCCAGGCAACCCAGCCTGAATCGATCACCTTGAACGTGAAGAAGTCCTGTGATTCTAATAGGTTGGTTGCCTGATGTGTGTGGCAAGTCAATAGGAGACACTGGGTTGCAGCAGAGACAGTAGTTTAATTATGGAGCTGAAGAACGAGGAGCAGCGAACCTCAAATTCATCTCTTGGAGGATCTGAGGGCTCTGGTGTTTGAAGGCTAAAGTGTGGGGATCGGTCATTGGTCAAAGACTGCATGGGGAAGTCATGGGCAGGGTTATAAACCATATTCTCAGGCTGATTCTGTTCCTCTATGGGAGGTCTGTAAACTGGGTGGCATCAGCTGTTTCACTGGAATTCGGGATCTGATAAACATCTTAAGCAATTCTTAAACAAAAGCTTTATGAGTCTAGTGTCAGAAATCATATCTGCAGGAATGATGGGGGTGCAAAAGGTTGATATCTAGTCGCTTTCAGTTAGAAGGAAGTGGGTCAAAGTGCACCCTGATTAATGCTTAATTATAACTATATTTCTTCCCAGAATTCTTGTTAACCATGTGAGGACAGCTTCAGTGCTTTGAAGATTGATGAATATTGTAGTGCTAAGGGACCATGAAAACAGGCCATCTCTGTACCTGCAGCAAGGTGGCAGGGCATGTAGGGGTTCGGGGAGAGTTAGGCCTAGCCCACTCATAACCTAAATTGGGTTCAGGTGTTACCTAAAAGGGGTTTGGATCCAGACACCAAGAAAGTGTTCTTGGATCTTGGGCAAGAAAGAATTCAGGGTGAGTCTGTAGCGTCTGTGAAGTGAAATCGAGTTTATTAGGAGGGTAAAAGAATAAAGAATATGGTTATACCATAGAGAGAGCAGCCAGCCCCAAGGGCTTCTGGTTTCCCATTTTTATGGTTATTTCTTGATGATATGCTAAACAAGGGTTGGATTATTCATGCCTTCCCTTTTTGACCATATAGGATACCTTCCTTAGGTTGCCATGACATTTATGCACTGTCACGGTGCTGGTGGCAGTGCAGCAGCGAAGACGACCAGAGGTCGCTCTCATTGCCTTATTGGTTTTGTTGGGTTTTTAGCTGGCTTCTTTACTACAACCCGTTTTATCATAGCTTAAAGTGAAAAAAAGATTGTTAGGAAAGTGAAGGAATAAAAGAATGGCTACTCCATTGGCAGAGCAGCCCCAAGGACTGCTGGTTGCCCATTTTGACGATTATTTTTTGATGATATGCTAAACAAGGCATGGATTTTTTATGCCTTTCCTTTTTAGGCTGTGTAGGGTAACTTCCTGACGTTGCCATGGTTTTTGTAAACTGTCATGGCGCTGGTGGGAGTGTAGCACTGAGGATGACCAGAGGCCATTCTCATCACCATCTTGGTATTGGTGGGTGTTGGCTTCTTCACTGCAACCTGTTTTATGAGCAAGGTCTTTATGACCTGCATCTTGTGCTGACTTCCTGTCTCATCCTGTGGCTTAGAATGCCTAACTCTCTGGGAATGCAGCCCGGTAGGTCTTGGCCTCATTTTACCCAGCCCCTGTTCAAGATGGAGTTGCTCTGGTTCCCATGCCTCTGCCACAAGAGTGAACCAGGAAAAGAGAGACATTCAAGGGAGAGGTAACAGCGCGTCTGGGGACCTGGGGATCAAATGCCTTAGGAAAACCAAAAGAAAAAAAGGACGGGGGTGGACAGAGAGTAGCACAAAATGAAGCCACAGAGATGGCCGGTGTCCACCCTCTGTAGGGTCTTGTGGGGCATGTGTTAGCTTTCTGCTGATGCTGCATCAAATGATCAGAAATCAATGGTTTAACACCAGGCAAATTTTCTGTCTTACAGTTCTGGAAATTAAAAGTCTAACATGGGTCTCACTGGGCTAAAATCAAGGTGTCAGTGGGGCAGCATTTCTTCTGAACTCTCTGTGGGGGAGAACCTGTTTCCTTGCTTTTCTGGCTGCTAGAGGCTGCCTGCATTTCTTGGCTTGTGACCTCCTCCCATTTTTAGGGTGAATAATGGCAGGTTGAGTCTCTTTCACGGCACATCACTCTGATACTGACTTCTCTTTTACCTCCTACTTCTACTTTTGTCAGAGGTGTTTAAATCAGAACAAGTCCATCTTGTATAGAAGCTGGGTGAAATGAGGCTGAGACTTGCTAGGTCACATTCCCAAGAGGTTAGCTATTCCTAGCCTCTAGATATTTATGGTTAAAGGAACAGATTAATAATGTTTACTAAACAGACCCATGCTCAAGAATATCCTAATATCCCTCTATCTTGGGAACAACAGGTTTTCTAATTTTGCTTTAAAGATGATAATATTGATTCTTGCAAAATAATTAAGAAAATTAATCCTTTATCACAAAGTATTGTAGTAAAGCACATCTCCCCATGATTTTTTCTGTTATCCTTTGTATAAACCAGTATTGTACATAGGGTGGGCGTGTTCCTCCTCTTACATTATGTAAGTTCTTGCCAATTCTTTCTTATGCAAAATCCGAGAACCAGCTCTTGGAGTCTGAATAGCGACTGCTTTCTGGTAACACTTTAAAGGATTCTTGTGATTCCAGTGAAGGTACCTGGATCATTCAGAATAATTTATTGCATAAAACCAACTGATTAGCAACCTTAATTCCATCTATAATCTTAATTCTCCTTAGCAATAAAACAAAATACTTACAGTTGCCAGGAATTAGCATGTGGACAGTGTTGAAGGCCCATTATTCTGCCTACCACAGGGCATAGTAAGGATTTTGTGCTAAATTCAAACAGGAATTGGCAAACTATCAAAACCCTGCTTGGCAGGGGCCTGATGGTGGTCCATTTGCATTTCAAAGGACCACTCTGCTGCGGGGGTTGTGGGGATGGAGGCAAGCTTGTGTGAGGGATTATCAGTTGGGAAGCTGTTGCAGAGCTCCTGGGGAGAGATGGTGGTGGTCTGCACTAGGAGGCTGCAGTGAAGCTGGACAAATGGAAATGCATTCTGGCTATATGAAACAGGTGGCATTGACGTGAATTAGAGATAGATTACATTAAAAACAAGTAGAAACGGAGGATGGCATGTTTTGCCATGGCATTCTTTTCACATTGAATGAATACAGAATGTCAAGGAGCTTAGCACAGACCAGCCCGTGAATGGCACGTAACAGAAACAACCTTGGTAAGGTTTCTATGTCTAAATATGAAGATGTGCACAGGCAAGCTCACAAGGCTCAAGGTTGAGATGCTGGGGGTAGAAGATACTGAAGTTAGGTAGCTTTTGCTGAGTGGCGTCCAAATAGTTATCTCTTAGAGGGTTAGGTGTAGATTTCTGAGGTTCAGAATGCACATTCCTATCCATTTCTTCCAAATATAGCATTTATCCCTCCAAATGCTTTTGGGAAATATGTTTGGTATTTGATAAATCTCTTCAATGCCTATCTTCAAATTTGGAGGTAGGAACCTTATCAAGGTTACTTCTGTTATGTGCCACTCACAGGCTCCTCTATGCTAATCACCTTGACATTTTGTATTCATTTGGTGTGAGAGGAATGCTTTATCCTACATTGATGGGGACACTTGTTTCTAATGAGAAATCTGATGAAATCAGGTGCTTTGAATACAGAACATATATCTGCAGACTTCTGTAGCTTTATAATTCTTCTGAAGTTTGTCTCCTTTCTTTAGGAGACCATGGTTTTTGATACAAAACTCCATCTGTTAGTGATTGCTGATAAGGATTTTACTTTTAAATCCATCAAAACAGAGGAGAAGTGACATTTTCAAGTGGGCAGATGGAAAAATGAGTCTTTTGGTCTTTCTTTAATTCTTATACCCCTCTTCCTCTCTGTTCTTTTCACAAAAGATCATCTCCTGAGAAATTGGGGGTGGGGTGGGGGAATGGCTTTTCATCCTTATTCTCATTTTCTGACATTCTCACTCTAAAAGTCATTATTAATGCAGAAAACTCTGTCTATTAGGTAATCTGTGTCTTCACCTATCCTGGTGGTATTTCATTATCATTTAAATATGCCACCCACTGCTCCTTCTCAGACCTTTTGAATGGAGGGTCGTTAGTAGATTTTTTCCCCCTAAATTATGCTCAGCAGTTGTTAAAGGAAGATGGTCTCCAGTGAAGTTCTTTGTACATTGAAGAACTGAAGTGAGGATTTGAGATAATTACCTGGATAACTCAGCCTCCTCTTATCCCTCCTGAAGTGGAACATATTTCCTGTTCTCTTTCATTCCTGCCTTCTTTCACCCCTTATGGATTATCCTGACCACAAACAACAGTAAAAATAATCAAAACAAAACCACATAAGATATTCATGTTTCCATGCTACCTATGGATGTAGGAAGTTTTTAAAAAGTGTTGTTTGAACGGCTAGATTTTTTTGAAAAATTAATATGAATGCACATCAAACTCCCCATTCTACATTTTAAAGAAGGACTTATCTTGCAATTTGAATCAGCCATCTCTCTCAGTTATTTCGGGGGAATTAATCCTGCGTTTTCCATGCATAAGATTCCCTTTGGATTGAGGATTACTCTGAACCTGGGCTTTGTCTTCATCCTTAAGAATCACAATCCCTGGAGAATTAAAGATGCTTCTTCTTATGTAAATTGCTTGAGGTTTTCGCAGAGTCTCTGGCTGTTACAAATGTCAGCTGAGCACTCTAATTCTAATCTTAGCAGAGTAACCTCTCCTGGGCACCGGTGACTGTGATGAAAGGAGGTAATCAGTCATCCTTCACCTCTGTTTCTCATACCCAGTGCCACGTGATATGCAACATGGCAACTGTTGTCGGAGTATCGTTGTCTAGGACACGCACTGCCTGGTCTCCCACGACCTCCACCTCCCAGGTTCAAGCGATTCTAATGCCTTAGTAGCTGGGATTGCAGGTGCCTGCCACCACGCCTGGCTAATTTGTGTGTTTTTAGTAGTCACAGGGTTTTATGTTTGTCAGGCTGGTCTCGAACTCCTGCCCTCAAGTGATCCCCCTACCTTGGCCTCTCAAAATGCTGGGATTACAGGCATGAGCCATTGTACCTGGCCTGGTCTTACACAATCTTCTTTTTTTTTTTTTTTTTTTCAGACACAGTCATGCTCTGTCATCGAGGCTGGAGTATAGCGGTGTGATTTTGGCTCACTGCACCATCCACCACTTGGGTTCAAGCAATCCTCCTGCCTCAGCCTCTCGAGTAGCTAGAATGACAAGCCCATGCCACCACACCCAGCTAATTTTTATATTTTTGGTAGACACTGGATTTCACCATGTTGGTGAGGTTGTTCTCAAACTTCTGGCCTCAAGTGCTTTGCCCACATCAGCCTCCCAAAGTGCTAGGATTACAGGCATGAGCCACTGCAGCTGGCCTGGTCTTACACAATCTTTGTGAGCCTCCAGTCTGTCATTTGTAAAATAAGAACAATATGTGGCCGCTTTTAGGGCATTATGATGATACAATGAGATGTGATATCTGGAAGAGGGAGACACTATATTCTTGTGAAGGAAAGCGTTCTGTTTGCCTACTTATTCTCTCCTAGGTAGACAAGCAGCTCCTGGTGCAGGGATGAGCCTTCACATTGGGGCTTAGTCCGGGAGGGTTCATGGCTTTACCCAGAAGAGAGTTCAAGGGTAAACCAGGTGTATTCAACAGCAAGTTTTATTGAAGGAGCTGCGTGCTGCTCCTTGCAGAGCAGGGCTGCCCTTATAGGCAGCGTGCCCAGCAGCAGTTCTGCAGCCATACTTACACCCACTTTTAATTACATGGAAATTAAGGGGTAGATGATGCAGACATTTCTAGCAAATGAGTAGTTGTTTCCAGGTGTTGCCGTGGCAGTGGTAAACTGACAGGGCGGGCTGGTGGGCATGTGTAATGGAAAGCTGCTTCTGCCCCAGCTCTGTTTTAGCATATCCTCAGTCTGACCAGGTGTAGGGACCCCCACCTTCAGAGTCAGCTCCTACGTCCTACTTCACTTCCAGCATCCTTCACACTTACTGGGTCCTAACTATGTGGCAGACATGGTCCTAGCTTGAAGATGCATTGGAAGCAAATTCGTGTTCCTGCCTTCATGGGGCTTACACTCTAAGAGGGGAAATCAGATGATTACAGGTGTGGATGCAGGCAATCTGAGACAGACCTTTAGAAAGTTTATTTTGTTCAGGTTGAGGATGCGCGCCTGTGACACAGCCTCAGAAAGTTCTGACAACGTGTGTGCAAGGTTGTTGGGGTGCAGCTTGGTTATCTACATTTTAGGGAGATGTAAGACATCTATCAATATGTGTAAGAAGTACATTGGTCTCGTCTGGAAAGGAGCGGCAACTCCAAGCAAAGGCGGGAAGGCTGAAAGCAGGGAGGGGGCTTCCAGGTCACAGACAGGTGGGAGACAGAGCGGTCACATTCTTCTGAGCTTCTGATTAGTCTCTCCAAAGGAGTCAATCAGATATGCATTTATCTCAGTGAGCAGAGGGATGACTTTGAATAGAATGGGAGGCAGGTTTGCCCTAAGCTGTTCCTGGCTTGAATTTTTCCTTTTACTTAGTGATTTGGGGGACCCAAGGTATTTTCCTTTCACACACATACAAGTGAATACTTATTATATATAGTGCCAATAATGAGAGGAGACCCGAAGAGCAAGAAATCCATCTGAGAGAATAGAAGCGGCCAGAAGGTACTACTGTAGATAGGGTTGTTAAATTTAACTACGTTTGGCCTGAGGATGCCTCTTCCTTAACGAACTACCTCCTAACTTAGTATGTAAACTCACTGAAAACCTAACTTGGGAGTGTGCGTCTGTTAACACATTGCTGAGTCTCAGCCAATCATGGCAGCCCAGCTTCAGAAAATTCCAGGCAGCCAAGAGATCAGGCCCTGTTCCATGAGGCAAAGCTGATCTGTGACTAAACAGGCTGCTTCAGTGCCTCACTTCTGTTTTCTGTCCATAAAGGCAGCCTGCCTGTCTTGAGGGGCAGAATTCTCTGAACCTCTTCCGGTTCTGATGGCTGCCTGATTCTCGAGTCGTTCCTTGCTCAGTTAAACTCTATTAGATTTAATTTGTCTACAGCACAGTGTCTTGATAATGCCTCAAGAAATGCCTTTTTGAGGATATGATATTTGAGCGGAAAGATGAGATAACTTGGTAATTGAGGCTTGTCTTGGGTTGATTTTAATCATGTCAAATGCTGGATCTCTCACATATTACCAGAACAACCCCCTTGACAAGACAAAGCCGAGCTTTGTGCTTAACTGGATTTTGGGAGAGCACTACCTCAGCCAGATCTTGGCGGTGTCCCAGGAGGATGGGCAAAGTAAGGATATTTATTGAGATTTGAACGTGTGTCGTACAGCAGGTCTTACCATGCAAGGCCGTGTTTGCACTGAATAAAGATCGTGCTATCTTAGTTTAGAATGGATGGACAGAGCAAGGCAAGGATATTGGAAAGGGGAGTTTAAATAATCTTAGGGTGAAAGTGGCCGTGGGATGCTTTCTCTTCAAGAGTCAGTGGGTCTCTGGAGAAGTACCTGGAATGAGCAGTAAGGTCATTTGGACTTTTAACTTTCTGGTCAAGAGTTTCCTGAAATGGTAAAATGATGTGATAAAGACAGTCAACCAGGGAAGTCATGGTAATGTAGACGATGAGTGGTAGATGGTTCTGATCCCCAGCCTTCATCATCATCATCATCATCATCATCATCATCATCATCGTCATTGTCATCTCTAAGGTTTATTGGGGGCCTTGTATGTGCTGAATTTTATGCTGGGTTCTAAAGATATAGGTGTGAACACACAGGCTTGTTCCTTCTCATTTGGCTCATAATCTACCCATGAAAATAGATGCTAAACAAATACTCACATGAGTTAATTACAAATGCAGTAGGTGCTGGGAAAAGAGTGTTCTTCACTACGACAGTGCAGTGTAAATCATGGGGCGCTGTGGTGGCCTGGGAGTATCTGTAAGAGGCCTTGCATCTTGCATATGCATAGATGCCAGCTGGGTGAAGGACGCAAGAGATGGCTGGGTGAAGGAGACTGAAGTTTATCTTAGAGCAAGGAGAAACAAAATGTCCCTCTATATCAACAATTATTATATCCTATGTTCACAGAGAAATTGACACACATAATTTCATAAGACACATTCACAGTACACAGGGACAGTGATGGGAAACATCAAAATTGACAGAGTCTACCTGCAACTGCCTGGTCCATTCCTCTAACTAAACAGCAGTTGTTTGTTGAAAGAATGAGTGACTGTTGAATTAATCAGCACCATTTAGTTCCTCAGTGACCTCTAAGAGCTCATTTGCTCATGCAGAGCATACAGAAGCTGGAGAGAAGACGTGTTTGCATCTCTGTCTAGCTTACTCCGCAGTACAAGAAAGGAGGCAAATAGGCCTTCAGGCCTGAGAGCAGGTAGAGGAAACCCAGCCTGTTCATACCTGCTGGTCAAGTTTAGTTATCCTAAGTGTGGGAGTCAGGGAAGGGGAAGGCGGCAAGAGTGCTCTGAGGAGGTTATATCTTTATGGGTTTGTGTGGGTAGAGGTCTTTGCTCTTGGCTTTGAGCAGTGTAGGAGATGAGAGGGCCTTGTGTTGAAATATGGGGCATGCATGGGGTCAGGCCATTGGGTTCACACTCCAGCTCCATTGTTTAGGAGCTGTGGAAAATCGGGCAAACCATTTAACTCCTTCTTGCCCAGTTGTCTCCTCTGTAAAAGAGAGGTGGTATAGACAACACCGTATGGTTCTTAGAGAATTCAATGAGATGCTTCAGTAAAAAGCACTTATACAGAGTCCTATATGGCACTTAGATGGCAGATACTGCCCTTATGTCAAGGGAAAGCTCTTTGCCTCATTTCAGCTTTACCCATGCTTGGCAAGATGATATATCAGCCTGTTCTTGTACTCCTATAAGAAAATACCCGAGACTGGGTAATTTATACATAAAGAGGGTTAATTGGCTCATGGTTCTGCATGCTGAACAGGAAGCATGGCAACGTCAGCATTCTAGGGAGGCCTCAGGGAGCTTTTACTCATGGTGAAAGGCAAAGCAGGAGCAGGCGTCTCTTGGCAGGGGCGGGACTGAGGGTGGAGAGAGTGGCAGTCACTTTTAAACAACCAGATCTCGTGGAAGCGCTCTCAGGAGACAGTACCAAGGAATGGTGCTGAACCATTCATAAAGGATCCACCACCAAGACCCAGTCACCTCCTAGCACGCCCCACCTCCAACATTAGGGATTATAATTGAACATGGGATTTGGATGGAAACACAGATCCAAACCATATCAGATGGCGACCTAGGAAAATCAGATTTCAGGGGTACTGTGCCTTGCTGGGTACAGAGATGGACAGAGACAGATTTGCTCCTATTTGGAAGTCAAGCACTTCAAAAGAGACTCTTATCTCTTATCTTGAGATTTGGTTCCTGATTTTATCAGGATCTTACAGCAGACATCTTTATGGGAAAGAATAACCATTGGCCTAGAGAGCTGATGCTGTGTCCTGGTTTGCTCGCCCTTTCAAATTCATATCTATAGTAACCTCTGTCTCTCTGAGGTTGAATCAAACCCACATGCTTATTTTGAGCTGAATTTTAGACTGGTTTAGAGGAGCCAGAAAAAAGCAGAAAAGTGCCCTTCAGAGCTCAAAGCAGATAAAGCTCTCTGTTATCCCTTACCTTGCTGATGCCTTAAGTGTGGAATTCACTCAGCTGATAAGGAGGCTGACGTATTACCTCTTAGAAGTTATGTCAGATAAAAGATGTGCAAAGCCATGTTTACCATCCACTCTATGTTTCAAGCCTTGGATAATGGATTATAAAAAAAAAGCACCTTCCAGATATGAATTTTGTGGTAAAATAGTACACTTTGGAAAAGTTTTAATGAGCACAAACAATGATATTGGTAAAGCTACCCCATAGAATTACAATAATGAGGGTGAATGAAAGGCTCAAGTTGTTCACCATCCTTTAAAAGGATCCCTTTGAGAAAGGCTCACTTCTTGACATATGTCATTAGTGGTTGGTAAACAATTAGCATGGCTTCCTAGGATTACAGTAATGTTCCTGACTCTAGCACCAGCTTGCAGAGAGTGCAGGTACAGTCCTATTGAGAACACATCTTCATCTCTGGGAAGCAAACCTGGCATTAACAATGAGAGCTAAGCAGAAAATCACGGCATTTCCCATGGAGAAAAGAGTTAACGTAGGTGCTGGGCTAATTGTCAAGTGGAGACTTGGATATCTTCTTCATTTTTCCCCATGGTTTTCCAATACTTTATAGGAAAAGTGATGAATAAGATTTCCAACTCCAAGACTTCAGAGGCCCAAGGAGATAGGAAAGCAAGGGAAGCTGATTTTCTTACACAGAATTCGTGTCTTCTACGGGCGATGTCATGGGGGACAGTGATGAGCTTACCTGCTTGCAATTTCCATGGCGAACGTGTGCACGTCCCTCCTTGGCAAAACACGTAAAGAAGAGACTTTTACTATTCATCACCTTGTTACGCTCAAGTATCCTTCTTAAAGCCCTTAAAATTCCCCAAAGCCCTACCTAGGTTTGTGAAAAGTCATGCAGTTGATATTGGATTCAATTTACCTGTGGCATATAGACAAAAATTCAGATGTGGACTTCATAAAAAAACAACACAGTGTTTCATTGCCCGTAATCTCAGCACTTTGGGAGGCTGAGGCAGGCAGATCACCTGAGGTCGTGAGTCTGAGGACCAGCCTGACCAACATGGAGAAACCCTGTCTCTACTGAAAATACAAAATTGGCCAGACGTGATGGCAGGCACCTGTGGTCCCAGTTACTCGGGAGGCTGAGGCAGGAGAATTGCTTGAACCCAGAAGAAGGAGGTAGCGGTGAGCCAAGATCACACCACTGCACTCCAGCCTAGGCAACAAGAGCGAAACTCCATCTCTAAAAAAACAAAACAAAACAAACGAAAAAACCCATTACAGTGTTATCTAGAATATACTTCCCAACTTCTTTGTAAGTACTTGTTTTAACTATTTTTAGGGAATGTTTCTTTAACTAAGATGATACCTGAATGCCAAAAATGGCATCTATACATCTATGAAAGACCCTTTCCTGGTAACCTTTTAAACCTCTTCTCTGTTGATAATCATCACCCTTTTGTGAGTAATTACCAGGTGCTAAAGCATTGTCCATGGATTTTCATATTTAAGCCTCATTAGCAACACTAGGAGGTAGGTGGCATTAATTCTCTTTTATTAATGAGCTCAACAAAAGCTTAAAGAGTACAAGTCATACGCATCAGCAAACTTGCCTCGTTCACAAGTGGATGCATGGGTATTTGAATCAGGTTCTGAAAACTTGGAAGCCTCCGTTTCTGTGAGGGCACTCTCCTGCCTCCCTTAGGGATGGATGGCCTGGCACCTGGTCCTCACCAGGAAAGGCATGAAATGAAGTCACAGGGAGAAGACACTTGGCTGACAGGTGGCAACAAAACACAGTTGTGATATGTCATCTTATCCTTCCAGTTTTCTCCTGTGGCCTTTCAACCACAGCACGTGGCAAGAACTTACGAAGCAGTTTTATGACGTAGGAGAAAGAGACAACAGGGTCACTGTCTTGACTTCGGGAGGCTGCTTAGCTTGCATGGAAAGATACATAATCTCTATAAGAGGATATTTTCGTGTGTGTGTACTAAATATACAACTGTGTAATTATATGTATGCATATGCATATTTTTGAATTGCATTATAATGTATATACATATATACATGTATATACATGTTGAAAAAAATGCGCACTTTGAATGAAGAGGCCTTCCAAACAGGCTTCGTGTGAGCAGCATGGCTGTTTATTCACCTGGGTGCAGGTGGGCTAAGGCTGATAAGGGCATTAACAAAGGGCAGTGGGATAGGAGTTGGTTTTACAGGTTTGGGTAGTTTTTTGCGGGGCGGGGGTGTTGCAGAGTAAGTTCAGTTACAATGGTGGCAGGTAGGGGGCAAGGAGTATACATGACCACAAGTTCAGTTACAATGGCAGGGTTGGGTGAGAGGTATTCCATTATTATAAGAACAGTTAAGATGGCAGGCAGGGTCGGGTGAGGGGCTCGTCAGGGGGAAGCTCTGCTGGGCAATGATCAGGGACGATAGCAAACACAGGCAGGGGGTGGGAGACATCAGATAAGGCTCACAAGGAAGACTTGAGACTTTCAGGCTACAGGCTTGCACATGGAGACCTGATAATACACACACATGCATATGTATATGTATACACACACACAGATACACACACACACACACACATATATATATATGTATATATATATATATATATTTTTTTTTTTTTTCTTCAGATGGAATTTCATTCTTGTTGCCCAAGCTGGAGTGCAGTGGCATGATCTCAGGTCACTGCAACCTCCACCTCCTGGGTTTAAGTGATACTCCGGCCTCAGCCTCCTGACTAACTGAGATCACAGGCATCTGCCACCACGTCTGGCTAATTTTGTGTTTTTAGTAGAGACAGGGTTTCTCCATGTTGGCCAGGCTGGTCTCGGACTCCTGACCTCAGGTGATCTGCCTGCACTGGCCTCCCAAAGTGCTGGGATTACAGGTGTGAACCACTGCACCCAGCCTAAGAGAATATTTGTGTATGTACTAAATATACAACTGTGTAATTATATGTATGCATACACATATGTTTGAATTGTATTCTAATATATTAAATACATGTTATTTAGTTCAGAAATGGGAGGCAAAATAGGAACATTAGCATTTCCTGAGGTATGTAAAATGTTGGGTGCTTCGCACACCTGACCTCATTTATTTTACAACCTACCTACAAGATATGCATTATTTTCATCATTCCATCGATGGGGAGTACGTGGGAGATGCCATAACTGATATAAATGGACATAATTATACTGCAAAACCAGCATTTGAGTTCATGGCTGTATTTACCCAAATCTACCTTTTTCAATGCTTTTTCTGTCTGTGGGGCAGGGAGAGGCCGTGGAATGAGCTGGAGGTATCACAGATGGATAAGGGGCAGTTGAGAGTCTGTAGAGGTTTCTCCAATCACTTTATATAATAAAAAAGCAACCAGCTATCTCAAAGCCCAGCCCTCCCAGCCCCATCTTTTCTGCTTGATGTTCCTCCTTAGCTCTTATCCTTATCTAGAATGTTACATATTAACTTGTTTCCTCCATTTAGAATATAAATGCTATTTGGGCAGGGGGTTTGTTTCCTTTGTTGCTAGGACCCTTCTACCTAAAATGGTACTAGACCCATAATAGATGAACTATATGTATTTGTTGAAACAATGATCCCACCCATAATTAAACAAATTCGTGACAAATGATCAAAATGTAGTGTTTGCGTTGAATAATGATGACCATCCATGATCAATCGTGAATGTCGGTTACAATGAAATTTTAGTTTGAAAATTTTCCAGAGGCTAGTTTTATTTTATTTTGTTTTGTTTTTGTAGCGCGGGGAACAAAGGAGGGGGTTGAGAGCTATGAGTGGAGGGAGTGAAACAAACAAACAAACAAACAAAACCATCTATTTATCCTGTCCTTGCTTTGGGTTACCATGCGAAGCTCGTTCGTTACTTTTAGAAATAATTCATACAGTTCTCAAAAAAGGATATCCTGTGTGTTTGAAACGAAGGGCATTCATCATGTTGAAGCAGCTAAAAGTTTTCAATCCCATCCATTAACTCACGAAGCTGCAAGTTGCGGAGACGCTGCCTTGCCCATCTATTTAGTATTTCCAGGCCATCATGGTACAGTACAAAGCAATTTGTTTTTATATAATTTCCTTCATGCTGGCAAACACAACATGCATCACAGGGAAAGCCAATCATGAACTAAAGAGAAAAAGGGATAATTTAAATCGGGAGAGTGGTTCATTTGCTTTGGGGCATGAGAAACAATTATTTCAAGAGGCCAGGGTTTCTGTGGGAAGTCAGGTGAATAAGAATGCTGGTGCTGGCCGGCTGCTTTCTCAGAGAAACTGCTTTGCCTAAGTAACTTCTTCTTTTGAGAGGATTTCTTACTGAGCCATAAATGCTTCCAATGTGAGGAAGGCTAAATCTGCCTCCTATAAACCTGGGAGCCCTCGTTCCATTTCTCCCCGGCTTTCCCAAAGATCATCTTGAAGGACAGTGGGAGATGCTTCCGCTTTTATCATACATCCTGCATCTGAAATGCGCTTGGATTTCAGCCACATTTGAGAACCTAATCTTCAAATAAACTCCTTTGGCCATATGAGAGATTTCCATTAATTTATTTATTTCTATGCTTGTTCGTTTGTTGGGATGGAGATTAGCTCATTTGCCATTCTAGATACCTATTTTTTAACTTCCTTGGTGTTTTACTGACAAAGGTAACCTGACATTTATTTGATTCCTGGAATAAGCTGCAAGGTACTTAACAGTCCCTTTTAAGTGTTGGGCACGGTGCTGGGTTTAGGCATGGGGGGTGGTGTCAGGAGAGTTTGCTGACCCTAGAGAGCTAGGTGGGATGGGTTCTTAAGCACAAATGCATTGCTTGCTTGGGACTCAAACACTTCTCTAAGATTCCTTTGAATTCAAAGGGGACTTGTATCTTAGGATCCCTGATGTCTCTACCCGTTTGTTCCCTATAGTGTCATTTGGTTATTTCTGTCCCAAACTCTTTGCTACACTGGTTTTCATAAAATTCATAGAAACAGTGAGTTTAATCCATGTTGATGAAGATCTGAAGGACGCTAGAGTGCCCCTGTCTCATAAGGCACCATCCACCTGACGTGTTCCTGGGTTCTGGTGATCTTCCTGCTTTTCCTACCTTCAATGAAGAACTCGTTCATATCTTTTTTTCTTCTCACCTGTAGTCTCCTTTTCTAGAACAGTAAACACATAAACAGCTCATGCCTGTAGTCCTCACACTTTGGGAGGCCGAGATGGGCGGATCCCCTGAGGTCAGGAGTTCGAGACCAGCCTGGCCAATATGGTGAAACCCTATCTCTACCAAAAATACAAAACTTAGTTGGCCTATTGGCATGCGCCTGCAGTCCCAGTTACTGGGGAGGCTGAGGTTGGAGGATCGTTTGAACCCAGGAGGCAGAGGTAATAGTGAGCTGAGATCCTGCACAGTGTACTTTAGCCTGGGTGACAGAACAAGACTCTGTCTCAACACACACACACACACACACACACACACACACACACACACTCCCCACCACCACCAACACCAACAACAGTTTTCCAAAACATGTTTCAGAGAAGTTTTTGCTTTCTTTTGCTCTGCGTCCATCACCAGTCTCCAGCAGGACCAGCCTACTCCCCACCCTATCTTTATTTCTTTTTTTGACTGCTCATCACCTCTCCACTTCCACTCTGAACCTGCACCAGTCTCTTCTCCACACAGCAGTGAAACCATTGTCCTAAAATGAAGATGCAATCAGGTTGATGTCTCTGACCAACAACTTCAGAGGCTCTAGATCAAACGTCTTCCAAAGATCAGGACCAAACTCCTTCCTATGACCATGCAGGCCCCTGCCTTCTTCTCCTGGCTGATTCCCCTCCTATTTCCTCCTTTTACCTCTATACTAGCTGCACTGGTCTTCTTTCAATCCCTTGATAGTATTTTGCTTCCTTCCATTCAGAGAGCTTTTGCACAGGCTATTCCTATATTTGGAACATTTCTCCTCCCTAAGCCTCACTAACTCCAAAACCACTTGTGTCTGTAGTCTGGTGATACATCTCCAGGGTTTAACAAAAATGCATGGCACTTATTAATAGAAGATGCTCATTAATTACTGGAAAAAATCAGTGAATGAGGGATCAATAAATGAATAAATAAACTGGGATTCCTGAGGTTGCCATCACCTTGAGATAGCATTGTTCATATAAGGAGACCCAAGTGCTCTGTAGATGTTTGTCCTAAAAAGCCGTAGGATAGTTGCAGGTTAGATAGGTTTCTTTCCTGTGACAGCCCAGAGGACATAGGGGCCATGATGTCTCAGTAGCAATGAGCACACTTAGCATCCACATCATGGTTTCTAAGACCATTTTCCAATAACCCCATTGGAACTATAGCTGATTACAGCTATATATTCTATATTCTTTCAACTAGAAATTGAAATATGCACGATGATCGGGAGCAACTTTTCCCAAAAATTAATGAAGTTTTCAAAATAAAACACAATGGGGGTGGGTCAAGAAAACACATGGGCCAGCCTTGAAGAACTCATGGCCAAAGCTGAAGTGATGTGAACAGCAGAAGAGAGTAGCATTAGATTATGACCCAGAGTATAAAATAAATATTCATGAGTCTATTGTGATAGACATAAATGGATGGACAAATTAATACATGGAAGCAAAGAAACAAATCTCCTGTGCAGTAAAACCCCAGGCAATGTATGTACATCCCTTATCCTTAAAGTGGTAGAGCATGATTCTCCATCTTTAAGTGCTGGTTTTATATGGTGGGTGTCTTCCAGAGAGTGGAAGGGAATGGAAAAGGGAAGCAAAGGGAGGAATGTTGTGGGGGTAAAACCTGCCAAAACATCCTCAGCCAACAGATCAGGGTCACATCAGCTGGCATGTCACATTAATCGTTTGTACCCTTGATCACTTAACCTTGGGAGATGGAGGCTGCAGTGAGCTCTGATTGCACCACAACACTCCAGCCTGGGCAACAGAGTGAGAACTTGTCTTAAAAATATATTAATGGACCAGGTGCGGTGGCTCATGCCTGTAATCCCAATACTTTGGGAGGCTGACGTGGATGGATTGCCTGAGGTTGGGAATTGGAGACCAGCCTGACCAACATGGAGAAATCCAGTCTCTACTAAAAATACAGTATTAGCTGGGCGTGGTGGTACACACCTGTAATCCCAGCTACCTGGGAGGCTGACACAGGAGAATTGCTTGAATCTGGGAGGCAGAGGTTGTGGTGAGCCGAGATCCTGCCACTGCACTCCAGCTTGGGGAATAAGAGTGAAACTCCATCTCAAAAATAATAATAATAATAATAATATATTAGGAGAAAATGCCAATTTACCTCTGTTCTTTTCCTCTCTAAACCTATAATTCCAGTCTGATTATGAGGAAGTAAACATATCAATCCAAATTGGAGAACATTTTGTGACGTACCTGAGCAGTACATCTTATAACTGTCAAGGTCTTCAAAAATAAAGGAAAACTGAGCAATAGCTGCAGCCAAGAGGAGCACAAGGAGACATGGCAAGTGAAGATACCGTTACTGTGGTATCCTGGATGGAATCTTGGAACAGGAGAAGGACATTAGGTGAAAACCAAGGGAGTCATTCCAAGTGCAGACTTTAGTTAATAGTAAGGTGTCAATATCGGTTCATTAATCTGACAAATGTCCCCTTCTAATAAAAGATGTCAGTAATAGGGAAAGTGAGTGTGGATATATGGCAACTCCCTGTACTCTCTGCAATTTTTTCTGTAAATCCAAAAGTGTTCTAAAAAAGAAATAAGTCTATGAAAGGAAACTAAAAGCCACAGGCAATCACTCCTCCAGCAGCCCAGTAATGGATTCCCCCTTCCCTGTGCCCTGGGCCAAGACTGAACTGTGATTCTGCTGTTCTGCACCTGGGGACCTCTATTTGGAGCAGTATTCGGCCAACAGCAGCAGTGGGCACTTTCCCCAGTCCCTCCCCTCCTGCCCTGCTTGCGGATTTTATTTTAGTTTGCTTCCAGTGGCACTCAGCTGCTGCCACAGGCAAGTATCTGGCTGCTTCGCACGCTATTGTACAACACACTGGGGAAAAATGAGCCGTCGTGCTAGAGTCTAGGTCCCTGAGCAAATAAACACAGAAGAAAAATGGTTCGTGTGGGGGTGGTGAGGTCGAGGGAGAGACTGGGGAGCCAGATGATTGAGAAGTGGGTGGTTAATTCAGCTCAGAGTTTGGGCAGAAATCCTATGCTTCTCTCCATTCAATGTTCCTTGTTCCCCAGACTCCTTAGAAACACCCAGCTTGTTGGTGAGGGTAAGCAGACTATTGTTGATCTGGGCACTTGTGTTCCAAGGGTAAGGGAGTTGGAAAGAGCTGTTCATGGTGTCTAGCTTTTTTTTCTAGGTGGAGGTCATCTGCATAAGCTCTCTCTCTCTCTCTCTCTCTCTTGCTTCCTGCTTTCTGAATTCTGTGCTGGGAGCTGGACACAAATTTGGATTGAAATTAATGGGGCAGCCAGGCGCAGTGGCTCACACCTGTAATCCCAGCACTTTGGGAGTCCGAGGTGGGTGGATCACTGGAGGTCAGGAATTAAAAGATCAGCCTGGGCAACATTGGTAAAACCCTGTCTCTAATAAAATTAGGAAAATTAGCCGGGCATGGTGATGAGCGCCTGTAATCCCAGCTACTTGGGAGGCTGAGGCAGGAACATTGCTTGAACCCTGGAGGCAGAAGTTTCAGTGAGCTTGAGCTGAGATTGTGCCATAGCACTCCAGCCTGGGCGACAGAGCAAGACTCCATCTTAAATAAAATAATAATAATAATAATAGTAATAGGGCCCAAAGCCCTCTGGAAATTTCAATGATTGTGTTGTAGAAACCTGAGGTTTTGGCTTATAAACTTCCAGAACCCTTTGAGAGTGTACAGGTAAAGAGGAGGCTGAGAGGTTGCCTGAATGCATCTCCAGCTGTGTGCCTTTGCAGAAGTAATTTAACCTCCATAAACCTCAGCTTCCTAATGTGGAGATCGGGAAACACTGACACCTGCTTCACGAGACTGTGCAGAAATTAAATGTATCAACCCATGCAAGGGACTTTTAACAGTTTCTGGCATCATGTAACTTTCTAATAAGTGTTACCTTCCTCCAAAATCAATTATGTATAATTTAGTATGTTAAGTAGTAACATTTCACATTTTACCTTCTCTTGATGTGAAGAGGTGGAGAGCCATTGTCAGGACTTATCTCATCTTCAGTGATAATGGAAAAGATTAGAAGTTACCAGCTTCAACATAATTGTCATTGAGAGGGCTTACATTTTGTTTGGATTAATAATTCACTAATTAATCCCATAGATAAAGATCAAGCTGAAGAGTCTCATTTTTTCATTATTAACAATTTGAATAGATTTCATTTATTGAGCAATTACTATGAGCTTAAGGTGATTATGTCTAATCCTCTCAACAGCAGGAGGTAGATACTATTACTCATTTCACTTGCCCTAATGCCAGAGAGGTTAACTGACTTTCCAAGCTTGCAAGGCTAGTAAGAGGTGAAGCTGGGATTCAGAACAGGGTTTAGAGAGCCCAGAGCTTGTCTCCTGATGGGTATGCTCCATTGCTTCTGTTCGGGAACCTGGAGAAGAGTGGTTAAAAGTATCTATTATCTCTCTGTTTTTATGAAGAGAGGAGAGGGAGGGAAGAAAGTGCTGTTTGAGGAAGATTTATTATTGCCTGAGGGACACAGTGAGTTTGAAACATGAAGGGTAGCAAAGCTGAGATGCTGGAGTCTTTTCTTGCTTGCTTATCCCCTTGCTCTGTTAGTGCCTATAGAAGTTAGCTGGTTTGGTTTGAGTTCCCATCAAAACCTGGCTTTAAGGAATTAATCCCTAATAACAAATGCTCAGCTTGTTGCTGAAAAGGGTTTTTTTTTTTTTTTTTCTGAGATGAAGTCCAGCTCTGTCACCCAGGCTGGAGTGCAGTGGTGCAATCTTGGCTCACTGCAACCACTGCCTCCCAGGTTCAAGCTATTCTCCTGCCTCTGCCTCCTGAGCAGCTGGGATGATAGGTGCGTGCCTGTGGCACCCCATGCTTGGCTAATTCTTTGTATTTTTAGTAGAGATGGGGTTTCACCATATTGGCCAGGCTGGTCTCGAACTCCTAACCTCAAGTGATCCTTCTGCTTCAAACCGCGAAGTGCTGCAATTACAGGTGTGAACCCGTGTACCCGGGCCTGAAAAGGGTCTTTTGATTGTTGATGGTCAGTGAGCGTGGAGAGTTTCAGCCACCTGATAGGGAAGATTTTCAGTTACTTGTTTGAGGATGAATGTGCATTCTCAGAATGAAAGATACGCTTTCGAAATGTTAATTCTTTTGGTAGCCACATGTTTGTATTAACTATTGCTTTGCAACTGGTGTATGGATACAGGGAAAAAAATCACTTAAACCAGAAAACACCACACAATCACATCCTGCGATGTTTTATTCCCGTTGCTGGATGTTTCTGCAAGTAAGTCACTCTACCAACCTTTCCAGCGTCTACCTTCTTCCAACTCAAAGGGATCAGGTGTATATATAAGCCAGCCCAGACAACTTACTGTGTGTGCCACCTGGCATCATCTAAGTAAAAAAAAAAAAAAAAAAAAAAAAAAAAAAAAAAAAAAATTGGTGATATTAAAATAAAAATGCACTTGAAACAACTTAATAGTATTTATAGAAATTGTAAAGCTTCATCCAGTGCCTAAAATTAACATTGGGATATTAGATCATTAAATTAATGGGATGTGATCTATGTCCTCCATGATTTCAAAAACATCATTCATTTAATTGTTAATTAGAGAATGTAGTGATTACAGAACATGAGGAACAATTTTGCTTATTTTCAAAGTGCTGGTTGTGATTATGTGAATTATTAACTCTGAGCAGCATTCAATTCAGTTCATTTCCATGGCTTTATGAACTATTTCCAGGATGCATCTGTTCTTGTTTTCAATTAGAAAATATAACATATAGATTTCAGCCTGTACCTTGTAATGAAAATAGGAAGAAGCAGCAATCAACTTTCTTGTAATTTTACATCATTGTGTAATATTTATTTATAGATTTTTTTTTTTCCAAAGCAGACCTGCCTAGAGAGTTGATCGTGAAAGGTCATGATGTGCCAACATTCTGGCAAGAAAAACTTGGACTGTTATTGGCCATGTATTTAATACTATTACATTTACATTGCTGGGACCAAAAGTTTCTTATCAAATTTATTGCGATTATTTTAACATGCTGAAACAGATTGTCCACACTATATTTGGAAAAAAAAATGTCCAAGTGATAGATGGATTCACAGCTTACACCTCAAGTTTTTATTATAGTTGACATTTACAGAGTCTTGAAAGTCTCTACTCTGTTTCATAGAAATGGCAATGCCACTCAGTCTCATCCAGTATTATTGTGGAGTTGTAACAGTCTGGTGAAGGATGGACCATCTATTACTTGACAAAGCCTTTGTCAAGCAGATCATGCCATTTCCGGATTATCTGAAATAATCATCACAGAAATGCATTGACCCATCATAGGTTTTGTGAAATGTATGCTCCAGTGTTAAGAAGCAATACATTTGTTTTTCTCAGAGGACCAAGAACGGGGCCATGTGCTGCAGAGCTCCATGTCTGCTTTTCCATAATTACAAATGTGGATGGCGCCCCCTACAGTTGTGCAGTGTGTAACCTGAAATTTTGGATACCCTGAGTTTTTTAGTGTTGTTTGACCCGGAAGACCATTATCATTGCTTGGTGGGGGGAGGGGGGTCCTTTCACATCTTTTGTTTTGTCTTGCTTTTTAGGCAGGTAATTTTTGCATTTGAAGAGAACCTGAAATGACCAAACCAATTCATTGCCTTTCATCCTCTTTCTCTGAAAGTTTAATCTTGAGCCACCCCTCTCAGCAATGTGTTGCCAATTTCTAATACATTAAACAAATATGTAATATGGGCAAAGTAAGCGATGTCATGTTATCAGCTTATATGTCTCAGTCACTGAAACACGCTCAAAAGGAATGGGATCTAGTGTTGAGGAGAAGAAAAACGCAAAGGAAAGATTGTGACACTTGAAGAGCTGCTCAGGAGGGCAAATTTGGGAAAAAGATGCAGGCAAGAACCTTAGCACCAGGAACAAGATGGGGAGGGTGCTGACAAAAGATCAGGGTCAACCGTTCTAAAAGCTGGCTAGTAAGTGTTACCTGGAGAGCTCTTCAAACCCCCTACCCTGTCTTCATAGCAATTGAATCAGAGTGTCTGGGATGAGGGCACAGACCTTAGTATATTTTAAAGATTTCCCTAGGTATTTCTTATCCACAGCCAAAATTGCGAACCAGTGGGCTGGAGGAGTGGTAAGAAAGGAAAAGGAATACAGAATCAAAAGAATCCTTTCATTCTTTCATTGGTCAACTGGACTTGTTGGTTTGTTGGTTTTCACTCATTCATTCAACAAACACTTATCATGACCTTCCTATGTGACATACACTTTTCATGATTGAAGATACAGCTGAAAACAAAAGAAGCAAAGCCCTCATGCTCAAGGAGCTTATGTTCTAGTGTCCTGAAGCAAACCCTTCCTGATTCATTAGAAGTCAAGTTCAGGTGGCAATGATAACACGTGACCTTTCACTAAAAGCATGACAGAATCATTTTCACGATAGTGTTATTTTGGACCACAAAACAAGTCCAGCTCCTCAAGAAAACCCAAATTAAATGACTACAATGTGATGTAATCTATTTATATCGCATCTATTTGTAAAATGCTCCTGCGTCTAATGCCCATCCTTCCTCTAGGCACTCCTCACCTTCTTTTGACTAATTTGTCAGGAGTAAACTTGTAACCAAAGGCAAACATCTTACAAGTGCCAGAATACTTAGACCTGCTTCCCAAATGCTTTGGAAATTTTCATAAAATTGAATGTACTTAAATAATACATGGTCAGGGGTTCCGAGACTTAGCCAAGGTGCTAAATTTGTCCAGTATGAGGCCACCTGCTCATATGTCATCTCTTGGCAACGGCTCACACATTTGTGTGCCAGGACATAGGAAATTAAGTTTACCTGATGCTCTCTGACAGCAGCTTTCTGTTACAACGTGCAAATTTGATTAGGTTACGATAGAGGGCAGGGTAAATGGATGGCTTCATAGATTGATACTAGAATACTGATGGGTTTAACCAGAAGGTGACTGGTTATGGTCCAGCTTGGGTCACTGGTAATCACAAGTTCCTGTTACTGATGCCTGTGCAGTGGCCTGTGGGGAAATGCATGGTTTGTTTTTTCATTGAATTTTGCCATTATAGCCAAATGTCACATTGGCAGGTGCAAATTCACTGACCTTCACCCTTGAATTGGAGGAAGGAAGGTCGAGGTGTGACTAGGCGATGGAGGCTAAATAAAGTAGTTGTCTCTTGAATGTTGCTTGTTCCCCCTTCGAAATGTGTGATGCATGAGCAAGGCTAGAAGGTTGTACAGCCTGCCACCTGGAACGGCCTCCCTCGGGCTGATACTGGCATGATCACTTGGGCTTTCAAGGCAGGCGTGCACAGTTTTTCTCTCAAATGAAATGACCTAATGCAAACTTGAAATTCTACCAGGAGAATCATTTTTTAACTTTAAAGGAATTTAAAGTTGTCTCTGCCTCATTAAGTAGCTCGATTGGCTTCAAAAGCATTTTTTATTTATATTGAAAATGTGGAAACTGTCAACTTCATCCTATTTTTGAAGTTTTTTTTTTTTCTATAATGTGGCCTTCCATTGTGTAATAAACTTTAATAAAGCATCTGTCGTACAACTCAATGGCATTTCATCCCAAGGTATGGTTTAATGGCATAAACAGAGGGTCGAGGGAAAAATAAATTCAGATATTTAAACAGAATAGGCACAAAACCCCAAATCTTTCTTTGCAAAGTTGACCAAGGATGCACAGAATGAGACAGAAATAACTGTCAAAGGGATTGGAGACTGAGCTCGAGATGTTCTGGGGACGCATTGATGGGTTTACTTATTTGTTTAAATAATTGTGTTCTTTAGAGTTGCCTAATTTTTGCACTTCTGTGGGTTTCAATAGACTCGAATTGAGGTTGTTTCTGGCAAGACTGAGTGTCACATTTTTGAAGGGAACAGCAGCAACAGCACAACAGACAGTTCGGAGACTAAATGCCATTTTTTAAAGTTTCTGAAAATTAAATAGAAAAACACTCCAGGGCTTAGCTAAAAGGCTAACAGGAGAAACGAATTTCACATAGAAATCAATCGCTCTGTTCACTGACACCCAGTGACAGAACTAATAATTGTGTCCATGTAAAATCAGACCCTCTTGTTACTTTTTAATGAAGTCTGTCTGATTCTGTGATATTTTTGGCCTAGGAAATGAAAGAGATGTTTTATTAAATGAAACCAGGTCTACATAGGTAAAGTATCTGAATATAAGTATGTAATCATATCATACAATAAAAAGCAAATATAAAAAAATTGGAAAGACATGAATGTAGTTCAAATAAGCTTATTCCTCCAAGAAGCCTTTTCCGTGTTTTCAATGGAATAGTGGCCTGTATTTTGCATTTGAACAATGGCACAAAGCCATTGGAAGGAGAAGAAAGGTTTAGCCTGCCCCTCTTGGGTCCTTATGCCACAACGTCTGTTCCCTGCTGTACTGAGAAGTCCAACTCTCCTTTGCAAGCCAAGAAAAATAGGACCTTTTTCAAATTGCGTGCTTCTAAGATGCTGGCAGAATTCAACAGTGCTTTCTCCAAACAGCGTAAAGCTCTTTACCTGATTAAAGCTGGTTATTTGGTTTGCCAAGGTGAAAAGTTTTCTTATATTTTATCTTACCTTTTCTCCTCTCTTCTCCTCTTACTTCCTCTCTCTCCCTCTCTCCCCTCTTCCTCCTCTTTCTCTCTTTTCCATCTTCCCTCCAACATTAAAGACATTTGGTGCGACCTCAGCATTAGTATTACCACCCACCTTGCCAAGGAGAGTGTAACTCCAAGGAAGCTTCTTTTTTAAGCAGACCCCATCTGTTCTCTGTTGGGCCCTTAGTGTACCTTTCAGCTGGCCATTTTTCCCCAACGTCCTTGTGAACACATGTGCGTGTGTGTGAACATGTGTGTACACACACTTTCACGGTGATAGAGACGTATGGTCATATGGAGGATCTATGTGGTCCTCTAGTTCTCTCTCTGTGTGTGTGTGTGTGTGTGTGTGTGTGTGTGTGTGTGCAGTGTTTATTTCAAATGTTTGTTAAAACAGCATTGCTATTTCTCAGGACAAGAGCAAAGATCATCCCCTGGAGAAAATTAGGAACTCTGTACAGAACTTTACAGAACAGGGGGCTGGGCGCCGTGGCTCACGCCTGTAATCCCAGCACTTTGGGAGGCTGAGGCAGGTGGATCACGAGGTCAAGAGATCGAGACCATCCTGGTCAACATGGTGAAACCCCGTCTCTACTAAAAATACAAAAAATTAGCTGGGCATGGTGGCATGTGCCTGTAATCCCAGCTACTCGGGAGGCTGAGGCAGGAGAATTGCCTGAACCCAGGAGGCGGAGGTTGCGGTGAGCTGAGCGAGACCGCACCATTGCACTCCAGCCTGGGTAACAAGAGCAAAACTCCGTCTCAAAAAAAAAAAAAAAAAAAAAAAAAGAACTTTACAGAACAGAGGCAATAGTGTAGCTTAAACCTCTCTGCTGACCAGACAGTGGAATTCTGCGTAGACTTAAGGAACAAAAGGAAACTAGGCAGGGCTAAGGAAAAGCAAAGTGCCCATTGAATCACGCTTCAGCTGCCATCAGGGCACATCTTGTGATGGTCGCAGGTTGCAGGCTGTTTTTGGAAGGTTCAGGTTCAGCACAGGATTCCTTTTGTCTACTTGGCTATACCCTTGGCTTAGGTGCCATGAGGTCAATGTCACCCGAGTTCCTGGCCAGCCAAACTCCCGCAGTGAAGAGTCCCAAACTGAGGATCAAGTTCCTTCAGAAGTCATTCCTATCGGTGGCAAAGCGGTACACACCCCGAAGCCAATTCTCACGTTGTCTGGTATTTCAGGGGTTTCATTAGCGAAGCTGGCAGTGCTCACCGGGACCCCCCTGGAAGCCACAATACGAAGGTTCCCTCTAGTTTTTTAGTTTCAAATGTGATGTGTTTTCTCTGATATCTGAAAGGGAAACATCTCTCTGTGTAATTTCTCACTATGAATTGCGCATTTAAACCCCATAGATACCAAAGGACATTCTAAGATATGTCTCCTGGGGGAAAAAGTTGACCTTTTGTCTCCTTCTGCCTGGTTGGCTGACTTGGGAGAGAGTAACAGGAGACGACAAAGGGAATGTCAGAGTGGAGGAAATTCCTGTCCTAGACTGGTGAGGGGTATCGGGGGTGCAGTCCTTTTATGATAAGAAATATGAATACGCACATGTGACAGTATGTGTGGGAGGGTAGCTCCTTCAATTGTAGCATCTCACAGGGAGAGGTCTTGGCAAAGGCAGAATCATCAAAATTGATGAGCCCAAAATGGGATTCACCCTTTAAAAAAAGGTTTTGATAAAATTAGCTTTCCTCTTAACAATCTGGGAGTGCTGTCAGAATAGCAGCTATAAATCTGTCTGGTCAGGCCCTCTCTTCTTAAAATAGATAGGTGGGTAGATGGATAGATGGATGGTTATATGGATGGATAAAGGGACAGATGGATGGGTGGATAGGTGGATTGATAAGTGGACGAATGAATGGATGGGTAGATGGGTGGATGGATGGGTAGATAGGTCAATGGATGGGTGGGTAGATGGATGGATGGTTGGATCGATGGATAGGTGGGTGGGTGGGTAGATGGATGGATGGATGGATGGATAGAGGGACAAATGGATAGGTGGATACGTGGATTAATAAGTAGATGAATGAACGGATGGGTAGATGGGTGGCTGGATGGGTAGATAGATCGATGGATGGGTGGGTGGATGGATGGATGGATGGATGGATGGATAGATAGGTGGGTGGGTGGGTAGATAGATGGATGGTTGGATAGGTGGGTAGTTGGATGGATGGATGAATAGATGGATAGGTGGACGGGTGGATAGGTGGATGGATGAGTAGAAAATTGAATGGATGGGTAAATGGATGGGTGGATGGGTGGATGGATGGGTGGGTGGATGGATGGATGGATGGGTGGATAGATGGATGGATGGATACATATATGTACATACATTTACATTTTTAATAGGTACATCTTATGCTCTTCAAGTCTCTGTCTCAGGGAAGATTGGGCACTGGGGTGGTGGCATATGCTATCTTTTCTTGCAATAAGACCATGAGAATGAGACCACTTCACCAATTCTTCTAGGCATGTTTTGAAGCAATGTGGTATAGTGGGAAGAACATAGGATTCAAGTCACTGGAAGCTAGATTTAGAGTGGAGCACCATTACTTTTTCACTTGCATACCTCTGGTGAAGATAGTTAACCTCAGTTTCTATGTCAGTAAAATGGAAAAATGATGTCTAACTTGTGGGTTGTTGAGAGAATTAAAAGATGTCTAGATTGAGACTGTTTGTGCTTAACATAATACCTGGAATAGAGAGGGTGTTTTGATTAATGGGAGCAGTGGCTGCTACTTCAACTGCTGCTAAGGGTCTTTGTCTTTCTTGTTTTCACTTTCTCCTCCATCTCTTGGTATGAATTTTTTTATTCCACAATACATTTTAGAAACAGAGGTCACATTCTAACTCTGTTAGCTCCTTGCCTGACTTTCATATGGTCTCTGGCTGAGAATGGTGGCCATTCTACGTGTGTGTGTGTGTGTATGTTTGTGTGTTTCTGTGTGTGTATCTGCCTGTATTTATATCAAGAAAATATATATTTATGCATGAAACATATATATACACACATATATATGTATATATGTGTATACACACATACACACACACACACACATAATTCTGGAAGGTTCATCTTGCTCGTAGATATGTCTTCATATGTGTACTTGGAAGATAAATACCTTGCTTTCTCCCTTGCTTTTGACAGATGTTCTGAACTTACCATACCTTTTAGATATTGTAGATAAAGACTTCTACATTTCTATTTTATTTTATTTATTTGTTTGTCTATTTTTCGAGATGGAGTTTCACTCCTGCTTCCCAAGCTGGAGTGCAATGGTTCAGTCTTGGCTCACCGCAACCTCCACCTCATGGGTTCAAGCAACTCTCCTGCCTCAGCCTCCCAAGTAGCTGGGATTATAGGCATGCACCACCACGCCTAGTTAGTTTTGTATTTTTGGTAGAGACGGGGCTTTTCTATGTTGGTCAGGCTGGTCTTGAACTCTCAAACTCAGGTGATCTGCCTACCTTGGCCTCCCAAAGTGTTGATATTACAGGTATGAGCCACTGTACCCGGCCTCTCCATTCCTGTTTTATATCTTTAGAATTGTGAGCATTTTAATAAAAATTTCCCTGACATTTCTCAAATAATACATACATCATGTTGCCCACTTTTTTTCTTCATGGAGAGATATGAGACAGTGTTAAGCAATCCAGAATAAGCTAGAATATAAGGAGGTAAGAATGGATTTGTTGTGTGAAACACGATGTGACACCACCTGTGTCTTCTCTCCATCACCCTTCAAGGAGGTGAGGATGGCAAAGACCATTGATGCATAGTCATAGCATGAACAAATAATAACTACTTACTATGTGCCAGGTTCTTCTGTAGGCACTTTAGATAGATAATTGTATTTAATCTTCATAGCTAACTTAGGGACTAGGTGCTACTGTTACCCCAGTTTTACAGAGGAGGCAACTGAGTCACAATAAGCTGAAATGACACACTCCAGGTGGCGGAATGAGCATGAAGCAGGGCCAGTAATAGGCACCACTGTCTTTTGGTCTCAGGAATCCGTGCTGTTTTGCTTTTCTTCTTATAAAAATTTGAGTGGCTCTCTCTATTGGGTCTCTTTATCTATTTATTTATTTAGAGACAGAGTCTCTCACTGTCACTCAGGCTGGAATACAAAGGCACTATCTTGGCTCACTGCAACCTCTGCCTTCCAGGTTCAAGCACGTCTCCTGCCTCAGCCTCCTGAGTAGCAGGGATTACAGGCATCTGCTACCCACACCTAGCTAATTTTTTTGTATCTTTAGTAGACATGAAGTTTCACCATGTTGGCCAGGCTGGACTCAAATTCCTGACCTCATGATCCACCTGCCTTGGCCTCCCAAAGTGCTGGCATTACAGGCATGAGCCACTATGCCTGATGCCACCGTGGGTTCTTCTGAGTGTCGCCATTAACAAGGAGCATGTCCTACACCGTGAAAGTGCACATGACAACATTATGTACTTCTTTTTGAAATCCCTGTTTTCCCTATGCTGACAATTGGTGCTTCACACTGTTTTCTTCCTCACCCCACATCAGCAGCTTGTCGCTCCTGCCTGAGCTTTGGAAGTGACAGCTGAAGTTCCACCTCAGTGCAGGTGATAAAACTAGGGCAAAATGAATGAAGTGGGAACTTCAATGTTGGCACGTGGAGCCCAAACTTGGGTTATACTGAATTGTCAGTCGGTCTCTATGTCACTGTAGAGTCACCCCTTCTTGGATGTTCTTAGGTATTTGAAACTAGGTAAAGCTAAAATTGTGAATATGTAAATAAAAATTATGTGACAACATGAAAGAGGGAGCTGAGGTGTTTTGCTTTCATAGGATGGGGACCAATGCCTGCATGTTTTTTATTGTACGTTTTGGATGAGTAGGATGATTGTTATTGAAAAAAAAAATGGATTGTGGTACCAGGAGCAGAAAGCAAAGATGTTTTCAAAGAGTCAGAAATACTATGTTCCAACCACAAAGCCATCCTATCTTCTTCCAGTTACTGGAGTTGCCTGAATCCTCAATTCCTACTTTGAAATGCAAACCCTTGTTGTTCCAATTTACGTTTTAGCCCACCAGAATACTTTAGGAAACTCTACTATCAGTATGGCAGGTAAAAGTAGCCCAAAATAAGATTCATTTGTGTCTTGATTTGGGGGACATAAATGTCATGTTTGCTTTACATGTCGTGGTTGCCACCTCATACAGCCTCTTTGAAGTTGTTTCCACCAGTCTGTACCCTGCCTTTTCTTCTCTTTGTAAGCTTAAGTTTCTCATTCATTGACTGTTTTTCTCTTGAAGGTTTACTCTTCAAGAGATTATGCGTATGAGGCTTGTATTACGTACCCTGCATGATAAATATTGAAAATATCTCACAGCTCACTAGATCCCTCTTAATCCAGGCTTTCCAGAAAATAGTGCTAGGACCACCCCTGGAAGCTCAGCCTGCCCAAAACCCCATGAATTTCAGTCTGCAAGGGCAGAACCAGATAATGAAGATAGCGTGCTAGCAGAAAGTAGTTTTCTGATCTAGTCCCTGCCACACATAACAAAATGCAGCAGCTTTCATTTGGGTTTTATTTCCTGTGATTACATTTATTGTGCTGATTCCTAATGTAGAGCTTCTCAGTTCTCTGGGTTTGCATATCTGCATCTACATCTCCTTTCAGTTCATGGCACCTCATTTAGTTCTCACATGCCAGTAATTCCTCTGCTCTGTGATCTAAGCTTCCACTCATGCCCTTATCCTTTAGCTCTTAAATTGCTGGTAAAGTATATGTTCCTCTATTTTACCACTTAGGGCATTGTCATATGCAATAGGTTTATTCACCATTTATTGAACTAATGGTTATCAGTTAGTCATATGTACCAGGCCAAGTTTACACATGACAGGCACATCAATAGATAAAAGAGGAAGAGCCTGTTGGAAATAGATGCTCGGTGCCACAAAGAAAAATCAGCACTGAGACAGAGGATCTTCCAGCCACACAGTTTTTACCTCCTGGACTGCAGGAAGGGTACCCTTGTTAGCCATCTTGCCACAAGAGTACAACGAACAACGGAAAAGCATACAAATTTATCCTTTAAGCATTTGGGGTCATCCTTACTGCTGTGTCTGATTTCCATTGGTTGGAGCTAGACCTCACAATCTAAACTAAAACCCGACTGGCTAATAAATTAAAACTTTTCTAAATAGGTAAAAGCAATGGAGACACGGGACATGCCTATGAGCAACCCAGCACGGGCAGAATGTACTACGTGCCTGTAAGCATGGCATGTTTAACAGCTACATAGGATAGGGCTTAACAGACTTATTAGCACACTTATTCTTTAACAAGAAAGAAAACTCTAAAAAGGAACTTTTGTACTTCCCACAGAGCCCATGCCCTCTGTTTTAATGTTTGTAGTAGCATAGGTTATAAAGGTTAAAAGAAAAACCCAGACGCAACCTAGCCTGTTACCAAAATGAGAAGGTAAAGATGAATTGTGGTAACATAACATAATGGAATACTATCGAGTGATGAAAAATAAACTAGAATGAATCTTACAATTTTGATGTTAGGAAAAAACAAGTAGCAATTGGATATGTTATCACCTGTGTAAAATTGAAAACATGGAAAATAATGTGAAACAAATTAGTATGTTTATTAGTGATATATAGGTATTTACATGTATGTATGTGTGTGTATGCATATATATACATATGGGAAAAAACAGGTAACAATAGGATATGTTGTCACTTGCATAAAATTGAAAACATGGAAAATAATGTAAAACAAATTAGTATATTTATGAGGGATATATAGGTATAGGCATGTAGGTATATGTGTGTATGTATATGTGTGTGTGTGTGTGTGTGTGTGTGTGTGTGTGTTTGTGTGTGTGGGATAACTAGGGGATTTCTAATCTATTGGTAATATTTACTAACTTGGGTATAGGAAGCAGATATGTGTTGTGTTAAATATTATACTGCTTATGTGTCTTAAGTATGGCATTTTATTTTTTTTATAAACAAAATTGATACGTTCACTTCAAATTCACCAAATTTTAAAAGATTCAATTGATTCCTTAGATGTATTCTGCTGACCTTGCTGGGTGGGATAGTGGAAAGGTTGAGAGGATTGGTTAAAATAGAAGGAAAATGTTGTGAAAGAAAAAGAAAGGAGGCATTGTTTGAGTACTTTTGCGTTACACACAGCATCTCTACCCAACAGTGCAACTACTCATTATCCCTAGCATTGAGGGAAGAATGGCTAATTCAGGTGCAAGTTCTAGTTTATATTAATTCCTCTCTTTAGTCCTAAAGTTGTTGGGAGGGAAGAGATCTTTCCATGACCTCGAAGACTTGCAGGAAAAATCTGTGTTGTTACTACCATGTTCCCCCACCCTCTTTCCTTTATAAGTTTTAATTACCTTCCAATGTGCACCTCATGTAAAGTTTTTCAATATCATTCATTTTCTACTCACCTTCTATGTACATATATATATATATATATATATATATATATATATATTTAAAACTCTTAACTTACTTAGTATCAGTTGCAGACATATTGCCTGGTTAACTGTGAATACTTCAGTGTGTTCCTAAAAACAAGGACATAACCACAAAACAGTAACAAAATCAAGAAATTTAATGCACAGATATAGTCCTCTGTTCTCATCCACAATTTGTTTTCCAGTTTCATCATGTCCCATAATGACCTTGATGGCAGTTTTGTTCATGGTCCAGAATTTAATCCATCATGCATTTCATTTAGTTTACAAGTGTCTTTACTGCCCGTTAATCCACACCAGCAACACAGTCTTGCTTGGCCTTTTATGATCTTGACATTTTTTAAGAACACATATCTTCGATTGTCCATTGCCAGATCACCTGAGGAGAGCGCTTCAATTTTAACTAATCATTTTTGCAAGTTTAGTTGTTTTAGCTGCTACAAAAAAGTATGAGTCTTTTAAAAAGGAATAAAGTTTTGTCACATGATACAACAAGGACGACAAACCTTGAAACATTGTGCTAAGTGAAATAAACCTGTCCCAAAAGGGCAAATGTCGTATGATTCTGCTTACATGAAGTACCTAGGGTAGTCAAATTCACAGAGACAGAAAGTAAAGTAGTGGTTACCAAGGACTGGGGGAGGATAGGAAGGGGAGTTGGTGCTTAACGGGTATAGAATTTCAGTTTAGGAAGATGAGAAATTTTCAGAGTACTGAGGATCGTTGCACAAGAATGTAAATGTTCTTAATGCCACTGAATTGTATACTTTGAAATGATTGAAATGCTAAGTTTTCTGTAATCTTTATTTTTGCTACAATTTTTTACAAGAGAGTCGGTCCTCAATATGTAAAGATGATGTCAATTAAAATAACAACAACAACAAAAAGAACACAGGTTAGTTCTTTATTTTGTAGATGACCCTTAATTTGGGTTTTTCAGCTGTTTCCTGATGATCCCAGTTAGGGTATACATTTTTGCCACAGATACCCCAGGAGTAATAATGTCCTGTTTTTCCCAGGGTGCCATATTAAGAGGCACGTGATATTGGTTTCTCTATTATTGGTGATATTAACATCAGCCCTTTGGATCATATGATGTCTCTTAGATATCTCTCCTAAAAACTTTGCCACTATAATTAATAAGTAGTTTGGGGGTGGGAGAAATGGTTTTAGACTTTTAAAATACCTATTTGCCTTCAATCCTCCATTCACTAATTTTACCATTCATTGATGATTCTTGTCTGAGTCAATTTATGATTATTATGAGTATCAAATGATGGCTTTCTAACTCCATCACACTTATATTTATGGGTTGACATTCTATTTCCTTTCCTATACAGATTCATTTAATTATTTGTTTTCATATAGCATAATGGATTCATGTTTTATTCAATGGATTACAATCAATTACTTTCATTATTTGTTTTGATGCTCAAATTGTATCATATTTATTCACTGGGAACCCCTTCAAGCTGGCTCCTGTATCCTGTTGCCATAAACCCATTGGCACCAGAAGTTATTCCAAGTTCATCTTTCCTTGTCTTGCCCAAGTCCTAGAGCCACCCACTTTTCCACAGTGCAATCATTCCTTTTTTCGGAGAACGGTTCTTAGAAACACAGTTCTAGGTGATTATGGCTTCTGGGCCTTCTAAATAGACAATATGAATAAAACTAGAAAAAAAATACACACATGCACACACACACACGTATATATAATTATCTTTTAAAAGCCGAGAATTTGTTAGTCCTTCCTAAAAATTATGTTCGTCCCAATAGGATACATTATTTAGGTTAAATTTTCCCTGCTTGTCTGATATCGCTTATTGTTACTGGTTATCTTTTATCTGTCTATTAAGCTGCGAGATCCTTCAGAAGAGAAACTTCATATTTTTTGGCATTTTTATATTCCCATTGCCTAGGAAAATATCTGGTACAGATTAGATACTAATATTAATTCCTAGGATTGTTGAGTGAAATGATGGTTGGATGAAATGATGGTTAGTTAGGATCACTAGGTAGGAGGATTGTTGGGTAGAATGGAGATTGGGTGGAAGTATAATGGGATGGGAGGATGGTTGGTAAGGATTTTGAGTAGGAGGGCGATTTGGTGGACAGGAAATTGGGTGGAAGAGTATAGTTGGTTGGAAGGATAGTTGGTTAGGATTGTTGGGTAGGAGGAGTGTTGGGTAGAATGGAGATTGGGTGGAAGTATAATTGGCTGGGAGGATGGTTGGTTAGGATCTTTGGTTAAGAGGACCGTTGGGTGGAATGGAGATGGGGTGGAAGTGTATAGTTGGTTGGAAGGATAGTTGGTTGGGATCGTTGAGTAGGAGGACTGTTGGGTAGAATGGAGATTGGGTGGAAGTATAGTCAGATGGGGGATGGTTGGTAAGGATCTTTGAGTAGGAGTATGGCTGGGTGAAATGAAGTTTGGGTAGAAGTATAATTGCATGCAAGAATGGTTTTCATGCAAGAGGATTTGGGTTAGGGGATGGTTGCATGAGAGGAGTTGTTAAATGGAAGAATAATTAAGATAAAGGATTATTATGTGGGAAGACGCTTGTGTGGGAGGTGATCTGCATGTCTTATTTAGCAATGTATGCCTTTTTTGTTGTACGTCTGTACTCATTGCATTCAGGAACTGTTTAAGAAATTATTTTGGCTCCATTTGGTCTTTCAGATAGTAGGTGTTCATGCAGTATCTATTGATTGTCTGAATATGACTTTCAGGAACAGGAATGGATGATTTATCTTTGGATTCTTGGCATTCCCCATAATATTTAGCTTGGCATAAATACATATTTAATATTCAATTTGACAGTAACTCGGTTAAAAAACCACAACAACATAATATCTCTCCTCTTTAGCTTATCAAGAAAACTAAGGCTATGTATTAGTTCCTTCAGTACTGAGGGTAGACTTGATTCATTCTCTCTGGATATGTATTTACCCCGAAAGTGTTCAAGTAGCGGTCTCTACTTGGCAAGTATTTCAAGAATGGAGGGCATTGTTTAGCTTTGCAATTATTCATTGGCTCATGTAATCAGGAAACAAACTTTCATGTTGGAAGAAGTGTTACACCACACAATTTAGGACCATTTCATGATCAGACAATTGAGGCTAGAAATAATTCTTTTAGGGGTGGATAGATGTTCTGAATACCTATGTTATCCATTTCTATTTTCTCATACTAACGAAATAAGTAGTGAATTCTTCTCTCACTGATATTGTGAAAGCAATGGAAACCCAATATTTTGGGCTATTGTGTTTTTTTGATTTTTGGATCTGTTATGTGTTCTGGTGTCTTTAGAGAAAATTTTCATATTTGAACCTTAGAAGAGAAGACAAGTGCTATGTAATGTATGTAAGAAGAAGAAGAGACAGTGCTCTAGCTGAAAATGTTTTTTTCCCAGTAATTTATATCCTAGCCAAGTGTTCTTGTGCAAAGCAACCAAGTAACTTTTTTTCCATCCCGCTATAAGAACGAAGAGACTGTTATTGCTACCGGCTGGTATTGAGTAATCGTATATAGGTGGGGTGGGTTGAAGGCAATCTGAATTATAAAACGCCTTCCTTTGAAGTGAAATCAATTTTTATTCTTAATCTGTGAACATGAGATGGGAACAAATAACTTCTGAGTGAAATAAAGATTTCTTAGCCTGTCAAGATTTATCTTATCAGGCTGAAGAGGTGGGATTCCTGTTAGCGACTGGCAGTTTTAAAAATCCATTCGCCTGAGGAAGTGTGAAAACAGTCTGCAGAACAAAGACACGGAGCTATTGCTGCATTGAGTGCTTATTTGCTCCTTTTTTTACATTTCCTGCTTGAGACCTCGCCAGGTCCAACTTTAAAACGTTTGCAGGCTAATGGGAGTGTGTGCACAGGGAGTATCAGAAATCATTTCCTTACAGGAGGAGGTGTTTTGTGGTGTGAAATGTTGAGGTTCTGTTGCCAAAACACCAACTGAAATAGGGTATTTTCTGTGAACTTCATGGGTGGCTTTCAGAGGGAATTCTCCATGTTATTCTCTAATGTCTTTTACTGGTCCTGGTTTTGCCAGAGTGGAAGAAAAAAAAAAAAAAAAAAAAGAACCTTCCTCATTTTATTTCTCTTTTAACAAAGAAAGCCAAAAAAATTCTGTAAATGAAATCATGCACATGTGGAACTTTGGATGCAGCTCTAGAGTATTTTTTTTTTTTATTTTTATTACCCTCCTACAAAAGAAAGCCCAAAGAAGAAAACTAGTATTCCTCTAACATTTTTGGGCAGAGGATCGTTTCTGGGCAGGGGGAAAATGCTAAAGCCTGTGTAGTGTCTCTCTCGGCTCATTTGAAAATACTCTAGGAATATAAGAGACCCCTGTGGATTCTCTGCCCCTTCTGTGATGTGTGCAATCATGTCATTGCTGGACGGCCCCCTTGGAAGCCGGCCAGCCCAGCCTCTTCAGCGTCCAGATGGGAACCCGGAGGCACATCTCATAGCGGACTGTTGATTAACCCAAGGTCATCTGGCTCTGGTTTGTGGCAGAGCTAGAACGAGTACCCAGAGGTTTCCAGAACTTCAACACAAAGCGTATCCATGATGAACAGATATTTTCCTAGCCCTTCTCTCTCCCATCCCCTGCATAAACAGTGCAAATAACACACTCCCTCCTTGGCCAGTACCCAAGGAACTATTATCATACAGATGTCTTCCTGTGCTTTGGGGGACCAGCAGGGCTGCCAGTGAACTTGGATGACCCTTTGGATCACCCAACTGCCTCCAGCTCCCCTCTCCCTTTTATTTCATGACTTTCGTGAGTCAGTCGTTCTATTTGAGCTCATTTACCACGTGGATAGGGGTACATTCCGTGACTTCTCAGACCAAGACAAGCCCCGTTCCATGATTTCTTCTCCTTTGATGATGATCTCTCCTATCACATTTATCGCAGTGGAAATTTCATATTGATATCTGATTCTTTGAGTGTTGTCTCTTTCCCCCTAGACTTCAGATCCTCACGATCAGTGGTCTTCTCATTTATGTTCCCCCTTACGTCCTATAGCCTGGCACTTAGTGGGACGTGTGTTTTGGTTTTTGTGAGACAGAGTCTCGCTTTGTCACCCAGGCTGGAGTGCAGTGGTGTGATCTTGGCTCACTGTAACCTCTGCCTCCTGGGTTCAAGACATTCTTCTGTCTCACTCACCACCACACAACACACAACACCCGGCTAGTTTTTGTATTTTTTGTAGAGATGAGGTTTCACCATATTGTCCAAGCTGGTCTGGAACTCCTGACCTTGTGATCTCTCCGCCTTGGCATCCCAAAGTGCTGAGATTATAGATGTGAGCCACTGTGCCAGGCCTGTTTTTTTTTTTTTTTTCCAAGGGCCACAGCAATGTATCACACACTAGGTGGGTTTAAAAAAAAAAAGCAGACACACATTCTCTTGCTGTTCTAGAACTCAGAAGGCTGAAATCAAGGTGTTAACAGGGACGTGATCCCTCTGAAGCCATTAAGGGCAAATTCTTCCTTGCCTCTTCCAGTTTCTGGTAGTTGCTGGCATTCCCTGGCGTTCTGTGGCTTGCAGCTGTGTTTCTGAAAGCTGCGTCACTCCCAGCCTCTGTTTACATGGGCGTCTGTTCACATCATCTGTCCTCTACATGTGCATCTCTGTGTCCAGATTTTCTTCCATTTGTAAAACCACCAGTTCTTGGTTTTGGGCCCCAACGGATGGTTTCATGACCACTATGTTAGTTTCCTAGACTGCAGTAAGAAGTATCGCAGGCTCAGTGGCTTAAAACTACAGAAATACATTTTCTCACAGTCCTAGACGCTAGAAGTCTGAAATCAGGGTATTAGCAGGGCCGTGCCTTCTTCAAAGGACCCAGAGAAGAATTCTTGCTTTCCTCTTCCAGCTTCCAGTCATCGTTGGGAATCTGGCAACCCTCAGCTTCCAAATGTGTCACTCCGGTCTCTGACTTGGCCATCACCTGACCTTCCCTCTCAGTGTCTCCAAACTTCCCTCTTCTTACAGAGATACTGGTCCTCAGACTGGGCACGTCGGCTCACACATGTAATCCCAGTACTTTGGGAAGCTGAGGCAGGTGGATCATTTTGAGCTCAGGAGTTCGAGACCAGCTTGGGCAATGTGCAAAACTCCATCTCTACCAAAAAAAAAAAAAAAAAAAAAAAAAAAAAAATTAGCTGGTCATGGTGGCTTGTACTTGTAGGCCCCGCTACTCGGAGGCTGATGTTAGAGGATCACTTCAGCCTGGGAAGGGGAGGTTGCAGTGAGCCGAGGTCATGCAGCTGCCATTTCAGCTGGGCAACAGAGTCACTCTGTCACAAAAAGGAAAAAATGTTGTCAGTCCCTAGATTTAGGGCTTACCTTAATTCAAGATGACCTCATCTTAATGACATCTGTAAAGAGTCTATTTCCAAATAAGCCCACATTCTGACATTCTGGGTGCCGTGGCTTTCTGGGGGATGCCATCCAACCCAGTGTACAAGGCAGTACACATTTATTGAATGCATGAATGAATGATAGCGCTGCGGGCCCCAGCAAGTCTCAGCTTGGAGAATTGAGTCAGCGTGCCTGCGTAGAATCTAGAACAACAGGCACTTCAGTGGAATTTGGGAAGGGTCAGGGTCTGTGTTGACAAAAATGGGAGAAACCCTCCGAGCGCCTCACCCTCTCTTAAAAGACTCCTCAAGATTGCTGTGCTGTTCACTCCTCTGCAGAGTGTTTTTAATATGTCTATTTAAATGCAAATTTTGACTTTCTGTCTGTAATCATATAAAATGTTTGGCACTAAAAGTTTAATCAGGAATGTAATTTTATATAGAGGCAGTAATGGAGTGGTAGCCACACATAACAGAGTGAAGCTTCCCCGGCGTGGATCTTCGGAAGTGCTGGCCTCCCTGCTCCCAGCTGAGCCAGGAAAACCCTGCTTGGCTCCAAGAGAGGCGTCTCAAAGATGATTCCTGATCTCAGGCACGTCCCCTGTCCTGTCACCAATCCTGGTGCTTCATCGTCCTTTAAAATCCAAATGGGGTGATCAGGTGTTCTTCTTCTGTGTCCTCTGGTCTTCTAGCATCCTGGATAGGCCACGGATGTTTAGAAAGAGTGACTCCACCCTGCCCCAGCCTAAGATGATGGCTCATTTATCAAGACCAGGCTGGAGGCTCAGCCACCAGAGCTTCTGTTGTTTGGGAGGAAGGCTGCCAGCAGCAGATGTTTGTCCTCGCCTCAGCTCCCTGCAGCCTTTGAGCTCCATCTGCCGCGCACTCAGGCACAGCTGCCAGTGTTTCCCCTCCGTACTCACCTTTCACCTCTCACGGAGGCCAGGGCTTCATGTACCTGGGCCCAAAAGGGAGATGGCGGCCCAGACCGTGCGACTCTGGTGCCACGATCCTTCCCAGCAGCTCGCTGGGCATCTTTCTGCACTAGCCTGCCAGCATGCTGGAAGCAGCTCCAGTCGAGGTTGTTGAGCAGGGTTGCAGTTGCAGCCCGTCACTCTGGTCTTGCTGTCCCAACTTGTTAGGGCAAGAGAGTCAGATCACACACAGTGGTCTCCAGACTGTATCATCCGGTGGAGTGGGAGCAGGCACGTGTCCTCCCGTTTCTAACTAACGTGTGCGTTGCTTCAGGGCCTTTGCAATGTCTGCTCCCTGGTCCTCAATGCTCTTCCTCATTGGCCACCCCAGAGCTCAGCCCAAATGTCCCCCTTCAGAGGGTCAGCTGTCGGTCTTCCCAATTAAACCATCTGCTACCCCACCTCCCATCACTCATGGTCTCAACAGCCTATTTATGTCCCTCATGGCCATTATCTCAATCTGTAGTTCTCATCTTTATATTATCTCTTGAATGGTTCTTTGGGAGGATTACTCTTCCTAGAGGGTGCAAAATGGATTGCAGGGATGGTGAGAGGGGGGCGGAAATGTTGGATTCGGGACGAGGGTGGAACTGGTAGCACTGAACTTCTTGAGAGAGGATTGGCCCTGGAAAAAGAAAGTAGCAATGGAGAAGGAAGTAATTAGACAGTGAAGAGAACGCTTCACGTGGGAGGTGAGGAGAATGGGCGATTGTGATTGTGTGTTAGGACTGAGGAAGAAGGAGGAGGAGGCCCAGCTTTCTAAACTGGGGATTTGAGTGGATGGGGATGACTTGCCGAAAATACAGAGTAGGTTTGAGTAGAAGGATGCTGTGCTCATTTGGGAAATGTTGAGTTCTGGGCCCCTATAGAAGACCCAGCTGAGATTTGCAGGTTGGTATCCAATGGAGAAGTCATCAGAGAGGTGATGGTACTCGAAGCCGTGAGAGTGGAAGGTGCTTCCTTGGGAAAGAGGCAGGATGAAAAAATAAGATGGCCCCAATTTAGGGTGGCCACACCTCCCAGTTTGCCAAGATATTCCTGCCTTGTATCTGTTGTTCCAGCATAATTTCTAATAGTCCCCCGCCCCATCCTTTCACTCTCACATGTCCCAGTTTAAACAGTAGACCATCTTATGTGGTCACCCTACCCATATAAGAAGGTTGGAGAAATTCAGAGTTTATAGGAGGGCATAAGAATCCGCTGAAAAAAACCTGAATGTGAACAGAGTGGTGGAAAGAAAAACCAGGGTACTGTTGGGTAATGCATGTCAAGGGCATGAAATTGCCAAGGGAAGAATGATTCATGTCATACGGGTCACAGGTGAAGTCATGCAAGGATCAGAAGTGCATTGGATTCAGCTACCAAGTCTTGATGACCTTGTAATCAGGATGGTGGAAATATGCCAGAGGTGGGTGGGTTTGAGGAGCAAATGGATGATGAGGATGTAGAGACAGTCAGTTCCTCTAAGCTTTGCTGTGAGAAAAGGAGAGATGTTAGAAGAGTTTGCAGACATGGGCATGGGAGAACAAGAGACGCTTCACGGGACGGGAGGCATCTGAGTGTGCCTCGGTACTGGAAGGCGACCTGATGGAGAAAGCTTCAGGAGAGGGGGTGTCCACAGGATAGAGCCATGTTCCCGAGGGAGAGAGAGCAGATGCGAGAAGGGACACCTTCCCTGCAAACAGGCAAGAAAGAGCAAGTTTGGGTGTAAGGAAGTCCGTAGGCTTCATGGTGGGGGGGATTTGCAGAGTAGCATTTATTTTCTCCTCTGAAGTAGGAGGCATCTGAGAGGTGGGGGAGGTTGAAGATGGGAAGAAAGTAGACAGTCGCTTTAAATAGCTGCATGGAAAATGGGAGAAGGAATTCGCTCATTGAGAAGACTCTTACTGGGTGCCTTCTGTGCTCCAAGCCCTGGGAATCAGCTAGTCAATAGAACACTCCAATGGGACTGGTGTTCTCCTTGGGAAAAGAACAACGATGGTGGTGGCAGTAAAAGCGAACATTGGAGGCTGAAGACCCCTCCCCATCTTACAATGAGGTGGCTGTCAGTGGTGGGGCATTTTTTTTTTTTTTCACTAGAACTCAACAGCTTGGGTCTAGACACAGACAACACGGACAACTGATGGTCTAGTGATGGCAGCACACAAAGGAAGGTGAGTTGAAGTTCTGGGGGGAAAACAGATGGCAGGTAAAGTTATGGACCATTCCATCAAATCTCAGTGTGAAACACAGAGCACAGTGAAGATGTTTCTTTTTTTTTTTTTCTCTTTTTCCTGTGACTTGCATTGCTATTGTGAGTGTCCTTGAACACATCTCTCTGGGGGCATACAAAAGTATTTCTCTAAAATAGACGTTAAGAACGGAAACACTGTGTCCAAAGGAAAACACATCATCAATTTAGGTAAACATTGCTAAATTGTCTGTTGCAAATGCCTCACCAGTTTGTGCTCCCATCAGCAGCACCTAAAGCGCCTCCTTCACATACCCTTGCCAACATGGGCCATTATCTTTCTAAGTGTTACCAAGTGGAGGAACAAACCGAAGGTCCTTGCGTTTTCCTGTGTGTTCTGCTGAATGTTTGTCTTGGTGAGCATCTTTTTTCTTTTTTCTTTTCTTTTTTTTTTTTTTTTTGAGAGTCTCGCTCTGTCACCCAGGCTGGAGTGCAGTGGCACCATCTCAGCTCACTGCAACCTCCGCCTACCAGGTTCAAGCAGGTCTCCTGCCTCAGCCTCCCAAGTAGCTGAGATTACAAGTGCCCACCACCACGCCTGGCTAATTTTTTTTTTTTTGTATTTTTAGTAGAGACAGGGTTTTGCCGTGTTGGCCAAGCTGGTCTTAAACTCCTGACCTCAGGTCATCCACCTGCCTTAGCCTCCCAAAGTGCTGGGATTACAGGCGTGAGCCACCACGCCCAGTGAGCATCTTATTTTTTAAGTTATCTTGCTGGGAAAGCTGTAGTATACAGTGATGATGGTGGAAGTATTTTAGAGGACAGCTCGGAGAGGGGATACCTGTCAGGTTGGAACAAGGGCACCTGGGAAGCTTTTGGAGGAAATCAAATGAGAGACAGTAGAGTTTATCTGACAGTTGGAGAAGAAGGGATAGATCCTACAGACCCTTTAATTTGTGTTGTATTTTATTTTTCTAGATTTAGGATGTACAGGTACATATTTCGCACCTGCATGTATTGCATAGTGCTGACGTCTAAGCTTTTAGTAGACCCATCAATAGAATAGTGAGCACTGTACCCAAAAGGTAATTTTTCAACCCTCCTCTGCCTCCCACCCGTACATCTTTTGCTATCTCCAGTGGCTATTATCCCACTCTATATGCTACATGTTCTTACTGTTTAGTTCTCCGTTATAACTGGAGACATTTTAGAAGGAAAATGCCAGGGACTGGGTGACCTTGCAGGAAGTCAGGAGGGAGGGATCAGCACTGACAGAGGCTTGTATTTTGGAGTTTGAGCGACTATGCTTTTAACCAGGAAGAATGATGCAGAAGGAGATGGAGGTTTGGGGCTCTTTGCCAAGGTCTTGCCTTGACCTGTTGGATGTCAGCTGTTTTCTTGGACCATTGAATAGGAGCTGTTCCTCTTGGTTTGTGGCACAGATTTGCGTTTGCTTCGGTCATGCCTCTGGGGACATGGGGTCCTGTGTGCTGGGCCAGGTGTTGGGCCCTTGTGTGCTTGGGGCTACCACATCTGCTGCTGCTGCCACTGGGTCTGCCCTGCGTCTCAAGGAATTCCAGCAAGTGAACTTCATCCCATCATCAGGCGTTGAACTGGTCAGTTTCTGCATGGGCTGTTTACAGGTCATAGGTTTCCTACCTGTCTCCCCTGCTGCCCTGCACATTCCACAAAGGCAGAGACTATGTCTGGCCTGTGAACTGTCCTCTCCTAGAAAAAGGCCCTGCAAAGTTTCCCTGTAAAGGGCCACAGAGGGATTATTTCAGGGCCTTTGGGGCTGTGCCATCTCTGTTGCTACTGAACTGCCTTAGTAACCTGAAAGCTGCCTTGATGATATGTAAACAGATGGGTGTGGCTGTATTCCAATAAAGCTTTATTTTTGGATGCTGAAATTTGAATTTCACATCATTTTCACATGTCAAAGAATAGTATTCTTGTGATTCTTTTTCCCCAACCATTTAAAATTGCAAGAGCCATTCTTAGCCCGTGAGCCACATAAACACAGGCAGTGGGCCTGTGGTCTGAATTCATAGTTTGTTGACCCCCATCCTAAAGTTTAGCACAGGGCCTGTAATGGTAGGAAATGCACATGTCATATTGTAGAAGTGTTGGCTACAATGAGTTCTATGTTTCTCTTCAAAGCATCAGTATGTCCATATGTTTAGTTCTTTGTCCTCCATTTTATTTATTTATTTATTTATTTATTTTTATTTATTTTTTTAAGAGTACAGTATTTTTTTATTCACTAATAAACTAAAAGCCAATTTCTTGGTATTTCTCATGTGTACTTCATTTATTTTATTAATAAACAAAGCCCTGTATGGGAAGCCTTTGCCTAGTCCTCCGACTCTGATTCATCTTCATCCTGACTAATCTGTAAGTAACAAAGTTCCTATGTCTCCTTGTCAGATGCAACCACTCGAAGCCAATCACAGAGACTGTTCTTCTTAAGGTATTTCTTGGTAAGGTATTTCAAATACCTTTTAGAGAACTGTTTCTCAGAAACAACAGTGATGTTATTCTCGAAGGGTTCATTGTGAACAACATTCCTGAGATTTCCAGTTTTGCCATTAACTTTAACCTTCTCCTGTAGAAACTACTCAAAATTTCCAGAATCAAAAATTTCATCTTCTACTGGATGACTAAGATCCAAATTAAACTTCCAGTTGGACTTCTTGGGTTCCTTGTCTTTCCGAGGCGCCACGTTGTGAGTCAGCTGTGTGAGCACAGAGTGTCCTCCATTTTGAAGTTTAACTTCCTCATAATTTCAGTTAACAACCTTCTCCACCAGTTCTAATTGGTAGTTCACACCTGTTCCCCCAGTCCCTTGCTCAGTCCTGACTCATCATGGTCACCGGCTCTAGTCACCTGCTCCAATCACTTGCTTTGACCTAGGTCACCCCTGGCTACCTGCTCTAAACTGCCCATAACCATCCTTCCTGCCAAACTACCCTCCCCACCTCTCCAGCTTGAACCCCTGCTCCCTTTAAAATAGCCAATCAGAATTAGTCTAGATTTTGTGGTCTAACCCTAGCCAATAGGAGATCAACACCGCAGTAGGGGCAGCCTCCATCAGGTGTAAATACCCCTTTCCCTCCTTGTCCAGGCATGCTTGCCCTTGTTCCATCTGAGAGCTGCACCCTTCTGTAGAAGTAGATTACCTTGCTGAGGAAATTTATATTTGAGTGCTACTTCTTTTGTGGCACCAAAAATTTACAAATAACAGAAGAAAAGAAAGAAGGTGCATGAGTTGTGTTTTTGTGCTTGCTTTCTCCTGCAGAGTGGGTGAAGAAACAGTATGGAGGACTAGTAAAATGGAAAGATATGGTATCAGTAGGTCTTCATCCTGCTCCTAATGCATGGTGTGACCTGGAGCCAGTTGTCACAGCTCTTTGGGCCTCAGCTGTCCTATCTGTGTAATGGGACCCAGACAGGACACATAGCTTTCTTAAGGGTGGTGAAAATGCTCTCATGGCTGGGCATGGTGGCTCACGCCCGTAATCCCAGCACCTTGGGAGCCCGAGGCAGGCAGATCACCTGAGATTAGGACTTTGAGACCAGCCTGGCCAACATGGTGAAACCCCATCTCTACTAAAAATACAAAAAGCAGCCAGGTGTGATGGCAGGCACCTGTATTCCCAGTTACTCAGAAGGCTGAGGCAGGAGAATCACTTGAACCCAGGAAATAGAGGTTACAGTGAGCCAAGATCATACCACTGCACTGTAGCCTGGGTGACAGGGTGAGACTTTGTTGCACGAAGAGGAAAACGCTTTTGCTCTTAAGCCCACTGAAAAGCATTAAGTTATTGCACAAAGCAGGAGAAGCAGCATAATAGACCAGCAAATTTCTAAATCCTGACAAGCCAGTATTTATGCTGCAGCCCGCCCAGGGCTCAGCTGCAGAGGCAGCGATATCCTAACAGTGAGCAGGAGGATTTGACATCTGGTACCCAAGAAGTTTGTTAAGGTTGCCCAGTCACTTGCTGACACGTGCTAGCAAATTCTCATGCTTTCTCCAAAAGGAGGGTATACTGTGGGCTTCGCTCCCACAAAATTTTGGTAAATCTTCCAAGAAGATCTGCCTTTCTTCTTGTTAAAGGAAGCATTTGATGGCAGCCTGGATGAAATAGCTATCCAGTCTGAGTGACATTATGGCTGTTGTTAAACTAAAGCTGAACCTCTTATACCTGGAGGGCATCAGTTGACTCTCCTCTTTGTCAGAAAACCCGTGCAGGACGCCATGTGGTCTGAGGGACACTAGAGCATGACTGTGCCTTTGCTGTCTGTAGGGAGTCTGTGCAGGCAGTCAGTTCTTCTCCATCCTGCTTTCTTCCTTGGGTCAGGACAAGACCAATTCACTAAACGCACCAAGCCTCTTCCAGACAAACAGCACAGGGGCGGGTGTGGTGGCCCACGCCTGTAATACCAGCACTTTGGGAGGCCAAGGCAGGCGAATCACGAGGTCAGGAGTTCGAGACCAGCCTGCCCAACATGATGAAACCCTGTCTCTACTAAAAATACAAAACTTAGCCTGGCATGGTGGCGAGTGCCTATAATTCCAGCTACTCAGGAGGCTGAGGCAGGAGAATCACTTAAACTCGGGAGGCAGCAGTTGTGGTGAGCCAAGATCACGCCACTATACTCCAGCCTGGGCAGCAGAACAAGACTCCATCTTGGAAAAAAAATAAAAATAAAAACAGCACAGCAAACAGGAAGAGTTCAGTGGTTACGATCAAATTTTAAACCAACTGTCAAAGTACAAGCCACTAGTAAACAGAAGATGGGATCTGGTTTTTTGTTTTTTAAAGCATATTGAATCCTCTGTGATATAAGAATTTTAGAGGGGAAAAAACAAATTCTCCTTCTCTGCAGTACATTTACTGCTGCTCGCTCTGTCTTTCTATGCTGAAATGTTTCTGTTTCACTGCCATTCATCTCTCTTGATTGGTTTTGCTTTTTTTTTTTTTTTTCTTCTCAGATGTTGCTAAATTTGCTTGTAAAGTTTTGTTTATTCATCGGTGCTCAGTTGAAAGGTGCGGGATCATTAATCTAACTATTCAAGGTTAACCATGCTTTATGCTGAAATTGCCTTTTTGTGGAACAGATTTCAAGGTTTTGCAAAAGTTGAGTGCTACCTCATTTTTGACATTTCTGCAATGAATCCTGTTTGAAATGTGATTTGAATCTAATCATCATCTTATTTGTGGAGGAAGATAAAAATAATATACAAATATTGCAGTAAAATTGCATTTTTCCCTGCCCCCTGTTATGTATTTCAATGCAGCTAGATTCTGCTAGGGTGGCACCCGGCAATGGCATCCCTGCTTTAATTCTGTCTTTCATTTTTTTTTCCCTCCCAGAAGGCTTAAACGTATTTCCTTTCTATCTAACATAAGTTGTACAGGGCTTCTCAAGAGTGTGCATTGAAGAAATGGAGCTTACACAATTACTTCTACACCTTATTATGGAATCTCAGGGTAAACAGGGCTGACAAGGTCATCTCATTCATCTCCTTATGCAATTACAGAATTATTTCTTTGAAGGAACAAATGAAGACTCTCTTCTTGTGTGAACAAGTTTATAAGTGCCTGCATCTGAGAGTGTGTGGATGTGGCATTTTAATTACAGACCAAGCTGCAAGCTTTGCTGTTTTCTCCAGTCCAGTATAGCCCATGGTTCCCACATCACATCATGGAGCTCTTGCTCAGCCCATGACCTGGGAGGTTTCTTTTCTAACTAAAGTGTACCCTTCCCTTAGAAGTAGTCTGCAGGGGCTGGCACCGGACGGCCTCTCTCAGTAAACTCACATCCAGAGACTGCTGCATTGCTGTGTAAATGATAGCTGTGTCCAAGTGGGTCTCGCTCACCCTATTTCATCTGCACCCCCTTCCTGTTTGCTATCTACAAATTCTCTCTCCCTTTATTAGAGCTTGCTCTTCTAAAGCTTTTCAAAGTCTTATTCACTCTAAAATATTTACAGATTAACCGTGTTCAGCCTCAGCATGGTGTCACCGTGGGAAGATGCTATCAGTGTGGACAAGAGAAAGCTGTTAAAGCTGGTGGAGCCAAGATTTTTCATATTTAAATAATGGAGATGGGAACGGGCAGTGTGCACAGTTAGGGACATGTGGTCTAGGTTCAGACCCTGCATTTGCCATGTGCCTGTTGTGCCCGTGATATTCTTCTTCTTTTTTTTTTTTTTTTGAGACAGAGTTTCGCTCTTGTTACCCAGGCTGGAGTGCAATGGCGCGATCTCGGCTCACCGCAACCTCCGCCTCCTGGGTTCAAGCAATTCTCCTGCCTCAGCCTCCTGAGTAGCTGGGATTACAGGCACGCGCCACCATGCCCAGCTAATTTTTTGTATTTTTTTTTAGTAGAGACGGGGTTTCACTATGTTGACCGGGATGATCTCGAACTCTTGACCTCGTGATCCACCCGCCTCGGCCTCCCAAAGTGCTGGGATTACAGGCTTGAGCCACCGCGCCTGGCTGATATTCTTTACCCTCTTTTACCTCAGCTTTCCTCATCTTTATTTTTATTATTATTATTATTTTTTTTGAGATAGAGTCTTGCTCTGTTGCCCAGGCTGGAGTACGGTGGTGCCATCTCGGCTCACTGCTACCTCTGTCTCCCAGGTTCAAGTGATTCTCTTGCCTCAGCCTCCTGAGTAGCTGGGATTATAGACAGGCACCACCACACTTGGCTAATTTTTATATTTTCAGTAGAGACAGGATTTCACCATGTTAGCCAGGCTGGTCTCAAACTCCTGACCTCAAGTGATCCACCTGCTTTGGCCTCCCAAAATGCTGGAATTATAGGAAGCTTTTCCTATCTTTAAAATGGACACAGTAACAAACCAACTTTCTAGCACGACTGGGAGAACAGAGCAAGGTAATGCACAGAAAGTGATTAGCACAGCAACTCATGCTTCACATCTACACATCAAAGTTAGCAGAAAGCTAAGCAAATGACTCCCTTGCTGTAAATGATCTGATTCTAGTTCCAGGTGGCTGAAGTACTAGTCTGCAGGAAGAGTATGCCAGTGAGGTCTTTGTATGGGACAGCCTCCCACGTGAGTGTGGGGATTCCATTTAAGAACGCATTTCTAAGCTTTGCACTGCTGTCCTGTTCTCATGATGATAGGTGGTCACACTTACTGCAGCTCAATTTGGGCAGGACATTTTGGCTAGGAATGCTGATACCCATAAAGGTCATGTATGCATTCTTGTGTGAGCCTTTCTTGTTTTTTGAGATCGAGTTTCGCTCTTGTTACCCAGGCTGGAGTGCAATGGCGCGATCTCGGCGTGTGAGCCTTTCTTTAACCACTGAGAGTATTTTCTTTGATGACTTACGTCCCCTTCTTGCTGTGTATTGGCATGAGTGAGTCTGAGTTCTCCTTCATTTGTTCATCCAACAATTACTGAATAGCTAATTAACCCCAATGCTGGGGATACAGCAAACATAATTCCTGCACTCACTTTTGGAACTTATATTTGGTAGAAGAAACAACAACAACAACAACCAATAAATGGACAAATTATTAAAGCCACCACAGGTGGTAAGATGCTGTGAAAGAAAGCAAGGCATGCCAGAGAGAAGAGAAGTCCTTTTAGTATCTCCAGTTGCTAAAATAGTACCTGAAACATAGTAGGAGCTCAGTGATTACTCACTGAATAAATGTTTAGGGTAATTGGAATTGCTTAGGTAAGGGAATCCACAAAGATTCTCTTGGGAGCTGGTATTTGAACAGAAATCTAAAGGACTGTTCGTGAGATAATTGAGGGGCCAGATAGCAGTGGGAGGAAGGGAACCGTGGGTGGTGAGAAAGACAGAGTGCTGGAAAGATAGTGGGTTGTTTGAGGAACTGCAGAATAAAGAGTTTCTGTAAAAAGCAAAGAGAAAGGTGTTGGGATAGTCATCGATTGACCCCAGATGAGGCTCAGGGAGTACCCAGGACCATGACTGGGGGCATAGGTTCTGGAGAGGAGCTTGGTTTAACTGAAGTGGAAGGAGAAATGACCAAAGTGTTGGTGAAGTCCAGGTCCACTGGCGACCACTCAGTGAACCTCAAATCCATGCAATTAGGCTTGGTGACCCTGAAGGATGAGGAGTTGGCCCTGAGAATAAGGAGTTCTTGTAAGTTCAACCACTGGCTTTCAGTTACAGCCTTCATCACATCGCTCACCTCCTGTGAGCATCCACGGCCTTCATTTTCAATGGAGAAAAAAGTTAAGACGCATTTCTTCCCATTGCTGTTTTGGAATCCACTCAGAGCACTCAGTGCCTTCTCTTGTTCTCATTGGAATCTTGCTGTCCCATGCAACTTAATTTCTGTTTACACTCCTCAGATTGGCATGTGCAAGTCTTGCTTGTGAGGGAAGAGCTACCCTAGATGTAAAAGGACTTGATCAGGAAAAAACAAAGCAAAACAAAACTTCTGAAGAGAGGGGTGTAAAAAAAATAAAGCTATTAGCATCAACTTAAATTCAAGATATTTGGGATGATAAATCTGCTTATGGGCTCATAAAGCGGGCACTAGCTCAAGGTTATGTGAAACGAAGAAAATATCTAGCATTGCTCAGCTGTTTTAGGCAGCCTAATTATATTCTAACCTCATGCACTTGGGATTCCGTTTTCCTTTACGTTTGTTTTAAGGGTGTACAGCGGGCACCTGTCAGTTCTGCAGCCCAGAATCCATGCCCCTGCTTCTCTAAGAATGCCCATTTTCCCCCCTGGTGATGATTCCTCCCCGTTCTCAGCCCTGTGACTTCCAGGAGTGCTTCCTCTGTCTCAGTCAACAGGGAGCGAGGGGGTGGCTTCCACCTGGCTCTTTGAAGCACTGTGTACCCCAGTCATTATGATTGTTGAAAGGTGAGCATGTGCACCTCTCAGCACCTGTGATGAGTCTATGGGATTTTTTAAATGTGCTTGAACTTGGGGGTCTGAAGCTGTTCACAGCCACTTTGGCACCATGTGGAGTCTAGGAATGAAACTCACACTCACAGAAAGTGTGAAGGAGAGCGGAACTGAGAGAGAGATGAAGACTAAGACCCAATGGCATCATTTAATGGTGATTTAAAACATTCGTTTTTATTTTGAATTATTATTACTTTTGATTAATTTGTCTTTTAGTTGACAAACAGAAATTGTATATATTCGTCATGGTGTGTGTGTATATATATATATATATATATATATATATATATATATATTTGTCATGTTGCACACACACACACACACACACGCGCACACACATACACAATGGAATACTACTCAGCCTTAAAAAGAAGGAAATCTGGCTGGGCATGACAGCTCTCACTAGTAATCTCAGCATTTTGGGAGGCCAAGATGAGGGGATTGCTTGAACCCAGGAGTTTAATGCTGTAGTGGGCTATGATTGCACCACTGCACTGTCGCCTGGGTGACAGAGTGAGACTCTGTCTCAAAAAGAAAAAGAAAAACAAACAGAAAAAGGAAATTCTGACATTTGTGGCATTATGGATGAACCTGCAAGACATTAGGTTAAATAAAATAAGCCAGGCATAGACATACAAACACATCGTCTCGGTTATATGTGGTATCTAAAAAAACGTCTAATTCACAAAGGCGGAGAAAAGAATAGAGTGGCAGTTCCCAGGGGCTGTCGGGTGGAGAGGGAGAGTCCTGGAGATGCTGAACGACTTGGAAGGGACACTTGGAAGGTCCCTCGATCCAGCAAAGCCTTACCCCTTTTATCCCTCCAACTATTGAGCTGTCTAAACTAGTAAATCCCCCTTTTTTAACCTCTTCAGGCAGCTTGGCTTTGCACTTTTGCCAGTTGCAACCAGAAGAATTCGAACCGTGGCAGGGGGTTCTCAGCAGTATGTTCCATTCATGAGGAGGACTCAGGAGACGCATGTTGCAGTGATTTTGAGAGAGAATGGCTTCCTCCTTCCTAGAGCCCATTTTTCTGTTCTGTGGGCACTAGCGGGGAAAGGAGACAATAATGAAACCACATGCACAGATGCATACAGGACTCTGCAGAGACGGTGCATGTATTGTCAAGACGTCTTGCCCATCGCTGGGTTACTCACATATCCTTCATTTCTTTGTGTTTCTTTCAAGACTCTTCAGTCGTGAAACGACATCTTTTATTTTTCTTGATAGTACTTAAGGAAATGTGGTCATTAAGTTCATCACGATGAAAGCAGGCACCTGGTTTTTAAAGTATTCGATTTCTTCACGTGCATCCTCTCTGCGGTTTGATTCTCAGAACTCTAAAATGAAGGTTCACTTAGTCTAATTGCTCTTCTAAGAACCTGTGATGTTTGATCTTGGACGCCTGTACCTAAGCTGTGGTATGAGGGTGGCATACTCAGAAACATCTGAAATTGAATGACAAGAGTAAACACGAGATGGGTTTCTCTGGGCGCTGATCAGCAATGACCCTCTGCTCAAAAATTCAGCTCAGGTTATAGCCACCAAACAAATCTTGGGCCAGAGATACTCAGGGACTCTAAGACATGAGGCTGTGCCCAGGAGGAATCTAGCTATGGACTTGTAACGCTCAGAATAAACATTGATGCTGTCTTGCCAGGGTTTGGGATCACATGATTGTACCTCTCTGAGCTACTTAATGTGTACTGCCATCTGAGTCACCGTCTCAGGATGTCCGGCAGAAATGCGGCAGGGCTGGTGAAACGTCCAGGAGCGGATGACTTGTATGCAGGAAGGAAGGCCAGGCAAAGTGTGTTTGCGGTAAATTGCTTTTGGTCTGGAGCTCCATCTTCTCATGGCTGTCAAACGATGGATGCCTGAGAGAAGCCCCAGCTGAAAGCCATGTCTGCACTGTTGTTCTCCAAGTGGATGCTAATCCATTAATTAGAAGGTTTGCAGTTATCCTTGGCACTTTATGCGTGCATACATTAGTATTTCTATTTATGCACGTGCAACGGATGTATTTACATATCCATAAACCCTAGTCTTTCCACCTACCTCTTAGAGGTGCCATGCTAATTATTTTCTGGTTTAGAGGTGGAAAGACAAAATCTGCCTCTCCCAACACCCAAAACCTGAACTTGAGGGGAGCTGTGGTGATAATACTGAACTGAAAGGCTCTGCAGGTATCTAGTGTTTTACTTTTGTGCCAATTATTTGTTGATGTATTGATTAATTTTTGTAAAAAAAAAAAATCTGTTGAATGACTTTAGTGTGCTTGGCACTGTGTTCATTTCTGGGAATAAAATAGAGAAGAGAAGGTGTCAGCCCTTTTGCAACTTGTAATTTCGGGAGGGGCTGAAAGAAAACAAGCCTGGAGGAACCATATCTGATAGGTTAATTTAAATATGATTTAAATTATTTAAATTAAATAAACTATGAATGAAAATGAGTTGATGTGACAGTCTATGGCTAGGTGAGTCTCTCAGCTTAGATTATAAATGATGACTTTTAAAAAGAGACCACCCTTAAGCTAAAATCTGTATTATCAGTGGGGCGCACCTATAAATATCATGGGGAGTTTGGAGCAGGTGGATCAATTCATGCAAAGGCCCTGGGATAGGAACAAGCCTGGAGTGGTTTGGGAACCAAGAAAGAGTCAGTCCAGGGTTGTATTTTAGTGGGTGATGGGGAAGACAGCATGGGATGAAGCTGAGAGGTGAGTGCCAAACTGGCTTGTGGGGCTGGGTTTCTCAACCTCACCACTACTGATGTTGGAAGCTGGAGAATCCTCTCTGAGGGGGATTGCTGTCCTGTGTACGGTAAGATGTTTAGCAGCCTCCCTGCCCTCTACTCACTAGATGCTAGTCCCTTGCACTCTTCCAGTTGTGACAATAAAAACGTCTCCAGACATTTGCAAAACGTCCCCTCTAAATGTGACAAAATCTCCCTCTGTTGAAAAACAACTGAAATTGGCCTTGCCTGCAAGAAGTGTGAGTTTATTCCAGGACCCATGGAAAGCCACTGAAGGTTTGAAGCAGTGAAGTATCACGATTTGATTTACATGTTAACAGATGATTCTATTTGCTGTAGGCAAATAGATTGCAGAAAGGCAATGTGGAAGGGAAAAAAAAAAGTTCATGGCCCAAGAGAGAGGTTACAATCCTCTTGATGGAGGGCGAGATTCATGAACACAAAGTCCTGTCGGCAGATATGATTTGGATAAAGTTGGCAGAATTTATCTGTGGACCAGATGGGTGGGCAGGGAGAGAAGGAGAAGATTAAGTACAATTCTTAGGTTTTTAAATAACAAATAGGATACCCCTGCCATCCCTGAAGAGCTGACGCTGAACTGAGGGAAAACAAGCATATATATTGCACTCATTACAATGTGCTCTAATAAATGCATGAACAAAATGTTTTGGCAGCACCGAGGAAAGAGTGAATAATTCTTTCAGAGAAAGTCAGGGAAGATTGCTCAGAGGCTGTAAAAGCTTTTGAAGAATAAGCAGGATTTTTCTAAGTGGAGAAGGAGCTCAGGTTCCTGGTCTATAATAAGAGGAAACCATAGGAGATAATCCCTCTTCAATAATTCAAACTGCTATCAAGGAAAATTATGCCCAGAGTGACTGTCCTGTAGCCTGGGTGGGAAACTGGGGTGAATGTCCGAAGTTGTTGTTTTAAAAAAGACTTGTTTTTAAAATTTGTGAACCAACGTAGCCTTTTACTACTTTCTTCTAAATTTTTAAGGTGTTTTGCAAATGTTTTAACTGAAGACACTGAGGCTTATTTTGTCTTCATTGAATTTCAAAGAAGCATCTGTAGTAAGAAGAACATTTACAGGGTTTCTTTTAGATAATTGTTTGTTTCCTGGATGATACAATACCTTAAATACATCACGTCCTATAATTTACTCATAGTAATACAATTTCATGAAGAAATCAAGAGGTAAAAAATTCCAGATTATGTATTTCCATCTCTGGAATGATAATTACTGTTTTCATTTGTAGGAAGGACTGTAAGGGAAATAAAATGTAAAGTTAAAGCTAAATGTCATTGTATTCTATGCTTGCCGTAAGGTCAAAATATACGATCCTGAGGGCATATGGTAATATCCCCTTTGCTCTCCTCCCTGTATGGAGGAACCTTTTCCTGAGACTAATAGATCCCCCTGTTGGGATGCAGACAGTGCATCGGAGTAGATGTTGTTCCATAAATATGTGGGGGCACTCCAGATTGGGACCTTGAGAACTGGATGGCATGCTAAATTCCCTCCTTCCTTTGTAGGAATTAAAAAGCGTCCCTCAAATTGACAAGAAAATTGGATAATAAATTAATCGTTCACAGGTTAGTAAATATATGCACAATTGAAGTTACACGTCATGGGGCATATTTTTATCAGATGCAACACCAGATGAAGTATAAACCATACAACCCACCGTCTTCTGTCATGAATGAACAATGGACTGAAGTCTTTCATAATCGCTTGTTTCAAGATACTCACTAAATCAGACAAGGAACTCCCGTCTTGTGTCTTTATGGGAGGTTGAGGAATAGATTGGGACGCTGGAGTAAATGGGGCACTCTTCCATGCTTACACTTTCCTTTGAAATTTGTGGTTGGGAGGCTTTAACTGTGAGTATATTTTGCAGCCAAATGCAGATTGCTTTTTGACTAATGGAGCTGATGTGAATTTTACTCTTCCATCTGTAGATGTAGAAGTGTCACATTATTTCATTTTTCTAAATCAAATTAAATGACTTTCAGCATCCAGTCATTAGGGTGTTAAGAAACTCAATCACAACTGTGAGTGTACAGGGAATGGGGATGAATGGTATCCCCCTCCCAGCATCCTTTGGGGATCTTAGGGGAACTGTTTGGGTAGCCAAGCAGTTGGCTAATGGTAGATAGACAGTCACTTGCGGAGCTTAGGAGTGCTTAGAGGAGGACTGCTGACTGCTGGTCTTTGAGATATTGTGGGTGTTAGGGTGTTAGGATGCTCGTTACTCAAACCTGCCCAGTCAATTTAAAAAAAGATCACTTTGCAAATTCTGAGCCATGCATGGAACAAGAAATCTTTTTCTTCTTCTTCTTCTTCTTCTTCTTCTTCTTCTTTTTTTTTTTTTTTTTCTTGAGACAGAGTCTCACTGTGTCGCTCAGGCTGGAGTGCAATGGCGCAACCTCGGCTCACCGCAACCTCTTGCCAGGTTCTCACAACTCTCCTGCCTCAGCCTCCCGAGTAGCTGGGACTATGGGAGCATGTCACCACACCTGGCTAATTTTTTCTTTTTTCTTTTTCTTTTTTTTTTTTTTTTTTTTAGTAGAGACAAGGTTTCACCGTGTTAGCCAGGATGGTCTCTATCTCCTGACCTGGTGATCAGCCCACCTCGGCCTCCCTAAGTGCTGGGATTACAGGCGTGAGACACCATGCCCAGCCAAGAAATTTTTCTTAATATTTGGACGCTCCATGCATTCAAATCTTGAAGAACCAGCAAATGCCCCACACCATTTTCAGTTCCATTCAATCCTGGAATATATCCTGTTTCTCAGAATTCCCTGCTTCTCCTGACCTCCCTCCACTCATTTCCTTCCATCTTCTCTTACTTTCTCTTTCTTATTATTATCATCCCACATAATCTCTGCTCTCTATGTCTTTAGAAACACAACACTGTCCTCTTTCCAGAGTTTTTTTGTTTGAGGAAAGAAAAGGTATTTCCCTTACCTCATCATGTTCTGTTAGAGGTCCAGATGTTTTGTGGGTGACCAATGAATTCACCATTTCAGCTGGAATGCTGTTGAAAGTAAAAGTGGGATCATTGTAAGACTCGTGTCAGGAAACCAGCAAAACCAGCCCTGTCCCAGGCACACTGGGAATGATGAGCTCCCTCCGGAAGAAAGGAAGAAAAAACGTGGGAGAGGTAGCCTGTTCTGTTTCCAACAAGAATCTTGGAAGGTGTTTTCATTTTGGAAACTGTTTAGAAGACTGTCCTAAATTGTTACTCTTTATTACCAGCGGTTTAGCATCCTGCAATGCAGACATCCGTGACTGTGCAGCTCCACGGCTCCAAACAGGGCATGGGTGGTGCCAAGTACTGTGTTTCCATCACCAGCCCTGAAGGTGAAAATACGGGATCCTGAGTTCAAGTCGGGATCGGATGTCGACGTGTTGTTTGACCTTGAGCAATCTGCTTAATTTCCTAGTGTTTGTTTGCCCATCTGAAAACAAAAGGGATAATGCTGATCGAGGCATATTGTGGAGATTAATTAGTTTCTGAAGTGCTGAGATCAACAGATGAAAGGCTTTAAGTGGAAATTATTTTGTTTTTAAAGGCATAATCGATGCGTGTGAATAAAAGAGAACTTACTGAACTGAATTACAGGCACTTGGCTGCTGCTGGGAGTTGGGGGGAGAGAGAATATTGCTTTTTGCAAAGAACCTTAAATTCACCCCCAAAAATAGCAGTGGGAAAATTGCTTTTTTTGTGATTCTGAAAGGATGAGAAATTATGCAAAGGAAACGAGCTAGAATAAGAGAAGCATATATGTAGTTAAGACATATTTCAAAGTAACTTTCCTGGATAAACAACTAGGTATCTCATATATATATTTACACATATATACACATTCAGCCAGTCCTCTGTGATTCGGTCAGTAGCCAAATGCTTGTCTATCAAAACAGCTCAACCAAGATCCCCAAAGAAGCTTAAGGGCCCCCTAAGTCCGTGGTGAAGAGATCACTTTGGGAACGAGAAGCTATCTATGTAAAAATCTCACAACTGTGCATCGTGTGAGACAGCTAGCACAATTGAGTGTGTTACTGTTTAAAACCACTTTCACTCTTGTTACATTTGGTCTTTTCTCCAAGAAACATTATTATTACCCTTGACGTACAGATAGAGAAAATGATAATCAGGGATATTAAATGGTCAGTCTATGGGCATACGTTCACTTAAGTGGTCTAGGCAGTATTCTGACCCTGACATTATGACTCAAAAGCTTTGACCATTTCAGCGTAACAGAAACATCTATGAAGGATATGGTGATATTCAGCTGGCATATAAAAATGAATTATTTTCTAAGGATGACAGAAAAATTGGAATGAAGACAGGATTTTATTTTTGTCAAAGAGAATAAAAACTTCTGACTATTAAACAAATGCATTTTTATCATAGACTTGATGGAAAGTGCCAACGAAGTGGATTTCAAAATTTGCTCAGAGTCTCCTGAGTCAAATGAAAACTCTGTCAAAGCCCTGTGATATTTCTTCTTAGTCTTTTATCCATACATTTTAATAATATAGTTATGGTCATGTTATCCCAAATTCTTTTCAAGTATAGTCTTAATGGCCCTGTAACTTCCTACCTTGTCACTATGACATGGCTGTTTTGACCTTTTCCTCCAATTTTTTGTAGATATTTAAGTTCTTACAGTGTTTTTACTTTTATAATTAGGTCTGTAATGAATATTTTTGTGCGTAAAAAATATAATTGTACACCAAGTTATTACCTTACTACAGATTCACAGAGTTGGGATTATTGCCTTTTGGGAAATAAATATCGTAGTGTTCTTGTGCATATATCAATACCATCTGTATGCCAATATATATCAAATTTTATAAATTAAATATGTGCCATTTATTATATACCAAATCTATTTCAATAAAGCTGTTTTTAAAAAGGAGAACTAACAGCTTTACTCTTATGGCAGTAGCAGAGTAGCTTGTTTGGGAATCATCCTGTTATAGATAGCAATTATAAGTTCTAGCTAGGTTGGTTAAAAATCACCTTCTACTTGGTAGTATGTCACAGTAACCATAAGTAGACAGAAACTGAAGAGGCTTTGACCCTGAAAAGAGAGAAACTGCAGCTTGCTCAAGTGAGATGCATTTGGTATTGACCCCCAAAGTACACCCCATTCCATGTGGTGCAAGGAAGATGAGAATCAGGAATGCTAAAGTCCTACTGGGTTTGAGAAACAAAAGCCAGATGTCCAGAAGAGTTAGAAAGTATAAATGAAAGATGTGTAGATAGACTAGGAAGGAAGATGCAGGTTTACCTATAAAATTTTCACAGATTTTGGTGGAACTCTGAAGTCTGTATATATAAAAGAGTCTCTAGAGGAAGCTCTGGGAAGCCACAGCTGCAAGATTGAAAGAACTGTAGGTATACGTGAGATGCTAAACAGGCAGAGGATGCAAAATGGGAGTTTGGATCCAGCCAAGTTAACCACCTGCTGTAACTAAAATCAGCACTCTTCTGAGTAAGTTAACAAAATCCATCCTCAGTAATAATACACCATCCACAATGTCCCTTTAAATAAAAATTACTAGATGTGTGAAGAAACAGAAAAACATAACTCATAGTCAGGAGAAGAAGCAGTTTTAACCCTGATGTAAACAAGATGTTGGAATTAACAGATAAGGACTTTGAAACAGGTGGTATAAATCTGAATAGTAATTAAAGAAAAAGTTATATGAAAATGAAAATTTTAGAATTAAAAATAAAATATTTGAAATGACAGTTTTACTAGATGGTCTAGTAAACAGGAGAATGGAGACAGCACTACAAATCAGTGGATTTAATATAGATTAATACATATTATTCAATTTGAAAAACAGAGCAAGTGATGTGATTAGGAACAGAAGACCAGCGATTTATGGGATAATATCAAATGATACACATCCTATGAGTCCCTGGAGTCCTGGAAAGAGGAAAAAAGATGATGTGTAACTAATAGTTGAAATGTCCTCAAATTTGGTGAAATACATTCAAGAAACTCCAGAAACTTCAAGCAGGCAAAATATAAAGACAAACACACCTAGTATGATTTTAATTTTCACATCACAGTCGCAGTGATGAAAATAAAAGATAAAAACATCTTGAAAGCATTCAGAGTGAGAAAGAGACATTACATACAGGGAACATAGCAAAATCAGTGATGGTTCTCTTCTCATCAAAATAGTGGAAGCAAGAAGCATTATAATGACGTCTTTTAATGACTGAAAAAGAAATCTGCCCACCCAGAATTCTATATTCATAAAACAATCCTTCATTGCAGTTAATAGGAAGACGTATTCAGACAAATGAAAACAGATTCCTGTAGTATAAGAACTGTACTTTTAAAGGAGATCTTCAGAGTAAAATGAAATGATGCTGAGTGAAACTTAAAGAGAAGAATGAAGAGCAGTCAACATGGTAAATATGTGGATAATACAAAAGCTTATAATGCTTCTTTGAAAGTACATGTAACTGTTTAAAGAAAGATGACATTGGCTGAGCACAGTGGCCCACTCCTGTAATCTCAGCACTTTCAGAGGCCAAGGCTGGTGGATCACAAGGTCAGGAGTTTGAGACCAGCCTGTCTCCACTAAAAATACAAAAATTAGCCTGGTGTGGTGGCATGCACCTGTAATCCCAGTTACTTGAGGGGCTGAGGCAGGAGAATTGCTTGTGAACCTGGGAGGCAGAGGTTGCAGTGAACCAAGATTGTGCCACTACACTCGAGCCTAGGCAGTAGAGTGAGACTCCATCAAGAAAGAAAGAAAGAGAGAGAGAAAGAGAGAGAGAGAGAGAGAGAGAGAGAGAGAGAGAGAGAGAGAGAGGAAGAGGGAGAGAAAGAGGAAGAGGGAGAGAAAGAGGATGAGGGAGAGAAAGAAGGAAAAAAAAGATGATATTACTGTTTTTTGGAGTTCATAACATATGTAGATACAAATGCTGAGACTGTTAAGTAAAACTATACTGTTGAAAATTTCTTAGACTTTACACAAAGTAGCACTGTATTAATGGTAAGTAGACTGTGCTATGTTAAGAGTACATATTTAATTCCTAGAGCAACTACTGAAAATAAAAGTGTGTAGTGAGAAAGATAGGGAAGGAACTAAAATGAAATAATACAAATATCAGTTAACCCAAAGCAAGACTTAAAAGGAAGAATAGAGAAACAACGTAACAGAAGCAATAATAGCAAAAGACAAACAGAAATTAAAGAACAAATGCTAAATCGAAGTCCAACTATGTCAATCACTATGTTAAAGGTAAAGGGACCAAACATTCAAATTAGAACACTGTCGTCAGTCTGGATTTGTTAAAAGAGCCATCTGTATGCTGTGTACAAGAGACATACTTTAAATGCAAACTACAAAACTGAAGTAGGATGAAATGAAAGAACATAAAACAATATACATTCTAAACATAGCAGTCCCAGAAAAATCAAGAGTTGCTATATTAATATCCAAATGTCTACTTCAAGACAAAAGATGATATTTTCAGAAATAAAAGGAGAATTTCATAGTGAAAAATATGAAGTCATTGGGAAGATACAACAGTCAATGTTTATGCCTAATAACAGAGCTTCAGCTAAGTAAGGAAAAACTAACAACAGAAAAAAATACAGTAAGAATATCGATGGTATATTAGTTGATTCTCATGCTGCTGTAAAGACCTGCCTGAGACTACATAATTTATAAAGGAAAGAGATTTGATTGATTCATAGTTCCACATGGCTGGGGAGGCCTCAGGAAACTTACAATTATGGCAGAAGGGGAAGCAAACACATCCTTCTTCACATAGTATCAGGAAAGAGAAATGCTGAGGAAAGGAGGAAAGCCCCTTAGAAAACCACCAGCTCTCATGAGAACTCACTCACATCATGAGAACAGCATGAGAGTCACAACCCCCACGATTCAATTACTTCCCACTGTGTTTCTCCCACAACATATGCAGATTATGGGAACTACAACTCGAGATTTGGGTACAGCCAAACCATATCATTCTGCCTCTGGCCCTTTCCAAATATCACGTCCTCACATTTAGAAACAATCATTTCTTCCCAACTGTCCTCAAAAGTCTTAACTCGTTCCAGAATTAACCTAAAATTCCAAGTCCGAACTCTCATCTGAGACAAAGTCAATCTCTTCTGCCTATAAGCCTATAAAATCAAAAGCAAGTTAGGTACTTTCTAGATTCAGTGGGAGTGCAGGCATTGGGTAAATATACCCATTCCAAGTAATATAAATTGGCCGAAATAAAGGGACTACAGGTCCCATTCAAGTCTGAAATCTAGTAGGGCAGTCATTAAACCTTAAAGTTCCAAAATGAGCTCCTTTGACTCCATGTCTCACATCCAGGTCATGCTGATGTAAGAGGTAGGCTCCCCTGGCCTTGGATAGCTCTGTTCCTATGCCTTTGTGGGGTACAGCTCCCCATTCCGGCTGCTTTCATGGGCTGGCATTGAGTGTCTGTGGCTTTTCCAGGTGTACAGTCCAAGCTGTCAGTAGGTCTACCGTTCTGGGATCTGGAGGATAGTGGGCTTCTTCTCTTAGCTTCACTAGGCAGTGCTCCATTGGGGCTGTGTGTGGAGGCTCCGGCCCCACATTTCCCTTCTGTGTTGCGCTAGCAGTGGTTCTCCATGAGGATTCTGCCCCAGCAACAGAGTTTTGCCTGGACAGCCAGGCATTTCCATACATTTTTGAAATCTAGGTAAAGATTCCCAAAGCTCACTTCTTCTTTGCACCCACAGGACCAATAGCACATGGAAGCTGCTAAGGCTTGGGACTTGCATCTTCTGAAGCAATGGGTGAGCTGTACCTTGGCCCCTTTTAGCCATGGCTGGACCTAAAGCAGCTGGAACTCAGGGCACCCTGTCCCAAGGCATCACAGAGCAGGGTAGCCCTGGGCCTGGTCCTTGAAATCAGTTTTTCCTCCTAGGCCTCCAGGCATGTGATAGAAGGGGCTGCCATGAAGTTTCTTAACATGCCCTGGTGACATTTTCCCCATTGTTGGTGATTAACATTCAGCTCCTGGTTACTTTGCAGATTTCTTCCATCAGATTTCCTAAATCATCTCTCTCAAGGTCAAAGTTCCATAGATCTCTAGGGAAGGGGCAAAATGCCACCAGTCTCTTTGCTAAAGCACAGTAAGAGTCACCTTTGTTCCAGTTCCCAAGAAGTTCCTCATCTCCATCTGATACCACCTCAGCTAGGACTTCATTGTCCATATAACTATCAGCATTTTGGTCAAAACCATTTAACAAGTCTCTAGGAAGTTCCAAATATAAAGTTCCAAACTTACTCACATCTTTCTATCTTCTTGTGAGCCCTCCAAATTGTTACGATCTCTGCCTCTTACCCAGTTTCAAAGTCACCTTCACATTTTTGGGTATCTTTACAGCAGTGCACCCCACTGCCTTGTTACCAACTTAGGTATTAGTTCATTCTCAAGATGTTGTGAAGAAATATGCGAGACTCAGTAATTTATTTAAGAAAAAAAAAAAGAATTTTAATTGACTCACAGTTCCACATGGCTAAAGAGGTGTCAGCAAAGTTACAGACATGGTGGAAGGCACCTCTTTGCAGGGCAGCAGGAGAGAGAATGAGTGCCCAGTGAAGGGGTAAGACCTTTATAAAACAATAAGATCCTGTGAGAACTCACCCACTATCATGAGAACAGCATGAGGGTGGCCAGCCCCATGACTTTATAAAACAACAAGATCTTGTGAGAACTCACCCACTATCATGAGAACAGCATGAGAGTAGCCAGCCCCATGATTCAGTGACATCCCACCAGGTCCCTCCCACAACATGTGGGGATTATGAGAACTACAATTCAAGATAAAATTTGGGTGGGGACACAGCCAAATCATACATGATTTGAACAACACTATCTACCAACCTGACTTATGCCATTTATAGAATAATATATTCAACAACTACAGAATGCACTTTTTAAAATTTTTATTTATTTATTTATTTATTTATTTTTTGAGACAGAGTCTTTCTCTGTCACCCAGGCTGGAGTGCAATGGCATGATCTCAGCTCACTGCAACCTCTGCCTCCCCTGTTCAAATGATTCTCCTGCCTCAGCCTCCAGAATAGATGGGATTACAGGCACGCGCCACCACACACAGCTAATTTTTTGTGTTTTTAGTAGAGGTGGGGTTTCACCATGTTGGCCAGGATGGTCTTGATCTCTTGATCTCATGATCCACCCATCTCAGCTTCCCAAAGCGCTGGGATTACAGGTGTGAGCCACTGTGCCCAGCTTCAGAATGCACATATCTTTAAGTGCTCTTGAAATATTCCTTCAAAGTAGACCACATGTTGAGTATAAAACAAATCTAAATGCATTTAAATTTCTGAAATATTGTTAACTATGTTTTCTGCCAAAAATCGAATAAAATTAGAAGTCAGTAATAATAATATATCTTTAAAAAAGTACAAAAATTTTGAAAATTAGAGTATGTCTAAATGACTTGACTCTCACATTAATGCAGCTATCACAAGAGAAATTAGAATATGTTTTGGACTGAATGATTACATATCAAAACTGTGGGATACAGCTGAAAGACAGAGTGAATGCATAGCTATAGTTGCTGTCATTTTACTGGTTGAAATATTAGAGCGATTTAAGTGAATAACCTAAGTTTCTCCTTTAAAATCAGAAAAAGAAAAGAATATTAAACCTGATATAGGTAAAAGGATGGAAATAGTAAAGGTAAAAACAAATCAGGTTGGACATGGTGGCTCATGCATGTAATCCCAGCCCTTCAGTAGGATGAGGTGAGCAGATCATTTGAAATCAGGAGTTCAACACCAACCTGGCCAACATGGTGAAACCCTGTCTGTACAAAAAATACAAAAATTAGCCAGGCATGGTGGGTGACTGTAGTCCCAGCTGCTCGGGAGACCCAGGTGGGAGAATTGCATTAACCCAAGAGGCAGAAGTTGCAGTGAGGCAAGATTGTGCCACTGCATTCCAGCTTGGGAGACAGAGTGAGAGTCTGACTAAAACAAACAAAAAAATCAGTATTGATAGTACCTGATGGTGTTGGATTGAAATTGGAACTGTCAGTAGGAATTTAGTCTCTTTAAATTACATAGATAATTACAGAGATATACAAGACTTGTAAACTCCAGGAGTAATGAGCACACCTAGCTCCCAGATCTTGGTTTCTAAATACCATTCATCACTAAAAGAAACCAACCCTTACTGGAGAAAGGGTGATTCCAGAACTGGGGCTAGGAAAGAACAATATGAACCTGGAACAACTCTTTCTTTTTGCCTGAAACTCAAGAATACTCAAAGAATGATGGGAGCATGTCCAAAGAACACAGCCATCAGCTTCAAATACCATCCAGTGGCCAGATCTGGGATAATCTGAGTATCAAAATGTAAATGATAGCAACAGATTAGAGCTTAATGAATGAAAGGCAAATGCGTAAGTGCACACTGATATAACTAAATATAAAAATCAAAAATTCTTCCTTACGATGTAAACATTACCAGCTTACAGGCATAACTCACACTTGTGAAAGTGAGTTATGGTAACTTCACATATGATAACCTCACTAACATTTGACTGTGATTATTTAAAAACCTATGCTAATTTGAAGGGCATGAAATGATCTTTTACTGGGATTTATAAAACTTTTGATCAGCAAGGGACAGCAGTGTTTGGCCATATGTTTATAATTTATCCTTAACTAAAATATGATCGTTTTTCAGTCATTTTGTAGCCTTCAGTTCCCTATTATCCCATTTGAAATCCTCGGTACAATAGAAGCCACTACTGATGTTCCCAGGGTGACTCCATTGTTTTTAGATGTAGAAAAGGAAAGAAGACCTTGAAGGTTAAAGATATGCTTACTGTTTATAGAAAACATTAAATGATATAGTGTATTTAAAATAGAAAATGATTATTTCTCGAGCAACTATTACATTTATGGGGACAATTTTATATGTACCTGGTAAATCTGTCAACAACCCTGTGATGGAGTAATTAGAGAAGAGAAATTGCAATTGTTTCCATTTTACTGATGAGAGAAGAAAATATCCAGGGAGATGAAGATCGTAGTTGATCATCATGGCTGAGCCAGACCAGCAAAGTCTGTAGAGTTGTACCTCTGGCCCCATCCTTGATGCCTTTGTCTAGTTCTGGGGCCAGGGAGAAGGATCAAAAGGATGAGATGACTTGGGGGGAAAAAACAGAAAAAAAAAAAAAAAGCATTTGCCTCTGAGTCCTCTCCTGAAAAAAATTCTAAGTATGCATGCCGCCACCCATTATTTTACATACTTTGGTGGAGTCATTGCAGTGTACCAAGAGCTAAGCCAGGCATTAACAATGACTCTGACATTTGTCCCCACCCACTGGTCACTGGGGCCGAATAAACTTAGGAAGAAGCTTCCCACGTGGAGGGTCCCATAGCAGAGAACGGAAATCCCACCCTTTGTTACAGGGGGATAGGAGAAAATAAAATAAGCATGCATCTTTAGGTCCGTTTTTTTTTTTTTTCCCAAACAAAACAATAATGAACAAACATATTTGCTCACTTGTTTTCTTTCGATTTTTGACTTTTTAATGCACTTGCATTGGAATTCAGTCTGTACGTACTGAAGGACAGTTGAAGTAATAAATATAGTCTTTTTCTCCAAATGGTACCCAAATGAAAGCAAAGTACTGCTTTCTGCTGAAGAGTGTTCAGTTTGTCCTTGACCTGTACATTTATATTGTGTTGCTGTCTTCTGCCTCCTCCCACTGCTATCCACCAAATACCTACGTAAACAAATACATACACGCAGACCTTATAGATGAGTAAAGCCCATGTATTTAGAAAACATGGTTTGAAGAATATATTAAAATCACTTGTGGATAGATTTGTATTTTTATATTATTATTTCTTTCTTGGGTTTCTGCCTTCCACTCAGAACTGTGGCCAGTTCTGCTTGCTATCAATTCTGGAACCCGAAATGCGTGTGGGAAGAATCTAAGTGTAACTGAGCTGTAATTGTGATTGAAGCAGGGAGTGAAGTGTAAACACTAATCAGAGCCTCAGTAGATATGTTTTTTTTGTGTGTGGATTAATACATCACAGTTTAAAATGTTCAACCCTCGCCTTCTCAGTTTTGTCTGTTTATTGCTTTGGGTTTTGGTTATTTGCTTAATTCATGGGTTGGAGGCTCGGGTGCTGAGAGAGTTGATCGTGTTAAAAGCTTTCTTGTGGGCTGGGCACGGTGGCTCATGCCTGTAATCCTAGCACTTTGAGAGGCTGAGGTGAGTGGATCACCTGACTTCAGGAGTTCAAGACCAGCCTGGCCATCATGGTGAAACCCCATCTTAAAAAAAATAAAAATAAAAAATAAAATTCAAAAAAAGCTTTCATGCGGAGGTCATGAAGAGAACTAAGAATGTTGGATCTTTTACTATGGGGGCTGGACCAGCAGCATGAGTATGACCTGGGAGATAGTTAGAAATACAGACTTGTAGGCCTCTATTCAAAATCTGCGTTTTAAACCAAGATACTCAGGTAATTTGTAGACAAAAGTTGGAGAAGCTCTAGGTCAGTTTACTCCAGCTATCTAAACCAAGCCTGTCACTCAGGTGTTAAGAACTTGAACAATAAGGGTTGGCTTGCTTTTGATAATCTCCCTCTAATCTTAACAGAGACTTTCTCTCTCTCTTTCCTTCTTTCTTTTGTTCATTTGTTCTTTCTTCTTTCTTTCTCTTTCTTTCCTTCTTTCTTTTTTCTTTCTCTCTCTCTCTCCTTCCTTCCTTCTCTTCTTTCTTTTCCTTTTTTTTTTTTTTTTTTTGGCATGGTCCTACTCCTGTCATCCAGGTTGCAGTGCAGTGGTGTGATCACTACTCATTGCAGCCTGGACCTCCCGAGCTCAAGTGATCCTCCCTCCTCCTCAACCTCCCCCATAGCTGGGACTATAGGCACATGCCAGGACACCTGCCTCATTTTTTAAAATTATTTGTAAAGATGGGGTTTTGCTATGTTACCAGGGGCTCATGGGATCCTCCTGCCTTGACCTCCCAAATGCTGGGGTTATAGCCATGAGCCACTGTCCCTAGACTCAGACACATTTCTGATGAGCCCAATATATTTGTAATTATGGGACTCTCAAGTGTATCTGGAGGGGACGCTAGAGGAATGTGGAGGCTCCAAGCCATATGTTTACACGTTGACTCAAGTGTGTTCCTCCAGAATCCATATATTGAAACTCTACCTCTGCGAATCACTGTATTTGGAGATAAGACTTTTATAAGATAATTAAGATTAAATGAGATTATAAGGGTGAGGTGCTAATTTAGTAGGACTGGTAGCCTTATCAGAAGAGGAAGAGACGAAGTAGGAAGGTGGCTGTCTATAAGCCAGGAAAAGAGCTCTCACCAGAATCCAACCATGCTGGTGCTCCGATCTCAAACTCCCAGCCTCCAGAAATCTGAGAGTGTAAATATATGTTGTTTAACTCACCTAGTGTGTACAGTTGGCCCTCCATATCCATGAGCTCTGCCTTCATGGAGTCAACCAACCACAAGATTGAAAAATACATTTTTAAAATTGCATCAGTATTCAACATGTACAGATTTTTTTTCTTATCTTTATTCACTAACCAATACAGTATCACAACTATCTGCACAGTATTTGCATTGTATTAAGGATTTCAAGGAATCTAGAGATTAAAGTATATGGAAGGATGTCTGCAGGTTGTATGCAAATACCATGGCATTTTCTATCAGGGACTTGAGCATCTGTGGATTTTGGTATCTGCGGAGCATCTTGGAACTAACGCCGGTGGGTACTGAGGAACGTCTGTAGTATTTGTGATGGCAGTCCAGGTACTCAAAGACAGTTCAGTTACACGTGTGATTTTCCCCTAAAGTAACTTGGTTCCAAAAGAGTGTGCATTACAAATGGAGTGCACGTGTGTTCTCTGCTCTACAATATTTCATGCCAGAGGTAGTTATTAGTTGTTAATCCTTTTTCTTCCATTTTCTTTGCAAGCATCCGTTCTAGTTTGTGTGGGACTGGGAGGTTTTCGTGGACACTTTGTCCCTTCATTGATAAAACAGGAAGAGTGCCAGGTAAACTTGGGTGGTTTGTTCCTTATGCTATTCCCAGATTCTTTCCTGAGCTGAAGATCTCTGCTCTCCTCTGAGAACTTCACATTGCTACAAAGAAGAGCACATCTCATCAGAATCCAGCAATGACATGACGTGTTTTAGGGCAGAGTACCTACCGGATTAGAGCTCCGGGAATATCTAAACCTTCGTGGATATCGAAGGAAGAAGACTGGCTATCCTAGCTTGAAGGGAATTCAGCATCGGTAGATGGAACCCCAGCTGCCTTCTGCTTCATCCCAAATATCTTTTTAGAACTTCAGGTTCATTCTAGATAGATTCCTAAGGTTAGGTATAAATGAGTGCAAAGTATTTATGCCTGCATAATGAAGTGATCAAGAAGCTTCCCATGAGCCCGACATTCTCATGCTTTAATAGAAAACTTATTGTGAAATTTGCAGTCTACTCTATATCATAAAAATGTCTATCATTTCTATAAATACTCTTCAGTTTCTTCTGATGTATCTGTTATCCTATCGCACAAGAGCAGATGGCTGGGATTTTATCATAGTTAGAGGGTGTTTTGAGAAGGGCTGTGAATCCTCTGGCGAATTTGATTTGGAGACTCAATTAGTCATAAGTTAGGTTATCCTGCAGTAACAAGTTGACTCCTGAATCTCAGTAGCTGCCTAAAACAAAGCTTCCACAGATCCAGTGTGGGGCATCAGGCACTGTACCAAATAGTGCCTCAGAGACTCAGGCTGCAGAGGCTTCACCATCCCATGACCATATCATCTGGAACACACAACCTCTTTTGTCAGCATGATGGGGAAGAAAACATGGAGAACCGTGCCTCAGCGGATTCATGCTTTGGTCTGCAAGTGAAACTCCGGGGTCGGAATTAGTGAAACGGCCCCACCCAATAGGTGGAATGAGAATGCTGGTCTTCTGCAGCCCTAAAGGGAAGGAATAAGAAAAATGAAAGTGAATGGGCATAATATCTAACATGAGGGTCCAAGAGGTAGACCGTATAAATGACGAACTGTAATTCTGCAGAACAGCTAAAGTCTTTGATTTGGTAACTAGCCACTTTACACATGGACTATTTTTACAGTTCTTCCAAGGAGTCGTTATAGGGATATTGATCATTTAATAATGATCAATAACACTCATGAAATATTGAGGGGGCAGCCACTTTTATTACAAAATGCAATGCTTTAACCTCCTTTCCACAGAATAAAATCGCAAGTGCATGAGGAGGATCGCATATGCCCGAGGATACACATATTCATGACTTGGATGCTTGCGTACTGTGTGCAGGAAGGTGAGAACGCAAGGAATGAAGCACTCAGAACTGTGTCCTCTCATTAACAGCCAGTGTCTCCCATATGTCCTGGTGGAACCTACAGGGCTCAGCCTGAATGCTTCTGTCAACTCTTCCACATGCAGTAAGGCTAAAGAGCATGTATTTTGCAAGATGGCAACACTCAATCCTGTGCTTTTCGGTGACAGACTGCTCTGTCATTGAAGCATTTCTCTGAGAACCTAAGATTCTCTAAGAGGCAACACTAATTCCAATGCAACTTCCTGTCACCTGGGACTCCTGGGCCTCCACTGCAGTGGCCTCTCTCTATGATCAAACTGTAGTGGCTTCTGTCTCCGTAGAAGACTTTAGACATGTCCAGAAACCTGGTATGCAGTGTCATAGTCTGCCAAAGAACATAACACTTAGACAAATACGGAAGTCATTAATGCGCAGAGTTATTTGCTATTAAAAATGGGAGAATTCTAATACTTTCCTACACGAGGAGAACAGATAATACCTGTAGGGTTATTTGGTCATTTGGAGGCTAGCTTCTTTTCTTTTCTCTGTTTGTAGAACTATTTTTGAAAGTTGAACTATACATTTTTTTGTTTGTTTGTTTAAAGCACCCTATTGATAATTGGCATCTCTGCCATAATAGAATTGTGAAGAGCTCATCCTGTTGCTATGCTAAGCCAATTTGTGGATAAGTCTGAAAATGATGCTGTGAATTGAGGATTCTGGGACCTCTCCCCACCATCATTGCAAGCATGCATCATTGCAAAGGGTGTTTGGAGGGTCCTGTGTAGGCTACCTGGGGTCAGGATCCATTCAGAGCTGGAAAACTGAAGTAGACCAATTGATGTTAGAACAGATCCATGGTTTGAAATGAACAGTTGTGGTTTTATATGGTGGCTGACCCCCTACTGACTGTGTGACTGCAGAAAAAACAAAATTCTGCTTCCCATCGATAAAATGGGATTATAGTCCTTTCGTAACTTCCTGTTGATAGGGTTCTGGAGGTCCTAATGAGATAAACTATTTTGAAAGAGGTTTAGAAAATGATACATTGTTTCTCAAAAACATGGTGTTATGACTGAATATCAATGATAGAGAGTAATTGAGATGGATATGTGACACAGTGGTCAGTTACTCATTTGCCTAGCAACCATCTATATTATTTGTTTTTATGTGTGTCTACATGTCTACACATCTATAACAATATTTATATACCTATATCATTATGTGTATCTAAACCTTTATCTATACCTATGGTTTTGCCTATGTCCAAATCTATATCCATGTCAAATATATACACATACTTTTTTCTATATCTAATCTGTCTCTATCTCTATATGTCTGTGTATATATCTGTATCCTTACCTATACATATATGTGCATATTTATCTTTGTGTATATCTATGCTGATATACTACCTATATATTTATTTTTAGGTATATCTACATCTATAGCTACACACACACACACACACACACACAGACATACACATATATAAAGAGAGAGAGAGAGAGGAAGAAACAGAGGTAGAAGAGAGAGAGGGAAGGAGGGGAATGTGCGTGTGTGTGTGTGTGTGTGAGAGAGAGAGAGAGAGAGAGAGAGAGAGAGAGAGAGAGAGAGAACGAACTACATTCTACCCCAGGAAATGGGATCAGAGCCATAATTGAGCCAGCACATTTTTGACTTATAATTCCCAGGAGAGACTTTCATTAAACAAAAATATCTTTAATGAATTGCAATTGTGGTAAGTGCTATGAAGGAAAAGTACCCAATCACTATATAAATCTGATCCCAGCAGGGACCATTAGGGAACACAAAAGAAATAAAACACTAAATCACCAATCCTTATACAGCAAATGAGGCCCATAGATGTGGACCCCAGCCTTTGTGAGCAGATCCCCTCTATGCTCTGAATGTTTACATTTCCCCAGAATTTATATGTTGAAGCCTAATTCCCAGCACAATAGTATTAAGAGGTGGGGGCTGTTGGAGGTGATTAGGTCATGAGGCTAGACCCCTTATTAATGGAGTTTGTGCTTTTATGAAAGAGGTCAGAGGAAGCTTGCTCCCCCACCCCTCCAACATTTGAAGATATACAGAAAACATCTACAAGAAATGGGCCTTCACTGGACATCAAATCTGCCAAAACCTTGATCTTGGACTTTCCCACCTCCAGAACTGTGAGACGTGCATTTCTGTTGTTCATAAGCCACTGTGTCTAAGGTATTTTCTTATCACAGATCAAGCAGTTGAAGACATTCCTTATAAGAAAAGCACTTCATTCTAGAAAGTGCTGCTGTTTGAGCTTAATAAAAAGTTAAAAAGGCCCTTCATAGTCATCTATATTAAGGAATAGGGGGGAGACTTTAATCACCTGGTGGGATGTATTTCATGTATGATTTCATTTAGAATCCTGGACCCAGTGGTTAGTATTTTTTAATAGACTGAAATTTTCATCAGGATAAGTTCTGGCTGTTTATGCAGCAGGTGCTCAGCTCATCTTTGACCTGCCTGGGTCCTTTGCTCACCAATTCCATGGTGGGAAACAGATACTTTGACTTTCAGAGCGTTATTGATGGAACGAATCTAGTTTTAGTGAGCTTGTTAGAGTGTCTATGAAGCATCCACTGTTCTGAGGCATCAAGGCCAGTTTCTCTCCTCTGCCCTCCCTCTCTGACCCTATAGGGTTCTTATCCACTGTATGTTTTGTTGCGGTTTTAGTGAGTTTTCAAAGCAAAGGACATGGTTTTAGGGAAACCGAATTCACAGGTCGAATCTTAAAAAGTCAGGTGACCTCAGGGAAATGACAGTGATTTGTGTTTGCATTTTAATTTGATTCAGTCCTAAAAGTGACGCACCCTGCTCCTATTTTTTCTGATCACAACTTTTATGTTTTCTTTCGCTCTTCATATAATTAATCATTGCATGAATTTCTATGTTATCATTTTCTTTTGGTGTCATTTCTCCACTCATTCTCTAATCTCCCTGAAGGTAGAAAACTTTTCTGTTTTGTTCATCAATGCATACTCAAAGCCTAACACATATTTGACATTCTATAAGTATCTGTGACTTGAATAAATGAATTAAGTCACAGGTCTCTCCCCACATACTACTTCAAATATTAATGTTTTGTAACAGATAAAACTTTACCTTCTGGGTATGGTGGCTTACATCTGTAATCCCAGCACTTTGTGAAGCCGAGGCAGGTAGGTAGATCACCTGACGTCAGGAGCGCAAGACCAGCCTGGCCAACATAGTGAAACTCTGTCTCTACTAAAAATACAAAAATTAGTTGGGCCTGTTGGTATGCAGTCCCAGCTACTCAGGATGCTGAGGCAGGAGAATCCTTGAACCCAGGAAGGGAGGTTGCAGTGAGCAGAGATCATGCCATTGCACTCTAGGCTGGGTGACAAGAGCCAAACTCGGTCTCAGAACAAAACAAAATGAGTAAAATGTTACCGAACACTTATTTTCCATTTAAAAGTTAGGCTGCATTTGAGGGTCAATTACATGAGTCTGTTCAATTGTACACTTTTTGACAATATACCTCCATGAAAACTGGTGGGAGTTCTTTAAGCTAAGACTTATGACTTACAATACCCTGTCTAACTTTTAAAAAGGAAAGGACCCGAATGAACAAAATAATATGGTCCCCAAATGACTGCTGTAGAGAAGAGAGGAAAAAGGTTTCAGCTAAAATTTATCCAGCTACAAACCACTGTCTTTAGCCAGCCAGAAATTTATATTCTTCTGAAGCTGAGGGAAAATCAAAATCCACAAGTGACTCTTTCCTTCCCATAGCTGTTTCATACACTGCTCAGTTTCTGGAGATCTGAGATAATCATTTTGTCCTTGAGAGTCTCGTGGCTGTGCTCTTGGAGGGCTTGGGTTTAAAATCTTAGGATTTGATCCTGTTCGGAAAAACAAGGCATGAGCACATGAGAAGCATCTAAAATCAGCCACTACCAGAGGCTGCTTGCTTTACCTGTCTTGCCCATTTGATTTGTCCTCTACGAGGCGAGGGTGAGAATAGGAGCCCTGCTTGTAGGGTAATGCCCCTGTTAAGGAACCATCTCACATTCCCGGGGCTTATTCTGGGATCATGAAATTGGCAACTTTCTTTTTTTCTTCAGTGCAGTTTAGAGTTTTAAGCATCGTAAGGCTGTGTGTGTGTGTGTGTGTGTGTGTGTGTGTGTGTGTGTGTGTGTTGGTGCATATGAATGTGCTTTTACAGGTACAAGAAAATAAATAGTCTAAAGCTAGCCTTCCCCTTGGGGTGTCCTGCTGAAACGCTGACCTAGGGTTTTATCTATTTGACATCCTGTGCTAGGAGGACTGCCATTAAGATGAAGGTGTGTGTAGCACACAGGTGCTGCTGCCTCTGGTGGGTGCACGTTGAATCATAGGTGTCTATCTGAGAGGAGTTTGTATTCCCTTCTCCTGCGTTTTGTTAGAAAATGCCATGAGGGGCCGTGGAACAGGCTGTGTAGGCTGTTGGGGCAGAAACAAACCTCCCTGGAAGGAAACACCTGGAAACAGCAGGAAGGTCTGTACCATCCTGCTGAAATCACTTAGCTTCTCTGAGCTTCAGGTTTCTGGATGCACAGTTGGGGATAAAAAGGGACAGATTACCCAGCATTTGTGGGCTGGCTAAGGACATAGCATGTATGATCTGAACATCCCCACAATAACCCCAAGATGTAGTTATTGCTGTCATTACCATTCTCATTAGACAGAAGAGGAAACTCTCTCACACTGGTTGCAGGAGAAGCTACCATCGTCCCCCTACTCTGAACCCCAACTGGATATCTGTCCTGCAGTTTAATTCAATTCTAACACTAACGTCCCAGGTTTAACACAGAACCCACAGTCAGGGCAAAGTCCTTCACACAACTGACTTCATATGCCAGTCACAAAGTGCAGGTGTCCCCAAGCCACCTACATTTCTTCCTGGCTGGATATAAATGTGTGGCTTCTCTTCACCCCACCTCACTTTCAGTAAAGTGCTAGAAAGATTCCCAGAATTCAGGATAGTGCTATGCGGATGATTACCAACTACGAATAAACATCCAGGTGAAGGGGATGTAGGGAAAGAACTGGGAGGGTCCCAAGTGCAAGAGCTTCTGTCCCTGTAGGATCAGGACAATTTACTCTCCCAGTATATTGATATATTCACCAGCCACTGCACTGAACCTTGGTGTCCACTTTTTACTGAGGCTTATTACGTAGGCAAGACTCATTAGATCCTTGTCTATGTAATTGAACTCAAGCTTCACCCTACCTCCCCTCCCCAGAGTTAAGGCTGGCTCAGAGTTTCAGCCCTCTTACCATATCACTTGTGTTCCTGGTAGCCAGCTCACAACCCAAGGCTCTCTACTATGAGCCATTTCACAGACCCCTATCATCTTGCTCCCGCACTGCCGTGTGCCCCAACCTGACTTCCGACAGCCAACCTGCGTTTCTTTATGCAGTGATGTTCTCTGGCTAGAGGTGGCTTTCTTCCCCCATTCAGCAGGCTGGAAGTAACAGGACTCATGCCTCCTAGAGACAATCATGCTGACAGAGAGGCAAAGCAACGTGCATGGATTCCACATGGCAAATGAATGGAGGAATGAGGATTTGAACTCAAGGAATCAGAATCTATGTGTTTTGGACCAACCTGCTCTACTGGCTCTTTGGTTTAATAACAACTTCAGCAACAAACCAGGGATGCTACTGGGATGAAAGCAGGTGGTAGGCGGTGCTAGTCCTCAAGTAGTATGCAAACTGTGCTTTCTTATGTTCAAAAATTGCTGTTCACACACTAATAATCATGGAGTCCAGGAAAATACTTTAAGAAAAAAAAACCAAAAAACAAAAAACAACAAACAAACAAACAAACAAAAAACAAGGTTTCACTCTGTTGCCCAGGCTAGAATACAGTGACATCATCCTAGCCCACTGCAGCCTTGACCTCCCAGGTTCAAACCATTCTCCCACCTCAGCCTCCCAAGTAGCTGTGACTACAGGTCTACCCCATCACACTTGGCGATTTTTTAAAAAAAATTTCTTGTAGAGGTGGGGTCTTGCTAAGTGGCCCCGATTGATCTTCAGTCCCTGGGAACAAGCGTTTCTCCCACTTGGACCTCCGAAAGCACTTTCATTACAAGTGCAAGCCACCATACTTAGACCCTTTTTTTCTAAATAACCATAGGTCCAGAGATGACTCAGAAGAGACCCATGTGCCATCCATAGGTTGATCAAAATGGCAAACATGCATATGTTTATGACCCCTGTTTTGTGTATTCCCAGTGAACACATGCCTTTGCTGTTAATTATTCATCTATCTTCCAATACAGTTTTAGGTCTGGTGATAATTTCTGGATTTCTCTATTTATAGAAAACTTTGAGCTTCATAAATATTAAAATGTCCTATTAGCTACGTGCAGACTGCTTTTTCTATGGCCATGGACATTATGCAATTATTACCAGAGCTATTAATTAAATTTGAAAATAGATAAATAATGGATAGGGATGCTATTTATGAGTTAAAAGTGAGAAAATGAAAATTATCCTCCATTCTCTTACCTTGGATAAGTCTAGCCTACTGTATGCTCTCAGCTTTTATTTTTGAAAATAGTTATGTTATCTTGTGTAAAATAAGCAGTCGGTTGTAACAAGTCAGCCTTGTACAGTGACCAATTTTCAGATGAAGTGATTAAAATATTTTCTCCATAAAACAATCAAAATGTGGCCCTTTCACAATAGTCAAATACTGAGCAATTTCCATATGATATGAGTTAGAAACATGAATCTTACCAGAAAAAAGGTTAAGCCCCCAAGAACAGAATGAACATGTATTTGGGAGCTATCGGAGAAAGCTTTCATGAACTCTTTATGATCGTCTAATGCACTGGTAGATTTCCTCTGGTCAACCTGGACTTCAGTCTTCCGTGTTTACTTTTTTAAAAGAGGCCTTGGTTGGGCAGGGTTGCCCACACCCCTAATCCCAGCAGTTTGGGAGGTCGAGGTGGGCGGATCATGAGGTCAGAAGTTCGAGACCAGTCTGGCCAATATGGTAAAACGTGATCTCTACTAAAAATACAAAAATTAGCCAGGCATGGTGGCATGCACCTATAGTCCCAGCTATCGGGAGGCTGAGGCAGAAGAATTGCTTGAACCATGGAGGAGGAGATTGCAGGTGAGCTGAGATCGCACCACTGCACTCCAGTCTTCGTGACAGAGCAAGACGCTGTCTCAAAAAAAAAAAAAAGAAGCCTTATTAGTTATTAGTCTCTATGGTTAACAGAGGTTGCCTGTTCATTCAATTCACATTATTCATAGACCTGTGTATGCCTTTCAGTTGTCTTCCTATAAAAGTTATCTTTCCACTCTGTTGACTAGATTGGAGTTATCAAATGAAACTCTTATCAACGTCTTGGAAACGTTTTTGTTTTCACCGTGCCCCGTAATGAGAAATACATTTTGCATTGTGAGGCAGCATGCATGTAAAATAACAAACAAGCATTTCACATGCACTTTGATGTGCTCTATTTTGTTTCTGTTTAGAAGAAAATGTTGGTCAGAAATGATACTACCGGTGTCATGGCTGCTAGCGGACATGCGAAGTGCTTACTTAGCTGTCTCAGAACTGTCCAGTGATCTGATTCACTGAGCAAGAGTATGGAGATGTGAGCCCAACAGGCTCACACATCAGTCTTTCTGCGGTTCCTGAGTTACTGGACAGGGGAACTGGCTATTGTTTAGTCTCTCTTTGGATGATTTGCCTGGTACTATCACAAATGGAACTTTCAAAAATTAATAATTTTGGAACATTAGTAATCACTGAATAGCTTTGCCTCAGATACTTTCATATTATTGAGAAAAATTGGAACACCAGGCCCAGCTATTTTAAAAAAAAATTTTGCAGAGATGGTGGGGCAGGTGGGGGAGGGGTCTGGCTCTGTTGCCCAAAGCTGGTCTCAAACCCCTGGGCCGAAGCAGTCTTCTTATCTTGGCCTCCCAAAGTGCTAGGGTTATAGGTGTGAGCTACTGTGTCCAGCCGAAATTGATTTTTAACAGAGAATGGTTAGGACAGTGAAACTTTGAGTCACTGTCATTCCAAATGACTATTTCCCATATGAAACCTGTGCTTTTGCAATGAGGGTTTTCGTTCTCATAATCATTCAAAACAACTGACGAAAGAAAGAAACGAAAGAAAGAAAGAAGAAAGAAAGAAAGAAAAAGAAAAAAAAAGAGGGAAGGAAGAAGGAAGGAAGGAAAGGAAAGAGAAAGAAAAAGAAAATGAGAAAGAAAAAAGAGAAGAGAAAGAAAAGAGAGAAGAGAATGGGGAAGGAAGGAGGGAGGGAGGAAGGGATGCAACGAAGGAAGGAAGAAAGAAAGAAATGTTTGTGAAAAGATTCTACATAAAGATTGTATTGAATAAGAGCCATTTTGTTGGAAAAGATCCAGCATCTTTTGATGTGACTACTCGAAGAACAAGACCCACATAAAAGTTTATCTTTTGATGATTAATTAAGAATAAGGGCCATGCACAGTGGCTCATGCCTGTAATTCCAGCACTTTGGGAAGCCGAGGGTGGTGGATCACCTGAGGTCAGGAGTTTGAGACCAGCCTGGCCAACGCGGTGAAACCCTGTCTCTTCTAAAAATACAAAAATTAGCGAGGCGTGGTGGCGGGTGCCTGTGATCCTAGCTACTTGGGAGGCTGAGGCAGAAGAATCATTCAAACCGGGGACGAAGAGGTTGCAGCGAGCCGAGATGGCACCATTGTACTCTAGCCTTGGCGACAAGAGTGAAACTCCATCTCAAACAACAACAAAAAAAAATCAAGTATTTCTCAGTCTCGTCTACAGCTCTTCTCCACACACTCAGGGTACCTCTTGCATGTTCTTTTGTTATGGGAGGAGAACTATGGTAACAACTAAGGGTCAAAGACCTCAGGAGACAAAGAGGAACTCTTAGCAAAGTGGATGGGATCGTACATCTTTTTTTTTTTTTTTTTTTTTTGAGACGGAGTTTTGCTCTTGTTACCCAGGCTGGAGTGCAATGGCGCGATCTCGGCTCACCGCCACCTCCGCCTCCTGGGTTCAGGCAATTCTCCCGCCTCAGCCTCCTGAGTAGCTGGGATTACAGGCATGCACCACCATGCCCAGCTGATTTTTTGTATTTTTAGTAGAGACGGGGTTTCACCTTGTTGACCAAGGTTGGTCTCGATCTCTTGACCTTGTGATCCACCCGCCTCGGCCTCCCAAAGTGCTGGGATTACAGGCGTGAGCCACCACGCCCGGCCCGGGATCGTACATCTTAAAGGATGAACGCATGCTCTCTAGCTGGCCCTGTCTTAAAGCCTGAACATAGATTCTATAGGTGGACACAGAAGGGAAGGGAATTGCAAGCAGAGGGATTGTTCTGTGCACACACAGCGAGCATGAGACCTCAGATAGTGCCGTCAACACCCGAGTACTGTGGAAAGGAGCTGGAGGAAGACGCCTCCCCAGAAAACAAGCATGGGCCCCTTGGACAATGAAAGACGCTTGGAGGCTTTTTAAGCAGGGGAAGGTGATCTGATTTCCGTTCTGTGAAAATCGTGGAAAGGCGGAGGAATGCAGCGTTTCTAGCAGTGTCGTCTGTTCTTTTTTCCTTCCCCTTTTCCTTTTTGTACTGAAAGAGATTGTTAAAAAAAAAAAATGAAGAAGGAGGAGAAAACTCAGAAATAGATCAGAAAGAGTAGCACCAAGGCTTCTTGGAAAAGGGTGATTGCAAATTTGATGTCCTAGGTAAGAACCCCAAGAAGCGATTGATGAGTCACCTAATATACGTGTGTGTGTAGACATAGGTACTGCACATATATATACCGTTTCCCAGCCCTCTTCTCTGGGATTATGTGTATGGAATTTGTCCAGTCCATTTGCACAAGTGTTTCCCAAGCACAGCTGTGTTGTCCACCCCAGGTGTGGGAATCAGGCCGTGGCCATGGCTAATAATTCTGATCCTCATCCATCTTATGTACTGTTGGGAGAGAGGCAGGTATTAATAAGCAACCACCTAAATAAACAAGGTAGTTTCTGGCAGTGCCAAGTGGAAAGAAGAAAGTAAACTACTGTGTGAGTTCCTTAAGCACAGGGGTCTCATTTGATCAAAGCTTATACCCCACCCACATAACTAGCACTGCGTTGGGAAAATAATGATGACTGTGCACGAGGAGTGTAGGCTGCGTGCCAGGTGTTGTCACTGGCACTGTACGTATAATACAGTCTCTCTTTAAAACTGTTGTACAAAGCAGGGATTCTCAGCACTTTGGGAGGCCAAGATGGGTGGATCACGAGGTCAGGAGTTGGAGACCAGCCTGGCCAACATGGTGAAAGCCCCGTCTCTACTAAAAATACAAGAATTAGCCAGGTGTGGTGGCATGCACCTGTAATCCCAGCTATTCGGGAGGCTGAGGCAGGAGAATCACTTGAACCTGGGAGGTGGCGGTTGCAGTGAGCTGAGATCATGTCACTGCACTCCATCCTGGGTGACAGAGCGAGACTCCGTCTCAAAAAACAAACAACAACAACAACAAAACAAAACAGAAAGCAAGGATTGTTACCCAGGGTAAATTTTGCTTTAAGTGGACATTTGGCAATGTATGTCTTGAGACAATTTTGGGTTGTCACAACTGGAAGGGATTAGAAAATGCTGCTGGTATCTAGTGGATGTAGGTCAAGGACGTAGTCAGACATCCTGAAAATGCACGGGGTAGGATCGCAGCAAAGAGTGAACCAGTGCCAATATCAATAATGTTGAGTTCTGTTGGCTGGGCACAGTGGCTCATGCCTGCAACCCCAGCACTTCAGGAGGAGGCAAAGGTACATTACATGTACGGTGCAGGTAATCAAGGCAGGCGGATCACCTGAAGTCAGGAGTTCAAGACTAGCCTGGCCAACATGCTAAAACCCCATCTCTACTAAAAATAGAAAAAACAAAATTAGTTGTGCATGGTGGCAAGTGCCTGTAATCCCAGCTACTTGGGAGGCTGAGGCAGAAGAATCTCTTGAGCCTGGGAGGTAAAGGTTGCAGTGAGCTGAGACCGTACCATTGCACTCCAGCCTGAGGGACAAGAAAGAAACTCTATCTAAAAAAAAAAAAAATAGTGTTGAGGTTGAGAAATCCTACAGTGAAGCATGATAGTAGTGTTACTCAATTTTCCAAAAGCACGAAAGATGCAGGTGACTTACGTGATATCCCCAAGCCCGTGCAGCTAGGCAGAAGAGCCCGTGTTTAAAACTGGAGAGTCTGGGTGCAGAGCTCCAATGTGTAACCCCCCATGACCTGAGGATATCTGGGAGACACACAAATGCAGACGCAAATGACTGTTCTGACAGTTAACATAGGGACTTCGAAGTCTCCATCGGTGTGAAAAATGGGAAACATTTTCGGCAGATGGGTGCCCTGTACGATGGGTTCACTTTGAAGACCTCGGTTTAATCAGGATCTCAAAATTTGTTGTTTCCTTGTGCTCGTCACAACATCCCATCATTAACACCTGCCAGCTTGTCATCCTGAACTGCTGCTGCTGTTTCAGAGATGAGCCGCAACAGGTGTGCCAAATATTGGGCCATTAGCAAGCGGTAATTCACCCGCATGAATATTTATCATCTTGTAACGAGAAAACAAAAGCCCTGTCTGCTTTTTGGAACATGGTGCATCAATGTCCTCGAAACAAAATTGTTGGAGTCTCTCGCTGATGCAGAAGGAGAAAGGCTTCTCTGTAATTTTCCGTCAGGTGGATTTATTTTCTCAGCCGTCTCCACATCAAAACACAACCCTGACAGGCACTTGATTTTATTGAGCCGGTAAGATCACCCAACAGTTTAGAGAGCTCAAGCCTCTGATTATCAAAATAGCTATTCTTAAACTGGTTTTGAAGCCAGTCGCTTCTCCATGGGGAAATGCCCGCTGTGATGAGCAGGATAACTTTTCGCTTTTCTCCACTCTAATTCATTCCCTCCCTGCCTCCTCCTCCTTGTTTGGTTCTTTTTTTCCCTTCACCTTTTCCTTTGCATATTGAAAGAGATTGTACTAAAAATGAGGAAAGAGGAGACAACTTAGATATAGACACAAAAGAGTGGCACTGAGCCTTCTTATAGAAGGGTGATTGCAAATATCGTGTCCTAGGTAAGAACCTCAGGAAGTGTGTGCTTTTCAACAGAAAGAAAATCTGAGAGAGAATATGCCGTTTCCCTCGCCCCCGACCCCCCATGTTGCTGCTGCATTTGGATCTGTCAGCACTGATGTCCTTACAGGACACATGTATACATGGAACAGGTTGCAGGGCTGGCAGTAACGGATTTAGAAGCCAAATTTGGTTTCTGCTATTTTTAAGTATTGCCGTGACTAAGGAAGTAATGATGGATTCCCAATAAGCGTGTTTGCCGTTTGTCTTTGGATAACATCACTAACGCTAAGTTTCTGTGCATATTTTATGGTGATCACTTATAGGATCATTTCTCACCTTAAATTTGTGCAGATGATTCCCCTTCTTTTCTTTTTTTTTTTCTTTCTTTCCTTTTTTTTTGGGGGGGGGTGCGCAGAGTCTCTTTCTGTCACCCAGGCTAAAGTACAATGGTATGATCTCAGTTTACTGCAATCTCTGCCTCCCGGATTCAAGTGATTCTTCTCCTGAATAGCTGGGATTACAGGCGTGTGCCACCATGCCCAGCAAATGTTTGTATTTTTAGTAAAGATGGGGCTTCACCATGTTGGCCAGGCTGGTTTTGAGCTCCTAACCTCGTGGTCCACCCACCTCCACCTCCCAAAGTGCTGGGATTACAGGCGTGAGCCCCTGTGCCCAGCCCAATTTTCACCTTTCTTTCCCTTTCCATCGGCCCTCTCTCCTGATTCCATGTTTATACTTGATCAAATAAGAGTTTCAGTTAGGTAGATACAAATGTATTTAATTGTTCAATAAAGAGGGAAGCTTTTAAACGCCTTTCTTTTTTAAGAAAACTTTCAAGTTCAAGGTTGTAAGTGCAGGTTTGTTACACAGGTAAACTTGTGTCATGGGGATTTGTTACACAGATTATTTCATCACCCGGGTATTAATCCTAGTACCCATTAGTAATTTTTCCTGATTTTCTGCCTCCTTTCACCTCACCACCCTCTGAAAAGCCCAGCATGTGTTGTTCCCCTCTCTGTGTCCATGTGTGTCATCATTTAGCTCCCACTTATCCATGAGAATATGAGATATTTTGTCTTCTGTTCCTGTGTCAGTTTGCTAAAAATAATGGCCCCCAGCTCGATCTATGTCCCTGCAGAGAACGTGATCTCGTTCTTTTTATGGTTGCATAGTATTCCATGGCATATATGTACCATGTTTTCTGTATCCAGCCTATCTCTGATGAGCCTTTAAGTTGATTCAATGTCTTTGCTGTGGTGAACGATGTTGCAAGGCACATACCTGTGTGTGTGTCTTTATAATAAAATACTCTCTATTCCTTTGGGTATATACCCAGTAATGGGATTGCTGGGTTGAAAGGTATTTCTGTCTTTAGCTTTCTTTATCTTAATGATATATGTGTATAAAATGAAGTTTCTTGTAAGAAAGGATGTATGTTTTCCCCTTTAGCATGTTTTGTTAGTAGCATCGAATCTTCAGGATATGCTCTGAAATTATGTTCTGATTGAATGATCAAGCTCAAATAAGAGACGTGGGCCAAGCCCTCAAGCATGTTATACTGAACCCAGAGGGGTCCCTCCGGCTCATTGTTACTGTGACCAAGTACTAATAGTAAGTAACAGTTGCGGAGGACTTACTGGACAGTGTCATAGTTTATCCCATTTCACCTCATGAGGGAGGCACTTGTATTTTTCCCCCATTTTACAAATGGGTAGCTGAGGCTTGGAGACACCATACAGCATGACCATTTTAGCCAATGAGTGACCGAGTCTGGAAATAAATCCAGGAGATGTGTCCTTTAACCACTTTATGGAACCATTCTCATTACAGTACTGGAGAAAGAATAGGATTTCTTAAGGTGACTTCCAGGACTAAGGGAACATATCAAGAGCTGCTCTTCGGGGAATATGTTTATAAATGTGGGAGTAATAAAGTAGGGTGAGAAATGGAAGTGCATTGTGTTGTTATCTGAGAGGGACTTGGAATTCACATCTTCTGCGGTTTTGGACAATTGTCTTTCTGCCAGCCTTTTTTTTTTTTTTTTTTTTTTGAGACAGGGTCTTGCTCTGTTATCCAGGCTAGAGGGCAGTGGTGCAATCATAGCTCACTGCAGCCTCTAATTCCTGGGTTCAAGGAATCCTCCTACCTCGGCCTCCTAAGTAGCTGGGCTCCAGGTACCTGCCGCCACATCTGGCTAATTTAGAAAATAAAATTTTTGTAGAGATGAGATCTCACTATATTGCCCAGGCTGGTCTTGAACTCCTGGCCTCAATCCATCCTCCTGCCTTGGCCTCCCACTATGCTGGGATTAACAGGGATGAGTCACCATGCCTGGCCCTTCCTGCAAGCTTGATAAGCTTTTCTTTATTGGGGCTTTGTTCCTGAGTATCCTGAAAGCCAGAAAGGTTCTTTGTACAAGAACCATTGTATTGCAGTTGCTGGGGAACAGAAGGAAATTAATTTTGGAGGAAGAGTATGGTCTTGGAAACTTTTCTCTAAAACAAAGACCATTTGCAAACTTTTCACTGTGGCCATTTCTCCCAGTCTTGGTAGCCTTTCACACATGTCCAGGGTTATCTTTGCAGTGGCTCAGTCATTATTCTATATGCCAACATGATTTTTCTTAAATTTTCTAAACCTTTTTCCAAACCTTCAATTTTCTAAAATGTGACACACAGGTTGACTTCTTTTATAAGACCTAATTCAAATGCCCATTCCTTTTTGAAGCACTCTGTGATTTCATTCTACTTCCCAGGTGTATGCTGTGGTATTGTATTGCACAGGCATTACTCTTTGCCTGACTGGGCTGAAGTTGCCTGTTGACATACAGTTTCCCTGCTGGAATGTGTGAGCTCTCTAAAAGGTGTGGAGTGTGGGGCTTGGTTATGTTCCTCCTTGATTCATCACTCACGTGTGTCTCTAAATAGCAGCTGCTCAATAAATATTGAAGGCTTGGCAGGGAGAATCAAAGTGCTGAGAAAGGAATGAAGAAAATAAAGGAGCAAAAGTTAATTCAGGTGCATTTCCCCCCAATTTCTGGCACCAGATTCCTGAGCAGTGGAGCCAGAGGAGAATAAAAAGGTAGGGTGGGCCCCATGCCAATTTCATTTCAGAAAACATTCAGCGCGATGCTTCCCTGCATGGTGCGGTCAGAGACAGCCCACCTGCACATCTGGGATAGCTACAGGCATCCCACCATTCCCATTCTTCATAGACCATATGACACATCCCAGTCATGTTCTATCTTTGACACGCTGCACACACCCCACCATTTTTGCCTTCTTGTGCTTTTGAAGACTCTTATTATCTCAGATTATGAAGACAAGCTGTGCAGGGTATAGGCATGATCTCAAACTGAGTTAATTGAAGGTGGAGGTCAGTTCAGCTTTCCTGGACCGTCAATCGGTAAAAAGTTTGCTTGTTTAATGGACAGCGAGTCAAAGAAACGGTGCAGGGCTCCTCCCCCATCTCAGCCCTTCAAGGCTGTCAGGTAGATGTTAGATTTCACTGAGCTGTTAAAAATCTTAATGGATCCCACTGAGCTGTTTCAGGTTGTTTGTGACAATCACTTAATTTCCTTGCTTTGCAGCTAACAATGATTTTAATCTTCATTTCGGATTAACCACATAAAGCCTCAGTGTCCTTTTCTCCCCTTGCTTCAACTGCAATCAATGAAAGGGAGAACTCTTTGCCTTTCTCTCTGCCAGAGCCTAAAAAAAAATGTACCTTCAGCAAAATTACGGACCCAGTAATTTCTCATATATGTTAAAAATGCACAGTAGCAAAGATTGGAAATACAGCAAAGTAGTAGCAGCAATTGCCTCCAGGTGGTTGGAGTGTGGGGAGTGTTTTTTTTTTTTTTCGACTTCTTTCATTTTTTTTTTTTTAACACTTTCAACATTTTCTGTGATGAACATGTATTATTTTTATAATAAGAATACACAAATTAAAGAATTGGTGTTTCTGAATCAAGGCTGAACAAAGAAAATGTAGTCTTTTGATGAGATACTAAGCCGGAAGTTCTTCAACTTTAAAGCGGGGAGAAAAACCACATCAGGATAAAAGAGTGAGGCTGTAAAGTTAGCTTGCACCTTGAAGGATGGGTCCCATTATAGATAATGCCACTGACAGCCTCAGTTCATCACGTTTCTCATTTTTAGTGTATTGGTGTTTGCTCATATGAAAGTTCCCACCTTGTGCTACTAATTATTTCATCACGATTCAGTTGCACAATTGACAGCCTTTGAACCAATATCACTGCAGAGACCTCTCTGAGTGCTTTGTGCGTGGGATGGGGCTGACATAGTGCAAGGAGTAAATAGTGTTGTCATTTTAAAAGGCTAGACCTGCATTCAAGGGCACTTACTGTAAGCCTGAAAGCTGGAGGACTGAAGGACTCTTTCTTCCAATGGCCCCTCGTTGCAACGTGAACATCTTCTGTCTTTGTATTGTGATCCTACTATTCCTTAATGGCTAATTGCTAGGCAATAGAAGACATAATTTATACTCCAATTTGTAAGTCAATCACATGAAGGCTGGATGTCAGCAAGCTTGGAGATAAATGAACAGTGGTGTAAACAAGAGAAGCCCAGAGGCTTCTTGATCCAATTTCAGGAATCCCAGGCCACCCCAAAGCATTGGTTCAGATTACATCCTCTCCTTCTGGAGGGGACAGAGGGCAGCTCGCATCTCTGCTCTTCCATCTGGAGCTGCTCTCTATGGGAGAATGAGCCTTGAGTCCTTTGTGGGCTGGTGATTTGATTTTTAAAAGGAAAATCTGACAAATCATGTTGAATGAGAAAAGCTTATTATGTGGATGCAAAAATGTTTGCACATCTGAGGACCAGGCGATTTTATTCAAGGAAGTTCTACTTTTAAGGAGGTTATGAATTCTGAATCAGAATTTTGTCGTCAGGGGAATGCTTCTTAGAAGGAAGGAAATGTACTTTTTAACAAGATTTTCAGCAAACGTTGACACATTCATTATGGTCATGAGCATGGAGGTGGCTCAAATATATTTTGCATAATGTGGAAATAATATTGCATTCTATTTGTTCCTGCCTCCCAGCATCACCATGAATGACATTGGCACAGAAGAAAACATGGGTGCTTCAGATCACAAAAAAATTGATTGAGGTAAATTTAACACACTAATCATCGTGAACAGGCATCTCCGTATATATTTTCAATATGCAGGTTTATCTTAACTTTGGCTCAGCTCTGTGCAGAGTTTTACACCATAAACCCAGGCGGCTTTATGCTAAAAGACCTCCCCACTCACCACAGATCTCATCCAATAGACTGTGGTCCCATTCCCTGCTCCTGCTGTTTGGGACCAGAGCACTTTGTCTGTTTGTTTGTTTTTTGTTTTTGAGACAAAGTCTTCCTCTGCCACTCAGGCTGGAATGCAGTAGCATGATCTCTGCTCACTGCAACCTCCGCCTCCTGGGTTCAAGTGATTCTCCTGTCTCAGCCTCCTGAGTAGCTGGGACGACAGGCACGTGTCACCATGCCAAATTTTTATGTTGTTTTGTTGTTGTTGTTGTTTTGTTTTTTGTTTTTTGTTTTTTTTTTAAGTGGAGATGGAGTTTCACCATGTTGGCCAGGCTGGTCTCGAACTCCTGAACTCGGGTAATCTGCTCAACTCGGCCTCTCAAAGTGTTGGTATTATAGGCATGAGCCACCATGCCCAGCCAGCTCTCCCTTTTTTTTTTAATTCAACTTTCTTTAACTTCAGGGATACATGTGCAGGTTTGTTATATAGGTGTACTTCGTGATGCTGACATCTAGGGTATGGATGACCCTGTCCCTCAGGTAGTGAACATGGTACCCAATAGGTAGTTCTTCAGCTCATGCTGCCCTCCCTCTCTTTCCCCTCCAGTGATCCCCAGTGTCTATTCCCATCTTTATGTCCATGTATTAGCCCACTAGCATTCATCTATTCTCACACCATTATAAAGAAATGCCTGAGACTGGTAATTTTTAAAGAAGAGAGGCTCGTGGTTCTGCAGGCTGTACAGGAAGCATAGTGGCTTCTGCTCCTGGGGAGGCCTCAGGAAGCTTCCAGTCAAGGCAGAAGACACAGTGGGAAGAAGGTGTCTCACACGGCAGGAGCAGGAGCAAGAGAGAGCAGGAGGGGAGATGCCATACACTTTTAAACAACCAGATCTCATGGAAACTCACTCAGTAGCCGAAGAATAGCACCAAGGGGATGGTGCTAAACCATTCCTGATAAAGCCACCCCTATGAGCCAACCACCTCCCAACAGGCCCTGCCTCCAACATTGGAGACCATAATTTGACATGAGATTTGCGGAAGACCTGGGTCTGAATCATATCAAATGCTTAGCTCCTATTTACAAGTGAGAACAGCTGGGCTTGGTGACTCACACCTGTAATCTCAGCGCTTTGGGAAGCCAAGGTGGGCGGATCACGAGGTCAGGAGATGGAGGCCATCCTGGCCAACGGAGTGAAACCCCGTCTGCACTAAAAATACAAAGAAAAAGAAAAAAGAAAAAAAAAAAAGCTAGCCAGTCACAGTGGTGCACACCCTAAGTCTCAGCTACTTTGGAGGCTGAGGCAGGGGAATCGCTGGAACCCAGGAGGCACCAGAGGTTGCAGTGAGCTGAGATCATACCACTGCACTCCATCCTGGCGACAGAGCTAGACTCCATCTCAAAAACAAACAAACAAACAACAAAAACAAGTGAGAACATGTAGTATTCAGATTTTTGTTCCTATGTTAATTCACTTAGGTTAATGGCCTCTAGCTGTGTCCATATTGCTGCAAAGGAAATGATTTTCTTTTTTATGGCTTCGTAGTATTCCCTGCTGTATATGTACCACATTTTCTTTATCCAGTCCATCGCTGGGGGGCAGCTGGGTTTATTGAATGTCTTCACAATTTTGAGTTTTTCAGAACTCTCCTTTCATAATGTTTTTCCTCTCAGGTAGATGCTGTTCATTTCTCTGTCTAGTCTCTCAACACCAAACTTTCTCTGATAACCATACAAATGTTTGTGGTGTGCATCTGACGAGCATTTTGTTCTGACTTCTGCAAGCTGCAGAGAAACTTTTTGGGAGTTTCATAATAAATCTTGGCGTTATTCCTGTAGGAAGTATGTCCTCCTGACCAGCAGTGGTGGCTCACACCAGTAATCCCAGCACTTTGGGAGGCCGAGGCAGGCAGATCACCTGAGGTCAGGAGTTTGAGACCAGCCTGGGCAATATGGTGAAACCTTGTCTTTGATAAAAATAGATAAAAATACAAAAGCTAGCTGGGTGTGATGGTGCGGGCCTGTAATCCCAGCTACTCGGGAGGCTGAGGTGGGAGAATTGCTGCAACCTGGGAGGCGAAGGTTGCAGTGAACCAAGATTGCGCCACTGCACTCCAGCTTCAGCAACACAGCGAGACTCGATCTCAAAACAAAAACAAAAAAGAGAAAAAAGAAAAAAGGAAGTATGTCTTCCTGCTACAGGGGAGTGGGTAATGATGAACAGCAAGACACAGTGGAAGAGCGACAGTGACACAGGGACGTGGCCCAGAGGACTTGGGGATGTGTAGAAATCCCAACCATGGGATGAGGGTTCAGCTAAGATGCAGCATCACAGGCCAGGAAGGCCACACTCCAGAGGGAATCAGAACAGCTGAGAATAAAGGAGCCCAGATAAGAGATCCGCATTTAATCCTAGTAACAGACAGAGGGTAGGGAGCACGGGTCTTAAGGCTGGGAAATGGGCTTGGCATTTGGGTAAGTTGTCCGTGTAAGAAGTGCCAGTTGTGGCTGTGCACCATGGTTCACGCCCGTAATCCCAACACTTTGGGAGACCCGAGGCGGGCAGATCAAGAGGTCAGGAGTTCAAGACCAGCGTGGCCCACATGGTGAAACCCTGTCTCTACTAAAAATACAGAAATGAGCTGGATGTGGGGGTGTGTGCCTGTAGTCCCAGCTACTCGGGAGGCTGAGGCAGGAGAATCGCTTGAACGCTGGATTCAGAGGTTGAAGTGAGCCTAGAGATTGCACCACTGGATTCCAGCCTGGGTGACAGAATGAGACTCTGTCTCAAAAAAAAAAAAAAAAAAAAAAAAAAAGTGTTACCTGCATTAGGGTGGCAGTTTAAGGTGTCTGGCAACTTGAAGGACAAGTATCAAAGATGAATTGAGACTGTCTCATATTACTGATTGCTTCCATTACAATATTCCAGTGGTTATCAACAGGTAGTAATCCTGTGCCCTCCTCTGGCGGACATCGAACCATGTATGGAAACATTTCTAAATGTCAAAATGAAGGAAGGGGGCTCCAGAGATGCTGCTCAGCATCTCAGCATCATACAGTGCACAGGACAACCCCCACCATAAAGAATTACCTGGCTTCAAGTGTTAACAGTGCTGAGGCTGTGAAACCCTAGTACATCTTCAGAGCAGTGTGTGTGTGTGAGAATGTTGGGAGATAATTACATTGTAAAGGTATATCTACAAAGATGTTCATTGCAGCATTGTTTAAAGGGCTCAAAACCTAAGCAACCTAAATGTTCATCTATTGAGATATGGAAAGACACATAAGAATTCTTCTAAGATGAAATAATCTTGCAACCATGGTAATTAATGCCTCAGGATAAGGTTCAATGAGATGGACGAGTGTTCCTGAGATGCTATGAAATGGAAACAAACAAGTTATACAACACCGTTTGCAGGTTTGCAGTAGGTTTTAATTCTGTTTTGAAAAAGACTCTCTATAGATATTTGTGTTCATTGCATCTAAGTCAATATCAAAGCAGAATATAAGAAAAAATACAATATTATTGCTACTCGGATATTGAAGCTATGCACGAACTAAAAATTTTTGCTATATGTTGTTTAATATCTTTGCAGCTTTCCACAATGAACTCATTTGACCTTGATAATGAGAATAACTTTTTTAAAATAATATTATTTTGCAAAGCATTGAGCTGCAATCTGAATTGAGGGAGGAGCCTGGATTTTCTGTCCTGGGTTGCTTTTTATTTAGCAAGAATCTGCTTCCATATGCAGAGAGGACAGAGAGGAGTGTGGTCCACAGGTGTGAAGTTTGGGGAGGGTATCTTTGGGCTTTCACTTTAAGCATTCATAGCTAAGCTGGAAGAAGAATACTCTAAAATCATTGTCTTCTCATTAAATATGCTTGATCAAATTAACAGCCTCTCCTGAAAATTCCATTGATATTGAAGATTAGCAGTAGTGTTACATTCACCTTCTGTATACCCACTACCCCACCCTTCACCATTCCTGTGGGCTTAACATTAGGCACTGCTATGTTGTGTCCAAGGGTCAATTTTACAGGGCAGGTGCCTGGCTAATAGAAAAACTGTGACCCGTAACTTCATGTTCCTACAAAGAATAACAAGTTTATCTCTTGAATGTGATTTATTACTTTTTTGTTATTGTTAAGAAAATTCTGTTTGTTTTGAAAGCAGTTTGATGGACTTTATCGCCCTTTCTGTGGGGTAGATTTGTATGGCCTGGTTTATTCTGTATATCTAATTCATATACACACACATTTTAATAGAGTTTGCTTCTCTTTCAGAAAGGGTTTGAAATTTATTCAGGGAGTTTAATAACCATTATTCTTTTTACCTTTTTACGGAGGCAAAATTTACATAGCATAATCTTAATGATTGTCAAGTGTACAATTCTGTGGTGTTTAGTACATTGGCTTCCCAAAAACAATCCCATACCCATTAAGCAACCCCTCCCTGTTTCCCCATCCCCCAGCCCCTGGCTACCACTAGGTACATGTCATCTATTTAATGTTGCTGAATGTTACATTCTTGTTGGCATTTTACTTTTTATTTTGGCTAGGCGTTTGTTTCATTCTCTCTCTCTCTCTCTCTCCCCTTCCCCTTTCCTTCCATCTCTTCTTCCCTCTCCCTGTCTATGCAAAGGACAAACATAGAAAGACAGACAGGTACAAAAACAGATGGGGAGATGAAGAGAAAGAGAGATGGGTGAAGAAGAGAGAGAAAGCAGAAGGAGAAGGGAGAAAATGAAAACAAGAGGAAGAGAGGAAGAGAGGGAGGCAGAAGGAGAGACTCCTGGCAAGAGAGAGGAGAAAGCAGAGGATAAGAAAAAGGAATAGAGATAGTCTAGGAGTCGGAGAATGGCAGGGTGGGTTTTGGAAGAAAAGACTGAAATAGGCCTGGTGTGGTGGTGCATACCTGTGGTCCCGGCTACTCGGGAGGCTGAGGTGGGAGGATCTCAAGCCCCAGGAGGTCGAGGTGGCAATGAGCCATGATTGACCCACTGCACTCCACTCTGGGGGAAAGAAGGAGACCTTGTCTCAAAAATCAAAACAAACCTATTCCTTCTCACAGACACATCTCAGAAAGACAGGCAGAGAGGCAGGTATACACCCATTGAGACAGAAGCAATTTGAAACGTGTTTTCCGAAATTTCAAGTGTGTCTGATTATCCAGAGGTTGAACAAAGGGAAATAGGTTAGACCTGTCTTAACCGCTACAAACTCCTGCTATGTGTCTCCTGGATTTTGCCCATAACAGGCTCTAGCTCTCAGTGGTCTAAACTTCTTAAGCGTTTGGGGGTCACGCTGTCATCCCTGGAGTCCTTTCATTGACACCCTGACACCAACTCTCCATCACTCTTTTGCCTTTTAAGTATTTGTTGTCACTGAATAATTGAGTTTCTTTGATTCCATTGCAGATTATGGGGAGAACTCCATTGTGTCTAGTTGTTATAGATTAGCCCTGCTGATGTTGCAAGCTAGGGAAGGGCTGATAGGCTGTAGAATGACACAGAAACCCGGTAACAATGGGAAAAGAGACTTTTAGATAAATCGTTTTAAGTATAGTATTTCCATATTAAATCTTATAAAGTGAAGGTCTGGCTGCACATAAATGTGCCCTCTGCTGATGGAAAGCGCTTCCAACCTCTTGGCAGGCTTCCTGTGGATTTCAGGTGATAAAAGCCGTCCAGAGTATTTCTTCATTATCATCATCATCTTACGTTTACATTATTCTCCTTGTCACTGAGAGCTCCAGACTCCAGTCTATAGGAAACATTTCCGACATGGTTGAAATATGGCTGGTGGTGTAGGGGAGTAGTTCTGAACACTGAGCATGACCTCATTTGGAATATTTTATGCGATTAAAGTTGTGGTGAGAATTTAGACAGAATGGTTTGCCAGTATGAAGCAGGAACGGGCAGAATAAAGAAGCATATGTATGGACATGGCGTTTGTGCATTTGTGCTGAACGGTCTTGAATTCTTCTTAACACCTTAATGCAAAGAGGAAAAATTTTGAGGAGGATGTGGAGCAGCCAAGTAAAGATAATTATTTTTTTGCAAACAATTATATTACTGGTATGATATAATGATATAATGTATTACTAGTATGATTTAATTCTATATACCATTATATAATGTGACTTATAATGATTTAAACAGTTATATTACCAGTATGATAGAATGATATAATGATTCTATAATGATATAGTGATTTCGGAGTATGCACAACTTACAAAGCCAGTTGGCTTGAGTTCAGCTCCTGGTTAATCTGTTACCAGGTATATGACTGGGAGAGAATCACATCCTGGGCCTCAGTTTCTTCATCTGTAAAATGGAATTATAAGGATAATTTATAGTATTGTCGTGGGCTGAGGAGTTAATGCAGGAAAGCACTTAGAAATGTGCTTGATGAGAGCCGCACACGGTGGCCCATGCCTGTAATCCCAGCACTTTGGGAGGCCAAGGCAGGAGAATCACTTAAGCCCAGGCATTCAAGAGCAGCCTGGGAAACATAGTGAGATCCCATCTCTACAACAAATACAAAACAATTAGCCAGGTGTGGTGGTGTTTGCCTCTAGTTCCAGCCACTGGGGAGGCTGAGGTGGGAAGATCGCTTGAGCCTGGGAGGCAGAGGTTGCAGTGAGCCACTGCACTTCAGCTTAGACAAGAGAGTGAGACCTGTTCTCAAAAAAGGAAAAGAAGAGAAGAGAAGAGAAGAGAAGAGAAGAGAAGAGAAGAGAAGAGAAGAGAGAAAGAAAGAAAGAAAGAAAGAAAGAAAGAAAGAAAGAAAGAAAGAAAGAAAGAAAAGAAAAGAAAAGAAAAGAAAAGAAAAGAAAAGAAAAGAAAAGAAAAGAAAAGAAAAGAAAAGAAAAGAAGAAATGTGCGTGATGCATAGTTAGCATTCCATAAATTGGCTGTTACCATTTTCATTACTGTTATTATTAATCTGGAAAAGTTCATATACTGAAATTTTCCAAAAGAGCAGTATTTACTGGGTGGCACACAAAAATACATGTATGTATATGTAGTTCCTTTTTATTGTAAGTTTTATTCTGTCTAATAGAGGCATATTCTGTTAAGAAAGTAAGTTGTGCTTTCTGTGCCTCGGTTTTCTCATCTGTAAAACAGAAGTAATTCTCTTACTTTATAGGGTTGTTACGGTGATTCTAGGAATTAATGTCTATAAAGTGCTTGACATGCATGAGTAATAAGCTTGCTGTCATCATCGCCATCATTACTGTTACTATTATCTGAAAGTGGCTCACATCCCGGAATCTACAATGAGAAGAATATTCATTGGGCTACATAAATAAAATATGCATGCTCATCTATATAATTCTTTGATACAATCATGTTTATTCCATATAATGCAGGAACTTCTATTTTTGAGTCAAAGTAGCAATCTCAAGTCTGAATAAATTCAACACACAAATGAGGCTGTGATTGCTTGTTTTACTAGAGATTTATTAGCTTTATCAGAGTATTGTGTAGGAAATAGTAAAGCCTATTCTTAGATCACAGCGCATTTGAGATGCGGTTGGGTTTATGGACCTGTGGCGTGCACAGGCTTGTCTGGCAGGCGCATGCTGGGTGATGTGCACCTGTTCTGTGCTGTTCCCCTGGAAGAGGAGATGGTGCCCCCCTCCCACTGATTTGGCAGGCATCCTTGGGTGGGGGATTAAGGAGCTTCTTCAGTTATTAGCCATGAAAAGTCGTGGCTGCCTCTGGATTGCCAGCTGTGATTGGTGCTGGATTTTAACTCTCATCAAGCAAGTTCCACATGCTGGAAATGCGTCTGTGGAGAGAGCTTTGGTGGAAGGTGGAAGAAAAGGTCTTGATGAAGGAGCAAAAGCTTGGCATCAGGCACGCACTCAGCCCTGGGATCCTTGCTAGCCCCCGACCCCTGCTGCTGCAGGGTTTCTTTTTGACCCTGAAGGGAGTCCCTTCCATTATAGAATTAGCAATTGTCAGAAAGCCATTTCTTATATTTACTCAGCATCCCCTTTTCTATAGATCCTGTAGGCCCTCATACCTTCTCAAGTGCAATGCAGGCGATTCTTCATTCATTCATCCATGTGCACCTATTTTTCTGTTTGTTCATCATTCAATAAATATTATGTCGGTGGCTACTGATGTGGTTTGACTGTGTCCCCACCCTAATCTCATTTTGAGTTGTAGTAATCCCCATGTGTCAAAGGTGGCACCAGGTGGAGATAATTGAGTCAAGGGGGCAGTTTTCCCCATAGGCTTCTCATGGAATTGAGTAAGTCTCATGAGATCTGATGGTTTTATAACTGGGAGTTCCCCTGCATATGCCCTCTTGCCTGCTGCCATGTAATGGACGTGTCTTGCTTTCCCATTTGCCTTCTGCTATGAATGTGAACTGTGAGTCAGTTAAATGTCTTTCCTGGCCAGGTGTGGTGGCTCATACCCATAATCCCAGCACTTTGGGAGGCCTAGGTGGGTGGATCACCTGAGGTCAGCAGTTTGAGATCAGCCTGACCCACATAGTCAGTGCCCCCTCCCACCCCCTCCATTTCTACTAAAAATACAAAATTAGCCGGGCATGGTGGCACATGCCTGTAATCCCACCTACTCAGGAGGCTGAGGCAGGAGAACTGCCAGGAGGCAAAGGTTGCAGTGAGCCGAGATCACACCATTATACTCCAGTCTGGGCAACAAGTGTGAAACTTCATCTAAAATAAAACAAAAACAAAAATCTTGGGTATGTTTCTTCTTTTTTTTTGAGATGGAGTTTTCCTCTTGTTGCCCAGGCTGGAGTGCAGTGGCGAGAGCTCAGTTCACTGCAACCTCTGCCTCCCTGGTTCAAGTGATTCTCCTGCCTCAGTCTCCTGAATAGCTGGGATTACAGGCATATGCCACCATGCCTGGCTAATTTTTGTATTTTTGGTAGAGACGGAGCTTCACCAGGCTGGTCAGGCTGGTCTCAAACTCTTGACCTCAGGTAACCCATCCCCCTTGGCCTCCCAAGGTACTGGGATCACAGGCGTGAGCCTCTGCTCCCAGCCTTCAGGTATGTCTTTATTAGCAGTGTGAGAACTGACTAATGCACCTACTGTGTGCTGGTTAAGGTTCTCAGCACTGTGCTGGGCCCCAGGAAATATAAAAAAGTAAGACTCGGTCTCTGCTTTTGAAGAGCTTAGAATGGATGTGGCTGGGGAATGACGGTGTGCTCTCCTGTACAAACATAAACCATCAGAATTTGTACAGAGAAAGGACTTTTGTATTAATGCTGTCTGAGTACAAGAGCTTGGAGATGCTTTCTGGATGAGATGATCCCAGAGAAGAGCTTTGAAGAAGGAAAAGGATGTTTTCTAGGTACACTCAAGCAGAGGAGAAGTCAAAGGAGAGACAAGGGAAGACACGACGGATGGAAGGAATGGCACAGACCGGAGAACAGAGGCAGGAACAATGTGTGTGCTTGGCTGCTCCGAGTTCGGCCAACAGGTGGAGGGTAAAGCCAGGCGTGAGAGGGAACCAGACAGGTGGGGAGCGGGACGGTCACCAAGGCTGTGTGTGCTGTGTGTGACGGGAAGTGTAGACTTTACCTGGGAAGAGGTAGGCAGTCACCATGGGCTTGTCAACAAGGTTCTGTTTGCATTTTGGGAAGGCCACTCTGGCTGCAGTGTGGATGATAAGTCAGCGGGTACAAGATTAAAGGCAGGAAGGCTAGTTCAGAAGCTCCTGTGGCCAGGAACAGTAGCTCATGCCTGTCACCTCAGCACTTCCGGAGGCTGAGATAGGAGGATCTTTTTGAGACCAGGAGTTTGAGACCGGCATGGGCAACATGGTGAGTCCTCATCTCCAGAAAAAAAAAATACAAAAATGAGCCAGGTATGGTGTTATGCACCTGTAGTCCTAGCTGCCTGGAGGGCTTAGGAGGGAGGATTGCCTGAGACCAGGAGTTTGAGGCTGCAGTGAGCCGTGATTGTGCCACTGCTCTGCAGTCAGGGTGACAGAGCAGGATCCTATCTCAATAAATAAAATAAAAAGATGCTACTGCCATGGTCTAGGTGGGGAAAGGCAGGTGATTGAACTAAATTAGGGGTCACAGGTTTGGGAGAAGCTGGTGGTTTGGATGAAGTTGGAAGACAGAATGGAGGATCCTGTGGCTGCGGATGTGGTAGAAGGAGTCAAGAGCGGTTCTAGCGTGGGTGAGGTCGGTGGATGCTGACAGGGAACATACAGAAAGAAAAGGTAAGTCTTTACACAAGCCTTGTAAGAGGGAGGGAAAAGGACCAGTCCAGCTCACTTTCCAAGCCCAGGAGACACCATGTGGTACTTCTCAAAAGGCAGATCAGGTATCTGAGTAAATGTCTGCTCAGTTGGCAGGTGTCAGAGAAACCTACTAGCAGATAAACGGCGGGGAAGGGGGGTGGTCTCCGGCCAGGTACAGCACCGCGCACCTGTGATCCCAGCACTTTGGGAGGCTGAGGCAGGCAGATCACGAGGTCAGGAGATTGAGACCATCCTGGACAATATAGTGAAACCCCATCTCCACTATAAGTGCAAAAATTAGCTGGGCATGGTGGTGTACGCCTCTAGTTCCGGCTACTTAGGAGGCTGAGGCAGGAGAATTGCTTCAATCCAGGAGGCAGACGTTGCAGTGAGCCGACATCGCACCACTGCATTCCAGCTTGGCGACAGAGTGAGACTCCGTCTCAAAAACAAAACAAAACAAACAAAACAAAAACATCCTCCGAGGGTATAAATGGTGGTGGCTTGAAGGTAGGTGAGTACGAAGATGATCTTGGGGGGAAATCTGGGATGTGAATGGCATGAAGTCTTGGCAGGTATCACAGGGACTTGGGCACTTAGTGTAAATGCGATAGGAAGCTAGCCACCACAAGGTTTTGAAACTCCAATCGGAGGCGCCTGCGGTCCTGGCTACTTTACCAGCTTTGTGACTTGGAGCAAATCATTCTTAGCGACTCAGTTTGCTCATCTGCAAAGTGGGGTTAACACTGGTCATTTGTAGAGTTATTGTGATGATTTAAGGAGTTTATAAGTGAACATGTCCAGAAATATGCTTGCTTGCCTCCCTCCTTCCCTCCCTCCCTCCCACCCTTCCTTCCTTCCTTTCTTCCTCCCTTCCTTCCTTCTTTCAGACAGGATCGTGTTCTATCACCCAGGCTGTAGTGCCATTGCAAGACCATAGCTTACTATAGCCTCCAACTTCTGGGTTTAACAGATCCTCCTGCCACAGCCTCCCTAGAAACTGAGACTATAGGTGCATGCCATCAGGCCTGACCTATTTTTGTTTTTTTTTAAATTTTTTTTTAAAGATGGTGGCAGGGAGGTCTCACACTGCTTCCTCGGCTTGTCTTGAACTCCTGACTTTAAGCAGTCCTCACACCTGGGCCTCTCAAAGTGGTAGGGTTATAGGTGTGAGCCACTTTGCTCACCCTGAAAGTGCTCAGAAACATGCTTTAGGCATAGTTAGTATTTAACAAAATTTGCTATTATCATTAACATTATTTTACCTGATGTTTGTGTATCAAAATCTTCAATAAGAGTAATATTTAATAAGGCCAGGAACAGTGGCTCGCACCTGTAATCCCAGCTCTTTGGGAGACCAAGGCGGGTCGATCACCTAAGGCTAGGAATTTGCATCCCAGATGGGAGTTTGCATCTTAGAACATGGTGAAACCCTGTTGCTACTAATAATACAAAAATCAGCTGGGCATGGTGGTGGGCGCCTGTGGTCCCAGCTACCTGAGGAAGCTGAGGCAGGAGAGTTTCTTGAACCCAGGAGGCAGAGATTGCAGTGAGCCGAGATCATGCCACTGCACTCCAGCGTGAGTGACAGAGTGAGACCCTGTCTTAAAAGATAATAATAATAATAGGCTGGAAGTGATGGCTCTCGCCTGTAATCCCAACACTTTGGGAGCCTGAGGTGGGCGGATCACAAGATCAGTTTGAGACCAGCCTGATCAACATGGTGAAACCCTGTCTCTACAAAAAATAAAGTTAGCTGGGTGTGGTGGTGCATGCCTATAATCCCATCTATGTAGGAGGCTGAGGTAGGAGAATCACTTGAACCTGGGAAGCAGAGGTTGCAGTGAGCCGAGATTGTGCCATTGCTCTCCAGCCTGGGCAACAGAGTGAGATTCTATCTCAAAAAATAATAATAATAATAATATTTAATGAAATCATCATGCCATCTTGAGTGATGCAATCCTTCGGGCTGTTGATTTAGGAACAGAGGGGAAGTCAGAGGGAAGTCAGTTGGGAGCCGTTGAAATATTTCAGGTGGTGGATGGTGCTGCCTTGGCCCCAAACGTGGCTGCAGATGCCGTGAAAAGCGGTAAGGTGTTGCGTAGGTATAGCTGATGGGATTTTTTTGGCAAAGTAGATGAGAAGTCATAGTGAAAGGCAAGAGTCAGTCATGAGTAGAGAAGCTTTGCTTCATTTCAGCATTATGTTATGTTAGATCAGCAACGTTTAAAAATGGAGCCATTGTTTCATTTATTGCTTCTGCCAGACACTGTACAGCCTCTATCTTGAAGCCCCTCACCTGCCCCTGGCAGGAACCCATCACCTTTCTTATGGGACTCAGCTATGAATGCAAGTGTGGGGCCAGAGGCCAGCCTAGGAGTGAGAGAGACTCACTATTCTCAGAATTTTCCATTCCTCTGTACTATAGAGTTTCTCATTGCTGCTGTAACAAATTATCACAAATTCAGTGGCTTGAAGCAAGAACTATAAGAACTTATTACTTATGGTTCTGGAGATCAGATATCTGGAAGGAGTCTTAGGGGAATAAAATTGAGGTGTTAGCCGGGCTCAAATTCTTCCAGAGGTTTCAGGGATGAATCGGTTTCCTTGCTTTTTCCAGTTTGTAGGGACCACCACATTCCTTGGCTCATGGTCCCTCCCTCTCCCCCCCTTCAAAGCTCATCACTCCAGTCTGCTCCATCATCACACTCCCGCTAGCTCCAACCTCTTTTTTTTTTTTTTTTTTTTTTTTTTGAGTTGGGGATCTCACTCTGTCTCCCGGACTGGAGTATAGCAGCACAATCTCTGCTCACTGTAACCTCTACCTCCCAAGTTCAATCGATTTTTGTGTCTCAGCTTCCCAAGTAGCTGGGATTACTGTCTGCGCCACCACATGTGGCTAATTTTTGTATATTTAGTAGAGAGTGGGCTTCACCATGTCGGCCATGCTGGTCTTGAACTCTTGACTTCAAGTGATCCACCCGCCTTGGCCTCCAAAAATGCTGGGATTACAGGCATGAACCATTGTACCTGGATGCTCCAACCTCTTCTAAGGGCAGTTGTGATAACATAAGACACACCTGGCTAATCCAGGACAATCTATCCATCTCAACGTCATTCATTAAATCACATCTGCAAAGTCTCTTTGGCTATATAAGGTAACACATGCACAGGTTCTGGTGGTAAGGACATGGACGTCTTTTGAGGAAGGCATTATTCCTTCTATGTCTCCAGTGGCCAAGGCTTTCATACTGTCATGAGTTCCTTCGCCAGCTTCCTCATCTCCGTGGCCATGAGGGCTCCTTAGCCTTCCTGCAAATAGACCCGTCCCACAATTTTTCCCATGTGCCTGACTCTCTCTCAGTCTTAAGCTGAAAACCCTCATGTATGAACTGTGCATTCATTTAACTTAATTAGCTCATGTGTGTAAGGCACATAGCATAGCGCCTGGCACGTGGGAAGCAACTTCTAAAATAGAATGCAGTCTATAAATATAATTTTGAATCATGATTCTGTCACTCTGCTTGCAAGCTAACTATGGGTCTGCACTGTCTGTAAATTTGGTAAACACCATCTTCTCGGGTCATCTTTTCCATCATTGATAAAAATGTCCAACCAGACAGAGAACTCTGACTTCGCTTTCTAACAGCCCATAGTCTGTTTTAAGTATTTTATATGTTATTAGAGAATGACCACCCACATTTGCAATGTATTCTTCTCTTCCAATGATTTGTACCTGATGATCTCTCATTTACTGAGTTACTACTATATGCTGTGCACCCCAGGAAATTAAATGATAAATGACAAACATAAGGCCAGCTTCTGAGAAGCTTGTGAATCATGCTGGAAGATATGTACACATATGTGCACAGCTGTTCCATTTATTAACATCGTTTGGGTAAATTGATGAGTCAGCCCTGAGTCTAAGCTCCAGCCCACAATCTGTATTAATTGCATGAATACTGCAATACACTCAAACTACAGCATTAGTTAGTCCAACTGTCTAGGTCCTTTTTAAACTTTAATTTTTTTTTAAATTTTACTTTAGGTTTATACTATGTCCAGCATTTCTCCCTATGTTATCCCTCCCCACCCTCCCCACTCCCCTGCTATCCCTTCCCTAGCACCCCCCCCAACTGCCCCCAGTGTGTGATGCTCCTCTCCCTGAGTCTACATGTTCTCATTGTTCAACACCTACGTATGAATAAGAGCATGCAGTATTTGGTTTTCTGTTCTTGTGTCAGTTTGCTGAGAATGATGGCTTCCAGATTCACTGAAGTCCCTGAAAAGCACACGAACTCATCGTTTTTTATGGCTGTGTAGTATTCCGTAGTGTATATGTACCATGTTTTCTTTGTCTAGTCTATCACTGATGGGCATTTGGGTTGGTTCCAGGTCTTTGCTATTGTACACAGGGATACAATGAACATACGTGTGCATGTGTCTTTATAGTAGAATGATTTATAGTTCTTTGGGTATATACCCAGTAATGGGATTGCTGGGTCAAATGGAATTTCTATTTCTAGATCCTTGAGAAATCGCCACACTGTCTTCCACAATGGTTGAACTAATTTACACTCCCAGCAACTGTGTAGGAGTGTTCCTGTTTCTCCGCATCCTCTCCAGCATCTGTTGTCTAAGGAATAGAAGGGGATTTGCTTGCCATCACTTTTTCATAGTGAACCCATGTTACCTCCTAAGGATCACCTTTACTTATTCAGAGTAGCTTCCAGCTATCTGTTAGGAATCTGTTGTATAGCAGATGTTTGGTGTCACAGCTAGCATTCATTTTGTTGTTGTCATTGTTGTTTGTTGTTTTTCTTCTTTTGTTTTGTTTTGTTTTCGTTTTTGAGACAGAGTCTTGCTCTGTTGCCCAGGCTGTAGTGCAGTGGCACAATCATAGCTTACTGCAACCTCTGCCTCCTGGGTTTAAGCAATTCTTCTGCCTCAGCCTCCCAAGTAGCTGGGATTATAGGCACCCACCACCACATCCAGCTAATTTTTGTGTTTCTTTTTTAGTAGAGATGGTGTTCACCATGTTAGCCAGGGTGGCCTTGAACTCCTTACCTTAGGTAATCCGCTTGCCTTGGTCTCTGAAAGTTCTGGGATTACAGGCGTAACCCACTGTGCCAGGCCAGCATTCATTTTATATAGCATCTGCCCCAACCAGCTTTACAGATACGGGGGCATTAACCCATTTCCAAGCGATTTGCCTTCTCTTCAGTTACTTGTAATCACTACATCTAATTCTGAAATCATAATGTTTGCAAGATTTAATGGCACCTGGGATGCAATTGACTGGAGTGTAGATTGTTCATTTTAATCAAAGAAGGAGGAGCTGGTGCCTGTGTGGTAGTCAAATAGTAGATGGACTTTTCTCAAATGTTTCGTTCATCAGATTCCAATGTGACCTACATTTATGAATGGTTTATGACACAGACCATGACTTCTCTTGCATCATTTTCCCGCCATGAACGTCACTTCCCATTTGATTATTTTCATTCTTCTCTCTGTTGTTTTGCGGTCATTCTCTTGGGACAAAAGTCAAAAATCAAATTAGAAGTGGTTACAATCTGCATTTCCAATGCACTGGAGAAAACCTCTGACTCTTGGAAACAGAATGAGGAGAGCTTGAAAAGGTGGTGAATACTTTTAAAAAAGGAATAAGCATTTTCACTTCTGGTTAGAAAGATAAATGCAGCTCAATACAGTTAAGTAAACGTTATACCTGTTTTAAGGGTGATATTGACCATGGGAATACAAGAGCTTTGTGAATTAAAAGTGGCTGTTTGAATGGTAATCCGGTGTCTCAAATCACCAGTGAAATTACATTTGATCCTCTTAACGTCTTTTCTGTTAGTGTATTTTCAACCAGCAATAGCCATAAACCCCTAAATATCTGGAAGATGTACTCCTGTCCTGTGCTAGGTTCTTACTCAGAAAACAGGCATTTAATTCTCATATACATGATACAGACAGAATTGCATTTGTTGTAAAACATGTTCTGAACTATTTTGACAGTGTCCTGCCTGCTTTTCCTTCACTTTTTTGCCTTTAAAAATTTTGTTTAACATATAGGTCCAAGCTGGAATATTATTTTTTCTGGAGGGAAAAAATTACCACCCAAAGCCCAGTTTCCTCTCAATACTTACCGTCTTTATAATTAATTAACATGTTGATTATTTTTTTGTCAATACCCCAATAGACTATAAGTTGCATAAGGAAAGACATGGTAACTTGTGTCCCCAAACCAAACACAGTTTCTGAGAAGGAGTATTAACTCAGTGACTAGTTGTTGGATGGATGAAAATAGACACAAAATGGCACATGTAAATTAAATAAATTAAGGTTATGGAAAAGGTCACACTTGTTTGGGAAGTTTGCAGAGGTGGTGACATTTAAGCAAACTGATAACCTAGGGGGATTTATTATAAGTTTTCTCTCCAGTCGGTGGGCATAGATGTCCTTCAGCCCTTGCAGGCCCAGAATTTGAGATGTCTATTTTTGACTTGCTATATATAGAGAGAAGAAACAGTCCCTCTGAATGTGAAGTTACTCAGTATTTTTGGCTCTTTGGCTATTTTCAAGGTTCTTCATCTGGACTTAAAAACCAAATTAATAGGCGATCGTTTCCTCCCATCTTTTGCACAGACGCTATTTTAGGAGAAGATCTATCACCCATGGCACGTCAGTGAACGAACAGGCTGTTTTTACTCTTCAAACAGGAATGAGCGTCCACAGCATCGTTGCTCACATGCTCCAGTAATTCCCTTCTGACCTGCATTTACTTTATTTAATTCCATTAATTTAAGCTAAATGAATTTTACTTTTAAAAAGTGTCTGTGCAGACCTAAGCACAGAGAACATATTTCTGTTTAACTCATTTTGTTTGCAGCTTGAAAACCAATTTGGGTCTTTTATTTTCTTTTCCCTTGGTTCTAAGCTTTGCTTGGTCAGTGTCTTCAGCACCTAATTTGACAATTAAATGTATTTCACAACCCATTGATGCTGCTTCATTAGATTCTCCAGGAGTTACATTTCCCTGCAGCCTCACGCCAGCCATCCCTGGTAGATGGTGTATGTATTAGTTCTTTCTCATACTGCTAGAAAAAAACTACCCAAGAATGGGTAAGTTATAAAGACAAGAGGTTTAATGGACTCAGTTTCACAAGCCATACAGGAGGCAGAGCTGGGGAGGCCTCAGGAAACTTACAGTCATGGTGGAATGGCAAAGGGGAAGCCAGCACCTCTTTCCATGGCAGTAGGAGAGAGAGTGGACAGTGAAGTTCTACACACTTTTAGACAACCAGACCTTGTGATAACTCACTGGCTAGCAGGAGAACAGCAAGGGGGAATTCTGCACCCATGATCCAGTCCCTCCCCCAACACTAAATCTCATGTCTTATAATTCGACATGAGATTTGGGTGGGGACACAGAGCCCAACCATATGAGTGTGCCAGTGAGGCTTTTCTGATGGGAAAAGGTAACTGCCAGGCTCCTCCTGGTCTTGACTCTTGTGCCAGGAAAGAGTAGTGGGACCTTATTCCTTTGCTGTTCACCCTGGGGAATACCTGGGTGAAGAGAGTTTGTTTCTACTGATGTCTCATCAAAGACCTTACCATTTGTGCTGTCCGTATCGCTGCCTTTCACAAATCCAAGATGGAAAGAAAATTCTAAAAATACCTTATAACCTACTAATTACTAATTATTTGATGGCTAGCACTTAATAAATGCCTGGCACTGTGCTGTGTGCCTCACAGGTACTAACTCAGTGACATCCTGAGACAAACCTGTGGAAGCTGTTCTCTTGTTCTGATTGCAAACATGAGGAGAATGAGGCTTAAGGAGAACAAGTCATCTGGAAACAAGTCAGCTAAGAAGTCGGGGAGTGGGACTCAAACCCAAATAGTCTGATCTTGCTTGACCACATCCTGCAGTCTCTTGGTTTCATGAGCTAGAGCTGGGTGCTGTGTGAAGTTTATAAGTCAATTCTAGTCAAGACTTTAGACTGTTTGGTAGTGAACTGAGACCCTCAGGAGTTAATAACTTTCACTGTTTTAAGTAACCCTGGGGTGTATCCAATAAATCAAATTATTTACAGTTCTTCCTCTGGCAATAACTCATTTGAACCCTCTGCGCTGAGGTTAGTGTTGTTTGATCACAGATGAGGAGGGCAAAGTCAAGAGGCAGATGTCAGGGCATTCCATAGAGATTTCCTGAGCACTGTAAAAGAGCCTCACCATGCATATAAACGATGCGGTGTTACTGAGACATGCATAGTGCTGCTAGGACCCTATGCATGGTAAGTGTTTTTCCTGTGTGTGCTCACCACTCTAAGTATTTTTAATATTGCTCATGGTACTTTGTTGGTTAGCTGTAATATTCTATGTGCTGAATTTTGCAGCTGATAATAGTGTTGGACATCTTCCTTTTGCATTATCACTGCTGGTGGCTCCAAGTTCTGCACCTTAGAATACCCTGATTTTCTGTGGCTGTGAGAGGTGTCCTGGAAACTGACCCCAGATGAAAATCAATCTGGCCTATTTTTATAGGACCAACTCTGTTGTGAAATCCCATGCACTCAAGGGCAGCTGGATCCTCCTTGAGCATGCCGATGGCCCCTTGCAGTCTGAAGTTTGTGTTGTCAGTGAGGTCAGGTGGCGTACAGGCAGTGAGGATGAGACTACAGGACAGGCAAGGCAGATAGCACATCCTTTGGCCTCTGATGAAAGATGCAAATGGAAACTGCAGTCAGGAAGGTATAATCAAACACCATCCACCCATGTTAATGCAGATTGTCAGGATGGCCAACCTCTCCTTTCCCTGGGAGCCTGACAGACGTGATTAACATGCTGTGAGTTCAGCAGAAATCACTGTGACTCTTACCCCGGGCTGTTCCTCTGCTCAGGCCTAGCTGAAATGCCTGCGTGTGACAGGATGATTGAGAAATGAGGAACATCCCCTACCTCCCCCCTGCCCCTTCTCTCCTGCCTCCTGAGCTGCCCCAGTCATCCAACCTGCAGTGTGGGGAAATGGAAGTGTTGACTGGAGTTCTGTGCAATATACTCTTCCCGATTTCTTGACAAATTGTTTCTTTGAACCACTATTCTTTCATGTGTGGCTCAGAACTACTTCTAGTTGCTAAGCAACCCACAAGCAGCTGTAGCCCACAATATCTCCTAGAAGTGTAGACGTATTATTTGGGATACTTCTTCAGTCTCTCCTTTCCCTGAGAGATGTCCCTTCCCAAGCTCTGGCCTTCCACATTACATCTGAATGAACCAAGGTGAGCGTCTGACCTAGGGACAGCTCAGATGGGATGCAGAAAGCTGGGCCAATTTGATTTCCTCTTGAAAATTTCAATGAAAAAGCAACAACAGTACTCAGAAGGTCTTAGACCAAAACATTGTGTAGACTTGGGACATAAGTGGCCATTTCTAAATATACATGTGTTGATGAGTAGGCAGAGAAAGGTGGCCTTCAGCATGAAGTAGGAGATTGAAGAGAAAATACAGAAGATGGGGGCTGTGAGATGGGAGAAGATGGAGAGAGTCCTACTCATCTTGTGTCCACAAGGTGAGTTAAACTTGGGCTTAAACCAGCTTATCATTTGTCCAGGAGAATCTGCGCACCTGCCAGGCAATGGTTTCTGTCCTGGTCTATGGTATTTAGGCTGAGAAATTAGGAAAGAGGTGATATGACAAGGGTGGTAAGGAGGAATAGAATCAAGGGGGTGGTGATAGCGAATGAGGTAAGTCAAGTGCAACAGTGAACAGAGTGGATGAGGTGGGAGGGTAAAAGGCAACGCTCTAAGATTGGCTTTTGACATTCAGGGCAGAAGATAGGGTCTAGGCTGAGTCTGTGGAGTATGTGGCTAAGGTGGAGTTCGAAGAAAACATCACTGGACTCAGTGATGAGAAAGACAAGGGAGATTAGGTTGTCCACTGCATCATCTAAGAGTGGTGACCACAGCAGTTGTGGAAGGAGAGGCAGTGAGCCCTATGCTGTTGCTGTCATTGAGGGGGTGGAGTCAGCATGCACTCCGGGGTGGTGAGTGGATGGCAACCATGGGGGGGGGTGGAGTTCATAAGGTCTAATCCCGGTGCTCTCAAGCAAGCTAGCATTCTGAGGGAGGCAGGAGGAGAGAGAGTTGTAAGTAGTCCTGGGGAACACATAGGACCTGCACAGCCTAAGGGAAACAGCTGTGCCCTGTGTATACAGCTTCCCCTGAACTCCTCTGCTACATTCTTTCTCTCTGATTCTCCGCTTGTCAGCTTCATTTTCTTTCTTTCTCTTTTATTTTTGAGAGTTTTGCTCTTGTTGCCCAGGCTGGAGTGCCATGGCGCCATCTTGGCTCACTGAAACCTCTGCCTCCCAGGTTCAAGCACTTCTCCTGCCTCAGCCTCTTGAGTAGCTAGGATTACAGGCACCTGCCACCACCCCAGCTAAATTTTTGTAATTTTAGTAGACACATAGTTTCACCATGTTGGTCAGACTGATCTCGAACCCCTGACCTCACATGATCCACCCTTTTTGGATCCTCAAAGTTCTTGTAGGTTTAAGCCACCATGCCTGGTCAACTTCATTTTCTATTTCTGATGGGCTGTCTTCACATAGCCCAAGTTTTACATTTCACAGCTTTAGCCCTTGAAGAGAGATGGACTAAATGCTCTCTGTCTCATCCCAAGTCCAGGGAAGAAAATCCTCCTCTATAGAATCAGATGCTTACCTCCGACTCAGTCAGCAGTGGTCAGCGTTGGGGGAGGGTCATTCTAATTTGCCATTACAATAAATTCCTAGAACGATATTATAGGATGACAATTCCACATGTCAGATTGCTCTGAGGAATTCGGAGGCTTTGTTTCCAAGCTCTAAATTCTTCCAAGCCCTTAACTCTCAGTACCTAACAAGCTTCCCTCTCAGACTGCCAGGTGATAGGAAGGGTCATTGCTGTCCAGCCCTTCAACAGCTAGTGAGAATAGCAGGGGACAGAGCTTGATTTAGTGGGAGCTTCTCAGAAAAATTCCTGGGTGACACTTTGGTGCTTAAGGGAGGACACATCCACTTGAATGTTTGTCTTTCTGCTTAGAAATATACACTGTTCCTCTGCTGACTTCTTGCAAATTAAAACCCCCTAACACACCTTCTCCTCAGATACGCAGAAGTCACCAAAAGCAAGTGTTTTGTGATATCAGTGTCCCTGTCTTTTCTCTCTGTAATTCCCAACAGTGGACGCTTTATTTCTGTGATGTGCTTTGAAAGACAGCCTACCCTTCCCTTGTCCCACTTGGCGTTGGTCAAAGCCTGTTGGGGGATTGGAAAGGGGGAGTCAGATTCTGTTTTAACAGAAGAATTTGAAAACTTAGGAATATGATATTAATTTGGTGCACAAGTGATTGTTCGTTTGCCATTGAAAAGAATTACAAAAACCCTAATTACTTTTGTGCCAATTTAATAAGAATGTATCTGTCTGAGTCCCACTCTCAGAGATTCTGAGTTGAAAGCGAGTACCAGGAATCTGTACTTGGAACCAGAGCCTTGAAATTCTGCTGGACACACTCTGGAAATATTGCTTTAATGCTTTATTAAAATGGAACTTGCAAATTAGTTTCCAGACCCCAGTTTTCCCTGAACAGCTACTTCCTGGTCTTCACTTGGATCTGGGTGGGCTGTTGTATTCCTTTCATGTATATGAAGGAAGAATGTGTTCCTTTCCTGCTGAATCCTGGCCATCTCTAAAGTGTGAGGATTTCTTTCCTCCCTTGTTTTCCTCCCTTTCTTTCTATAGAATTCCTCCATGCTGCCTCTCACCTTTACTCTCTTTTCCCTATTATTACAAGCAAAGCAAAAGAAAATAAATTAAAATGCTACTTCTTTTATGAAAATCTTTCTTCTGTGGCTCATTTTCTTTTTTTTTTTTTTTTTTTTTTTTTTTTTTTTTTTTGATGATAATGATAAAAAAATTTACTGGGTATTTTCTTTCTTTTTTTTTTTTTTTCTTTTTTTTTTTTATGTTTTACTTTGGTTTAGTTTTTTCTTTTTTTTTTTTTATTGCATTTTAGGTTTTGGGGTACATGTGATGAACATGCAAGATTGTTGCATAGGTACACACATGGCAGTGTGCTTTGCTGCCTTCCGTCCCCTCACCTGTATCTGTCATTTCTCCCCATGCTATCTCTTCCCACCTCCCCACCCCCCACCCCTCCCCCATTTCCCCCCAACAGACCCCAGTGTGTAGTGCTCCCCTCCCTGTGTCCATGTGTTCTCATTGTTCAACACCCGCCTATGAGCGAGAATATACGGTGTTTGATTTTCTGCTCTTGTGTCAGTTTGCTGAGAATGATGGTTTCCAGGTTCATCCATGTCCCTATAAAGGACGTGAACTCATCGTTTTTGATGGCTGCATAACATTCCATGGTGTATATGTACCACATTTTCCCTATCCAGTCTATCATCGTTGGGCATTTGGGTTGGTTCCAGGTCTTTGCTATTGTAAACAGTGCTGCAATGAACATTCGTGTGCACGTGTCCTTGTAGTAGAATGATTTATAATCCTTTGGATATATACCCAGTAATGGGATTGCTGGGTCAAATGGGATTTCTATTTTTAAGTCCTTGAGGAATCGCCACACTGTCTTCCACAATGGTTGAATTAATTTACATTCCCACCAACAGTGTAAAAGTGTTCCTATTTCTCCACATCCTCTCCAGCATCTGTTGTTTCCCGATTTTTTAATGATCGCCATTCTAACTGGTGTGAGATGGTATCTCAATGTGGTTTTGATTTGCATTTCTCTGATGACCAGTGATGATGAGCATTTTTTCATATGTTTGTTGGCCTCCTGTATGTCTTCTTTTGTAAAGTATCTGTTCATATCCTTTGCCCATTTTTGAATGGGCTTGTTTGTTTTTTTCTTGTAGATCTGCTTTAGTTCTTTGTAAATTCTGGATATCAGCCCCTTGTCAGATGGGTAGACTGCAAAAATTTTTTCCCATTCTGTTGGTTGCCGATTCACTCTACTGACTGTTTCTTTTGCCGTGCAGAAGCTGTGGAGTTTGATTAGGTCCCATTTGTCTATTTTGGCTTTTGTTGCCATTGCTTTTGGCGTTTTGGTCATGAAGTCCTTGCCTACACCTATGTCCTGAATGGTTTTGCCTAGATTTTCTTCTAAGGTTTTTATGGTATTAGGTCTGATGTTTAAGTCTTTAATCCATCTGGAGTTAATTTTGGTGTAAGGTGTCAGGAAGGGGTCCTGTTTCTGCTTTCTGCACATGGCTAGCCAGTTTTCCCAACACCATTTATTAAACAGGGAGTCGTTTCCCCATTGCTTGTTTTTGTCAGGTTTGTCGAAGATCAGATGGTTGTGGGTATGTTGTATTTCCTGTGAGGCCTCTGTTCTGTTCCATTGGTCTATATCTCTGTTTTGGTACCAGTACCATGCTGTTTTGATTACTGTAGCCTTGTAGTATAGTTTGAAGTCCGGTAGAGTGATGCCTCCCGCTTTGTTCTTTTTGCTTAGAATTGACTTGGCTATGCGGGCTCTCTTTTGGTTCCATATGAAGTTTAAGGTGTTTTTTTCCAGTTCTATGAAGAAGGTCATTGGTAGCTTGATGGGAATAGCGTTGAATCTGTAAATTACTTTGGGCAGTATGGCCATTTTCACGATGTTGATTCTTCCTAACCATGAACATGGAATGTTTCTCCATCTGTTTGTATCCTCTCTTATTTCGTTGAGCAATGGCTTGTAGTTCTCCTTGAAGAGGTCCTTTACGTTCCTTGTTAGTTGTATTCCTAGGTACTTTATTCTCTTTGTAGCAATTGTGAATGGCAGTTCGTTCTTGATTTGGCTCTCTTGAAGTCTATTACTGGTGTATAGGAATGCTTGTGATTTTTGCACGTTGATTTTGTATCCTGAGACTTTGCTGAAGTTGTTTATCAGTTTCAGGAGATTTTGGGCTGAGATGATGGGGTCTTCCAGATATACAATCATGTCATCTGCAAATAGAGACAATTTGATTTCCTCCTTTCCAATTTGGATACCCTTTATTTCTTTTTCTTGCCTGATTGCTCTGGCTAGAACTTCCAGTACTATATTGAATAGGAGTGGTGAGAGAGGGCATCCTTGTCTAGTGCCAGATTTCAAAGGGAATGCTTCCAGTTTTTGCCCATTCAGTATGATATTGGCTGTTGGTTTGTCGTAAATAGCTTTTATTGTTTTGAGATACGTTCCGTCAATACCTAGTTTATTGAGGGTTTTTAGCATAAAGGGTTGTTGAATTTTGTCAAAAGCCTTCTCTGCATCAATCGAGATAATCATGTGGTTTTTGTCTTTGGTTCTGTTTATGTGGTGAATTACGTTTATGGACTTGCGTATGTTGAACCAGCCTTGCATCCCCGGGATGAATCCTACTTGATCATGGTGGATGAGCTTTTTGATATGCTGTTGCAATCGGTTTGCCAGTATTTTATTGAAGATTTTTGCATCTATGTTCATCATGGATATTGGCCTGAAATTTTCTTTTCTTGTTGAGTCTCTGCCGGGTTTTGGTATCAGGATGATGTTTGTCTCGTAAAATGATTTGGGAAGGATTCCCTCTTTTTGGATTGTCTGGAATAGTTTCAGAAGGAATGGTATCAGCTCCTCCTTGTATGTCTGGTAGAATTCAGCTGTGAACCCATCTGGACCTGGGCTTTTTTTGGGTGGTAGGCTCTTTATTGCTGCCTCGACTTCAGACCATGTTATTGGTCTATTCAGGGTTTCGGCTTCTTCCAGGTTTAGGCTTGGGAGGTTGCAGGTGTCCAGGAATTTATCCATTTCTTCCAGGTTTACTAGTTTATGTCCATAGAGTTGTTTGTAATAATCTCTGATAATGGTTTGGATTTCTGTGGAATCTGTGGTGATATCCCCTTTATCGTTTTTTATTGCATCAATTTGGTTATTCTCTCTTTTCTTTTTTATTAATCTGGCTAGTGGTCTGTCTATTTTGTTGATCTTTTCAAAAAACCAGCTCCTGGATTTATTGATTTTTTGAAGAGTTTTTTGTGTCTCTATTTCCTTCAGTTCTGCTCTGATCTTAGTTATTTCCTGTCTTCTGCTAGGTTTTGAGTTTTTTTGATCTTGCTCCTCTAGCTCTTTCAATTTTGATGATAGGGTGTCAATTTTCGATCTCTCCTTTCTTCTCATGTGGGCACTCATTGCTATATATTTTCCTCTAGAGACTGCTTTAAATGTGTCCCAGAGATTCTGGTATGTTGTGTCTTCGTTCTCATTGGTTTCGAAGAACATCTTTATTTCTGCCTTCATTTCATTGTTTATCCAGTCAACATTCAAGAGCAAGTTGTTCAGTTTCCATGAAGCTGTGCGGTTCTGAGTTAGTTTCTGCATTCTGAGTTCTAACTCGATTGCACTGTGGTCTGAGAGACTGTTTGTTATGATTTCTGTTCTTTTGCATTTGCTGAGGAGTGATTTATTGCCAATTATGTGGTCAATTTTAGAGTAGGTGTGATGTGGTGCTGAGAAGAATGTATATTCTGTGGATTTGGGGTGGAGAGTTCTGTAAATGTCTATTAGGTTTGCTCGTTCCAGGTCTGTGTTCAGGTCCTGGATATCCTTGTTGATTTTCTGTCTGGTTGATCTGTCTAATATTGACAATGGGGAGTTAAAGTCTCCCACTATTATTGTGTGGGAGTCTAAGTCTCTTTGTAAGTCATTAAGAACTTGCCTTATGTATCTGGGTGCTCCTGTATTGGGTGCATATATATTTAGGATCGTTAGCTCTTCTTGTTGCAGTGATCCTTTTACCATTATGTAATGTCCTTCTTTGTCTCTTTTGATCTTTGTTGCTTTAAAGTCTATTTTATCAGAGATGAGAATTGCAACTCCTGCCTTTTTTTGCTCTCCATTTGCTTGGTAGATCTTCCTCCATCCCTTTATTTTGAGCCTTTGTGTATCCTTGCATGTAAGATGGGTTTCCTGGATACAGCACACTGATGGGTTTTGGCTTTTTATCCAATTTGCCAGTCTGTGTCTTTTGATTGGGGCATTTAGTCCATTGACATTTAGGGATAGTATTGTTATGTGTGAATTTGATGCTGTCATTTTGATGCTACCTGGCTGTTTTGTTGGTTAGTTGATGCAGATTCTTGATTGTGTTGCTGCTTTTTTACCATTTGGTGTGTTTTTGGAGTGGCTGGTACTGGTTGTTCCTTTATATGTGTAGAGCCTCTTTCAGGAGTTCTTGTAGAGCAGGTTTGGTGGTGATGAAATCTCTGAGTGCTTGCTTGTTCACAAAGGATTTTATTTTTCCTTCACTTATGAAGCTGAGTTTGGCTGGATAGGAGATTCTGGGTTGAAAGTTCTTTTCTTTAAGGATGTTGAATATTGGCCCCCAGTCTCTTCTGGCTTGTAGGGTTTCTGCTGAGAGATCTGCTGTGAGTCTAATGGGCTTCCCTTTGTGGGTAACCCGACCTTTCTCTCTGGCTGCCCTTAGCATTTTCTCTTTCATTTCAACCCTGGTGAATCTGACGATTATGTGCCTTGGGGTTGCTCTTCTTGAGGAATATCTCTGTGGTGTTCTCTGTATTTCCTGGATTTGAATATTGGTCTGCCTTGCTAGGTTGGGGAAGTTTTCCTGGATAATATCCTGAAGAGTATTTTCCAGCTTGGATTCATTCTCTTCATCACATTCAGGTACACCTATCAGACGTAGATTAGGTCTTTTCACATAGTCCCACATTTCTTGAAGATTTTGTTCATTCCTTTTTGCGCTTTTTTCTCTGTTCTTGCCTTCTCTTTTTATTTCATTGAGTTGGTCTTCGACCTCTGATATCCTTTCTTCTGCTTGGTCAATTCGGCTGTTGAAGCTTGTGCATGCTTCACGAAGTTCTCGTGTTGCGTTTTTCAGCTCCATCAATTCACTTATTCTCCTCTCTATGCTGTCCATTCTCGTCAGCAGTTCGTCCAATCTTTTTTCAAGGTTCCTGTTTTCTTTGCGATGGGTTAGAACATGTTCTTTTAGCTCATTGTAGTTTCTTACTACCCATCTTCTGAAGTCTGATTCTGTCATTTCATCACCCTCCTTCTCCATCCGGTCTGGTTCCCTTGCTGGTGAGGAGTTGTGATCACTTTTAGGAGGAGAGGTGTTCTGGTTTCGGGAGTTTTCATCCTTTTTACGCTGGTTTCTACCCATTTTTGTGGGTTTATCCACCTGTTGTCTGTCTCCTCTGCACTTTCACTGGGAGCTGAAGTCCTGAGCTGTTCTTAGGTGGCCATCTTGAAAGTCGGATGTGGCTCATTTTCTTATCCCCCCTATCCTGGCCAAGCATGCCTTGTTTAGGAGGTTTTGCACTGTTTTGGTTTTTCCTTGTGAAGCATTTATCCCCAGAAACTCTCTAGGACACAAGAACCTTTCTGAAAATCTCTCAAGGATGTGAGTAGGAGCCTTAACAATACTTGAAAACACCCAGTGTGCTCTGTAACTTTTTTCCCACTGTTAAAGGATGTCCTCACAAGCTCATTGATGAGAGCCTCTAAGATGTACTTGTTACTAAGGACACAATTTTAATCAGTGATTTCTAAAATGGAAATGATAAAGATTCTCTTTCATTTCTTCAGTCATTCTTTAATTTGTTCACCCAGGCATCCTTCCATCTATCCATCTACCCATCTACCCACCATCTACTCACCAGCCTACCTATCCATTTACCCATCCATCCATCCATCCATTCATCCATTCACCCACCCACCCAGTTAACATTTATTGAATGCTCCTTTACATTCTACAGTAGAGCCAAAAGTAATTATTTGAACAGTGTTAGTATTCAGGAAGGTCACTGTGTGGTGATGGGGACATAAAATATATATATACATATATATAAAAAATATATAAATATATATACATATATACATATATATGTATTCTATATAAATACTAACACTGTTCAAATGTATATAAGTATAAATATATCTATATTATATATAAATATATATTTATATTTCTATATATTATGTAAATATATATATTTATATTTAATTTATATTTATATATTAATTTTATATTTATATATATATTTTTAATATATATTTAAATATATATTAAATAAATATAAATTAAATATATATTTAAAATATATATATTTATAAATACAATGTTTATATATATTTATAAATATTTTTTAAATTCATATTTATATATTATATATAAATATATATACATATGTATATGCATATATATATATGTGTATTTATATATTTATATTTATATGTCCCCATCACCACACGGTGTTCTTCCCGAATATTAACATTTATATATATATATATATTTATTTATTTATTTATTTATATTTATATTTATATGTCCCCGTCACCACATGGTGCTGTATAATGTATAATGTAGTGGCCCTCAGTACAGAATCAGAGGTGTCCACAGAGCGTCCTGTGAAATGAGGAAGTTGTATTTGTCATGCCCTGCATCCTCGTCAGTTGCTGTCCGATTGTGAACCACAATTAAAATCGGTGTGTGTTTCTTTACCTGGTTTTGTCAGCGGGCTCTGGGCAGGTGGTAAATGCCACAAGAGCCGGGACCGTGTCTGCTTAATTCAACATGCTTTTCCCAGGACCCAGCACAATACCTCACACGTGGAGGATGCTCAGGGGCTCACAAAGCCAGTCTTCCAAGCACAGGGTATGTTACGGTTTGGCTGTGTCCCCAGCCAAATCTCATCTTCAATTGTAACTCCCACAGTTCCCACATGTCGTGGGAGGGACCCCATGAAAGGTGATTGAATCATGAATGCAGGTCTTTCTCATGCTGTTCTTGTCACAGTGAATACATCTCACAAGATTTGTTGGTTTCATAAAGAGAAGTTTCCCTGCACAGGCCCTCTCTCTTTGCCTGTCACTGACCATGTAAGACATGACTTGCTCCTTCTTGCCTTCTGCCGTAATTGTGAGGCCTCCCCAGCTATGTCGAACTGTAAGTCCATTAAGCCTCTTTCTCTTCCTAGTCTTGGATATGTCTATATCAGCAGCATTGAAATGGACTAATGCAAAGTTCATCAGAAGACAAGGCCGAGGAGGAAAAAGTGCAGGAGAGAAAGAAGGGTGTAGGGAGGCAGGGGAGGAACCGAAACTGGTTTTGTTAGTGGGTAAGATGCGGAGGTGACCTTCTGAAGAGCTATGGCTTGGTTCTCTGTGAGAACAGAGAGTCACACACGGGTTTGAAGCATACCAATAGAATGGCCAGGTTTTCGTTTTCTGTAGGTTCCTCTGAAGGCTGAGTGGAGAATGGATTTGAGAGGGAGCGAAGCTGGTGGAGGAGAGCGTGGCAGAAGTCAGGAAGCTGTTCTGAGTATTCCAGGCAGGAGATGATGAGACCCTGATAAGGTAGAAACAGACAGGGGGTATGTGTGGGAGGCATTCATGGCCAGGGAGAAGGAGGGTAATGCAGAATGACTTCTAGATGTTAGAATTTGGATGACAGGAGGATATAAGTACCCCAGTAGGGAACGTGAGAATAAGAGAGAACAGACTGCAGGAATAATGTGTTTAGCATGAGATTTTCTTTTAAGAGGCTTGGAGAATATCACAGGGAGATATCTGGTCAACCATTGTCTTTACGCATCTAAAGCTCGGAGGAAAACTGTCTCTTGGTTGAGGTTACTGCATTGAGATCAAGCGTGGTGTGGTTTAACTTATTATTATAGTCAGTCTCTGCAAAGAGATGGTATAGAATGAGAGAAGCCAAGGACAAGTTAGGATCCAGGGAAGCTTATGGCATTAAAAACATCCCAGCCACCTGTTATATTTTTGTATTTTTATTAACCTTGCCTCTGAACTTTTTAAAGGTGAGGCTCATTTGATTCAGCATCCCTGTTAACTAACACACTATCGTACACAATGTAGGTGCTTTTTTTATTTTTATTTTTATTTTTAGAGATAGGGTCTCTGTTTGTCACCCAGTCTGGAATGCAGTGGTGCGATTATAGCTCACTGCAGCCTTCATTTTCTGGGCTCAGGTGATCCTTCCACCTCAGCATCTCAAGTAGCCAGGAATACATGCACATGTCACCTGATTTTTAAATTAATTTAAAATAAGTTAGTTTTAATTTTTCAGCCTAGCTAATTTTTAACATAGTCAGTAAAGCCAGGGTCTTGTCATGTTTTCCAGGCTGGTCTAGAACTTCTGGACTCAAGCAGTCATCCCGCCTCGGCTTCCCAAAGTGCTGGGGTGACAGGTGTCAGCCACCATACCTGGCCAGTAGTTGCTTTTAAAAATATTATTGGTTTCTGGACTATTGGTTAAAAATTTAAAGATTCCCAGTTGCATCACTTCAAAAGGTAGGGAATTTGGTTTAAATCACTGCATCATTTTCAGAAAAATACAGACTGCAAAAACTTAAAGAATTCTCACGTAAGAGACATTCAAGTAACATCGAAGGGGCAAGGAGTTTGGAGTACGTTATTTATTTACTTGATATATATGTATCAATGCTTTCTCTATTCAAGTGATAAGTGTGGGACCCTGCGGGGCAGTGCTGGATACGAACTATCACCAGTCACTTAAGCTCACTTGCAGACCCTTAGTTTCTTCATCTGCAAAATGGGAGTAAGAACATCTACTTTTTAGGATTACTGTTCTAATTCATGATAGTTAATACATATGTTAAATATAATTCCTTATATTTAGTTTAAGTGTTATTCTAAATCATTATATTTATTTCATGTCTGGCCTATAATAAGGACTGAAAGAAAACCAGAGAGACAGGCATTCACGGTGCAATTATGATTCTATTACCTATGCTATTCCTCAGCACAGCGCTGTCCTTCCTGAGACCTGAAAGCGCTTGGATCTCCCAAACCATTTCCAAACTGGTAGGTGAGGAGCCTTTGTCTAGCATACTAATAAGCCAAGGTTTGTTTTTTGCCTGTAGTTTTCCTTTTGCGATCGTGAAAAATATATTTTCACTCTTTGTCGTTTTAATTAAATCAAGTCTAGGGAAACATGAAACGCAAGTCACTTTCTTTCTTCGACGGGAAAACTTTGAAAACCACACACCAGATTGCCAACTGTTAAAATTCATTCATTAAAAGTTCATGGTCTATTGGACTTTTTTTCCTTCAAGCGCTGCATTATGTACATTTCCTATCCATGTTTATGTGACAGATTGTCTAACAGATTTCTTGTACAGTGGAGTTACAGAGTCTGCCAGAAAGGCCTAGTTTGGAACCTGTGGCCACCAGTGAAAGGGATTTGGAAATGCCATCTTGTTAGCTACTGGATAATTTAGTAATCATGGCCTAACAGATCCCTCAAGACCAACAATTATATACCTGTTTGAAGCTAATTGGGCTATATAGAAGTGGGAGTTATATGAATTATATGTTATAAAAATGTGGTAGGCATTAGGTGGACTGATAGTAAGTTCTGAAACCTAGTATTGACTTTCAGTCATTTTAATGTGCACGCTAGAGTAGCCAGGATACTTGGTGGAGGTTGGCTGTCATATCAGAGTGCCTGTTTTTAGATCATGTGCTAATTCTGTGTGTAGCTATATGCATATGAATGCAGACTGTATATCTCTACATGCAGGGACAAATCACATATTTGTTTACACTTAAAGTTTGCTGATAACAAGTGTTAAAAATCAGAATTCGTAATCCGGATTTTGAAACCCGCCTGTATGCCACACCGCATGCCGCTGAAGAGTTATGGGAAGGCTTTTATTTTTAGCCCTCAGTAAATTAAACCTTTTATTCATCATTCCCAAAGAAAAGAACATCCGTTCTTATTAATTTAAGGAATGGGGAAGACAGCCATCCAATCGGAGTGAACCCATGTGTTAGAGCTTGTTCAAGAGAGTGGCATCACACATGCCGTTTTCTTCACATCAGTTAATTAATTATCTGTATTACAATAACAAGATATTTCAGACAAGAGTCTTTCTCTCTCTCATGTAATAACTTTAAGCACAGTAGTTGGAGTGTTGAGTTCTGGTTGCAGACATTTCCCTTAATTCAGTACATTTTCTGTGAATAATTCATGTTTGTTCATGTGGTTTTTTTTTTATAACATGTAACTGATCAGGCATTTTTCTGTTTTCTTTTTTTGGGATGGAGTCTTGCTCTGTCGCCAGTCTGGAGTGCAGTCCTGCGATCTTGGCTCACTGCAACCTCCAACTTATGTGTTCAAGCAATTCTCCTGCCTTAGCCTCCAAAGTAGCTGGGATTACAGATGTGTGCCACCATGCCCAGCTGATTTTTTTTATTTTTAGTACAGATGGGAATTCACCATGTTAGCCATGCTGGTCTCGAACTCCTGACCTCATGATCTACCTGCCTTGGCCTCCCAAAGTGCTGGAGTTACAGGCATGAGCCACTGCACCCGACCAGGCATTTTTCAATTACAGCACTTTTGACATTTAGGGCTAGATGAATTTGTGTTGTGGTCTGGACATTTCTGTGCATCATAGAATGTTTAGCAGCATTCCTAGACTTTACCTTCCAGTGGCACCCCGTGCAGTTGTGACAACCACAAAAACTCCACGTTTCTTCTTCCCTCCAAATGTTAGCTGGAGGACAAAATTACCCCCTGACTGAGAACCTGTGTTGTTTACTCGCGAGGCTGTCTTTAAGTTACCCCTTGAAAAAAATGTTTAAATGAAAGTATATGTGCTTAAGTTGCATTCACCCTGCGGTATTTCTTCTGTGCCTTCAACCACCTTATCCGACTAAATGTTTCCCAAATATAAGATACATTTGTAGCCTCTATTTTTGTACTGGTTCTAGATAATATATTTCATTTTGAGTTGAGAGAAAGCAGCCATTTTCAGTCATTTTAAATTTGATTAAGATTTAATGAGAAGAGGAAAAAAAGGCATACATTTTCATAAACTAATTTCAGCAGATGTGTGGATGCTTTTATATAAACCTACATTGAAAAAGAAGGTAGGGGGTTTCTTTGGGATATAAAGACATAAAGTTCTGTGTTTCTGCCATTGTAAGTATTTGTACATCATACAGGTCTGGAATGAAAAATGCAAAGTGTTTCTGTGACTCTTCACAAATCACAGAAGAACAAGGAAGAGAGGAATGGAGACTCTGGAACAGGTCAAGGGCTGCAGGTAGAATGCAGTAGCTTCACTGGATGTTTCCACATTAAAGTCTCAGAATTAAGTTATTCAGTCATCAACTAATTCCCAAAGAAATCATGCCTGTTTCTCATGTCTACCTTTACTGCCTTCTTTGGGGCATACAGATGTTTCAAAGGCCTGAAAAGTAATAATTATTTTGCACGAATTGCAGTGGCTTTGTTCGGCGTAGAACATTCTAGGCTGTGCGTATCTTTGGAAGGCAGGCATCTGATGAGATGTTGCCAAAGGCTCTGCGTAAACGTTTGCTTTCTGTGGATGGAGGCTAAGAGCTGAGTGGCTTTATTTTCCTATAAACAGCTGCTTCCTTTCAGTTGGCTGAATCGGAGGATTGATTCCCTTTTCCACTGCACACAGAGCCTTATGCTGGGCCCTGGGATGTGCAAAGACTGGTATTGAAAGGAAAAGTCATCCTGTCTTTCGGTGTTTAGTGTCAACACTGGGTTAATTCTTCAATGTTGCATTCTGGAATGTTGTTTAAGAATGTTTTTATATTCTTCAAATTCAAGCATACTGGAAGGAAGAGGTATCTGGTGGCCCATATTTCATTAGCAACATACTACAGTCCCTATTCGGGTCTCACTAATGAGGGGGGCGTGGCCCCACTGCCCCCTGAATCTGCAGGAAAGTGGCTGTGAGAGGCAGTACTCAGGAAGATTTTGAGAAGCACGTTTCCTCATCATTTCTCCAGATGCTGTAAAGCTTGATGCTAGGTGATGCCAGGTCAGGAGAGAGCTGTGTGCGTGGAGTACATTGCATTAGTTCCCTCCTGGAATTGCTTTTATTGGATTGCAATTCAGGGTAATATTAAGAACCCATCTTTAAGGAGACAGCAAGAAACAGGCATACCTTTTGTGCCTGTTTGAGAAGGTGGTGGGGATAGCAGGTCCTCTGGCATGGTGACTATAAATGCAGGATTCCCTCTGTTGTCAGACCACCTGGGTCCAAATCCCAGCTCCACTTTTTAATGACTTGACTCCTATGAACATTTGCTTTCTCATCTATAATGTGAGGGAAATAATACTGCCCACATCACAGAGTGGTGAGGCTCCCAATAAACACAGTGAGTTAATCACTCACCTGCACTGAAGGCTCAATAAATCGTCACTCTCCTGCTTGTTACATGATTGAACCTCTGTTTGCTCCAATCTTAAAGAATAACTGTGCTCATTTTATTGGTTATATATTGGTTTATTTTCATAATATAGGTACCCGGAATGGTGTATATCAACCATAAGATTTGTTTCCTTGCCAATTGGTAGGAAAGCCATCATGAAATGTTGCCCTCTACCTAACCAACATAGAGTGCTTTGAGGTTTGCATGTGGGTATTAACTTCATTCCTGGCTTCAGTATGTTTCCAACCCCTGTTTCCATTTATTTACTTATATCACCTCTTAACAAGATAAATAAATCTATTTTATGTTGCTGCATTGTGTTTGTCAGTATGAGCCAAATGAATCCTTTCCAGACCTGCGGTGGCAGGGGAATGAGTAATAAATAGATCTAGTTATAGATATATATCCTCTCAGATATTGATCTTCTTTTATTCTTTATATCCCCTGAACAACAGGGGCCACAAACTCAAACATCTAAGCAGATAGCGTGAATGAGAAAAATGGACCCAGTTTAAGACACTGGGGATTAGTGGGAACTGCTGTAAATAGACAGAAGAGTTTCCATTCTCGAGCCACATCTCCAGATTTCCTCACCATTGAGTGTCTCGATTACCCCCTAGTCCACTCTCCCTTGCTCATCCCGTGTCTTTGCATTCAATACAGTATTCTCTTGATCCAGTGCGTGTTTGCATATTTTGCTAAAACTCTACCTACTATTCTTTTATTTTTTAAATTTTTGAAGCAAAATAGCATGCTCTGAAGTAGCCTAAAAATGTGTCTCACACAAAACATTCTGTGGGTATAAAATAATAACTAACAATTACGGTCATATCAACCTTAGAAATAGTGGTCACTGACATTTATGAGCACCTGTTATGTTCTGCCTAACTACGTTTTGTGTGTTACATGAATCTTTCACTTTGAACCTCAGAAGGTAGGTATTCGTCTTATCTCCATTGTTGTCACTAGGAATATGGAGATGCAAGAGGACGGAGGGACACAATCAAGAGAAAATCCACTTGCTCAATGCTTCCACCTCTGAGCCTCCTGGGTGTGACTTCCCCATGAAGCTGCTGTGTATTTTGTAGGAATGACCACATTCACCTGGAAATAGTTCACTACACTCTATCTAACCTAGATACTTCCTGGTCATCTTTCAAGACTCAACTCTTGCTATCACCTGCCTTATAAGCCTACCCTGACCACCCATGATTGGGGCAGGTGTCACCTCTTAGGCTGCTTGGTTCACACCACTACAGAGCACACACCAGTTTTATGAGCAACTTTTGGCCTCATGCTGCTCTTTCTTCCATGATTCCATCCATCCATGAGTACATCCATGGCTCCTTCCTTCTACGACTTAATCCATGAGGTCTTCCTTCCATGTTTCTCTTCCTTCCACATCTCTCTTCCTTCCATGACTCCATCTGTGACCCCTTCCTTCCATGACTCCATCCGTGACCCCTTCCTTCTGTGACTCCATCCGTGACTCCTTCCTTCCGCGACTCCATCCGTGATCCCTTCCTTCCATGACTCCTTCATTGCTCCTTCCTTCCATGACTCCATCCTCCCAAGGGTCCACCCTTCCATGACTCCAGTGCCATATTTTGTAGGCATCAACTCTTGGAGAGAAAAAGACTCTCTGAGAAGCATCTACCAGAGATGTACCTAGAGTTCATTAAGTAATGCCTGAACAACAGGGGCCACAAATTCATGTATCTAAGCAGATAGTGTGAATTCTAAGCAGAATGAGAAAAATGAGTTCAGTTTAAGACAATAGGGAATGATGGGAACTGCCATAAATAGACGTGGTATTTGACTACAGGTGGTTGACAGTTTAGCCTCTGCAGTTAGACTGCATGGAAGTGGATCCTTGTGTCTTATCTCACTAGCTGTGTGACCTGGGATAATAACGAGCCTCTCTGTGGCTCAGTTGTCACATCCATGAAATGAAGAAAATAATGATGCCTACCCCAGGGGGTTCCTGAGCGGATATGAGATGGTGGTCATAAAACCCTTAGCACAGAGCTTTGCACCTAGAAGTTGCTCGTTAAATTAGTTTCTCTTCTCCCTGCTTATTATAACTTCTGTAGTGATGTTCAGCATTGCTTTGGGGCAGCACTGCAGGCAATTAAATTGTCTGTTATTCTCATTTCCTCCTCTTATTCCACAGGTATGTAGTGTACAGCTATTCTAAACTGGAGCACAAAATAGACAAAGCCCCTGACTTTCTTTCTTTTTGTTATTGTACTTTAAGTTCTGGGGCACATGTACAGAATATGCAGGTTTGTTACATAGGTATACACGTGCCATGGTGGCTTGCTGCACTCATCAACCCATGATCTACATTAGGTATTTCTCCTAATGCTGTCACTCACCTAGTCCCCAACCCCTGCAACAGGCCGCAGTCTGTGATGTTCCACTCCCTGTGTCCAGGGATTCTTCTTGTTCAACTCGCACTTATGAGTGACAATATGTGGTGTTTGGTATTCTGTTTCCATGTTAGTTTGTTTAGAATGGTGGTATATGCAAATCAACTAGAAAATCTAGAAGAAATTGATGAATTCCTGGACACATACACCCTCCCAAGACTAAACCAGGAAGAAGTTGAATCCCTGAATAGACCAATAACAAGTTCTGAAATCGAGGCAGTAATTGATAGACTACCAACCAAAAAAAAAAAAAAAAAAAAGCCCAGGGCCAGATGGATTCACAGATGAGTTCTACCAGAAGTACAAAGAGGAGCTGGTACCATTCCTTCTGGAACTATTCCAAACTATAGAAAAAGAAGGACTCCCCCCTAACTCATTTTATGGAAGTCCCTGACTTTCTGGAGCTTATTGAGTCCACCAATGTTGTCTGTAATGGCAGCTTTGAGCCCCATGTGAACATTTAAATTTAAATGTAAAAACTTAGTGCCTCTCTGTTCAGAATGGCAAAGACTTGGAGCCAACCCAAATGCCCATCAGTGATAGACTGAATAAAGAAAACATGGCACATATAAATCATGGAATACTATGCAGCCATAAAAAAGGATGAGTTTATGTCATTTGCAGGGGCATGGATGAAGCTGGAAACCATCATTCTCAGCAAACTAACACAAGAACAGAAAACCAAACACCACATATTCTCACACATAGGTGGGAGTTGAATAATGAGAACACATGGACACAGGGAGGGGAACATCATATGCCAGGGCCTGCCAGGGTGTTGGGGGCTAGGGGAGGGATAGCATTAGGATAAACACCTAATGTAGACGATGGGTTGATGGGTGTAGCAAACTACCATGACACACATGTACCTGTATAACAAACCTGCATATTCTGCACATGTACCCCAGAACTTAAAGTATAATAGTAATAATAAAAAATTCAGTGCCCTAGTGGGACTGGTGACATTTCAAATGCTTAATGAGCCACACAGGGCTGGAGGCTACTGTATTGGATAGCAGAGGTACAAGTTTGCTAGAGCTGCCATAGTGAAACGCACAGACTGCTTGTCTTAAGCAATAGGAACTTGTCCCTCAGCTCTGGAAGCTGAAGTCCAAGGCCGACGTGTTGGCAGGGTTAGTTTTTTCTGAGGCTTTGCTGCAACGTTGATTACCGCCTGTGGAGGTCTGTTTTGCAGACCCTGACTTAGAGACGGATGAATAAAGACACTTTTTCATACCAGAGCAGAGTGTAAGAGTTGGGCTAGGGATGGCTATTAGCTGGTTTCAGAGGGCAATTGCAGCTAACCAACCGTAACTCCCTGTTTGTTTTTGCGTTTATTCAGTACAGATTTAATAACAGAGGTTCTAAGTTAAAACGCTTATAGATAATTAACACGGTTAAAATAGTGATTTCACAAATGATGAAAGATATTTGTTTCAGGGCCTAGAATAAACACCATTACTGTGTAATTCAACTTCGACCTCCCCCTGAGAGGACCATCCAGCACAATGTTTACATGCATAAACAAATTAGAGTAGGGACAAAGGAGTGTGGGGTAAACAGATTTAACTGGGGAAGCTTTTATTATCCTAATCTTTACTCCGTGACTTAATGCTCTAATGTAAGAACTGGCTGCCTTCAGCCAGTCTCATTGAAACCTTTTGACCTTCCAAAAGGTTTGAGACTGTAATCTGTAACTTCCCTAATATTTCTGTTAATATTTTGCCAGCCACCCCAAGTGAATCCCAACACTTTGCTGCTTTTTTGGTAGATGGTTGTCTTTTCCCTGGGTCTTCAGATGTTCTTTCTTTGTGTCTTTATCTCCTTGCAAAGGCAACAGTCATGTTGGATGAGGGCCCACCCTACTACCTCATTTTTACTGAATCATCTCTAATTTAAAGACCCTATCTCCAAAAACAGTCACATCCTGATGTATGGGGGGGTTAAGGCTTCAGTATGTGAATTTAGGAGTCAGGGGAGTATGCCATTCGGCTCATCACAACAGGATAGAACATTTTTATAATTATAGATGGTGGCTCATGCCTACATTTGTATCACTTTGGGGGGCCAAGGCAGGTGGATCTCTTAAGCCCAGGAGTTTAAGACCAGCCTGGGCAACATAGCAGAACCATGTGTCTACTAAAAATACAAAAGTTTGATTGGTGCGATGGTATGTTCTTGTAGTCCCAGCTATTCGGGAGGCTGAGAAAGGAGGATCACCTGAGCCTGGGAGATTAAGACTGCAGGGAGCTGAGATCACTCCGCTGCACTGTGACCTGGGTGACAGAGTGAGACCTCCATCTGAAAAACAAACAAACAAACAAAACCTTAAACAAATAAATGCCCATGTTATTTACTAATACTCAATGTATGCTTAAACCCAGCACTTCACTCAAATGTTGCATTCTTCTGCCTGGGAGGTGTTGATAAAGTGACCTTAGGAAAGCATCTTTGTCTATGTTTCAGCAATGAACTGAACTTGAGTGAGAAGAGACACGTATCTTCTCTTTCCCTCCCTCCCCTTGCTTCTTCCTATTTCCATGTTCAGTCCCTCACTCTTCTCTCACAGTTTCTCCTCATATACCAGCTGTTCTTCTAGGCCCTATTTTAGAAGAAGATGAAAGTATTTTTACCCTTAAGAAAACTTCAGTCAACTGGGGTGTGAGAGACCTTAACAAGTATTGCCACAACTGCTGAGACAGAAGCAGGGAACATGAAACAGGATCCCTTGGAAGAGAGGTGTCACTCCTGCTCAGCTGTTACATGGGAAAGGCTGCAGAGAGAAGGTATCTCTTCTGCATTCAACCTTGACCTTCAGCAAGTCCCTTAGCCCCCCGTTGGGTGGCCGCAACATGGAAACAGCACCTCTCCGTTAGACGGCAGGAGTTCTATGAATGCAATTATTAATCACTGTGATGCTATTATAAACTCTCACCATGAAACTATGACACACTCCTTCTCTTTTCCCAGACCGATAGTATTGAAAAGCCTTCCTGTCCCAAGCTTATCATATAGACAGGTAACTTATATCACCATAAATTTATGATGACTTTGTAATCAAGTGTTAATGGTCTCCTGCACTCCGCAAAGCAGGAATGGAGGGGGCAGTTGCAGCTGGTAATGGCCATGTTCGTTTTTATTTTATGATTACCTTTCTTCCATCTCTAGTTCCAAAAAGGGTTTTGAGATGGCTTATGGTAAAGGTGCAGATTCAATAAACCATGAGATTATTAAAAGAAATTACATGTGAGCCTAGTAATGAAAGAAAGAGGGGGAGGATGGTAAGAAAATATTCAAAGAAATCTTCAGATTTCATTTATTTCAATTGATAAAGCATCGTAGGCTAAAGGTAGCCACTGGAACTGAGCACAAAGCTTCTATCTGAGGATTCTGATAAAATGGAAAGAAAGCGAGAAAGAAAAAAAGAAGCAAAGATTGTACACCTTTATATGTCTAGCTATGTTGCTCTCTTTTTTAAACGATATTTATTTAGCACCTACTCTGTTGCTGGGATTTTGATAGGTGATGAGCAGTGGAGGGAGAAAGATGTAAATGCTACTAAGACCAAGTCCATTCAGATACAGTAATGGCTTGTGCAAAAGTCCAGAGGTAAAAGAGAATTCCGTATTTTTAGAAAAGAACATGAATTGGCATGTGTGTGCATGCGTAAGGGTGTGCATCTATTCAAGCTTTGTTTTTTCCCCCTAGAGACGGGGTCTCACCCTGTCTTCCAGGCTGGAATGCATTGGCGTGGACATAGCTTACTGCCGTCCTGAACCTCTGGGCTCAAGCAATCTTCCCACCTCAGCCTCTAGAGTGGCTGGGATTATTCAAGTTTATCATTGATGATTGGGAAGAGCCACAGTCAATGAACCTAGAGACCAGATAACTTAGGGCCCTGTTAAGGCAAGTTAAGGAGTTTAGCTTTTACTTTAAGGACAATTGAGAGCCATTGAAGTGGATCCAATTTTCTATTTAGAAAGATAATTCTCTCTGCAGTGTGGAGAATGGATTGCAGTGGAAGGAGACAGGAGAAGAACATCAGTTAGACGGCTGTTGCAGGTGGATGGGCACTTTGGGTAGGAATCATGGCTAGGGGAGTGAAGAGAATGGAATGGATCTGTGAGAGACAGAGCAAGGGAAACAATTTGTTTAACTTGTAGATGAATTGTACATAAAGAGTGAAGTTAGGAGAGAAAGCAATATGGACTCTGGAGTTTCTTTCTGGCACCTTCTAGTTGGATACATGTACCGTTTAATGAGATGGCAGAATTCGAAGAAAGAAAAAGTCTTGGGTCTTAGTGAAAAGACGATGTGTCTGCCTGTAGGTGTGTTGCCTGAGAGGTTTGGAAGACACTTAGGAGAAGATAGGTGTTACATGAGCAGCTGAGTATAAGAATCTGACACTGAGAAGTGAGAGGGGATTGGTGACATATTTGGGAGCCTTGGAGTATACAAAGTTTTTAAGCTATGGGAATTGATGGAGTCCTCTAGGTAGAGTTTGAAGAATACAAATAAAAGAGGCTGGCTGTGATGGCTCATGCCTGTAATCCCAGCACTTTGGGAGGCCAAGGCAGGTGGATCACAAGGGCAGGAGTTCTAGACCAACCTGACCAACACAGTGAAACCCCATCTCTACTAAAAATAGAAAAATTATCTGGGCATGGTGGTGCCTGCCTATAATCCCAGCTACTCAGGTGGCTGAGGTAGGAGAATCACTTGAATCCAGGAGGTGAAGTTTGCAGTGAGCTGAGATCACACCATTGCACTCCAGCCTGGGTGACAGTGAGACTCTGTCTCAAAATAAAAATAAAGAAAAGAAAAGAAAAGAAAAGAAAATCCAAGAATTCTTTGGACCCCAACGTTGAGAGGTTTCCCACAGAAGAAAGAATTTATAGGAAGGTCTAAGCATCAGCAGCTAGAGATGTCAGGAAATCAGCAGCAAACAGTGGTGTTATGGAAGCAAAAGGAAAACCGTGTATCACAGAGCCTGTGACAGAGTGGCAATAAAGTCCCTTGCCAATGGAAGCCACGGCATTGAATGATATACTCAAGGAGAACTGAGCGTGAGAGAAGATGAGAGCCCAGGACACATCTTTGGGCTCTCGTGTTATTTCGGGGTGACCATGAATTTCCGGAAGTCCCCCTGCAATAGCTTTGATTTGAGGTGGAGAGAAGTGTTTGTACTTTCCATGATGCACTGTGAATTACTGACTACTGTTCCAGGCATCTTAACTGTGACTTTAATAACCTGAGCTCTAGCTCCCATCACCGTTCCGGCAGTGTCCCAGGGCTCATTAAATCACTGGGGGTATTCGAAGACCTCCCAATTAAGGACTCGTTTTATGAGCATAGTTGAAATCCTGGAAATTATTGCCTCTTTGAGACACAGGAGTAGATTCTGGTACCTGCTAGGATGAATGATAACGTGGACCCTGATGATTTGCTGTCCTTCATCGTTTGATCTGCTTAAATAACCAGAGAGTAATTAGTCCATTGTTGTGTGCAGCTAGGTGTTACAAATGGAGTTGTAAATTCAGTGCCTTAGAAAAAAATGTGGGTATTAGTTTCTCCCCTGCAATTCAGTTTACAAATAGTTCTGGGGCAAAGTGGGAAGCAGCCCAGGGTGCCCTCTCAGGGATGACATGTGTGGTCATGTACGTGCTCAGACACATCAGTGTGCACACACGTACATAGGTTCATGTTCTCAAAACTGAACAAAAATAAGAATCCATCTGATGTAATTTCTTTGTGGCATGTTTTTAAATGAAGATATTGAAGCTGATGGCATCCAGGGCTGGGGAAGTTTGGAGAAGGGAACAGAAAATTTCACAATTGGATTTCCAGCAGTAACGGTGTCCAAACTCAGCCCCTCCTTGTACAGCAGAACTCTGTGTTGTGCTGAGCTCAGGAAATTCGTCTGCAGCATGAAGTTTTTTACCTTGCTGGCATCACTCAGGACCACAGAGGGAGCATGCATGCTGGTTGAGGATCTGGAATTTGAGACTGACTGCGTTCTCAGTCTGGCTCTGCTATTCACTATTGGTTTGACCTTGGGAAAGACTCTTAATGCCTCTGAGGCTTCATTTCTCCATCTATTAATGAAGATAACCATAGAACCAGACTCACTGGTTTATTAGAAGAGGCCAACGAGAACATTTATGGAAAGAGCTTGGCCTGACACCAGAGATGTACCGTGTGCTAAATATGTTACTTATCATTCTCACGTCTTCATCACAGTATATAGATGAATATAGATGAACCAGGCATCAACCGTCGGTGTTTCAGAGCAAGAGAGCGACAGACATTCAGTATCGTTTCCCAAGTTTATCAAACTGTTCCTGACCTCTTGGTGATATGTGCAGAGGCCCCTCAAAGCACAGGGGAAACAGGCTACAGCTGCCGGAGCTACACTCATTTGATCTGGGAGTAAGGATTGAAAAACTGTATCTGGTGTTAAAGCAATTACAGATACATGACAGAGTTGCATGTAAAACGGATATGGATTTCTAGAACAAAGCACAGACTGTCAAGTGCATCTTGCCCTTGCAATACTTGATTCCATTTGTGTTTCCCAGAATTCCTGGAGGGTAACATCACTCTCCTCTGGGGACAGCTGATTTTCTCCACAAAAGTGTTGATTAAGAGGACGGTGGAAATGTGTGCATACTTCCCAGTAAGCCTTCCTTCTTGCGCTTTATTGAAGATTCCACTAGAAATTCGGTGCCTTGGAAATTGAAGTTTTGAAATCAGCAAATATTCTTTATTCAGGACGCCCACTCGGCTTACCATGACACCCTTTCAAAAGAGTTTTAATTTTGTTTCTCCTCTCTCCATCCCTTCAATATGAATTTAGGTCACCAATAATTTTATTGAGCTTCAAAATAATCTAAACTATTTGAAATGGAAGACACCTAAGAAAAAAGATCACTCTTGAACGGATCAATCACTGACCTATATATCTCATCTAAAATATTTTTTAGAGTAATTACCCTATACCTCACCTACCAGAAATATCTTTAAAGATTGATAAGACATCCATATATCCAAACAATATGGATATGCGGAATATTGGAAATATCAATGTCTTTAAGTTCCGTACTTAAAAAATCTTGCTTTTTAAATCACTCAATAGCTACCTAATATTAATAGCTACCGAATATTATATAATGTATGTTGTATTAGATTGCTCGGGGCTGCAACAACACAGCATTACAGACTTGGCAGCTTAAGTAACAAAAATGTATTTTCTCACAGTTCTGGAGTCTGGAAATCCAAGATTAAGGTGTCAGCAAGATCAATTCCTTCAAAGGTCTCTCTTCTTGGCTTGTACATGGCCATCTTTTCCCTAAAAAGGAAAAGATGTGTGTGACTGTCTCCTAATCTCTTCTTATAGGAACACTAGTCATACTGGAGAACCTAGAGCAGGCGTCCCCAAACTACCCCCTGAGGCCATTTATCCGGCCCCCCGCCGCACTTCAGGAAGGGGCACCTCTTTCACTGGTGGTCAGTGAGAGGAGCAAAGTATGTGGCAGCCCTCCAACGGTCTGAGGGACAGTGAACTGGCCCCCTGTGTAAATAGTTTGGGGATGCCTGACCTAGAGGATGGGAGAAAATTTTTGCAATCTATCCATCTGACAAACGTCTAATATTCAGAATCTACCAGAAACTTAAGCAAATTTACTAGGTAAAAAACCACCCTATAGAAAAGTGGGCAAAGGATGTGAACAGACACTACTCAAAAAAAAAAGACATACATGCATCCAAAAATCATGTGAGAGAAAGTTCACCATCAATGATCATGAGAGAAATGCAGATCAAAGCCACAATGAGGTACCATTTCACACCTGTCAGAATGGTGATTATTAAAAAGTCAAGAAACAATAGATGTTAGTGAGGTTGTAGAGAAATAGGAACACTTTTATGCTATTAGTGGGAATGTGAATTAGTTCAACCATTGTGGAAGACAGGGTGGTGATTCCTCAAAGATTTAGAACCAGAAATACCATTTGACCCAGCAATCCCATTAACTGGGTATATATCCAAAGAAATATAAATCATTCTATTATAAAGATACATGCACACACATGTTCACAGCAGCACTATTTATAATGGCCAAAAAAAAAAAAAAAATGGAATCAACCTAAGTGCCCATCTATGATAGACTGGATAAAAAAAAATATGGCACATATACACCTTAGAATACTATGCAGCCAAGCCGGGCGCGGTGGCTCAAGCCTGTAATCCCAGCACTTTGGGAGGCTGAGGCGGGTGGATCACGAGGTCAAGAGATCGAGACCATCCTGGTCAACATGGTGAAACCCCGTCTCTACTAAAGATATAAAAAATTGGCTGGGCATGGTGGCACGTGCCTGTAATCCCAGCTACTCAGGAGGCTGAGGCAGGAGAATTGCTTGAACCCAGGAGGCGGAGGTTGCGGTGAGCCGAGATCGCGCCATTGCACTCCAGCCTGGGTAACAAGAGCAAAACTCCGTCTCAAAAAAAAAAAAAAAAAAAAAAAGAATACTATGCAGCCATAACAAGGAATGAGATCATGTCCACTGCAGACACATGGATGAAGCTGGAAGCCATTATCCTCGGCAAAATAACACAGGAACAGAAAACCAAACACCACATGTTCTCACTTATAAGTAGAAGCTGAACAATGAGAACACTTGGACACAGTGAGGGGAACAACACTCACTGGGGCCTGCTGGGAGAGGGTGGGGAGTGGAGAGCATTAAGAAAAAAAAGTAATGCATGCTGGCCTTAATATCTAGGTGATAGGGTTGATAGGGGCAGAAGACCGTTATGGCACACACTGACCTACGTAACAAACCCCCACATCCTGCCCATGTATCCCAGAACTTAAAAAAAATTAATTAATTAAATTTAAAGAAAGGAACACCAGTCATAATAGATTAGACCCTACCCTTATGGATTTATTTTAACTTAATTACCCCTTAAAAACCTTATTTCAAAACAAGGGCATGTTCTGAGGCTTGAGGGGTTAAGACTTCACCATACGGATGTTGAGGAATAATATCAACCCATGTCTTAGGTGTATGTCATTTATTTGACTATATTCCCTTCCATGATCTTTCAGGGTAATTCTATTTGTTTTGTATTTCTTCAGATTAAACAATGTCTTATCAAATAATCAGACCATAACACTTGTGCAGCTAGATAAACAGAAATGTTTTGTTGTGATTTGGAATTTTAATTTTGTCTTTTTTTGTTCAAAGTAGGAATGGCTTACATCCCCCCACTCAGGAATAACATGATTTTGTTTTGACAGAAACCTTTAATAGAAGATTATTTTTTTCTCAGTGGCAATCTGCAGAAAAATGGGGTAATTTTAGGTGAACTGAAGGGCGTGGAGGGCAGCTCTGTTAAAGCTATCTTTGTGCTCATGTCGGGACAGTAATATCATCCAATAAAAGGACGTATGCAATTATACCACCTTTGTGGTAATTATATGGATAGGTTAGTTGTTCAGTACATTTGATTATGCTTTGTTCAACAGCCCTTATTGGCTTTTGGTGGGACAAGCTTTTACTGGATCAATGCCCGGGACTTGTATGTTGAATGTTTCATAGGATGCATCTTTCTGGAAGCAAAGAACAAAAAAAAAAAAAAAAAAAAAAAAAATTGAGAAAAAGGGTCATGATTACCATTCCCTTCTTTTTCCTTTTAACAACATTTTTAATGGACAGTTCCAGAGACAGTTTCATCCTTTGTAAAACCCTTATGTTAGTCATTTGAGAGAAAAGCAAGTAATATATGGTTTTGGAACCATTAACACAACACAGAACTCTTTAAAGTGAGTATATGGCCTCCTCCCCATCTACCCTCTCAGACCTCCAGTCTCACCCTGGGAGGAGCAGAATTTCCATTGAGAGCCTGGTTCGTGCTCTTCTGTATTGTCTCCTTTGCCGATAAAAATATCCAGGAGTATGCTGGATATTTTTTAAAGGATGGCCTTTTTAAAGGATGGCCTCATACTCTGCATTTTATTCACCAACCTGCCCTTTTCACATGACATGGTTATTATCCACATACACCGATATTAAAAATTGACCTACTCCTTTTTCATAGCTGCATAGTATTCCATAGTATAGACGCATCACTATTTGTTCAGTCATCCTCCCACTGATGTTATTTAGATTATTTCTATGTTGGATTTGTTTATTTATTTTTTCTTCTGTTGAAATAAGCATTGCTATAAGAATCATTTTGTATGTATTTCTTTCATTTTGGTAGTTTCTCTTTCTGTGGGGTAAAATTCTCGGAAATAATCAGTTAAAGTTCACCAATTTTTTAATTTCAACAAATATTACTATGTTTCTACCCCCCTTCACGCACACACACACACACACACATACACACACACACACACAATTTAAACAATTTGAAATCTTCCCAACACTATAAACTACCTGACCAAGAGTAGATGTTAGCGATCTTTTGAAAGTATTGAGTATAAATATGGCATATGGTATATTGTTGCTTTATTTTTTATGTTCTTGACTACTAATTATATACACAATCTTTCCTCTTATATGAGTTATTTATGTACAATATTTGTCCATTTTCAATTAATCATTTTCTTGTTAATGTAGAAATTCTTCACATCTTAAAGCTGTTCACCTTAGCTTCTTAAATTTGTTATCAATACATGCTATTATTTACCTTTTCAGTTTATCTGCAAGATCCTTTTCCACTTAAAAGTGGTTTATCATCACTTTTATTAATAGCTTAAGGAGCTATCCTTCCCTTATTCAACTTTTATTAAAATAGCCTTTTGTTATACTTTATAGTTTTATGGTTTATCTTTAGGTGTTTAAATTTACCAGGAACTTAGTTTTGCAAAATTAAGTATTAAATCTAATATGCATGATTTTTCTTGAAAAGGGTAGTCAGATAAGTCAAAAAACCTTGTTTTCATATTCCACCTTTTTTTTTTTTGTTACCTCGTGTGTGTGCATATACTCACACACATCACAATCTCTGCATTCTTATTACCTCCAATCAACTCTTTATTTACTGTTGTGTCTTAAAGAGTTTTGCTTAGTAATATACTTTAACCTTGGCATGATGCTGTTGATGACATAGTAATGATTAGAATTCCTTGCTTTAAAAGTTGGGCAGGTAACATTGGGGTCAGAAGCTTTTTGAACCCATGAACTAATTAGATTTGGCCGGGGAGTTGGGGGTGGGTGTTGGGAGTGGTGTGTAAGTGGCAGAAATCTGACCCAAGCTGATCCAAGCTAAAAGGAAGAGCATTGACTTTTAGAAAGGAAGAGCAGGGGTTGCTCTAAGCTTACGAAATCCAGGAGCTCAACCTATGTCCCGAGGACTGGGTCTTGTTCTCCACGTCACTTAGTTCTCTTTCTGCCAGGTTTACCTTGGCTCTGCCCTTATGAAGTAGAAAGATGCTTACTAACTATCCCAAGTTTCATCTCAGTGCCTGAACAGCACCAGCATAAAACATGGAATTACCTGCCCATCATTAAACGATCCCCACCATTAGAAGGAGGTGAGATCCTCATCGGCTAGCCTAGCTCATGCGCCCACCATGACCTAGGAGATGGAATCAATCCTGCAGGAACCACCCAGCTTGATGGTTTATCCTCCCAGAGGGAAGGAACGCCACTAAGAAAAATTTAAATGCCGTTACCAGAAAGAGGGGATGACCCTTTGGTAGGCTAAAACTAGGGATTTTCACTATTCCTGATTAATGTGAATCAAATTTTTATGTTTGTTCTGAAAATTGTATCCATTTGGATGAAAGCAACTCTTTCATCGAAATGGCGGCCAGGTTTAATTCCTGAATCTAAAAGTTGGTATCCAGAGAAAAACAAATTAAGGTAACAATGAGATACCATTTTTACAACTTGCATTGGCAAAGACTTACATGTTTCTAATAGCCATTTGGGTACAACTCTGAGTACAAAAATCTCTCATCTATTAATGGTTGGTGTGCAAATTGGAATAATCTTTGAAGAGCTGTTTTTATGAAAAGATATACAGCTTTTATCAGCAATGCTTTTTTAATGAATTAACTCCATAGCAAAAATACTTTCAGTTGGTTTGAAAATAGCCACGGCAAGATACAAAAGTATGCTTGTGCAAGTCTTTGGTGTGCTATTGTTTGTAATATTGATGCCATATCCTGATCTAATGATGCCATATCCTGATCTAATGCATACTACTAGTTAGCTGATTGTAAAATTGTGCTCTAGTTATGTATTTGCCTGACATTTGAAGAAAGGAGAATTACACATTTTAAGTCAAAACCATTGTTTAAATGTAAAGAAAACAGCTACTTAAAGAAGATTTAGCCCTAACATCACTGCTAGAGTTAGCTCTTTGCAATGATTCACCCTAGAGTGGTCAGGTCACCTCTGCTGTGCTTTGATTACACCTTCCATATGGATTACGGATCATATTCAAAACAGTTAATTACTGAGCTACAGCATTAATCACTTGGCTGAATATATTTCACCTTTTCTCCTTCCTGCAATGTTTCAGCCAAGTTAACGGATAGCAGTGCATTAAAAACAGGTAGTACTAGAAGGCAGTAGAGAATGCAGCCTCCAGCACAGATATCCCGGGGTCAATTCTGGAGCCATCATTTATTAGCTCTGTTGCCCTCAGGCAAATCACTTACTAGTTCTGGTGAGTTCATATCTTCTTTTGTAAAATGGCCATAATAAACACACGTTCTCATATCTAGCCTGATTATCATGAAGAGTCAGGGAAGTGTCTATAAGCCCTAAAGCCCTGGACACAAATGTGTAAACACGGTACGTATGGAACTGCTAATTATTGTTACTAATCTCCATCCTGTTTTTGTAAGATTAGGTTTTTACCCATGCTAAGCGGTTCTCTGAGACTATGTAGATTTGCAGACTGAGGCAGAGTCGACTACTTGAAAAAAGAAAGTGGTGGGGCGAGGCTCTGTGTTTTGTTACTGTTGTCATTTAATTATTTTATTTCATAGGGAGAAGGAGGGCACCCCCTCTGTACCTTTATAAGTACTAACACATAAAGACACTATTCTTTATTTTGACAGTGTAGGTAAACCTGTAAGAGTCAAGAAAATAACAAGATTTGATCCCGTGTTTTACTGGCTATTTTGCACATGAAGGTCTATCACTTTCGTTTCTGTCTGAGTTCAGCAGTTAGACTCAGCTCTTGGGTTCCTACAGCTCAATTTCTAAAATCTATGTAAGAAGGAAAATGGTGGTAAGTGTACCTGCACTTTTAATGTACATTCTGACCAGAGCCTTCTCAGTTATAGATGTATAGGGGTGTGTGTGTGTGTGTGTGTGTGTGTGTGTGTGTGTGTGTGTCTGTCTGTGTATATTTATGTCCTTAAATTAAGCACTATTGGAACGTGGCTATGCATATTTGTTTCTGTATTACCTGTGGTCATTTTTGTGCTAAAGGGGAAGAATTGATGAGTTGCAACAGAGACCATATGGTCTAAAATATTTATTATATGGCCCTTTGCAGGAAAAAAGAAATGTTTTCTAACTCCTGATTCAGGCTAGAGGTTAGTTTGAGCTGTTGTTACATCAGTGAAAGACTCAGAAACTAGGTGTGTGTGTGTGTGTGTGTGTGTGTGTGTGTGTGTGTGTGTGTTCTTTAAACTTTTAAACTAATAGCTTAACCAAAAGAAAGGCCGAGTTTCTTGGCTCACCCCTATAATCCCAGCACATTAGGAGGCTGAGGTGGGTAGATCACTTGAGGTCAGGAGTTCAAGACCAGCCTGGTCAACATGGGGAAACTCCATCTCTACTGAAAATACAAAAATTAGCCAGGTGTGGTGGCAGGCACCTGTAATCCCAGCTGCTCGGGAGGCTGAGGCAGGAGAATCACTTGAACCCAGGAGGTGAAGGTGACAGTGAGCCGAGATGTGCCACTGCACTCCAGCCTGGGCGACAGAGTGAGACTCTATCTCAAAAAAAAAAAAAAAAAAAAAAAAGAAAAGAAAAGAAAGAAAGAAAGAAAAAGAAAAGAGTAGGGATAAAGGATTTAAAACATTGAAACCATCCGTGGTTATAATGTTCTTGAGTACATGTTAACATCATTGGTTTATTTTTCAAATCTCGTTAAATGCGTAATGTTTCCCAGTTACGGTCTAGCTACTTTCCCATGTGCTATCTAATTTTAGAATTCTCTCAGCCACCACCTGAACTAGTTAGTATTAAACCCATTTTAGAGGTGAAGAAACCTGTTCAGGAGGATTTCAATAACTTGCCACATTTCTTGCAATTCCCAAGAGCCAGAATTCAGCCTTAGCTGTGTATGAATTCACGGTGATGTTCGCTGGGCTCAAGACCATGGGACACACCCCCTCTCCTCTGTCTTTTTGACAATTCCTCAGGCAGAATATCACAAGAATGGCAAATGGAAGGATAAAGAATGTATATGACATGCACCCAAAGAGGCTCCAGGCCTCTTTTCGTCCTTGCGATCATGCTTCTAAGGTATTTTGGACCAGGCAAGGCTCTCTTAGTTTGAGTAATAGCATGTTGTTCAATGTGGTCATTAATACTCAGAATCTGGCAGCGCAACTACGGAAGTGAAGAAAAAAATGAAATCCTCTCATTGATTTCTAGGCTGAGAGATACAGAAACTCAAAGGGTCCTTATGTGAGAATCAGTGTTCCCGCTCTATGTCAATCTTAATATAACGAAATGCAGTAGATTTAATCTCTTCTATAATTTAATAATTGATAATTAATTACACTTAATGTAATATAATTAATTATATTTAATGAAATGTAAAGTTTATTTAAAATATTAATTACATTTAATGTAACATAATGGGAGTTTAATATACTAACTACATTTAATGTAATATAATAAACTTTACTTAATATATTAATTGCAGTTAATGCAATATAAGAAAGTTTACTTAAGGTATTAATTACAGTTAATGTAATATAAGAAAGTTTACTCAATATATTAATTGCAGTTAATGTAATATAATAAAGTTTACTCAATATATTAATTGCCATCAACATAACATTTTCTTAATATATTAATTACAGTTAATATAATAAAGTTTACTTAATCCATATTTAATACAATTGAATTTATACATATTACATGAATTAATATGTGTAAAGTATTATAACAATACCAGGAACTTAGGTTACATTAATATACTGCTTATTTTTATAGCATTATTATTTTAATAATTATTTATGTTACTGTTAAATAAGATGACATATATTTCTGTGCAGACAAGGTGACTTGATAGTAGTTGGGTTTTCCAAAGTGCCATATTTATATCCCTTAGAAGTATCCTGTGCTGAGACAGGAGTTGTTAGCTATAAAATAAATAGAACTGCTTTTGTGGAACAATAATTTTGCTCAAAGCTTTTGGAGGAAAAATGTTGTTTCCTGTTAAAAGGAAACAGATATACAGGTAATAGACAGCAAATGCACATGTGTTTTCTCAGAGAAAGCCTGAGACTTCAATCATCGTTGACATGCCTTTGGACTCTTCCATCTATGGCTGTAGAACCTCTAACAGTAAGGATGAGATTTCATCTGGCATTAGCTAATGGTACTTAAGTGGGAAATTTTGTAGAGCAGTAAATGATGACCCTATTCAACAGTGGTTTCTAATTTTGTAATATTATTATGCACAGTTACTGAGTTTGAGAATGCTAACTACATCCCTTTGTTGAAACACTAGCATGTGGTCAATAAAGGGTTAATGGGAAAATCCCAGAATCTGCTTTCTTTTTCAGGTTTCTAATGGTCAGCTTTGTGACAGAACCTCTTTGAGAACTTAGAGAAAGGAATCACCAAAGAGTACGTCTTCAGGCCCGGGAGATGGAGGATTTGTGGGAGTATGGAATAGGGATGGTGATTTTTCTCTGTACAGAAGTGATTTCTTGAAGTCAGCTCTTTACTGCACAATGTGGGATAGAATGCTAACACCTCCAATATAATGGCAGGAGGGGGAATGATTAGGAATATTGGCTAGAGTTGGTCTCGGTCTCTTTATTATGAAGGACCCACAGTTTACGTTTTTGACTTTTTTTCACCAAATAAAGGCTTATGGCAAGTTACTCGGATATGTTGGCAGAATTACAAGGCTACATTCATCACAGAACTTGAAGCTTGTGCCCCACTGCTGGGCCATACTGCCTGTCAGGCCCAAATTAGTATTTTTTACAAGCCCCAAAATGATATTGTAAAGAACACAATTATAGCTTAGGACATTGCCATCTGTGGTGGGACATTTCAAACAGAATTAAGTCTAGAGATTATGAGTGACACGTCATCGTCACTCAAACTGAAATTGGTATAGCACCTTCTGTTTTATTCAAAATTCTAAAGGGAAATTATTCTGCCACAAAACTTCTCATCTGTTAAGTAGCTCTTAAATTACTTTTTTTTTTTGACTTTGAAAAAACAAATAAAACCATTTTATTTGTGTGTGCATTAAGACGTTGAGATGTTGAGCCTGGATTTGTAAAAAACGTGTCCTGATGTTTGCTTCTCTTGCTCAGTCCTCTTTTCTACTTCTTCCTACCTTTTCTTTTTTATTTTGAATGTCGTTTTCTTCTTGTTATTTTTTAATCTTTTATTTAAGTTCAGGGGTACATGTGCAGGTTTGTTTCATAGGTAAACTTGTGTCATGGGGGTTCATTGCACAGATTATTTCATCACCCAGCTATTAAGCCTAGTACCTACCCATCGGTTATTTTTCCTGATCCTCTCCCTCCTCCCACCTTCCACCCTCAGATAGGACCCATACCTTTTCTTAAGAACCAGAAGCTCCAGGCATTAGAAGTGATCAAGGCTTTTTTTTTTTTTTTCCCCCCCAGGGATGGTCTTTTCTTAGTACACAAGAACTGCAGACAGAGAGAGTATTTGATGCTGCCTTACAACCTGAGCCAATAGAATTTTGTCAAAAGAATATTGAAGAGATGTTGGTAGAAAAGAGTCAAGAAAAAAGAAAGTGCAAGAGGAAAATATAAAAAAGTAGAGGGAAAATACCATAATGCAGCAAATCCTCATTAGAGTACTGAAAGTGTTGCCTCTCACAATCCAGTGATGTTCTCTCAAGTTAGAACCAAGGTGTGGGATTCAGATGATGCTACCGGCAATCCCTTTGGAATGTCTCCATTTGAAGGCTGACCTATTATTTCTTTAAGAGACCCACACAGACAAGTTTTCTCCAGGTCTGAACTGGATTTCCTTGGTTGGTTGAGCACCAGATAAGGAGTTGTCCTGATTTTAAGGGCCATGTGCACTATATGAAAAAGATGTAGCTTCAAAACCAAGACGAACACTGGGTGAGATGAGATGCAGATGCTCAGCGGTGTCTCAGAACCCGAGAGAAGAGCCTGTGTCAGACCCACTCGCTTTTTCGATAGCCTCCGGAATCCCTGCGGCATTCACCTTTTTCCGCCTCCTGTTTTCTGACCTCCTCGTGGTTTAGCTAAATGCATATAACTTGAGTAAGATTAAAAAGTGATTCTCAGAATCGGAACTTTGAGTTTCCTGCAAAAGGAATGTTTAAGTGTCTCGATATCCCAGGGTACCATTGATCTCACAGGCTAAGTGGGAGTTAGGAATCCTACAATTCCCATCAAGACCTATGGGATAGTAGATATGAACCTTTCAATCCTATATTGTATTCCACGTAGACCCAATGTGTCAGCAGGCAAAGAACTGCCATCCTACTGGTTGATAAAGAATTTATGATGTTAACTGACCCCAGATTCTAGACAACAAAGTAACCAAGAAAAAAAGTCTGTGTCCTACTCAAACTTGATTCATAGTTATCAAATAATAAGTATTGACTTCATGCCTGATGAACATTTATTTAATGAGAACGCTTTGACATTCTATCATCATTCATTTAAAATAGAGTATATAAAAACCTGATTTAGATATTGCCTGTAGTTGAAATTCCTGCATCCAGGTAGGGTTGGCTGTTTTAGAGAACATGCCCCTTCGTGTCCTGCCTGGATAGGTGGAAGGTGAGTATGTTTAACAACATTCGATCCAGGCATTTACAGTCATAGTTTGTTATTGCTGGAATTTGACCATCTCAATTCATTTTACTAGTGGTAAACTCGTCATGGATATTAAACGTGTGACTGTATTGATCTATGAAAGCTTAGAGATGACACAGTTTTATCATCAGTGCCTTTATTCGAATGAGTTTTAAGAGTCGGTTAGCGACTGCATTCTACTATGTTGTCTCGGACGTGAATAGTGCAAATGTCATTCTCTCTATTCTTCCAAAATGACCTTCATCTCTCTATGTGCATGAATTCCAGTTGGCCTTTAGCCTCTCCTCCAAGTTCAACACCTATCTATCCAGTCGCCTCTTGGGTAACCCTTTCTGGAGCTTTCATATACCCTACCCAACTTGATGTGGTCAAAATGAGCCTCTTATGTTTCCCAAATATTTATCTGATGCCCCTGAACCTGGTCATGCTTGCCACCATTCAGTCAATAACTTTTACAGTGATCTAGGAGTTGACCTTGACCTTTTGGTTTCTTTTACTTTTGATTTTATTTTTCACCACCCCCACTTACACATATCTTCTAGTCTTTCTTTCAGCAAGTCTTGTCAATTCAATTTATCAAACATGTATCAAATCCTTCATTTCCATTGTATCCTTACTGCCGTGACTTTGTGCAAACCCTCATCATCTTTTAGGCTAAGACACAATAAAATAATCTTCCAATGGCTCTTCTTGCTCCCAGTGTTCCTTTCTGCACACACCAGAGTAGCCTTCCTAGCATTGACTGTCCCACTTTCTTTTAGAGGAATTAAATCTAAATGTCTTAGCATGACCAGTGGACCCCTTTGTCATCTTACCTGTGCCCCCTTTCTGTGCCTGGTCTTCAGACGTCAACCCTCATCATCAGCTCGCCCAGTCACACCTCCGCACTTTTGCTTAAGCTGTTTCCTCTGGTTTCAATGCCTTTCTTCCCTGACTCTATTGAACAAATTACTATGCATCCTTTAAAATCCAACTCAAGCATCATCACCTTTTGAATTCTCTGCAAGATGCCCTTTGCCTTTAGTTGGAACAAAAGGCTTCCTCTACCAAGTAGATGCATAGCACAATTTATTCTGTTCTGTCACCTAGTACAGTCATTATACTACTAGTTTCTGTTATAATACTTGTTTGTAATTTTCTTTCTCCAACAGACTCACTCCACTTTGTATTCTCCAGGCCTCAAAGTATTCTGGAATGCAGTGGGCATTCATGTAAGTAATGTTAAAAGAATGACTCCATCAATTATATTTCTGTGACATTCTCAGGTAGGAAGATATCTTTATGCTTACAATTGGAAGAAAAAAAAAGAAAGAAAGAAAGAAAGAAAACCTCTAGCGGCAGAGAATTTGTATTTCTGTTAGCTCCCAGCATTTGGATTGTATTTCTGACAGGCTAGCCCACCAGCTATGCTTCATGAAAGACCATGAGCCACAGGGAAGAGGTTTATTCATCTCAGCACTGGGATATTTTGCTTTTCTTCAAGGCAGAGGAATCTAGGGACTCCTTTGCAGGCTGGCCATGTCTTGTGCAATCCCAGCTGTGTCTGGAGATTCTAGCAGGGATGCAGAGTGTGGTTGGGACTTCACAGGAAGTCGGCTTGCATCAGAAGCACATAGGGAAAGGGAAGAGAAATAGAAGGAAGGAAGCAAGCTTTCAGCAGCCAAGGAAACAACTTCCTCATCTCTGTCTGGCTCTGGGGCCAAACACACTATTGTTTCTGTTTATCTTCTCGTCTCCCCACCTCTGTTCCTCTGAGTTCTTTTCCTGTCACCTCTCATTCCTTCTATGTACTGTTTCGCTGACTTGTCATCAGACTCTACCAAGAAATCTACCTAATCTATCAGCCTTCTACCTCATCTTCCAAGTCTAGCCCTTGAGGCTTAATTATTCCATCTCCTTCTCAATTCCACATTTCTTGGAGAGACTCTGATTTGACTAGGTAGGGGCCTGTGTCTGACCTGGGTCCCTGGACCAGAGACTGATGAAGGCAGCAGGGCTGTGAGAGAAGCAGTTTCTCTAAGAAACCCTGCAGGGTTAGGGAGAAATGTTTAGTATCTCTACAGCACACATGGCAGAGATGCTGGCTGCACATCCCTAGAGCCATCTCTAGAAGATGGCTTCCTTCCCATCCTATAAACCCTGAGTCAGGGATGTCGCCAAGCATGTGAGATGTCCGCCTTCTTTCTGCACTTGGCCCAAATCAAATCCAGTCATTTTTATTGGGAGTCTTGTTGCATCCTCTTCTCTTTTTTTTTTTTTTTTTTAAAGACTGGGTTTCACCATATCGGTCAGGCTGGTCTTGAACTCCCGACCTCAGGTGATCCGCCTGCCTTGGCCTCCAAAGTGCTTGGATTACAGGAGGCATGAGCCACTATGTCCGGCTCACATACTCTTGTTTCTTTTGGGAGGTGATGTACTGCTGACATCTGTGGAGTGAGGGGATTTGGGGAAAAGGCGATTCATCATCTCTTTGATGATGTTTTATTCTGCAAACTTTGTCCAGTTTTTTCTTTCTCTGTCTCTTTCTTTCTCTTTCTTTCTTTTTTCTTCCTTCTCTCCTTCCTTCCTTTCTTTTCTTCCTTTTCCCTTTCTTCTTTCCTTTCTTCCTTCCCTTCCTTCTCTCCCTCCTTCCCTCCTTCCCTCCCTACCTCTCTTCCTCCTTCCTTCCTTCCTTGCTTGCTTTCTTTTTTATTTCTCCTTCCTTCCTTCCTTCCTTACTCGCTTTCTCTTTTATTTCTTTCTCTTTCTTTCTTTTCTTTTTCTTTTCTTTTCTTTTCTTTTTTTTTTTTTTTGATGAACTCTCACTCTGTTACCCATGCTGGAGTGCAGTGGCATAATCTTGGCTCATTGCAACATCTGCCTCCCAGGTTCAAGCAATTCTCGTGTCTCAGCCTCCTGACTAGCTGGGAATACAGATGTGCATCACCGTGCTCAGCTAATTTTTGTATTTTTAGTAGATACAGGGTTTCACCATGTTGCCCAGGCTTGTCTCGAACTCCCGACCTCAGGTGATTCACCTGCCTCAGCCTCCCAAAGTGCTGGGACTATAGGCGTAAGCCACCGTGCCCAGGCCAGTTTCTTATTGAAGATACTCAAGGGAGCATTGTTCTAAGGAAGATGGCATGATCACACAGGGGTATCTCCAAGTGAAACTCTTCTACCTTGAAAAGGTCTCTGCTGGTATAACAGACAGAAACATCCATGATTACATATGTACCTTTCCCTATGTAAGTCCTAGTCTTCTGCCCTGGGACCCCAGGATACCCTGCAACACATGGAAATAAAATGTCCCTCCTGCCTCTGGGCTCTCACAGTTGTTATCCTGAATTTTCTTTTCTTTTTTCTGTTTTAGCCCTGCCTACTTATCTATTTTGTTTTCTGGTGATTAGTGAACATGGATTGCCCTCCAAGGCTTTTTGTTGGCAGGGTACATGTCTGCCTCATTTTGGTAGCTCTGTAGTGCAAATCAGATCGCAAGTGCTCAATAAATCCTTGAATGAAACAAAAGAAAGAAACCAGTTCGTGTGGTAATTATAATCCTGACAGCCTCAGCATCTTATCCAAGGTATTTATCTCCATTATCTCACTCTCATCTCATCACAAAGTTATTTCCCACCCAACCATTGCCAAAATCTGTCATTTTCTTGTTTCTTATCTGTCTCCCTCACTAGAACATAAGCTCCATGAGGGCTATGGTTTGGTTTACCCCATGGACAAGACCATAGCTTCTGTTTATGTTTATTTGGTTGGTCCTTATTGCAGAAATAAACAAAGACCAACCAAATAAAAATGAACAGAGGCTATTTATTCAGAGCTTGCTATAGCAAGGAGTCAGCCATCATCACTTGCATTTTGGCAGAAACCCAGAGGCAGGCAGAGGAGTAGGAAAATTTTGTAGTAGAAAAAGAAAGGGACAGCTTCAGATACGTCCTGCAGGATGGGGAAGCTGTAGATAGCCTAAGCAGAAAGGGGTGTTCCAGCTAGGCGCAGTGGCTCATGCACTTTGGGAGGCTGAGGTGGGTGGATCATGAGGTCAGGAGTTCAAGACCAGCCTGATTAACATAGTCAAACCCCTCTCCACCAAAAATCCAAAAAAATCAGGTGGGCGTGGTGATGGGCCCCTGTGATCCCAGCTACTCGGGAGGCTGAGGCAGGAGAATTGCTTGAATCTGGGAGGCGGAGGTTGCAGTGAGCCAGGATCATGCCATTGCACTCCAGGCCAGGTGACAGTAGAAGACTCTGTTAAAAAAGAAAGAAAAAGAAAAGAAAAACGAAATTGATTAGGGTGAATACTTGGCTTTCTCTGTTTGGTTTTAAGTTTGAGGTGGGGACAAAAATTAGGAAAGCTGTCAGTTATGAATCTCATCCTGATTCTTTCTGAGACAGTGGATTTTTGTTTGGCTTCCTGGACCAATGACCAGAGATAGTAACCTGACTTCCTTCCACAATAGAATCGTGACTTGTGGATGACAGGCTGGCTTCCTGGGCTGGTTACTGTAGATAACAAGCTGGTTTCCTGGCTGGTTGCTGCAAATGGTGGGTCAGATTTCTCCTTTTCTCTCTGGTCTGGCCAGTGCCCATTTGTGTAAACAGTTTGGGAGGGAGCATTAAAAAGGAAGGAAAGAAGGGTAGGAAAAGGGTGGGGCCATCATAGTACTGTTATCCAATTTTTATTATCCAGATTCTATTTCAAACACTTTAATCCCATTTTGATGTCAAGGAATAGTAAGTCATCCCAGAGCAGACATGCCATCTGTTTGCAGGATCCTTTAATCATATCCCATGGTCCGAAGCTATAACACCGTGAAGAGGAAAAAGACTCTTTTCCTGTCAATTGGCAGAGTGGGAGCCAAAGGCTTTTGAGGAGGCACTTAAAGAATTTTCAGTTTGCAATTGTGCAGAAGCTGTTGTTCAGGTAATTTAACATTGATTTCAGTTTAAAAGGCAATTAAGACAAAATGGGCAGCCACTAGCCACTTATGTTAAATAAGCTTGGATTTAAATTGTTCCTCATCACCACCTTTGTTTTCTATGTCTGGGCTCTTCTATGCTAATTTAGCATGGGATGGTGTGGTGGTCCAAGTGGGGCAGGTGGGCAGGTGAGGGAACTCAGCCAGGGAAATGGTTATTGAAAGAGAAAGAAGTTGGTCAGAAATTGTCCTCATGGTGAGATGAGTCCCAACCTTACTCCTCATCCTGCTAGAATGTCCAGGCAGAGCTGGGATTGCACAAGACATGGCCAGGCCTGCAAGAGTTCCCAGATCCCTTTGCCTTGAATCCCAGCGGCTCAGGAGGCTGAGTACTTTTTAGATCTGGTTCCTTAGATCTAAAAACTTAAATATGGTGCCCACTTTTTGGACTCATCAGTTTCACTTCTAATTATTTACCCTGAGATAAGGTACAGAGAAAATCTCGTAACATCAGGGGCAAGAATGTTCATTGCAGTGTTATTTAACATAAAATAAAAAGAAACTCTGTGTCCTTCGAGTGGAATACATAAACTGATACTGTACATTTTTTGTCCTTACAGCAGAAAATGTTCATGATACACTGCAAAGTGCAAAAGATGAAGGCAGCTTATACAGTAACATCCTAATTGTGTATTTATTATTTTTTAGTTATATAAGCAATGAAAAATGTCTGAAGTTGGTAGACCTCTAACAAAATAGTCCATACAGCTCTCTTTGGGTGGCAAAATGATGTTATTTTTTTCTAGTGCTTTTTGAAATTTCCTAAATTTTCCACAATAAACACTCAGAGGTTTTATAATTATAAAACACATCAAAAACAATGTTTGTTGTAATGCTGCTAGAAGAACTTTCCTGTCAGCAGTGTGCTTGATTCCTGTCATCTCAAGGATGAGGCTATATGTACATGCTAAATTATGAGGTGGTAGAATGGATATTCAATTGCAATAATTCTGTTTCTTGCTTGAAGAAAGTCTGCTAAGCTTCAGAAATGAGCGCCATTCACTTGGTCTTTGTTTAAATTTGTAAGGTGAACCATTTGGTAGAGAATGCTTTGAAAATATGCCCAGGTGATTCATGCATTTGTCTATTAGAAAACATGGTCACTTACCAGCAACCAATATAGAGGTAATGGTATTCGTTTAGAAATATAACCACAACAAGTCCACTATAAATCATATGTTCTCCCATCTCAATATGCTTCATTAAGCTCACCTTTCTTAATGTAACTGGATTATTAGGTGTCAGGACAAAGAAAATCAGTAGGTCCTACTGTTCTAATCCTGCAAAGTTCCAATGTGGTTGCTATGTAATTTTATTTTTTTAGATGGAGCTTGCTTTATGCTTTTCTATAGGAAAATATTTTGAAACTGGTAAAGAAGCAATATTACTATATTGTGAGGCATATCTCAGTAGGTCATTACCATAACTTCTAGCAGAAAGGATAATCTACATCGCATTTTACATCAAGGATAAGACTGATTTTTATAAAAATCTTTAGTGCATTGAAGCTTAACGTCTTTTTATTTTCCCTCTATGAAGAAGCAATTAGATGCTGGAGTTTTCCAGAAATGTTAGGTGGGCATAAACCAAACCTTGATGTTTTTCTTTTTGAAGGTTTTATGATCCAACATTTGAAGACAAAAGGCAGTTCCCAGGTGAGAAAAATGTTACTGGTACAATGTCAGTCATCAACAGTCACATGGCCAGGGGCTCCACCCTTTTCTTCTATTTACATCTGTTTGAAAAATAAAGAAATACAGGAAATGGCAAAGAAAATAATAAGCACCTGTAATTCCACTAGCGAAAACTACCCGTTTTGTATGATTTCTTCCAGGGATGTGTGTATACAAATATGTATGAAGACTTATACATACACTTTTAAAAATAGTAAATACACACCTTTTGCACTTAAGGCAAGACATAGAGATGTACAGGCACACCCTGGAGATACAGTAGTTCAGTCACAAACAGCTGCAATACTGTAAATCATAATAAAGGGAGTCACACTATTTTTGTTTTTTTCCCAGTGCATATAAAAAAAAAGTCACGTTTTTTTGTTGTTGTTTCCTGGTGTATATACGTTTATACTATATTGTAATCTATGAAGTGTGCGATAGCATTGTATCTAAAAAATGATGTGTATACCTTAAAAGGGCTTTATTGCTGAAATTAAGATGCCAACAATCATCTGAACCTTTAATGAGTTCCAGTCTTTTTGCTGGTGGCGGGTTTTGCGTCGATGTTGATGGCGTTGTAGTGGTCAGGGTTGTAGTTGCTGAAGGTTGGGGTGACTGTGGCAATGTCTTAAAATGAGGCAACAGTGAAGCTTTTCACATGGATTGACTCTTTCTTTCATGAAATATCTCTCTGTCTTACATCATGCTATTTGATAGCATTTTACCTACTGTAGAACTCCTTTCAAAATTGAGGTCAGTCCTCTCAAACTTTGCTGCGGCTTAATCAGCTAAGCGTATGTGATATTCTAAACTCTCTGTTGTCATTTCAGCAAGGCTCACAGCATCTTTACTGGGTGTAGATTCCATCTCAAGGAACCACTTTTTTCTGCTGATCCATGAGAAGCAACTCGTCATCTGTTAAAGTTGTATTGTGAGGTTGTGGCAACGTAGCTGCATCTTCAGGCTCCACTTGTGAATTCTACTTCTTTTGCTGTTTCCTCCACATCTCCAGGTTCTTCCTCCACTGACGTCCTGAGCCCTTCCGAGTCATGCTTGAGAGTTGGAATCAACTTCTTCCAAACTCTTGTTAATGTTTATATTTTGACCTCCTTCCATGAATTGTGGATTTTCTTAATCACATCTAGAAAAGTAAATATTTTTGAAGGTTTTCAGTGTACTTCACCCTGATCCGTCAGAGGAATCACTATTTATGGCAGCTATAACCTTATGAAATATATTTCCTAAATGATAAGACTGAAAAGTCAAAATTACTCCTTGATCCATTGGCCACAAGACTATATGTTACATTAACAGGCACAAACACAACACTCATCTTCCTGTACATCTCCCTTAGAGCTTATGGCTGACCAGGTGCGTTGTCAATGTGCAGCAATATTTTGAAAGGGATCTTTTTTTCTGAGTAGTAGAGCTCAATAGTTATTGGGCTTAAAGTATCCAGCAAACCATGCAATAAACAGATGTACTGTTCCATTTCTACAGCGTAGACAGAGTAGATTTAGCATCATTCTGAAGGGCCCTAGGGTTTTCAGAATGGTAAATGAAAACTGCTTTCAATTTAAAGTTACCAGCTGTGTTAGCCCCTAACAAGAGAGTCAGCTTCTGCTTTGAAGCTTTGAAGTCAGGTGTTGACTTCTTCCTATCTATGAAAGTCACAGATGCCTTCTTCTTCCAAGAGAAAGCTGTTTGGTCTATACTGAAAATCCGTCATTTAGTGTAGCCACATTTGTCAGTGATCTTAGCTTGATTTTCCGGGTAAGTTGCTGCAGCTTCTCCATCAGCATTTGCCATTTCACCTTCTACTTCTATGTTATAGAGACTGCTCCTTCTCCTCAACGTCATAAACCAATCTCTGCTAGCATCATACATTTTTTTTTTGGCAGTTTTCCTAACTCTCACTGCCTTCATAGAATTAAAGAGGATTAAGGCCTTGATCTGGATTAGGCTTTGGCTCAAGAGAATGTTGTGGCTGGTTTGATCTTCCATCGGAACTACTAAAACTGAGTCCACACAAGCAACAAGGCTGTTTTGCTTATTATTAGTGTGTTCAAGGGAGTAACAATATTCACATTCCTTCAGTAACTGTTTCTTTACATTCACAACTTGGCTAGTTGGTACAGGAGGCCTTGCTTTTGTGCTGTCCCAGCTTTAAAAGTGTCTTCGTCATGAAGCTTAATCCTTTCTAGCTTTTGATTTAAAGTGAGAAGTATGTGGCTCTTCCTTTCACCTGAACACTTAGAGGCTATTGCAGGGTTATTAATTGGTCTAATTTCAAGATTGTTGTGCCTTAGGGAATGGGGAGGCCCAAGGAGAAGGAGGGAGCTGGGGCAACAGCCTGTCATTGGAACAGTCAGAATGCACACAATCTTTATCCATTAAGTTTGCCATCTTATATGGACACAGTTTTTGGCACCCCGAAACAATGATAATAGTATCATAAAAGGTCACCGATTACAGATCACAGTAACAGATTTAGTCACAATGAAAAGGTTTGATATATTGTGAGAATTACCCAAATGTGTTACAGAAACATGAAGTAAGCATGTGCTACTGGAAAAAAGTGGCACCAACAGACTTGCTCAGCACAAGGTTGCCACAAAACTTCCCTTTATATAAAATACAATATCTGCAAAGTATAGTGAAGTGAAAGACAATAAAATGAGGTGTGCTTATGTGTGTGTGCCTGTATATACACACACAAGTTTAAAGGTTTCGTACTGTATTCGTCTGTTCTCACACTGCTATAAAGACATACCTGAGACTGGGTAATTTATAAAGAAAAGTGGTTTAATTGGCTCACAGTTCCAGATGGCTGGGAAAGCCTCAGGAAACTTTCAATCATGGCAGAAGAGGAAGTAGACATATCTTACACAGCGGCAGGTGAGAGACAGTGAGAAAGATTAGGGAAAACTGCCTTACAATACCATCAGATCTCTGGAGGCTGAGGCAGACAGATCACTTGAGGTCAGGAGTTCAAGGCCCCCCTGGCCAACATGCCTACACCCCCGTTTCTACAAACAACATAAAAATTAGCTGGGCATGGTGATGCACACCTGTAGTCCCAGCACTTGAGGGGCTGAGGCAGGAGAACCAGTTGAACCCGGGAAGTGGAGGTTGCAGTGAGCTGAGATAATGCCACTGCACTCCAGCCTGGGTGGCAGAACGAGACTCCATCTCAAAAACAAAAACAAAAATCCCATAAAACCATCAGCTCTCATGAGAACTCACTCGCTATCACACGAACAGCATGGGGGAAACAGCCCCTGTGATCAATCATCTCCCACCTGATTTCTCCCCTTGGCACATGGGAATTATGGCCTTTTACAGAAAAAAGTTCACCAATCATCAGTCTAGGCCAGGCATGGTAGCTCATTACTGTAATCCCAGCACTTTGGAAGGCTGAGAGGCAGGTGGGTCATTTGAGATCAGGAGTTGGAGACCAGCCTCACCAACATGGTGAAACCCCATCTTTACTAAGAATAGAAATAATTAGCCAAGCATAGTGGTGGATGCCTATAATCTCAGCTACTTGGGAGGCTGAGGCACGAGAATTGCTTAGACCCGGGAGGCAAACAGAGGTTGCAGTCAGGTGAAATCATGCCACTGCCCTCCAGGCTAGGCAACAGAGCCTTTTTAAATTAAGGTATATACATCTCAAAAAACAACAACAACAAAAAAACCACTGGTCTAGAAAAATGGGACTGAAATTCATAATCGTGTTATCTCTAGGGAAAGAGGGAGGAGACTACTTTTTATATGAAGTTGAGAGCTCCATTTCTTCTAAGAGAACACTTATGTATTGGTTTCAGATATTTTTAGAAAGTGATATAAGTGTACACACATGTAACATAGAGTATGTATACATACACACTTTTCATTTAAAACAAGCTATGTTCATATATGTTATATGCATGTAAAGGGCCAGACAGTAAACCTTTTAGACTCCCTGAGCCATTTGATTTCTCACAGACACTCAACTCTGCAGGTGTAGATGAAGCCAGTCATAGCTACCCATAAACAAATGGGCATAGCTACATTTCAATAAAACCTCAGGCGTCGGTGCTGACCTTTGAATTTCCTACGTTTTTTACACATCACAAAATATTATTCTTTTTTTGATTTTTACAAATTATTTAAAATATAAGAAATATTTTTAGCTAGCCAGCTGTACAGAAACAGAGAATGGCTGAATTTGATTCTAGGGCTGTATTTAGCTATGTTCCATTTTGGACTGTTTCCTGTACATTCACAAATATTTGTATATCTACAGAGAAGCTGTATTATTATATTAGTGCATTCTCTTTCAGAAATGGTGTCATACATGTACAAATCATTTAAAACCTTGTGTGTTTATCTCAGCCATTCATTTTTGCTGAGAAATAGATGTATATATATGTACTTTCTAGTGTATATCTTTATTTTCATTCCTGCATATCCATGTCTACATAGTGATGGATATATTCATATGTGGCTTTATTTGATGTTTTTCACTGCTATATAGTATTCCATTATATGATATGCTGTATTTTTAATGGCAGATGGATATAGGGTATTTAGTCTTTTGCCTCCCTGCCTAACCCCATCCTGTATCACAAGCAGTGTCCATTATATCCAGACATATCCAGACACATACCTTGTGCATGTTTTTTAGGACAGACATGAGAAATAGAACTGTTTGATAACAGGATGTGCACATTTTCATTTTAATAGGTACTTGTAAATCAGCTTCCAGAGTGACAATATCAGTTTACAGTGTCCATGGGAGACTCTCCTGCTGTTCTTGGCTTGGGAGATTGCACCCCTTGCTGTTTTACTTATGGGGTGGGAGCAAGAAAACAACCTTATCTCTGTACCTTGCCTCGTAGCTACAGATTCCAGTGTGAAACTTCATGTCCCTTTGGGTGACTGCAGACATGGTTTTAACTCTTTGCTGTGCCCCTTGGACATGAGAATAGCAATTTATATCAATAACCAGGTCTGGCAACATCTGCCAAGGTTGTCACACTCTGATTAAATGGCCACATGTGCTGAGAACACGAGCACAATGGGGTTGTAATTAGGGCTTGCTGTCTCTCCATCGGCCACCCACACAAGGCTTCCCTTCACATAACCTTGGTTTTGTGAACTGATTTGTGAATCAAATTATTCCACTGAGGATGCCAGTGTGTGCTGTGATAATAATAATGCTCCCTGTTTGTGAATCTCTGTAATTATACAGGGTTCTGGATAAGCTAAAAGCCTAAACACCTTTTTGACATTTTACCTAGTGCTGTTGGAAAATGTGTCAGGGAATGATAGAAGATAATATTGGAAGTTAACTTTAAAATAATAGGGAGTAGAGTATATTATTCATGGTATCAGTATTGCGAAATAAGATTTTACCTTATGATTATCTCGGCATCCTTTAAATACCACTGACCTCCTAAGAAAGGTAGGCAGAAAGAACACAAATAGACTTTTCTTAGCACTGCAAGGAGAAACACTGTGTTAATACCGTATTAAAAACATGCTTAATGCGCAGAAGAAAAAAGAATCCTTCCTCATTTTGTTCCTGGTGTGATAAAGATGAATGATGGTTACATAAGGAATTGGCATGTAAAAAAAAAAAAAAAAAAAAAAAAAAAAAAAAAAAAAAACCTTGAAATATTGCCTCTAGATACGGAGTTGTAATAAATGTGAAAATATTTGAAAGATTTATTAGCATTTAAAAATTGCTTACCAATGCATACAATCCTAATCAGTTGTGTACAAGGCCTTTGAGTAAAATAAGGTATCTAAGAAGGACACAGGAAGCCAATGAATACTTCACTTATTGTTAATCAAATGTAAAAGGGATATAGGTATATGAAATTTTCTTCCCGACTTAGATCCCTCCTTTTGAAATAGTAAGTGCTTGAGGTAGCCAAGCCATCTTAGTGTACAGCTTGCAGTTCTATCTGCGAAAAGAAAGGAAAAAATAAACAGACAAACTAGTTTTTCTACATCCAAAAGAGCCATTTCCGCAGCCAATCCATTTTTTGGTCCCTGCCAAAATCAACCCTTAAGCTGAAGATAGGTAAAACCTGTGTAACTCATTTCTATTAAAGTGAAACACATGTATGAGGACTTCTTGGGAAAATAATAGGAAATTTACTTTGATGCTTTTATCATTCAAGGTAAACACATTTAAAAGGTGATCTGTAAAGTTCAACAGAGGCGACAGTTGTTTTCCTCCTAGAAGCAGGCTGAAACCTCAGCGCATTCTCAGTTAGCAGGCAACGTGGAAGAAGAGTTGAGATCCTAAAGCTTCACTCCTCCATAAAGTACAGCTGCTTCTTGGAGACGGTCCTGATGAAAGCTTAGCTGTTTGGGGCGGGAGGCGAGATCTGGGGCGCCGTGCTGGGGTCTTTTTTTTTTTTTTTTAACTAGTATTTCTAGGCGAAGTACCATATTGGAAGTCATAAATACTGCGCGGTGGACGTCTTGAATAATGCAGGAGTAGCGTAAGTAATTGGGAGTGCTTATATCCGCCTTTAGACGTTTGATTGCTCGTGAGTTAAAATTGGTTGTCAAGTGCGGACTCAGGGGACCGAGCAAGGTGCCCTATTCTGTCATGTGGTACATATTTAATGCCTGGAAGAACAAGGGAAGGGACACGTGCGGGAGAGAGAGAGAAAGAGAGAGAGAGAGAGAGAGACAGAGAGAGAAAGAGAGAGAGACGAGAGAGAGAGAGAGAAAGAGAGAGAGAGACGAGAGAGAGAGAGAGAGAGAGAGAGAGAGAGAGAGAGAGAGAGAGAGAGAGAGAGAGAGAGAGAGAGAGAGAGAGAGAGAGAGAGCCGCGAGATACCGCCGCCAGCTCCGAGCTTTGCAAGCGCTTCCGAAGCGTGGGGGCGGGACCCGCGCAGCCCCAGCATCCACCGCCTTCCCCCACCAGCAAGACTTTGCCAAAAAAAAAAAAAAAAAATCGGACGTCTAATTTGGCGAGCGTTTTGGCGCGGACAGAGGCCGAGGCCGGCTGGGGAAGCCGGCCCGGGGCGCCGGCGCCGCGGTGGCCTCGCTTTGTGTGCGCCGCGGTGGCCTCGCTTTGTGTGCGCCCCCGGCTGTTGATTGCTTCCTTGCACGGGCTGCTCGCTCTCGCGCCCGCGCGCTCGGGGCGTTCTGCACCTGCTGGCGGCCGCGCCAGGCAGCCCGGGCGAGCGAAGGCGCGCGGCGCGCACGGCGGATGACTGGAATCATTTACATTGCTAGCACGTGGGTGCCGTTTGCCGTGGCCTCGGACTTCGCCGGTGCTCTGTTCTCCCGGTGAGGAAGCAGGAGGCACTTTGCAGCCGACGATGAAATCTTGGCAGCTAATTGCAGTCGTGGGAGATGCCCTTCAGGTAAGGCGGGCGGAGAAGACTCTGAAACAGTCAGGGAAGGAGAGAAAGAGAGAGGGAGGAGGGAGGAGGGAGGGAGGGAGAGGGAGGCAGCTTCTGCAGAGGCTTCCTGAAGCCCACTGACTCCGCGGGAGGGGGTTGCAGAGGGACGGGGGCGGGCGACAGGGGGAGGAGTGTGCAAATTGACATTTTTGGCTGCCTGTGGCAGAGGAGCAGCCGTCAGCCTCTGTCCATCGTTAGCGCAGAGACGGTGGCGGCGTGTGCGCCTCCGGGGCTGCTGATTAGAATAGGGGACTTGGCCGCGGATGGAATCCGGGAAACCCGAACCGGCGATGGAAGGATGAGGCTGCGTTTGCAGCGCGTGAATGGGTCGCGGTATGTAATCCCAGCCCCGGCTCCGGAGGACCTCCGAGGCTGCTCTCAGGGCTCGCCCTGGGCGCCCCGGGGAGTGGGGTGGGGTGGGGGGTGGTCTAGACGCCTGGAGAGGGCGAGGGGGCGTTTAGAGGGACTGGGGAGCCCGGAGATGGATCGATTATCTTTACCCACTGGAAGTTAGTAGGCAACTTCCTTGCCAATGTTCATTGGCTCCGTTTAACTTTATTCCCAGAGATGAATAAGCGTTTATTAAGAACCGATGTAAAAGTCCCCATAGGCTAGCGATGGTTTTGCAAGAGATGCGCTGCTCTGGAAGTGAGAGGTTGAGGCAGTGAATAGCCAGATGGGTCGTGCATTCGCGAAGTTGGCGTGCTCGCGTTGCAAGGGAGCCGGTGTGTGCATGTGTGAGCATATGCGCTGCACGTCTGTGTAAACACGTCCACCATGCCAGTCGCACTGGTGTACTCTTTATCTTCTCTGCTCGATCCCCACGGAAGAGAGATCACATTGAGGATCCTGAATACGCCTCGACTTGAGGAATAAGCTCTGTCCCATTTGATGACATGGAAGAAGAGTTGCCTTGTTCTGAGATCAAATGGGGGAAATGTGTTTTGCCTTCTCAGGTGATGGAATTAACTGTCATGCATTTAAATACATACGTGTGCAAAGTATTGAACGTGACACTCATCAGTCTGCAAGGATCAGTTAGCCTCTGAAGCGCAGCTCGTCCCTCTAGCCCTTGTTTTCAGATTGCAGGAAAATTGTTTTTTTTTTTTCTTTCTACAAAAGAGCTGTTTTCTACCTTCCTACTTAAGAGGGATCCAGGCGGAATTCTGAATCCAAAAGTTTCGTTGCCAGTGTCATCTCAGTAAAACCTCATGAAAGTATTTGCTAAGAGAGTCACTTTCTGATTGTCTTCACATACAAGAATTTACTCATTGCTGACATGGTTTCAGTTTTGGACACACATGGATGTGGTTTATTGCTGAAGCAGGCAAAAATGATTGTGTAATCCTCTTATTAGGGTAGCTGGGTAGTGAATTGCTTGGCTTAAAACTGTAACAACTTTCTCCACTGTGTTCCCTATTTCTGATCAAAATGTGTGCTGGGAAATCCAAAGAGTGTGAGTCAAAGTGTGTTGTGGCATGGAGTAAGGTGCCTTTATGGTTTACTATGATTAAGTTTGAAGAGGCTCGTTCCTCAAGTAAGTAAATGCATGTCAATCAGCAACAGCTGCTTGCCACTCAAGCTCACAGAAATCTAAGGTTTTCATATAAGAAGCAAGATTCTCCAAGTCTCATCTGCCCACACACTCTGCACATAGGCAGTGCCTCGCCTCTTTGAGAATACTCAGAGATTATGAAGAGGGAATTGTTTATCTGAAGAGTGGGGTGGGGGGAAGCAATGAAATTCTTCCTCCCTCCCTTACCCCTCTTCTCTTCTCTCTCTTGGTCTCTCTGTGGTTATTTCTTCCACCTTCTCCCATTTTTTCATCTATCTGTATTTCTTTCCATGGGTCTGTCTTTACTGTTTTACCTGGTGCACAGAAATCTTTTAGGTATCTTTTGATACACTTTGTTTTAACTAATGTTTTGCACCCTGGAGCATCAACGGAACCTGTTTTTTTTTGTTGTTGTTTTTGTTTTTGTTTTTGTTTTCTTTCTTTCTTTTTGGAATTCTCCACTGGCCTACAAGAATTATTTAGTATTTAGTATCAGGCAATTCCACTGTACATTGGTCTTATAAAAAATGAATATTCAAAACTTTTCTTGTCATTTCATTTTAACCAAGCAACTGGACTCTTAGAAAATGCTTTTACTATGAAAAAAGAGCTGAATCTTTTCTGTTACCACAAATTGAGGGATTGTACAAAAGTGCGTTTTGTCTTTTATGACTTTATTGGGCTAAGCATATTTTTACACTTGTGTCTTAAAATCTTATCCTGCAAACGTCTTTTTTTTAAATCACTGGTCTTAATTTTAGAGTCTGGATTCATTTTAATCTGTATTTACACAGACTTAGTAGAAATAACTATCAGCACTAACTTATGGGCCAGGTAATTGAAGTGTAACAAAAGTAGTTTATTTCTTCTTTGTATTAGATTGTGTTCTTTTTGCTCTTAAAAAGGACCAGGTAATTATTTTCCTTTCCCGCCCCCCCTCTCTGCACTGAGTATAATACAAAAGTTGAAGTAGATCTCAGTAAAGGACTTTTTTTTTTTTTGCATTGATTGCCTTCCTGTAAATTATAGGTGTAATATTTTGAAAATATATAATATTTCATGACCCTAATTGATATATATGATGATTATTATCGTATTTTGAGGCTCCAAGTACACACTCCTCATTGTCTTTGACTCTATCACAGAGACCCTTGTTGAATTAGTCATGAGCTATACAGATTCTACAACCTCCAGTGAAAAACAAACTTGGTCTTGTTTTCTGACTAAATTTATAATTTTTATAGTAGATTTTGAGCTAACTTGTGATGTGGAGAAATGGAAAGTCATCTGAAAGAGGAAGAAGATTTCTGAACTACTAATACAATTATTATTATTATTAAACGTTTATTTGTGTTTAACTTTTAGCTTTTATTTAAAAACTTCAGTGTTCATCTCAAAGTTACTCACTGCGAGTTGGCGTAAGTTCCTGGAAAGTAATTCTATTGGAATTTAAAGTCCTCTTTGTGAGACCTCAGTCTCCATCTTGTGTTAATTTTCCGATGATCATAAAAATAAATGGGGAGGAAAAAGCAGGGATCTTTAATGTTTGTTTGGGTTTTTTTTTTTTTTTGGCATTTTAGGCTTATTTTGTTATGGATCCACACTTTGGAATGTGATAAAATATAGAATCTTTGTTGGCATTTATGGGTGTACATTTTTGTTCTGTTTGTTTTCTTTCATGCAGGGTTGCGTGTTTGTGTGTTTTATAAGCAGTAGGCAACAGGAGCGAATGAGAAAATGAAGAATTTTACAAGAATGCATTCTATGCATAATTTGGTTTCAGTTATATCTTATATCGTAGGTAAACAGAATAGCAGTTTCGAGGATTTAGGATTCCTTCTGAACCCCCTCTGCTTACACACACCCAGAGAAAGAAAAAAAGAATCTTCAAAAGTCAGCATTGAACACACACTGCTTAGTTTGGAAACCATTGCATACTAAATTTTTCAGCAACTAAAATGTCCCAAACAGTTTTCAGGGTGTGTTTTTATTAAGATAGATAAAGTTTCCATGAAAAGTTATGGGGTTTCTGTGTGTGTGTGTGTGCCCAAAAGGCCGAAACAGCTTATGTCAGCTACAGCGACTCGCTTTTGATTCAGCAAAACTAGGTTATGAATTCAAGCAATTAAAAATGACAGAAAGCCCAATTTCACTGCCTAGATTAATATGCTTCCAATTTTTCCTGCTCCATAAAAATTTCAAAGTCTTCTTTCTCGTTAGGTGCTTGCATAACCTATGGGGCATAGGGAGGGTCCCCGTTTCTCATTTGCTTATGATGTCTGAATACTTTGATGTAGCAAATGTAAATAGGATCCACTGGATATTCGTAACACAATTTTGTACTTGCAAGTTCTCCTGAAATTATTTTGGTTGGGTTTAAAAGAAAAGAAGAGCAGCGGTTGGTTTCTTAGCATTTATCGATAGTGAAGAATCGGTCGGAAAGCTCCCATGTCATGAAGTCCAGGAAATACTTTTCAAGGAATGATACTGTGGTAGTAGAAATAGTGTTTTCAGCTTCCAAAGATGGCAGGGATATGTGTAAAAAAAAAATGTGTGTGTGTGTGTGTGTGTGTGTGTGTGTGTTTGTGTGTGTGCGTGTGTATAATTTTTTTTAATGCAGTGGTGGGCATGTTTATTACTTTTTCTCTGTTCCTGAAGTCTGGAATTCTAGATTCATGCTTCTCTAATTAGCCAGATCTCTCAATATTACCTAAAATGGTCCTTTTTTTCTTACACACCGGTTAGTAGTCAAAACCGGCTGCTTCGAATTATCTGTAGATTTTGATTCATTGGTTAAGTTTTCTAACCTGGTTTGAATTAACTTGATCACACAAAGAGTGTACACAGACACAAATACACACTCAGAAAGCTCATCTCTCAGCACCATTTACTCCACACTTCCGGTCCAAGACAGAAAAAACAGCCACAATCAAACAAGTCGAGGTGCACTATATGCCCAGTGTTTGCTTTACAAAAACGACCCCTAAAGGGCTGTGTATCAGGAATGCCTCTACCAGCCCTTGCTTTCCTCTTTGTGATAATTCTGCATCTGCCTTTGCCACAGTTCTGTGGATGTATTTCTTTGTTGTTTAGTTGCAGCCTCTAGTTGTGAGAAAATTAGTTATCGTCTCCCGTGTAAGTAGCAGTTGGATTTATTGTGGAAAGCTGAATGTAGAAGTACAAGTTTTCCATTTCTATTAAAATGATGAGGATGAGGATGTGGTCACATATCAACAGTAACAGTAATAACAATACAATGCCGATTTCTTCCTGGACACTTTCTACCTCTGTGCACTAGACATTGGACCAGGAGCTTCCAGGTATTTTCTCTCTTCTTACAGTTCTGCAAGGTTGGTATTACCATGCCTCATTTAGAGATGGGGAAGCAGTTGTCAAGACTTTTTATAATTAGAAAAAGTGATTAGACTCCAAATTTTTCTGATTCCAATATGCTAAGATACAATCCAAGTTTATTAATCTGAGTTTAGAATTTGGCGTTTAGAATTTGTTTACACAAAATGGGTACCTAACAGATAGACTAGGTTAGTGGTTCTCAGGAACAGTTTCGTTCCTTAACCCATAACAGTATTCAGCAACACTTTGAAGAGAGTTTTTGTGTCCATCATGGGCAGGGATTGCTCCTAAGATCTGGTGGATAGAGACCTGGGATGCTGCTAAACATCCCAGGAGGTACAGGACGGCTCCCTCCCGCAAAATGAAAACGAATTACCTGGCCCCAAACCAGCAGTGCCACAGCTGAGTAATTATACCCTAGGTAATATCAGGGATACTCTAAGATAAAAATGGTCTGATTTTTCAAGAGAGGGGATAAGGCATGTGAATTTCAAGTACTAAACATTTAAAATTCCTGGTTGGATACTGTGAAGAGGATCATGATGCAGAATCAGACGGTCCTTATTTCCTTACAATCTGACATTAGAATTGTAACAGCTGCTTCCTCGTAACCTCTTTCTTTATAAATATGACATGGGTCATTGTGATTTAAAGTGCCTATTTTTTTTTTTTTTCTGATTTACTTACTGTGAAGTACGACAAGAGCTAGAAAATGAAATTTCTTTCCCTGATACTCATGTCAATAGAAGAGAAGTGTAACATCACTAAATGAATAATGGAAGAGCAATTCTAGGAACCTTCCCATATGGTCCATCTTTTCCCTCAGTATTCAAATGGCATTATTTTCTTCTTTAAAGGTTTGGCACATAGATTTATTGGCTTATTTCTTTAAACAATATTTTATATTTGCCAAGCATTGCTGCAAATGCTTTAAAATATTAATTAACTGAATCTTCAAGAGAAGCCTAGGAGATTGTTATTGTTTTTAATCTCCTTTTTGCAGAGAGGGAACAGATGCCCAGAGAAGTTGAGTAATTTGTGTGAGATCACACAGCTTCTAAGTGACAGAGATGGCATTTAAACTCCAAAGTTTGTGTTCCTAGCCACTCTCTCATGTACTTTAGTAATTTGAGCTTCTAAATGTACAGAAACATAAGCGTTTGGGCAACACCTTCACCTGAGTTTTGAAACCAAAGAATTTTTTGTCTCATTTTGGAGTTGTTGATTAGGAAAACTGACTTACCTGTTCTTGAAAGAGCATGAATGATAATGCTCACAGCTTTATATTTCACTGTTTAAATATTCCTGTATATGTATCTTACCTGAGTCAGAAGGACTTGTGACTTCTGTTTACCGTGACCACCTCCAACAACAACAACAAAAAGCCAGCAAAGAAAAACAGTGACGTACAGGAGGGCACCATTTGCAGGATGAGTGATCTCCGTTTTAATCCCTCTTTACTTGTGATGTTGGAAACATTGACATTCTTCAACTGGATCTCCTAAGGCGTATTCGAGAAACTTAACTCTTTGCTTTCTGATGCTCTTAAAATGTTCTAGGGAGCCCCACGTGGTCCATGCCAGGCTAGTGATAGTGGATGTGCGTACACTGACTCCCAGCTTGATCTCAGTTCACGCCAGGCTGTTGTCTGGCATTGAGGCTGTGGGAATGACCACCATTCCTATCTCAGTCTCAGCTGAATTTTTAGCATATAGCAAATGCTATGAAAAGAAGAACAACTTAAGTATATTTTTAAATAGAAATGCCAATTTGACACATTTTATTCTGCTTTAGAAGGGAAAAAAAGATCTTGCAAGCATGCAGTTAAATACATGCTAGAATATCCAGAAAGCCAAGGCGAGAGTGGAGAACCTCATTGAACTTCAGTTGAATAAACGAGTAAATGGATGGAAGATTTTGTGTTTTTAATAATTTCTTATCAAAGATATGTATGGGTTTGTACTTGGAAATGTCTTACATCTCAAATACGAGCCACCTTGGTGGGAGATAAATGTCTGACAGGCATCAGTTTCATACCAGCTGTCCTCAGCTTTCCGATCCTGACTTGTACCTTACCTAAGTGCCGGGCATAGGTATCTGCTTACTTTTTATTGCCTCGCGAAAAGCTCAAAGATGCTTAACCACAAATTACAAGCATGGACTGCATTTTACCTGAGACAAGACATAGATGTTTTTAGACAAGAGAGGAGGGGTCACCGATGAAGAACTTGGATCTGACCATGGAACAGTATTAAAGTCAGGAAAAGGGCTTTGGAATGACCTCCTCCTCCCAGCCTGGGGACAGTCGCGGAACTGGGCTGCAGGCGGAACCCATTACTGTTCTTCCTTTTATATTTCAGGCCCAATAAACTCACATTCGAACAAAGAAAGCAAAGAGCGAATCCCATTTCAGAACTGTCAAAAGACGGATGTTGGATCCATTATCGTCAAATGTCCTTTTTTTTCATACAGTTCATGGAATTGGCTTTTGTGGAATACCTATTTCATCTAAGTGTTGGTTCAGGAAATGGCTTAAAATGAAACCAGAATTTGTTGTCCAGTGGTGAAATAAATGAGGTGAAGACACATAGACAAGACTACCCAGTAAAGTTCTGTAGATACTGTCTATTAGTATGCAGTTCTAAAATCTAAATTATACACGTACAGTTATATCTGTATTTAAACTACAGCTGTATAACCTACATGTAGACTGTAAACCATATTGTCTATATGTAGTCTATTTATATCTACATAAAAACTATGTATCTATATATAGTTTAATTGATGAAAGAAAAGAAAGAATGGGAAGATGGTTTTAAAATAGCCATTTTAATTCTGTATCCAGCAGAATATGGAATACTTCCGCATCTTAAGGTGAACCTCCTTTTAGAAATAAAGGTAACTAATAATAAACCTTGTGTGCCATTAAAAAGAGTATACCCAAGAAGAGGAAAAGTAATTTCTGCCCAGTCTTGGTTACAGAATTCTCCTAGGGAGCTAAAAATACAGAAGTTAAATCAATGTTGTCAGTGGTTCAGGATTCAAATTCTGCCGTTGATAAAAAAAGAAACCTGATTTTGTTGTAATGCAGTAGCTAAATGTTCAATATGTGGCACTGTACAATATTCTTATTTTTAGGGATGCACTCTGTTGAGTGCCTGCAGTGAGCCAGATACTGTGTTAACTCCCAGATACACATTATTGACCTTAATGCTTCCAGGAGCCCTATGAGTCAGATGTGGTTGTTGTATCTAGTGTTCATGAGGGAAGGCTAACGCCTGGGATGATTTTTTTTGAGGGTTGCCAACAGCTAGTGAGTAAAATGGCTGCTAATCAAATGTGAAGCTTTGAGACCTCGGAGTCCCTTTCCACATCTTTTTAACAGGAAGGTATAGGAATTGTTCTAACATTAGTTGAAACAAATGAATCTGATGTAGATCAAGAGATTTATGTAGTTATACAAAGTTACTGTAACTCTCCTATTAGGACTGACCTTATAATCTTGGCAAAATATGAAGGTGGCTGGATATTTTGGGTAGATGGATGAGTGGCTGAGTGGATAGGTGGGTAGACATGTAGACTGAATAATAACAGAGAAGACAAATCGGCAAAGGACATGAGTATAGTTTTTGGAAAAATAAATACAAATAGCAAGTATATGAAAGTGTGTGTGTGAGAGAGAGAGAGAGAGAGAAACTTTCACATGTATACCTGAAAGGTTTATATATTGTGTTGGAAAACAATTTGTTGATGAAACAAGCATTTTATACAATAGCACCTTCTTCTGTAGGCGACTATTTGGGAATTTTTATTTTAAAAAAGTACATACCTTTGATCCAGCCTTTCTGCCTCTGGAGTCTATATGATGGCTCAAGTTTGTGAAGGTCCAGCTTGGTTCACCGCGGCATCGTGCACAGTCAGGAGGAAACTGGAGCAGACGAAATACCAAAGGCAGGGGGGATTGGAAGTCAAGGACCCTTGTAGGAATAAAGTGGATTTGAATGGACATGAAACTATATCTAAGATGTTGTGAGGCATGAGGAGCCAAAACCTCAGAGATACGTTCAAAAAACTTTGTTAGAAAACAGATGTACACATGCAGTTTTTTTACATTGATGGCAAAACTGCAAAGATAATGAAGGGACGGTGAACAGTGATTATCTTTGTTGTAGCTGTGCAGTAAGACTAAGGGGCAGGGGAGAGATGGAACTTTGCTTTCAAGATCACACCTTTATTCCTTGTGATTTTCAACAAACATGCCCTACTTGGATAATTTTTAAAAAATTCTTTTTTGGCCGGGCGCGGTGGCTCACGCCTATAATCCCAGCACTTTAGGAGGCCGAGGGGGGTGGATCACGAAGTCAAGAGATCAAGACCATCCTGGTCAACATGGTGAAACCCCATCTCTACTAAAAATACAAAAATTAGCTGGGCATGGTGGCACATGCCTGTAGTCCCAGCTACCCAGGAGGCTGAGGCCGGAGAATTGCTTGAACCCAAGAGGTGGAGGTTGCAGTGAGCCGAGATCGCGCCATTGCACTCCAGCCTTGGTAAAAAGAGAGAAACTCCATCTCAAAAAAAAAAAAAAAAAAAAAAAAAAAGAAAGAAAAAAATACTTTTTTAAAAAAACTTCAATTTTATGAACAACCCATGGTCACTTTACCCCTGAGCTGATACAGATCAGCTTAGGTACCAATGTAGATACTCTGTTAGACATAGGCAACCCAAATTGCTTTGAAAATGTATATGAGACTTTAAAAAACATAAAGCTGAAAATCATTTGATTCAGAGTTATATCTTGGTTAAGGTTTGGGGTCAATATCCTCTCTGGAGTCAGGTGGGGGTGCTGGAATTTTCTACAAATGATGAATCTACATCTTAATTGTAATGGTTTGGCCGCAGAAGAAAGTCAAATTCCCCTGTTGCTGTAGACACTCGTCATTCATCGCTGGTACTGCAAAACCATGATCCTTATCCTCCCAGCTGCGTGTGTTTGTCAGGGAATCCAGGCTGCTAAAAGTTGTATACAGTACTATTTTTTTTTTTTATTCATCTCTGGGTCATTTCATCTTCCTGTGCAAGCCACATGAATGGCTGTGTATGAAAATTGTATTTTGTGCTGAATTTCCCACTGTGAAAGATGTTTACTATATATTTATGAAAACACTGCAATAACAAAACCTTTTATATAGCCTTTCAATTTGCTGTAAGGGCAGATAAAATATTTTTATCTCAAACTGAACTTCATACCTTGGGAGATTCAGCGGGCCTGACTCAGAATAATAAAACACTTCAGAGAAAGGCAGGTGCTGTTGAGATTGCTTCAGAAACCTGTGCACTCCACTCTGCAGACTTCAATTCCTTTAAACACGCCAACTGAATATACAAAAACTAGAAATAATCGGTATAAACTATGCAATGTTAAGTACAAAAAATCGTTTTTTATTAAATAGTTTCATAACACATCTAGAGTAGCATCAGCGTGATTTTTAATAAGAAGTGTTTTCCTATATACCGGAAGATACAGAGAGGAGGTTGGCGATCACTCCAATATATTGAAAACTTTCATTCTTCATCTGCATTTAGGCTTTGGAAATGTTCTTAATTGAAATTTTTACAGAGATAAATGTAGCATATGGAGTCGTAAGAAAATATAGATAGATCTCTTGTAAACTTCTCTCTAATGGTAATATTTTACAACACTATAGTATCACATCCTATCCAGAATATCGGCATGGCTGCAATCCACTGACCTTATCTGAATTTCCCTAAGGTTACTTACACTTATTTCTGTGTATATATTTAGTTTTGCACAACTTCATCACGTGTAGATTTCTGTATCCACCACCACCAGTAAGATACTGAGGAGTTTCATCCTGAGGTTCCATTTGTATAACCACAGCTACCTCTCCTGACCACCCGCCCCTATTCTTAAGCCCTGTTGACCATAGATTCTCCCTCCATTTGTAAAACTTGGTTATTTCAAAAATATCACATAAATGGAATCACACAGTGCTTAGACTTTTGGGATGGGCTTATTGACTAATGGCAACAATGTTGTACCTACATTGTTGCATCATTAATATCGCATGGTATGTACATGTACCAGTTTAACCATTCACCTGTTGAAGGACATCTGGGCTGGCTTTGACCATCACAAACAAAGCTGTCTTGAACATTTGTGGATAGGTTTTTGCATGACCGTGAGTTTCCCTTCTCTGGGATAAATGCCCAGGAATGGGCTCTGGTGATCTTTGATTTATGCCTATTATGGAACACACCAATATGTCGCACCCATTGGAAGTCAATGCCAGTTGCACACAAACCGATACAAGGAAAAAAAGTAAATTGTAACCACGTCTTAATGTTTATTTTTACATAAACATGGCACTAAATGCAGAGAATAGGCAGCATGTATGTAGCACCCACCATATGCCAGGCTGTATTCTAAGCCTGTTATGTATGCTAACTCATTTGTCCTCAGAGCAGCCTTATGAAGTATCTACTACTGTTATTCTTACTTATGGAGGAAGCATCACGCACAAAGTGTTTAAGTAACTGACCAAGATTATACAGTCAACGCCACTTAGAGTTTGTCACCTGGCTGGAGAACCCCTCATTTTAACCACTAATCTGTGTTCCCTCTTTTCTTCTGTTTTCTTTTCCTTTTTTCTTTTCTTCTCTTTTCTTGTTTTCTTTTCTTTTCTCTTTTCTTTCTTCCTGAGATAAAGTTTCGCTTTTTGACCCAGGTGGGAATGAAGTGGCGAAATCTCAGCTCACTGCAACCTCCACCTCTGGGTTCAAGCGGTTGTCCTGCCTCAGCCTCCTGGTTCGCTGGGATTATAGGCACCTGCCACTGTGCCTGGCCAATTCATGTATTTTTTTAGTAGAGATGGCTTTCATCATGTTGGTCAGGCTGTTGTCAAAATCCTCAGGCCCACCTGTCTTGGCCCCCCAAACTGCTGGGATTACAGGCATGAGCCACTGTGCCTGGCCAGACAGACACTTTTAAGATGATGTCCCCCACTTTCATAGATCTGTTGGTCATCACCCTGGGTTGGCTGAGACAATAATATTCCTTTAGAGTAAACATCTATTGCTGTCACACTGAAAAGAAATAATACATGAAATTCGGTGTATAGAATAATCAGCTAGCCAACTTCATCATCCCTTAGCTCACAGCTCTGCCTTTAAGCTTGCTTTATTTGGCCGTTTCAGACAGATGGATGCCTCTTACGGCTTTTGGATCTCCAAGACATAGATTTCACAACCCTCCCTTGGTTACACACTGTCATATTTAACAGCTCTCAATAGCAGTATGTTCTGGTTTTTTGGTATGGCCCACATCTCTCCCATGGCAAACTCAATAACCCTCATTCCTTCTCCCCACCTATCAGAGACCTGGAATTATTGTTTGTCCATTGTATTCACAACATGAAGGTGTGTGTCTGCAACAGAATATTGTTTGGCTGCTTTACGTGAATCCTTGAGTTTTTCATTCTGCCAAAGGCATTTTATATTTCCACCAGGCTTATAAAGTATTTAATATTTTCATATGCGTCAGTGTAAAGCCATCTGTTGCAGTGACAGGACTAAATGTGGAAGACAAGAACAAGCGTATGTTTATGGAAGGATTCCATGAAATGTTAACAAGAAAGATATGTGCTACTCTGGGGTGTCTTATAGAAAATGGCCGGGGGAACTGGGAAAGGCATGGCTTACAACCCTGGTCTTTGTAAACTGGTGTTTATAATTGGCATGTGCACTTTGTAAATTTTAATTTTTTAATTTTTACCGTCCTGTAAATGTAGACAAGATTGTTGACGTACATGGCGGCGGTGACCACGTTGAAAGAGTGGTGCGACCTGATACTTGGAACTTCCTGTACTTCATTTGCTGTTCTTCATTCACAGGCTTCAACTTTTTGCTCCTCGTTTGAACAAGTGGATTGGGAACCTGCTTGGAGCCAGCCATTTGTGTTGCTGGAATAGCTAGATTGTGTTTCTAAACAGCTAGAACTGTTTCTCAGTGCCTTACTTTTAATAGCTGTGTTGTAGTCTTGCTCATACAGAAACAATCAGACGGGAATCAATTTTGCCTGCCCACTTGAACATATCAGTTGAGGCACAGTTATCCAAAACTGTGGCTGCGCTACGTTACTCTTCGTCAATCTGGGCTCAGAAAATCAAAGCAAGTTCCCCCAAGGGAAAATATTGATGCATAACAGCTACAATACACCGAGTATTGGCCAGCTGCAGTGGCTCACGCCTGTCATCTTAGCACTTTGGGAAGCCAAGGTGGACGGATCACCTGAGGTCAGGAGTTCAAGACCACCCTGGTCAACATGGTGAAAACCCGTCTCTACTAAAAATACAAAAATTAGCCTGTTGTGATGGTGGGCACCTGTAATCCCAGCTACTTGGGAGGCTGAGGCAGGAGAGTTGCTTGAACCCAGGGGATGGAGGTTGTAGGAAGCCGAGACTGTGCCATTGCACTCCAGCCTGGGCAACAAGAGAGAAATTCTGTCTCAGATAGATAGATAGATAGATAGATAGATAGATAGATAGATAGATAGATAGATAGATAGAAAGAAAAAGAAAATGCACCAAGTATGGTACCTGCCAAGCATGACAAGAAGCACTGTATCTTGGTTGGCTTATTTCAGCCTCTCAGACTTCTTATGTGGCAGTAGTCACTGTCTTCATTTTACAGATGAAGGAGCAATTTCAGAGAAGGTAATTAACCAAAGATCACATGGCTAATCTGGAGTGGGCCTGGAACCTGGCAACAGGCCGACGACTAAAACTGCAAGCAGCCTGCTTAACCACTGTGTTTTATAACTGAGGTTGGACAAAGAGGAGGAGCTTGTGAATTGCTTTCCAGACCAGCTCTTTTTTGGGGTGACATTAGCTGGGATGTGTGGGTCAGAGATTCAGTATGTTGTGGAGACATGACATGAGCTTCATGCCTTCCAAAAACTTTCTCTAAAAGTTCTTCATTCTCAACTACCTTTTCACTCTGTAAATAGTCAGTCACTTCTCAAGCCCCAGAGGGAGGCTTGTAGAAAGAAGTTGGTGTGACCACTAGAAGAACAGCTCTTTAAAATGCCCCAATGGAGCAAGGTTGTGTGGAATAACTCCCAATGTAAATCCTTTACACCGACTTTTGAACTGTTTTCTTTCTTTCTTTTTTGGTTTATCTTTTTTTTTTTTTTTGAGACAGAGTTCCACTCTTGTCACCCAGGCTGGAGTGCAATGGAACAGTGCCAGCTCACTGTAACCTCCGCCTCCTGGGTTCAAGTGATTCTCCTGACTCAACCTCCCAAGAAGCTAGGATTACAGATGTGTGCCACCTTGCCCGGCTAATTTTTGTATTTTTATTAGAGATAATGTTTCACCATGTTGACCATGGTGGCCTTTAACTCCTGACCTCAAGTGATCTACCCGCTTCGGCTTCCCAAAGTGCGGGTATTACAGGGGTGAGTCACTGTGTCCGGCCCCATTTTCTACTCACAGGTATGAGAAAGTACCTAAATACATTCACTGGCTTTCAACCATATTAATAAATAAATTAATGACTTATGTAAGAATGACCCTTACCCATGTCAAAAGATGACAATTCCAGGCCAGGCACAGAGGCTCAAGCCTGTAATCCCAGGCTGAGGTGGGTGGCCCACCTGAGTTCAGGAGTTTGGGGCCAGCCTGGACAGCATGGTGAAACGTCATGTCTACTAAAAATATGATAACACATAGCTGGGTATGGTGGCACCTGTCTGTAGTCCCAGCTACCTGAGAAGCTGAGGCAGGAGAATTACTTGATCCTGGAAGGTGGACGTGGCAGTGAGCCAAGATCGGGCTACCGCACTACAGCCTGGGTGACAGAGCGACTCCATCTCAAAAAAAAGGATGACAATTTCAGCTAGCTCTTCCAAGGTTGATAGAAATAATGAGATAGTAGAATTTAGGGAGACTTACAAGCAGAAATACGTATTGACTGAAAGAGCAAAACATCATGGTATCTCACACAGGAAAAACAATCAGGCTATCTGAAAGAGAAGAAAGACCAGTTAGCTTCTAAATGCTGTTCATTTATTTCAGTCAGCCTCCTCAGAAGGACATGGGGATTGGTTCTGTAATCAGGCCTTTTTAGACCCATAGATCTTCCCTCAGGTGCCCCTCTTCACAATTAGATTGTGATGAGAGGCTGTAAACTTGATGAAGACAGAGAACAGGTGAACAATATATAATTAGTTCCTGGCACAATGTCTGTCCGTATTAGGACTTCCATAAGTGTTTCTAAAGAATGTGTGATCATATTGGATTGTCCCAGAATATTTACAGTGTCTTAAGGCCTGATAAATCTAAATAATAATTATGTCTATGATAATTGGATAATGTTTTCAGAGTCCTGTTGAGGAAAGATAGTGTTATTCCCACCTGCTAGTTCTTTCTCTCCTGAAGCCAAGATAGGCATAGTAAGAGCTGTGGCATAGTCTGTATCTGATCCCTCGACTAAAATACTGACACCATCTTCTATAGGCATATACAGCAAGTAGCATTATGCCTTGCAGTGTTCTCCTGCAATATACCCCACTGGCAAAAAGCGACTTATGGTTAATGCAACAGTGAAAATAAATTATTGCCATTCTATGATTGTGTGACAGGTTAGTAATTAATTTATGTCACCAGTTGGCTTCCCACAACTGTGTTTATTCAGCTCTGTGGAGCACTTTTCAGGGAAAAAGAAACTATCAGCAAGGCAGTCTTTGTTTACTGTGGAAGCTAGGTGCGGGTGGCCTGTGTCTCCTCCTATTGACTAGGAAATAAGTTGGTTGTTAGGACATGATTTTCCATTCTTCAAAATGATACGGTGATGCAAGGAACTTGGAAGCTACCCTGGAATTAGAACAACATAAAGAAATTGCCTTTTATGCGCTAATCGAGCCATTATGCCCGTTTTCTTTGGGGTATTTTTTTACTGTATAGATACCACAAAGAGCCATGTGTAAAAAAAAAAAAGGTATGAAAAATCGTAATTAAAATAAAAACTGTAGTGTGTGTTTTTACTGCATTGTAGGCTGAGTGCCTATCACATAGCTCAGGGACAATGGTATTAGATTTGTAATAAGTACAGGTAAAGCTTTTCATTTTGATTGGATTGGGTGTATTTTTCATCAGTATCTCCCATGTGAGCCATGATTCCAAGACAGAGTCTTGTAATCTTCTGCAGTGGGAATGATTCAGCTTAAAAATCAATAGGGCATGAGGTATTTCAAGTTCTCATTATTGTAATGTGTCAACATCACTTCAGTGACCCCGGAGTCCTATGTTGACTGGTTTTCCCCCTGATTTATTGTGCAATCTCGTAGGGCAAACTATAATTTCACTTGGAATCAGAAAGTCTCCATTTATGGTTTGTGTCCCAGTCTCCCGTCATTAGGGCATTTGTGGGTAATCGATACCGCCTCTTGTTGCTAACAGCTGAATGAAGTTGTCACCTGCTTAGATTACAAAGGAGTCTGGCAGAAGGATGCGGTTGGGGTGAGTATGCTTGACAAGTTCTGTTTTGAAAAGGGCTTTCTCTGGTGTTTACCTGCCACCTCTGGGAGGGCTTTCAGCATTTTGGGGGGTCTCCATCCTAGAAAACCCTTATCACTGAATTAGCACAATGTTTTATTTCTCCTTTTGTGAACTGGTTGTGGATGACGTCATTTCCTTTGGTTAAAAAACAAGTTGAAGGAGCTGTTCTTGAAAGTCTGCATGCTGGCACATTTCACGGAACCTGTTGAGTTATGCCAGCTCTTCTTAAATACCTAATCATCACGCTGCCATGAAAAGAATGGGATCTTCCATTCTTTTCCTAATTGGCAAAATACCGAGGAACTTAATGAGACCTTCAGCAAGAAGTTCATCATCTGTGTTCAACACATCATGCTTCGATGTATACACATTCTTTGCTGCACATAGACATGGATACACACGTGCACAGACACACACACACACACACACACACACACACACAGAGCTTCTCACTAGAGCAGGTGTCCCCAAACTATGGCCCGTGGGCCATATGTGGCCCCCTGAGGCCATTTATCCGGCCCCCCACCGCACTTCAGGAAGGGGCACCTCTTTCGTTGGTGGTCAGTAAGAGGAGCACAGTATATGGCGGCCCTTTAACGGTCTGAGGGATAGTGAACTGGCCCCCTGTGTAAAATGTTTGGGGATGCCTGACCTAGAGGATATTCAATGACCATTTATATGATACTGCCAAGTCACACGAAGCACAGTTACTCCAAATTGCAGCTCCAACACGTAGTTCTCAGCCGAGGGTGAGAAGGTCTGCACAGGTCAACTTTTGCAGGAATATGATTAAGTCATCTCAGGTATGTTCCATAACCTTGTGTACATAGTAGAGTCCCTTCCTTCAAGAAAATGAATAACCAGCCATGGAAAAGAGCCAAGGTGAAGAGGCAGTTGAAGTGCAGGGACTGTAACTACAGAGGCTTGAGAATGACAAGAAGATGCATTGAACTCAGGGTCTTAGAAAACGTGGGCGCTGACATCAGCACTTGACAGCATGTTGACTGCCCGTCAGGATGGTATTCTTCTCCCCCCAGAGAGTATAAACCAATGGTGGTATGTGTGCAGAAGAAAAAACACCATGTTTTAAAGTTGACTTTGTCCATTAAGATCATTCTCTTTTTATCTCAGCCCTTGGGGGAACAGTTGTTTTTCATCCAGTTTCGCTCTTGTCACCTAGGCTGGAGTGCAGTGGCACAAAGTAGGCTCAGTGCAACTTTTACCTCCTGGGTTCAAGTGATTCTGCTGGCTCAACCTCCCAAGTAGCTCCTGATGGTGTGTACTGCCAAACCCAGCTAATTTTTGTGTTTTTAGTAGAGACAAGGTTTCACGATATTGGCCAGGACGGTCTCTAACTCCTGACCTCAAGTGATCTACCTGCCTCAGTTTCCCACAGTGTGGGGATTACAGGCCTGAGCCAGCACACCCGGCCCTATTTTCTACTCACATGTCTGAGGAAGTACCTAAAAGCATTCACTGTTTTTCAATCATATTAGTAAATAAATTAATGACCTAAGTAAGAATGGCCCTTACCCATGTCAAAAGATGACAATTCCAGATGACAGGGGCTCACTACTGTAATCCCAGCACTTTGGGAGTCATCTTCTGCCTGTCGCGTGTTAAGTTTTGGGTTGGCATTGCTGGTGCAGTCATGTTTCTGTCTTTTCTTCATACCCTTCCTCCTGGTAGAGCCCCTTCTTTCAAGAGCTACCTCAACAGGGCAGGATAGTCTCACTGCCCTTGGGAGTCTGACCCTGGACCCTAGCCCTGCTTGATGAATTCACAGGCCTTTCTGCGGTGCCTCTTCATCTTGCCAGTTAAACATTCTTACAGACAAGAGCGCCTTCTGATGTCTCTGATCTTGTTCGAAGACATTCACCCACTCCACAGTCATGGATTGGGCCCCGTGCTGGGTGCCAGGCACTGCTTTTTCATATTCTTTTCTTAGCTGCTAAAATGGATGATTATTCCTCAGTCTCCTTGCTAACACTGGGGGTAAATTCTTCTTGGTTTTCACACCCCTCTTAGGACTTGTCTTCCACTCTGGCTTTACTTGTTCATAGATTCATGAAATCCTCGACAGAGATCCTTGAAGGTGCCAAGGGGATAGTGGTGAACAAAATTAGGTAAGGTTACTACTCTTGTAAATTGTTAGGGAAGGTGAGTCCTTGACTTTGAGTGCCTGCTTGGGGGGTCATGGGGGTATAACCCTGGTTTCGTAGTTCTTGCGTAACAGAGTATTACCTAACTGGAACTTAATAATTCCTTTGGTGTCCCTCCAGACATTGGCTTTAGCTAGTAGGAGGATGTAGAGAAATTGTGTGCTTCTGTTACATGTTTCTCACTCATGGGAAGCTATGCAGATCCCTCTGTAGGAATCTAGATCAGCTACAATAGTTGTAGCCCCATATAAAGTTGCATCACAGGCTGGGCATGGTGGCTCATGCCTGTAATCCCAGCACTCTTGGAGGCCAAGATGAGTAGATCACGAAGTCAGGAGTTCAAGACCAGCCTGGCCAACATAGTGAAACCATGTCTCTACTAAAAATACAAAAATTAGCCGAGCATAGCGGTGGGCACCTGTAGTCCAAACTACTCGGGAGGCTGAGGCAGGAGAATCACCTCGATCTCGGAGGTGGAGGTTGTGGTAAGCCAAGATCCTGCCATTGCACTCCAGCCTGGGCAACAGGAGTGAAACTCTTGTCTCAAAAGAAAAGAAAAGGAAGTTGACATTAGAACCCCTGATTTACCTGGCATGCCTTCTTTAAGGCCTATAACTTCAGCCTTGTGAAGTTCCCTAGGAAAATCCCAAGAAGAGATTTCCCAAGCCAGTAGTATAGCCAAGAGCTTAACTTAAGAAAGACTTGGGCGATTTATTTAATCTCCTTAAGTCTTCGTTTGCTCATCAGTGTAAAATAGGATGGCAATATAACCTGTCCACTCTTCTTCTCCTTTTTTTTTTTTTTTTTTAAAGATGGGGTTTCACCATGAAGGCCAGGCTAGTCTTGAACTCTTGACCTCAGGTGATCCACCCACCTTGGCCTCCCAAAGTGCTAGGATTACAGGCATGAGCCACCTCACCTGGCCTACTCTTCTTTTTTAAAATTTTTTTATTGCATTTTAGGTTTGGAGGTACATGTGAAGAACATGCAAGATTGTTGCATAGGTACACACATGGCAGTGTGATTTGCTGCCTTCCTCCCCATCACCTGTATCTGGCATTTCTTCCCATGCTATCTCTCCCCACCTCCCCACCCCCACAACTGTCCCTCCCCTATTTCCTCCCGACAGACCCCAGTGTGTGATGCTCCCCTCCCTGTGTCCATGTGTTCTCATTGTTCAACACCCATCTATGAGTGAGAACATGCGGTGTTTGATTTTCTGCTCTTGTGTCAGTTTGCTGAGAATGATGGTTTCCAGGTTCATCCATGTGCCTACAAAGGACACAAACTCAAGGATTCTATGACATTCTGCATCTCAGACCTTAGCATAGTACCTAACACATAGGCAATTTTAATAATCATTAACTACTATGAGAGATGCCGAGGAGGGGAGGAAGAGGAGGCATCAATAGTGGATAAATTGTACTGGCAGGTCTTTGTCTGTGGAACTTTTCCATTTTTAACTTTTTCACCTCTGCTAATTTTTCCCGTTAAAACATCTCCTCTAGGGTAACAGGTGTGCGATGGATCATGATTATCAGAATCCTTTTTAGATGTGGATGAAAGACACTTCTTTCTTGGTATTCTGTTCTATTCTCGCTGGTTCTGGATTGAATCCAAATACAGACTAGGGTTATGTCCGTTTTGTAGCAGTCCCATATTACAACTTGTAAACAGTCTATTATGCAGCTACTTAAAGGACGAGTTAGGCCTAGATGTGATATTATGGAAAGATGATAAAATGATAATTTTTTTATTTTGGCAGAGTTTTGCTCTCGTTAGCCAGGCTGGAGTGCAATGGCGCGATCTCGGCTCACCGCAACCTCCGCCTCCTGGGTTCAGGCAATTCTCCTGCCTCAGCCTCCTGAGTAGCTGGAATTACAAGCACGCACCACCATGCCCAGCTAATTTTTTTTTTTTTTTTTTTTTTGTATTTTTAGTAGAGACGGGGTTTCACCATGTTGACCAGGATGGTTTCAATCTCAGCTGAGATATTAATGTAGGGGTAGATAAGCGGGGGGAAAGAAGGTACAGAGTTGTCTATATAGCGTAATAATATGTATTTATTTATTTATTTATTTATTTTTATTGATTTTTTTTGAGACGGAGTTTCACTCTTGTTACCCAGGCTGGAGTGCAATGGCGCGATCTCGGCTCACCGCAACCTCCGCCTCCTGGGTTCAGGCAATTCTCCTGCCTCAGCCTCCTGAGTAGCTGGGATTACAGGCACGCGCCACCATGTCCAGCTATTTTTTTTGTCTTTTTAGTAAAGACGGGGTTTCACAATGTTGACCAGGTTGGTCTCGATCTCTTGACCTCATGATCCACCCGCCTTGGCCTCCCAAAGTGCTGGGATTATAGGCTTGAGCCACCGCACCCGGCCTATAGTATGTATTTATAAAGACTTATACATATGGAGGCATGGATGTATTCCAAAAAGTTGTAAGAAACTGGGAATACTGATTATTCAAAGAAAGGGTGCTCAGATTTCATGGTAGGTAGATACTATCAATTTATTGTGTGTGATTTTGCATTCACTGTTTTTTTTATTACTATGTGTATTCGTAACTTTTTTTTGATAAAAATAACATTAAAATAAATCTTAAGTGCAGTCACCAAATAGCTATACTTACCTATGGGCAGTCTTTGTTTATCTCTTCTCCACTTCTCCAGACTAAACGGGATAAAGGAGGTTGTAGAAGCCTGGGGAGTCATAACATTCTTGTTCTTGTAATAGTTAGCTTTTGCTGTGTAACAAACAATTCCAGTATTTCACAGTTTAAAAAAAAAATTATCTGTAATCCCAGCACTTTGGGAGGCTGAGGCAGGCAGATCATGAGGTCAAGAGATCAAGACCATTGTGGCCAACATGGTGAAATCCTGTCTTTACTAAAAACACAAAAATTAGCTAGGCATTGGTGGCATGCACCTGTAGTCCCAACTACTCGGGAGGCTGAAGTGGGAGAATCGCTTGAACCCAGGAGGCAGAGGTTGCAGTGAGCTGAGACTGTGCCACTGTGCTCCAGCCTGCTGACAGACCGAGATTCCCATCTCAAAATATGTATGTATGTATCATGTATTTCTTTACATTTCCCTGGGTGGACCTTGTGGGTGGGGCTCAGCAGGACATTTTTTCTGCTGGTTTCACCTGGGCTCACTCACACTGTTAAAGTTGGATTGCCTGGAGTGTCTTTGCACACCTAGTTGGTGATTTGCTGGGTTGCCTCAGTTTCCCTCCTTGTGGCCTTTTCAGCAGGCTTGCTTACACTTGGTCAGTAAGCTAACTTGAGTCTCAGAGACCTCAGTGCAGCCATATCACAATCTCTAACTGAAGAGCATCTTTCAGCCCTTGCATATGTTGCGTTTTCTGATGTCTAGTTGACTAAAGCGAGACACACAGCCAACCCCCGAGGGAATAATATCTCACAACAAAAGAAGCTTCACAGTCACCTGGGAAAGGTACACGCAAATAGGGGTGGGATAAGTTAGTGGCCATTGTTTGCATCTACCCAGCCCTCTTTAAAGCAAGCCAGGTACAGAATGTGGGTAGGATGTTCCCTAAACTGGACCTTCCTCCTTAAATTATCTTTGGCAGTTGAATTCAAGATGACGTGCAGTCTCACCCCATTTAAGAGCAGCCTTCTGTTTCCTTATACTTATGCATCTTCCTTATCTTTTATTGTTTCAGCACCAGTGCTAATAATTTTGCTTTCTGGGTTTTTTATTTTCCCTTCCTTCAGTGAAATGGCAACCCAGGGGTAAGGTGGTCATGTCCCTCTAGTGACAAAGAACATTCCCCGGATACAGCACCATGTATCTTTAGGGAGCTCTGCAAGCCTGCATGATAGAGCTAGCACCAACGGTGTTCTGACAAGTTTGTCTGATGCTGAGCCTCTCCGTAGTCCACCTGTTGGGAATCTATTTGCTTTGGATTAAAGGCGCCCATGCATCCAGCTTTAACTTCATGTTCCCCTGCCCTTCACCATCAGCCAGTTTATTTCAGAGATCATTTGGGATCTAATGCGTTTGCTTTTCTGATTTCTGCTGGCACTGGTGTATGCTTCCACTGGTTTATGGATGCAGAGAGTATGGGGGTAGTATAGAGTGAGGAAATTTGCATGGGACCTTCCTAATGGGAAACTTAATTAAAAGTGCAGAGGACTCAAAGTAACAGGCAGCTGGAACTAGGGATGAACTCTGCCCATCTGCATTCCAAACATACTGAGTCTTATTTGATACCTCATGTGGGTAGATAGATGGGCAAGTGTGAGGGGTCAGAGGTGTGATCTCTCCCACTGCCATGCTTTCTTAAAGCTCCATGTACATGCATCGAGTTACATATGTGCAAGCTTTATCCTAAAAAAGTAGAATAACGTGTGTCAAATTGGCACTTCTATTTGAAAAATGAAGTCCACTCAAATTATTTTGTTTCTGCATCAGACTTGGGGTTTCTGCCCTAGTTATGCAGTTTCTTGCTCAGTGGATGCATTTTAAATATTCCTTAAAGCTGTTGGTTGTCAATCACTTTTATATAGTTGTCACTTTCAGTACGTCACACTCAGTAGCAGAAATGTGAAGCTTGCAGACGCTCATTTTCACCCTGACATTCGTAACTCAGTTGAGTTTTGTTTAAAAAAGGTATCTAAAAATGCACAATTTTGTGATTAGTAAAAACAGCATTTGGGAAAAACCTTTTAACAGGAAAAGAGTATTTGGAAACAAAATGCTCCCATTACATCCAGAAGGAGGTGGATTTTGCAAATCCCAGATACAATCAGAATTTTTTAAAGGCATATTAGATATTCTCAAATGCAGTTTTTAGACACAGGTTTATTCTGCATATTCTCAGTGTTTACTACAGCTTGACAGAGATCATGGGGTCCTGGCTTATGTTTGCATGTAGGAGAGATGATGTGAAATAAGGTGTTAGTTCAGTCCTCAAGAACTTGACCCATTCAAATGGTCAGAGAAAACAGATGCACATGAGACATTCAAAGGAAAAAATGTAGCACCCTTTGGTACCGACTAAAAACTGCAGAGTTTAGTGAAGGAGAAATCACACACATAAGCGTGATATATACATAAGAGAATTCCTTGGAGGTGATGGTTCTGATAACTCATTCATTTGTTTCAAATGTCTGAAGGTCTTACTCAGCATTGGGGTAAGGGCTTGGTGCCAGTGTCAAACAATGCACAGAAGTGACAGAGAACCTGTTTCCTAGGAGCATACAGTTGAGTGTCGTTAGGAAAGGAGGTTAGTTACATGCATGAAAGAGGAAATGACATCATCACTATAGCAACCCTATAATTATTATCTGAGCTATCTGAGATTGGTAACCTAAAGGAAGGGTTGCTGATTTGGGGAAAGCAGTTAGCAGAGGCCCACACTTGAATATATCAAAACATGCCCTACTCAGAAAGTGGCACTGAGCTGAGAGTGGGAGAAATGAGCATTAATTTAGAAGCAAAGAATCTTCTGGACAACAGGAGTGGACAGGTCACGCAGGTGCCCTGAGTGGGAGACAGAAGCCAGCGTTCCTGGACTAAGGATCATGTGGGGTGGTGCAGAGCATAGAGTGGGGAAGTGCAGTGATAGCAGCCAGTGGGGAGGACAGGCAGCCGGAGGGAAGAGCCAGACCTTCAGATCTGTGGGGAAGGGCTTGCAGTAGGGAAAACAGCTTGGGTGAAGGCAGGAAGAGGATGAAAAAGGCTTAATTAGAGGAACACAAGGAGAGAGTTTCATGGTCAAAGGTATGAGAAAGAAAGCTGAGGGAATGAACCAAGACTCTGCATTAACAAAGATGTGTCAGGGTTACGTGGAGACCATTTATAAACCTGGGACATGCATGGACCCACAGTGTAGTCTAGACTCACCTTTGATGTTGCACTTATCAGTCTAAGTGACAATTAGGAGTAGGGTCATAGTCACAGTAGCTTTTTTTTTTTTTTTTTGAAACGAAGTCTCACTTTGTTGCCCAAGCTGGAGTGCAGGGGCACAATCTTGGGTCACCACAACCTCCACTTCTGGGGTTCAAGTGATTCGCATGCCTTAGCTTCCAGAGGAGCTGGGATTACAGACAGGCACCCATCACCACGCCTGGCTAATTTTTACAATTTTTAATAGAGACAGATTTCTGCCATGTTGGCCAGTCTGGTCTCAAACTCCTGACCCCAAGTGATCCACCCGCCTCGACCACCCAACGTGCTGGGATTACAGGCATGAACCACTGTGCCTAGCCTTAGCAGTAGCTGATCTTTAGTGTGGGATTTCTTTATGTCAGGCGCTGAACCCATTGTGGTAGAAGGCTCATGATTGCCTCCTTTTCAACCCCACCCTGTTTATCTGTGAATATGTCCTTCAAATCCTACATCTAAGGTCCATCCTCAGTCTCCACTTCTGCATCTTTCTGTGGCTGCACCCTTCTAAGCCAGTATCATTCTTCATCTCTATTGCAGAAATAGCTTCCTAAACAGACACCCAAGATCAAGTTTCACGTTCCAATCCATTATACACCTGAAAGCCAAAATTACCTAAAACATAAATCAGCTTCACACCTATCTTCATAGTGGTGTGTTTACAGTAAGAAAGAGGTAGAAGCAACTCAAATTAAACAGGTATACAAAATGTGGTCTGTCCTTACAAGGGAATATTATTCAACCTTAAAAGGAGAAGAAACGGCTGGACATGGTGGCTGATGCCTGTAATCCTAGCACTTTGTGAGGCTAACTTGAATCTAGGGGTTTAATACCAACCTGGACAACATAACAATATTCCATCTCTACAAAAAAAAAAATAGTCTGGCATAGTGGCACAGACTTGTAGTGCCAGCTACCCAGAGGCTGAGGTGAGAGGTTCGTTTGAGTCAGGAGGTAAAGGCTGCAGTAAGCTGTGATTGCACCACTGCACTCCAGCCTGAACAACACGGCAACATCTTGACTCACAGAAAAGAAGAAGGAAGGAAGGAAAGGAGGGAGGGAGGGAGGGAGGGAGGGAGGGAGGGAGGGAATCTTGTTACATGTCCAACATGGATGAACCTTAATGGCATTAGGCTAAGAGAAATAAGATAGTCACGAAAAGACAAATACGGTATGATTCCACTTACGTGAAGTATCTAAAATAGTCAAATTCATAAAGACAGAAAGTAGAGTGGTGGTTAGCCAGGGCCCAGGGGAGGGGGGATGGGGAGTTTTGTTTTAATGGGTAAAAATTTCAAATTTGTAAGATAAAAAGTTCTGCAGATGTGTTGTACAAAACACGCCTATGTTCATTGCAACACTTTTCATGATAGCAAAGACATGGAATCAACGTAAATGCTCATCAGTGGTACACTGGATCAAGAAAATGTGGTACATATACATCATGAAATACTATGCGGCCATAAAAAAGAGCAAGTTTCTATCCTTTGCAGGGACATGGATGGGGATGAGGGTCATCATCTTTAGCAAACTAACACAGAAACCAGACAACCAAATACCACATGATCTCCCTCAGAGGTGAGAGCTAAGTGATGAGAACACATGGACGCATAGAGGGGAACAACACACACTGGGGCCTTGTGTAAAGTGGAAGGAGGGAGACGATCAGGAAAAATAACTAATGCGTAGTAGGCTTAATGCCTGGGTGATAAAATAATGTGTATAATAAATACCCATGACACAAGTTACCTATGTAACAAACCTGTTCCTTATTTTATGTCCCCTGAACATAAAATAAACTTTTAAAAATGTAAATACGCTTAACACAACTGAACTGTACACTTAAGAATTGAGATTATGTGTTTTTTTTTAACTGCAGTTAAAATCCAAAAAACAACAAAAAAAAACTTAAGTCAGCTAATCCCTTATTTAAAACCCTCCAGAGGTGTCCCACTGTGGTAGAAAAAGAGAAAGAATAACTGTAGTCCATGAGATCCCATAACATCTGGTCTCTGCTTACCTCAAAGACATTTCCTATCACTATTTCTTTTATTTTTCTTTTCAGCTTCTTTCTTGCTCATCTTAAAACGTGGCAAGGTCATTGCTTCCTTTCCATCAGCAGTTACTTCATCCTAAAATACTCCATCTCTAGATTCACAGGATGAATTGTTTGCCATATTTAAGGCTCTGGATTACATTTAGAGAAGATACTTGCCATTTATATAGGTTGGTGCAAAAGTAATCATGGTAAAACTGTAATTAATTTAGCACCAACCTAATAATAATAAAAAATAATTTAAAAAAAAGATGCTTATTACTGTTGTTATCATTAACAGTATTCATTCTGTGTGCCTCAGGTTGGGACTTGGTTTCTCAGTACTACATGAATGTAAAGTTTTATTTCGTAAGATTTTATGTTAATGGCAGTTAAGATCACCCATCACCATGGTACCATCCTTTTGGATGAGATTTTAAAATATACCACTGACCTTGAGAAAATACTGATTTTATTGCAAAGAAGTCACCGAGATTTTGTTGTGCTTTATCTTAAGTAACCCTCAAGCTGTGATGCAGAGAGGATCTTCCAGTAAAATGTCATTACTTGGTAAAGGCTTTTGGTGGGGGCTGGGCAACAGATTTAAAATGCAGGATTTTTTTTTTTTCCCTATGAAGTTATTCGAGCTCCTGATATGTTCTGGTTATTAATCCCTTGTAAGATAAATGGATAAAGAAAATGTGGTACATAGACACGCTGGAGTACTACTATTCAGCTATAGAAAGAATGAGATCATGTCATTTGCAACAACATGGTTAGAAGTGGAGGACACTGTACTAAGGGAAATAAGCCAGGCACAGAAAGACAAACTTTGCAGGTTCTTGCTTATCTGCGGGAGCTAAAAATTAAAATATTTGAACGCATGAGAGAGAAAGTAGAAGGATGGTTACTGGAGACTGGGAAGGATAGTGCGAAAGGAAGAAATGGAGATGTTGAGTGGGTACAAACCGTAGTTAGAAAGAATGAATAAGATCGAGTGTTAGCAAAACAGGGTGGCTGTAGTCAACGACAGTTTAAGTGTACATTTTAAAACAAGCAACATAGTAACGTTGGATGGTTTGTAGCACAAAAGATAAGTGCTTGAGGAGATGGAGACCCGTGATGTGATTAAGAAGCATTGCAGCCCTGTACCAAAATATCTCATGTAACCCCCAAATAAATACATCTGCTAGGTACCCACGAACATTAAAAATATTTTTTTAAAAATAGAAAAAAAAAAAGCAGGAGAAGCCAGATTTGAGGAGATGTAGAATAAATTACATCTCTGATCATGAAGGAGGTGCTCCCTGAGTGATGAGATGTTTACCCAAAGGCAGATGTGAAGTTGGCCAACCTTAGACAATTGGTCACGTGCCATTCAGGGCATGGGTGGCATTTGTTCCTGTGATTGAACAGCTGCATGCCAGGCCGCAGCTTTCCTAGGGATGTTCATAGTGACTGAAAGCTTCTGACTCTAACTTCCTGTCACCTGAACTCTTTGATGGGAGTCCGTAGAGAAAAAGAAGAGTGGAAACATGTATATGCTCTCTTCCTCATTATAAAGATTTATTTTTGTTAGCCCCTTTGTCTCATGTGGCCGGCGTTGAACAACCAAACCAGAATCATTATTGGATTCTGCAAGCCGTCTCTGAAAGCCGGCTTTTCAGTAACCTCAGGTTGAAGTGTTTTTGAGATTTGAACTGCTTTTGTTTGTGGAAGGTCACATGTGATGCCACAGAAGCCAACTCCCAGTGTCCCCGTGCCGTTCTGCTCTTGTTCTTGATGACACGCTGAGTCCCTGACCTGGCTAAGCTCCCTCACTAAGAAAGATGTGCTTTTGGTCACAGAGGAGGCCAGGTGAGGGACAGCAGGCACAGATGACAACACATTATTGTCATTCATTTGTTCGCCGACTACCCAAGCGGTTGAAGTCTATTGGATTCCATGTGATGGAGAAGTCAGGAGGATGAAAGCCTGTGTATGCCTCTCGAGGCTCCCTACCAAATAGATTTTAATAGCCTGAATCCCTCCCACAAACACAGTTGGATACTCTACTGGGCAATGAAGTTTAAAGGTTGGAGAGGCTCCAAATCTGGGCACAGAGAAATCTCAGTTTCATTGTCACAGACTATTAAAAAAAACAAAAACAAAAACAAAAAACAGCTTATTTCCAGTACCAGGCGAGCTGCTAAAGGCTTTTGTTATTTGTTAAGTAGTGCTGCACCCTTTAAAAAAAGCTTTGTGTGTGTGCAAAAAAAAAAGGTATGCCCTCTTTAATAGTCACTAGTGGCTGACTCATAATTTTAAGCATGAAAGACAGGGAGTCGATTTGGAACATGGTGTGTGCTGCTTCTGTCTCCCACGGTAACATCAAGTGCTATAACGAGCTGTTAAATGATGAATTCTGAGGGGTATGTGTTGAAAGGCACCATTTATGTTAAAGGCATCTAGGATCATTGAGGGAGCATGGATCAGAATGGCTTTTCCATGTAAGAGCAGGCAGGGGAGAAAGCCCAGCATGCCTGCAGGTGTTCCACTGGGTTGGTAGCAAAGCCCCTAGAAAATCCCCAAAGAGAAAGATGGAAGAGAGCGGAGTGTGATACGTGGATGTGTTGGTGCCCCCATAAAAGAGGTTTGCAGGAAGTAGAGTGGAATAGGCCACTGTGCTTGTTCACTTTGGCTTGACACATGCGAGCTGCCTAAAATCCACCCCATACTTTTTCTTAGGGTCTGTCATGGAGCTGAAATGCATCCCTCTTGGTAGATGGAGAATATCATATGCAAAATGAAGACCTGGGAATTTTCCTGCTATGTTCCTAGGCGCTGGACTGACATGGGAGAATTTTTAAACATGCGCTTTTAGAATCAAAATTAGTTTTCATGTCTGCAGAGACAAGGAGCCCATAGAAACTACCAACTGGCATTGCTGAGAATAATTATTGTCAAATTGAGTCCGTTGTGAATAGTCCTCATACATAATTGCCCCGGTTAGAATGAGCGCCAAAGAGGGTGTTTTAATATTTACTAACTCCCTGGTGAAGAAAGAAACCTTTTGCTTTATTAAAGGCGGTGGTGTTAGTAATTTGCAGATGGAAAGCATTAGTGATGTGCATGATAGATGGATTTTATAAGAAGACATTGTCCAGAAAAGATTATTCAGATTCCACCAGTGGCTTTCCTCTTTGTAGAAGTATTTAGACTTGAAGTCACAGCTTTCTTCTATTGAAAATACTTTGATTCTATGGGAAACCAGAGTCTGTGCAACTCTTTGTAGAAGTGTCTATATCATAATGTTTAGGTTATGTCAATATTTCATAATAGCCACGTCTTCTTTCAAGATTTCTCCCTACAAGGATAAGAGAACAAGCAGGACATGGTGCCTCATACCTGTAATCCCAGCACTCTGAGAGGCCAAGGCAGGAAGATCCCTTGAGCCCAAGAGTTCAAGACCAGCCTATGCAACATAGTGAGACATCCCTTGTCTCCAAATGGAGGAATTAGCCAGACATGGTGGTACGTGCCTGTGGTCCCACTTAGTTGGGTTGCTGAGATGGGAGGATTTCTTGAGCTCGGGAGGTGGAGGCCGCAGTGAGCCGTGATCACACCACTACACTCCAGCCTGGGTAACAGAGCAAAACCCTGTCTCAGAAAAAAAAAAGGGGGGGGGAGGGGGATTTAAAACAGGTGAAGAGAACAAGAGATCCATGCCTGTATTTAGTTTAAAAAACATACATTATGATTAGAAAAATAAAACTTCACTCAAGAGTGCTCACAGTTTGAGCCTCAGGTAGGATAGGGAATATGCTGCATTCAGGTCTTGGACATGAGTTCTTTTCAGATAGAATACATCATGGAGTTGAAGGGTAGGTGTGGGAAATTTCCAGCATCAGATCAAAGAACCTTAAGGGAGAGGGTCTGGACCAAGACTGGATGTTGCTAGACACTGCACAAGAGCCTCTGTTTTAGTCTTCTGCCTCCAATTTCCAGAGTTCTCACAGGAAAATGGCAATCTCTGTAAGTCTTTCTCATTTAGTACCCAAGTACTATGAAGACCATTGTTGTCTTGTGTTTTGGAGACCGTGATATCCCTGGAGACCATGATCTCACTGTCTTTGTTTCCATGGCCACAGAAGAGTCAGTCCGCAGGAGGAAGAGGATGAGGTGGTCCCATTGGCTTGGTCTAGGTCAAGTAATCCAATGCTGGCCCCTCAGGGGAGTCATCTGATTTTATTTTAAAGGTCTTTAGCTAGAGAGAATGTCAACTCTGTGTTGGCCTTCTATTTTTTGCCATTAGACATGAGCTTTCATACTGGGATGGAAAGGAGAAGCAGAAAAATTGTGTTATGAATTCCTCTCTCTCATCTGTGTCTCCTTCCCACTCCGAGAATACAGAATAACACATCAATCAATATAGCACAGTATTGAAGAATCTAAGCCAGTAGTTCTAGCCTGGCTTCAAATCACAGCTCTACCAACCATTCTTAGGTGAAACCTTAGGTGCCTCTCTAAGCTTCAGAGACTTCATTTGCAAAGTAATGAGTCTAAGAATGCCTAGCATATTGGGTTTTGGGTTTTAGCGAACACTGGGCACTTTGCACAGTCTTTGCCACTCGGCAAATGCCTGGGAAATGGACTGGGCTGCTGGTTGTGTTTCTGGCAGCTTCACCCCCTTGTTATCGGGCTTTGTGCTTGGATAACATTACTTATGGCCTCATATCTACACATCACCGTTTTCAGGGGAAGAGAGAGTGCACTGGACTTATGACTCTGTGTAAAAGTCTGGAGACCATGACATCACTGTCTTGTTTCCATGGCCACAGGAGAGCCAATCGGTGTAAGCAAGATTGGAGTGGTCTCATTGGCTTGGTCACATGAGCCAGTGCTCACCTGAGTGGGAGTCAGGCTGAAAGAGATTCCTACTGGAAAATAGAGGCTGATGGAAAGAACAGAAATAGGGAAAAGAAAAAAGATGCAGGATGTTCAGCATATGCCCAGCAGGCTTTGCAAATGGCCCATGTCCACCTTATAAAGGATCAACACTTGAAGGCATGGACTGCGTTGCTCTGTAAGCCCGTAGCTGTTGGTCATCAAGAATGAGCTTCACTATCATTAGATGAACCCAGAAATCAGCCCCAGGTGTCATGTTCCATCCAGTGCTCTTTCTGATTTTGAGCCACTTCGTGAAAGCTGTACCTTCCATCCTTTGGGGGATGCTCTTTGCTTAAAAAGGTGTTCAGAATGCCATTTGTAACACACACGCATACATGGGCAATCCCTTCCACCTCATCTTACCATATTCGTATGAATCTGACCTCCCGAACATCTCTGTAGCAGGGCGTGGAGGTTTAAGGGCTTCTTTGTCTTTCAGAGCATGGAAGGAGAGCCAGTCACCTTTCTTTTCTGCACATGTACCGATGCTACACTCCTTCCGTGCCAGGTTTAGTCCCCTACTGAGATCACACTTAGCTCAACTAAACGGTTTTCCATTTAAAAGCAGCCACCTATTCACAGTTTTTTGTAAATGTGCCCCAGCAGTTGAAAGGGTAGGCAGGGGTGCGGGTGTGCCTTTTTGGTATTCTCCTCACCACGCCTTTGTGTACCCCTCACATGTCCTTTGTCCGTCCCTAATTCATCTCTACCATGACCACAAAAGTGGTATCTCCTGAAGTGTTCAAGGATCCACTCTCCGCTGTAGTCATGCAGTTTCCAATAGTAACGATCATTATTTTTATCGGCATAGGAGGAAGGGGAAGAGGAGAAAAAGAGACAGAGACATGGAGAAAAAAGTGGAAGGAGGACATGAAGAAGGAAGAGGAGGAGGTGGAGAGGAGAAAGAGAAGAACAAAAACAAAACAACCAGAGAATCCACAGTGTAGTCGTGGCACGCGTCTGATCCAGGCTACAGGACTTTCTGAACAAGTCAAGGAAGGAAGAAAAGAAAAGGAAAAAAGCAGGAAAGAAGAGAAGGAGAGAAGTGAGCGTCTAGTGCAGGTTTACTGAGGTGCTAGGCACTGTGGTCAGAACTTTGATTTTCTCCTACAATGCTTAGTATGGCTGGACAAGATCAGTCATTTCGTTTTTCCCACTTTATAGATAAGGATGCTGAGACGTAGAGGCTTCGCTTACTTTTCTTTATTCTTCCTCCCCTGGCCCATCCATTTTATGCTCAGCTGCTCTGCGTGTCTTCATCAGACAGAATCCTTGTGCCCATCTTCTACTCAGACACCCCTCCGAACTTCCCAGTGGAGCATGACATAAAACCAAACATATGAGCCTGAGATTCAGAGTCCTCTCATTTCGGTCCTGGGCATATCTTTCGTAGAGTTTCAGACATGGCTAATAGGCTGTCTACCCTCTTCAGCTCATACTCAAATGACCAGTTACACTGTTCTCAAGTCTCCTCTTGAGACCAGATATTTATGAACCTCTGTTTAAATAGAACAGTTTTCTTCCAAAGAAGGCTTTTTATGGATCAAAATCATTCCATTATTCTCCTTGCCTACGGTGTTAAGTCCAAATACCTCTTTAATCTGCCTGCTTTCTCTTACTGCATTTCCCAAAACCTCGCCTGCCCTGACTTCCGCCTACCCCATACCTCCCTTGTGCTGAACTAATGTTAGCCGTAAACATACTTGCATCTGGTATCCTTTATCTGGAACACCTCCTTTATCTGCCTGAAGTCTCTCACCTATCCTCATTGCCTCCTGGGTGAATTTCACTCTATCCTTCAATACCTAGCTCAAATTTCAGTTTTGCAAATGTCCCTTGATTATTCCAGATGGAATGAGTTCACGAGACCTGTATTGTTTTTTTAGGTACTGGCACTGAAACACCTGAACCGTGTATTTAGACTTCCTGGCTTTATTTTGTATTTTATTTTGAGAAGGAGCATTGCTCTATCACCCAGGCTAGAGGGCAGTGGTGCAACCTTTGCCTCCTGGGTTCAAGCAATTCTCCTGCCTCAGCCTCCCAAGTAGCCAGGATTACAGGTGTGTGCCACCACACCTGGGTAATTTTTTTACTTTTAGTACAGACGGGGTTTTGCCATGTTGGCTAAACTGGTCTCAAACTCTTGTCTTCAGGCAAGACTTCCTGGCTTTACATTTTAGCTCTGCCTTCTGTGAAATGTGTGATTTTTAGATAAGCTGCTGTCTAGTCTCTCAGTTTCTTCATCTGTAAAATACACGCAGGCTTCAAACCCATGTCACATAGTTGTAAGGATAGTAAAAGGTAATCATGGAACACTTAACAGTACTCAGCAGTAGCACTCAACAGCCCCTGTTGTTGTTATGATCATTTTACGTTCTTATGTTTAAATGCCTATCGTTTCAGTGGAAAAATTTCTCAAGCATAAGGCTTGTTATTTTTTCATAACCCTAGCACTTTGCACACACACAGTAACTAGTTCATAAAACCCAACACTTTCATGGGATTGAAAAATCCTTTTTTATTGAACGAGGCATTGGAAGACAATACGTTGATTGTCAAGATTTCAGTAACATCGATCATTTGTGGTGCTAGCTGCAAATAAAATGAAAAATCTTACTTTCTCAGTTTTCATTCTGGTTTGAGATAACTTAGATAAAAATGCATATATAAACCAGTAATTTCACCAATAGTTAGTAGAGATATTTGCAATAGCAAAACCTGCCCAGGTATGGAGGATGGGCACATAGTGGGGTGTTATGGGAACATTGCATTTGGAAAAGAGCCTCAGTCTTGGCACCTTGAGATATTCCAGGGAAAACTACCCTCTTTCCTCAACAAATTTGCTCTAGGAGCAGAGATAAAGTAGCAGGCCAGGTCAGAAGCTGTGAACATAAATTCCTACTAGTGTATGCACCGACATAATGAGTGTTCCTTTTAGCCTCTGATTCCAAAGTGAGAGCTGGAAGTGTGTGCAAGGCTGTGTAACAGGATGTCCGGCTTGTTGTGGACCACTTGTGACCAAGAAATTTCCCAGTACATGCCGGTTCCTAATTTAGGTTCTTGGCTCACTTCTGACAAGCCACTTTATGGAAGGGCATGATGATATATGGCCTTACCCAGCTCCACAGCTCGCATTTTGACATCACCCACAATTCTGCATATTCAGTTTGCTCTGATCCAGAAATAACTGTTCTCCCTTCACCTTTAGTATTCAAGGTTGCATCCTGATCCCAATACATCTGTGTTTGGGGCAAAACTAGAGGGTCGTCAATTAATCTTAGGCATGACAGTTAATTACTCCCTCAAGTCGCTCTTTCTCCTTCTCTGCTGGACAGAGGTACAGTTCTCATTTCTGATACCAACGTCTCCTGTCTCCCAACTGGCTTCTCTTTGGCAGCACTTCTCACCTACACTGCTCAAGTAGGAGAGGATTTGAGGATTTATACTCAGGGGGAATTTAGAAGTGCTTTGTGTTTCAGAGAGTGCTTTGCTTGGGCATTAAATCCCTGCGGCCCTCAAAACCCCCCAGATAGTACTCAGTGGCTACAATAAAGTCTCCGTTTTCCTGTTCTCTCTTCTTGATGACAAACCCTGTCTTCCATGGTGGTTTCGGAATTATCCTCCCACCCTTTCTGCCACATCCCTTCACAGCCACGATTTTTCCAAGTTGTAAAGTTTCGGCTTTTCTTCTATTGGTTACTACCTTACTTTCCAATTCTTGAAAGTACATCACCAGAGATTGTATGAGACGTAAATGTCCTGTAGAGTCTGGGGCCTTAAGACTTGCGGTGATAGTGATGAGATGATGATAATGGTAGTGATGGTGACGTTAATTGTGATGATGGCCATTCTGCATTTTGGAGACATGAGACCCACTGAGTTGAGTGATGTTGTTGACGGCTCGCTGACTCTGTGAAGTTCTCGTCTGTGTTTGTAGAACCCATTCATGTTGTAGATTTCCTTATTGTCTCTTTTCACCCCTAACTGTCACCATTCCTGCAGTGGATAAAAATATGGATTTGTTTTTTATGAAATCTAAGTGGAACAGATTAATAGCCTGCCCTATGGTTTGTTAAATAAACTTGATAGGACTTTATTGATTACCTTGAGGGTTGTCTGGGCCAAACACTATATCCCATTTAAGAAACAAACGTTAGTTAAGAAAAGTTTTCATATGACTTGAGGAGGGAAAAGAAAATATTTCAAGATATGCAATTCCAGGCAAAGTGAGAGATTCATGGGTCAGTCCCAAGGCTTTCTGTGGCTGTCAAGTTGGCCGTCATGGGGAGGGATAAAGTGCACCAGTCAGGAGCCAGGTGATGACCCTGTGTTATTTCAGCTAATGTGTTTATGTTTTAGAGATGGGCACACTGAGGGTCATTCATTTTGTATACTTTTCTCTGAGTCACGTAGATCTGATCCCAATTCAGAATCATGCTCTGGCCCCTCCTGTGCTGGGAAAACACCCTGGGAAGGTGGAATTCAGCCCTTAACATTGTCCTAGTGTTTGCCTTAAGAACCACCCAGCATCACTGCTCTTTGAATTTTATTTATCTATCTGTTCTCTTGCAGAAGTAGTAAACATTGCACCCTGTTCTTTCCTGGACCCGGCAGACACAGGGATAGCATTTGGCCAGAGTTCAACTGTACAGTTATTTTCTTCCTGGCTTACCACCCAGTGGAGCCAGAAAATAAAGGGGGAAATATTTTCTCAGTGGGATCTCAAGGACCGTGAGAAGGTAAACGGTGAATTCTAACTACTGTCTCACTCTGGATAAGAAGCTGCCACCCACCATGCACAGGTGCAAAGTGGAAAGCTTGACTTGCCAACCCAGCCGAATGTCTCTGCGGTCAAGATGGGGTGGAGGGTGGGAATGGTCTGTGTAATTTATCTCTAAAGTGGAATTGATAATACCTGCCCTGCCTACCACACTGGGTTGAGTGAAGATGAAATGGGAATGTGTGTGGGAGTGCTTTGTGCAACAGAAAGGGTCAGATGAAATGACAATAGTCAGGTGATGCTGTTGTGTCACATTGCCATTGTGGTTAAGACTTCCTTTGAGAGAAGAGACACTGTACATTGGAATATAGCCCCACTTGCCATACAGTGCCCTCCACCTTGGAGAAATCTAGAGAATATTCATTTCTGATGGAAATTCTGCTGGGTGCAGTGGCTTATGCCTATAGTTGTAGCACTTTTTGAGAGGCCAACGCAGGCAGATACCTGAGGTCAGGAGTTTGAGACCAACCTGGCCAACATGATGAAACCCATCTGTATTAAAAATACAAACATTAGCCAGGTGTGGGTGCACACCTGCAATTCCAGCTGTTCATGAGGCTGAAGCAGGAGAATCACTGGAACCCAGGAGGCGGAGGTTGCAGCGAGCTGAGATCGGACTGCTGCACACCAGCCTGGGTGACAAGAGTGAAACTCCATCTTAAAAGAAATAACAATAAAGAAAAGAAAGTTCTGCAAGAACTGCCATTACCTGCCACCTACTGTATTAGCAACTCAGTAGATACTTTCTTATTTAGTATCTAAAGGCTTTGTTATCTTTATTTCATAGAACTGAGGGTTAGGAAGATTAAAGGACTTAACTCAAACTCAGGCAGTTAACATACGCCAGAACAGTGGATTTGACCCCATGCTCTTAACCGCCCTTCCACCATGACTGAGCAGGTGCTTTGGATCAGTAGGAATGGTAGTAAGCTATCAGTCTTTCTTCCTTCCTGGGACAGGCACAAAAATAAATATTGAGAACCCATGGGCATGTTTCCACCGTGCACCTGCTGAGCTTTCTTCTTTCATGACTAGAGACCAGGCCCTTTCAGTGAACTGCTTCATTTGGAGGTGCTTAGGGCTTCTTTATGGCGGTGTTTTGCAACTTGGAGTATGCAAACAACATTTCTTCTCTAAATAAAAAGCTTCTGAAGTGAAACTCCATCTTAAAAAGAAAAGAAAATTCTACTAAATTCAGTCTGGGCAGCCACAGAACCACAAATGAACTCCATCAGTTTTCAACCTGTGAGTGATCTTCTTTGGGTCAAGTGCGCGTCCCTTGATTTGGTGATATCAAGCCATCTGCTTAATAATACAACAAAGCGGGTCTAATGAGGCAGAGAGAACCCCGAGAAGGACTTTGAGGTGCTTTTGTCAGTAGAAAGTAGGCAGGCATTACTGAGAGAGAGAGAACAAAATTGCAATAAAATTTCTGTGAATACCCAGGGTTGGAAAGACTGTAGGGGAAAAAATAATAATTCCTGAGCCACTAGAGAGATGTAAATTGGCAGAAATTTTCTGAAGGGTAATTTGTCAATTTATATCAAAACCTTTTTACAATGTTTAGATCCTTTAATCAAGCAATTCCACGTACAGGAATAGTGGCTGGCAATAATCAGGCACGTGGGAAGCAGGCTTACTACATGCTCAAAATGGTGTTTTTCCATAATTGTGAATAAATGGGGGCAGAAAATACCTAACGATGGGTATTGCTTAAATTACAGCAAATAGGCGGTATGACAGGGATGCCTAGACTGTGTTGTTACCATTGCTCATTTGTCAAGGAAAAGGTTCGTGAGTCATTTTTTTTTTTTTTTTTTTTAATGGAGTCTCACTGTCACACAGGCTGGAGTACAGTGGTGCGATCTCGGCTCACTGCAACCTCTGCCTCCCGGGTTCAAGTGATTCCCCTGCCTCAGCCTCCTGAGTAGCTGGGAATACAGGTGCCCGCCACCACAGCCGGCTCATGCTTTTGTGTTTTCAGTGGAGGTGGAGTTTCACCATGTTGGCCAGGATGGTCTTGATCTCCTGACCTCGTGATCCGCCCGCCTCAGCCTTTCAAAGTGCTGGGATTACAGGCGTGAGCCATTGCGCCCGGCCACGTGCGCTTTTTTAAACAATGGATGTGTTCATTTCTAAAGCCCAAATATCCCTTTCTAACATTCCACTAATAATGACGTTTCTCCTTCTCATTTAATAACAATTAAACCTTTCCTTCTCTCTCTGCCTCCCTTTCTTTTCTTCCCCTTCCTTTCTGTCTCCGTTCTCCTCCCCTCCCTTTCCCTTCTACCTGCATCGTTCCTTTTTTTCCCCCGTTCCTTTCCCTTCACTTTCCCTTCACTTTCCCTTCTCCTTCCCCTTCCCTTCCTCTTCCCTTTCCTTAATCTTTCTTTTCCTTTCCTTCCCCTCTTTGTCTCTCTCTTTAATCTTTTTTCCTTAAAACACCAGCAGTCACGCATGTGAAGGCCCTATTCTGTTTCAAAGAAATACTTGCAGGCTAGCTGAGGAACTCTCTGGCTGAGTATAGCCTTGTTGGATAGCCAGAAAACAATTTTAAGAAATGCCGAATTTTGAGGAGTTGACTTTAGATGCACTGTGTAAGCATCATTTTTATCTCCCGTAGAATTGTGATTCTTAAAGCTAAATAGTGAGGAATCCTCATGTCTAAAAATGGAAGGCTTAGAGTTACGACTAGCAGATGAAGTCCTTTTCACTGGCCCATTTTAATCCTGTTTCGGTCTTGTTGAATTTGAGCTAAGGAAAGGGGAATACTTCTTTTGCAGGGCTAAGGAATTAAAAATTCAGCTCTCACTTTTCTCACCAAGGTTATCAACCAGCTTCTATAAAGCCAAATATTTGTTTTCTAGTGAAAGTGTTAGGATATTTGGCAGAGCAAAAATGTCCTTGCATCTAGAAAAACTGGTGTCTGTTTTCTTTGAATCAATTTCCAAAGATTATGCGGTACATTTTAATGGCACTCAGGGGATGTACTGTGTGTGTGTGTGTGTGTGTGTGTGTGTGTGTGTGTGTGTGTCTCTTAAAATGAGGATCAACATTTTATGTCTCCCAAGTAGATAAATCTCGGTCCTACCCCCAATGAAGACATCATAAAGCAAGGTGTTAATAATTCTGAAGTGATAGGAAGAAATGCCATAATTTCAGAGATGACATTTGCTAAAATATTGATGCCTTACCACCTTCCCATCTTGGATTAATTTTGACCCAAGCTGGCCATTCATCAGAAGATGCATAATACCATTAGTATTGGGAAGATTTAAAAAAAAAAAAGATATTTATGAAGACATCACCTTCAGTCAATGAAATAAGACAGTTAAAAGAGTGCAAAATATGCTTTGGCTTAGCATAAGGAAAGCAATTCTGGATAAAGCTATTTCTATTAATTTAGCTGACAGGAAGGTGTGAGAGTGGCTTGTAAAGTTAGATATGACCTGTTCAGAAACCATAACTTGGGTTGGCATTCAATAATGGGATTAATATTAATAACCAGGTTAATACTTAGCTACAGTACCCAAGAAACAGTGAACCATAAGAAGGGATATTTTGATAAAGGAGACCAGATTGTGTCTTCTCCTGCTTAACCCATTCTTAAGCCTTCCGTCTGCACTTATAATGCAGTCCAACCCCTTGCCTGGACCTGCAGGTTTTGTGGGGTGTAGCTCCTTCCTGCTCATGACATTCTGCTCTTTGTAGCCACACTCTCTTTCTTTCAATTAATTGACCCCAGCTAAGTTCATTTTGGACTCAGGGACTTTGCATGACTACTAACTTTGAGACAATGTTCTTCCAGTTCTCCAAAGAACCATCTCCTTATCTTTCAGCTCTCTAAGAAGCCATGGACCATCCTATGTGAGAAAACTCCTTCCTGGGAGTCACTAGCATTTAATACATTTATTCATATTTACTGCTCTGTTAAAAATCTTACGTATTTGTTTGAATTGTTCAATTGCGTTTTTCTGCCAACCGGAACATGCCGTGGGATGAGAATCTTTGTCTTTCTTACTCATCTCTCTTTGCTCAGCATGTGGAGGAATATCTGATAAAAAGCAGCTACTTAGGAACTATCTGAGGAGAGAAGGAAGAGGGGAAGAGAGACAGGGTTAGTATTGCCAATAAGTTGATAAAGCTACTGGCCATTTGGATGACAGATTTTTGGATGGTTTGCTGTGGAACTGACAAGAACTTACCGTTTTTTATGGCTAAGTAGTATTCCATGGTGTATATGCACCACATTTTCCTTGTCCAGTCTATCATTGATGGGTGTTTGGGTGGGTTCCAGGTCTTTGCTATTGCAAACAGTGCCGCAATGAATATTTGTGTGCATGTGTCCTGATAATAGAACAATTTATAATCCTTTGGGTATATACCCAGTAATGGGATTGCTGGGTCAAATGGAATTTCTGTTTCTAGGTCCTTGAGGAATTGACACACTGTCTTCCACAATGGTTGAACTAATTTATGCTGATTCCACGTATAAATGAGAACATGCAGTGTTTGAATTTTTGTGCCTGATTTACTTCAGTTGACACACTGATTTCCAGTTCAGTTTGTGTTGTTGCAAATGATTGGCTCTCATTCCTTTTTATGGCTGAATAATACTCCGTGACGTGTGTACCACACTTTCTGTATCCATTTATCTGTTGATGGGCACTTAGGTTATTTACAAATCTTTTTATGGCAGCAGTTTACAGTAGTTCCACAAAGCCACTTTCAAAGCATGTCTGTCTTCAGTTTTACCTTGTTACACATCAGGTTCCTAGTAAACATATAGGATGAGGGGAGGGATACCGCAAGGTTGTGAGCACAGTTCTTGGAGTTTGTTTTGTGCTAAGAAAAGCCTGTGGCGGATTGTGTTTGTGTTCTGGGACTGCCATCACAAAGGAGCACAGACTTCTCTCACACTTCCAGAGGCGTAAATCTGAAATCAAGGTGCCTGCCAGGTCCTGCTCCCTCTGAGGACTCGAGGAAAGAATCTTCCCTGGCTTTTCCATGTGGTTGTCCAGTGTCCAGTGGTTGCTGGCATCCTTGGCACTCCTTGGTGTATGTTGGCATTGCTCAACCTTCTTCCTCCATCACCTGGCTACTTCCTGGTGTATCTCCACATCTCCCTCTGTCAGGACAGTAGTCACTGGATTTAGGACCCACCCTAACCCGTATGTCCTCCTCTTAACTCATTCTATCTGCAAGGACTGTATTTCCAGATAAGGCCACTTCTGAGTATCTGGTAAGCATAAATTTTCAGAGAACACTCTTAACTCAATACAGCAATCTTCAAGTTGGTGGGAATAGGTGGGTTACTGTTTGCATAGGACATTCCCTCCCTCCACCTAAGTTATCAACACAAAACTGTAACATGCAGATACTTGGTCAACCTGTGTTTATTGGGAATTCCTTGCAAAGCATCGGGAACTGTAGTAAGTGTTAGAAGGCAAACAAGAAGATAAGTGCAATTCTAGTTTTCAGAACTGTGTGGTGTCACTGAGGAGCAGAGTGACATGCATGGAACCATCCCAGAATTATCAGATCCTAAACTTACCAGGGAGTACGTGATGTTAAGTTTGGAGAAGCACTTGATGAATTTGGGCTGGCATAGTTGAGTACACTTCCCTGGAACGAGAGTGTGAGCTGAGCCATGAAGTACTGGCAGGACCGTGAAGACACTGAGAAGTGATGCTGTAAGGTGTCTTCAAAGTCAGTAAAGATGTTTGTGCTTATGTCGGAGGCAAATGCCTGTTTCACTTTGTTGGTGTGTGCTGCTATAGTAATACCACCGACCTGGTAATTTATAAAGAACAGAAAATTATTTTTCATTTTTCTGGAGGCTGGGAAGTTCAGACTTGGGAAGTGTCAGATCAAGGCACCAGCAGGTGTCTGGAGAGAACCCCATCTCTACTTCCAAGATGGTGCGTTGTTGCTGTGTTTGCGGTGGGAGGAACGCTGTGCCTTTAGGTGGGGGAAGGAATGGAAAGGCTGAAAAAGGGTTTTGCTAGTTCTCTCCAGCCATTTTATAAGGTTGTGAATCCCATTCATGAGAGCTTCTGTCCCATAACTTAAACATTTCATAAAGGTAACTCACAACCAAGTTTCAACACATGAATTTTGGAGTGGACCCAAATGTTCAGACCGTAGCACACAGGAAATACCTATGTCTGCTACGAGCAGAGAAATAAGCAATGGAACTCTCAGTGGTTGAATGCAGGAAGTAAAGGTTCATGTAAAAATGACCCAGAGACATCCAGTATGACATTGGGAAACATGGAATTAAACACTTGGAAATGCTGTTCTCATCACTTATATGACCATGGTTACGTCCCTTGGATGTGTGATAGGGCAAGAAGATAAAGTGGGTCATGCAGTGTTTCTTTGAAATGGAATTAAATCAACATCCACCTCACCATATCATTCTTTAGTTTGGGGTTGAATGAATTAATTCCTGTGTTTAAAAAAGAGGGGGGTCACCCCAGTGTTACTGCCACCATTGAGTGATAGAGTATTGGATGTCCTATCGTGCTATTATGATTGGAACAAATGGAACCATTTGTCTTCCGCTACATGGGAGAGGGGTTAATATCAGGCACATCCAGTTACGTTGTGAAAGGCTCTGTTGTAATTAGTCTGAGTTGGATCATCAATCAAGAGGTTCTAGAAGTATAGGCAGCAGTGACACCACATTACTGTAGAAGGCAGTCATTCATGCTATAGCTTGTATAGCTTGAGACTTGTATATCAGGTCTCAAGCTAGATGCTTTATACACAATATCTCATTTAATTCTTAATGAAATACCCTAAGAGGTAGGTGGTATTACTATCCCCATTGTACATAAGAAGTGTAATCACAGATTAAATAAATTGTCCAAGATCACCTGCCTGTCCATTGACAGAAGAAAAATTCAAATCTGGAAATCCTACTTAAATCTGTGCTTCTAAATGTTGTTATTAACTGCTTCCCAAAGGAGTTTGACTGTATTTTTCCATTAGTCTCTTTGTACTTGTGACCTTTCTTTTTAAGTTATTTTATTTATTATTCAATATGTTAAAAAAACCTTTTAAAACATTCAAAAGTATGAAAAGGCATATAGAAGAAAAATAAGTCTCCTTTCAACTGATGATCTCTGAGTCTGAGTTTCCCTTTCCAGAAGTAATGATACTTTACCAGTTTCTTTTGAATTTTTTTGTATTTTGTGTCTATTTTCAGGAATATGTCGTCTTAGGTATATACTAACGAGTGTGTGTGTGTGTGTGTGCACACGTGCATGCTCACATGTATCCTTTCCTTCCCCTCTTCCCCATCAAAGTGATTTCTGTATAGGCTACTTTGTCCTTCACATAATGTATTTTTGGGGTTTGGGGATGTCTGTTTTGCCAGCCTGTGAAACACATGGATAAATATTCAAGCCAAATGTATAATTTTTATGAATTTTTGGTTATGTTTCTGTCTGCTCACAGCCTCATTACGCTACTTGAAATACATTTTTGTTTTATTATTTGGGGCCCTCTCAACTATAGTGACATGCACCTGCAGTGATATGGAGACCCCCACCCTTCTCTTGAGAACTGGTCTTGATTGTGTTGAAAGCCACGTATTAGAGACTGGAGAGCACATGGTTTATCCTACCAAGTCAGAGTCTGGAGTCTGTGACCCTGAGCTCAGAGCCTTGCAGGCGAGTTGATGGTTGCTACTCAGAGCTGCTGCCTCTGTAGGGTACGGATGTGTGGATGCAAACAGCAGAGGCTCTCATAAGGATCCAGGTCTCTTTATGCACAGTTCAAAAGAGTGGCCACACCACTCCGTCAAGATTCCACACTTGATCCACCTTCTTCTCCCTTTGCTGTCCCCTTTCCTATGCCTTAGCTGAACTGTCATTTCCTGTTCATGTTTCCTGCTTTCCTTATCCTGTACTTTGATTTACATGAATTTCTCTGCCTTGAATTTCCTTCCACTCCACATTACATACTTTCCATCCTCAAAGATGAACAGACTCTGTGGCCTTCAGAAACCCTTTCCTGATTTACCCAACTGCAATCCTTCCCTTTCTTTTACTTAAACCTTGATTCTGTTTTATTTATCTTTAGCACCTTTGCCCTCCCCTCATAAATTGTCCTGCTCATAATAGTTGCTCAATAAGTATTTGGTACCAATCCCATGGAAATACCAACATGTGTGTGCTTGCCCTTCAGCTCTCAGAGACAACTAGACTTCCACTTTCCAAACTTAGGATGCCTCAGTCATTAGAGAATTGACAAGCTGCCTAACTGTTTGAACAGTCTCCAGCGCATTATAAATATTTGGATAAATCCACCATCAGTGCATAGTCATTGCAGAGCCAATAAAACATGACCTTGACTTTCTCCTCTTTGTTTGCGTGTACCCTAAAGCATCATCTCCAAAGGCAACAGGAGCAAATGGCGAACAGCTGGGCAGAGCAAGTGTCCTTCACACATCCTATATTTGGAACTGGTGGAAATAGCCAGTATGCTTCTGTGTCTGTTTAACAGGATAGATAAGATTTGAAAAATATATCTTCACTGTGAGCCCCCCGTGGGCAGGGTCTCATCTTGATATCACTTGCACTAGGCATTGAGTAGGGCAGTTTCTCAACCATACCACTACTGATATTTGGGACCAGCTACTTCTTGGTCCAGGGGAGTTATCCTGTGCACTCTAGAATGTTTACCTCACCTTGCCATCAGCCCGCTAGGTGACAGAGCATGCCACACCCCACCTCCCATCCCAGGCCACGCTGTGCCAAACAAAATGTCTCCAGGCATTGCCACATGTGTCCTGGTGGAAGAAATTGGTGTAGGAACTTGAAGACTATTTATTGAATGAACCCGTAGGATGATCAGTGTTTGAACTTGATCACTTTCCTTTCCATTTCTCTACATGAAGAACAATCCAACTTGGCAGGTTTGCAAGAGAAACACCTTTACTCAATACCCAATTAATTTTACTCAATATCTAATTAATTGGTTAAGATAAAAAAAAAAACAGCTTGCTGTAAACCACCCCCAAATTCTAGCTGCCACCTTGTTATACTTTAAAATGTGGTGAATTTGTGCCTCCGTCTGTTACCCGATCTATGTAACTTGATATTTTCTAAGAAGTACCCTATTAAAGAGGGTTGTTTTCATTGTGTACTTGTTTTCAAATAAAAGCATATTGCATTGATGGTAAGCTCTACTATGCATAAAAAATAATTTACCCTGGCCAGGTGTGGTGGCTCACACCTGTAGTCCCAGCACTTTGGGAGGCCGAGGCAGGCAGATTTAGTTCAGGAGTTTGAGACCAGCCTGGCCAACTTGGTGAAACCCCATCTCTACTAAAAATACAAAAAAATGGTCGGGTATGGAGGCACACACCTGTAATCCCAGATACCCGAGAGACTAAGGCAGGATTATCGCTTGAACCCAGGAGGCAGAAGGTATAGCGAGCTGGCGTTTTACTACTGCGCTCCAGCCTGGGTGACAGAGCAAGACTTCGTCTCAAATAATAATAATAATTTATCTTAAACATAACATTGAGCCAGCTGTTTTCGCTGGTAGCACAGCTATGGCATGAAGTAAGGTAAATGTATACTAAAATCAGAACCGTTGATGATTTATTGCTAAATAACTTCATGGACTCCACAACATGTATGGAAGCAAGTATGTAAAGTTGTACAAAATACCCAGTTGTATTAACACTTGGGAATCTGAACTGCATGTCTTGTTGATATTTCTTTAACATTTTTATTAAACACTAGTTTACTGAACAGTCTCAGCTCAGTGAGTTATCAACATGACAGGACTTTTTCTCCACTCACTGTTGCCAGATTCACAGAGTTGCCTATTCTTCCCTTTCCCATAATAATATCTCAGACAGATTTTTCAACTTTCGGATCCCTTTTGGTTATTAGTGTTTAGTCTCAGTGGGCATTTATGCCCCCATCATTTTCTTTTTCAAAGTAGCTGTTTTACAATGTGTTTAAAATTTCTTTTCTCCCCTTGCCAGACACGTAGCTTCCAAAAAGGAGAGTGTGTGTGGTGTTTTTCATTCCCCCCCCCTTCTTTTATCTTGGAATGAAGAGGGAGGACTTTGTATGACTTTGAGGCATTCTTTCCTTTCATCTTCTGGCCCTCTAGATCTGCTGAAGTTTGGGGGCAGGAAAGAAGAGGCAAAGAGTCACAGCTCTCGGGTTCAACAGTATGGTCGCATTCCTGTTATTTGCTGTGGTGAGCATGAGTGAGTTTACTGTCACTCATGTAGCTCCAGCAGAAACAGCTGAGCTCCAGCCGGTTTGCTGGTATGTTCCAAAAGCTCATCTGGAAGGTGGGCAGGCAGCAGGCTGTAGCCACGTTGCTGCTACTTGCCTACTTTTTTTGTTGAAAATACCCAATTTTTTTTTTCTTTCTCATGATGTGTAAGTATCACAGATACCTCAGGTAAACACCCAGAGGCTTCTTTGCTCCTTGTATTAGCCTGTTTTCCGGCTGTGGATAAAGACATATCTGAGATTGGGAAATTTACAAAGAAAAAGAGGTTTGATGGATTCACAGTTCCACATGGCTGAGGATGCCTCATAATCCTGGTGGAAGGATGAGCACGTTACGCCGTACGTGGATGGTGGCAGGCAAAGAGAAAGCTTGTGCTGGGAAACTCCCTTTTATAAAATCATCAGATCTCACGCGACTTACTTTCTATCACTAAAACAGCATGGGAAAGACCCACCCCCCTGATTCACTTACCTTCCACTGGATGCCTCCTATAACCCGTGGGAATTGTGGGAGCTACAATTCAAGATGAGATTTGGGTATGGTCATAGCTGAACCATCACTCCCGTTTCTTGATTTGGCAGCTCTAGCTCCAGCAAAACCCTAGTCACCTCCCTTCCAGGTGTCTGTTCCAACCGTGCATCTCACGGGCCATTGTCCCCCCACCTTGCTGGTGAGCCTCTTGGAATGTACTGGCAAACTGGCTGGAGCTCAGCTATTTCTGCTGGAACTGTATGAGTGACAGCAATCTGACTCATACCATACCCAGTAGTAGGACGCAGGCTGTTCCACTGCTTCCTTTATTCCCATTCTGCCCCCAGAGTTTCCCAAATTCTCTTTTCCTCTGGTGCCCAGGGACATCTCTGAGACACGCATCAGGTTTACTGTGTCAGGAGACTTCTAACCGGGGAATGACATTTCAACCTCCCCTTGTCGCAGGAGCCTCTGGTATTTGCAGGTGCTTCGCTTAGCATGGACACGTGGCTTTTTGGGTGAGCTCAGGAGCAAGTACCAGGGCTCTCAGACATCAGATCACTTTTCCTTAAACATCTTACTCGTTGCTACATTTGTCTTAAGACCTACGGCTGTCCCGATTATAATTACCTTTAGGACAGGCTCTTATGAACATGGGAACGTGGTGAAAATTTTTACTTTTCATAGTTTTAAAGCTTAATACAATTTTATAGTTTTTAATTTTAATACGATTTTTTAAAAATTAAAAGTTTTGTGGCTGGGCATGGTGGCTCACACCTGTAATCCCAGCACCTTGGGAGGCTAAGGGTGGTGGTCATGAGGTCAGGAGTTTGAGACCGGCCTCAGCATGGTGAAACCCCATCTCTACTAAAAATACAAAAATAAGTCGGCTATGGTGGCGCACACCTGTAATCCCAGCTACTTGGGAGGCTGAGGCAGGGGAATCGGTTGGATTCTGGAGGCAGAGGTTGCAATAAGCTGAGATTGCAGTGAGCCAAGATTGTACCACTGCACTCCAGCCTGGGTGGCAGAGCAAGCCTCTGTCTCAAAATAAATATATACCTAAATAATTAAAATTACTAAAATTAAAATGTTTAATTTTAATTCTTAATTTTTATAGTTTTTAATTTTAACTTTTCTAGTTTTCGATTTGAATTTAAAATAATTTAAACATTTTAATTTTAATTGACTTTTAGCAAATAACTGTTGTTTCAAAAAAGCTCACTAGGGTTTCAATAAAAGTGTCCTTAATTTCCCATATATTAGGGTTATGAATGACCCATTCTCTATATGTATGTGGTCATTAACCTCTTATGTAGGGCAAGGACCATGACTGGCTTTTGCTTAACTCTGCATTCTACACGTAGCATCCAGCATCAGCACCAGCTACACCAGCTACATAATTTGTAAGCTTCAATGCAAAATGAAAATACAGGGCTTCGGTGTTGCTTTGTTTTGTTTTGAGAAAGGTTATTGTTTGACAGGCAGCCTGAAGTGCAGTGGCATGATCACAGCTCACAGCATAGCTTTGTCCTGCCTTTTCTAGGAGGCAGATATCCAGTTTCTCATGGACCCAAACAGGGCTTCTTAATGGAGATTTATAACAGCAAAAGGAATTACATGAGAACAAAGTAATTATCCTTCGTGTATGAATATCAACCCAATTTACAAAGGAGTGAAATTAAACATTGCAGTTAATTACAGCGACAGTCTCAACTTTGTGGACCAATTAGGGTTCACTGGTTGCAAGCAACAGAAACCAATTCCCCCCCTAAATTAAGCAAAAAGAATACTTATTAGCGGGAGTCGGCAAGCTTACAAAATTTAGAGGTGTCTGAAAAAGCAGTGCTGGTAGCATGGCAGGCACCAAGCCACTGTGAGGTCTCCTCCATGGGAAGAAATGAATTCCAGCTAAGTCTTCTGTCCACGTTTCATTCTGCTCCATTTCTGGATCCCTGAAGAGCACATCACGTTGGCCAGACTTAGGCAATACCTCCCTTCTTGCATCCACCCCGGCAGGGAGAGCTATGATGTGAAAGAAAGTGCCTTTCGGAAACTCTTCATCTTCCAGAGTGGGAAGGGAACCTACTTAATGTATGGTCTTGCAAAGCCTGCATAAAATCGGAGAACTGTAACTTCTCTTGGGTACTCTTAGGAAAAGGAAGCAGTGACCAGTCAGGCGAGGAGTGATCTTCAGTCTGTTTCCGTGGAGAATGTTGATGTCTGTCCTCTTGTATGGAGGGTGTCAGAGCTGCCCTTGTCTGCACTCCATGGTGGCCCCGAGAGAGTCTTACTGTGTCCCCGTTTCTTGACTGTGTGGAGGACCCTACAGTTACCTTCAGCTGTAAGGCAATGTGTATTTGCCATTGTTTTATTGGGGCTGCTTTCTCTGTACCCTCTAAACATTCATCTCCCTCACGCTCCTGTCCCCTTTATGGAGCTCATTGCTACAGAGGAGGTGTGCAGTTTGCTCTACTTCCTGGTCACCGTTTCTTCTGCAGATTTCTCCCTGCGCATATACACTCTGGACTGTGTATTTTTCCAGTCTGGATTCCTCTCCTGGACAGTTGCATTGGACTCCATTCCCAGTTGTCTGAGCTTATTTTATTTTTTTCTTTTTAGTGCAGTTACCTTCCCCACTCCCATGTTGCCTGTCTCTGCTCCTAACATGTACACATTGTGGAATGTGAGAAGGTGAAGTTCTCAGAGTTTCTGTGTAAATCGAAGACCTTTCTCTGGCCCCTTGACTGCTTGTGTCACCAACACCACTGGTCACCTTCCTCTCACTTTCTGCCTGTACTAAGAACAGTCTCCCAGTGTCCCTGAGGAACCACTGTGATTACTGGAAATTGTGCTGGCTACGTGGGAAGGAGTCGTAAGAAGACTCGTCCTATTTCTGATGCGTCCCATGCTCTGTGTTGTAAAGCACACTTGGCATAGCCAGGAGCATCCTAGGTTGGCCGAGTGCTAGATGGCAGGCATTGAGAACTGTCAACACCAATACAGGAACAGTAAAGCCAAACCATGGAACTGGATGAGACGCTGATACTAAGTGTGTGGGTAGATCGACTGTACCGGTACAGGATTCTCAATTGTCTGCAACAGAGAACTTTTCTAGGTAACCTGTGCAAATGATGATTTGATTTGAATGCTTTTGGGGAGAATGCAGAATCATCAGGAAAACTTGAGAACCTGGCTCAGAAAATAGACGCAAGGGCTGAAGGTACCATTAGGATCCCTGCATAGAAACTGCCCACTGTGGATGCTGCTGCCAGCACTGTGACCACTGCCATGTGACATCACCAGCATCCATACTCGTGAACACAGAGTCGTGGTTCCAGATTCTACCCTTGACACATCCTCCAGTGACGGTGCTTGATTTGGGCTCTGCTTTTACTTAGCCCCTTAAGACCCAAGACCTATGGTAATATATAGAGTCCAGGGATTTTTTATTTTCCTTAAAAAAGCACCAGTATAGTTTGAGGAGGAAATGTGAGTCTTTTCAACAAATAATCCTGGACCAGCTGGATGCTAGGATGGAAAAATTTAACTCCGATCCATGCTGTCCATCATAGACAAAAATGGACTGAGGATGGGTTGCAGACCTGACTACAAAAGCGAGCAATTGAAAGTCCCTGGAAGAAAACATACACATCTGTCTTTGAAAACTGAGCATGGTCAACGTTTTCCCAGATGAAACACAGTCAGTGCTAAACAAGAAAGAGAAGTTTGACTTTACTTCCTCAAAATAAAAAAACTTGGTCCCATAAGAAGACCTTAAGAGATTGAAAAGTCAAGCCTCAAGGAGAAAATACACTAACTACACACACACACACACACACACACACACACACACACACGTATACATATATACACATACACAGAGCTGTGGCTCTGGACTTAAATATTGGTCAAGAGAAATGAAAACGTTTATCTGTACACAAAGACTTCTTCACGGATGCTCATTGCTTGTTTATTTGCAATGGCAAAAGCAGAAAAAAAGGAGATTACCCAAGCATCCATCAATAGGTGAATGCATAGTAAGTTGTATAGTCACTCAATGGAATGCTATCCAGCAATAAAAAGAAATGAGTTGCTGACAAGCACATCACTCTGTGTGTGTGTGTGTGTGTGTGTGTGTGTGTGTGTGTGTGTGTGTGTGTGGAGGATGTGTCAAGAGTAGAATCTGGAACCACGACTCTGTGTTCACGAGTATGGATGCTGGTGATGTCACATGGCAGTGATCACAGTGCTGGCAGCAGCATCCACAGCGGGCAGTTTCTATGCAGGGATCCTAATGGTACCTTCAGCCCTTGTGTCTATTTTCTGAGCCAGGTTCTCAAGTTTTCCTGATGATTCTGCATTCTCCCCAAAAGCATTCAAATCAAATTATCATTTGCATAGGTTACCTAGAAAAGTTCTCTGTTGCAGACAATCGAGAATCCTGTACACACACACACACACACACACACACAGACACATACATTGTACTCAGCAAGAGAAGTTATCCACAAAAGAGTCCCTGCTTTATGGTTCTAGTTTTATGAAGTTGAGAAACAGGAGCAATTGGCCTATGGGGATACAAATCAGGTTTGTGATTGCCTTTCGCCCACTAAGATGCCTCTTCAGTTTCTACCCCCAAAGACTACATGTATATTTATCTCTAGGCTATCCACAAAACAGAGCGGTATGATTCATGCTTTTCGTGCCGTTGGGAATGGACATCCTCCTCATAGCAGAGGTAATTACAGGAGTATTAATCACCAAATCCTTAGTAAATACTGATACCCAGATGACTTTGACAAATCATCACAAGACCACAGTCATCACAAGACTATGGTCTACCTTTTGTATAAATGCAACCCCAGAATCTGGGATTATAAAAGTACTTGCTTCCTTTGCATTCTTTGCTGGGGGAGGAGCAGAGAATGTGAAGAGGGAGAAGGAGATTTTCTAGGGAGATGGCATTTCTCTGCACCTTGACTGGAGTACTGGTTTGTGTGTGTGTGTGTGTTGACAGAACACTGTAGAACTCTATACTTAATATCTCTGCTGTTCAGGTAGTTATACATGAATAAAAATAAAAAGTCCAGGGAGGCATATCCTAATAGACATGCCTGGTCACATACTTGCATTTGAATATTAGAAAACTTCTTTGGTTTCTGTAGCAGGAGGTAGCTGCCATCTGTAATACAAAGGGTGTTTGAAGGAAGAACAGCCATTCATGGCACAGGTCCACTACACCTTTGGATTCCACATCCTGCAGCAAAAGTCAGGTGAGGACCATGGTCAAAATGAGATTCCACAGGAACAAACCAGGAGTGAACAATTCCAGTTAGGGTGAAAAACATGTCCTGGTTTGTCTGGGACTTTTTCTGTGTGAGCTCTGGAAGTCTTTTGTTCTGAAAAAAAAAAAAAAAAAAAATCTCCATTCCAAACCAACTGGGATGGTTGGTCACCTTCCTTCCAGCCAGAGCTCTGTCTACAGTTAAGTCTGAGGGAATCATTGAGGGATCACACTGGAAAAAGCAAACTCAGAGATTGACCTTGAAGCTCCTGTGGATATGAGGTCAGCGTGCAATAATTGTCATGGATAGAGATTCACTGGAGGTCTCACAAGCCCTGCCACCCTAAACCACGTGAGAATCTTACGCGTATTCTTTCATAAACTATGATCCATTTTTCTTTTCATACCGCTCAACCTCCTAAAACCATCATCTCTGTGTTTTCACTCCCATTCTCTGTAAGCTCCATGAGGGTTGTTCACATGTCAGATTTATTCATCAGTGTATCTGTAGCACATGTAAATGGCTGTCACAAATGCTTAAATGATTCAATGAATGATTGGATGATTTTGTGAATGATCCAATCCATCAAACATTGCTCTAAGCTTCCTTTGAAGACCAAGATCCTGGCACATGGACATTTTTGACGATTTAAACCACAATCCTTTAAGCAAAACCCTCCCAGAAAGATGCTTTCATCTTTCTCTGGGGCTGCAGCAACCAGCATACATGTATTTAATTACTCACTGCCTAATTTTATGTTACACAAGCTCAGTTTCTCCCTCTCCATTCTCTTTTCCTCAGTGGTGGCAATATAGATATTTAAGTTTATTTTTCCATTTCTTCCCTTTTCCTGTAATCTCCTTCTATAGATGACAGTTACCTTAAACTTTCACCCACCAAGATACCTCTTCAGTTTCTAACCAAAGACTACCTATATATTTATCTCTAGGCTAACCACAAAACAGATATGTGTGATTCACACTTTTCATGCCATTGGGAATGGGTATCCTATTCATAGCAGAGGTGATACCAGAATATTAATCACCAAATGGTTAGTAAACATTGATACCCAGATGATTTACACAAATTATCACAGGACCACAATCATCACAAGACTACAATCTACCTTTTGTCTAAATGCAACCCAAAAATCTTGGATTATAAAAGTACTTCCTTCCTTGGGCTTCAGATAAATCTGTTAGATCCTCAAGAGTCTTTCAAAACTTCCACTATCTCCAGCAAATCTTGTAGGAAGGAAAAAAATAGATATCGCTTTGCAATTTATGTTTCTACCAGCATGCAGTTGAGTAGATTCAATTGACTCCAAATGTTTCGCACATTCTAATTTCCATCCCCTATTGTCCTCCCCTGTTGACTTCAAGTTAATGCATAATATGATGTGGGACGTCCCTCATAAATTCTATATCATCAGAGTAATGTGGCTTTGATAATGTACTGCGTTTTAAATTAGCTCTGTCACAAAAGGACGATGGGGGGCCCGGGAGGTTTTTTTTTTTCTTCTAATTTTCCTTCTGTTCTTGAAGTGTGATAAGTCTAATTATAGTTGGCAGCAAACAGCCGTGTTTCTTCAGCTAGTATGGCTTGCGAGGGCTGTTGGATTGCTATGATATCTTCAGATTTTTATAGTAGGTCTCTTAGACCCAACAACTCAAGATGGCTCCCAAGTGGGAGGAGTTCTAAAAGATTAAAGAGAGATGAACAAGGCAGGAGGTTAGTGACATTGATCTGTCCTGGCCAAGTTCGGTGATGCATTCTTGTGGCTTATTTTACTCATGGGAGTTAATTAACAATGACATTTTCAGAATATTAGAATAATTTGGAGAAGAGCCTATGACATACCTAAATTATGTGTATACAAGATAATTTTTGTTTCTTCTAACACTCTACTAATCTAAGGGGATTCCTCCCTGTCTGTTGTCTTTTCTTGGGTGGAAGAAACCAAATGTACAGTCATGTGTACCATAGGAAGAACAGCTACAGCTCCTTTCAGCTCTGGTTTAGGAAACACGCTCTCAGGAACTTTCCTTCTCATTCTCCATACCAGAGCTTCTCACGCTTTCAGTGAGCACAGGGATCATTCCAGGAATCTTCCTACAATGCATATTCTGTTTAGTAGGTCTGGGATAGAGCCTGAGTTTAGGCACTTCTAACAAGCTTCCAGGTGATGTTCCTGCCGCTGGTTCGTGGTCCACACCACGAACAGCAAGATTTTAGAGGGTGTTCAGCAACAGAAATGTATTTGCATGTGGATGTCCCTGCACTAGAACTGCATCGAGAGGAGAAATAAAATAGCTTACAATTTTGGATGAATTGGATAGATACTCTTATAGAATAGCTAACATAAATTGAGCCATGCCTTTATTATTTAACACTCACAACAGTATAGATAGGGACCAATGCTTATCTCCGTTATACAGCTGAGGGGCTATAAGCTTACAGACGTTTAGTGATGTGATCAAGTTGCAGAGCTAACATTCAGTGGAATTTGAACCCAGGCAGTTTGATTTCAGAGACCACGCTGAAATGCCTGTACTGCTCGTGGACTGTTGCCCTGAAATGCAGTTTGTCTGGAGTGTAATGTCTGGAGTTTTTGGCATTTTCATCACTATAAACCTCTTGGAAGTATTAATTGAGTACCTAAGGCCACTCCTTAAGGGTTTGTTTTTTTTTTATTTTATTATACTTTAAGTTCTGGGGTATATATGCAGAATGTACAGGTTTGTTACATAGCTATACATGTGCCATGGTGGTTTGCTGCACCCATCTACCCATTATCTACGTTGAGTATTTCTCCTAATGTGATCCCTTCTCTAGACCCCCACCCCACGACAGGCCCCACTGTGAGCTATTCCCGTCCCTGTGTCCATGTGTTCTCATTGTTCAACTCCCACTTGTGAATGAGAACTTGGGATATTTGGTTTTCTGTTGTTGTGTTAGTTAGCTGACGATGGTTTCCCGCTTCACCCATGTCCCTGCAAAGGAGATGAACTTATTCTTTTTTGTGGCTGCATAGTATTCCATGGTGTATATGTGCCACATTTCCTTTATGGAGTCTACCACTGATGGGCATTTGGGTTGGTTCCAAGTCTTTGCTGTTGTGCACAGTGCTGCAATATGTTTTGTAGCAGATGAGAAAAGATACTGTGGTTCCAACTGAAGACCACCCCATAGCACTCACTGATAGCTGAAATTCAGGAAACCATTTATGTATCCAGAAGGAGTGATTTTCTTTATGTATAGAAAAAATATATTCAAATCATTATCTGTAGTAATTAGCTGAATGGAAGAACTGGCCTGAAGAGCAATATATTTTTTCCTTTCTTTTTTTTTTTTTTTTTTGTTGTTGTTGTAAAAAAGATATGCTAGGAACACTACAGTGACTTGTGGATTAATTCTTTGTTTATATTTATACTTTCAAACTTTTTTATACAGGTAAAATTCACATAATGTGAAATGTGAATTTTAAAGTGTGCAATTCAAGGACATTTAGTAGATTCACAGTGCTGTGCAGTCATCACCTGTGATAAGCACATAGGAAGATACTCAACACCATTAGTCATTAGAGAGATGCAAATCAGACCAGGCATGGTGGCTCACACCTGTAATCCCACCACTTTGGGAGGCCAAAACTCTTGAACACAAGAGTTTTATACCTGCCTGGTCAACACAGGGAGACCTTGTCTCTACCAAAAATAAAAATAAATGAGCTGAGTGTGATGGGACACATCTGTGGTCCCCGCTACTTAGGAGGCTGAGGTGGGAGGAGCATTTGAGCCTCGGAGGCTGAGGCTGCAGTGAGTGGTGATTGCACCACTGCCCTCTAGCCTGGGCAACAAGAAAGACACTACAGTATCTCAGAAAAAGAGAGAGAGCATTGCAAATCAAAGCCACAAGGAGACATCATATCACACCCACTAGGATGGCAGCTGATATTAATAACAGGAAGTAACAGATGTTGTCCAGGGCATGGAGAAACTGAAACTCTCAGGCTTTGCTGGTTGGAATGCAAAACAGCACGGTGGCTGTAGAAGACTGCTTGGAAGTTAAACCAAGAAAAACAGAATTCTCATTAACTTTTGATGACTGAATGTATTTGCCCTCTTTCAGCCTCTGACTCTTTTTTTTTTTTTTTTTCATGGCTTCTTCCAGGGCCTCTGTCCTGTTTGCTAATAGGCAGTTCTTTGCCCTGTATCCATGTAGCAGCCAATGTAAAATGGTGCCATACTTACTGTTTTAGATGCAAGGGATTATCTCCTCCTTCCAATGACTTGACCGCTGTCTATTCTTAGCTGGTACCAGGTTGTAAAGTGAAAGAGTTATTGGTTGGTTGGTTGGTTGGTTGGCTGGTTGGTCTTTTTACCTCCAGATCCTATGTCATTCCAGTATTATTTTTACTGTCTCAAGTGGGGTAAAGTCCCTCTCCATTGCTGTCTCTACAAGCTAACTCCTTTGACCCCAGCAGAGAGAACAGTTGATGATATTTGGTTAGAAAAACAAAAATAAAAAAAAAAATCTATTCTGTGACTGTTCCCCTTGGCAGGAAACTGTCACTTGAATCATTGGGCAGAATAATGGAGGCAGATGTAGGTTTAAACCTTAATTGCACCACTTCGTAGTGTATTTAAGTGTGGGTCAGTCCCTCATCTTCCCAGTGACTCTATTTCCCAAATAAATCATGGGGTAGTACTTAAAGGAATGGCTAATGATTAAGATAAGCAGGAAAGCATTTAGGGTAGCATCTGGCACAAAGCAGCACTCCACATCAACCCTGGCTATTACTGTATTATCGTCACTGTTACCTCTGTCCTAGTTTTGACTCTACTGCATAGTTTGGGTCTGTTTGCACCCTACACTTCTTTAAAACACACACGTACTCTTGAGAATTATATCATTGTATTCCTATAAGCTGTCTTTTTCCTTCTGCATGAACTTTTAAACCTTCTCCACTAAGGCAAGGGAACTTTAAATGGTTTTCTTCACAGAGAACTAGCCTAAGAATGAACATAAATTAGCTGAGAGTGGTAGCCCACATCTGTAGTTCCAGCTACTTGGGAGGCTGAGGTGGGACGATCACTTCAGCCTGGGAGGCTGAGGCTGCAGTGTGTGGTGATTGCACCACTGCACTCTAGCCTGGGTGACAGAGCAAGACCCTATCTCAAAAAAATAAATAAATAAAAATGCCAGTCAAAACCACGAGATTTTGAAAAAAATTAATAGTGTCTTAAGAGAAAGGGAACTTTCTTACTGTCAGGCATACACAGCCATAGCCACAGTTCAACAGTCTCTGTCCTGTGCAGGGCCTCAGGTAACTTGCTTTTGATGAAACAGAGAAGCAGGTTGCTGTCTGTCATTTGAAGAACCCATGTTTTTAGCAAAATGCCCTGATGTATATGGCTTGGGGAATCCTGCTTGTGACTCTGAGGTCTGTTTTTACGTTAGTGATTCTTCACCACTTTAACATTCTTGAAAGTAGATTTTGGCCTTAGAATTTGTGAAATTCTCCGTCAGTAGTTGTTCTTTATTTGTAGATAACCATGAGATAAGCTGGCTGGCTGTAAAAAAAAAAAAAAAAAAAAAAAAAAAAAAAAACAACTCAGTCTGTATCCAGAAATTTCAAGAATGCCAAATCTGTGTTGTGTGCATTGAAAAATTCTTATACAATGCTTTAAACATACTCAGATTTTAAAATTTATTAACTTACCTAACTATTCATTTAAAATAACTCTTTAAAAAGACTGGCTTATCTTATCCTAGCTGTAGTTTCTTTTTTGCTAGTGAAACTACCAGTGGATTACTGTGTCTCAGATTACATTCATCATATTTCTATGTTGTAAATCCATTGAAGTGTCGCTTCTCTGACTCCTTGGAGTTGAGGTCTGTGATTATCTGGTATCAGAGGAAATTTCTGCCCAGAGCCCCCGAGAAGGCATTTCCACATTGTAAATCAGCACCAAGAGCAAGCATGAGTGAATCAAGTTCTTCTATAAAGAGGGATCCTAGGACAAAGTTACTTTTAGAGATGGAAAAGCTCTAAGATATTGTCAAGTGAAAGAAACCTCTCTTTCAAAGGTGGAAAATAACCTAAGTTTTCACACTGAGTTGATAGTAGAACTCAGGTGAGAACTCTTACAGTCCACTCAGTAAGGGCTCTAGGTCTTCCTGACTTAGTGTCTGAAGGGATGTGGGCTGCAGTCTCTCCTGGAATAACCTGGGAGGGAACTCTGACTTCAAGATATTCAGCCTCCTCGTTGTAGAGATACGGGGCTCTGACGTTTGTTCATTCATCTAACAGGTATTTCTGGAGCACTTAGCCAATGCCAGACACTCTCCTAAACAAAGATTATGGCAGTGACCAACGCTGAACCATTCCCTGCTCACAGGGGGTTGGTCACAGTGCAGGGATCAGGCAGTGAATAGGTAAGTCAGTGATCTGCTGAGAAAGATGACATCAGTGTTATGTCAGGGTGACGTAGTGGTAGCTGAGATAGGGCACAGGGAATGGAACATTTTTGTCTAAGTGCAATGGAAAGTCACTGTAGAGTTTTAAATAGAGGAGGGTTAGGATAGGATTTATGTTTTAAAATCCTGTCTGACATCTAGATGGAAATTTAATTGTGGAAAGAGCAAGAATATCACTTCTAGGCAAATGCTGTAGGTCAGAGAAGGGATGATGGTAGCTGCTAAGATGGTAGCCGTGGTATCCACTTAGCTGTAGAAGATGGATGCTGGACATAAAGGTGAGGTCCGGACCCTAGACTCAGTTGGAGAGGTAAGAGAAAGAGACTTACCAACAATTTTAATTGTTCAGCTTGAGCATCTGAAGAGAGGTACCCGAAGAGAAGTTTGCATCAGACTCTGTGTTGCAGCTAGAGTTCATATTGATTTATAACTTTTTAAAATTTAATTTAATTTTTTTTTAAATTAAAGAGATCAGATTTTGCTCTGTCACTCATGCTGGAGTGCAGTACAACAATTGTAGCTCTCTGCAGCTCCAGACTCCAGGCTCAAGCATTCCTCCCACCTCAGCCTTTTGAGTAGCTGGAACTACAGGTGTGCACCATCACACCCAGATAATTTTTTTTTTTTTTTAGACAGGATCTTGCTATGTTGCCCACTCTGGTCTCAAACTCCTGGCCTTAAGTAACCTTCCTGCATCTGCCTCTCAAAGTACTGGGATTACAGGTGTGAGCTAGCTTGTCCTCCCAACAGCTATTTTAAAAATAATGTTGAGATCTGTAAGCCATGCCTGACCAGAGGGCAGACACTTATTTCTCTTATTTCTTGAGTAGCACCTCACATAGGGCTGAACTGTGGGGTGGACTGAATGCAGAGATAAGTGCAGGTGTACTGGAGAGTTTCACCCTTTGTGTGCTTTCCTCTGAGCCCAAGGACTGCAGCTGAGAAAAAAAATGTCTCGATGGGTAATTGTGTGATCCACTGCCCTGCGTGGGACCACAGTCTTAAGACGCCTGTTAGGCCTTCCTGGGCACCCCAGTTGTCTTCTTTTGTAAGACTGTAAACTTCATCAGCCTGGCCTTGACTTCCTCTGAATGCAACAGTGGGAACCACACAATGCTGAGTCACAGTTAGAAGGGGTGTCTGTCATCACAGTGCAGTATCACTCTGCTCCCAGACACCCTGCTGTTTATCATTCCTCCTGTCTCCCTCTCCCTCCCCAGGGCCACGCTATTCTTTGGCAGTGATCACATCTAAGCCAATTCCAATCAATAGTTTTGTTCATTTCAAATGGAAATAAGCTCCGTGTTTAGCAGATGATGAGAGTTTCACTCAAAATGTGGCATATTTGTACCCCATCCCTTAGGTCGAACACGTAAGTATTCTTCAGGACGGGAGAAGATGCCCTAAGCTTAATGTTTAACATCCTCAGGATGGCGTCTCCTCCATGCCACCTGTCACTGTGAACTCAGTGTTATATATCGTGAACTCCAAGTTTCTCTTCAAAGAATCAGTGTGTCAGTATGCTCCGCTCTTTTTAAGTTTCACTTCCTGGTTCTCTTTGCCCTCTTGCCTCTAGTTTTGGTAAACAGCTTTCCCACTACTTCTAATCAGTAGTTCACATCTGTTCCCTTGGTCCCCTGCTTTGACATGAGTCACCTCTGGTCACCTGCTCTGACCTGTTCCACAACTGTACTTCCTGCCAAACTACCCACCCCCACCACTCTGGCTGGTACCTCTGCTCTCTTTAAAATAGCCAGTCAGAATTAGCTTAGACTGTGTGGTTCAACACTAGCCAGTAGGGGAACGACACAGCAGTAGGGGCTACCTGCGTCAGGAATAAAAAGCCCTTCCCCTCCCTTGTTGAGATGTGTGCTCACTGTTGCTCCATCTGTGAGATGCACCCTTCTATAGAAGTAAATTGCCTCCTGAGAAAATTTACATTCGGCCACTACTCCAGTTTACGAATAACATCAGCAACTCTGGGAATTTCAACCGCTGCCCCTCCTGAAGATTCGTTACTGCCTGTGACTTACACAATAGAAGGGCAGAGACCCCTTAGACTCTGTGAAACTTTGTTGGGTTGGCATGAACCAAGTCTACCGGAAGAGACATTTTCTTTCTTGACTTTGACTTCTGGCTCAGCTTGGGAACCCACTTCTTTCCTCTCTGAGACCTTTCCTCTTGTATTTTGGGCTTTGTACTTTTTATATCTTACTGTGGCTCTGACAAGATCTTTACTGCTGCTTTGGGTTTGGTTGTTATTGTTGGGTTTTCCACTTAGATGCCCTTCTGGTCTGGATGATTTTTGCCTGGCTGGAAAGAGACACCCTGGCAGGTGAAGAGAGAGGAGAACCTACAGGATCATGTTAAAATCTTTCCCTGAGGTTCACACAGAAGCATCTTAGAGGGAGTTAGAATCTCTTTCTCAAATCTTTGTAAGACAAGTTTTCTGAAATGTCACCACAGGGTGTACCCTGGGAGAAGAAGTAACATCTTTCCAGATACCCTGCATTGGAAAAAAAAAGAACCCAGGAAGGATAACACAAGATAAAAAGTCCATCTTGACATTTGGAGGACGAAAAATACAAGGACGTTTTTCTTTTAAATCCAGGAAAGTTATAAAGAGGAGAGATGCTGAAAAGCCCTTTGTCTCTGATTTCTCATTTTTGCCAAATACAAACAAGTACCTGAGATGCTCTTCTGGGTGTTTTTCTCTTATGGCATCTGAACCATGAACTGCTTGATGTGGGAGAATATCTTGTTCATCTTTGGATCCATAGTACCGGTAGAGTATTTGATTCAACCCAGTAACTGCGATGGTGCTCATTCTGGGGGCAAAAGGTCCTGTTGAACAGGTGTTTGTTTTATGGTTCTTGGACCACACTTTGCCAGGAAAGAGGTACTTCTGGGCCACCACAGATGTGGTTACAAGAAATTAACCTCAGAACTTAGAATGGATTCAAATCAAGCATATCTAGATCATAGCAGAAGTGTCACCAGTGGTAGAAAAGCATCTTTTCCCCTCTTCCAGGGAACACCTGGCAAACATTGGCACCTAAATCCTCAGCTTCCCTGTCCAGCTTAGGTAAATGGGTGTTATGGGAGGCACTGTAGTTTACTGTTTCATAGGCTCTCATAGGAATTTTTTCGTGTGAATTCAGCTCTGAACTCTTCATGATCAATTATAAGCAACTCTTCATATTGTTTTCTCTTGGCATTCAATCTTGTGGATCCAGACACTCTTTTCATTAACTTCATGGTTCTATATAAGAGATTTTAGTGATGATAATACTTCTCTCTCTCAGCTACTGTGAACATTGAGTGCTGCTGAGCACATAGATTTGCCAGCATAGGGCACCCACTACCAACGATATTATGATGGGACTTGATCCAATTTGGAATCTGTTACCTATGCCCAGTAGCATTGTTTGCACATGTCTGCTTTTCATGATTATTAGTTAAAAGTTTGTTTTTTTAATAGAGGATGAGGAAAAGGGTGATTAAGCATAGGTTATTCAGTTTAAACTAATGAATCTCTTTTTTAATAGGCTGACCTTCTGTCAGGGAAGTGGCAGAAGGCATTCCAATAGGACTGAGTTGAATTAAGTTAAGAGATAAAAGTAATAATAATGGCTTTCCTCCAAATGATATCTAAAAATCTGTGCACTTTTTCCTAGAGCCATTTTTGCCCTTTAATCCAAGCTACCTGCATCTGGACTACAAGCTTCCTAACTGATCTCCCTCTATCCCTTGTCTTCAGATCCAGTCTTTTTGTAATAGATTGGTCCTTGTAATATTCAAATCAGGTTACCATTCCCCATCTATCCCCACTTCCTAGCCTTGAATAGTGACACAAGAATAGAAAGCCAAACACCATATGTTCTCACTCATAGGTGGATGTTGAACAATGAGGACACGTAGACTGAGGGAGAGGAGCATCACACACTGGGGACATTTGGGGGGTGGTAGGGGAGAGACAGTGGGGGATGGGGGATGGGGGAGAGGGTGGGATAACATGGGGAGAAATGCCAGATAATGTGTGCACCTAAAGTAAAATAAAGAAAGAAAGAAAGAAAAGGAAAAAAAAAAAAAAAGAAACATTTACAAAAAAAACACAAAAAACAAAAAACACTCAAATGTAAAATAAAAATGGATAACTTGGCCTGTAATCCCAGTTTCATCTGGCTTCTTGCCTTTCTCTCCCACCCCTCTTTCCCTCTCTTTCTCTCCGGGCCTTTATTCCTAGGGCTCTCAACACACTGGCCTCCATGGCAGTTTTGTTCCAGCCTTGGAGACGTGTGCCTCTTCTTCTGCCAGAGAGTGCCTTCTGTCATGATCACTTGGCAAGGTCCGTTCTTGTGTCACGTCTCAGTTTAGACTCTACAGAGATGCAATTTCAAACCCCTCCAGTAACTACTTGTCACCCGAAAGATCTCACTGTGCTAATTGCAGATTTATTGGAGTGGTGTTTGCTGAGTTACTCACCATGGAGTCCCCAGAACCCACCTTAGTGGCACTGCTGAATGAAATGTGCTTCAGACTACAAAAGGGCTTATGATGTGCATTTTCCCGCTGGAGGCTCACGGGATCTTTGTGAGGAAGGCGTGTACTGGACAGCCTCAAAGTTGCAGGAGAGGAGTCTAAAGCCTGCTGTGGCAAAAACTTGGAAATAAAGAATAGGGGCTGAATCCCAGAGTTCTGATGCCAAACCTAAAACTCTTTTAGCTTGAGTACTGTGCATGCTAGACAGTCTCTGCATACCGTTGTCTAAAACAGAGATATCCAGTGTTTTGCCTTCTCTGGGCCATATTGGAAGACAAAAAATTGTCTTGGGGGTCTACGTAAAATTCAGTAACACTAACAATAGCTGAGGAGCTATAAAAAAATTCACAGAAAAAAATATTTTAATGTTTTAAGAAAGTTTATGAATTTGTGTTAGACTACATTCAAAGGCATCCTGGGTCGCATGTGACCTGTGGGTCATGGGTTGAACAAGCTTGGTCTAAAAACATATTAATTATTATTTGTCTCAGTAGGGTCATCAGTCATGCAGCTTTTGAAGAAGCATTCTCATGGCACACATATCACCTGCCAGAGTTTGTCCCACGTATGTTCTAAGCCCTGTCTTGTCTGATCTTCACAAAGACCTTGTAAGATAGTGCATTAGTTAGTATCACAAACTGGGTGGTTAAAAACAATGACAGAAGTTTATGTCCTTACCGTTCTGGGGCAATGAGCCCAAAATCAAGGTGTCACCTGGGTCTTGCTCCCTCTGAAACCTGTAGGGGAATTCTGCCTTGCTTCTTTGGACTTCTGGTTTGGTGGTCATCTCTTTCATAGTGTGATTGGCAGCTCCATAGCACCTCCATCTGCGGCCATTGTCATGTGGTATTCTCTTTGGGTTTTTTAACATCATCTTCATGTCTTCGTCTGTCTCTGTGTACACATTTCTCCTCCTTATAAGGGCAGGCCCACCCTATTGATCTCATCTTCGATTACTTTCTGTTGACTGTGTTTACAAATAACGTGGCATGACTGGGTACCTGAGGTTAGGGGTTTATCTGTCTTTTTGAGAGGACATGACTTAACCCGTAGCAGATACCCATCCTCCATGTTTTCAAATGGGGTCAGCTGAGTGCGGGGGCTCACACCTGAATCCTAGCACTTTGGGAGGCCTAGGCAGCCAGATTACAAGGTCAAGAGATCAAGACCAGTCGGGCCAACATAGTGAAACCATGTCTCTACTAAAAGTACAAAAAATTAGCTGGGCATGGCAGCAGGCACCTGTAATCCCAGCTACTCAGGAGGCTGAAGCAGGAGAATCGTGTAAACCTGGGAGGTGGAGGTTGCAGTGAGCCAAGATTGCGCCATTGCATTCCAGCCCCAATGACAGAGAGAGACCTCATTTCAAAAAACAAAAAAAAAGTTGGGAGTCACAGGTTCCATAACATGCCCAAAGATTCTCAACTTGCAATTGGCAATGACAAGCTCAAATACAGATCATGTCTTCTAAGTCCACACTTGGTTTGTAGACCAGACAGTTTTCAGACTCTTAAATCAAAGCTTGGTCTATAGATTCAATTAACTTTCAAAAAGTGAAGTAGGACCCTTTTTCTTGACTCAAAATGAGCTTAGGCAGTGGAGGCAGAATTTTAAAGTGCCTGAGTGTGTGTATTATTACTAGCTTTGCCTGCTGAAGCAGAAATGTGTTCTTCTCCTGCCCAACTCCAGTGCATTGAGAATAAAGTGTCTGGTACTCTTTTACTAAGAGGCAAGCCATTCTTCATTTTAATTGGTGGGAAAAAGTTTATTATAAAGTACTTTTCCCCCAGAACAATTCCCTAAAGTTGGATATAGTGTCTGTTTTTTCTTCCTCCCCTTTCTTCCTAGGAATCATTACCAGCCCTGGCTGGTGATTTATAATCACATTCCCAGCAAATTCCACTGTTGTTAATGACTACTTATTTTCTATACAAATGATTTTTGCTCTCCTTCCTGAGGATAATTAACTAAGAAACTGGTCATAAATTACTGATAATGATCAGTTTGTCAGAGATGATTGTCGAATGGTGCCATCTTCCATAGTAACTAGATAAAGTATCTTTAATTGCTGATAACAGAAGAGACAAATTGTGGTTATTTTTTTCTTTTTTTTGTTATTGAGATATTCATGAAATCTTCTTCCTAGAAGTCAGGCAGAATAATACCTTTTTATTCTCTCTCTCTCTCCTGAGGGAGGGGAGAAGGAAGAAATAGTCATGATTTACAGACTTCTAGAAATATAATAAATGTGACCACTTTTTGAAGTTTCAAATAAGATAGCTGATCTTTCTAAAGCAGAGATCAGAGAAAATCTATTCTGGGATACATTTCATTTAGACCAGGGGTCCTTCCTGGTCATGTTTGTTTTTTTTTCCCCCTCAAAATCATATCTTTCACATTTGCATCTAAACCTTGGCCTTCAAATGGGATTTCTTTGAACTCTGGAAAGGAATGCTATTCAGTTTACAGGGTTCCTCACAGTGAGGATGCTGATTAAACCCCAGGCTGCAAGCAAGACCCTTAGCTGGGAAATAAAGAAAAGAGCTATGACAGTGAGTGCACACTGAAAGTCCCTTTAATCATAGCCCTTATTGTCTGTTTTCTTATTGACAAGCTCAGACTATTCACTGGAGTAAAAATTACAGGACTTAGTATGAACTTCAATTCTGTGAAGAACACACATTTTACATAGTAAAGAGTGGTCTGCATTTAATCCGGTTAAATGTGTCACTTTACTGACATGCCTTGACTATTGTGAGTCTTGGATATTGCAGTCCTTTACTTATGATCTCCATCAGTCTTGTAAACTTTGGTTTTGTTTTGCTAGATGTCAGCAACTGTCATACAAGCTATGGTGTCCGAGATCATCTGAATAATTTTGGCATCTTAGAAAACAGTGTGGTGCTTAAAAGAACAGAAATGAGAATTCCAACGGTGGGGGTCTCAATACCAAATTGTTTGGGGATATGTAGTGTTCCTTTGAACTTTCTCGGTTTTGTTATGAGAGAGGAAGCTACAGCCAGCATAGAATCAGAATGTATGAACTTACAAGGATTTTTACACACTGATTTCATCCAAATGCAAAAATTAGCTGGGCCTAGTGCCATACACCTGCAGTCCCAGCTATTTGGGAAGCTGAGGCAAGAGAATTTTTGAACCCGGGAGGCAGAGGTTGCAGGAACCGAGATCATGCTACTGCACTGCAGCCTGGGTGACAGAGCGAGACTCTGTCCCCCTCTCCCAAAAAGAGAAGTGTACCTTGGAGAACAGTGAGGGGTGGGGAGATGGAGAGGGACTTCAAGAAGAATGACAAGAAAAATGTTTCACCTTTGGAATTCTCATTTCTGTTCTTTTAAGCACCACACTGTTTTCTAAGCTGCCAAAATTAGTTCCAAGTAAAAAAATAAATTAACTTTCATGTAAGCTCTCCAGGTAGTCACAAAGATGAGAAAGATAAAAATAAAACATAAAGTTTCAAATGAGCTGAAGAAAAAAAAAATTCGATTATAGAACCAGGAAGCACAAAGGGTAGACTTCAGGTGCAACTGAGTCAGAAGATTTCACAATGTCAAAAGAACTGTGATTCTCCCAGATGTGCTTCCTCTCTTGGTACCAGTCACCAATAAAATTTCTTACACACATAGTCTCTGAGAAGTTAGCATCTTTGGTTGGGCTCCGTGTCTCATGCCTGTAATCCCAGCACTTTGGGAGGCCTAGGCAGGCAGATCACTTGAGGTCAGGAGTTTGAGACCAGCCTGGCCAACATGGTGAAACCCCATCTCCACTAAAAGTACAAAAAAATGAGCTAGGCATGGTGGTGGTGCCTGTAATCCCATTTAGTCAGAAGGCTGAGGCAGGAGATTCACTTGAACCTAGGAGGTGAAGTTTGCAGTGAGCTGAGATCATGCCACTGCACTCAAGCCTGGGCAACAGAGCAAGACTCTGTCTCAAGAAGAAAGAAGAAGAAGAAGTTGGTATCCTCTTGGGGATACTGCCAAAATTTCTAGGGAAGGTTCTGATTGGCTAATTTCAGTCATGTGCATACTTCTCAGCAAATGCCTAGATGATAAGGCTGGAGTTTTCTGAGTGGCTGGTCTTAAACCTCATCACCTATGGAGTAAGGTAGGAATAAAAGGAATACAGCTCTAGCTACATGAAATATACAGATGTAGAATGGGCCAAGGATGTGGTTCTCCACAGTAAAAGATTTTAGGTGAATCTGAAAACAAAAGAAAACACAAGCACACACTAGTAGACAGACCTTCTCATAGACCCTTGCATAGTTTAACCACTGTCCAGCTCACTTTGCTCTGCTCCCAGTTCACAAATGTTTTCCTTGGCTGGGTTTGCTTTTGCAGTGGATTTTGGGACACATTTTGAGCATTGTCTAAGAGAGGTGACAGTTTCAAATCCATCCATATCCATCCATTGGAGAAGTGGACACCATTCCGCACTTCATGACTAAATCTACAACACTGTTCACTTGTGCCTCCAGCTGAAACATTTTTCTTGTCATTCTTCTTGAAGTCCCTCTCCATCTCCCCACCCCTCACTGTTCTCCATGGTACACTTCTCTTTTTGGGAGAGGGGGACAGAGTCTCACTCTGTCACCCAGGCTGCAGTGCAGTGGCATGATCTCGGTTCCTGCAACCTCTGCCTCCCAGGTTCAAAAATTCTCTTGCCTCAGCTTCCCAAATAGCTGGGACTGCAGGTGTATGGCACTAGGCCCGGGTAATTTTTGTATTTTCAGTAGAAACAAGGTTTCACTGTGTTGGCCAGGCTGGTCTCCAACTCGTGGCCTCAAGCAACCTGCCCATCTAGGCTCCCAAAGTGCTGGGAATATAGGCACCCGCCACCACGCCCAGCTAATTTTTGTGTTTTCAGTAGAGATGGGATTTCATCATGTTGCCCAGGCTGGTCTTGAACTCCTGACATCAAGTGATCCACCTGCGTCAGCCTCCCAAAGTTCCAGAATCATAGGCGTGAGCCACTGTGCGTGGCCTTCACCTTACAGTTCTAATTCTTTGCTTCTTTATGAGCTTTTCCCAGCATGAGCCAAAATCAGTGTATTATTCTGCATCCCAATTGAAATTGTTTTTCTTCTTACAAATACTTAGAATGTACCCACTCGAATTTTAGTTTCTAAGAATTCATGCCTTTCTTGAGAAACAGTGTACTGTTCTGTGATTCTTTCTTCAGCACTTTACATTCATTAGAACAATGCCTGGCACTAAGTATTTGATTCTGGTGAGTTCTTCCCAGACAAGACTAAAGGAAGGAGTGATTACTTGGGTGACTCAGGTTATCCTTTGGATCTGGCTGTGTTCACTTATGGGAATATGAGTGTGGACATTAATGGTTTGGAGGAGCACAGGAGAACAGTCTCATCACTTATGGAGTAAGGTAGGAATGAAGGGAGTGCAGCTCTAAATACATAAAATATACAGATGTAGAATCAGCAAGGGTGGTTTGCAGAGGCAGAGATGGCTTTTGTTTCTGTTGGGGCTCCTAGGAATTCTGCCCACGCCTAGACCTATTTTACGTGATAATGCCTCCAAGTTTTGGGTTACAGAGCTCAACTCTCTGAGATTAACACAAAGCAAGGGGCTTCCCCGTACATCTGTAGAGAGCTAGCCTAACTCAGGATAAGCAGTTTCTCAATGCTACAAATGTTAGGTAGCATCTGTTAAGTGTCGGGCACATGTAATCAGTTACTATGTATGTGACTGGGCCCTCATGGCTGGAGCTTTGCTGCTGGGATGGTCCAGTCAGGGGCTGCCTCTTACTACCAGTGGGATCTAACAACTCTGTGCCTAAATTTTCCTCCCTGTAAAATGGGAATAAACAGCTACTTCACAGAGCTGTTGTGAAGACTGAATGATTTTACATTGCCTAGCACAAGTAACCATTTAGCAAATAATAGCTGTTCCTTGTAGCTGTTGGCTGATGAAGCTTTCAGGCTGGTAGCACACACATTCATCAAATGATAATATTTAAAATGTAAATTATGACATAATTGATCTGAAGAGGAGGTGCTTGGTGTTCAGTACACTTAAAATGTGGAATTCTGTAAAAGTTTGCCTGGGAATACATGGCTAATATAGCTACAGATAAGACCATTCATAGATTAGAGCCAAAATGAATAATGTATCCAATTTTGATGATTGATAATAAGACAGCAGTTGTGGATAGCTGAGATGGTTCTTTTCCAACCAGGATGTCAAAGCTACTATGATTATCACACAAGTTACATTTCACATTCTGCCAAGATGATTCTTCCCTCTCAAAGCATTCGTTATTTCACAGTGGGAAAAGCCTTCAGCTCAGTGTCCTTCAAGATCCAGTCTACTCTAAATTTTTGAGAGTCATTTGGGTTTCAGAAGGATTTGCCTCTCATCTTCCAGTTATATCCTATTAACAGTCTATTCAGAACATCTACCAGTTTAGCAAAAAAGGAAAGGATGAATTTTCTCTTTTTTTAAATTGCATTTTAGGTTTTGGGGTACATGTGAAGGACATGCAAGATTGTTGCATAGGTACACACATGGCAGTGTGATTCATGCTATCTCTCCCCAACTCCCCACCCCCCACTGTCCCTCCCCTATTTCCCCCCAACAGACCCCAGTGTATAGTGCTCCCCTCCCTGTGTCCATGTGTTCTCATTGTTCAACACCCACCTGTGAGTGAGAACATGCAGTGTTTGATTTTCTGCTCTTGTGTCAGTTTGCTGAGAATCATGGTTTCCAGGTTCATCCATGTCCTTACACAGGAAACGAACTCATCGTTTTTGATGATCATGGCTTCCACCTTTGCTTGGTAACAGATTATGCTATAGAAATCACTCTTTGACTTACTGCTTCTTGCGGGGACAGTAATGTTCCTGTATGTGGCTAAGTTGTGCCCACATTTTTAAAAGTTGGGACATACCTAGTAAATATCCATACCTTTGAAAGTTCTACTTTAAGTTGAATTAGACAAGTGAATGAAGTAATAATTAAAGTATTTGAAGGAGGGCAGCCCTTTGTCTTTAAAAAGGAGAGAGAGAGAATACTATGAGGGAACCAATCAGTCTAGTGAATCAGAGCCCAGTTTTGGGGTCTGACAGACTCAGGGTTGAATTGCTGTGAGGACTTGAGCTAGTCTCTCTAGTTGTTGCAAGTCAGTAATGTCATCTACAAAATGGAATAATAATGCCCAGTTCATGGATTGGTAGTGAAGACTGAAGGGGATGCTACCTGCAAAGTATTCAGATGTTTACCTGGTGTATGGTAATTGCTGAATACATGTTAGCCATTATCCCAGTGTTGTGTGTGTTGATGACAATGGTAAACAAGAATGCTTGAGGAGGTTTGATTCATCTTTCTTTTCCCTTCTGAATTTTGAAGTCCTTGGAAAGGGGAAAAATAAACACAATTTTTATATTCCTTTTGTTGCAGAAATGTGTAATTACATGATATATACACATACATATGTGTGTACATTTTATACCAACAATTATATAGAACATGAACATGTATATGTATACACATACAACTCTATGTAGTGTGTATCAATGTATTATGTATAAGATACATATTATAAATGTATAGTCTAGAGTATGTCTGGTAGTATATTGTTATGTGTTATACATAATATAAAATATATTGTGTCTTATTAGATTACATATATTCCTGACATCTATGTTACAATCATTTCTAATTTTTAGAAAATGTATTTATCTAAAGAAGAAACATCAGCTACCCCCTGCAAGTTCGGAGGGCTGGTTTTTATTATTATTTGTTTTGACACTTGAGTGGCAGCAACTTCCAGTTACAGCCAGAGTCTCATTGCGTAATCCCTCGGAAATGTCCCTAGGTAACAGGATGTGCCCACTGCTCATGGAAGTCAGTTCTGTTAAATAGGGAGGATTTTATCTGTCTGAATAAATATTTCTGGGTCTCTTCTCACTCTCTGGATTTGAAATGTGAACAGGCAAGAAGGGTCCTCACTATAAATCAGCAGTTTCCATGAAGTCGCCACCGATTTAGAGCAGACAGCAGCTTTTGGGTTGAAATAAAGATCACGAAGTGCAGACGTAGGCAGCAAATGCTGGGGATAATGTGTGGAGTTTATGGGACTATTGAGCGAATGTTTTTCAAGGATTGATAGGAAGGAGAATGCTTTTTGGAAATAAGTTAGCTAATCGATAATTGGCAAGGGAAACATGGAAATACTTGGTAGAAATTGATGCCAGCTACAGCAGTCCACACAAGTACATCTCAAACCTACCGTTCCAACATGCAGAGTGTACTAAGTCTGTCTAATCACATTTTCCTCATCTTCGTGCTATTCTTAAGTTGCCATGGGGGTAAGAGTAGACACGGTAGGAATGAATGATGTCTCCAAGGACAGGATGACAGAAAAGTAAGAAAAATGGGCTTGTTTTAAGGAAGGGCCATTTTTATGAATGGTTGGAAGAATGGAGGAGAGAAGGACAGCAAAAAGTGGTAGGAGAAGTGGCAGGTGAACCAGGCAGGGACAGTTTCCTAAAAAGTAGGAGGAATTTCACAGAGACAGCAACCATGGATGGTGCCACATCCTGTAATGAATTTGAGGATGAACAAGAGTCATTGGACTTATCCTCCAGTGAGTCAGTTTTCTATGTTTTGACCAACTTTATACCTAAATCATTCCCCACAATTAAGTATGAGTTCCCCGAGAGCAGGTACCAGGGTTTATTCATTTTGAAAACCCCAGGGTCTGGCAGACATATGAGGGATGAATAAATGTGTTTTGAAAGTACGCATGAATGAATGAATGGATAAATAAGTGCTGACCTTAACATAACAGTTTAATGTCCATACAAAATGAAAATACCAAAGTGTTAAGTAATTAGAAATTGGCAAAATGAGGCACAAGAAACCATATTAGATACGTGGTAGCTGTAGGAGATTAAGAAATAGTATCCCGTTATTTCCCTACTGAGTAAGAACCAACTGAAAATGAAGGTGGGCAGGAAGGCAAAAGGAAGTAAACAATCTTCTTTCATTTAGCCTAATGTTTTTACCGTTCTGATCCCATCCCTTTGAAGTGTTCGGAATAGGCAAATCTGTATAGATGCGAAGTAGATTAGTCACCACCTAGTGATGGCGAGTGAACTGCAGATGTGCATGCACCAGGGTTTTCTCCTGGGGTAATAAAAAATGTTCTAAGATTAAATTGTGGTGATAATGGCACCACTCTGTGAATATACTAAAAGCTACTGAGTTGTATACCTTGAATTGGTGAATTTTACAGTTTTTGAACTCTATCTCAATAAAACTGAAAAACAAAACAAAAAGCCGTCTGCATATTAATCAAATAAACCCAAATTTAAAGATATGGCCAAGTGGGCTTGCTTATACTCTCCTGATTTGCGCCGACATGCCCATCAATCGCTGACCCTGTGGAAACCGTCAGGCAATCCCCTGGCCTCCAGTCCTCACAGACGCGCGCGCGCGCGCGCGCACACACACACACCCACACATACACACACACACACACACACACACTCTTGCTCAGGACTTGTGCATTTTCTGCTAACCGGAGATTTTGACATAGGACTAAGGGACTAGCCTATGTCCCGGTTCTTTTCCCAAGGTCACCAATTTGATAAACTGTTCCTTCCTGTGCATGGAGGAATCAGAAGCTCAGGAGAGGCCCAGAATATTATGCTAGAAACATTTTTGCACATGGAAACACAAGGCAGGAAGATAAGTGGGTGCCTCTGTTCTTGTGTCTTATACATTTTATGTCCAGTCGTGTTTGCGTTTCTATCATAAATACTCTTTTTTTTTTTTAAATTGTACTTTAGGTTCTGGGGTCCATGTGCAGATCATGCAGGATTGTTGCATAGGTACACACATGGCAATGTGGTTTGCTGTCTCCATCTCCCCATCACCTACATGTGGCATATTTCCCCATGGTATCCCTCCCCAACCTCCCCCCACCCACTGTCCCTCCTTTGGCCCCCGCAACAGACCCAAGTGTGTGATGCTCTGCTCCCTGTGTCCATGTGTTCTTGTTGTTCAGCACCCACCTATGAGTGAGAACATGCGGTGTTTGATTTTCTGTTCTTGTGTCAGTTTGCTGAGAATTACGGTTTCCAGATTTGGAAGTCCTACACTAGAAAATGTTCCCTGCATTCCCTATCAGGTGAGATCAAAGTATACAAAGGCCTTCTCTTTAGTTAATTTCCTTTTATCCAAATCCTATCCATTGGACATAATCAGGATTTATAAAACCCATCAATTCCGGGAGAATGGTCATGAGAAAGCTTGATGACATGTGGCTTTTGACTGTACAGTAGTCAGAAGTCTAGTTCTTCATGTATTAAAAGACACCATTCCATCCATTGGGTGTGTGTGTCTGTGTTTATTTAGGTAGACACTTGCATGTAGTTGCATTGACATTTAGACAGACTTGCCCATTCTAGACATTTTCTCACTATTAAATGCACATGGCTAGCGCAGTGTCTGGTTATTAGTCAATTCTCATTAAATACTGGCTGCATAAGGCAATGGGGTCACAGGCATTTGGAATATAGGAGGAGTGACTCTACTAATTCAGGCATTACTGGATGAAAGGGGTTCTTTATTGGAACCAACTACATTTTTTTTGTCCTCGGTAATATTAGTCTTACTTTGAGGCTCTAGTGTGTTTTGAGACTAGTGAAACTCCCCTGGCCTTCAGAATTATAATTTAAATCTTTTATCCCTCCAGAACTCAGGACATTTAATTTATCATGATTCATAAAAGACCAGTAATAAACCGTGTCTTTATTTAAACGTGGGCGGCATTGACTTCCCGCTGGAGGAATTGGGTGTTCTTTATCAATGTCTCTCTATCTACTTATCACGGATCCTGCATGTGTACAAAAAGCCATCTTTGTCAGTCAGGGGGAGATTTTATTAACTAAAGGTTCATTTGTTCTTCAAGTGACACTATCTCTTCGGAATTACCAGATGTTGTTCAAACTGTGCTGGCTCTCCTTTTATTCTGGTGATGGCAAATGTTGAATGTGGTGAATAAATATTGAGCACTGTCCTCGGTCATCTTAAATAAATGTGATAAAATGAAAACATGTCGCCTCTGAGGTCTCATTTGTTCTCAGGAAGTCCACGGCGCATTAAGGCCCACAGACAATGAAAGGCGAACCAGCCATTCACTGGGTGTTCCATTATGAGACATTCTTGTCATTTTCCAGATTGCATTTTAGATTAATATATAGTGTGAGATAAGGTGACATGTACTGAGATGATGCCACAGTGCCGTGGCCGAATTGTTTTGTTATAATCGTATGATATAGACAATTAAATGTATTGTGGTGAGCTTCCCTGGAAATTTGCCTTTAAAAGAAAAAGTGGAAGAAAATAAATTAATGGTAGTTTTCTTATGACTCAGACCTGAAGGATCTCATAGGAATGCAGGTGTTATATTTTGACCCTTGTTTGCTATCACGCCAAGACTGGTGATTGTCTTCTGAGGAGGAGTAGAGGGGATTTCACTTAACTGGATGATCACAGAACTGAGGTTTTATCATCCATTGCTTGTCATGAATTAAATATTTATAATATTAAAGAGTAGGAAAGAACAATCTGTCAAAACAGACGTTTTGGAATCACCATGCCCTTCTTTTGTGGGTGATGCATGACACCCATGAATTAAGATTAAAAAGAGGATATAAAGTTGAATCTTGCTTTCACAGTGGGGGTAAAACTTATGAATGCTTTGAAAATAATTGCTAATAATTATACTCAAATCGTATTACATCAGGAAATGGAGATGTGAACCAGACTGGGATGGTAAGATCCAAAATAACAGCCACAGTTTCTCTAATTTATTACATTGTCATCCGTCTTGTGATTTAACGTCATTTTTCACGGTGTGCAGTAATATATGGGATTAAAGTTGGTGGCTGTCTGTTGTGCAGAAATGTTGAAAGAAATGAAGTATCTCTGGGGGTGTTGCCGAACTCATGTTGAAGGGGTAGTTAAGTGTCGCTGATTAATTTCCTTTCTATCTCTGATGAAATGGAGAAAGGGTAAATGCTCCTTTCTACCAAGTGTATCTCATTGCAAACTGCAGCTCAGAAGTTGCATAAGCGTTTTCCTTCTTCGGTATAAATTGATTTGCTGTGAAAAATCTCGGACGGTTCCATTTCAAGGCAGTGTTTTATTTGGCAGTGCAGGACAAATGTAGAGCTAAGTAGATTTGTCGGCTAATTTATTGGTCGTTTTAATATTGTGTCTTCTCCACTTCGGTGTGTTAAGTACTTCACCGATGCTTCTTCAGCTGTATACTGCTTATGGCATGCCCAACTCATCTTAATTAAATTCTTTCTTGCAACAACCTTGTTTTTCTCATGGGATACGTTGCTGTCACTGTGAGACATTTTCTAGGAAAATGGAGATATATTTTTCATAATTAAGCTCTTTTTTTAGGCTCTAAATATTAGTCACTTAAATTAATATTAAGTTATTATGTACTCTAAATCAGTGCTTTACAAGTCTTTCAAAAAAATATCTGTTGCCCGGAAGCCTGGGAGGAGTGTGATAGGGCTGGAGGGTAACGTGCAGGTGTGTTGGGTTAGTGATGGGTGAAATGACTTTATGTGGCTTGTCCCCACCTCCCATTGTCAGAAGCAATCAAAGAAAGCATTTTGCAAATCGAGAATAAGAAAGAGGCCTTGCAGAGCATGTTACTGCCCTGGCTGCTGCTGCTGCTGCTGCTGCTGCTGCTGGCACCCCTGCTGAGATCAGCTCGGTGCCATCTTCTCTTTTAGAAAGAGAAGAGAATATCCTGAACTGTGCATTTATACTTTTTTGAGAAAACATGGAATTCCTGACCAGAAATGCCAAGCTTTTGAACTGTACGACTTGAGTCACCTGCCATGTTGGAAGGACATTGGAAAATCAGCCACCTTATATAGAACTTGGTCATGACTTTCAAAAGTTTTCCCTACAAATTGACACATGGGGCTTTCAGCTTATGTCCTGGGGATGTGGCAGCTGTCATGTCAATGTCTAGATAAATTGTGTCTTATAACCAAAGATGGTTAATTAAACAAAACAAAAAACACGCAAACAGGGGCCTATTCATTCCCTCAGTTGGTCGCTCTCTCACACAGGTGAAGAACATGTTTCAATTAACATGATTAATGTGACTCACCCCTGTGTCTTCAATCCTCAAGCCCACTGGCTCTTGGCCTTATAGCCATGCTGACTGTCTTTTATTTCCCCAGTCATACCCAGCACCTCGTGAGTGGGATGCTGTGAGCATTCTCCTCCCTCTGTCTGGAATGTGCCCCTCCTGCCTCACCACAGCCTTTTCAGAGTTCACTTTTACTTCTCCTTTCAATCTCAACTCAAAAATGCCACTTCTCCCAGGAAAGTCTTTGCTGGAATTCCCACTTCTAATGCAACTCTAACTCCCTAGGATAGATGAGAATATGTTTGTATTTGATCTCATAGTTCCTTGTCCTTTTCCTCCAGTTTATATATACATATATATCTGTGTGTAACTATATGTATGTTTACATATATATGTCTGTGTTTGCATACACACACTCACAGTCACATGTCATGTTAATGTGTAGATAAATTGTGCCTTATAACCAGAAGTGGCTAATGAAATAAAACACCTAAATAGGGGCTTATTCATTCTCTCAGTCTGTTGCTCTCACATGTATGAAGAACATGTATGTGTATGTGTGTATATGTAAATGTGTATATATATACACACACATGTATGCATGTATAGGTATATTCACACACAGCTGCTGGCATGTCCTGCTGAGATCGTCTCATGCCATCTTCTCCTATAGAGATAGGAGAAGAGTTTATTCTGAACTCTCTCTCTCTCTCTCTCTCTCTCTCTCTATATATATATATATATATATATATATATATATATATATAAATTTTTTTTTTGAGATGGAATCTCTGTTGCTAGGCTGCAATGCAGTGGTGCAATCCCAGCTCACTGCAAACTCTGCCTCCCAGGTTCAAGTCATTCTCCTGCCTCAGCCTCCCAAGTAGCTGGGACTGCAGGTGCGCACCACCACACCTACCTACTTTATGTATTTTTGGCAGCTATGGCACTTCACCATGTTGGCCAGGATCGTCTCAATCTCTTGATCTCGTGATCTGCCTGCCTCGGCCTCCCAAAGTGCTGGGATTACAGGCATGCCCCACTGTGCCCAGCCTGAACTATTCATGTTTTGAGAAAACATGGATTTCCTGTTCAGGAAATGGGAAGTTTTTTGAACTGTATGACTTGAGTCAACTGTCATATTGGAAGGACATTGGAAAATAGGACATACATCTATACAGATACATACACACATGTATACACGCATATATGTATATATATACCCACATACACAAATATGCACATATGCATATATCTGTGTGTGTATATATATTCCTTTGTTAATCTCTGTGTGTCTACATATCTTTCTGTATCCATATATTGAACACCTACTATGTGCCAGGTGCTCTTCCTGCATTTGGGATTTGTTGGTGTAAAGAAGACAAGCTGAAGTTGTTGTCTGAAGCTCCCTTACCTGCCTCAAGTCTGGACACACCAAAGAAGAAGACAGAAACCTCTGGTTCCTTTCCTGAATTCTCATTTATTGAATTCATATTGCAGGAAGGAAGACTGATATCTCCCAACACACCTGAACAGACATTTGTCACAGGTCACTGTATGTTCTTCGAGCCCACTGAGTTCCCATAAAAATAACTTAGTACACATGCAGAAGTCATCCAGACTTTCCCATCTCCTTTTCCCCTAAGAAGAAGGATACAGAATCATCTGTATCACATTGTGTGGTGGGGTAGTCACTCTGCTATTCTCCCTCCTGCCTGGTGATAAATTTGTTTATCATTTATCCAAAAAATAAAAATAAAAATAAAGAGAAGCCCTCATGAAGTCTTATATTCTAGCTGGGGAGAAAAACAGTGAACAGTGTACGTGATACTTGAGCACACTGTATTCGAATGTAAGCAGTGCTATGGAAAAAAGAAAACCAAAAAAAAAAAAAAAAAGAGGCATGAGGAGGGCAGGGGAGCAGGGGTGGAAGAATCGGTTGCAATTTTAAATGAGGAGGAGGGGGCCGGGGTCGGCCTCACTATGAAGGCAACATTTCAGCACAGAACCAGCTGCATGGACTTTGGAAGAAGAACATTCCAGATAGTGAAAGCAGTCAAAGAAAAAGATGTAAGACTTGAGAGTAGCCCTTTGTTCAAGGAAGAACAGAAGAGCTGGAGGGAGTGGAGTGGAAAATAGCAAAGAATGAGTGGAGGGAGCAAGCAAGGTGAGAAGGAGGTGCAAGTCACATAGGGCTTGTAGACATTCAGGGCCTTTGGCTTTTACTTGAGCAAAATAGGGTCTTGACTTATATTTCAAATGGATAATTTGAACTTCTGCATTGAAAATTGATTTTTAAGGGTACTTAATGCAGTTTATAGCCATGTACTTACTTGTGTGATTATATGGTTGATGACTGTCTCTCCTGTATACTGTAGTCTCTAAGAGGGCTGGGGTCCTGTCTGTCTTGCTCTTCATTGAATCTACAGGATCAAGCCCAGTGCCTGGCATGTCACTGTCCAATAAATATTTAATGTGAAGGGATAAAATGAATGCAGCCCACATCAAGATGATGCTAGTTGGCGTTCATCCCTCAGAGGCATGTGCTGTAGATAGTCAGTGTGCAAATTTCAACTTGTATCCATCCATTTAAAGATGACTTCAAACGCAGCCTCGAACCAGAGCCTTTAGTGAATTATCTACCTAATTGTTGCTATATGCAGCTGTTTTTGATTAGTGCTGTTTTAATTTACAGTCTGTGAACTTTGATATTTCTAACAAAAAGAAATTGGATACTAGTCTGGAAGGCTTCCCTCCTTAAAATGAATATGCTTCACGCCGAAGCAAGTGACTGGAAAGGTTTCCTGTTGATTCATGGGGGCAGGGGCTGTCCAGAACAGACCAGAATGTTACAGTCTGCTGGGGAAATGATCCATGGTTTCAGTATTAGTATGCATGCATTCCATAATACATATTTACCTGGTAGTCTGTAACCATTCAGTAGAACTGTTACAGTCTAGTAAGTAAATAACGTGCTTCTCCAAATTAGAATGTGTACCAAATATGTGTTTACCCAATAGGCTGTAACAGTTCCGAAGAAACCTTCCCTGTTGTTAGTCTATCAAACTGACTTATGGATGTGGGTTTAATGTTGTTTTGAATATGAATACAGCATCAAGGAAGATGTGCAGTTTTTAGAAGGGCGAGGGGTTGTCATGTAGAACAAACCAATTTTAGGAGGAAAATTCAATTCAGTTGCAGAATCTGTTCCTGCTATTCTTTTCTTTTTTTAAAAAAGTATTATTTTCTTTCTTTTTTCTTTTTTTGTGAGTTTCTGGAAGATTGCTAATGACACCAGGGTGAATTTTTAAAGACTGTAATAAGTGACATTAATAGACATATTGCCAGACATGTGTAGGGTTTAGTTTTTTAGTGGCTTATCTCATGGCCTTGGAGGAATCCACAAGTTGGATTTTGGTGAATGATTTTGTGACGGTATTGGCAGCACTTTGGCTCTTGAGTACCTATCACTCTGGCCTAGGTAAGTCAATCAGAAGCTAACCATAGTCACATCAGCCATCTAGATACCTTACACAGAAACCAATTTGCTTTCAGGCATCAAGTTTTCAGTGGGATATTACCAATTTCCATCATAACTGATGTTCAGCTGCGTTTCTACTGATGATGGCTGTATTGGTAGAGAATCAGACTCCATAGTTCAAGAATAGCTCATGGTTAAGTAACATCATAGTCAAGAGTTCGTGGCTCTGGAATCAGATGACTTGGAAGCCAGCTCTCTGAACTTCTATCAATGATTAAACTACTTTAAGACCTCATTACCTTATCTGTACCATTCGAGATTGCCTTATCTATGCAATTAGTATACACTAATTGTACAGACAAGGCAAAAGTAGTATTCACTTTATAACATTCTTGTGAGTGAACTAGTACCCATTAACTATGTATCACCCTTCAGAGCACATATTGAATATTTAATGGGTGTCACCAGCTGTTGTCTATAATCACTGAAGAAATTCAGCTATGCTGGGGTACAGGAGGTATCTGTGCTAGGATTACCAAGGGTGATGCAGTCCAGGTCTCCAAGAACTATTTGGTTTGGAAGTAAATGAAGAGACCAGCCGTGTGATCGTATCTTTCACTAATAGGTTATAAGTGGTCGTGCAAGTTTCTAAACATCTTGCATGTTCTAATAAATACTTTCAGTTGACAAATGAGAAAGCAGCCATGAATCTGAGTCTCTTACTTGGAACCATGTGAAGCAGTGATTTATGAAATGCCCTTTAAAACTCCTTGGAGGTTCATATTCTGCACAAGTTGCTTTTTTTTCTTTCTAATTGAGAAAGCTGCTATATTTTGAGTCTGCATAAATGACTGCAGGCCTTTTTTTTTTTTTGCACAGTTGTTACTGTTTCCTTGAGCAGAGAGCCATAGAGTGAGTCCCATGACCCTTGCCTGGGTATATCCTTCTGTGTGAGGTACCTTCCATGAAGCTTACCAGTATGTTTTATAATGTGTTCAATGTCATTTGCAGAATTAGACTCAGATGCGCCAGAGGCAGAGAGCTATGGAGTGTACCTATTGCTTCCAAGTGCTATTTCCCCAGACCCAAGTGCGACACTTGGTGCAAAATCAATACTCTGAGTGGTGGTTGTGTTGTCTTCCTTTGTGACTCTGTCCCTCTGAATTAATTCTAGTCCCTGGCACTACGTGACTTCCAAGAGAATTTTAGTATCCTGTGCAACACGCATGACATTTAGAAGCACTGTCTGTTGACTTTCTTTATGAACATTTACTGAGAGCTTACAATGGGCCAGGCACTATTCTAAGCATTTCACATCATTATTTCATAGCAATCCATTTAAGTCAATCTTAATAATACCCTTATTTATCAGATGACAAACTAGAGTCCCTCGTAGATGAGACATATATAAGTGATGGAGCTGTGAGTCAAAAAATGCACAGCAACCCTAGAGCTCAGAGTTCCTAACATCTGTTCTACCTTGTCTCCCAAGGCAAATACTATGGCCAGGAGTTGGGTAAACAGATAAAAAGATGGCTGAGTATGGTGGCTCACGCCTGTAATTTTAGCACTTTGCGAGGCCAAGGTGGGCAAATCCGTTGAGCTCAGGAGTTCACAACCATTATGGGCAACTTGGCAAAACCCCATCTCTACAAAAATACAAAAAATTAGTTAAGCATGGTGGCACACCCTTGTCCTCCCAACTACTCAGGAGGCTGAGGTGGGAGGATCAGTAGGGCCTGGGAGGTGGAGGTTGCAGTAGGCTGAGACTGAGCCACTGTAGTCCAGCCTGGGTGATAGAGTAAGATCCTTTCTCAAAAAAAAAAAAAAAAATCGTGTGTGTGTGTACACATATATTATCAAAAAGCAAATGGTAGGTAGGGCTTAGATTCTTTTAAGTGTTGATATGGTTTTCTGTGTCCCCACACAAATCTCATCTCAAATTGTAATCCCCATAATCCCCACATGTTGAGGTAGGGAACTGGTGGGTGGTGATTGGATCACGGGGGTTGTTTCCCCCATGCTGTTCTTGTGATAGTGAGTTCTCACAACAGTTGATGGTTTGATAAGTGTTTTGACAGTCACTCCTACACATGCTCGCTTCTCTCCTGCTGCCTTGTGAAGATAGTGCCTGCTGTCCATTCCACCATGATTGTAAGTTCCCCGAGGCCTCCGTAGCCATGTGAACTGTGAGTTAATTAAATCTCTTTTCTTTATAAATTACCCAGGCTCAGGGAAGTTCTTTATAGCAGTGTAAAAACGGACTAATAAAAGTGTCATGTACATTTCTGTGAACCAGTCTAAAAACTCTGTATACTATACAGAAGTCACATGACATTGGTTTCCATAGATTATGCTCTTCTGTACCGAGGGAGTTTAGATCAGATGCACTATGCAAGTAAGTCAGTCTTCCTGGAATAAACACAGCCCTAAATGGAATCATGGCTCTAATACAGAACCTACCCCTGTGTTTCAGCATGGCTGGAATCCTACGTTTATATAAAAGAACTCTCGTGAAATGATGACCTGGATTTTAACACAGAGTGGAGAATCTACAATTATTATCACCAAAAAGGCAAGCCCACTGCAGGCAGGAGCAGTTTAAATAGCACTTCTCCAAAACGGTCTTTGGAATACATATTCCAATCCTTCAGTCTTCTTCTATGATCTTCTTTCTGTCTGTACGTCCAGCATCTTACATAGGCCACCACCATCTTTTGCTGCAATATCTTGGTAACTGGCTTCTCTGTCTCCTTTGTTTAAAATTCCCTCCAAGACACTCCTTTAGTGCACATAAAATGCTCTTTAAGAAAGGATCCTAACCAGCCAAGCGTGGTGGCTCAAGCCTGTAATCCCAGCACTTTGGGAGGCCGAGGTGGGTGGATCATGAGGTCAAGAGATCGAGACCATCCTGGTCAACATGGTGAAACCCCGTCTCTACTAAAAATACAAAAAATTAGCTGGGCATGGTGGCGCGTGCCTGTAATCCCAGCTACTCAGGAGGCTGAGGCAGGAGAATTGCCTGAACCCAGGAGGCGGAGGTTGTGGTGAGCCGAGATCGCGCCATTGCACTCCAGCCTGGGTAACAAGAGCAAAACTCCGTCTCAAAAAAAAAAAGAAAGAAAGAAAAGATCCTAACCATGTTACCCCACCTACAAAAGCTCTGTGTAGCCTTTGGATACAATCCCACATGCATAACATGATTTCAAAGCCTTTCACGAGGCTGCCCCTGCCTTCTTTACAGGCTCTTTGTTCTCCAGTCCACCCACAACACAGCCACACATGGTTACATTCAGCGACCCCGAGGACCTTGCGCTGTCTCACCTCCGGGTCATTGAAACCTCTGCCTGGAACACTCTTTCTCCTCGTCTTTGCTTTGCCTGTTCACTTCATCTATTTGGTGTTCCCTAAAGGAATATCTAAGGTTGGGTACATTATAAAGAAAAAAGGTTTATTTAGCTCACAGTTCTGCAGACTATACAAGAAGCATGGTGCCAGCATCTGCTCCTGGTGAGGGCTTTAGGCTGCTTCCACTCAAGGTAGAAGGTGAAGGGGAGCTGGTGTGTGCAGAGATCACATGGCAAGAGAATTAGAAATAGAGAGAAGAGAGGCACCAGGCTGTTATTAACAACCAGCTCTCTTGGGAACTAATAGAGTGAGAGTACTTACCCCACTTGCATGGAAAGCATGAATCTATTCATGAGAGAGGCAGCCCCATGACCCAAAGACCTCGCATTAGGTCTGCCTCTCACAATGGGGATCAGTCTTCAACATGAGATTTGGAGGTGACAAATATCTGGACTGCAGCCTTTGTGTTGTTTCTGCTTCTGCCCAGCAGTCCATTTTTAGCCACCCTTCACCTCCACCAACCTTAACCTCAGAATCACTTCTGGATGTTCTTGTATCATCCATGGTGGATTGTTCTAGCCTCCCTAATTTTCTGTTACCACAGAATTCTGTAAGCTTGATGAGGATAAAAACCATGATTGCCTTGCTTACCCTTATTGTGAATGAATGAATGGAAGATGCAGAAATTCCAGAGCATCATGTACAGATGGAAAATGCTCTGTGGTTTTTAAGGAAAATATGTGGCAGTATTGGCTGGGCTACAGTGCATACAATGGAATAGTGTTCAGCTATGAAAAGAAAGAAATACTGTGTTTATAAAAATGTCGATAAACCTGGAGGACATTGTGCTAAGTGAAATAAGGCAGGCATGGAAAGACAAATATTGCATGATCTCACTTTTATATGGAATCTAAAAAGCTGAACTCCTGGAAGCAGAGAGTAGAAAGGTGGTTGGCAGGGGTTAGGAGTGGGAGAATTAGAGAGATGCTGCTCAAAAGATAGAAAATTTCAGTAAAAAGATGAATAGGTTCTCAGGATCTTCTTCCCCAGCGTGCCTGGTGATGGATGTGTTAATTAATTTGATTGTGATAATCATTACACTATGCATACATAAATCATCATATTGTACACCTTGAATCTCTTCAATCTTTATTTAATTTTTTTTTTATTAAAGCATTTGCAGCTGGGTGCGGTGCCTCACGTCTGTAATCCCAGCACTTTGAGAGGCTGAAGTGGGAGGATCACTTGAGGTCGAGTTTGAGATGAGCTTGGCCAAGCTGGTGAAACCCCGTCTGTACTAAAAGTACAAAAATTAGTTGGGTGTGCTGGTATGCTTGTGTAATCATAGCTACTTGGGGGGTTGAAGGAGGAGAATCTCTTGGACCTGGGAGGCAGAGATTGCACTGAGCAGAAATTGTGCCAGTGCACTCCAGCCTGGGTGCAGACTCTGTCTCAAAAAAAAAAAAAATGTTAAGGCATGTGCAACAGAGAAGGTAAAACCACACTGATAACAAAACTCTACTCATTATAGAAAAGACATAGTACAGATAGTCAGAGGCCCCCAAATGTCAAATGACTTTCTTCTTTAATTTTTGCTATAAGCTCACCTGATGAAAAAGAGGGCTGGAAGCATTAGCCCCTTGTGAGGATATCAGTCAGGTTAAGACTGTCTATGCTGTAATAACACGTAACTCCTAGTGTCCATGGCTGAACGGAAACATGGTGCTTTGTTTTTGTTTTCTTGCATATTTCTTTCTGTCCGTCCTGAGCTGGCTGGGAGTGACATTCTTATTTCTTCTACACACAGAGTCACAGGTTACACCTTTCCTGCAATTACCAGGACAGAGAACAAACAAAGTTAATTGCACACTGGTCCTTCAAGCTGTTATCCCAAAGTGACGTGTGCCACTGTTGTTCACATTTCATTAGCTAAGAAAAGACATTCTGCTCTCCCTAAGTCCAAACAGGCAAGGAAACACAATCACCTCCTTTGCTCTGAAGGAGAAACATAATTTTTTGGAGAGAAGCAACTAAGAACCACCACCATGAGAAAAAGAGCCACAGGCCAGTCTCAACAACATCGTGAGGAACAGATATGCTTAACCACACCTCGATTCCAAGTGTGATCCTTTCAGAAGCAATACGTTTAAGATGTGTGGTCATAGTATCTTCATTCTCCTCTATGTCGCTTTTAGGACTTTTGTGGCTAAACACAGGGACCTCCGTTTGAAATGCTGGATCTCTTAACAGAGACTTTTTCATGAATGCACAGTGAATATCCAGTTTCAAACCATGGGCTACTTACTGATTCCTTGAGTATTTGTTGAGACTTTTGTTCGCCAAAATACTTTTTTATTTCATTTCTTGTTATCTTTAGAAGGTATGACTGATAGGTATTCATTTTGACCCGTTTACACACGCTGCTCAACTCTGTCTCCTCTGCAGGCTGAATCAGTATTCCATCCCGCTCCTCATCCTTACTGTTCCTGGCACTCTCATCTATATGAGAAAGAGGGTCTGTGTTTGACAAGCATGCTTACCCTTTGCTTACTGTTTTAATAAAAATTTCTATCAGCATTTTTATCTACAGTCGCAGTCGAGGCACTGTTTGATATTGAGATGCTAGATTTCATGGACTTTGAAATATTTTCCCCGTATCTTTTTTTTTGTCAAGTCTTTGAACACAGACCACAAAAAATTGACATGTTGGAGATGAATTTGCAGACTCTGAGTTAACTAATGACTACCTGTCCCAGTTTAAATTGTGTTCTAGGATTGAAACATTATATTACACAGTCAAATCATTGAAATTAATGGTCAGACTGTTCCACAACTGAGTTAGCTTCCCGTGAGACGGATGCTCTGTTAAATCAGCAGGCCGTCCAGATTTCCCTGCATCACCTTTGCTTTCGGCATCATGTTGACCCAGTCTCGGCAATTTCGAAGTGGTACCAAGTAGTCACACTGTTTTAAATGGGGAATGGTGAGCAGCGGTTTCCTCATCTCCAGCTTTCATTCAGATATGGTATCTTGTTTCATCCCCTTAATCCTCTGAGGCAAATTATCGTTGCCCTGAATGCAGAGATGGGGAAACTGAGGCACGAATGTTACTCTGTGTGCTAAAGATTATGCTTTAAGGCTAAGTAGCCTGGATTTGTTTGGCCTTTCTATCCCTAGATCTCTTCTTGGCTTGCAGTTCTCATGAGTCAGGGCTCTTCTGAAACATCTCTCATGAGAGAGGCCTTTCTTGACTGTTCCAGCCGCGGGGGCAGTCACCCTGGTTCTCTGCTCTGTCACGTTCATAGCACTTATTATTATTTCATCGTGTTTCTTATGTGTCCACCTGTTTTCACTCCCTGTCCACTCGAGTACAAAGGAAAGGACCTTGTCTCTTTAGTTTCAGTGGCACATCCCAGCACTACAGCAGTGCCTGGCACCCAGTAGATGTTCTGAGATTTCAGTGGATGGACGCCTGTTTACGTACTGCGCTTTTTTTCTCTGTCGGGGCCACGTAATTGAGTTGCTTCATGCAAAGCAACAAATGAAACATTTAGGGCTTCATGGACAAATCCCACTAATTTTTTTTTTTTTAATTTTTAAAAGAAACTTATTTTAGAAACAGGGTCTCGCTCTGTCACCCAGGCTGGAATGAGTGGTGAGGGCACAGTTTGCTGCAGCCTTGAATTCCCGGGATCAAGCAATCCTCCCCACTCAGTCTCCTGAAAAGGTGGGACTACAGGCACATGCCACCACACTAGGCTAAGTGTGGCATGTGCCTGTAGTCCCACACTTAATTTTTTGTAGAGATGGAGTCTCACTCTGTTGGCCAGGCTGGTCTCAGACTTCGAGTCTGAAGTGATCCAGTCTTTAAGGTCTTCAGTAATGCAGCTTTACAGGTAACAGCATGCATTCTTTAATACTGTGCAAGAAATTACTCCCAACGTTTGCATCTCAAAACAACAAACTTTTTTTTTTTCTTCATCTGAGAGTTTCTGAGGTCCAGGAATTTGGGAGTGGCTTGGCTGGGTGGCTTTAGCTCTGGTTTACTTATGAGGTGGTGGCTCAGCCCATCAGATGGGGCAGCAGACAGTGAAGCTTGGAAGTAATGCTTGTAGACTCACTCATATGGATGTTGGCAGGCCTCATTCCTTCCCACATGGGCCCCATAAGTGGCTGCTGGAGTGTCCTGGAGACATGACGGGTGGCTCTCCACCAAAGTGAAGTATGAGACAGAGAGAGAGAGAGAAAGCAAAGGGAGAAAGAGGAGATAGATGGGAACACGGAAGCCACAGTTCTTTATGACCTAACCTCAGTTTGACATACCACCACTTCTGCCGTGTTCCATTGGAACTCTGCTACAGTGTGGGAGGAGATGGCACAAAGGCACAGATACGAGAAGATGGGGATTACCTCAGGGCCATCTTGGGGGCTGATTCTCAGAGCCATGGATGGAACATGAAGCTCTGTATGCCAGTAATTATTTCCTGATGTATTCTTCCATTTCAGGGGCCCACTGGGTGGAAAGTGTGATTACCAGTGTGCTTATGACTCTTTTTATGTATTTTTGGAGATGGATTCTCACTCTGTCGCCCAGGCTGGAGTACAGTGGTGCAGTCTCGGCTCACTGCAACCTCCACTTCCAGGTTCAAGCAATTCTCCAGCCTCAGCCTCCAAAGTAGCTGGGATTGCAGGTGCTTGCCATTATGCCCAGCTAATTTTTGTATTTTTAGTAGAGACGGGGTTTCACCATGTTAGTCAGGCTGGTCTCAAACTCCCAACCTTAAATGAGCTGCCTGCCTCAGCCTCCCACAGTACTGGGATTACAGATAACTCTTAGATAATCTAATAATTAAGAATGCAGATTCTGGTGCCAGCAGCCTAACTTTGAATTCTGTCTCTTGATATCCATGTAAAGTGAGGATGTTTTGAAGCTTTCCTCCTTCCAGTGCCCTCGTCTGTAGAATGGGATCCTAATAGTACCTACCTTATGGAGTCGTGAGGATTCAGTAAGTTACTTCGTGTTGATCCTCATAGAATAATGTTTCCTGGACACAGAGCTCTCAGGAAGTGTTGACTTTCATTGTTTGGATTATCCCATAGCTAATCAGTGCCAAAGTCATTGGTGCTTTTCATAGCTTATCCTTGAAGAGATGGAAGTGTCCTGGACAGACCTCTGAGGTGAAGTCAGTCTAAACTTCTCCTGGCCAGCTACAAGCTGCAATTGGGTCAACGACTTGCCGCATGGAGAAACCTGTTTTCTTGCTGTCGTTGTAGAAGTTTTGTGGGCTCTGTCATCCTTTCTGTTCATGGTTGGTTTTCTGTGGGAACCCATCCTGTGAGTACCTTCACAATAACAGCTTACCCGCCATCCAGAATTTAGTAGTCTCCCTTTGTTTTCCGGAGAAAATACCAGCAAACCTCACCCGAGCGGTTGGCCAGTGGCTGAATTCCACGGCTGTTTCGATACGTTCTCTTTAAGCAGATTTTTCATGTCTTCCCTATTTATATCTTTTCAAATCCAATCTCCTTCAATCAATTTAAATCCCCTAATGTGTTTGCTATAAGTACTGTACAATTCACTTGTCCTCAATAATAAAATTCATTTTGGTGCAGCCTGCCGGTAATTTGTTTGAGAAGTCGTTAGGAAACCCTTGGATTCTCTTCTGATTTAGAGGACAAACTTCAGTATTGATAGCATTTTGTTGTCATGCAGTCGAAGTATTCTTACATGACTGATGATGCTGTTTAAATAACGGACTGCAGAACCATGTGCTTAAATGAAATCTGACTACACTAACTTCGCTACATATTAGGACACTTCAAGTGTTCCGCAAGGACACGATTTCATTGACCATGGATTTATATTTTCAGTTTGTACAAATCATATCCACTGTGGACGGCTCCCCCTTCACTGTAAAATATTCTTGCTTTTTGAAAATCAGTATTTTCATTGTTTTATCTCTCAGTGTACCCTGTGTAAGCTAAGGACTGTGCTCCAGGCCCCTCCTGGAACAGGTCAAAGTAAGTAAAATCGAGTATTTTTTTTTTTTATGTGAAAGATAGAAAAGTATAGTATTACTGACTCAGCTTTATACTAAGTGAATATACACTAATAAGACTCAGAAGATATAAAAGATCCACTTCGTCTATATATATATATATATACATGCATACATACACATATAAAATGTGATTTATATATGTATGCTTAATTGGAAAAATAAACATCAAGAGCGTGTTTTATTGTTTATCTGTATCTTTCGCTTTTTTAAACAGCACATGAAGACAAAGCACCTTTTTATTTAGACTTGGCTAAAAATTATCAGTCATATGTAGATGATTATGCAATATCTGCCAACTTCCTACTCAGGAAAAGTTATAGCAGATGGTGGAATTTATGCGCCATGTGGCATTTGTTTAAGTGTGGAAATAGCTAATATTTTTTCCTCGATTATTATAACTATTTTTCTTTTTAAGAGTCAATTAACTTTGAAATACCATTTTTGATGGGTGCCTCAGTGAAGGGTGGGATGGGGAGAAGGAAGAGAAATCTGAAATCTTGCAGGCCCTGGATCGAGTAACTGTTATGTAGCTCATTAATCAGGGGCTCTGAGAATCCTGTTTTCAAAATAGCATTATTGTGTCCTAAATATACACTCCTCTGGAATTGTTAAGGAGAAGGTCCTATTGAGATCAGCAGGCACTATAGATTGGTCTTTCTGCTACAAAGGACTGGGATTCACATTTGCAAGTTTACGGGTCCCCAGGGAGAACATCTTGGAGTCAGCATCATTTCAGGCCTGTAGCGCATAATTTGTTTTGATAACTACAAACAAAAGAGGTCTGTTCCTGAAAGGCTTCTTCAAAAATTGGCAGGGGCTCTTCTCCTTGATAATGGGAGCTGCTGCTCCCAGGGCTGAGGACCTCAGCACCACAGCAGCCCTGGAATCTAGTGAGAAGAGCGAGGAAGCTGCAGGAGATGATGGAAGGCAGACATCTTTCCAGAGAGAGGGGCACATGCTAACCTTGGGAGCCCCTTCCCATCAGGAATCAATATCACGCGAGCATGATCTATTGCAGAGACCCAGTGCTTGGAGTAATTTTTATGTCGTGCATGCTTTGAATGCATCTTATTTCTTGACTTGAGATGTCATACGTAGATGAAATAAGAGGCAAGGGGTATGTGTGCTGAGGTGGTGTGGGAGGGAGAGACGATTTGATGGAGAACATCAAGGACCTATTGTTTGCCTGTTTTCGAGGAATCCTTACCCATAACCAGCTCATTACAGAGACTCTTGGGGTTCTCTTGAGCCTCCTGAGATTGTGTAGAGCGAAGGGAGCGCGGTCAGGAAATATTTATTACACAGAAGAAAGAGGAATGCACCGGCAGAGTTCTGGGCCCGCTGCACCCATTCAACAAATAGTATTTGAATGAATTTATTTATAAAAACGGATATGTAAAAGCAGGAGTCCTTATCTTGAGTGGTCTGATTGAGGATGATTTTTCTTTTCTTAGTTTTTATAACTGTTGGTAATAGTTGATTAATTACTTTTATTACAATTAGAATTATTATCATTTTATATACATTTCTCCTTGCCTCTTTTAACAATTTGGTGATAGCCTTTCCCATTTTTATACCTTTACATTGCCTATTAAGTATACAGTTTCATTCTGCTACACATGAAATAATAAAAAGTGCATTTTTTCTGCAAATGCACACTTAGCAAGCATTCTGGGGCTCTTTATTTAGTAGAACCTAATCTTATTCTTTCTAAAACGTTACTTGATATCCCATAGTGGGGGTATAATATCATTTATTTAAATATTTTTGGCCTATATTTGATTTCATAATGTATGTTTTTAAGTGATTAATCTGTATCAAATTATATAAGGCATAAAGAATAAATCCATGGCACTCCCAAGTTGTCTGAGAGCTAGTTATGATTTTTCCACATTTTCTTTAGTGAGTATGTGTTGCTTTTAAAACAGAAAAGGTTGAAGAAAGTTTTAAATCTACTTGTAGGATCAAAACTATGCACGTGAAAAGAAGAATGCCTATCCTTTATTGGGTTCTTGTCTAAGAGACACTATAATAAATGTGTCTGTATATACAAATATAGATAAACTCATTAACACCCTTTCCATTATTAAGCGTGAACCATAGCATAGCCAGGCAAGATTGCTGACTCTTCCCTAGTTGGACAGCTGTGTTTTCACATCTTCCTGCCTTTCCTTCCACGGATGTTTATTGAATATTTACCTATTTATTTATTTTGAGACAGAGTCTTATTCTCTCACCCCGGCTGGAGCGTAGTGGCATTATCTTGGCTCACTGTAACCTTTGCCTGCTGGGATCAAGGAATTCCTGTACCTCAGCTTCTCCAGTAGCTAGAATTACAGGTGTGCGCCACCACACCTGGCTAATTTTTGTATTTCTTCTTTAGTAGAGTCGGGGTTTCACCATGTTGGCCAGGCTGGCCTCGAAGACCTGACCTTAAGTGATCCACCCAGCTCAGTCTCCCAGAGTGTTGAGATGACAGGTGTGAGCC